>NC_055996.1:74042689-75292689 GCF_018446385.1 Zingiber officinale | reverse complement strand
ATGAAGAGAGTTTGGTCTACTTGACCTTGTTTGAAACCTTTTGAGATTAAGTATGTGGTCAACCTTTCATACCAAGCTCTGGGAGCCTGTTTCAAATCATACTGGGCTTTCTTTAATTTGAACACATAATTAGGGTGTTCTAAGTTCTCAAACCCTAGGAATTGACCTACATATACCTCTTCTTTAATTAATCCATTTAGAAAGGCTGACTTTACATTCATTTGATATAATTTAAAACCCTTATGTGCTGCATAGCTTAATAACATTCTAATTGATATGAGTCTGGCAACAGGGGCATAAGTTTCATCGTAGTCAAGTTCCTCAATTTGGCTGAATCCTTTTGCTTCTAATCTGGCCTTATTTCTAACAACTTTCCCTTTTTCATTTAGTTTGTTTCTAAAAACTCATTTTGTTTCTATTACCTTTTTATGTTCTGGTAATGGAACTAGATCTCACACTTCATTTTTTTCAAATTGGGCCAGTTCCTTTTGCATGGCTAGGGTCCAATCTCGGTTACTTAATGATTCATCTATTATTTTGGGTTCAATGTTAGAAATTAAGACTATTTAGCTTAGGTTTCTAAAAGGTGATCTAGTTTGGGCTCTTAGATCTAGGTCACCAATTATTTGTTCAAGTGGATGGTTTGGGTTAATCCTTATGGTTCTAGATTGTTCATTTTCTTATGGTTAATGTTCTTCTTCACGTTCTAGACTTAGATTTTCACTTACTCCCCCTTAACCTGTGCTACCTCTAATAAAGTCAATTGGTTGAATATGGATTTGTTCTAGGTTAAGGTTAAATTCTTTTAACTTTACATTTATGGTTTCTTTAATTCTTAGTGTATTTTTGTTATATACTTTTAACCTCTACTGTTTAATGAGTACCCTACAAAAATTCTATTTTCTACTTTTTAGATCAATTTTCCTAAGTATTCTCTTATATTTAGTATGTACACTGGGCATCCAAACACTTTAAAGTAACTGATATTTGGTATTTTATTATAGTAAAGTTCAAATAAAGTCTTATTATAATTTTTATTTATTGTAGTTCTATTTTGTACATAACATGTTGTACTAATAGCTTTTGCCCAAAAGTATTTAGGAAGTTGATATTCATTTAGCATTGTCCTAGAGGCTTTAAGTAGGGTTCTATTTTTCTTTCAACTATTCCATTTTGTTGGGGAGTTTTAGGGCACGAAAATTTATGATGGTAGTCGTTTTCTAGACAAAATATATTGAAATTGTGATTCCTAAATCCACCTCTATTGTCACTTCTAATTCGTTTGATTTTTTGGTCATTTTCATTTTTAGTTTATTTGCAAAAGTTACTGAAAGCTTTAAATGTCTCATCTTTATTTTTTTAAAATTTTACCCAAGTGAATTTTAAGTAATCATATATTATTACTAGACAGTAAAGATTTCCACTTATTGATTTGATTTCATGGGAGTCAAATAGGCCTAGGTGCAACAATTCTAGTATTAAATTTGTTGAAGTTTAATTTATTGATTTGTGAGTTGATTTAGTTTGCTTTCCTTGTTGACAAACATTACAGATTGTTGACTCTAAGTTAGATAGTTTAGGTAAGCTTCTAACTAAGCCATTTAATTTTATTAGATTTCTAAAGTTTATGTGTGACATTCTTCTATGCCATAACTAGGTTTCTTCTTTCTGTGTCAAGTGACATTTAAGTGAAGAGATGCTTAGGTTGATTGCATATATATTATCTTTCCTAAACTCTTTTAGATTTATGTTAGGGTTAATTATGTGCTTATTAAGCATTCATATGAGAAAAATCTAATCTTATATCCACAATTACATAGCCCACTAATGCTAAGTAGATTGTATTTAAAATTATCAACCAACAACACTTTTTTAACAATAAAGTTAGTTTTGAGTTCGATATTACCTATCCCAATTACCTTTAGTTTGTCGTTGTTTCCAAAGGTAACAGTTCCTAGACTTTTGTAAGTTAGTTGAGTGAACTTAGTGTGATCTGTTGGTTGCTACTCGGAAAGCCTAGAGGTTCCACTGTACAAAAATTTTGTACAAAGGTCTGAACCTTTTCCTAGCTACCATGTGTTCTTTTAAATTAAATTTTGGATCGTCTGCGGAACTTAACACGTTTGATTCAAAACTTAATCTATTTTTTCTTTTAGGTTTTGACTTGGATCTCCTGCGGAACTTAACACGTTCGACCCAAATCACCTTAAGTTATTAATTCCATTAAATATTAATTTTCATAATTGGTTCCCAGTACTGACATGGCGAGGCACATGACCTTCTTGGATATGGGAGCAACCACCACCGACTAGACAAAACCTTTTATAGAAATCTAATATTTAATTTCCTAAAATAACTTTAGGTTAACAGAAAAGAACAATCAAATCACAAGGAAAAATAAAACAAAAGAACATAACTTCGAAAAACATATTCGAAATACTAGAACGTAAGCCTCTTGTATTTGGTATTATTTCCATAAATAACTAGTATGATGCGGAAAAGGAAAAACTACTAGTTATACCTTCTAGAAAGACCTCTTGATCTTCTACCATATTCCTCTTCTAACCTCGGACGTTGTGTGGGCAACGATCTTCCGAGATGAGAAACCACCAACCACCTTCTTCTCCTCCAAGCTAGGTTCGGCCACAATAAGGAAGCTTCACCAAGGAAGAAAATTAAAACACCAACCAAGCTCCAAGAGATGCTAGTTTTCTCTCCTTCTTCTTCTTCTTCTTCTCCAAGTAGTATCCGGCCACCACGAGAGCTCCAAGGGGAGAGAGAGAGGTTTGGCCACCACAAAGAGGAAGAGGAAAAGAGAGGATGGCCGGCCACACCAAGGAATAAGAGAGGGAGAGAAATAATAGAAGTTGTTCTCCTTGAAGGCACCCCACCCCTTCTTTTATATTCCTTAGCCTTGGTAAATTAGGAAATTTAATTACAATAAAATTTCCTTAATTTCCTTAACAACAATTAATTAATAAAAAATAAATAAAATTTCCTAATTAATTGAATTGTGGCCGGCCACCTCATGGAGAACAAATAAGCCAATTTTAATCAACAATTAAAACTTCCTTATTTGTATTTGGAAATTTTAAAAAATAAAATTCCTTTAAAATCCCTTCATGGTTGATAAAAAGAAATTTCTATAATTTTAATTTTCAATCATGTGAATACTTTTCAAAGAGAAAAAAATAAAATATCTTTCCAATCTACAAATAAGGAAAGAGATCTAATCTCTTTCTTTTAATCTTTTGTAGATTCTTTAAAGAGAGATATTTTAATTTTAATTCTCTGTAATAAATTTTATCTTCCGCATAATAAAAATTAAAATTCTTTTTAATTTAATTATGGCCGGCCCCCTCTAGCTTGGGTTCAAGCTAGGGCCGGCCACCCTAAACCATGCTTAGGCCGACCCTAGCTTGATTCCAAGCTAGCTTGGCCGGCCCCCTTTAGGTGGGTATAGAAGGTGGGTATAGGTGGGTATAATACTTTATAAATAAGAGGCTACAATAATGACCGAGAGGAGGAATTGGTTTTGGTCTCCCGATAAAATTAAGCATCCCGTGTTCGCCCCGAACACACAACTTAATTTTATCAATAATAATTCATTCCACTAGAGAACTATTATTGAACTACCGCACCAATCCCAAATTATATTTTTGGGCTCCTTCTTATTATGAGTGTGTTAGTCTCCCTGTGTTTAAGATATCGAATGTCCACTAATTAAGTGAGTTACTGACAGCTCATTTAATTAATATCTAAGTCCAAGAGTAGTACCACTCAACCTTATCGTCATGTCGGACTAAGTCCACCTGCAGGGTTTAACATGACAATCCTTATGAGCTCCTCTTGGGGACATTATCAACCTAGTATCTCTAGGACACAGTTTCCTTCTATAATCAACAACACACACTATAAGTGATATCATTTCCCAACTTATCGGGTTTATTGATTCATCGAACTAAATCTCACCCATTGATAAATTAAAGAAATAAATATCAAATATATATGCTTATTATTATATTAGGATTAAGAGCACACACTTCCATAATAACTGAGGTATTTGTTCCTTTATAAAGTCAGTATAAAAAAAATAACCTCAAATGATCCTACTCAATACACTCTAAGTGTACTAGTGTAATTATATAGTCAAGATAAACTAATTCCTAATTACACTACGACCTTCCAATGGTTTGTTCCTTTCCATTTTGGTCGTGAGCTACTGTTTATAATTTATAAGGTACTGATAACATCATCTTCTATATGTGACACCACATACTATGTTATCTACAATATAAATTAATTGAACAATTACAATAAAATGTAGATAAATTGACCAAATGTGATTCTTTATTTAACATAAATGTTTACAAAAGCTTAGGCTTTCAGTATACACTCCAACAAACCTTTTCCTAGCTACCATGTGTTCTTTTAAATTAAATTTTGGATCGCCTGCGGAACTTAACACGTTTGATCCAAAACTTAATCTATTTGTTCTTTTAGGTTTTGACTTGGATCTCCTGCGGAACTTAACACGTTCAACCAAAATCACCTTAAGTTATTAATTCTATTAAATATTAATTTCCATAATTGGTTCCCAGTACTGACGTGGTGAGGCACATGGCCTTCTTGGATATGGGAGCAACCACCACCGACTAGACAAAACTTTTTATAGAAATCTAATATTTAATTTCCTAAAATAACTTTAGGTTAACCGAAAATAACAATCAAATCACAAGGAAAAATAAAACAAAAGAACATAACTTCGAAAAACATATTCGAAATACTAGAACGTAAGCCTCTTGTATTTGGTATTATTTCCATAAATAACTAGTATGATGCGGAAAAGGAAAAACTACTAGTTATACCTTCTAGAAAGACCTCTTGATCTTCTACTGTATTCCTCTTCTAACCTCGGACGTTGTGTGGGCAACGATCTTCCGAGATGAGAAACCACCAACCACCTTCTTCTCCTCCAAGCTAGGTTCGGCCACAATAAGGAAGCTTCACCAAGGAAGAAAATTAAAACACCAACCAAGCTCCAAGAGATGCTAGCTTTCTCTCCTTCTTCTTCTTCTTCTTCTTCTTCTCCAAGTAGTATCCGGCCACCACGAGAGCTCCAAGGGGAGAGAGAGAGGTTCGGCCACCACAAAGAGGAAGAGGAAAAGAGAGGATGGTCGGCCACACCAAGGAATAAGAGAGGGAGAGAAATAATAGAAGTTGTTCTCCTTGAAGGCACCCCCACCCCTTCTTTTATATTCCTTAGCCTTGGTAAATTAGGAAATTTAATTACAATAAAATTTCCTTAATTTCCTTAACAACAATTAATTAAGAAAAAATAAATAAATTTTCCTAATTAATTGAATTGTGGCCGGCCACCTCATGGAGAACAAATAAGCCAATTTTAATCAACAATTAAACTTCCTTATTTGTCTTTGAAAATTTTAAAAAATAAAATTTCCTTTAAAATCCCTTCATAATTAAATTTAAAAGAATTTTAATTTTAATTAATCATATATTATTACTAGACAGTAAAGATTTCCACTTATTGATTTGATTTCATGGGAGTCAAATAGGCCTAGGTGCAACAATTCTAGTATTAAATTTGTTGAAGTTTAATTTATTGATTTGTGAGTTGATTTAGTTTGCTTTCCTTGTTGACAAACATTACAGATTGTTGACTCTAAGTTAGATAGTTTAGGTAAGCTTCTAACTAAGCCATTTAATTTTATTAGATTTCTAAAGTTTATGTGTGACATTCTTCTATGCCATAACTAGGTTTCTTCTTTCTGTGTCAAGTGACATTTAAGTGAAGAGATGCTTAGGTTGATTGCATATATATTATCTTTCCTAAACTCTTTTAGATTTATGTTAGGGTTAACTATGTGCTTATTAAGCATTCAGATGAGAAAAATCTAATCTTATATCCAGAATTACATAGCCCACTAATGCTAAGTAGATTGTATTTAAAATTATCAACCAACAACACTTTTTTAACAATAAAGTTAGTTTTGAGTTCGATATTACCTATCCCAATTACCTTTAGTTTGTCGTTGTTTCCAAAGGTAACAGTTCCTAGACTTTTGTAAGTTAGTTGAGTGAACTTAGTGTGATCCCCAGTCATGTGTTTAGAGCAATCACTGTCCAATATCCATTTGGTTTCCTACAGAAGGTGGGAGTTATTGTTAATTTTATTCACTTTAATTTATAATTTTAATTGAGTTGTTTAAAAATTAACTTAAGCCAAGAGGAAGGAAATTAGTTGAAGATTGATTAAGTTAGGAATTTGAGTTAAGTTTATTAATTTTAATTTAAATTTTATATTAATTTAATTTAAATTTGATTTTAATTTTAATTTTAATTTTAATTTGAGATTAATTTAATTTAAATTTAATTTTATTTTGATTTTAATTTTTAATTTTAATTTTAATTTTGATTTTGATTTTAATTTTTAATTTAATTTAATTTAATTTGTTTTAATTTTTAATTTGATTTGATTTGATTTGATTTAAATTTAAGATCCTTAATTATCTCGCCCAATTTATATTTTCAATCAGGGAAATCTATAATTTTGTAAGATGAGTTAAGTTGGATTTCAGGGTTTGATTTAACTTTGTATTAGATTCAAGTTTAGCTTTGGGTTTAACAAATATATATTCTTTGAATAAACTTCTAAGTTGTGGTGAGTCACCTGGACATCATTAGAGTGATCATACTTTCGAAATTTTCTAAATAATCCTATCTAGAACTTAATACAAAACTCTGGTCTAACTAGTTAGGATTCGTAAGGGGTAGCTTTAGTTAGTTCCACTAAACCAAATGTACCAGGTCGAAGTCATATCTTCCTAGACATGCATAGACAGAGTTTTCCTAACCTACTATCATCCAAAACTTCACCAATATCATTTATCAAGTTAAACTTTTGTTTCTATTTAGACTAGTCCTAATTACCTACCCGGGTAAGTTATTGATTTTGGAGGTGTCAGCTAGTTTGGAGCCTTCCCCTGAATTGTTAGAATTTGGATTTAGGTTTTGTGTCAATTTATTTTATAATTGTAGTAGACTTGGTTATAGCTTGGGTTTTGATTAATTTTGTTTTTATTTAATTTAGGTATGGTTATTGTTTTGTTTGATTTGATTGAATTTAGTTTAGTGGGTTTAACTTTGAGATTGAGGTTGAGTTACTTGTTTTATTTGGTTTTAGATAGTGTATTTTATTTTTAGGTACGTAGCATTGATTGATTTCTACTTGCATGGTTAGACACGCTTTCGGAACCCAGACTTTGGTTTGAGTTTTATTTTGATTGATTAAAGTTATAAATATTTTGTTAGTTGAGCTAGACTTATATCCGAGTCTGAACTTATTGTACACAACTTTTTGTGATCCAAGTATCATATCAAGGTACTTGGATCTAGTTGTGAATTTTTCTAGTTCTTTTAGTTCAAGTATTTCACTTTTCAATCTAGAATTGTCCTCCTCAAGTTTTACAACTTGAGTCGGGATTTCAGGTTGAATCCACTCGATCATTGAGATAGATTTTAGTTGATTGTTAAGTATTTTATTTTCCATATTTAGTTCATTTATTTTATTTTCAGACATAGTTAATTTTTTATGTAAACATGCAATGATTTTTTAAAAAAAATTGCTAAGAGTAGACTGTACCTCATCGGAACCTTCGGAAATGAGTGCGGACTCATGGCTTGATTAAGGTTCGGACCCGTCTTCCGATTCACTTTCCGATTCTAGTTCGTAAGCCATCAGTGCGAAGTAGTCGGTGTGCTTCGGTTCGTCGCCATCTGATTCCTCCGTGGATGATTTGCCCCAAGTGCCTTGAGGGCTTTCTTCTTCTTGAGATTTGGGTAGTCGTTCCTGTAATGCCCCTTCTTATTGCATCCAAAGCATGTAACATATGTCTTGTTGTTGGGAGTAGATTTGATCTTCTGCAGATCCCTTTTAGTGAAGTCCTTCTTTCTCCTAGTAAATATCTTCCTTACTAGGTTTACTAGGTGTTCCTCATCATCTGAGTCTGGGCCAGACTCATCTTCTGGTTTTGGTTTAGATTTGGATTTATCTTTTGACAATCCTGCAATAAGAGCAATACCTTTCTCAAGTTTGGCATTGCAGTTCTAATTCATAGAAAAGTTCATTTAACTTTAATTTAGATAAATTTCTTAAAATTTTGTAGACTACCACGATGGATGCCCACATTGCATTTTGAGGAAATATATTTAGAGTATACCTGATCAGATCTCGGTTCTCCATCTGATGTTCGATTATGTAGAGTTTGTTGAGGATGTCTTTTATCCTCGCGTGCAATTGACTGGTAAATTCTCCTGTCTACATTTTAATGTTAATTTTTTTTAAAAATAAGTCTCTTTTTGTTACCTTTGCATCGTTGGTTCATTCGTGTAGTTCTATGAGCTTGTCTCATAGCTCCTTTGCGTTTTCGTATAAGCTGACAGGGTTTAGCTCCTCCTTTGTTAATCCACACTGGATTGTGTTGAGAGCCTTCAAGTCAATCTGGGCCTTCTTCTTCATTTTTGGATTCCAATTTTCTAGGTCCATTGGAATTCCGACGTTGTCGACGGGTGCCTTGTATCCTTTGGTGATGCTGAAGTATTGGTCGAAGTCAGTCTTCAGGTACACCTTCATCCGCTTTTTCCAATATGAAAAATCATCACCATTGAAAAGTGGTGGATGAACGGTGTTGCATCCTTTGTTTTGGGCCATTTAGAACTGAAATAGAAAACTAGAAGAAGGTATCAAGACTTGATTTTGGATTAGCAAAGTTTTAAGAAAGAGATATCGAGGAACTAGATTGGTGTTACACCAACTTCGAGTAAAAATTGAACGAGAAGGAATTATTTAAAGAGATAAACTTTTACCAATTTAAATAAAATACGAAAGACTGAAATCCAAAACTGAAACAATTTCCCTCTGGCTTGATTGATGGTTGCACCAATTTAGAGCAGAACCCGCTCTGATACCACTTGCTGGATCGAGTTACATGTGAGAGGGGAGGTGAATCACGTGATTTTTAAAAATAAGTCTTTTTCGTTTTCAAAAATAGAGTGCACAGTGGAAAACTAAGTAAGAAAGCAAAATAGAAAAGCAAGTAAAAGAGCACGCGTTCGATTTTACTTGGTTTGGAGCCTTCAACGACTCCTACTCTAAGACCCAGGTCCCGCGGACCTATCGAGGGTAATTCACTAAAATACCTCTTTCGGTACCTCCGAAAGAGGAAATTGAGTACAAAGAATTTGGAACAAGTGCAACACACTACATTTGTCCTTTTGCAGTAATTAAGTACACAAATGAAAAGATTACCAAAGACTCTTTCAATATGGTCGACTTAAGCTCGGTGTTTGGGTAGCTTCTTAATAGTAGACGAGTCTAGCAGCGTCGTAGAAGAATTGTAGCAGGAAGCCGGAGCGGTTAGAACCTCAAATGGATGTGTAGAAGCTTGCATGGAAGTTATTGTAGAAGCTTAGATCGAGAAGCCCTTATAAGGGCTGTGGAAGGCGCCTTTAAAGGCCTTGAAGACGCCTCCAACTCGACAAATTTGATGCCGAACAAACTGGCCCTTATCCGCGACGAGGACTGATTCCTATCCTGCGGAAGGCGTCTTCTATACATTGAAGGGGCCTTCTATGAACACTGCCAAGGTGTCTTCCATTGCTTGAAGGCGCCTTCCATCCCCTGGAAGGCGCTTCGGGTACTGTTTACTCGAGATTTTTTATGCTCTTCTTGCCCTACAAAATATGTTAGTCTCATATATTAAATAATAACATGCAAGACAATTATTAGTATAATGATACTGAGTAGTAATTAGACTCTGCCTCTCCTGAGATCAGGATCTAGTTAAGATATCAGTTTAGGGATCCGAAATGGACCTAAACTAGACCGACACCTACTGTTCCGTAACCGGGACGTGTCCTCATCGAGATACTCTTCTCTAGTGACTTACCTTCACTTACCAATTTACAGGCGGTTGACTAGTCTCACTATCCACCAAGTCTTCATGCAGTTGATAGGTTCGCAGACCCAACTAGACTTTTGTCGGTTGTCTATCGGACTTCCTGCCAAATATCAGGTCAGCCCGTTGACCTATTTGGACTTTGCATCAGCTATCTGGTCTTGCAGAACTAGCTAGATTTCAGCCTGGTGTTTGGTCCTCTAGACTCGTCAATTCCTGCACTCTTAGTAAAGCACTTAGATCACAAAGGCACCTAACTTAACTCACTTGTTATTCATCAAAACCTAAGTTAGACCGTTAGTGCAAATCACACCAACAGATACAAGTTAGGTTGCTTCTTGTCAGGTCTGCCTTTGATAAGGCTGACTTCCTTAGGTCAAGCTTTCTTCAAGTCGAGCTTCAGTAAACTGACTTCTTTCAAGTCAGGCTTTCTTCAAGTTAGGCTTGCCCTTAGCGTGTAGCGTAAATGGTGGGAGACACCTGTGCACCTATATTTACCTTCTTCCATATCAATGGGGCAGACACTAGGGGACCATAAAGGTGACGGATCTACTTTTTTTCTTTAAGTTGGGCTTTTTGTAAGTCAGGCTTTAGTAAACCTACTTTCTTCTGGTCGAGCTTGTTTTAAGTAGACCGACTTCCTTTAGGTCGACTTTCGGAATGCCGAGTAGCAAGGAGATCCTTTGAATGAAGGTCTAAAAAGACTCAACGAAGAGATTAGAAGGGGAGTCAAGGCAAACCTTGGCAAAATCTCTGACACTCAAGTTAGACTTAAGAGAAAAGGTGGAGAATATGAATGAAGAAAAGTATGGAGAGTTATGAAAATTACTTGGCTTGATAATGCAAATGTTTTCCTTTAAATAAAAAGTGAAAGGATGACTCTTATTCTCAAAGGTCACACATCTTCCTTTCCTTGCCAAGAGACACCTCTTTTGGTGATTGACGCTTTGACAACCGTGTCCCTTGGCGCTTCACCAATTGCCAAGTTGAAATAGAGTTTAAATTTGGGCGAACCAAACTATACAACTCAGACATAATTGACTTGAGGTCTTCTATGAGGGGTTGACTTGACAAGAACTCAATTTGTCCAGACTTGACCTTAGCTTGACTTGACCCAAGCTTATCTTGACCATACCTAGTCAAATATTGACTTTGATATTTAGCTCAACTTGACTTTTGATTTGATAATGTCACGTGGTGCTGATTTTCTCTATCATATCATTATTATACCAAAATATTATTTATCAATTCATTTAAATGTTATATATTATAATAGTTATCTAGTAGCAGGGCTTTGTTACACTGCACCCCAGGCAAGTATGCATCGGGTGCATGACTGAATGGACGGGACCCACTCAGTTGTGCACCCTAGGCATGCATGCCTAGAGTGTAGTGTAACAAATTCATTAAGGCTGTGTTTGGTAGGACGTAATCTGCCTTGTAATGTAATCTTGATTACATTACAAGGCAGATTATTTTGTTTGTTTCACTTTTAAACTTGTAATGTAATGTAATCTGGATTACAAAATGTAGTGAAGTTTTGTAATCTGGATTACAAAACAAATGCTATGTAATCCGATTACATTACGAGGTCACCGTCCCACCAAAATTTAAATACCGAATATACCCTTAGTCCACCGTCGGCCCCCGCCCCCCGCCGCCGCCGCCGACCGCCGCCGCCGGCCGCCGACCGCCGACCGGCGGGCGGCGGTGATGGTCGGCGGTCGACGGCGGTGATGGTCGGCGGCCGACGGCGGTGGTCGGTAGCTACCGCAAGCTCCGGCAGAAGTGCAGCGACTGTCAGTAGAGGTCGTAGGACATTTTTGTCATTTTATAATAATACAAATTACATTCCCGATAATAAATAATAGATACCAAACAAAAGAATGTAATCATCCTTGTAATTAAATATTACATACATTACATTTCCAAACGTAGTAATGTAATCAAGATTACATTACATTACATTATAAATTTGATTACATTACAAGTTAGATTATATTACACCCAACCAAACGTAGCCTAAGTATTTTTTATACAATGTAGTCGTAGCATAACAAATTAGTCAAGTAACTTTTATACGTAGTTGTAGTTAATCATAATTAATACAATAATATTAAAAATAAGAATATTTTAAAGATAGAATATTTAATAGGAGACTTTTTATTTTTATTTTTGAAAAATAAGTGTGTTTTTAATGATTTATCTAATTTAGGTCGTCCTTCCAATTTTTTCTATGTAATAAAAAGCAGTGCTTTTTTTTAAAAAAAAAAAAAAATTTCTGCCCATTAATCTATATATTACAAAATTAAACCCATCAATAGTAGTCAAGCTATCCCACAATCACGTTATCAGAGAATTTATCAAAGCAATTCATGAATAGCCCTTTCCTATTGCTCCGATGATAGCCCTTCCCTTGCCCAGGCAGCCAAATTGGTTATACAGATTTATAAAAATGAGTAAGGATCGAATTTTAGTAAAATCAAGGAATTATCCTTCTATATGATAGTCAACTTCAGTTTCTTGATTTACAAAGGATAGATTATTAAGAGTTATTCTTGACATTCAGGTATCTACTATAAAAGAAATTTCTCTAAAACTATCTATAGACGGAAGAGGGCGCGTTATTGGCATGAGATGGATTCGGAAAAGGGAGGTTCCAGTTATAATTTAGAAATGATTCGTGTTTATATTTCACAGAAACGTGAAATTAAAGTAGGTGATAAAGTAACTGGAAGACATGGGAATAAAGGTATCAATTTTTAAATTTTGCCTAGACAAGATATGCCTTATTTGCAAGATAGAACACATGTTGATATTGTTAGGATGTATACTAAAAGTCTAGCTTTTGGTATAAATATTTATCTAGAAATAAGAATCACATTGGTCAAATATCTACATTTATGATAAATGTAGTTGTTCAATTAATTTATATTGTAGATAACATGGTGTGTGATGTCACACATAGAGGATAATGTTATCAGTACCTTATAAATTATAAACAGTAGCTCACGACCAAGATAAAAAGGAACAAACCATTGGAAGGTCGTAGTGTAATTAGGTATTAGTTTATCTTAACTATATAATTATACTAGTACACTTAGAGTGTATTGAGTAGGACCATTAGAGGTCGTTTCTTTTATACTGACTTTATAAAGGAACAAAGACCTCAGTTATTATGGAAGTGTGTGCTCTTAATCCTAATATAATAACAATCACATATATTTGATATTTATTTCTTTAATTTATCAATGGGTGAGATTTAGTTCGATAAATCAATAAGTCCGATAAGTTGGGAAATGATATCACTTATAGTGTGTGTTGTTGATTATAGAAGGAAACTGTGTTCTAGTAATCTAGGTTGAGAATGTCCCCAAGAGAAGCTCATAAGGATTGTCATGTTAAACCCTGCAGGTGGATTTAGTCCGACATGATGATAAGGTTTAGTGGTACTACTCTTGGACTAAGATATTAATTAAATGAGTTGTCAGTAACTCACTTAATTAGTAGACATTTGACATCTTAAACACAGGGAGACTAACACACTCATAATAAGGAGCCCAAAATGTAATTTGGGATTGGTGCGGTAGTTCAATAATAGTTCTCTAGTGGAATGAATTATTATTGATAAAATTAAGTTGTGTGTTCGGGGCGAACACGGGATGCTTAATTTTATCGGGAGACCAAAACCAATTCCTCCTCTCAGTCCCTATTGTAGCCTCTTAATTATAGAGTACTATACTCACCTATACCCACCTTCTTACCCATCCTATAGGGGCCGGCCAAGCTAGCTTGGAGACCAAGCTAGGGCCGGCCATGGCTTGGTTCATGTGGCCGGCCCTAGCTTGAACTCAAGCTTAGGTGGCCGACCCTATTAAAATAAATAGGAATTTTAATTTTAAATTTTTTTTCTTATGTGGATAACATGATTTAAAAGAGAGTTTAAAAATTTAAATCTTTCCTTTTATAAGATTCTACAAAAGATTAAGAGAAGAGCTAAATCTCTTTCCTTATTTGTAGATTAAAAGGTCGATTTTAATTTTAGTAAAAACTTTCCTTTTAATCATGTTCATGATTTAAAAGAAAGTTTAAAAATTAAAAATTCTCTTTTATTAGTTTCTACAAAAGATTAAGAAAAGATTTAATATCTTTCCTTATTTGTACATTGAAAGGAGATTTTAATTTTTAGAGATAACTTTCCTTTTTGGAAATTATCCACATGTTTAAGAGAATGATTTTAATTTTTAAAATTTTCTTTTTATTAACCAATCATGAAGGGATAAAAATTATTGGAGAATTTTTTATAAATTTTCGGAAATAAATTAGGAAGTTTTAATTATTGTTTTAATTAAAACTATCCTTGTTTTGGGGAAAGAGGTGGCCGGCCATTGTAATTGAAAAAAGAAAATTGTTTTAATTAAAATATTTTTTTTTCATGGCAAAAGAATTAAGGAAATTTTTATTTAAATTCGCTTATTTGCCAAAACCAAGGATTATAAAAGAGGGGTAGAGGTGCCTTCAACATAAACAACCTCTATTATTTTCTCCCTCTTTTCTTCCTTGGTGTGGCCGGCACTTCCCTTTCTCTTCTCTCCATCTTTGTGGCCGAAACTCCCTTCACTCTTGGAGATCAAGTGGTGGCCGGATTCTAGCTTGGAGAAGAAGGAGAGAAAGCTTGCATCCCTTGGAGCTTGGTTGATGGAATCTCTTCTTCCTTGGAGGTGCTCTTGTTGTGGCCGAACCTTGCAAGGAGAAGAAGAAGGTGCTTTGGTGGTATCTCATCTCGGAAGATCGTTGCCCACACAACGTCCGAGGTTAGAAGAGGAATACGGTAGAAGACCTAGAGGTTTTTGCTTGCAAAAGAAAAGGTATACTAGTATTTAATTCCCGCATCATACTAGTTTTATCTTCATGTAAAAATACCAAATACAAGAGGCATGCGATTCTAGTATTTCGAATTAGTTTTCGATGTTGTGTTCTTTTATTTTTATTTTCCTTGTGATTTGATTGTTCTTTTTGGTTGACCTAAAGTTATTTAAGGAAATTAAATATTAGCTTTCCTTAAAAGGCTTTGCTTGGGCGGTGGTGGTTGTTTCCATATCCAAGAAGGCCATGTGCCTCGCCATGCAGTCCTGGAAGTCAATTCTGGAAATTAATATTTAATAGAATTAATAACCTAGGTGATTTGGATCGAACGTGTTAAGTTCCGCAGGAGATCCAAGTCTAAACCTAAAAGAACAAGTAAATTAAACTTTGGATCAAACGTGTTAAGTTCCGCAGGCGATCCAAGTTTAATTTAAAAGAACACATGGTAGCTAGGAAAGGTTCAGACCTTTGTACAAAATTTTTGTACAGTGGAACCGTTAGGTTTTCCGAATAGCAACCAACAGATATGATTTTCATCCCATTAGGAGTACCATCACGAATGAATATGGGACAGATATTTGAATATTCGCTTGGGTTAGTGGGAGATCTGTTAAAAAGACATTATAGAATAACATCTTTTGATGAGAGATATGAGCAAGAGACTTTGAGAAAACTAGTGTTTTCTGAATTATATGAAGCCAGTAAGCAAACAAAAAATCCATGGGTATTTAAACTACAATATCCAAGAAAAAGCAGAATATTTGATGGAAGAACATGATCCTTTCAAACAACTTGTCTTTGTTGGACCCCGTGGTTGTTTTGATATGATCAACCAAGTTAGTTATGTCCTGTTTGTTTTTTGATCCCTGTGTCTAAGTGTGCAGGAGCTTAGGAGCACAGGAAGTCGAGCGGAAGACGCAGCTAGTGAGAAAGACGGCACGGGAAGGGAGCCGACAGGCTCGGTGCGTCCGAAGGACGAGAGAGCCGTGGAAGAGTACACCGGTGGATGAGAAGAATGTGCACGACGTTCGAGGGACGTAAAGCCGGGATGGAAGCCTGCTCGAGGAGAAGGCCGGAAATTGGGTTCGGGTGAGCCCTATTCCGGTTGGTCGGAATCACTCAAAAGAACGGAACTTCGGAAGTTGAAGCAAAGAAGCAAGTGTACTGGAAACACTGCTCAAGGCGCCTTCATCTGGTCAAAAGTGACCGTTTGAGCGTGGATAAAGTTTTATCCGCTGACTTGGTTAGAGGCGCCTTGGACCTTGTTAGAGGCGCCTTGGACCCTCGGGATAGATTTTCTGGAGCTATATAAAGGCCCCTAGAGCTAGGAAATATTCATTCATTCAAGCAATCAACTCTGTAGTCATTCCTAGCAATAATTCTAAGCTTCCAAAGTGTAAAAGGCTTCTCCACCTTCAGAGAAGGAGATCTTATTGCGCTTTTCCTACTGCCTTGGATTAACAACCTTCTTGGTTGTAACCAAGTAAATTGCTGAGTTTTTTTTCTTTATTTCTGTTAAGCTACTTTATTACTATTGCACTGTTTGAGTTGAAAGAATTAAGGAGGGTATACTTTTGTTTTGCAGGCAATTCACCCCCCTCTTATCGGCCCCGCTGCACCGACAAGTGGTATTAGAGCCCGACCACATCAGAAGGACTAACCATCAACTGAAGCACAAAGATCAAGACGATGGTCGGAACTAACATTCATCCCCCGAAGTTCGACGGAAACTTCGCTACATGGAAGCTAAAAATGAAGGTATTTTTTAAAACTGAATTTGATATACTCTTAATAATGAAGTATGGATATGCAGCGCCAAAAGACAAAGAAGAATGCAACTGGACGAAGAATGAGCAGGCTGATTGCGTGGCCAGCGGAAAGGCAGAATTTCACCTGCTCAGTGTTCTGCCGCCCCAGGAGGTAAGTCGGATCGGAAGCTACGACTCCGCCAAAGACCTCTGGGATAAATTCCTGGAGCTCCACGAGGGCACCTTAGAAGCAAAGCTAGCAAGGCGCGACGTCCTCCTGACACAACTAACAAATCTCCGGATGAACAACGACGAGAAGGTTGCGCAACTCTAAGTGAGGATCAAGGAGCTGATAACGCAACTGACAAATCTCGACGAAACGGTAACAAACCGAGATTCCATCCGATATGCACTAAACGCCTTCCCAAGGACCCCAGAATGGGCGTCCTTAGTAGATGCTTACTACATCTTTAAGGACTTTAGGTAAGTAGCTTAGAAAGTTTATTTTCTACCTTCGAACTTCACGAGTCTAGACTTGCAGAGCCTAAACAAGTAGAGAAGTTTAACCTCAACATTGCCCTACAAGCCGAAAAGGACGATCCCGACTCCGAAGCGTCTATCGACGAAACCGAAGCAACACTACTGGTAAGACGTTTCAATAAATTTCTTAAAACTAATAAATTTAAATCGCAGTCGAAGAAGCATCAATGCAATAGAAGGACAATCAGGTGCTACAATTGCAACGAAGAAGGGCACATCAAGGATGACTGCCCAAAGATAAAGCCAAAGACAAAAGATAAAGAGAAGGTAAAGTACAAGTCAAATTCCTCCAAGCACAAAATCCTGAAGGCCACTTGGGACGATTCTACGTCCTCCGAATCAGAAGTCAAAGCCTTCTCAGGATTAACACTGATGGCCAACCATCTCTTCGAAGATGACTCAAGCTCAGAGATGAGCATAGATGAAGGGGGAGGAACCTCAGAAGGAGAAGAAAGCTGCGACGAAGGGGGAGCATCACCAAGCAAGGTAAGTAAGGTACGCGATCTCACTCCTAATCAGTCCTTTCAATTTATCTAATTACTTACGAAAGATCTAGCAAAATTAGAGAAAGAAAATGCTGAATTGAAATTGAACTTAGCAAAAGCATGCCCACTAGAAATGTATGATAATTTAAATTTAGAAAATGAAAAACTAAAAATTGAAATTGAAAAATTGAAAAATCATGCATACTTAAATAACTTTCCAAAATTAAAACTAAGGACTTATGGAAAATTAAATTGGTACATTAAAAAACATCAGGGACAACTTAGGAAAGTTCCTAGAAACTATGTACCCCCTAAGTTTTTAAATAACCCTGTAGGAAGGAACCTTTACTGGGTTTCAAAATCATTTCTAGACTAAATTTTTCTCAAGTTCGGGCTTACAGTGAGAAAATTAAATATTATAATTTCTTTTAAGGTTTTGTCTAAGGAAGTGGTTGTTGCTCCAATAACCAAGAAGGTCTAGTGCCTCGCCACGACCTGGAAACCAAAATATTGAAATAAAATGTTTAATTAACTTTTTGGTAAAGCATTAAAATTGAAATTAAATAATGCTTTAGAAAGTTTTTCTTTAACATCTTTTTAATTCAACAAAAATTTTCTTGCAGAAATTTTTTAGGAAAATTCTCCATACTATTTTTTTCGCCTAAGTTAAAAATTTCCTCTGAAATTTGAACTAAATTAGAAATCTCCTTTTCTTGCCTAAGTTTTGACATAGAAAATTCTTTCAAAATTCTTAGAAAGTTGTTTTACATGCCTTAGAAATTTTTTCTCGTTTTTACTGTGATCAAAGGGGGAGAGTTAGACAACAAGATTACGGGGAGTTAGGAAAATTATTTTTTTAAAAAACTTATGCAAATTCTATTATTGCAACTTATGTGCTTAAAATATTAGTTTAGTAATTTTCTTAAAATTACTATTTGGTTGTTTTTACCCTAACTTAAACTTGGGTTGATGCACATCAAAAAGGGGGAGATTGTTGGACCCCATGGTTGTCTTGATGTGATCAACCAAGTTAGTTAGGTCTTATTTATTTTTTGATCCTGTGTCTAAGTGTGCAGGAGCTTAGGAGCACAGGAAGTCGAGCGGAAGATGCAGCTAGCGAGAAGGACGACACGGGAAGGGAGCCGACGGGCTCGATGCGTCCGAAGGACGAGAGACCTGCGGAAGAGTACACCGGTGGGCGAGAAGAACGTGCTCGACGTTCGAGGGACGTAAAGTCGTGACGGAAGCCTGCTCGAGGAGAAGGCTGGAAATTGGGTTCGGGTGAGTCCTATTCCGGTTGACCGGAATCGCCCAAAAGAACGAAACTTCAGAAGTTGAAGCAAAGAAGCAAGTGTGCTGGAAACATTGCTAAAGGCGCCTTCATCATAGCTTGAAGGCGCCTTCACCTTGAAGGCGCCTTCAAGACATGATGAAGGCGCCTTCATCTGGTCAAAAGTGATCGTTTGAGCGCGGATAAAGTTTTATCCGCTGACTTGGTTAGAGGCGCCTTGGACCTTGTTGGAGGCACCTTGAACCCTCAGGATAGACTTTCCAGGAGCTATATAAAGGCCCCTGGAGCTAGGAAATATTCATTCATTCAAGTAATCAACTATGTAGTCATTCCTAGCAATAGTTCTAAGCTTCTAAAGTATAAAAGCCTTCAGAGAAGGAGATCTTACTGCGCTTTTCCTACTGTCTTGGATTAACAACCTTCTTGGTTGTAATCAAGTAAATTGCTGAGTTCTTTTTCTTTATTTCTGTTAAGTTACTTTATTACTATTGCACTGTTTGAGTTGAAAGAATTGAGGAGGGTATACTTTTATTTTGCAGGCAATTCACCCCCTCTTGCCGGCCCCGCTGCACCGACAATCTTAATAGGAAAGTCCTATATTTCAAAATTAATTCATTAAGTTGATGATAAAATCCATCGACGCTCTAGTGGACATTACCCACTTGTTACACAACAACCGCTTAGAGGAAGGGCAAAGCAAGGGGGCAATGAGTAGGAGAAATGGAAGTTTGGGCTTTAGAGGGATTTGGTGTTGCTCATATTTTACAAGAGATGCTTACTTATAAATCTGTTCATATTAGAGCTCGTCAAGAAATACTTGGTGCTACAATCCTTGGAGGAAGAGTATCTAACTCAGAAGATGCTCCAGAATCTTTTCGATTGCTTGTTCGAGAACTACGATCTTTAGTTATAGAACTAAATCATTTCCTTGTATCTGAGAAGAACTTCTAGATTAATAGGAAGGAAGCTTGATCTGAATGAATCATAATTTTTATTCTATGATTGACCGGTATAAACATCAACAACTTCGAATTGACCTAGTTTCTCCTCAACAAATAAAGGCTTGGGCCAATAAAATCTTACTTAATGGAGAGATAGTTGGAAAGGTGACAAAGCCCTATATGTTTCATTATAAGACCAATAAACTGAAAAAAGATGGATTGTTTTGTGAAAGAATCTCTGGACCCATAAAAAGTGGAATTTGTGCTTTGGAAATTAGAAGACCTAAAATTTTGTGAACAATGTGGTCCCACATAAAAATCCTACATAAAACAAAAAAAATCTTTAAAAGAATAAAAAGTTATTCTAAATTCTTAAAATATATATATATATATATATATATATATATTCTAAGAATTCAGAATAACTTTTTGTTCTTTTTATTTTTTGGTTAATCATTCACGTTCAGAATATGCTTGTACTATGTTATATTCATTTTAAAGTTAATTACTGATTTAACTAAATTGAATATAACATATTCATAAAATGTGAATTATCACATAATGCATTTTGAATTGCAGCATGAAACAAAGGCATCCCTCTTCCCTTCCATACAATGCCTAAAGTAAAAAATCGATATCCCAATTTTTCTATGTGGGGACGAGTTATTTATCGGAATAGTACTCTTACCGATTTATTAGCAACAAGTAGATCTACACCAAGTGAATTGCTAATGTGTCAAGAAAAATTGGTACAAGAGGTCGTGGATACACTTCTTGATAATGAGATTCGTGGACAACCAATGAGGGATGGTCACAATAAAGTTTACAAGTCATTTTTAGATATAATTGAAGGTAAAGAAGGAAGATTTTGTGAAACTCTGTTTGGTAAACGTGTTAATTATTTGGGACGTTCCGTTATTGTCGTGGATCCTTCGCTTTCATTACATCAGTGTAGATTACCTCGAGAAAGAGCAATAGAGCTTTTACAAACATTTGAAATTCGTGGTCTAATCAGACAACATGCTGCGTCTAACATAGGAATTGCCAAAAGTAAAATTCGGGAAAAAGAACCTATTGTATGGGAAATACTTCAAGAAGTTATGCAGGGGCATCCTGTATTATTGAATAGAGCACCACCCTGCACAAATTAGGCATACAAGCATTCCAACCTATTTTAGTGGAAGGGAGGGCTATTTGTTTACACCCATTAGTTTGTAAGGGTTTCAATGCAGACTTTGATGGGGATCAAATGATTGTTCATGTATCTTTATCTTTGGAAGCTCAAGAGGAGGCTCGTTTACTTATGTTTTCTCATATGAATCTCTTGTCTCCAGCTATCGAGGATCCTATTTCTGTACCAACTCAAGACAAGCTTATTGGACTCTATTTATTAACAATCAGAAATCGTCGAGGTATTTGCAAATAGGTATAATTCATATAATAGTGGAAACTAAAAAAAAATAGTTGATAATCATAATAATAACTATAGGTATATGAGGGAAAAAGAACCCTATTTTTCTAGTTCCTATAATGCACTTGGAGCTTATCGATAGAAAAGAATCAGTTTAGATAATCCTTTGTGGCTCCGATGGAGACGAGATGAACATGCCATTGGTTCAAGAGAAGTTTCCATCGAAGTTCAATATATATGAATCTTTAGGTACTTAGCATGAGATTTATGAGCATTATCTAATAGTAGGAAGTATAACAAAAGAAATCCATTCTATATACATTCGAACTACTCTTGGTCATATTTCTTTTTATAGAGAATTAGAAGAATCCATATAGGGTTTTTGTCGATCCTACTCATATGCTATTTAATCTAATTTCTTAGATTAGGCGATGTTTGTGCCTAGTGCCTAGTGCCTAGGGTAATTCAGGTCTCCCAAATTTCACTGGTATTCTTGTTGGTCTTTTGAGAGCATGAAACAGTAATAAAACAATACGGTAACCACTCACAGTGACCTCCCGAAGAAATCGCCGAAGAACCGCCGAAGACGTCGCTGCTGCTGTCGCTGAGAAGATAACCTCACGGAACCTCCTCGAACTCTTTCACGAACCAAATCCCAACCTCTGAACGTTCTCTACTGCTCGACCAAATCTCCTCACAACCCCTCTTTGATCACCTTCTGCTGCGCTCTCTCTAATCGACGATCGACACACTTCTCAAAGGCTTGGGCACACCTTTATAAGAAGGTTGAGGAAGACAAAGGGGAAACGACGCCCCTTCGTCTCCTTGGCGTTTGCAGCAAAGAGAGTAACGAAGGGGAAACTATGCCCCTTCGTCTCCAGTAACGCCCAACATCTCCCACTCGTCCAAGTCAATCCATATGGTCACATAGACCATGTCAGTCACATAGACTACAAGGTGATCATGTCACGAAGACCAGAGCAAAATTAGTCACAAAGACCAAATAAATCATGTAGACTTTATGAGGATCTAGTCACGAAGACCAGAGCAAAATTAATTAGTCACAAAAACCAAATAAGAACATCCATTCCATACATTAAGGAAAATGGTTCGTATGACAGCAAGCACACTGAGCATTCAACTGCTAAGAAGATTGTCACACCTTACTTAGCTGCTCCATAGAACGAATCAGAGACATAAATGGCTTGCCTTTACCCCAAATTAAATTATTTACATCATTATGAACATCTCTAATCCCTCATATTGACCATATGTCAAGAGCATGTTCAACATCTTCAATCAAACAAATTATTCACAATTACATTTTATGTACTGAACTAAAAATGTAACTGGTACCAGTGAATAAATATCACAGATGTAAATCAATCTTAATCTTCTTTTTTAGCTAGAATCTATTCATTCTAATCAGTCGCTTTCTTAGTTATGTTCCATAGACCGAATCATCCATAGTCAAATAGGATACATACTAAAGTAGCAGACACTGATCAAAACTTCAAGTAGACAGCTAAATAGTCACTTAGGGTAAGATTGAGATTAACTTATAATCTCAAGGATTTCACATAGTAGAGAAGCAGGAATCCATTCTCCTACTACCCTTCTTGTCGCCATAGCACATGTGGTATGAATCACATGCTACGATGTTATTTTATTTACTAAAAATAGCGCATATTTTTTCTCAAATTTAATATTTTATAGATTTCGATCTAGACATAGCTAATGTCTAATCCTGAATTCAACATATGAATTCTAATATGACCTTTGAGCAGATTCAGTAAATGGTGGGTGCATTTACTCCAATCATTACACAAATGATCTCATCTTGATACAATTATCAAGGTGACCTTAACTTATGGGTATGTCTCTATTCACAGTTACATAAGCTGTCCCATAAGCAACGGTCTTACCTCTATTCGTATTTAACAAATAGAGATAATTGTCCATGTGAGTGGACCAATCTCAATCTGCTAACATGCTTATCGAGACTTTTATTCGAATGAAACAAAGACATATACACTGAATAGATCATGACATTTTTTTTTATCAAAAATGTCTTTACAATTAGTTACATTCTTCGAAGTCCTAAAAACTTCACATGTCCATGAAATGACTCTTTAGTCAATGGCTTAGTAAAAGGATCAACAAGTATATTCCGTGTAGGGATGTACTCAAGAATTATCTTTTTCTTGTCAACAATATCCCTTACAAAATTATACTTGATTTCTATATGCTTGCCTTTACGGTGATATTTGGGATTCTTGGAAAAAGCTATCGCAGCTTGACTGTCACAGTACACAGTAACAGGACTCCCACTATCCTCAGTAATTTTCAGATGCTTCAGGAACCTTCTTAGCCAAACAGCCTCTTGCACAGCCGTTGCACAAGCCACATACTCAGCTTCCATTGTCGACAAGGCTACACAAGCCTACTTCTTGTTGTTCCATGAGATGGCGCCACCATTCAGCAAGAAGACATAGCCAGATGTGGATTTTCTGTCATCAAGGTCCCCTGCCCAATCTGCATCTGAGTAGCCACTTAGGCTCATATTCGATCCTTGAAAGCAGAGCAATAATCCGCTGTTCCTTTGAGATATCTGAATATCCTCTTCACCGCTTTCCAGTGTCTCGATCCTGTGTTTGACTGGAAATGGCTGACTAAGCCAACAACATAGCTTATATCAGGATAAGTACACAACATAGTGTACATCAAACTACCAATAGCACTGGCATATGATTTCTTCTTTATTTCGGCTATTTCATCAGGAGTCTTTGGGATACATACTTTTGCTCAAAACAGTACCTTTCGCTATAGGCGTCTGTTCAATGTTGCAATCTGACATATTGAAGTGTTGTAGCATCTTAGTGATATAAGCTTTTTGAGACAAACCCAAAAGCCTTTTTGATTGGTCTCTAACGATTTTCACTCCTAAGATGTACTCTGCTTCTCCCATATCTATTATGTCAAATTGTGATGAAAGCCAACTTTTGACTTCTATCACACATTTTTTTTCGCTTCCAGCTATGAGCATATCATCAACATATAATGATAAAATGACAAGCTCTCCTTTTTTCCTTTCTTAGGTAAACACAATGATCCTCATTGATCATTTCGAAACCATAAGACAATATTACTTCATTAAATCTTATGTTCCATCGTCTTGACGCTTGCTTTAGCCCATATATAGACTTCCGAAGTCTACATACTCTTTTCTCTTGGCCTTCAGTAACATAACATTCTGGTTGTACCATATAGATTTTTCGTCAAGATTATCATTAAGGAAAGCCATTTTTACATCCATCTGATGTAATTCCATGTCATATTATGCTACTATAGCTAGGATGACACGTATTGACATAAACTTCACAACTGGGGAGAATGTCTCTTCAAAGTCAATACCCTCCATTTGGGTATATCCTTTTGCAACTAATCGAGCTTTGTATCGATTAATTGATCCATCTGCTTTCCTCTTTACTTTGAGAATCCACTTATTCCCAATAGCCCTTTGGCCTGGAGGAAGATCAACTAAATCCCAAACTTGATTCTTTCTCATTGACTCCATTTCTTTATCCATTGTAGTTTTTCATTCTTTTCTAACTGAGCTTCTCAAAGCTTCCTCAATTGTTCGAGGTTCCTCATCATCAACTGGGAGAACCATCAATGCCTCATTCTCAATATCAAACCTTCTCCGAGGAATAATCTGTCGACTACTTCTTCGAAGGTTAGACCGTTGAGAAATTGACTCATTCAGTGGCAAATTACTCCCACTCGGTTGACTAGATTTAGGCATCTCCTGATCTGTTGATAAAGGAACATTATCCTCCTCCTCTATCTCATATAGAGGAATTATCTTATCAACTTCACCTCATGTTGGGAACTCAGTTTTAAAAAAAGTAGCATCTCTTGACTCTATTTCAGAGATGGTTCCATCTTGTCACTCATCAATAAAAACATAACCCTTAGAAGTCTTAGAGTACCTTATAAAGATACACTTCTTACTTCTGGGTCCTAATTTTACATGTTCGTGAGTCTTATCATGAACGTAGGCAGCTAACCCCCAAGGTCTCAGATTACTCAAATCTGGCTTTCTGTCAGTCCAACGTTCATATGGGGTAGATGGAATTAACTCTGAAGGCACTTTGTTAAGTATATATGTCGCAACTAATAATGCATCTCCCCAATAGGAGATTGACAAATTAGCCTGCACCATCATAGGCCTAACCATTTCAAGAAGAGTCCTATGTCTTCTTTCAGTAACCCCATTTTGCTGTGGAGTTCCAGGGATAGTTAGCTGTCTAATAATCCCTTTCTCATTACACATTGTCTTGAACTGATCAGACAAATATTCACCTCCACGGTCAGTGCACAAGGTTTTAACTTTACATTCCAATTGATTCTCAACTTCGTTCAAGTAACGAATAAAGCAATCCAATGCTTCAGATTTATGAGAAATCAAATACACATGACCAAAACGTGTGAAGTCATCAATAAATGTAATGAAATAAGAACTCCTATTTCTAGCCTTCATATTCATTGGACCACAAATATCTGAATGAATTAATTGCAATGGTGATTCAACCCTAATAGCCTTACCAAATGATTTCCTAGTCGTCTTTCCAGCAAGACAATGCTCACATATAAACAAGTTAATCTTAGCATGAGTGCCTAAAAGGCCCTTCTTAGCTAATCTATTCATTCGTTCTTATCCTATATGTCCCAATCTAGCATGCCAAATTTCATCATTAACATCAACATTACTAGTAAGGGCAATGTTTGAAAAACAACCATCATTATTATTTGGTTCTACATTAAGAACCATAAAACCATTTGTTACATAACTATACCCAATTAACACAGAGTTAATTCAAAGTTCCACACAACGGCTATAAAAATTTACATTATAACCTAAATCAAGAAGACAAATGACGGAAACCAGATTCCATCGAATCTCAGGAGCATACAGGACATCATGCAGAAACAAGGTGCCTCCACCACGTAGGTTGAGCTTGCAAGTGACAATTCCTTTGACTTCAATTCTTGTATTGTTTCCTACATATATCCATTTGTTATCAGTTGGTACCCGACGATACTCCACATATGTAGCTCGATCACGTGCTACGTGGTTCGTTGCTCCTGAATCTACAATTCACAAAGGATACGAATCAGCTAACAACACTGTACTTGCAACATATTGCTTGTTGAAAGAAGACAAAGATGGATCTACCTTTTTAGGCTCAGAACACTCCCGAGCAAAATGGCCCTTCTTGCCACAGTTGAAGCAAGTCAACTTGCTCATAGGTCTTTGTCCATATCTCTTTCCTTTCTTCTTGATTTGGTTTTTAACAGCAACAGCACTAGCCTCCTTTCCTTTCTTAAACCATCTTTTCTTGTTCTTGGAACCAGAACTTTCAGCTACAAAAGCTTGAACAGAAATCCTTGCGGATTCAATCATCTTCGCCTCAAGTTCAACATGGCATGAGACATCGGTGAAAGTCTTGATACTCTCACTGTGGGTCAGATTCTGTTTCATCGTTTCCCACGAATCAGGAAGGAAACGGATAACTGCTTGAACCTGTTGTTTATCGGTCAACGTATGACTAGCAGTCTTAAGCTCTCGAATCATGTTACCCATCTCCCTGAGATGTTGGGCCATGGTAGCATTCGAGCGCTTTTTACAGCTATCAAACTTGATAGTTAGCTGACGGAGCTTACTTAGACTAACTCCACTGTACTTCTTTCTAAGGGCTACCCAGGCAGCATGAGCAGATAGCAATGACTCATACTCAAATACCAGGGCATCCACCATTGAAATAATCAATATACCCTTAGCAATGAAGTCCTTTCTTTTCCATGCCTTATAGGCATCAAGGTCACGTCTGTGCTGTGCTGTAGAACCATCAATCGATTCCTCCATGATTTAATTTACAGCCTCTAGAACTTCTTGTTCCTCAAGAACGTATTGTATCTTGAGGTGCCAGATTTTGTAGTTATCCCCATATAATTTCTCATCCTTATTGAGTTCAACTATGATGTTTTTAGTTGCCATGATCTACATAAATAAACACATTATTTATTATTTCAGTGTAATTCATATATGTGCAATTATTTATTGACTCAGTGTAAATTAGAGTTAGTTTAGAAAATCAAGTGATAACATTGTTTCCACTTATCATTTATATATTCTAATCTAATCAACATTGATCAATCATATTACACGTATCCCATCTAATGAACGAATCATTATTAAAATGAACTAATCATTTTTCATATGAACTAATCATATGGATATATGAACGAATCATATCCTCATGAACTAATCATGTTATGAAATAAACTAATCATTTCCAAGTTTGTTAACATATAATATAACTTTTCATTATATAATTCTGTTCGTACATAACGACAGAAATTATTACATAACTCAAAAACTAGATGAGTTAATACTGTTCATACATAACGACAGTAAACAGAACACTAATAAACTAGATAGGCCAGCACTGCTCCCACTAGGACAAACACTAGTGCAGTAGCTAATATTATCTCTATTAACCTGGACCCGTTTGGGATAACCTCAGATGGGGCAGCTTCAGGATTTTCCATCAGATCCATTTCTGAATCTTCCTCGAACATTTCCTGGTCCTCTTCAGACTCTTCAGGCTCTTCTTCACCCATATGGTGAAGTAGTTCCTCGCACAGTACTGAATATGTGACACGTCATTCTTGACGCCCCCATATATAGTCCGCTATTATCCTAGGATACTCTAGCAATGAATGCATCAATGCTCAGATCCTATAACTGTCCATGACTGGAAACTCTTCGTGCTCAAGTTTCCAAAATAGTCTATCAAGCTGTCTAACATGTCCGTCGACTCCATAAGCAGACTTATACTCTATCTCCTGAATCTCCTCTCGAAGTTGGTTTCGCCGCACTTCGCGACGAGTCAATGTGGTAATCGTCCGTGCCATCTGAAAAATTGAATTTAAATAAGTCAGTACAAAACTGACTAACCAGTACAAAACTAGTTTAATTCAATTTATACAGGCATACCATCATTATAAATCAAGAAAAAAAAATCTTCTCGATTTCTAGGAGTTTAAGTCGATTGACCCATTAGACCGGTCAATCAGGAGTCCGGATATTAAACTTAGTCTATTGTCCTCATTAGAACTAATCTAATTGGACCTATGTTCTGTTATTGTTTAAGCTCATTTGAGTCAATCTTAGACTTATTGATCAAACTTATGTCCGTTTGATTCATCCAATTGCTCATTGGATTAAGTCTAACCCATTAGAACCAATCTAATCTTTATATGATCAAATCTGACACAACAGAACTAATCTGGTCATATTTGATCAACCCAACTTCTGAAATCAAACTCACCCCCAATTAATTCAATAATAAACGAACTGGTTAAACTAACAAATAATTTGAACCAGATCTAGATATCATTGAATCAAACTGGTCTGCTTAAATCAATCAATAATTTAAGCCAGATCTGAGTTTGATTGGACAAGTTGGTAGGATTCTATTTTCAGTAAATTGAACTATAAATTAATTAAATATTTATTTATTAATTAATAATACATTTCTATATGTATTTAATTAATTAATAAAAATATTTAATTAAATCTTTAAACTATTGTTCATGATCGTGAAGAAGAAAGAATTAAAACATGCATGCATTTTACACGTTTTTTTTTCTTTCTTCACTGTGCTTCGTCAAAAACATACTGTTCATCCTTTTTTTTCTCTCTTCAATCGATTCTTGAATCGATTAAAAATCTGAAGCACTGTGCACTACGATTTTGAATCGATTCATGCACAGTGTTGAATCGATTCAACACTGTGCTTCGTCAAAAGCGACACTGTTCGTGATTTTGGATCGATTGAAACGAAATTTCAATCGATTCAATTCAATTGAATCGATTGGTTAATCGATTCAATTGATGAATAGTGTTAGTATTCATCTTCTTCTTCGCGACAAAAGAAAAAAAACGCGAGCTTTTTCGGGTCGATTTTCATGCTTTTAAAACCATACTCTGATACCATTGTTGGTCTTTTGAGAGCATGAAACAGTAATAAAACAATACAGTAACCACTCACAGTGACCTCCCGAAGAAATCGTCGAAGAACCGCTGGAGACGTCGCTGCTGCTGTCGCCGAGAAGATCACCTCACAGAACCTCCTCGAACTCTTTCACGAACCAAATCTCGGCCTCTGAACGTTCTCTACTGCTTGACCAAATCTCCTCACAACCCCTCTTTGATCACCTTCTGATGCGCTCTCTCCAATCGACGATCGACACACTTCTCAAAGGCTTGGACGCACCTTTATAAGAAGGTTGAGGAAGACGAAGGAGAAACAACGCCTCTTCGTCTCCTTGGCGTTTGCAGCAAAGAGAGTAACGAAGGGGAAACTATGCCCCTTCGTCTCCAGTAACGCCCAACAATTCTAATTTCTGAATTTCTGTGTGAATCAAGATTGAGGAAAGGAAGTTTTCGAATCATTGACTTAGGTCCATTGTCGAATCCTACTTAGCAGAAGAAATATAAGAGAAGAGGTACTTATGGCAGAACGGGTTTATCCTATCTTTTACAATAAAGTGATAAATGGAACTGCTATGAAATCACTTATTAGTAGGTTAATCGATCATTTCAGAATGGTATATACATCACATATATTGAATCAAATAAAAACTTTGGGTTTCCAGCAAGTCACTGCTACATTTATTTCATTAGGAATTGATGATCTCTTAACAATCCCTTCGAAGGGATGGTTAGTCCAAGATGCCGAACAACAAAGTTTTATTTTAGAGAAACACCATCATTATGGGAATGTACACGCGGTAAAAAACATTACGTTAATCCATTGAGATATGACATGCTACAAGTGAATATTAACAAGAAATGAATCCTAATTTTCGTATGACTTATCCTTCTAATCTAGTACATATAATGTCCTTTTCAAGAGCTAGAGAAATGCTACATCAATTAGTGGGTATGATAGGATTAATGTTGGATCCCCAAGGACAAATGATTGATTTATCCATTCAAAACAATTTACGTGAAGGACTTTCTTTTATAGAATATATAATTTACTGCTATGGAGCTCACAAAGGAGTTGTAGATATTGTTGTACGAATATCAGATGCTGGATATCTCACACGTTGACTTGTTGAAGTAGTTCAACACATTATTATACGTAGAACATATTGTGGTACTATCCGAGGTATTTCCATGAGCCCTCAAAATGGTATGATAGAAAATTTTTTTGTTCAAACACTAATTGGTCATGTATTAGTAGACGATATATATATATTAGTTTGCAATAAAGATATTGAGATTGGACTTATAAATAGATTCATAACCTTTCGAGCACAACCAATATATATTAGAACCCCCTTTACTTATATGAGTAAATTTTGGATCTGCCAATTATATTATGGTCGGAGTCCTACTCATGGTGACCTAGTCAAATTGGGAGAAACTGTAGGTATTATTATAGGTTAATCAATTGGGGAATCAGAGATTTAACTAACATTAAGAACTTTTCATATGGGTGGAGTATTCATAGGTAGTACTATCGAGTATGTACGGGCTCCTTCTAATAGAAAAATAAAATTGAATGAGAATTTGATTCATCCGACATGTATCCGTCATTTACTCTATCATAACCTTCACTCAAAACACTACTAGCAAAAGGCAAACTCCTCCCTCCATCTAGTAGTAACATGGAAGAGATAAATTAGTAGTAACATGGAAGAGATAAATTAGGGTGACTAGTAGATAAGTGGACGAAGAGTAAATTACATGGGGTATAAAATTTTAAGCCATTAGCCCGAGGTTCAGCCCCTTAACTTCAAGGGGCGAATCTCCGTCTACTTACTGCTATGTGGGCGGCGGTGGTGGTGGTGGTGGTGGTGGTGGATAGTCCTTCCCTGCTGCAAAAGGTTAGAACCGCCAACCCAGCGGCCCCCTCAACCCGGCCCCACAAGTATGAGAGGGAGTAAATCACGGTGAATACGGGCCCAGCTATGACATGGTGGTCTCAGGTGTTTAGCACGGACAGATATTGATGTTATCGCATTTGCTGCCACAGACCCTCGACCTCTCGACTCATGCTGCAAGAATTCATGTCATAACCAGTTGATCTCGCCCGTGGGGGCAGTGGATAGTCCTTCCCTGACTCTAAAGCAAGGTGTCGGTCCTAGCCGGCAACCGCCGGAAAAGGTTGGCCGCCGTCGATGGCATCTTCTTCCTCAACTTGGGATGCCGCATCACCCACAGTCCCGCTGCCAACGCTACCAGCCTGAACTCTATCGCGTAGAGAGTCACCGCCGCCACCAGGCAGAACGCCATGAACATGACCGTCGTCCGTGGATCTCTCCACGACAGCAGCTGGTGCAACCTCTCCCCCTGCGTAGCCACGTTCCCCGCCTGTACCTGTACATTCGTCGCCAGATTCCTCAACTTGAAGTACCTCGCGTGCACCACCTCCGGGCTCCTCGCCGTCGGATACGTGTCCAGCTCCTCGTCCAGCTCTTCCGGATTCACCTTCTCCACGTTTGAAACCTTCGCGTCCATGTGCGGCGGCTTCCGCGGACGGAATCTGTACCTCCACGCCGCGATAAAAACCATGTAGAGGAGCGCCGTCGGAAGAACCGACGCCGGGAAGCAGACGGCCAAGAGGTACAGGACGTGCACCAACAGAGTGGTTATCGGGTTCGCCCAATGGCACACGTCGACGAACCACCCTGCGAGCATACGCACGCCCGAGAAGGCCGACAAGAGACGCTGTAGGTTCGCCGTGCACCGCCGCAAGCTCCACTGATGCATCTGCGATTCCAGCATGTACGTCACCACCTCCCTCCTCAGCGGCGGCTCCATCCGGCCGAGACGGGCCACGACCGCGTTGGCCGCGTGTCCGCGGAGCGCCGCTTGCTGCTGTTGCGAGAGCGGCAGCGGGTGGGAGTAATGCAGCTTGGGGAGCAGGGGCTTTGAGTAGAGGAGCAGAGTGTTTAGTGTCGAGGTGATGGAGAATCTGACGGAGAGGTGGATATCCCCTGTTTTCTTGACGCCGGAGGGTTGAAGCACCAGCAACGGGTACGAGTTGGAGTACACGCGGTCGGTTTCGAGAGTGGAGAGCCGAATCCTCACTTTCCCGAGCACAGAGTCTCTGTTTCCGCCGCCGGCGGAGTCGTCGAGTTGATTGTTGTCGAAGACGGCGACAGTGAGCACTGTGGCGTGGTCATACACGTCCCAATTGTACTGCTCGTGGAACCGTGGGCTCAGATCAGAGACGGCGGTGCGCGTGCGCACCCACTTGTGGCCGAACTTGGCGACGCAGTAGGCGTCGCAGGCGCCCTTCCCGTCGCGCGTCTTCGTCGGCAGGAGCCCCTCCGCCTGCAGGACGCCGAGCTCGAGCACGCCGACGGGCTTTTTCCACAGCTGCTTCGCCGATGGGCGAAAGTCGCCGGCGTACTGCACAGGCTCGGCGCTGACGTGGTAGCCGCCGTCGAGGCTGACGCGGGCCTGGACCTTGCTAGCGAACTTGTCCGCCTTGAGCTGGTCGACGTCGACGGCGAAAACGGGCTTCTTGAGGTCGTACCACTTGGGGCGGACGTTGCGGTCGTCAGGGCGCTTGTTGATGCTGGTCAGGGGGAGGTGGACGCGGCCGAGGACCTCGTCCTTGGTGGGGCTGACGCGATCTTCTACGGAGAGGAAGAGAGTGTCGTTCTCGAATGGCTCAGAGGCCACGAAGAAGAACACCTCGTTCCAGGTGAAGATGTTGGAGCGGGACTTGATGGGCTTGGTGACGAACACTTGGCTCCCGAGCTTGGCCTTGCAGAGCACTTCAGGAATCCTGTTCTCGTCGGAGACGAAGACGTCGTGGGCGTTGATGATGTTGACTCGCAGGTACCACAGCCGCGGCGCATGATACACCTTGGACCGGTTGTAAACGCTGTGGATTCTACGGTCGACGGCGGGCGTGACATCGGGGTGCGTCGCGAAGGGGAAGGCCTCGTCGGCCTGCGTGCCGAACCAGACGGCGAGCATCAGTTCGCCCCTCTCCAGCTTCCTCCCTGACGCGTCCTCCAACCGATACCATTCCGGCGCCAGCGGGCTTTCCGGCGGCGCACGCGTCGGCACTTCGACGATGTCCAACGCGACGCGGCCGACGAAGTCGTCGACCACGAAATCCTTGTCCTTGAGCTCCACCACCAGGCTGGAACCCTGGACCTGGTCCTTGGGGACCGCGAACACCTCGTTCCACTCGGGGCTATGGTTCTTCTCGAAGTGCTTCGTGACGCACTTGAAGTTGCCGAGCACCACCTCCACGTAGGGGTCGAGGCTTCCGGTGAGATCCATGGCCGGCAGGTCGCGCGCCTTCACCACCCGCACGAACAAGTACTCCATCTTCTCCACCAGGTCGAAGGCGGCAGCCTTTCCGCCGCCGCCGCCGCCTCCGAGGAGAGGGTTCGTGTCCTTTAGTTGGAAGTCAGTCATCGGTGGGAGGAACGACGAAGGGAGCGTCCCTGCGGCGCCAGGCATGTCGGATTTCATATTGCACCCAACTTGTTCGACCGAGGGTCTAAGAAAGAGAGTCGTTCATTTTTCTGGTGGTGGTGACTAACTGAATGGATTTATGGAAGGTTGCAACTTGTTGCTCAATGATGATGCAATACAATAGCTCCTGGATTTAGTGTCTAGCGGAAGAACGTGGAATTGTCATCTAAGTATTAATCCTCACAGTATGTTTATTATGACTTACTTGATAAGTAAATGAACCAAAAAAAAAAGGTTGTCAACATTGCATAAACATATGCAACTTGATAAATTATACACAATCTACAAGACTTATGCTTTAGTCGTCTTAAATTAGTACAAAAAAAAATATGACACAATTAGACTAGTTGTTGGCCATGCATACATCACAAATTTGAGAGGAAGATGAATTTAATGAAGGAAAAGAAAATGGCGGTTCAATTGCGATCGAGTTGAAGTAGAATTGAGATAGAGCTTGGCCAAACTTAAGTTGACTAGATATATAATTATATGTAAGTAGAAATATTAAAAAAATTTAGCGGTAATTGATATGACAAGTTTTGACTTAATTCGACTAATCATAAATTTCCCTAACTACTACATGTCATCGCTTACCTATTCTTTGATCATTGACCCACAATCGAGACAAATTGTGATATGTTTTTGTTAGAAATATATTTTGCATATTTGGCCACCTTAAGATTCAAATTCACATATATACCATCAAAATACTTATCCCTTTAAAACGAGTGATTCAGAGTTGTAATTAAAATGTGAGAGTAGGAAAAATGATAAAAAAAAATAAGTTGCAAGTCCGTGACTGAGTGATTGGGGCCCTTGGAAGTGAATGCACTCGGAGTATCCGAATCACTTCCAGATGCCTCAACCACTCAGTCATGGACGCGTGTTGCGAACGAGTGGTCGGAGACGATAGGACTCTTTTATATATATACCCTAGCTAGATGACTAGTTTAGTTAGAGGATGAGATGATATAGGAAAAATATATTGGTGCAATTTCTCTTAAGTCAAGGTTAACTAGGTTGATTAAGCTTGAGTTAGCTCAAATTTAAGCCTTGATGTTTGAGTTTCGATGTTTGACAATATATAGATATTGCAGAAGCAATTCTCCATATGGGAGACTGACGGTCAAAGGTTGACCAGAAGAATCAAGTAGGTCAAGGTTAATCAGATACTTGATTGGGAAGTCCTAACTAGAGGTTAGGCAAAGGCAAGTCCAACGGGAAGATTGACAGATTAAGAAAATCCAGGTGGATCAGTGTTGACCGGACACTTGGTGTAAAAATCCTACTGAGTTAAACTAGACAATTGGAAAGTCGTAGCGAGTGAAGCTAGGCAGATGGAAAAAATGCTGGTGAGTAAAGTCAAGTGAAAAACCCTAGTGAGTAAAGCTAGGCAGTGAGAAAGTCCTGGTGAGTGAAACTAGGTAGTTAGGAAGTTCTAGTGAGTGAAGCTAGGTAAATGAAAATTCTGGTGAGTGAAGGTAGGTGGGAAAGTCCTGGTGAGTGAAGCTAGACAGTCAAAATCCAAGTGGGTCAAGGTTGACCGAACATCTGATGAGTGGAAGCCCAAGTGGGTCATGGGTGATCAGACACTTGACATGAGACGGTAAGTCCAAGTGGGTCAAGGTTGATCGGACACTTGGCATGAGGAGAAAAATCCAAGTAGGTTAAAGGGTTGACCGGACACTTGGTGACGAAATCCCAGCATGTCAAGTTTGACTAGCTGCTAGGTAATGAGGAGTCCTAATAGGTCACAGTTGAGTAGATGTTAGACATGAGAACCCTAGACTTGAGCTAAGCAAGTTAGGGTTGGTCAATCGATCATGTGATCGATTGAGTGAGAGCCTAATCGATTAGTCGATCTTGATTGTGACAGTGCTGCAACCAAAGGCAGCCCAATCTAATCGATTGGCGGTCATTCTTACAAGCACAGAAAGGTTCCCAATCGATCAGCCGATCGATTAAGCTACTCCCCAATCAATCAGTCGATCGATTGGGCTAAGTTTTCTCGCGAGATTGTGAGGTAGCTGGGTCAATCGATTCTGGGTCTTCTGTGAGAGCACAGAGGTGTTCTGAATCGATCAGTTGATCAATTGAAGCATCCCCAATCAATTGGTCAATCAATTGTAATATGACAGTTGCGCAGGTTGAAAGCTTTGGACAATTGTGATCATTGGGATCTGACATGACAATCAATTGAGAGCATGTCCAATCGATTGGGACCCCTAAAAGCGTAGATACAAAGGCGATGACTAGTTCAAACGCTACAACACTTTCACCAATTCTTCTCCACCATTGTCGTCGGTTCTTGAAGCTTCTTGGAGACAAATATTGTTGCACTTCCAAGGTTCAAGAGGTGATTATAAGCTACAAGAGATCAGGCAAGAAGAGGTTTTTATTGTATTTGTGTACATTTACTTCTTGTTTTGAGTTGTATTCTTATGTGAGCTTGTACGAGGTTTCTCCACCTCCGGATTATTCCGAGAAGGAGTGTTTTCATAGTGGAGAGTGTGCTTGGGTGTGGATCCTTGGATTCATCACCTCTTCCTGAGGTGTATACCAAGTAAAACCTTGTGTTAGTATTGGAGGAGTTCGCTTCGAGTATTTCCGTAGTAAAAGATCATCATCGACGAAGCGAGGGAGCTATTCACCCCTAGCTTTGAAGTGTCCCAACAAGTGATATCAGAACGAGACCATTTTTCACTGGACTCGTCGCCAGAAAGGGCAAAGAGCTAGAGGAAGAAGAAGTTAAAGCTCTAATTTCAACAAGTCAAAGACTTTATCAAAAGAGTTCAACTTTAAGATGAATTTATGAGATGGACTCAAATATGACACAAGTATATCTCCACCATTCACATCTACAAGCTTCGATTTTTGAAAATCAAGAATTGAAAACTTTTTCATGATAAAGATAGAGCAATGGTTTGCTTTAATGGAAGACTTTCAACCTCCAACAAATGACAAAGGAAAAATCATCAACAAGAGAACATGGAGCAAGGAGCAAATTCAAATATGCGAGGTCAATGACAAAGTGATCAAATTGTTGGTCAACTTATTGTCAAGCAACATCTTGAGCAAGATTGAAGAGTATAAAAATGCTAAGGAATTTTGGAGCAAGTTGGCAAAAATTCATGAAGTTCCCTCCATTGTACCAAGTCAAGAAGATCCATCCTTAAAGGAGTGCAAAGATACAAGTAAAGGAGCATACTCCTTGTTTGATGTGCATGAGAATTCGAAGGTTGAGGAATGCTCAACATCCGATGATGAAGATGAAGAGACATCCATCTCAAGGATTGAGGAGTGTCGACCATCAATGCTGGATCAAGAAGAAGCTTTTACATTCAGATTAAATGGAGAATCAAATGTCACTCCTACAAACAAAGGTATAACAATTTCAATTGTTAATAATAAAAGTCACATTATTTATTTTGAGTGTAGCGAAAATGAACATTGCAAGAGTAAGTGTCCAAAATTGACCAAGAAAAATGGTCATTTGACACCTAAGGGTAAGGAGAAACCCAAGGAAGTCAGCCTCGTTGTAAGAAAAGGCAAGGAGCACATTGAGTGCTTCTCTTGCAACCAAAAGGGGCATGATCAAAGTCAATGTTCTAACGGGAAGAAACTGATGAAGGTCAAAGGGGGAATCTCAACTCAAGGGGGAGCTACTAAGAGCAAACCCAAGATATCATTTATTGATGCAATCCCTTTAAAGGTAAATCCATTACGATCACACAGATATAGAGGGAGGTACATGCAGGTATACAGACGTTAGGCGCATGTTGGGTAAACACCAGGTCGTTAGTTCCTGAGAATCGACCTCTGGCCATTACGACAGAGATGTCATGCGCCTACCGTCTGCGCTATGCCCTGGGGGCAAAAAAAAGCATGCTAGGTCTAATCTTTATCATTTCAATGCTATTTATCATGAAAATAGGAAGCATGATAGAATTATAGAAAAAATATATCATATCATACTAGAACAACTTTCCTAAGGGTAAAAGTTAGAAAATTGCTTATGCAATAACTCTAAAGATTTTAGGTATATACCTAAAAGTAAAAATACCCAAGAAAATCAAGAAAATTCCAAATCTAAATCCAAGGATTTAAGGATTAAAAATCAAACCTTTGAGGTCAAGACTTGATAAATTGGAAAAGACCTTAAAATGAATGCAAAATAACTTTAAGGGGTCAAATGAGCATAATCTAGGGATAGATAAACAAGAACCATCCAATGGTAGAAAGAGTTTGAGCTACAAATCTAAAGTCTAGAAGGATGTGTTTTCTTATCATAGAGTTCCATATAACTATAGGACTAACCCTAGATCTAAGAGTCAAGTCAAGGTAATGATGAGTGTGCGACTATCACTCACTTAAATCAAATTAATTAATTTCTAATATAGCGAACCTCTTAACCTACGCTAAGATAGTATAACAGACGACTGGGTTATCTCTCTCACGGAACTAATGATAGGACGTTTGTTTTTAGATGGAATCAAACAATGGGGGTTTTGTTTTAGGGTTGTTCTCTAAATCTAATGCAATAGATGAAACTCTAACTAACCAACAATGATAAAGCTATAGCAGTGTCACTCTATGCTACGGAAAACACCATAAACATGCATACAAGAAATTAACCAACTATCCTATCTAACCATTGAAGATTTTCTTACACCACATTGTCACGCTACAATGTAAGAACATCTATCAATGGGCATAATATGAAATATAACAAAGAACTCAAACATGCATAAAGAAAGTAACGGTTAAACAAAAGCAATTGACTAAACTACTTAACAACAATTAAATAAAACCTAACTATGCATAAAAGTTAAACCTGTACGACATTGTCACGCTATGATACAAGATCAACAATCATACATAAATGAAATTAAACAAAGTATGAAGCTAAACAATCAGACATGCATCATGAGGAAATAACACATAGATCAAATACAAAAGTAAACTAATAACTAAATATGAAACATTCTTGGAGTTGATTACAAAAGAGTGATTTGGAGTTAAAAGCAAACTAAACTATCCAAACCACTCTTTTGTAATCAACTCCAATCAACTACCCATCGCCGTTACACGAAAAGCCCAGATCTGGAACCCCCAGAGCCGGTGAATAGCAACACAGCGACCAACCCTTTGATCTACAACTCCCAACAGCATGAACCACACACAGTTGATAGCTTAGACAAAACAGGGGAAACAACACAAAATCAGCATCAACAGGGAATCATCAGAATTCCAACAAGACAGAAACAAAGACAAAATTCCAACAATAAGAGGAAGAATTTTCTGTCGGAATTGTGATGAGTTGAACAGTGATGTTCTATTAGAATCCTTTGTCTCTCGATGGAATGCCTTGCCAAAGCAGAAGATACAGTGAAGATAATACTAGCTCTTCTTCTACTGGAGATGGATACACACTGAGTTTGCCGGAATCTACGGCTTCCATAACCATATCCACAAGGAGTCCGTAGTAGCCTCAACGTCAGTTTCAGAATAGTACACACCAGAGAAGAATATGTGAAGTCGGCTACTTCTGTTGGAAACTCCGGCATTCGCAACCACGTCGGTAGAGGAACTTCTGAGGTAGGGATGGAGAAAGAATTCCTTACTGGAGTAGAACCACTTCGGTAAGGAAACCCTAGATGGACGCCGCATAATCCTTGAACCACTCGCCAGATTTGTACTGAGTTGAGCATTAGAGGGTCTTCGCTAGGGACTCCCCTGGTCTTTGGGTGCTGATATTTTGTTGGCTTGTCTCTGTGCGCGCAAGAGTAGAAGGAGGCTTTTCCATGGAGTAAAAGGTCTTCTACCAGTCAAGCACCAATCCACCATGCCTAGCGCGCCATCTTTGTAGTTTTCAAATAGAATTATTGTTAATCCAAGGCAATGAAAGTACACTAAGAAGAGCTCTTTCTTAGACAGAGTTAGAGGCAGAGCAGCCCATTACACCAATTGAAAGCTTAAAATCAAATTACATAATATGAAGATTAAAATGAGCATGTTGTATTTGAACTTCGAGCACTAGGACTCTATTTATAGTATACTGGTTGAATCTAGCTGTTTACTGACATGACACTTCCTGGGCATCTGGACTCTATCAAGTCGAGTCACTCTGCAATGGCTTTCTCCAACTATTCTGGACTTCTCAGGCGCTTGGACCCAGTCTAGGTTCTTAAAGTTTGCTGAGGTGGACTCCGCATGCAGATCCTCTTCGACAATGGCTATGTTGACGTGGCTGCCCTTCTCGAGTGCATGGACTCGGTCCAAGCGCCTGGAAACGGTCAACTTAGAAGTTGACCATTTTCTCATCTAGTTACTTGGGTGATACTCTGACTGTTCAAAGTTGAGCTCATCCAAATTCAACTTCGATCTTCTCCTCGAGAAGACTTCCTCCTGGCTTCTCGGCCCTCAGATGCGTCGTGCGCGCCCTTCTCATCCACCGGTGTACTTTTCCACAACTCCTCATTCCTCGGATGCACTAAGCCAGTCAATTCCCTTCCCTTGCCATCATTCTCGTTTATTGCGTCTTCCACTCGACTTCTTGTGTTCCTAAGATCTTATATACTTAGACACAAAACATCAACTCCATAGAGTCTAACTTAACTCAATTGATCACATTAAAACTAACTTGGTATACTTACGACAATGACTTTAGAAAAGGATGAATGGGTCATGTTGGATCGAGACGCACATGAGAAGGGGGGGTGAATCACGTGGTTTTCATAAGCTTATTTTTCTATTTTGAAATCAAAGTAAGTGCAGCGGAAAACTAAGTAAGAAAGTGAAGTAGAAAAATAAGCAAAAGAATACGCATACTGTTTTACTTGGTTCAGAGCCTTTGACGACTTCAACTCCAAGACCCAGGTCCTGCGGACCTATCGTTGGGTAATTCACTAAATCCTCTTCCAGAACCATCGGAAGAGTAATCAAATACAAAGAGAATTGGAGAAGTATAACACACTACACTTCTCGTTTGTTGAAAGTAAGTACAGTAAATTAAATTAGGTTACCAAACACTTTTGTAGATGGTCTGCTTTGAGCTCTATGTTTCGACGGCTTCTCGGTGGTAGTCGAGCGTAATAGAGTCATAGCAGGGCAACAACAGTAAGCCGGAGCAGTCGGAAAGTCGATCGAACGTGTAGAAGCTTACATAGAAGTTGTTGAAGAAACCTTGGGTGAAACATCCTTTTATTGAGTATGGAAGACACCTTCCATAGCTTTGAAAGCGCCTCCAATGTAAGAAATTTGATCATAAACCACCCTCTCCTTATCTGTGACGAAATCTGAATTTTATCCTGCGGAAGGGCCTTCTATGACACTGAAGGCACCTTCTATAAATAGTGCGAAGACACCTTCCATACCATGGAAGGTGTCTCTGACACTATTCACCCGAGGCCTTTTGTGATTCTTTTACCCTGCAAAAAGTGTTAGTCCAATAACTTGCAAGACAATATTAGCACAATAATAATAAGAAGTAGTAATTTGATCCTGTCTCCCCGAGACTAGGATCAAGTCAGGGTTTCAATTTAGGTTTTTGAAATAGACCTAAATTGGACTGACGCCTACTGTCCCTTCGAACGGGGATATGCCCTCACTTAGTCACTCTCCTCTAGTGACTTACCCCTACTTACTGGATGTAGAGTTACCTCTAGAATCACACATCCGGACTTTGGGAATCAAATATCCCAACCTACCGGAATCGCACATCCGATCTTTTCCAATAAGAAATCACACATCCCGACCTACTGAAATCGCACATCTGGTCTTCTCAATCGGGGATCGTACATCCCGACCTATCGAAATCGCACATCCGGTCTTCTCCAATCGAGAATCGCACATCCCGACCTTTGCATGAACCAACATCTGGATTTCAACCTGTCGGGAATCGAACATCCCGACTTACCTAAATCACACATCCAGTCTTCAACCAATAAGGAATCGAACATCTTGACTAGGGTTAGTCAATCCTGCTCACTCGGTAACAATGTTAGATCGCAACACATCTAACTTTAACCTATTTGTCATTTATCAAAACTCAGGTTTAACCATTGGTGCCAACTATACCAACATGTCATTCGTATAAGGCATTTCCTCTTCTGGTTGATAGTAGGATATAGGGTGAGAGATAAAAAAGATAGCTTTAGGGGTCACACCCAACAAATTAAGGAGTGTTATCCTCCTCGACTGCCCATCTGTGACGTGCATCTACGATTGAGTGGTTGGGATGCCTGAAAGTGATTCAGGCACCCCAAGTGCATTCCCTTTGGGGCTCCTGAATCACTTTCGGGTGCCTCGACTACTAAGTTGCTGGTGGTCAATCGAGTAGGATATCAAGTTTCATATATATAGGAAATTGATATCTAACCTGACTGCCCGTCCACAATGAACGTCTGTGACTGAGTGGTCGGGACACTCTTAAATGATCTAGTTTAGGATTCCCGGCGTCCACGCCTGGTGTACGTGCCTAGGGGCATTGTGGGGCCCACACAACGTGGGAGGTGCCCTTTCAAGGGGTTAACATGCCTAGGGCTATAAACGAGCCGAGCTGAGCCGAGACAAACTTTGGGTTGTTCAAGCTTGTTTGATAAGGTAACCAAGCCGAGTCGAGCCAAGCTTAAAATGAACCAAACTTTTGAAATGATTGTTCAAGTTTGGTTTGGTTTATTTTTTATGAGCTTGAGCCTGTTTGAAGCTTGACTTGGTTTATTTTTTATGAGCTTGAGCTTGGTTTGTTTATATGTTATCGAACTCTCAATTCAAACTTGGCTTGAGCTTGGTTTAAGCATGGTTTTAGTTTGGTTCATTTAAATATTATCGAGCTTGAAATTTAAGCTTATTTGATTATTTGAAACTTTTAATTATTTGATTGGTTATTGAGCTTGATAACTAACTTTAATTAATTATTTAATTTATTTTAATTTATTTTATTATTTATTTAGCATATTGAAAAGAGTTTTATTAATGAATATGGTTCATGAACATTGTTCATGAATATTGTTTACGAACATTGTTCACGAATGTTATTCACGAACGTTGTTCATGAACTTAATGAGCTTGTTATTCACGAACGTTGTTTATTTTTTATGAGCTTCAGCATGTTTGAAGCTTGACTTGGTTTATTTTTTATGAGCTTGAACTTGTTTGAAGCTTGGATTGAGCTTGGTTTGTTTAGATGTTATCGAACTCTCAATTCAAGCTTGGCTTGAGCTTGGTTTAAGCATGATTTTAGTTTGGTTCATTTAAATATTATCGAGCTCTCAATTCAAGTTTGTTTGATTATTTGAAACTTTTAATTATTTGATTAGTTATTGAGCTTGATAATTAACTTTAATTAATTAATTAATTTTATTTTATTATATTATTTATTTAACATATTAAAAAGAGTTTTATTAATGAATATGGTTCATGAACATTGTTTATGAATATTGTTTACGAACATTGTTAACGAATGTTATTCACGAACGTTGTTCATGAACTTAACGAGCTGAACATATATGCGTTCAAGCTTGTTTGTTTAGCTTAACGAGTTGTTCAAACTTGTTTATTTAATTAATTTGATGTATTGAATGAACATAAACAAGTTCTTACCAAGTCGAACACTAAGCTTGTTCATGAACGCTTGATTCATTTACAGTCCTAAACATGACAGACCCTTGACTGGGTTAATATAGAAGTTATGTAGAACAAAGTCAGAATTTGGTCAATATAGAAGCCATGTGGCATGAACTCGGTCAACACCAAGTATTCATGACTTGGTCAACATAGATATTTCGACCTCATGAGTCACCGACCTCCCGATTGTCGAGTTCTCGATTTCTCAAGTCGTCTACTTCCCGACCTCTCGACTTCCAACTTCTCAACCTCGTCGACTTCCCAAGTGGCCTCCTGACTTCCTACATGTGAAGGGACATGACAAGCGAACAAACATGACGAGTGAAGGGACATGGTGGTTATTGCAATACTCTTCAATGAGATGTTTCGTTTGACTTTCTCCCTGAGAGATGTCTGTTAGACTTCTCTCCCTATATAAGTAAGGTAAGGAGAGAGAGATACTAAAAGAGGGGATCATAAGATATGCTTTATCTTAGCTAAGGTATGATCATCCTAGCTCATGTCATCTTCTTTACTCCATCAATTTTCCATTTTGTTTCTCCGTTTTATATTATTTGAGGCTCCTTGATGACTTGCGCATTGGGTAACTCCCGGTGAGCCCTATAATATGTGTCACTCTCTCCAAGAATCGACCTCATCTTATTCTAAGCTGATTTAGAGTAGCTGACCAGACTTGATGAAGGTCAGCAGAAGCAAGAACATTTCATTGCGGACAAAGAGATGGTTGAATTAAGCACATGAGAGCTAAGGAAAGATGAGCAGCAGTCACGCCAATGATCTTCTTGAATTGTTCAACCGAAGTATATCCGTGAAAAAAGATTAAATCAAACCCGCCTCGATATTGAATTCAAGTTCACTTGAAAAATCATGGTGCAAAAGCCTAAATTCTATATTATTCCCAATTTCCTTTTTGATTACTTCTATATCATTTTTATAATTAATACTTAATTACCTATTATTGATTGTAATGCCTTTACGCGTTCATGCAGATTTGTCGACGAGCAGACCGTCGCTTTCATCGCTGCCTCCATTACATGTCGAGGATTCGGATCTTCGCCCCCCCTCTCCGCTACTAACCGTCGCCTCCTTCTAATCTATTTATTATAAACAGGATCTGACTCGTTGTTACTCCTCTCTCACTCTCTCTTCTCTCACTCCAATCGGATGGGTCGAAACTCAGTGACAACTGGAGAATAAATTTCTTATCCTTGTATCTCACTCGGTCCGTCCTATGTTAATTCGGGTGCTGCGATTTATCTCCCTTATAATGACCGTGGGTTCAGTCGGTGAGAACCCTGGGGGTGAGGATTTTACCTTTTGCTGCAAGGACCAAGAGGATTTCTCTCCGCTTTCCAAACTGGAATTTCCCCTTTTCACCTTCGTTGCTATTTCAGTTCAAACTGATGTCAATTAAAAACAAAAATGTTGATTCACTAGGTATGGTATGTGGAAGATTTGCTGCATCAGTCCTCAAACCATCACATGCGGGCTGACTGTTTGTCATGACAATATCAAATGTTAGCCGATCAATTGGCCCATTCTCTTTGTTAAACGAATGTTATCTACTTATCTTAGGGTGCACGTGTGTATCAGGGGCATTTTTTTTTAAACTTAGGGCATAATATTTAAGTTATAAACACAAAAAAATATATATATGTACACAAGATGTACACAATGAGATACGTACGATAAAGCCTTGGTGTGTCGGCACACAGTGCCCATTTTTTTTTAATAATTTTGCTCATGATCATCTTTTATAATTAATGAATTCTTATATGATCTAGTCGTTTATCTATTTATTGGATAAATTAATCAAAAATAAAAATAAAGAGTTTGACAAGGCTTTATTATACTCCAGTTCGATTCTTAGTTATGATGTATTTATATAAATTTTTATTTTAAATAAATCATGCAATTATAGAATGTTAAACTTTTGAATCATCCACCATGAATATTTTTTAATTTACCTGCTGAGAATCGATAAAAAAAAATTTCATGAACTAAATGGATCATCCCAATTCAATATCACCTCATTCATCATTGCATTAATAAATTGCTTTGTCAGCATTTTATTCTTCCCATGTTTATTCTCTGTAGAATTTAAAAAAGGTTTCTTGGACCCCAAAATTAGGTACTACAGTTTGTGATAATATCGGCTTAATCCACCATCTAGCTTGGCATTATTAAATAACTCATAGCCCCTCGGGCTACAAGACCATGTATCAAACTATTACCAGACATTCCTATTTACGATATATTTATAGGAAGAGAGCTGCTTTTTCCACCCCGCATCTAACACACACCCCTCTCCTTCTCCCCTCTTTCCCTGCCAAAAGACGCATGTGCCCTCCTCTTCTATTTTTTTTATTTTATTTAATTTTTATCTAATTTAATTTTTTAATTAATTTTGTTTAAAAATAACTTTCAGTATATTTTAAATTTTATTTTTTAATTAATTTAATTTATTATTTTTATCAATACTTATTTTTTCAGTTTTATATAAATTTTATTTAGTTTTTAGTTTTTATTTTTTAATTAATTTAATTTATTATTTTTTTTCATAATACTGTTATTTTTTTAATTGATTTTTTTAAATTTTATTTTTTATTGATTTTTTTTTGTTAATCAATTTTTTATCATTTTTTATCAGTTTTATTTTTTTAATAATTTTTTTATATGTTTATAATTTGTATTTATTTTTAGTTTATATTTAAAATTAATAAAAATGCTAATAATTAATAGTGAACACATTCATAACTTAGGAATAAAAATAATTTTTTCAAATGAAGAGTACCTTTAATAATAAAAAAAACATGAAAATATATAAAAATAAAAATCTTAATCAAAATTACCTCCAAATTCTGCTCCCGACACATTTGATTAAAGAAATAAAACTAAATAAATATTTAAAAAATAATAAATAAAATTAATTAAAAATAAAACTAAATAAGTATTTAAAAAATAATAAATAAAATTAATTAAAAATAAAACTTAAATAAAATTTAAAAAATATAAATATTAATGAAAAATAATAAACAAAATTAATTAAAAAATAAAAATAAATAAATTAAATATATATATATATAAGTATTAATGAAAAATAATAAATAAAATTGATTAAAAAATTTAAATTAAATAAAAATTAAAAAATCTATAAGTATGAATGAAAAAATTAATAAATAAAATTAAATTTAAAAATAAAACTAAAAAAATCAAAAAAAAATCAAAAAAGATAGAGGGGCAGAACGGACATTTAAAGGGGGGAGAGAGAGGGGGGAGGGGAGGTGCGCGTGTCAGGGGAGGGGGGAAAAGCAATTTACTTATAGGAATTTTTTCTCTAAATGAAATACGTAATTATGAAATATTAGAATTCTGAGTTGTCCGTCGGAAGAACTTACTGATTTATCCTGTTTGCTGATAGAAAACTTTTATAAAACTGGACCCAATCAATCACCCGATTCAGTGTTATCTGGACTCAACATTATTAAATTACTCGTACTGTAATCAATATTTGGATAAATCTATGGTGCTTCCATGTCCTTGCAGCTATTGAGTGCATAGTTGTTTCCGGTATGGCTAAGCTAGAATACGCTGTTGATCGGAACTTGTTTCCCATTGAACAATTTGGAGCTCACAATAATAATCTCAAGGAGTTTAAGATAAGTCACATATTTATCATTGCCACATTGATCTTATTTTCTTCAATAATAATATCATCTGGTTGTTTAATTTATACGATGGAATATTTTTTTAGCAGTCAGGATCCTCTGATCTGCATTTTATGAACTAGAGGATGGATCACAAATGACGATTGGTTCATTTGAATAGACTCTATCTATTTAACAGATAGGGTTCATTCAAATGGACCAATGAATAGAGTGGTTCATCCTCTGGATTGCAAAGTACGATCCAGAGGATCGACTCTCTTTTTTTTTAGTGTCCATGCTTAATTTGGTATGAACATATCTAGTATGATTATTTTCTTACCAAGTTATTATTTTAGAAGTTGTGGAGGTTTCTTATCAAGCTATTCTTTTGGAGGTTTTCATTACTTCCTGTGTTTATGATTGCATTGACCTAGAGAAACGGCAGTGAAAATCTGTTTCCCATATTTGATAAATTAATCGTGCATCAAGTTAGTTTATGTTCATCAAAGATGCCATTTTGTGATTCAAAGCTTTATTTGGAGACTCTTTTCTCCACTCAGACTAATGATATATCAAATGAAAGAAGTTCTATTGGGAAATTCAGCTTCAGAGTTGCAGATTTGTCTGAGGCAGTTACAAAGGACTGTCTCCTAGACTCCTGTCTTGGCATCATGGGTATTTCTAATCCTGAAACTTCTTTGTTGGAGAATAAGTTTTTGCTCTCTTGGTGACAAAAGGTGAATACGTTCACCTCTAGCGTCCTCGTCAATTCGTCCCAGGACTAATACGGAGGAGGTAAATTACGGACGGCTACTAGCCTTTGGAATAATGACTAACACATAAAAGAGATATTTACCTCGACTTTACCCAGATTCATAAGTTTTTGCTCTCTTGGTCTTTAATATTATGGATTCTGATGCTTTAATTAGTCTGGTTCATGGAGAACTTTTTTGCTCTTTTATGCTTTTTTGATCTTCTGTATTATGGACAGGGATTCTGATGCTTTAAGTTGGTTCATGGAGATGTTTTTTTTTTTTTTTTTTTTGCTCTTGCTCTCTTAGTCTTCATGGAGAAAGAATTATTGATGTCTTTCTTCACCATTCATGTTGTGGTCTTCTTACAGCCAGATTTCCTCCAATGACTTATTTCAGAGGAATTCTGGGGTACTTCAAAAGCTTTCCTCTATCATGGATAGAGTCGCCTACAACAAATTCTCATTGTCCGAGACAATATAAGATTTCCTTTGTTAGGGACAGAGTTGCCTTCAACAAACTACTCAGTGTCCGTAAGAATGCAAAAACTCCTCTGTTTGAAACACAGATTCACCTTCAACAAATTGTTCATTGTCCGAGACAATGCAAGATTTCCTCTGTCATGGATAAAGTTTCCATCAACAAACTACTCACTGTCCGTGACAGTGCAAAGACTCCTCTGTTCGAGACATAATTCGCCTTCAACAAATTATTCATTGTCCGCGACAGTGCAAAGACTCCTCTGTCCAAGACAAATCTGCCTTCAACAAATTAAATCATTGTTTGAGACAATTCAAGATTTCCTCTATCCTGGATAGAGTCACCTACAATGGACTTCATTGTATACTAGCAAAATGGAAAAGTTTTCATGGTCCACTCCATTTTGCATATTCACTCCATCTACACTGATGTATATTAGCAAAATTTTTCAGAGGGAATAATTCACAACCTTCATCTTGCCTTCAATTCTTTGGACCGACGTCATAACTGGAAGAAACGGTCAAACTGCCTGCGATGTAGACGGACGTTCGCCGTCAATGAGCTCAACTACCCAACTTTTAGTTGTTTGACTTTTGGCTCTCTTCTTTGTTCTCGAGCGTACATTTACTGTTTGACCTTGTCTCTGAAGTCTGATCAGTGTCATACACAACGAGGATATATGTTGGATCAACTACTGCAGCACCTACCTTTCTCTTTCATCCGAGGATCTCTTATTACAATTACATTCCTATTTTTCAGGAAACAGATGAAGTTGCGGTCCACTTAATATTCTTATGCTCGGCATTACTTTCTTATGTGCTCGATCTGACCGAGAGGGCGATTTACCACCTTTCTAATTGGATTTACTAAGTAACATCTCAACAAACAAATTTAATCAAATAATATCATACATGTTGTTTGAAAAAAAAAATAATATCTAAGATCCACATAATCAAAAGTAGATGTTCATATATAAACTTTCAGAAAAAATACTACATATGATATCAAAAAATAGATGTACATAGCATCACTAAAGGATAAGAATCTTCACATTGCTGCGTCCATGACCATCCTATCATTTGAGAGGCTACGTTACTTCATTGAAAGGTCATACAAGCCTTAGGTCAACATAGCAAATTCTATGCAGGTTAAGCATAACGTATAAACTTCTCCATGGCAGACCCAACCAACAGTTTCCTTGTCAAAACAATAAAGTGCCAAATGTGGATCAGAGTATGCAATATTCCCACCAACCCATACCTCTTAATCTCCATGTCAACATCTAAAAACTTGAGTAATAGTACTGTGAGTCTACTTAGTTTGTTCAACCAACCTCAAACTGTCTTATTTCTTCTTCTTTAGCATAAAAATTTCCAGCGTCAGATGGCCAACGCTGCAAAAGAGCTGTTGGCCAATTTATCTCCCCTAATGGTCTCTTTATCTTCCTCATCACAGGAACGGTTGTCCATTTAATTGCTAGCAATAAACTTTCAGCACCCAACCAATCCTATTTACGTTCCCCCCCCACCACTCCAATTCAATGCCTCCAACAATGAAAAACCTTCTTTTCGCCATACAATTAGGTGATCTAACAGCACTTAGAGGCTTGCAAATTTGAAGCCTGTGATATAAATTTGAATGTCGTTCATGCTACGGTGATCTCTAGTCAGGCCCCAACGCTATGGACGGCATTTAATGGAAGCTCAAACTGCAAAAGGAGTCCAGCTGAAAGGAAGAAAGCATGCAACTGATGCTCAAGAAGTGAGAAAGGTGGTAGCTGGTGAGAAGCAAGGACACAGTCTGTCCTATTAAATGCCCTTCTGCAAATCCACCTCCTTGCTATAAATTTTCACCTCCTACGGTTCCCTCTCTCATCCTATCTTTTATCTTTTATCTTCTATCTTCTTCATTGCTCCGCCCCTTCTTTTCAACACTGTTGATCCGTGAGCAATGGATGTGGCGACGGTGGTGTTGGTGATCGCCTGCGTGGGGGCGTACGTGGCCTGGTTCTCGCGGCTGGCATCAGGGCTCAAGGGGCCGCGGGTGTGGCCGGTGGTGGGTAGCCTGCCCGGGCTCATCCAGCACTCAGAGCGGATGCACGAGTGGATCGCCGACAACCTCAGAGACACCGGCGGCACGTACCAGACCTGCATTTGCGCGGTGCCGGGGCTGGCGCGGCGGCAGGGGTTGGTGACGGTGACTTGCGACCCGCTCAATCTGGAGCACGTCCTGAAGACGCGGTTCGACAACTATCCCAAGGGCCCGACGTGGCACGCCGTCTTCGTGGACCTCCTCGGCGACGGCATTTTCAACTCCGACGGAGATACGTGGTTGTTCCAGCGGAAGACGGCGGCGCTCGAGTTCACCACGCGGACGCTCCGCGCCGCCATGTCGCGGTGGGTCTGCCGCTCCATCCACCACCGCCTCCTCCCCATTTTGGAAGAGGCCGCCGCCGCCGGGCCCGCCGGTGCCGTCGACCTCCAGGACCTGCTGCTCCGGCTCACCTTTGACAACATCTGCGGGCTGGCCTTCGGCAGGGACCCCGAGACGCTCGCGCTGGGCCTGCCTGAGAACGCCTTCGCCACAGCCTTCGACCACGCCACCGAGGCAAGCCTGCACCGATTCATCTTCCCCGAACCAGTGTGGCGGTTCAAGAAGTGGCTGCAGGTGGGGATGGAGGCGACGCTCACCGGCAGCGTGTCGCACGTCGATCGCTACCTGTCGGCCATCATCAAGTCGCGGAAGCTCGAGTTGAGCGACGGGCGGCGAGACTACGACGACCTTCTCTCGCGGTTCATGAAGAAAGGAGCGTACACCGACGCATTCCTCCAGCACGTGGTGCTAAATTTCATTCTTGCCGGCCGCGACACCTCCTCTGTCGCCCTCAGCTGGTTCTTCTGGCTCGTGTCCACCCACCCAGCCGTGGAGCGCCGCATCGTGCTCGAGCTCGCCGGCGTCCTCGCAAATTCCCGCGGTCGCGACCCCGCCATGTGGCTCGCGACGCCGCTAGCATTCGAGGAGGTCGACCGGCTCGTCTACCTCAAGGCAGCGCTGTCCGAGACGCTCCGGCTGTACCCCTCGGTGCCAGAGGATTCCAAGTACGTGATGGCCAACGACGTGCTCCCGGACGGGACGTTTGTGCCGGCGGGCTCTTCCATTACCTACTCGATCTACTCGGCGGGACGTATGAAGTCGGTGTGGGGGGAGGACTGCCTCGACTTCCGGCCGGAGCGGTGGCTCTCACCTGACGGAAAGCGGTTCGAGCCGCACGACTCGTTCAAATTCGTTGCGTTCAACGCCGGGCCGCGCGTCTGCCTCGGGAAGGACCTGGCCTACCTGCAGATGAAGTCCATCGCCGCCGCAGTGCTGCTGAGGCATCGCCTCACAGTCGCCCCCGGCCACCGCATCGAGCAGAAGATGTCGCTCACGTTGTTCATGAAAAACGGGCTGAGGATGAACGTGCAGGACCGCGACCTCAGCTCCATCGCCGCCGAGCTCAGCCCGTCTCAGCCGGAAGTGGTGGCGCCGGCTCCCGTAGCCGAGGTGGTGGTTGCAACTTGCTGAGCTACTTACCATGAAAAGTATTTGCAGCAAGGCCAAATGTATAGATAGATAGCAAATCAACAGGTTTGGACTCAGTTGGAGCAAGAGGTCAAAGACTAAGTTATAATGAATTCTTATAATGAATTCTTAGAAGGTAAATTGTATTACTGATTAAGTTCTGGGTGCTAAATAAAAGATGAAGGGGATTTTTACAAAGGGATTATAAATTCATAATTAGTAGAAGACATTGCATATGTTGTAGATCGCATCAGAGAATAAAAGTCAATTCCCCCTGAGAATGATAAAAACAGAACAAGAGGCATTTACTCTCATCCAATGAATCGATCAAACAGAGACGTTGAACGTTGAAGTATTTGTTAGATGAACAATATGGAAGATGCAATGGTTTCATTGTTTGGAATGGTGCTTTTGACGTGGGGTTGCTGTGATTTGAGAGGACTGTAGTAGTGAATGTACGTATACTAGAAATGTAATGAAACTGAACTTTCATTATAGGGAGATAAATAGGTCTAAACTGTAAGTGACGAAGTCACAAAACCATAATCGTGAGTGATAGATGACAGTAGGGCAATTAGTTCTACTTCTTGCTGCGAAGATAATGTTTCGTGCTTCTAATTAAGGGCACAATCTCTGAAATGGAAGGTTGGCAACAAAAGCAAGTTGTGACACTGTATTGCTTGTTAAGACTGCTGATTAAATGCTTCAAGAGCGATTGACTGTTATGAAAATTAATAGGAAAGCAATTTTACTATGTTTACTTAAGAAGGCCAATCCAAAAAACAAAAAGTTAAGATGCTTATGAATTTTACTTCACAAGAAACTAGAGCAGAGTTTAACAAGTGCTATGGAATAGAAGGGATGTTACCCATGAAATAGTTCTAGTATTTCAGAAGTCTAATGAGTTGAGAGTTCAGATATCTGCAGCCATTTAGCAACACACACACACACACAAATATTCTAATAAATCATAGAATTGATTCAGCTTGAACAAAATGGTAGAGTAATAAAATTCATTAGGACCTATCAAGCAAGATATCTAATAAAAAAACAGCTAACTTCCTAATAATCTTGACTAAGAGAAAAGATTGTTTGATAGGCATTAAAAATCTAATAGTACTTTCATTTTCTTGTGCTTGAGCTTATCCCACTGAGTGAGTCATTAAAATTTAAGGCTTATCTAAATAAACAAAAATCAGTTCTCCCTAACAGCCTTCACTCGCAATTGTTCTTGACAATGTATTCCTATTCATATATTTTAGCAGCTTGACAAGCCATTAAAAGCAGATTGGTGTAGGTTATTGCCATTTCTTACAGTCAGTGGGTCACTGCAAAGTGTAAATAACCTACAGCATCAGCAAACAATATAGCAAAATCCAAATGCTTTCAAATGAAACATCCATATATTCCTTTTTTTTTAAAAAAAAAATGCAACTATTTTTTATTCCTCTTGTCAATTTGCTACAAAGAATCATAAATTTAATTGGCATCATCATAGTAGTGAACCAAACCATTACAGATATTAATAATGCTTAACATATGTATGGAATCCAGCGAAGCTTGTTCTGTCTTAAAATGCTAGTCCTTTAAGAAATGACACCCTTCTAATATATATGCATAGTAGTTCATGGTACTTGTCCATGTGAACTAATGAACATGGAGCATTCTACCTTCGACAGATCTCTTCATGACCATCTTAACTCAAGTATATGGGCTCAAGCTATAATACCACCTTAAATCAATGTGAAGGTCATTTCATCACAAAATGACTACTCATTTGAGAGGGAGATATCATCATAACATTTAAAGATGGCATACCACGATAGTTTTCTTTTCCATGTAGAAGTAATAGGCATAGAACATCATAGCTTCAATATGACACCTGCATTAAGGGATGTGCTATTGTAACCACAAAGAGGGGCGACAACTCTACCCCATTCAAAGGCAAAACAAGTTGTTCCTGAATCAACACTTATCAGGCTTGGAATTTGTGACTTTGGTAGGTTCAGGTTAAGTCAGCCAACCATGTTAGTCAACCTGAATTTGATCTTGGTTACATGGTCTGTTCCACACACTTCTTTAGCATCATAGTCCTATTTAGTTCTGCATCTAATGAAACAGACCCTTTATCTAAGCTAGAGTTTACTTCATCACCCTCCACCCCCATGAACTCTAGTCAGTTTCAACTTTCAAACTTGCTTTAGTTTTGCTCATAAGGTTTCCCTAAGTCAGGGCTCATTATGCGTCTTTTAAGAAGGCAAGAAGCAATAGTGAGAAATTGCAATGGAATGCCACAAAAGAGAAACTTTATTGCAATTAACCTTTTAGACAGACGTATGCAATCTTGAATTTGGGATCTCCTACATTCCACAAATTTAATTTGATTAAAACAGAAGCAGCATTCTAGAGCAGTGAATCAACAAAGCACATGGCAGGGGATAAATGTCAATTATTGCTTGTTATATCATGCAAACAAAATACATTAATTTCTACGGAGAGAATAGACTTCGAGTCACAATGAATCCTTCAGGAAAAATTTGCCATGTTCAAGTACCCTAACTAAACCCCCAATTTCCCATTTCAACAAAAAAACTTGATCCATCTTTTTCTCTAGTGTTCGTCCAGAGTTTACCATTGGGGTAATTATCAAACTTTCGTCAACAATAAGAACAGGAACACGAGCACGACAAAGGAAGAGAGATGGCCTGATATGGAGACATGATGCGCCATCCCTTTGGTATGAGGCTTCAGCGAGGCAGAGAGAAGGCACGAGACTCGAATCTATTCAAACTCCTCCTTCCTGTCTCCGGCGATCAACACCATTCGTTATGACCACGCAACGCATCAAAAGGGAAGAGCGAAATGGCAACGATTACGCGATCGATGAACCAGAACATTACCGCTTACCAGGCCGATGGACTGGCCGTCCAGTGAGACGGCGACGATCGTCCCCATCGCGGAAGCATTCGCGGCCGCGGCATCATCTGCTCCCCCATCCCCATGGTTGCGATTGAGAAAAAAAGGTTGTCCAATAATTTAAATTTTTAGGAATTTTTTAAAAAATAAAAATATTCCAATAATTGGAACTGAAAATGTCTTGATTAATTCTACTAGGTAATTTATAAATATGTCTTTTTTTTTTTAATTTTTGTTTGTAGCTTAGCTATGTATTTATCTATGTGAATTACCGAATTTCTGCAATAATTTATTTGATTTAAAACTTTTTGCACCAACATACTATCAAATTTGTACAGCTAATATAATTTTTATAAATCTAACATCAACTATAACTAGAGAATTAGTTTAAGAGAAGTATAATATAAACTAGCATAAGAGTGATGGATTGAATGAATTTAGATTGAATTGAAATAAGATTTTATAAAAAAATTCTCAATTTAAACTTGATTCGAATCCGAATACTTCAATCAACCTGAATAACTTAATAAAAAAAATATAATTTTTTTATTATTTTTTCTATAATTCATTATTTTTATTTTGATACTTTATCATTATTATATCAAATCCATGATGAATCCTCGATTCAAGTCTTCAAGTACATAGGTCCATAATTTTTCAAATTCAATAAAAACATCTTATTCTTAGTCATAGACATCTTAGTAATAAGATTAGAATCTTCATTTCTTAACCAAAATATGCGATCATTCAAATGAATCTTTCCAAAAGTTGATCAATACTTAAGATATTGTTAGTCAATTTTAGAACATAGTAAACATTACAAAAGACTTTATAGCCATCATTATTTGTTTCAAGAAGAATTATACTTTTGCCTTCAATTTTCACTTTTGTGTTGTCTCCAAAGTTTACAGAGACTTTCTTTTTTGTATCAAACTCCGCATATTTACTTTCTCACCCATCATACGATTGCTAGCTCCTTTGTAAAGGTACAATGTGTTTGTTTTTCCAATAGAGTCATCCTTGAGTGCAAGAAACAAGGATTGATAGATTCACATCATCTTCCTTGGTTTCCATTAGATTTGCTTCTTCATTTTCCATGTTTGATTGACACTCCAAAGAACAATGCCCAAACTTGTGACAAGAATAATATTCAATATGAAATTTATTTCTTTTATCATCATACCGCAAATAGTTACATCTTTCTCTTGCTCATTCACGACCTCTTGCAAATGTTTGATTTCTTTTTATCAAACTAAGAGGGTTGCTCATCTCTCCCTTGACCATGGGCATGTTCCAAACCTCGTCCTTTGCCTCGTCCTTGGCCTCGACCTTTACTAGAGACACCTCATTTGGTCTTTAAATTGGTGTTTGTTTGTAATAGATGTTCTAAGTGCTCTTGCTTTCCACGATTCATCCTTTCTTCATGAACTCGTAATGATCTATTTAATTCATCAATGGTCATGATCTCTAAATATTTGGACTTTTCAATTACAACAACATGATTAAACTTTATGCTAAGAAAGTGTAGTATCTTCTCAATTCCTGAATGGCAAATATGATTTCTCCAAATATCTTTATTTGATTGATAATAAAGAGCAATTCAAACTCACCTTTAGAGTTTGAAGTCACACCTTCTTCACCTTGTCTACTCCCATACTAGAGTTATGAAGTGTCTCTCATGCTTTCTTTGATATTGTCTCAGGCTATGTTCTTAAGAAATCAATGTCTCATGGCTATGTTCTGGATGGTAAGAGCACATTGATTTCTCTTTCTTTTTTTCTTTCTCCAAAGCATCCTTTTGGGTTTAAGATACAATTGCCACATCTAAGCATGCACTTTTCAAAGTCATTTTCAACAATATCTCATACTCCTCATGATCCAAGAATAACCTTCATTCTAAGTGACTAATTCTTATAGTTGAGTTTGATAAGTTGTGGGTATTGGAAAGAAAAAGATTTTGATGTCATTGGCTTTAATATTACTTTGTTGGAAGGTGATGGACTCTCAAATAGCTTTCAAGGAAGAGAAGAGAAGTTTTAGTATAAAGACTTGTATTATAAAAATGACTTGTCTTGCAACTTTATATTACATGAATATTTATACTAACTCAATATATAGAAACTCCAAGTCCATGCATCATTAATTAAATGCATAAACCTATTCTATCTAGATACATGATTTCCAAGATTAATGTCTTACTTTTTTTCATGTACATCAAACATTTATTATGGTGCATGTATTCAATTTTAATTAAACTTCTAATAGTAATCAAGTCAAACCCAGCCTCAAATGAATTAAGCAGTTGAAATGGTTGTTCAAGCTTGACTTGATTTTTTTTTATGAGCTTGAGCTAGGCTTAAGCTTAATTCATTTATATGTGATTGAGCTTTCGGTTCAAGTCTGTTTGAAAATTTTATAACTTTAATCTTGTTTGATTAATTATTAAGTTTGATAATACTATCTTATTTGTTCATTTTAAAAGTTTCTTTATTTATTTACCATGTTGATGAGGGGTTTTATTGATGAACATGTTTCATAATATTTGTTCATGAACATTGTTCACGAACAATTGACAATCCTTATTTATAGACATTAATGAGATGAACATATGTGTTCATGTTTGTTAATTTAATTAACTTTAAATATATTAAACGAATATAAATAAGTTTTTATCAAACTAAACACCAAACTTACTCTTGAACATTGGATTCATTTACAATCATCATAATCTACAGTAGCAAAGAATACAATAAAATTCAAATACTTTGCAAATGAACTTCCATAATTCTTTTTTTTTTTAAAAAAAAATGTAACTATTTCTTATTTGTCTTGCCAATTTGCTATAAAAAATCACAAATTTAGCTGCCATCATCATATTAGTGAACTAAATAAATTTAAATCTGTTTTCAAAATTACTTTCCACTTTGAAAATTTGTTTTGAAAACTTTTTTTTTTAAATCTGTTTTGAAAATTGCTTTCCACTTTGAAAACCATTACTTAATTGTGCTTTGAACTTTATTTACTTATGACACTTTTAAATACTCTCAAAATTCTTAACTTGTGTTTGAAAATTTTCTCAAAATTATTTTGAAAACCTCATTTTAAAAATCCGTCCGAAATACTTTGTAAAATGTTCTTTAAAAAATAGGTTGAATATACCTTTATTTTTTTTAATATTTTATTTTGGAAAATAGGTTATAAAATTTTCTCAAAGTTTCCTTTGAAAAATTATCTTTCAAATCTTGCTTCCAAGATTACTTTGCATAATATGCTTTGAAAAGTCACTTTAAACAATTACTTTGCAAAATTTACTTTGAAAATTCTGCGCTTTAAAAATTTCTTTGAAAATGTTTCCAAAATTATTGTGTTGGTAAATTTATTTGAAAACACTTTTGTGAAATGTTTTGAAAAACTCTAAAGTCTTTGAAATTTTTGCAAATACCTGAAATTTTTCTTGAAAAATTCATTGGAAAATATTTTGAAAAATATTTGAAATTACCTTAAAATTATTTTCACAAATGGGTTGTAAAATCACTTCAAAATATTACTTTACAAAACTCGTTTAAAAAGTGCCTTGAAAAATCACTTAAAAATTTCCTCCTTAAAATAGACCTAAATATCTTTAGTGCTTGATAAATTTACTTAGTTGGTTTGCATATTTAATATTTTTAATGACTTACTTGCATAATTTTTGCTGAATGCTAAAGAGAGAGGGTAAGAGTTTAAGTAAGAAAAAGTAAGAAAATAAGAAAGTCTGAAAAACTTAAGAAAATAGTAGGCGTCGGTCTGACTTAGAGTTTCAGCGAAACTCAAAGTTAGGACCGAACATTTTGGAGATTGCCAAATATTACTCTTCTTTACATATTATTGCTTGTAGGATTAACTTTGTGTTGTAGAAAAACAAAGGCTAGAAAAAGGAGCTCCAAGCACCCGAAGCTTGTCTAGCCACCCGAAGTTTGTCCAAGTGCCTGGAGGTTCGGGCGCTCGGAGGTGCTCCAGGCGCTTGGATAGGTGGATAGGGACTCGGATGATGGGCTAGAGTGGCACGCTATGACTGGCCAATCCAAGTAAGCGGTTAAGTGCCCGGACTGGTTCGGGCACCCAAAGATGGATAAAGTTTACATGATAAACTTTTGATGAGGTGCAACCATGTTAGCTCACTCCAGGCGCCTAGGGGTGGTTCTAGATACCTGAAGAGGTCCTATATAAAGGCCTTTGAGTAGTAACTTCATATCATCAATCACTCCGACTTTTGTTCTCATGCGCTGCTTTAAGAAGCTCTCCACGAGATCGAAAAGCTGCTCTGACAACTGATACTAAAGCTTAGACTCTACTTGTTGTCGATACATTTTATTTTATTACATTGTACCTAAATTGTTATAATATTTTTGAGCTTATAGTAATTGCTCAATAAAAGCACTCAACGAGTATGAACCTTGAATTAGAAGTCGTCAAAGGCTCGAAACTAAGTAAAACTACTTGTCTTAGCGCTCCTTCTTTCATTTATTTATTTTTCGTTGTGTATTCTTGTGATTTTTGGAAAAGCAACGAACGCTATTCACCCTTCTAGCATCATTTCGATCCTACAAGTGGTATCAAAATTGGTGCATTTTTTTATTTTGTATTTTTAGTTTTTTACCATTAGTCAGAATTGGTGAAATCTATTAGGGTGTGAATTGCATGTAGAAATAAAAATAACCCCTTTCTCATGCTTTGAACTTTGATTAGTAAGCATAAATAATTTAAGTAAAAATAAACTGAACAACTAAATAAAAAGGAGGCGAGGAATTATTTGGTTATAACCTAGGTGGTTGTTAATCCAAGACTTTGAAAGTGCTCCACTAGAAAACTCCTTTGTTGAAGGTAGAGTAGCCTCTTACAGATGTTGACAGCTCACAAGAAAGACTAAGAAGTGATTACAAGATTTGTAGTTCAGTTGTTGTATAATTTTTAGTTTCAGGAGTCTTTTTATAGCCTCTAGAAAAACCTATATGCTGCTTAGAGGTGCCTCCAAGAGGATCTAGGGCACCTCCAAGAAGATAAACTTTTATCTTCAACTCAACGATTGTTGCTAATAGATATGCTCGGTTGAAGGCACCTTCAATGAGCTCAAAGACACCTTCGCACTGTTCATGCGAGGTGTCTCCCAAACAATTGGAGGCACCTTCCATGAAGCAGATCAACCTTCCAGACGAATGCGCGAGGGCGCCTCCAAGCCTCTTGAAGGCGCCTTCCAGGAAGCAGATCAGCCTCCATGTTGATCTTGTTCACGTAGGTGATGCTTCGGTTTACCGAAGTTAAGCTGACTTAAACCTAACTCTGACCTTCTCCTCGAGCAGACTTCCTCCCCAACTTCTCATCCCATAAACGTTGTGCATGTCCTTTTCGTCCATCGGTGTACTCTTCTACAACACCTCGTCCCTCGAATGCACCGAGCCTGTTGACTCCCTTCCAGTGTCATCCTTCTCGTTTGCTGCGTCTTTTGCTTGACTTCTTGTGTTTCTCAGCTCCTGTACACTTAGACACAAGACATCAAATACAAACAGGACCTAACTTAACTCGGTTGACCACATCAAAACTGACATAAGGTACTTACAATCTCCTCTTTTTTGATGTACATCAACCCGAGTTAAAGTTAGGGTTAAAACAAAATATAATATAATAAATAAGTGAATAAAATTTCAATGACACTAATTATTTTGCAAATCAGTATAGGAATAAATTTTCAATTATCCTACCTCCCCCTTAAGTTATACTTATTTCTCCTCCTTTGATCACATCAAAAAATAGGGAAAAAATAAAATAAATAGTTAGAAAATTTTAAAAGTTTTTATAGGGGTACATAACAAGAATTGCTAGTAAGCTAATATTTTTCAGCAATAATTTTTAAAAATATTCTATTTTTACTAATTAATCTTTTTTTTGATTAAAAAATAATTTAAAAATTTGTTTCAAAAAATCCTAAATTTTTTTATCCCACTTAAACAAAATAAGTTAGATCATTAGAAAAATTTTCATAGAAAGTTATTATTTAATCTAACATAAATGATTTATTTTAGTAGAGTACTCCAATTTTTAAAAATAAATCTTTAAAAATATATTTTTAACTCTAAAAATTCTATTAATTTTTCTAAATATGTAAAACAGATTGTTTAATGACAAAAAAAATTAAAGTGTCCAAGTTTCTATATTCTTAAATTTTAAATATTTTAAATAAATTTTTTAGAAAATAATTTATAAATTTTTTATTATTTATCATAAAATTCTGAAAATTTTTTTCCCTCAATAGAGACACTACTGTTCTATTAGTCTAAAAATTTTGAATAGAAAATTTAAATAAAATATTATTAAAAATAATTTCTAAGTCAAATAATTTCAACAACCGTATATGCATGCACCACAATGCAAATTTTCAATCAATAATGCAACTCCAACAACACATACCCATCATGTGTATACTCAACATCAATATACATAATCAGCATGCTAATCGAATAAATCGGACATTCCTATGATACAACTACATGTGTATATGTTACAGAGTTCAGATAACAACAGTCGAGACTGTATCGAATTAAACTAGATTACATCCAAGGTCAAACAGAAGTGACAAGCAGGAAAGCAACAAATATACAGATTTAAGATAATAACAACCAAAACATCCAAATATAGCCATGCTTTAAAGTTCAAAGAACTAAATAAAAAGCAAGAAAGAAATACTCGCATCGATATATCTCGTATCAACAAAACCACCCATGTCACGTGGCTCGTCACGTATCAAGGTCCTGTATCATATAATGTATCAAAATATATACATATACTATGATGTATAAATCATGTATTAAAAGAAATAGCTATCCCTAATGCACCAGCTAACCCTAGATAATGTCCCCTTCTATTAATTAAATTAAAACCACTTCTCCTTTCATAATTGTTCAAAATGGAATAACCCTAATATTCCATAATCAATTGGATTAGGTTCAAATATGATTCACCTTTAAATCCTTACCCATACTCATAGTTTCCAATCCAAAATCCCTAATCTAATATCAACAGGGAATACAACAATACCTACTAGTAAATTTAAGCAAAACAAAACCCTACAACCTATTAGAAACTCTTATCAAGTAGCTTACTAATCAGAAAACCAGAAGTATACACTAGAAAAATGTTTACCTTGAGGTTTTGACAGCAAATTCCGAATCTCACAACCAACAAGACTCCTACCTACTGCTATCAAGAACCCTTACACTAAGGGGGCGTTTGGTTTAGGGTAATAGGAGTGGGGAATGAGAATGAGAATCATTGATTCCCATTGTTAATGTTTGGATTATAGGAATAGGAATACAAATAAAGGAATGAATCCTTGAAATTGGGTAATAACTCATTCCCATGTACCCCCCTTCAATGAGCCATTACCCTATTTTCATCAATCAAAATATTTCCTTATTCCAAAAATACCCTTGACTTAAAACTAAAATTTTCTCCATTAATATCAAATATCAAAATATATTTATTTATTTTTTCTTTCATATCACTTATCTCTCCTTATTTTCTCTCATTATATTTTCTCTCTCATCATTTTATCACACACTTTCTCTCTCCTTAATCTCTCCTATCACACTCTCTTTCCTCTTTTTTTCTCATTACACTTTCTCTCTCATCATACTTTATCTCTCCTCAATATCTTCCATCGCATTCTCTTCCTTCTTTTTTTCCTCATCACACTTTCTCTCTCCTTAATCTCTCCCATCACACTCTTTTTTCTCATCACACTTTCTCTCTCATCATACTTTCTCTCTCCTCAATCTCTCTTATCACACTTCCTCCTTTTTTCCTCAACACAATGTCTCTCTCATTATACTTTCTCTCTCATCATACTTTCTCTCTCCTCAATTTCTCTGATCACACTTACTCCTTTTTCCTCAACACACTTTCTCTCTCATCATACTTTCTCTCTCCTCAATCTCTCTTATCACACTTACGCCTTTTTTCCTCAACACACTTTCTCTCTCATCATACTTTCTCTCTCCTCAATCTCTCCCATCATATTCACTGTTCTCTTTTTCTCTCACCATACTTTCTCTCTCCTCAATCTCTCTCATGACACACTCTCTCCTCATTTTTTCTCACTATATTTTCTCTCTCTTCATCCTCTCCTATCATACTTTCTCTCACATCATATTTTCTCTCATCATACTCTCTCCAATCACACTCTCTTTTTTCATTTTCTCTCATCACACTTTCTCTCTCTTCATTCTTTCTTATCACACTTTCTCTCTCATAATACTTTCTCTCTCATCATTCTCTTTCATCATATTTTTCTCTCACATTCATCTTTCTCTCACATCTAATTTGTTCTCTTATTTTCCTTTATGGGTAAAAAAGGAAACTTTGATTTATTCCGATAGAAGATATACAACTAACCAAACATTACTTTTAAGAGTGATATCCATGCTCATACTCATTCCCACTCCACAATACAATGATTCCCATTCCGGTTCCTATTCCTAGGAAAGAACCAAACGCCCCCTTAAAAATTCCCACATGGTTATTTCTTTAACAACACTTATTATTATTATTATTATTATAATAATAATAATTATTATTATTAATTTTTTTGCATATCTTATATTCTCCTCTCCTATAAAAATTTGGTCCCCAAATTTACGACTATCCACTAATTTTTGAGGTTGAGAGTGATTTATTTGGTTTATTTTGATTTATGTAGTAAATTTTATTTTTTGGTACATAGTACTGATTGAGTCCTACTTACGTGGTTAGGCACGCTTTCGAAATCCAAGCTTTAGTTAATTTTGAATTTTGGGTTATCATTAAAAATGATTTAAATGTAAAGTTGAACTTGTATCCAAGTTTGATTTTATTGTACACAACCCTTTGGGATCCAAGTATCATATTCAGATACTTGGATCTTGAGGTAAACATTTCCAACTATTCTTTTAACTCTTCAACTTGACTTTTCAAGATAGAATTTCTTCCTCAAGATTTGTAGCTTGAGTGAATTTTCTATCTTGAACTTGGTCAGTTGATGAGATCAAGCTTAGTTGTTCCTTAAAGATGTTATTTTTCTTAAGGAGTTTAGTGTGTTCCTCAATTTTTATTAACTTTTTGTTTAGGCAAGAAATAATTTAAAAAAAATTGTAGTGTAATTAAATGTTACCCCAGTTGGTTCATCTAAACCAGATGCATATTCGTTGCTCATCCCATATTCTGATTCTTGATCTAATTCACCTCCGGTTGTCATCAGTGCGAGGTAACTAGCTTGCTTCGGTTCATCTGCTCTCGATCCGTCCGAGGTCCCAAGTCACTTTTAGTGCCTTCTTTTACTTCTTGATCTTATCTTCGTTCGGACATTCGTGTTTGAAGTGCCCCTTCTTGTTACAGCCGTAGCACATGATGTTCGCCTTTGGTTATTGGATGTCGACTTGGACATCCTTTTCATGCCATGTTTGGTGAAGCTTTTCTTGCGTCTAGTGAACACCTTCCTTATTATGTTCACCAGTTGCTCTTCTTCATCTAATTTAGACTAGGGTTCAGTTTCTATTTTGGGTTTATCTCCCTTCGAAGTGCCTACAAGAAATACAATTCCTTTCTTGATCTTTGGGTCGTTAGTTTGTTTATGCAACTCTAATTCATAAAATAATTTATCTAGTTTTAATTTAGAGAGGTTCCTCAAAACCTTATAGACATCTACGATCGATGCCCATAGTGAGTTTCGAGGGAACGAATTCAGAGCATACCTGATAATGTTGTGATTCTCGAGTTAATGTCTAATCATGTGCAGGTCGTTGAGGATATCCTTGATCCTTATGTGTAGTTGGCTTACAGTTTCTCAATCCTGTATTTTAATATTAAATACAAAATTCAACAAAAGATCACGTTTCGTTACCCTTGAGTCAGTAGTCCCTTCGTGTAGCTCGATTAACTTGTCTCATAACTCCTTTGCGTTCTCGTGTAGGCCAACTCGGTTGAGTTATTCTTTCGTGAGTCCGCATTGGATTGTGTTCAACGCTTTTGAGTCAATTTGAGCTTTCTTCTTATCTTCTAGACTCCATCTTTCAGGATCGAGCGGTACTTTTGTTGCTTTGTCTATAGGCGCTTGGTACCCTCGTCAAATAATGAACCATTGCTCAATGCCCCATCTTTAAGTAGACCTCCATCCTCTTCTTCCAATAAAAAAATTATTTCCGTTGAAGAGAGGAGGATGAGCGGTGTTGAATCTCTTAAGTTGGTTCATTGATTACAAACACTGAAAATGAAAAGCTAAAAGGGGGTATCAAGACTTGGTCTTGAATTAGTAGTGCTTGAGAGAGAAAAAAAATATTGACGACTTGAGTGGTGTTTGTTGGTGCAGGAAGCATTCGATAATCGAACCTAAGTTTTGATAATGGCAAAGAGTTCAAAGTTAAGGTTATGTGTGATCTAATGGGTTTGAATGAGCTTGCAGGAAAGTCCTAAGTGTACTTAGGCAAAAGTCCTAGCTGCGGTTAGGCAGGTGGAAAACCCTAGGTCCTAGGGGGTGGTAACCTTAGGCAGAAAGTCTTGGCGAATCGAGGTCTTCAGGCAAAAGTCCTAGAGTCGAGTCGAAGACTCTAGGTGGAAAGTCCTGGTATTGCGAACCAGGTGAAAGACTGGGTGGGTCGTAGAGAGGACGTCCAGCGGAAAGTCCTGGAGCCTCGGGCGCTGACCAAAAGTCTAGTTGGTCTAGAGGATCAACTGACAACAGGTAAACTCTCCTGAGTGGAATAGGTGAGGACGCGTTCCCCAGTGAAGGAACAATAGGCATCGGTTCAACTTAAGGTTTCTAGTCAGAAATCCAAAGTCAGAACCGGACAGTCCGATAATTGTCAAATTCTTATGTTTAATTTATTTTATTGTGCTAAACTCTGTCTTGTAGAATGTGTTTTGTATTTTGAACTAACCCATCCTGCAGGGAGTGAAAAAGAAGCAAAAGCCTCGAATGAACAGTCCTAAGGCGCCCTCCATGGAGCTTGAAGGCACCTCAGGTCACTGATTGAAGACCTCCGCACAAAAGGGTAGAGGGCGTCCTTATGGAGCTTAAGGGCGCCATGGACGCTGGTGGAGGGCGCCCTCCATGCAGTTAGAGGCGTCCTTAGGAGGATAAGCCATGAAGAAGTCAAGGCTTATCGATGCTGCGTTTTGGCAGGGTTGAGGGCGCCCTCCATGGTGTTGGAGGCGCCCTCCACAGGCTATAAAACGCAGTCTCGAGAAGCAACAAGGAAAAACAATGAAAACGCAATCCATCTTCCGTGCACTGCTCAATGAACCATTCGATAAAGCTATAGCAAGACACCGACAACCTGAAGCCTCGAATTTCCTATTCTTAAAGTTGTTGGTATATTTTCTTACTGTACTTAATTGCTGTACTTTAAAATTTACTCTTGTAAACTTATAGTGATTGCCCAAAGTAAACGTTCAATGAGCGTGGGCCTTGGAGTAGGATTCGCCCCAAGCTCTGAACCAAGTAAAAAATTCCTTGGTGTTTGCGTTTGTATTGTTTACTTTTCCGCTGCGTTTACTCGTTAAGTTTTCCGAAACCAAAGTGAAAGTCATGAGCGCTATTCACCCCCTCTAGCGCTTTTTATCCAACAATTGGTATCAGAGCGGGGTTGCTTCGAATTGGTGCAACCACCATTCAAGCAATATTTTTGTGGTAGTTTTAATTTTTTTCGGAGTCAATCAGAATCGGTATAATTGTCGCCTTCTAGTTCATTTTTTTCGCAATCAAAATTTTGCTCGAAGTTGGTACAACACCACTCGAGTTCGCGTGTTTATTTTTCTTAATCCTGCACTACTAATCCAATACTAAGTCTTGGAACAAGTTTTTTGTTTTTCCTTATGTGCAAGATCTCCTTTGTTATAATGGCCTATCAAGAAAGCTACAGTACAACCCGTCCCCCGCTCTTCACCGGTGAGGAATTCGGCTACTGGAAGGGCTGAATGTAGTCATACCTCCAAACTCAGTTCGAAATGTGGATGATCATCAAGACTGGGATCGCACTTCCACTCGACGGCTCGGGAAAACTTGTACCATGCGAAAACTGGGATGCAAGCATAATCAAGAAAGTCGAGGTCAATGCCAAAGCAACTTGCACCCTCCAATGCGGCCTTACAATGGAGGAGCTGAATCGAGTCGACCCATTCTCAAGCACGAAAGAGCTGTGGGAAAAACTGATCGAGCTGCACGAGGGCACGTCTGACATAAAAGTAAGGAAGTGCATGCGACCTACTCTTTAATAAATTATATAACATTAAAATGCAGGAAGGAGAGACAGCAAGCCAGCTTCATGCGCAAATTCAAGACCTGCTGAACGGACTCCACGCCATCGGATAGAAAGTGGAAAACCGTGACATTATAAGGTACGCACTTAATGCCTTTCCGAGGAACACCATGTGGGCATCCATGGTTGATGCCTACAATGTGTCCAAGGATCTTTCTCAAATTAAATTAGATGAACTTTTTTCTGAATTTAAATTGCACGAACAGACTAATGCACGTCCGACCGAGAAAGGTGTTGCATTGTTTACAGGTACAAGCAAGACGAAGGAGGCAAGAAAAAAGCATCAGATCGAACCCGAGTCTGAAGAAGAATCAGACTCAAATAATGACGATGATGAGGTAGAAGCCGAACAAGTCAACCTAGTACGCAAGCTCTACAGGAAAAAGAAGGAGCTCACAAAGAAGGATATCAAGAAAGTGGTTCAGTCTAAAAAGGTAAAGTTCGAAGAAACCTGCTACGAATGCAATCAAAAGGGACACGTCAAGGCCAATTATCCCAACCTAAAAGAAGCAAAGAAGTAGAGAAAGAAGAAAGCACTACAAGCCACATGGGACGAGTCCTCTTCAAAAGATTCCGACGAAGAGCTCGAGCAGACGAGCTTCCTTGCACTGACGGCCCGGGAACACATCAACGAATCAGACACCGAGAGCGAATCGGAAGCTGAGTCCGAGCAAAGCCACGGATCCGTATCCGTTTCCAAAGGGCCTAAACCCACTATAAGTGTTTGTCAAATAGATAAATTATATAGTTTAGTTAATTATTTGTTACGTAAGCTAGCTAAATTGAATGTCCGGGTCAAGTCACTTCAAAAGGAAGTAACATTCCTTAAAGAAGTGACTAACCCTAGCTCCTTGACTGATCTTGATCAAACTGGAACCTCAACTTAAGTTCAAAAGCTTGAGGAAGAGAATTCTAGCCTGAAAAATCAAGTCAAAGAACTAAAAGACACGTTGGAATGGTTTACTCTGGGTTCCAAGAATCTTGATCTGATTCTTGGAAAACAACGAGCCGTTTACAACTGATCCGGACTTGGATTCAAGGCTAAAAGAAAATACAAGTCATATTTATCTCTGGTAAATAGAAATAATAGCAAATTAGTCCAAGCATGGGTCCCCAAGTCAAACTTGGTTAATCAAGTTGAACTTGGACAATATTGGGTCTCCAAGGATCAAATCCATTACCTTGATAGACCATATCGAGACTATGATCTAGGGGGAGCCAATAGGAAGACAAATTTTAGAATTGTTTGATGATTGCTCTTACTGCTTTTTTTATACATGCTTAGATTAGGTTAAATAAGGACTTAGGCGTAATTTACACTTGATTAGTTAGACCTAGGGATTTCAAAAGGAAAATTAAATATCTAATTTCTTTGAGAGGCTTTGTCTAGAAGTGGTGGATGCGCCCATACCCAAGAAGGCCTAGTGCCTCGCTACAGCTTAGAAACTAATCTTTGAAATATATATTTAATTGATCAATTGAAAAACCTAAGTCTAACTCAAATGTAAATTAATATTTAGACATAATTTAAATCAAAAGATAAAATTAACCATCTTACAAAATCCATAAGGTTCCCTGATTGATAATTTAGAAATATGTGAGATGGACCTAAGTATAATTTAGAATTAAATAAAATCAATTAATCAAGTTTAATCAATTTCAACTTAACAATATTAACAATTTCAAATAAAATAAATTAATCAATTTTAACTCAATCTTAACTTAATTAATAAATAGTTTTAACTTAATTAATAAATCAACTAACCTAATTGATAAATAATTTTAACTTAATTAATTAATCAATATTAACAATTTTAAATAAAATCAATTAATCAATCTCAACTTAACAAACAATTTAACTTAAATGAAAACTTAATTAATAAATTAAAAAAAATATGTTTAACCCACTTAGGGCGCCTCACGAAGACGTCTCCAAAACAAAAGGAGGCACCCTTGTGAGCGACGGGAAAAACTCCCGCCGAACCCCTGGAGGGCGCCTCCCACTAGTTGGAGGTGCCCCCATAACCCATTGAGGGTGCCCTCAATGTGGTTGAGGGCGCCCTTAATGCGGTTGAGGGCGCCCTCAACGATGGTTTTCCAACGAACAGAAAGGATTCTGTTCGTATTTTTCATGTCCCAAACATGAAATATCTCACACCGAGGCACCCTCCAACACCAGATTTCCTCCCTTGCTACCCCAAAATACCTCCTAGGTATACCCTACTTCGTTTACTACATCAACATGTATTTCCTTTGTACTTTTTGTTATATGTTTGCTTGTGTAAAAATAGGAAGAGAAGGAATGTAGCCGCTGCTCCTAGTAGCACGCCATCCAGGGATCCTAGGTTTCCCTCCGAGTGGCATAAGATAGAGTCCCTTAGGCATAAATTTATTGCTTTAAAATATCGTTATTTAAGCAGATCTTTTTTTACCAAATATTATCTATCTATCATCCAGATGTTTGAGCACTACCAGCTAGATAAGCTAGTTTACTGTAGTCATGCATCAATCATGACTTATGTGCACAGTTTTATAATAATCTAGATAGGGTAGATGATTTGACCTACTCCACCAGAGTTGGTGGAAGGGATATTCAGTTTTCTCCCACCCTTTTATGCACTAGTCTAGGACTTAGGCCATCCATATATTCCTTTTTGTGCTACCCTAGTATGGACTTGCCATTTGGTGAGTCCTACTCCCATATCACCCTAGATACTATTTATATGTATCTTTTTGGAGAGGAGAGACCACCTGTATTGACTAACTTCAGGTCACTCTCTCTTAGGGTCCATGACTATATTATGTATCGAGTTCTGACTTCTTGCATTTTGTCGATTGCATCTCGGAACGTTTCGAAGATGCGCCCTTCTCATTCTTTCTTTTTATATGCCCTTTGTTAGCGGTTGGACATAGATATAGCTTTACATATGTTCCATAATATCATACATGCTGTCGGTCTCGTCACTAGGCTCGATATCCATATGCCCTATTGTCATATCTTGACATGTATGTTTTCGACCCTAGAGATAGACACGACCCAGGGGAGGGTTACTTCCCTTGGTTCTTATGATGAGTTCGGACAGCGTCAGTTAGCCCTAGTGCATGTAGATATTGTTGGTTGCTACTCGGAAAGCCTATAGGTTCCACTGTACAAAAATTTTGTACAAAGATCTGAACCTTTTCCTAGCTACCATGTGTTCTTTTAAATTAAATTTTGGATCTCCTGCGGAACTTAACACGTTTGATCCAAAACTTAATCTATTTGTTCTTTTAGGTTTTGACTTGGATCTCCTGCGGAATTTAACACGTTCGACCCAAGTCTCCTTAAGTTATTAATTCCATTAAATATTAATTTCCATAAAAGGTTCCCAGTACTGACGTGGCGAGGCACATGGCCTTCTTGGATATGGGAGCAACCACCACCGACTAGACAAAACCTTTAATAGAAAGCTAATATTTAATTTCCTAAAATAACTTTAGGTTAACCAAAGAGAACAATCAAATCACAAGGAAAAGAAAGAAACAAAAGAACACAACTTCGAAAAAATATATTCGAAATACTAGAACGTAAGCCTCTTGTATTTGGTATTATTTCCATAAATAACTAGCATGATGCGGAAATAGAAATTACTAGTTATACCTTGTAGAAAAACCTCTTGATCTTCTACCGTATTCCTCTTCTAACCTCGGACGTTGTGTGGGCAACGATCTACCAAGATGAGAAACCACCAACCACCTTCTTCTCCTCCAAGCAAGGTTCGGCCACAAAGGAAGAACTTTACCAAAGAAGAAAATCAAAATACTAACCAAGCTCCAAGAGATGCTAGCTTTCTCTCCTTCTTCTTCTTCTTCTCCAAGTAGTATCCGGCCACCACAAGAACTCCAAGAAAGATGAAGTATTCGGCCACCACAAGAGGAAGAGAGGGAGAGGGTAATGGCCGGCCACAACACCAAGGAAAAAGGGAGAGAAAACAATAGAGGTTATGTCTCATGAAGGCACCCCTACCCCTTCTTTTATATTCCTTGGCCTAGGCAAATTAGGAAATTTATTTACAATAAAATTTCCTTAATTTCCTTGACATGATTTATTTGAGAAAAATAAAATAAAATTTCCCAAATAAACACTAATGGCTGGCCACATCAAGAGGAAGCAAATTGGACAAGTTTCAATCAACAATTAAAACTTTCCTTATTTGTTTCCGGAAATTTTAAAAAATAAAATTTCTCTTTAAAAATCTCTTCATGGTTAATAAAAGGAAATATCTATAATTTTAATTTTATTAACATGTGAATAATTTTAAAGAGAAAATAAAATCTCTCCAATCTACAAATAAGGAAAGAGATCTAATCTCTTTCTTTAATCTTTTGTAAATCTTTTACAAGAGAGATATTTTAATTTTAATTCTCTTTAAAATATATCTTCCACATAATAATAAAAATTAAAATTAAATTTCTTTTTAATTTATTTTTGGCCGGCCCTACTAGCTTGGGTTCAAGCTAGGGCCAGCCACTAGGCCGGCCCTAGCTTATTCCCAAGCTAGCTTGGCCGGCCCCCATTGGGTGGGAATAAAAGGTGGGTATAGTTGGGTATAGAACTCTATAAATAAGAGGCTACGATAGGGACCGAGAGGAGGAATTGGTTTTGGTCTCCCGATAAAATTAAGCATCCCGTGTTCGCCCCGAACACACAACTTAATTTTATCAATGATAATTCATTCCACTAGAGAACTATCATTGAACTACCGCACCAATCCCAAATTACATTTTTGGGCTCCTTCTTATTATGAGTGTGTTAGTCTCCCTGTGTTTAAGATATCGAATGTCCACTAATTAAGTGAGTTGCTGACAACTCATTTAATTAATATCTAAGTCCAAGAGTAGTACCACTCAACCTTATTATCATGTCGGACTAAGTCCACCTGCAGGGTTTAACATGACATTCTTTATGAGCTCCTCTTGAGGACATTATCAACCTAGTATCACTAGGACACAGTTTCCTTCTATAATCAACAACACACACTATGAGTGATACCATTTCCCAATTTATCGGGTTTATTGATTCATCGAACTAAATCTCACCCATTGATAAATTAAAGAAATAAATATCAAACATATGTGCTTGTTATTATATTAGGATTAAGAGCACACACTTCCATAATAACTGAGGTCTTTGTTCCTTTATAAAGTCAGTATAAAAGAAATGACCTCAAATGGTCCTACTCAATACACTCTGAGTGTACTAGTGTAATTATATAGTCAAGATAAACTAATACCTAATTACACTACGACTTTCTAATGGTTTGTTCCTTTCCATTCTGGTCGTGAGCTACTGTTTATAATTTATAAGGTACTGATAACATCATCTTCTGTATGTGACACCATATACTATGTTATCTACAATATAAATTAAATGAACAACTACAAACAAATGTAGATAATTACACCAAATGTGATTCTTTATTCATAATGAATGTTTACAAAGCTTAGGCTTTCAAGATACACCCAACAATCTCCCACTTATACTAATGACTAAGTCGCCATATCTTCTACCATACATCCGATTCCATTCCTCCACATGCCGATCGAAAGCTTTCTGGAAGGGCCTTAGTGAAAGGATGCCAGGTTATCCGCTGATGCAATCTTGGCGATGACAACTTCTCCTCGCTTCACGATATCTCGTATCGTGGTACTTGCGCTCTATATGTTTACTCGCCTTATGAGCTCGTGGTTCCTTCGAGTTGCGCCGCTATTATCACAATAAATTGTGATGATCTTGGGCAAACCAGAATCACATCTAAGTCCATTAGAAAGTTCTGAGCCATACTGCTTATTGCCTCAGAGGCTGCTACATACTCGACTTCCATGGTTGAGTCCAAACGCATTCTTAACACTCCTCCATGAAATGGCTCCACCTCCTAAAGTAAACACATAGCCGATGTAGACTTACTATTGTCCCTATCGATTGAAAATAAATCCCTGTAACCCACAGGGAGCAAATCATTCGCTTGGTAAACTAGCATATAATCCCTAGTCCTTCTCGTGTACTTTAATATATGCTTTACCGCCATCCAATGTCCTTGTCCAGGGTTACTCGATATCTGCTGACCATGCCTACAGAAAACAGATATCAGGTCTCGTACATAGTATTGCATACATTAGGCTTCCTACAGCATAAGGAACGCTTTCATGTCCTCTATCTCTTTTGATGTCTTTGGAGACATCTCTTTAGATAGAGCTACTCCATGTCTAAAGGTAAGAAACCTTTCTTGGAGTCTTGCATGCTAAAACGAGCAAGGATTGTATCTATATATGAAGCTTGGGATAGACACAACATTCTTTTCTTGCGATCCCTTATAACTTTGATCCCAAGAATGTGTGCACATTCTCCTAAGTCCTTCATATCAAATTGTTTGGACAACCATACCCTTACGCCCGATAATACCTTGACATTGTTGCCAATTAACAAAATATCATCTACGATAGTACAAGAAATACCACCACGCTTCCGTTACACTTCTTATATACACAAGACTCATCCGGACTTTGAATAAATCCATATTGGATTACTTCATTAAACCGGATGTTCCAAGACTTTGAATCTTGCTTTGATCCATAAATAGACCGATTGAGCTTGCATACTAGATGCTCTTTGCCTTTTCAATAAATCCTTGTCGTTGCTTCATATGGATGTTCTCTTCAAGACTTCCATTAAGGAAAGCTGTCTTGACATCCATTTGCCAAATCTCATAATCCATATGAGCAGTAATGGATAAGAGTATCCGGATAGACTTAAGCATGGCTACCGGTGAAAAGGTTTCCTCATAATCGATTCCCTCTTTCTGAGTGTACCCTTTCGCAACAAGCCTAGCTTTGAAGGTTTCTACCTTCCCGTCTGTCCCTCTTTTCCTTTTGTAGATCCACTTGCATCCAACGGCTTTTACACCATCAGGTGGTTCTACAAGCTCCCAGACCTTATTAGAGTACATGGACTCTATTTCAAAATTCATTGCCTTTTGCCAAGATGCTGCATCTATATCTTGGAGTGCTTCGTCATATGACCGGGGATCAGGTTCATGTTTACCCGGGATCAAGTCTAAAGACTCTCCCAAAAACATGAATCTTTCAGGCTGCCTCACAACCCTCCCACTACGACGAGGCACTGTCTGTGGTTGTGTATCATGTGTGACACGTGTTGCAGTCTCTTGTGGTATTTCATCTTGTACTGTTGGTACTGAAGTAGACATGTCCTCTCTAAGTTCTTCTAAAACGACTTTACTATTGGGCTTGTGATCCATTATATAGTCTTCTTCTAAAAACTGGGCATTGGTGCTAACAATGACCTTCTGGTCTTTAGGACTATAAAATAAACCACCTTTCGTTCCTTTGGGATATCCTACAAACACGCGAACTTCTGTACGAGATTCTAACTTATCAGGTGGTCGTTACATGGACTACCCCAAATCCGAATATGTCTTAGACCGGGTTTTCGCCCATTCCACAATTCTATGGGAGTAGAAGAAACCGATTTAGAAGGTACTAAGTTCAGAACGTATCTTCCAAAGCATATCCCCAAAACGAATTCAATAACTCATCATCGATCTAACCATCTCCATAAGAGTCCTATTCCTTCGTTCTGCTACACCATTCGTTGGGGTGTTCCAGGTGCAGACAATTGGGATTGAATCCCAGCCTCTGATAAGTAATTCCTAAACTCTCCTAAGAGGTATTCGCCACCACGATCAGATCGTAGTGTCTTGATACTTTTACCTAATCGTTTCTCCACATCAGCCTTGTATTCTTTGAACTTGTCAAAGCATTCGGACTTGCGGCGCATTAGATAAATGTATCCATATCTTGAATAATCGTCTATGAAAGAGACAAAATATTCAAAACCTCCTCTTGCCTGGACAGACATAGGACCACACAAATCAGAGTGAACCAACTCTAACACTTCTTTGGCTCTATACCCCTTGGCCTTGAACGGCCTCTTGGTCATTTTACCTTCTAAGCAAGATTCACAAGTTGGAAAATTTTCCAACTCTAATGAACTCAAAAGTCCATTGGCTATAAGCCTCTGAATCCTACTTAAATTAATATGACCAAGTCTTAGATGCCAAAGATATGCTTGGTTCATTTCTGAAGGTTCTTTTCTCTTATTAGAATTAGAAGATGAGTTATAAATTTCCATGTTTTGCTTTGTGGAAGAAATTGGATTTAAAATATACAAATTGCCAACTAATGCACCAGAACAGATAATCACTTTATTTCTTTTAATAACTACATTGTTACTGAAAGAAACTGAATATCCATCTAAAAACAGTTTAGAAACTGAAATTAAATTCTTTCTAAAACTGGGTACATAAAGACAATTTCTTAAAACCAAATTTCTATTTCTACTAAAAGATAAGTAGACGTCTCCCACTGCAACAGCTGCCACCTTAGTAGCATTGCCCATGTAGACGGTAATCTCCCCTTCAGATAGTCGTCGGGTTTCCTGGAACCCCTGCAAGGAATTGCAGACATGATCAGTGGCTCCCGTATCTACACACCAGGTGCTGGTAGATAATACCGCTAAACATGTTTCAACAACTAGAGTATGAGATATACCTTTGTTTTGGTTCTTACGAGGACAATTCGCCTTCCAATGTCCCGACTCCTTGCAGATGAAGCACTTGCCCTTGGCTTCTTCATTCCAACTTTAAATCCCGTACCTGAGATTTATTCACTTTCTTTCTTGAACCGTTTGTTTCTTCTTCTTTTTCCTTTCGGTTTAGAAGTAGAACCATTTTCAAAGATAGTGAATTTGAGCATTGTGACGAAATAACCCTTCTTCTGCTTGTTTCAGTAGTTCCCCTAATGAATAAATTCTTTTATTCATATTATAGTTCAGACTGCTCAAAACTTCTAGGTAGGGTTTGGAGGATCATATCGATCCGGGTTTCCCATCAATTTCTCCTCCAAGGATCCGTATTTCGTTCGGATAAGCCATCATGTTTAGGATATGATCCCTTACGAGTACCCTCTGCATGGTGGCTGTCATTATCTTTCTCATAGCTTCTTGTCTAGAAGCCCTATCCCGATGACCAAAGAGTTCCTTGAGATTGTTCATAATATCATAATCGTTGGTAAATCTTTATGTCGATGTTGCAATACATTTGACATTGAAGCCAAAATGTAACACGCGCCATCTCATCCGCTTTTACCCATTTCCTATGATATTCAATCTCCTCTTGGGTAGATTCACCATGGGTGCATCAGGGCAATGCTCAGTTATAGCTTTCAGCAGTAAGAACAATATCCAGGTTTCTTTTCCAATCTATGTAATTTGGTCCAGTAAGTCTATTTTGTTGAAGTATGATGGACAGTGGGTTGAAAGTCATCCTAAGAATCACAAATAACTTTTGGTCAGAACTCTAAATTTAGAATAATATTGATTCCTCAAACAATACTATTTTAAATTAACCAACACCTTAAAACACCGTGAATTTTGTATGCCACGTTAGTGTGGACGTATACAAATTCAACATTTGTAAATGGAGGGTTTTAACCCATTAATTTTATTATCTTGTCAACCTAACTTTTTGACAAATAAAATTAATAGTTGGTATTATTTGGTCACACAAATAATAGCAGTGACTCCGTTGGAGAGGATACTATTAGATGTGTCTAAGTGTATACCATTACTTGACACTAAGTCCATTAATAAGATTATGCCCCTTCCGTTGGGGAAGATCACACGCTCTTAATTAACTTCCTATAGTCATCCATAAATGGAAGTCTGTTCTAGTGGTCCGCAAACAAGCTCATCCGTTATGGAGGAAGGCACTCAGAGCCAACGTGCAAGCTTGTTTGCATCACTTACAAACCGATAATGGAAACCATGGGATTTACTTAAAATCCCTCTCCCATAGTTATTTATAAATGAGGAATTTTAACTATGCTAGCCTACTAAACTTGTAACTAACATGCACACAGACAATATAAAAGCAATAAATAGAAAATCTAATTTTCAACTATTATGGCTTTTATCTTTAATTGTCCTCCGTGTGTTGTCATCCCAAGCTGCTGCCATATTTGGCCACCGCCACCGGGTAACTGTCGCATCCATCTTGCTCGAGTTCCACTGCGCCTCTGGTCCTTAGAAGGTTCCACGCTTTGCAAGATTCGATCCATGACATAAATAGAATTTTACATTTTGATCCTATATTCCATAAAAGGAATATACATGTATCTAGATCAAAAATAAAATCCTAATAAAACTAAATACAGCTCCTGCTGTATTTTAATACAATCATGCACACACATATAAATTGCCCTTGACATGTCCAAGGGTCCAATCACACACATAATTAACTAAAAGCCATAATAGTTGGATCCTGCATCCATAGAGTTAGCACATCCTACTATTAACCTGCCTAAATTATGTATGACATGTGCATAATTAAACTAAATACCAAATACACAGAGGCAAAACCCTAGCTCTGATACCACTTGTTGGTTGCTACTCGGAAAGCCTATAGGTTCCACTGTACAAAAATTTTGTACAAAGATCTGAACCTTTTCCTAGCTACCATGTGTTCTTTTAAATTAAATTTTGGATCTCCTGCGGAACTTAACACGTTTGATCTAAAACTTAATCTATTTGTTCTTTTAGGTTTTGACTTGGATCTCCTGCGGAACTTAACACGTTCGACCCAAGTCTCCTTAAGTTATTAATTCTATTAAATATTAATTTCCATAAAAGGTTCCCTGGCGTGGCGAGGCACATGGCCTTCTTGGATATGGGAGCAACCACCACCGACTAGACAAAACCTTTAATAGAAAGCTAATATTTAATTTCCTAAAATAACTTTAGGTTAACCAAAGAGAATAATCAAATCACAAGGAAAAGAAAGAAACAAAAGAACACAACTTCGAAAAACCATATTCGAAATACTAGAACGTAAGCCTCTTGTATTTGGTATTATTTCCATAAATAACTAGCATGATGCGGAAATAGAAATTACTAGTTATACCTTGTAGAAAAACCTCTTGATCTTCTACCGTATTCCTCTTCTAACCTCGGACGTTGTGTGGGCAACGATCTACCAAGATGAGAAACCACCAACCACCTTCTTCTCCTCCAAGCAAGGTTCGGCCACAAAGGAAGAACTTTACCAAAGAAGAAAATCAAAATACTAACCAAGCTCCAAGAGATGCTAGCTTTCTCTCCTTCTTCTTCTTCTTCTCCAAGTAGTATCCGGCCACCACAAGAACTCCAAGGAAAGAAAGTTCGGCCACCACAAGAGGAAGAGAGGGAGAGGGTAATGGCCGGCCACACCAAGGAAAAGGGAGAGAAAACAATAGAGGTTATGTCTCATGAAGGCACCCCTACCCCTTCTTTTATATTCCTTGGTCTAGGCAAATTAGGAAATTTATTTACAATAAAATTTCCTTAATTTCCTTGACATGATTTATTTGAGAAAAATAAAATAAAATTTCCCAAATAAACTCTAATGGCCGGCCACATCAAGAGGAAGCAAATTGGACAAGTTTCAATCAACAATTAAAACTTTCCTTATTTGTTTCCGGAAATTTTAAAAAATAAAATTTCTCTTTAAAAATCTCTTCATGGTTAATAAAAGGAAATATCTATAATTTTAATTTTATTAACATGTGAATAATTTTAAAGAGAAAAATAAAAAACTCTCCAATCTACAAATAAGGAAAGAGATCTAATCTCTTTCTTTAATCTTTTGTAAATCTTTTACAAGAGAGATATTTTAATTTTAATTCTCTTTAAAATATATCTTCCACATAATAATAAAAATTAAAATTAAATTTCTTTTTAATTTATTTTTGGCCGGCCCTACTAGCTTGGGTTCAAGCTAGGGCCGGCCACCCAAAATCATACCTAGGCCGGCCCTAGCTTATTCCCAAGCTAGCTTGGCCGACCCCCATTGGGTGGGAATAAAAGGTGGGTATAGGTGGGTATAGAACTCTATAAATAAGAGGCTACGATAGGGACCGAGAGGAGGAATTGGTTTTGGTCTCCCGATAAAATTAAGCATCCCGTGTTCGCCCCGAACACACAACTTAATTTTATCAATGATAATTCATTCCACTAGAGAACTATCATTGAACTACCGCACCAATCCCAAATTACATTTTTGGGCTCCTTCTTATTATGAGTGTGTTAGTCTCCCTGTGTTTAAGATATCGAATGTCCACTAATTAAGTGAGTTACTGACAACTCATTTAATTAATATCTAAGTCCAATAGTAGTACCACTCAACCTTATTATCATGTCGGACTAAGTCCACCTGCAGGGTTTAACATGACATTCTTTATGAGCTCCTCTTGAGGACATTATCAACCTAGTATCACTAGGACACAGTTTCCTTCTATAATCAACAACACACACTATGAGTGATACCATTTCCCAATTTATCGGGTTTATTGATTCATCGAACTAAATCTCACCCATTGATAAATTAAAGAAATAAATATCAAACATATGTGCTTGTTATTATATTAGGATTAAGAGCACACACTTCCATAATAACTGAGGTCTTTATTCCTTTATAAAGTTAGTATAAAAGGAACGACCTCAAATGGTCCTACTCAGTACACTCTGAGTGTACTAGTGTAATTATATAGTCAAGATAAACTAATACCTAATTATACTACGACTTTCTAATGGTTTGTTCCTTTCCATTCTGGTCGTGAGCTACTGTTTATAATTTATAAGGTACTGATAACATCATCTTCTGTATGTGACACCACATACTATGTTATCTACAATATAAATTAAATGAACAACTACAAACAAATGTAGATAATTAGACCAAATGTGATTCTTTATTCATAATGAATGTTTACAAAGCTTAGGCTTTCAGTATACACTCCAACAGATATCACTGCTCAGGAGATCTTAGCTTGGAGAGGTGGGCCACCGCTAGCTGTTCCAGTAGGGGATGACTTTTATGCCCCTACCGAGGGAGAGGAGTGGTTAGAGTTTACAGAGGCAAATTTCTTTGAGGATCCTCCTCCAGCACATCCCTCGACTTTGACCCGACCCTCCACTTCGACCCGACCCTCGACTTCACTGTCCGTTGAGGTCGTCTCACTCATCTCCAGGAGTCTTCCACGCATTTACAGCAGTCAGTCTCGGACGGCTTCAGTACACTCTAGGGAGAGATGATTGCTCTCCGGGATGACGTGACTTCCAGACTTGACTATATTCTTCAGACTCTCCAGGGCCCTGAGCGACCATTACCACCACCTACTGACGATGCTCCTCTTGATCAGTTCTTATATTTCTTTATGTTGTGTATATATTTGACATCCTATCTATAGACAGTTTGTTCTAGTTTGTTTGATAAACATCCTTTGTAGACTTGGATTTGTTTTACTGCTATTTCAGTTTGTTACTTAGTTTTCAAATCCTAGGAAAAATATTTTCAAAATTCTAATTTTATTAGTTTTTTAAAAATTTTGGACTTAGCCTAGGAATTTACCCCCTAGAAAGCATGTGCCCTTAGTTTCAGCCAGAGCATCTTACAAGCACATCAGGATTACCTTGCTTGTATATGAAAACCACTTAGAATGGTGTGAGATGCATAGGGTACTGCATGAACTTCAAAATGCTTATGCCTATGCATCGACATAAGTCTGGGCAGTAAATACCAAAATCATATTAATCAAGTTAAGTTTTCCATGCTTAGTCAAAACTAACTGGAACATTTACTTAATTTGACTAACCAAGTAAAAGCTACTACCTCTTGATAAACAGCTAGTAACCAAAGGTTAGATAGTTGGTTGTTAGTAAATAATTTAGTTACTCATGCTTGGATTCTAGAACTTTAAATTTTTGATAAATTGGTTGGCATGAATCAAGGAGGAGTGGAAAAAATTCTTTTAACCAAGTTGTTTTATTTTTGATTTGGACTTAAAATAAAAATTATTCTTGACTTAGATGAAAAATTATTTTTGACTTGGATTTAAAATTTTTTTGACTCAGATGAAAAATTATTTTTGACTTGGATTTAAAATAAAAATTATTTTTGACTTAAATGAAAATTTATTTTTTGACTTAGATGAAAAATTATTTTTGACTTAAATGAAAAATTATTGGATGTAAAATAAAATTACTTTTTGGCTTTAAAATGAAAAATATTTTTGCTAAGTTGTTACTTTAAGTCTTAAATTTTCTATACTTTAACTTAGCTTGGTTACAACTACTAGTTTCAAGTAACAAAGCTTCCTTAGCTTTCAGGGGGAGCGAACTATCTTTCCATCCCTTTCTATACTTTATATATTTTTGATATATGGAAAAGGGGGAGAGGAAAGTGAAAATTATGAAAGAGAAAGTTAAAGTAAAAATGAATAAAACTAAACTAGAACATTTTTCTCAATTTCATTTTGTTCAATTTGCTACAATCACTTAAAAGTGTTCTAGTTTACTTGATTCTTAATATTTTTTTTATACTCTTGTTTTACTTAATTTTGAATTTTGTTGCCATAATAAAAAAGGGAGAGATTGTTAATGCGAGAAGCATCTGACGATCGAATCAAAGTTTTGATAATGGCAAAGGATTCAAAGTTAAAGTTATGTGTGATCTAATGGGTTTGAATGAACTTGTAGGAAAGTCCTAAGTGTACCTAGACAAAAGTCCTAGCTGCGGTTAGGCAGGTGGAAAACCCTAGGAGGAGATAACCCTAGGTTATAGGGGGTGGTAACCCTAGGTGGAAAGTTTTGGCGGGTCGAGGGCCTCGGCCAAAAGTCCTAGAGTCGAGGACTCTAGGTGGAAGGTGTTGGAACCCCAAGGTTGTTTTGGTGTGATCAACAAGTTGAGTTAGGTCCTGCGTTGTTTCTAACCTTGTGTCTAAGTGTGCAGGAGCTTAGGAGTACAGGTACTCGAGCGGAAGACGCAGCTAGCGAGAAGGATGGCACGCTGTGCGTCCGAGGGACGAGGTGCTGCGGAAGAGTACACCGGCGGACGAGAAGGAAGTGCGCGCGGTGGTTCCGAGGTACGAAAGCCGGAGCGGAAGATTGCTCGGGGAGCAAGAGACGCAGCTAGCGCGAAGGTCGGCACGGGGTGCGACCGAGGGACGAAGTCTGCGGATGAGTACCCTGGTGGACGAGAAGGAACACGCGGCAATTCCGAGGGACGAGAAGCCGGAGGGAAGCACGCTCGAGAAGACCGGAAGATGGGTTCCGGTGAGCCCTATTCCGGAAGGCCGAGATCACCCAAGCTAGCGGAGCTAGAGCGAACAGACCCGGACCAAGACGAGCCGAACTGAGACGAGTTGAACCGGAGTCGAAAAGTCAACTTATGTTGACCTTAGGGCTCCGGGCGCCCGGAACCATTCCGGGCGCCCGGAACCCTTCCGGGCGCCCGGAACCGACCGGGGCGCCTGGAACCCTTCCGGGCGCCCGGAATCGACTTTTCAACAGGATCGAGTTTTTACTCGATCCAACCGTTGGGGGATAAAATTTATCCCCCCCAGGGCGCCCGGAACCCTTCCAGGCGCCCCGACCAAGGCTATAAATATAGCCTTGGTCCAGAAACTTTTCAACAATTCAGAACTCACGCTTTTCTTTCAAACACTTGTACGCTTTCTGTAGTTAGCTTTATTGTGCGCTTCAACTTTGTAAGAGGCTTCTCCGCCTGAAGGAGAAATTCTAGTGCGATCATCTTTCTTGGATTAACAACCTTCCCGGTTGTAACCAAGTCAAAACCTGGTGCCTCGTTTTCTGTTCTGATCTTAGTTTATTGCTTTGATTATTTTTACAAGTGTCAGTTTAAGAGTTCGAGAAAGGTTGGTTTGTGTTTTGATTTCTGCAGGGCTATTCAACCCCCCCTTCTAGCCGGCCCAACGGTCCTACAAGTGGTATCAGAGCCGAGACGCTTCAGGAGGACTAACCGTCGAACGAAGCAACGCGATGGCCGGACCAAGCATCCACCCGCCGAAATATGAAGGGGACTTCGCTACTTGGAAAAAACTGATGCAGGTATTTCTTACTATAGATATTGAATTATTTTTAACAATGAAATTTGGCTTTGAAGCTCCAGAGGACAAGGAAATAGATAAATGGACAAAAAAGGAGCAGGCCGACTTCGTGGCGAACGGCAAAGCTGAGTACCATCTGCTAAGTGTCCTTCCGCCTCAAGAAGTCAACAGGATCGGTAAATATAACTCCGCAAAGGAACTTTGGGAGAAGTTCCTCGAGCTGCATGAAGGTACGTCCGAAGCCAAGCTCGCTAGACAAGATCTGCTTCGCAATCAGCTCACCAGCCTGCGACTTGGGGAAGACGAGACAGTCGTACATCTGCACTCCAGAATAAAAGAAATCATCACCGGACTCACGAATCTCGGAGAAGAGGTAAGTAACCGAGATTCGCTCAGGTACGCTTTAAATTCCTTCCCTAGAAATTCAAAATGGGCATCACTAGTAGATGCATTTTACATTTCTATAGATTTAGAAAAGACTTCATTAGAAGAATTCTTTTCAACATTTGAAGTGCATGAGTCAAGATGTGCAGGAATGAAGGAGCCTAAAAACAACGTCACCCTCAAAGCCTCGAGAGACGAACCCAATCAATCCTCTCTCGACGACGAGGAAATGGTAATGATGGTAAGAAGATTCAAGAAACTTTGTAAATCCAGATCTACTAACCATCCGCAGGGAAAGAAGAGAAGACGATCCGCTGCTACCACTGCGACGAAGAAGGGCACGTCAAGGACAACTGCCCCAAGCTGAAGAACAAGGACAAGGAGAAGGGTAAGAAGCCTATCCAGAAGCGAAAAGCCCTAAAGGCGACGTGGGACGATACGTCGTCGGAGTCGGAAGTTGAGGCATTCTCCGGACTTGCTCTAATGGCAAGTCATCAAGACGAAGACTGCGAGTCGACCTCTTCCGAAATGAGCATTGAGAGCATCGATGAAGGGGGAGCTTCGTCAGAAGAAAGCAGCAGTTCAGGGGGAGATACGGACAACGAACTCGACAAGGTAAGTCAGGTACGTTCTCTTCCTCCGGATAAACTTTATAAATTTGTTAAGTTATTAACTAAAGACTGCTGTAAATTAGAAAGAGAAATAAAAAATTTAAAAATAATTTTAGCTAAATCCTGCCCTCTAGAAGAATTAGATAAATCAAATTTGGAAAATGAAAAATTGAAACTTGAAAATAATGATTTGAAAATTCAAGTAGATAATTTGAAAAATTATGCTTGTTCATCTAATTCTAGAAAAATAAAAAATTTAAATTGGTATTATAGATATCACCCGGGATAAATTAAGAATATCTCTAGAAAATATGTCCCTAAGAAATTTTTAATTAATCCAGTAGGCTGGAACCTTTATTGGGTTCCTAAATCTTGCCTAATCTAAATTTTATAATTAAAATTAGCACTTTTCAGTGAGAAAATTAAACAAAGAATTTCTTTATGAGGTTTTGTCAAGGAAGTGGTTGTTGCTCCAATAACCAAGAAGGCCTAGTGTCTCGCCACGACCTGGAAGCCAAAATATTGAAATAAATGTTTAATTAACTTACTAATAAAGCATTAATACAAGAATTAATTAGTGCTTTAAAAAGGGTTATTCAAAACATTTTATTTCAATTTAGAAATTTACTTAGAATTTTTTTTACTTAGTCATTTGTGTTTTTTTAAAAAAAAAATGTGCTTAAAAATTCTCAAAAATCATTCCTTCTTAAGTTAAAAGATTTTCTGAAATTATTTATGCTCAAATTACTTAGAAATTTTTTTTAAGTTAGAAATATTTTTCAAAATAATTCTTGCAAAAACTTAAAATTATTTTCATGAATTTATTTTAAATATTTTTTCTTTAATCCTTAGATTGTTTTTTTTGGAACCCCATTTTTTGTGATCAAAGGGGGAGAAGGGAAAGTATAAGTCTAGGAGGAGGTAGATAGATTTAATTTTTTTTTCTATCTTTTTGTACTTAAATTGCAACTTAAGTTAAGTTACTTAATTTTATTTAAAGTCTATTTTACCCTATCTTAACTTGGGTTGATCACACCAAAAAGGGGGAGATTGTTGGAACCCCAATGTTGTTTTGGTGTGATCAACAAGTTGAGTTAGGTCCTGCGTTGTTTCTAACCTTGTGTCTAAGTGTGCAGGAGTTTGGAGCACAGGTACTCGAGCGGAAGATGCAGCTAGCGAGAAGGATGACCTGGGTCCGAGGCGGCTGCTGCGGAAGAGTACACCGCGGACGAGAAGGAAGTGCGCGGTGGTTCCGACGGAGCGGAAGATTGCTCGGGAGCAAGAAACGCAGCACGGGGTGCGACCGAGGGACGAAGTCTGCGGATGAGTACCCAGTGGACGAGAAGGAAGCGCGAGGGACGAGAAGCCGGGAGGAAGCACGCTCGAGAAGACCGGAAGATGGGTTGGGTGAGCCCTATTCCGGAAGGCCGAGATCACCCAAGCTAAGCGGAGCCGGAGCAGAAAGACCCGGACCAGGCTCCGGGGCGGAGTTGAACCGGAGTCGAAAAGTCAACTTATGTTGACCTTAGGGCTCCGGCGCCGAACCGTCGGGCGCCGGAACCCTTCCGGCGCCGAATCGATTTCAACTCGAGTTTTACTCGATCCAACCGAGTTAATAAAATTTTCCCCAGTGCCGGAACCCTTCCAGGCGCCCGACCAAGGCTATAAATATAGCCTTGGTCGAGAAGCACAATTCAGAACTCACGCTTTTCTTTCAAACACTTGTACGCTTTCTGTAGTTAGCTTCTATTGTGCGCTTCAACTTTGTAAGAGGCTTCTCCGCCTGAAGGAGAAATTCTAGTGCGATCATCTTTCTTGGATTAACAACCTTCCCGGTTGTAACCAAGTCAAAACCTGGTGCCTCGTTTTCTGTTCTGATCTTAGTTTATTGCTTTGATTATTTTTACAAGTGTCAGTTTAAGAGTTCGAGAAAGGTTGGTTTGTGTTTTGATTTCTGCAGGGCTATTCAACCCCCCTTCTAGCCGGCCCAACGGTCCTACAGAAGGTCCTGGTGTCGCGAACTAGGTGAAAGACTAGGCGGGTCATGGAGTGTCTAGGTGCAACGGAGGCCGACAAGAGGGGGGTGAATTGCCTGAAAAAAATAAAAGTATACCCTCCTCGTCTTTCAACTCAAACAGATAGCAACAATAATAAAAATAAAAAGCAGAAATAGAAGAGAGACAGAATTTTAACTTGGTTACAACCCAAGGGGTTGTTAATCCAAGGCGATCGAAAATCGCACTAGCAGAGTCTCCTTCAATATAGGCGGAGAAGCCTTTTTTACACACTTAGAGCGCTCACTAGTTGCTAGGAATGAATACAGAGTTGATGATTGAATTGATTAATAATTCCTAGTTCAAGGGGCCTTTATATAGCCTCTAAAAATTCTATCTCGGAGGTTCAAGGTGCCTCCAATAGAGGTCCAAGGCGCCTCCAATGGAGTGGGCGGATAGAACTCTATCCGTAGCGTAAATGGTCATTTTGACAAGATGAAGGCGTCTTGAGCAGGTTTTCCAGCATACTCGCTTCTCAGCTTCAGCTTCAGAAGTTCCATTCTTTTGGGTGATTCCGGCCAACCGAAATAGGGCTCACCCGAATCCAATTTCTGGCCTTCTCCTCGAGCAGTCTTCCGACCTGACTTAACATCCCTCGAACATCGTGCATGTTCTTCTCGCCCACCGGTGTACTCTTCCGCAGCTCTCTCGTCCTTCGGACGCACCGAGCCCGTCGGCTCCCTTCCCGTGCCATCCTTCTCGCTAGCTGGGTCTTTCGCTCGACTTCCTGCGCTCCTAAGCTCCTGCACACTCAGACATAGGGATCAAACACAAATCAGGACCTAATCAACTTGGTTGATCACATCAAAACAACAACGGGGTCTAACAGAGCGGACACCCAGCGGAAAGTCCTGGAGACTCGGGTGCTGAGCAAAAGTCCAGTTGGTCTAGAGGTCAACTGGCAACAGGTAAACTCTCTTGAATGGAGTAGGTGAGGACGTGCTCCCCGGTGAGGGAACGGTAGGCATCGATACGACCTAGGGTTTTCGATCGAAAATCCGAAGCTAGAACCGGAAAACCCGGTGGCTATCAAATTCTTATGTTTAATTTATTTTGTTGTGCTAAACTCTATTTTGCAGGATGTGTTTTGTATTTTAGACTAACCCATCTTGCAGGATTGAAAAAGAAGCAAAATCCTTGGATGAACAGTCCTGAGGCGCCCTCCATGGAGCTTGGAGGCGCCAAAGGTCACTGGTTGAAGACCTCCGTGCAGCAGGGCAAAGGGCACCCTCATGGAGCTTAAGGGTACCCTGGACACTGAGCAGAGGGTGCCCTCATGGAGCTTAAGGCCGCCCTGGACGCAGGTGGAGGGCGCCCTTCATGCAGTTGGAGGATCCCTCAGGAGGATAAGCCATGAAGAAGTCAAGGCTTATCGACGTTGCGTTTTTGGCAGGGTTGAGGGCGCCCTCCATGGTGTTGGAGGCACCCTCCACAGGCTATAAAACGCAGTCTCGAGTAGCAGCAAGGAAAAACAATGAAAACGCAATCCATCTTCCGTGCACTACTCAATGAACCATCCGATAAAGCTATAGCAAGACACCGACAATCTAAAGCCTCGAATTTTCTATTCTTAAAGTTGTTGGTATATTTTCTTACTATACTTAATTGTTGTACTCTAAAATTGTACACTTGTAAACTTATAGTGATTGCCCAAAGTAAACGCTCAACGAGCGTGGGCCTTAGAGTAGGAGTCGCCCCAGACTCCGAACCAAGTAAAAAATCCTTAGTGTTTGCGTTTGTATTGTTTACTTTTCCGCTGCGTTTACTCATTAAGTTTTTCGAAACGAAAGTGAAAACCACGAGTGCTATTCACCCCCTCTAGCGCTTTCGATCCAACAGTGTTGCACTACTTTCGAGTAAAAAGTGAACGAGAAATAATTATCTGAAAAGATATATTTTACCAATTCAAATAAGATACGTTAAAAACAAAAATCCAAAAAATTATTCCCCCGGCTTGATTGGTGGTTGCACCAATTCAGAGCAGAACCTGCTCTGATACCACTTATTGAATCTAGACGCACGTGAAAGGGAGGGTGAATCATGTGGTTTTAATAAATTACTTTTTGATTTTGAAATCAAAGTGCATAGCGGAAAACTAAGTAAGAAAGCGAAATAGAAAAGCAATCAAAAAAGCACGCGTTCGATTTTTACTTGGTTCGGAACCTTTTACGATTCCTACTCCAAGACCCAGGTCTTGTGGACCTACCGATGGATAATCCACTAAAATCTCTTTTGGAACCGCTAGAAGAGGAAATCGAGTATAAAAATAGTTAAAGAAGTGTAACCCCCTACACTTCCCTTTTGTAGAAATTAAGTACAGTAATTAACTTTGTTACTAAATACTATTTGTAGTCAGTTGGCTCAAGCTCAGTGTTTGGAAGGCTTCTTGGCTGCAGTCGGGCATGGTAGAGTTGCATCAAGGCAGGAACAACAAGCTAGAGCAGTTGGAAAGCCGATTGAACACGTAGAAGCTTGTATGAAAGTTGTGTATTGAATGCTCCTCGAGATACCCATTTAAAGGGCATGGAAGATGCCTTCCATAGCCTTGAAGGTGTCATCCATAGGTCAAATCCTATCCCACTTTCGTTGCTCCTTATCTGTGACAAAATCTGAATTTTATCCCTTGGAATGTGCCTTCCATATCCTTGAAGGCGTCTTTCGTGAACAGTACGAAGACACCTTCCAATGTTTGAAGACACCTTGGTACTATTCACCCGAGGTCTTTTTGCTCCTTTTACCCTGCAAGTTAGGTTAGTCCAACACAACAATAATCTAACTTGCAAAACAAAATTATCATAATAATTATATGATTAATTTATGACTTAGACATTATTTTCCGGACCAGGATCTAATCAGGGTCTCAATTTAGGTTTCTAAAATGGACTTAAATTGGATCGACGCCAACTGTCCCCTCAACTGGGATGCGTCTTCACTTAGTCACTCTCCTCAGTGACTTACCTTTATTTACCGTGTGTCAAGTTACCTCCTTGACGTCAATATGACATACCAAGTCTTCCTGTCGGAATCGCATATCTAAACTTCATCACTCGGGAATTGCATATCTCGATCTCCTGCTGGAATCACACATCCGAACTTCGCCACTTAGAAATTGAACATCCCGACTGGACTTCTTACCTGGTGTCAGGTCCTCTTGACCCGTCAAGTTATCAACCTTATATATTCAATAACAAGGTTAGACTACAACAATACCTAACTTAACTCATTTATCATTCATCAAAATCTGAGTTAGATCGTTAGTGAAAATTACACCAACAGTATTGTGCTACTTGAGGTATACTCATGAATGTAGACTTCACTATATGAGATATCCTATTGTGATCAAAGGATACAACGACGTGAATTGGATATCTGACATGAAAAACTCGAAGCCTACCAATGGGTATGTATTTACTTTAGAAAGTGCAGATATTTTATGGAAATCTTCTAAGAAAATCTTAATAACCAAATCTGCAATGAAGTCTGAGTCTGTAGCTCTTGACAAATATAGTGAAGAGGTTGAATAACTACTACAATTGTTCCTAGATAGTCGAAATTAGTGTCAATAATTTGCTTACATTACCATAGTCAATCATTAATTAGTCGAGCACAGAACCATCTGTATAATGATAAGTCTAGACATATATGTCATATGCATAATACCATTAGACAACTACTCTTAACTGGAATTATCATTGCTGACTATGTGAACTCAATGGATAATCTAGCAGATCCACTAACCTAAGGGTTAAATAGATAGATAGTTGCAAGCTCATCGCGATAGATGAGCTTAATACCGATGGGAAATGTTAGTGAAAAGGAAGTCCAACTTATGTAGACTGGAAATCCCAAGAACTAGGTTCAAATGGACAATCTAATTGCATCGTCAAAGTTGATCACTATGGGAGAACGACCCAATGGACCAATGAAGGTTGGAGGTTAAGAACACAACTTTTAAAGATCCTGTAGGTCAATCTGGAATACTCTTGAGAGACCACCTTTGTGAGAAAGAAGTGAGATTGCTTAGAAGAGAATTGGAGACATAATTATTAGAATTTCTCACAGAAGCAGGCGTATTCAATATTCATGACCAAGAATGAACACATTCATGAGAACTAAGTTGTATCAGAGTGAGTCATGGGTGAGATATATCAATTCTTATATAGACTGTAGAACAATTCAAGGATATCGTGTCTATTGTCAGCCAATAAGCAAATAAATCTTCATAAGGGAAGGTTTAAAGGGTAAAATCTACTTATGATATACTGGATTCAACTGCTGAATGTTATAACATACCCTGTTTCTATTCATGTGGGAGATTATTAGAAATTTGAATGGGAAACAATAAGAACTAGATGAAGGAAATTCCTTTGTGTATGAATTTTTAGTTTCATATTGGGACTTTCATAGATAGTTAATTGGTTTATATTGTTACACATGTATGTATAATGTGAACAAATATATGAGGAGATGTTCTCTTTCACATGTGTGTGTGCAAGGGGGTACAAATCCATGGTTTAGATTGCATTGAACTAAGTTGATTCGTATGTGAGTATGACCTGCGCGTGTCGAATGTTGGATCAGTCATAGTAAAATTTGCCCAAGTGGATCAACCAATATTTTACTACATGAATTATTTTTTGCTACTACTCAAGTGTGATAACGGAAGCATCAATCAGACGTTAATGATGATTACGTAATCTCTCGAGGAGTAATGACTAACCATTGATGGTTGGTGGTTGTCATTTAATCTATGCATTGAATAGTTTCTACTCGGCAATTCAATGTAGCAAGGGGTGAACACTCCTATATAGGGAGCTGAGATCTTGAGCAAAAGGGGGCAAAAGCTATAGTGCAAGAAAAGTGATCTCTGTCCACCTTCATTCTCTCACTGTTTTCCTCTCTACCGTGCATTTGCTCAATAGATCCGCTCGTGATTGCCTTCAAGTATTATCTCAGTTCGTTGTGATCACCAGTGCTTGGTGGAGATTCACAGTTTGTCATTGTATTCTAGGAACAGACGACCCACAACAACCTCGAAGCACAGTCAGAGGTGAGATGAATCTATTTTAAGGAAACTAGAGAGATGATGAACCATCCCTTTAGTATAAGGCTTTAGCGATGCAGAGAGAAGGCACGAGACTCGAATTTGTTCAAACTTCTCCTTCCTGTCTCCAGCCACCAACACATCAAAAGGGAACAATGAAACGACAACGATTACACGATCGATGAACTAGAACATTATTGATTACCAGGCCGATGGGATCGTTGTTCAGTGAGATGGTGATGATCGTCCCCATCACCAAAGCATTCGCAACCATGACATCATTTGCTCCCATGGTTGGGCTTGAAAAAAAAGTTGTCCAATAATTTAAAATTTTAGGAAATTTTTAAAAATAAAAATATTCCAATAATTGGAACTGAAAATTGTCTTTGATTAATTCTACTATGTAATTTATAAATATATGTCTTTTATTTTAATTTTGTTTGTAGACAATTTAGTTATGCATTTATCTATATGAATGACAGAATTTCTGCAATAATTTCTTTGATTTAAACTTTATCAAATTAGTGCAGTTAATATAATTTCTCAAAAATCTAACATCAACTATAACTATAGAATTAGTTTAAGAGTAGTATCATATAAGCTAGTACCATTTAAGATGACATAACTAAAATATATTTGATAATAAAGATACACTATTTATACTATTTTGGCCTTTCAATCGTATTTTCACCCGCAATTAGTCATTTGAGTGATAATCTCTAATGATCTAATCGGTCAAGAACAAATATATTGAATTAATTGTTAAGATCTTTTTTATTTTTCTTTAATGTCTTTTAATATCTAAAATTTTATTTTATTTTCCTTTGTATTTTGACACACACTATTTGCCTCTCTCTGTCCTTTAACTCCAAACCACAGTTATGATTCTGGTAAGCATGCATGCTGAGAAAACTGAGCTCCGAAATAAATTGATCTTAAAACTGTAAACATTACTGAAATTCACACATTTAATAAGAAGCTGGGTCTCAAAGTAAGTAGATGCACAATAATTGGTGAAATTAAACAGCATAAAATGGCCAAAATGAAGCTCCACAAATCACAGATACAAGAATTAGCAACACCGTAGTAATGGCAACAGTACTGGTGATGATGCTCAAGATCTGCTCTTGAATGGGAGAGCTCTGATCACAACCTGGTGGTAGACTGCAGCAAGGATAGCTCCAATGCCGGGACCAACCCAGAAGATCCACTGTGATTGAACCCCGAAAAGTTCAGGAAATCTGAAACTATCTTGGGGAAACAATGGAGTATTAAGAGCATTAATGGAGAATCTTACTTGGTCATCCCAGGCATGGTCTCGGTTGTAGATGATGGCAGCTCCAAGGCTGCGTGCAGGGTTGATGCCTGTGCCAGTGATGGGGATGGTGGCCAAGTGCACCAGGAACACAGCGAAACCGATTGGCAATGGCGCAAGGATCTGTTGCCATCATAAACAATGAGAAATTAGCAGTAAAAATCTCTTCTTGTAGCTCAATTTGGAGTGGTGGAGCTTGGGCTTACAGGAACATGGGAGTCCCTGGCTTTCCGCTTGGCGTCGGTGGCGGAGAAGACTGTGTAGACGAGGATGAAGGTGCCCATGATCTCTGCCCCCAAGGCGCCGCCATTGCTGTAGCCGGAGTTGACGACGTTCGCGCCGCCGCCGTTGATCTCGTACACATGTTTCTGGAACCCCTTCACCACGCCGGCGCCGCAGATGGCGCCCAAGCACTGCATGATGATATAAAACACCGCCCGAATCAGCGACAGCTTCCTCGCCAGGAACAGCCCAAAGGTCACCGCCGGGTTGATATGCCCACCTGAAACCGAGACGATCAAGAACGCAGTGAGAAAAATGAATGGCGACTGGAGTTATTTGATCATGTACCGGAGATTCCAGCGGTGCAGTAGACCAAGGCGAAGATCATGCCGCCGAAGGACCAGGCGATGCCCTGGATGCCGACAGTGGCGCACCGGCTTTCGTTCTGGACGACGCCCATGACGGTGAGGATGCTAATATAGAGGAAGAGGAAGGTGGCCACGAACTCCGCGATGCCGGCCCTGTAGAAGGACCATGACTTGAGCTCGCCGAAGTCAAGCAGAGGCGGCGGCGGTGGCTCCTTGTAGTCCTTGTCCTGCGCCGCCATGCCAATTGGCTGCCTCTCCGAGAACTTATTTGCTCCGAGCTTCACATCCTCCTCCTTCCCCTCCATCTTCTCTCTCTCTCATGTGAAGGGAATTAGGTGTGCTCTGGTTCTCTTTATATGGCTAGCTGCCGCCGCCATCATACTTTTACGGCATGGTCAAAGTGGTCGATCCATTCACTTTAGAAGCATCAAGATTAGATTTTGAAACTTTTTACTCACTTTATAGGGTCAGTCGCAGAAACTAGCTCGATAAACTTTGAATTATTGCGAAAGATTGACTATAATCGATTCTGTAAACGAGGTAAGCTGTGCAGTGCAGCAGGGACCGGACCAAGACAGGGGCAGGTCAGTAAGACATTGTTTATCTCTTGCTCTTTACCACGCTGGCGGAGGTAGCCTTGCACCACTAACTCTCCTCTTTATTAGATTCCGATTGATTGTCCATTGCAAAAACTCGAGAAATTACGATCAAAATGTGATCTTCACTGCTGCTCGCAATTCTTTTAAACCTTTATTAATCTCAGTTCATAGATACTAATTGATTTTTGTTTAGGAGAAATTAGGATTGCTGTAGAAATGATTGGTGCGAGAACAACAGAACGAGAGGGAGAAATGAGAGGCTAAGGAGAGACGGGAGGGAGAAGATATGAGAGAGCGTTCGGTAAAGCGACATGAGAGGTAGGAAGGAAGAAGAATGGTAGCTGGTTACCTGTGCTTCCTCCAACGGCTAGATTTTTCTACGTCCTTTTTTGTGGAATGTTCCAGTTGCGTAAACTTCCAGCGTTAGATAATGTATTAATACGTGTAATAGTGTCCAATACGAATAATCGAATATTTTATCTTTTTTTATAAAGAGAAATAAATACAAAAAGAATCATGGGATGAGCATGATGATAAGATTGGGACCGCATGAACTTGGCTGGACGTCGAGCACAGCTAGCCTTTGGGTCACCACCGCTGCGGACAACATGATTGCGGGCCCCAGCCGGACAGCGCGACCTTCGGTAACTTTTTTATTTATAAAATACATATTTATTTTCAACTATTGTACTAATTTTATTCGACAAACTTCAGACTAGTTAAATGACGTAGATAAATTTTAAAATTATTAAATCATTTGTTTAATTTTCATTTTATCCCTTTGTATTTATTTGTATTCGCTTACCAAATCATCACGTGCGTCTAAATCAGAAGATAAATCCGAACCACATGTACGCTTTTTTTTGCGACATGCGCCTGAACCAAATTCGACGGCCAACACAGCATGACAGTGTGCCTTCTTCGTGAAAAGAACAGAGAAAACCAAAACCTAAATACCACGCCATCTCCCAACGGCCGGCGACGTGTCTATTTCTGACTGTCTACACCACGCTATGGCAACTCCCGAATACAAATGCCCCTCCCCTCTCAACCACCAAAGTCCTACCAACTAAACATAACGTCCCTCCCGACTAGCTCCGACTGCAGTGGCATCTCTAGTCTTGTTTTTGGTCAACGCATAGATTTTTCAACTGGACGAAGCTCCCTTAAGACTGAGGTGTCACGTTACGGAAGGGTGTAAACTACTATTCCAGTAGCTCCAAAATTCCAAGCATTTCACAAAAACCCTAAAGCATCAGCATCACGACTCTTACCAATCCTATCACCGGTGACATCTTGTTGTTCACTCTAAACAATCCTATCACAAAAATCATCCCGAGGATGACACTTTTCTCTCTAATCAATTGAACAACATGTATATTTTCTTCTACCAATTTTTAGATGTCTTATTTCTTATTTGTAGATTAACATTATCAATTATTTTCACTCACTATTCATCTCAACTTTCCTATATTCCTTTTTTTTTTCAGTGTTCTATCTTAACATTTTAAATAAAAAGCTTAAGTGTGTTTTGTTGGTCCCCGTGATTATTTTGATATCATCAACCAAGTTAGGTTATGTCATGTTTGATTTTTATCTCTGTGTCTAAGTGTGCAGGAGCTTAAAAGCGCAGGAAGTCGAGCGGAAGACGCAGCTAGTGAGAAGAACGACACGAGAAGGGAGCCGACGGGCTCGGTGCGTCCGAAGGACGAAAGAGCTGCGGAAGAATACACTGGTGGACGAGAAGAACATGCGCGACGTTCAAGGGACGAAAAGCCGGGGCGAAAGCCTGCTCGAGGAGAACACCGGAAATTGGGATCGGGTGAGCCCTATTTCGGTAGGCCATAATAACCCAATCAAACGAAACTTCGGAAGCTGAAAAGGAGAGGAAGAAGTGCTGGAAAAATAGCTGGAGGCGCTCTCAACAGTCGTTGGAGGTGCCTCCGACTTCAGCACGCTGAAGGAGCCCTCAATGGCATTGAGGGCGCTCTCAACAGCCTTGGAGACGCCCTCAATGCATTTGAGGGCGCCCTCGACCTGGCCAACTTGGTCGTTGACTAGCGAATAAAATTTTATTTGCTCATCCCCTTGGAGGCGCCCTCAACCCCATTGGAGGCGCTCTCAAGACTCGAGATAGGATTTCCAGGAGCTATATAAAGGCCCCTGGAGTTAGGAATTAATAATTCAACTCTGTATTCAATTTCCTAGCAACTCTTGAGCTCTTTAAGTGTGTAAAAGACTTCTTCGCTTTCAGAGAAGGAGATTCTTAGTGCGTTGTTCAATTGCCTTGGATTAACAACCATCTAGGTTGTAACCAAGTCAAATTGCTGAGTCTTCTTTCTTTCTTTTCTGTTATTTGATTTGATTTTACTGTTGTTATTTTAAGAGTCGAAAGCACGAGGAGGGTATATTTTATTTTACAAGCAATTCACCCCTCCCCTCTTGTCGGCCCCGCTGCACCAACAAGTAGTATCAGAGCTCAATAGCCTCAGAAGGACTAACCGTCATCTAAAGCAACAAAGATCAAGACGATGGCCGGTGCAAGTATTCATCCCCCGAAATTCGACGGAGACTTTGTTACATGGAAACGTCGAATGGAGGTATTCTTCAAAACGGAATTTGATATTCTTTTAGTTTTGAAATATGGTTTTGCAGTCCCTAAAGGTAAGGAAGAATACAATTGGACGAAAAAGGAACAAGCTGATTTCGTGACAAACAGAAATGCAGAGTTCTATCTGCTCAGCGTTCTGTCACCCCATGAGGTAAGTCGGATCGGAAGCTACGACTCTGCTAAAGATCTCTGGGAAAATTTTTTGGAGTTCCATGAAGGCACCTCAGAAGTGAAGTTAGCAAGGCACGACGTTCTCCGGACTCAGCTTACAAATCTCCGGATGAACAATAGCGAGAAGGTAGCGCAACTCCAAGCAAGAATCAAGGAACTAATAACTCAACTGAACAATCTCGGAGAATCGGTAATAAACTGATACTCGATCCGGTATGCGCTCAACGCCTTCCCAAGAACTCCAGAATGAACATTCTTAGTAGATGCATACTACATCTCTAAGGACTTTGAGGTAAGTACGTTAGAAAATTTATTCTTTACGATCGAACTTCACGAATCTCGAATTGCATAACCTAAACAAATAGAGAAGTCAAATCTCAATGCTGTCCTACAAGTCAAGATGGACGATCCCAACTCTGAAGCGTCAATCGACAAAACTGAAGCGGCAATATTGGTAAGAAAGTTAAATAAGTTTATTAAGACTAATAAATTTAGATCGCAATCGAGAAAGCATCAACGCAACAGGATGGTCCGATGCTACAATTGCAACGAGGAATGACACATCAAGGATGACTGCCCAAAATTAAAGAAAAGGGACAAGGACAAGTCTCAAAGACCGATGTCCTCTAAACACAAGAGTCTGAAGGCTACATAGGATGAATTATCTGTTAGAACAATCCCAATGGTCTGTGCGACAATGTATTTTGGTGTTTGGGCAAAGGGTTTAAGTTAGGTTCACTCTTGTATTTGATATGTGTATGTGAGTATGCAGGTATGCAGGATACACATGTGACTCAGGTTGATGGCTTCGGGGGTCCGGTGAAGGATGGAGCATCCGAGGGACCGTGGATAAGGCAGCGAGGACAAGGGCCGAGGAAAGTGACTTCGAGGCATACGCGAAGGATGACATTGGGGACGAGCCGCGGGCTTGAATGCATCCGAGGGATGAGAGACAAAGGAAGTAAGCTTGAAGGCAAGAGGTCAAGGCTGCAAAGAAGCGTCAAGTGAGTCATAAGGGTGAGGGTACGAGTGCACGAGAGATTGTACTCGGAGTAAAATCCTAGTTTTAGTGTTTACTGTAGTAGTACTGTAGCAACACTGTAGCAGTCGACTGCATGTTTTAGCAGTCGACTGGTGCAGTCGATCACGCAGTCGACTGGGTGCGAACAAAATGGTTCTGTTCGTTCGGTCAGTGTGGATCAGTCGACTGTATGTTTTAGCAGTCGACTGTAAATTTTAGCAGTCGACTGGTATCGAGCCGTTGGGATGTAACGATCGAATTTCCATAGAGGGCAGTCAACTACATGTTTTGTCAGTCGACTGGTAGGCGGGGTTTTCAACCCGCGGCCTATATAACCAAGGCTTGGAAGCTTGGTTATCCCTAACGAAATTAGTGGTGGTAAACCCTAATTAGTAGTCTACTAGTCTCAAGAGTCTTGGTTGGTGTTGTGGTGAGGTTTCTCCACCCACAAGGAGCGACTTGAGATAGTCGGAGTTTACCGGGGGCTAATCCACCGACGGATAGGGATCGTCCACCTCAAGAACAGCCGTGGAGTAGGAGCAAGATATCTCCGAACCACGTTACATCGACGTGTTAATTGGTTTGCTTGTCTTTCTTAGTCTTTGCATTTCTTTTAGTGTTTAGCTTGTTTGTTTTGTTTGTATTCCGCTACGCAAGCTAACATCGTAGTAAGAAGCGAGTATTTGGGGGTGCCGTCTATCCAACCCCCCTTCAAGCTGGCCGACCGATCCCCAACATTATCATCCTCCGAGTCAGAAATAGAAGCCTTCTCAGGAGTAGCACTGATGGCCAACCATCAAATTGAAAAAGAAACCAGCTCAGAGATGAGCATAGATGAAGGGGGAGAATCATCAAAAGAAAGCTACGATGAAGGGGGAGAATCAGAAATAGAGGTAAGTAAGGTACATACTCTAACCCCTAAACAGTCTTTTCAGTTTATCAAAATTCTTACAAAAGACTAAGTAAAATCAAAAAAAGGAATTGCTAACTTAAAATTAATGTTAGCTAATTTAAAATCAGAAAATGATAATTTGAAAATATGAAAACTGATGCATGCTTTAAACCAAACAAATTTCAAAAATCAAAGCTTAGAATTTATGGAAAGTTGAATTAGTATATTAGAAAACATCAGGGATAACTTAGAAAAGTTCTTAAAAGTTATGTACCTCCTAAATACTTGATTGATCCAGTAAGAAGGAACCTATACTGTGTTTCAAAATCTTTTCTAGATTAAATTTTTGTAAGTTAGCACTTTCAGCAAGAAAAATTAAACAATTAATTTCTTTATGAGGCTTTGTCTAAGCAAGTGGTTGTTGCTCCAATAACCAAGAAGACCTAGTACCTCGCCACTGCCTGGAAGCCAAAATATTAAAATAAAATGTTTAATTAACTTACTGATAAACCATGAAAATAGAAATTAGATAATGCTTTAACAAGTTTTTTATCATTTTTTTTGGAATTTTTTCAAAAATATTTTGTTTAAATTGCCTAAAGGTTAGAGTTCTTTGCTAACTTAGAACTTATTTTGAAAAATTCCTACGTCGTTTTTGCTGTGATCAAAGGGGGAGAGATAGGAATAAATTTAAGGGGAGTTAATATTTTTTAAAATTGGTACTTAAATTTTTTTTTATAGGAACAAGTTAATATTTTTTTTCTTAGAAAATTAGAAATTCTATTATTGTAATCTTTATGCTTAAAATATTAGTTTAGTAGTTTCTTTAAATTATTTCTTGTCTATTTTTTTTACTCTAACTTGAACTTGAGTGGATGCACATCAAAAAGAGGGAGATTGTTGGTCTCCGTGATTATTTTGATGTGATCAACCAAGTTAGGTTAGGTCCTGTTTAGTTTTGATCCCTGTGTCTAAGTGTGCAGGGGCTTAGGAGCGCAAGAAGTTGAGCGAAAGACGCAGCTAGCGAGAAGGACGGCACGGGAAGAGAGTCGACGGGCTCAGAGCGTCGAAAAGATGAAAGAGCTACGAAAGAGTATACCGGTGGACGAGAATAATGTGCGCGACATTCAAGGGACGAGAAGTCAGGGCGGAAGCCTGCTCGAGGAGAATGTCAGAAATTAGATTCGGGTGAGCCTTATTTCGGTAGGCCGCAATTACCCAATCAAACAGAACTTTGGAAGCTGAAAAGGAGAGGAAGAAGTGTTGGAAAAAACAGGTAGAGGCGCCCTCAATAGTCGTTGGAGGCACCTCCGACTTCACCACGCTGAAGGTGCTCTCAATGGCATTGAGGGCGCCCTCAATGCCTTTGAGGGTGCCCTTGACCTGGCCAACTTAGTCGTTGATGAGCGGATAAAGTTTTATCCGCTCATCTCCTTGGAGGCGCTCTCAACCCCTTTGGAGGTGCCCTCAAGACTCTAGATAGGATTTTCAGGAGCTATATAAAGGCCCTTGGAGCTAGGAATTAATAATTCAGCTATGTATTCAATTTACTAACAACTCTTGAGCTCTTTAAGTGTGTAACAAGTTTCTCTGCCTTCAGAGAAGGAAATTCTTAGTGCGTTGTTCAACCACTTTGGATTAACATACCATCTAGGTTGTAACCAAGTCAAATTGTTGAGTCTTCTTTCTTTCTTTTCTGTTATATGATTTTATTTTACTGTTGCTATTTTAAGAGTTGAAAGCACGAGGAGGGTATATTTTATTTTGCTAGCAATTCACCTCTCTCCTCTTATCAGCCCCACTGCACCAACATGTTTATGATATAAAGGTTGCTTATTTCTAAAAGGATAAACCCTAAAATATCATTGTACAATTTTAGTAAGATATGTATTTTATGATATATCAACTTCTTCCACTCGGTTAGTGTGTTTTTGAAATATTCAAAATTTTAATAGAATTTTTTGTCGCAATATGATTAATTTCTAATTATATCAATGCATTAAAAATCTAATTTCTGGCGATATGCTCTTAGTTATGATGTAATCTACAAATTCACAATTAGATAATCAAAATATATCTGTTACTTCAAATATAAATATAAGTACCACCAATATGACATTTTTCAACTTCCTTTAGTGTTGTGGTGAATACTAAAAAGACTATTAATTACAACTCCAGTTTGAATGAATAAGCTTTTAGTTTTGAGGAGGACTAGTACATATGAGTACATGATTGGAAGATCTCCTTGAAGATACGTGGACTAAATAAGAATTTAACGACATTAGAATGGAAGCAAAAATTGAAAGAGATGTCTCCTAGGATGAATTCTTAGCAAATGATATGTATTATTCATTATATAAGTTTGTTAACACTAACGAATATAGCCACCTTGAACAATAATTTTCATTAGGTGAAAATGCATATGTAATGAACTCAAGATTTGTTCCATTACAAATGCAAGAACCGAATGACTCTCTTGACGAATTTCTTGTTGGTAGGTAATGTATTTTTTAAACTTTATAATGTTAATTCAACTCAATTTCAATAGTATTAACATAAATATATATAAATTATTGTTATAGGTTTACACATCGTAAAATCTTTTTAAAGATGTATTTGCTAAGTATGTTATGAAAAGACACTTCGTATACAAAATAAAGCGTACTAGAAAGACCAAAGTTAAAGTGATTTGTGAGGGAGAAAATTGCACATGGGCAATAATTGCAATGGGAGATATTGAGTTCAAGATTACAAAATATTTAGAGTGTCACCAGTGCGGTCTTGGCTTGGGAATAACTGATCAACCTGCATGTATATCTTCTTTTATAGTTTCTCAAATTGAAAGTTATTTTATGACATCAAAAGATTATACACTCAAAAACATTTAGAATGGGATGAGATCATCATTTGGAGTAAATATATCATATCAAAAGGCATACACGTGGGAAGCTCTAAATAAGGTGGTAGGTGATTTTGATAAGGATTATGGTGATCTTTCTAGACTTTTTCGTGAGCTAAAATATAGACTCAGATATATACGTTGTATTGAAAACAAATGGTGGCAATAAATTTCAACATTATTTTTGGGGTTTTTGGAGCATGTGGAAAAGTTTTTCAAACATATTTTCATAAACTAATTGAAATTGATGCAACACACCTGAGTGACAAATATTTTGGTATATTGTTGATGGCCATGACAGTAGATGGTAAGAATAAATCTTCTTCCAGTTGGCTTTGCAATTGCTGAGGTCGATTATGGTCGATTATGAGAGTGGTTTCTAAATTACTTTTAAAAAAAAGGTAGATCCACTACCTTAACGACCTCTAGTGTCGACCCCACATATATGAAGGGAGATAAATGTAGGTACACAGGCATTAGGCGCATGTTGGGGTAAACCTGAGACCGTCAGTTTCTGAGAATCAACCCCTAACCATTACGCTAGAAATGTCATGCACTCATTGTCTACTCTACGCCCTGGAGGCTTCTAAATAACTTAACGATATCTTTTACAGTTAATCCATCAACTATGATAATTATATCTGATAGACATCGCGAAATATTATTAGTAATAGGTTAAGTTTACCCTACTGCTCATTATGGATTATGTTTCTATCACCTATCTTATAATATGGTCACATATTCTCATGATAAACATGCATTATGATTGTTTTGAACTGTAGCTAGAGCAAATACAATTCTACAATATGATCAAGTCATGCACTATGTCAAAGAGACATGCAAATGCTTATAGGTGGATGTAAAATATATAACCTACAAAATGATCAAATGCACATTTTCCTTGTAAAAGGTACTCAATATTGACCACGAATTATTCTAAAAGCATGAATGCATTGTTCAATGACACTTGATAACTCCCAATTACAATACTAATAAATGGCACACAAAAGAAGGTTGCACAATAGTTTTATAATCGTAGGGAGGAAGTGTATAATTCTACAAGAGTATTACCACCATTAGCTATGAAGGAGATTAATACTAGGAGACAAAAAATAGGTACTATACACTATGTTCATATAGCAGAATAGAAATGGACATAAGAACTTCAACATCCTCTTATATTGTTGACATGGAGATTTGTAAATGTTATTGTGGCGATTTCAGATTTCAGATTTCAGATTTCAGATTTCATGGCTTTCTTGCTAACACACAATTGTAGTGTGTTTATACAGGAACATAGATATGTATCAATATTGCTATCATTATTGCATGTTTATATAGGAATATGGACCTGCATCAGTATTGTCAACATTATTTCTTATTTGAAAATTGGAAATATTCTTACATAGATCATATTTATCCATGTTGAAGTAAACAATTTTGGCCAACAAGTGAACACAATTGTATTGTTTTACCACCTTGTAGTCTTGCGCAACCTGGAAAAGGGAAGAAGGTGAGGATCTCATCCAAGCACACGGGAAAGGTTAAAAAATAAGTGTAGTAAATGCAAACAATTAGGCCATAATAAAATATCATGTAGAATGCCTCTAGTAAATTGATACATGTATTAGTGTGTTCTTTTGTGATAGTGCTCAACTTTTGTATATATTTAACACACAAAATCACTATTGTAAAAAATATCATTGTGATTAATGGAGGACATATAAGTGCATTTTGCTAAATAGAATCAGATGTGTATTTTGATTGACATAACATTAATTTTGAAACTATTATGCTACCTATGTTTTGTTATATGTTCATATGTGTCATGTTGCCTATATTTTAATCTATATTCATATGCTCTTTTATGTAGGATATAAATTATGTGTGTTGGTATAAGCAATTAGAATGTTTTAGATGCAATCAGAATGTTTAACAAATGGGCGATGGACCTTCACCATTCACACAATCAGAATGTTTTTAATGGTTGATATTGTCCTGAACCAGATGAGTCCTACAAACTCTTTAGTAGTGTCTGTTAATGAATATCATTATCATAGCCTTTATTGTTGGATTGAGACACACATGAGAAGGGGAGGAGGGTGAATCAAGTAGTTTTGAAAATTTTTCCTTTTCAATTTTAAACTTAAGTACGTAGCGGAAAAATACAAAAACAAAAAGCAAGTAAAAAGGCAAGTTTGGTTTTACTTGGTTCGGAGCTTTCAGCGACTCCTACTCTAAACCCAAGTCCCACTGACCTATTGATGGATAATCCACTAATAATCTCTTTTGGATCTGCTAGAAGAGGGCATCTAGGATAAAAGAAAGAATCGAAAGAGTGTAACAAGTTGCACTTTTTGTTTGCTAAAATTAAGTACAGAACTTAAGCTTTGTTACCAAACACCTTTTTATAGACAATCGGCTCTAGCTCAGTGTTTGGATGGCTTCTCGATAGTAGTCAGACATAGTAGAGTCATAGCAGGGTAGCAACAGCTGGGGAAGTCATAATGCCAAAGAGATGCGAAGAAGCTTGTAGAATTGATGATCTCAATGTCTTAGTCGAGTAGCCCTTTTAAGGGGGATAGAAGATGCCTTCCATAGCTTTGAATGTACCTTCAACCCAAATTATATCCCCTTCAAAAGCGACTCCTTATTGTCGATGACGTTTCTACCTTATCTAATGGAAGGCATCTTCCATAGTACCAAAGACGCCTTCTATGAATAGTACTCAAGGCGCCTTTCGTCTCCTCGAAGGAGCCTTTGGGTACTGCTCACTCGAGGTAAATTTTGCTCATTTTGTCCTACAAGTTTATGTTAGCCTAAAATAAATAATAACTTGCAAAATAAAGTTTAGTACAATAACAATATGATTAATTTATAACTTAGACCTTATCTTCCAAATTAGGATCTAATCAAGGTCTCAATTTAGATTTTCGAAATAGACCTAAATTGGATCGATGTCTACTGTCCCCTTAGCCAGGATGCGTCCTCACATAGTCACTCTCCTCCAGTGACTTACCTTCACTTACCACGTGTTAAGTTACATCCTTGACGCCAATCTCACCCACCAGGTCTTTCTGCCAGAATCACACACCCAGACTTTCTCCTGTCGGAAATCAAATATCTCGATCTTCTGCCGGAATCACACATCCAGACTTCCTCCTGTCAGAATCCTACATATGAACTTCACCACTCAGGAGTCACACATCCTGACTGAACTTCCTATATGGTGTAAGGTCCTCTTGATCTGTCAAGTTAGTCAACCCTATACACTCGATAACAAGGTTAGATCAACAACTCATCTAACTTTAATCCATTTGTCATTCACCAAAACTCAGATTTGATCATTAGTGCCAAATGCACCAACAATCTCTTTCTTTTTTGATGTAATGAGGTTTAAAGTTAGGAAAAATAAGTAAAAACATATATATAAGAAAGTGAAACAATTAAGTTTAACCATTAAGTTTAATCTTTTTATCTTTTTGGGATTAAGTTTTTTATATATATTTAGATTTTATTATTTTCTTATTTAAACGTTAACCCTTCCCCTTTGGCATTCATTAAACTAAGCAAATAAGTATACCAAATTATAAATACACAAGCAATAATAATTTGTTCAAAGTGATTACAAAAACTTGCAGGTCTACTAGAGGGAGGAGTTAATAAAATTTTCAAACACTATTTTGACAGAAATTTTCTGATTTTTCAAAACATTTTGAAAACTAATTTTGCAAAATAAGCCATTTGGAAAAAATAAAGTTTGCAAAAATTATACAAACTAGTTGTCAAAGTAGATTTCAAAGGACTTGTTTAAGAAGATAATTTATTCCAAAGTACTTTTTAGAGTTTTAATTGTTTACCGCTACTTTTGAAAAGGTTTTACAACTTATCTTTCAAAAATATTTAAAAAAACACAAGTCATCTTTCAAAGTGGAAAAACAACCTTTGAAGAACTTGTATAAAATTGTCAAAAGTGTCTTCAAAGATATTTTTCAAAATTTTGTTAAGCAAAATTCAAAATACTTACATTTTATTTTTCAAAATACAGGTTCGAAAAAGTATAAGAAGTTTTGCAAAGCAAGTATTTGAAAAATGTTTTTGAAAGTATCTCACAAAATATTTTAAAAGTAATTTTGAAAGTGATTTTTACAACAAGTACTAGGAAAGGAAATAACTTATTTTAAAAATTATTTTCAAATATCCTCTCCCTGAACTTGATATATTAAAAAATATTTATCTAAAAATTTAGCCTTAAATGTCTAACCGTTAGTTACTATATAACTATTAGAAAATAGCAGTGTTCATTTAGTTAGTCAAGTTAAGTAAATATATCCAGTTAGTGTTTGACTAAAATGGATTACTTACACTACAACAAAAATGTTAAAAGACAACACCCCTACGACAGCGATTTTAAGAGAAAGCATTGCGTATTTGCTTAAAGACAACAGTTTTTGCCAAAACCGTTGTCTTTGAACTCCCCATTAAATATAAAAGACAATGGTTTTGTGAAAATTGTTGCCTTTGAGCGAATTCTTTTTAAAACGGCAACACTTTTTACAATGGTTTTATAAACCGTTGTCTTTATCAGCGTTTTTAGGGGTTACAACAACAGTTTTGATAAAACCGTTGTATTTGACTTTAGTCTCTTTTCCCCTCGCGTGAAATTTTTGCTTTCCCTCTCTATGAATATCTTTTCGGCACCGTGTCTTCCCCTTCGCGTTCAACCCTAGCCATTTTTCTTTCCCTCTCCTCATACAATCTCTTCACGCCATCCATTGTCACGCCCCGGGGGAGTCCCTATCCGAAGAAATTTCGGCAGCACCTCCCCTGTACGGCTGACAATATGAATCATTTCTACATTCACAATATACATCAGCCACAAGCGGCTGGAATATACACACAACCACGCAGTTATATGATACAACTTACTCGGCTGATACAATAAAAATACAACCACGCAGTTATATGTAAAGCAGCCCACTCGGCTGTACCAAAACCAAAAACACAACGGAAAATGACCGAAACCAAATACAAACCAAACACAAAACTGCTAGCCGGCTAGGCTTACACAACCAACAATAATACAAAATACCACATGACAACTTCAAAACTCCAGAAACAAAACCGGAGCACAAACTAAACATACTGACACATAAAACAAACAAAACATAAATGAAACCGATAGATCTTCTGAGGTGACGTGGGGACCAGCAGACATGATACTCCAAGCGACATCATAACCAACCTGGTACCTGAAAAAGATAGTGTCCATGGGGGTGAGTTCAACAACTCAGCGAATACCAATAGACATGCCTAGTAAGAAATATCTAACAGCAATAAACATGGAATACAACTTCCTAATCATATATAGGAAATATGCAAAACTGAAAGGTAACTGAGGAAGCTGTACTCACCAGGAACTCCTATCCAGAACAAAAGGGTCGTCAAACCAGATACACAATATGCCTCCTGTATGCATGTCAAACAAATGCATCCACCAAAATGCAGCATATAAGTGCAGCAAACACAAGCAAATAAATGCAATAAATACATATGGTGCCAATGACATGGTCACCCCTGACGCCAATCAGTCATCTCACACACAATGGTGAGACTGAGTGGGTAGGGTTGTGACAACCGTGCACTCTGACGTCACTGCTCCTGATGAGTGACCGAGTGGACGGGATGCTGTCGGAGTACACACATACTCCTACCCCAAATCATAAATGGGGGAGCGCAATGCTCTCATCTCCTGGTACACCATGACGGGAAGGGATCCCTGACGTGCTACCACGCTGCATCACACTACCCATGAGCGAACCAACGGAGCACCGAACAGAGCAAAACTGACGTGCTACCACGCTGCTTCACGCTACCCATTAGCGGACCAACGGAGCACCGAACAGTGATGAAACTGGCGATACGCTCTACAATAATGGAGCAGCCTATCACGCAGCATGCAATCATGCGAATGGTGCATGAAACTAAGCATGACAATATCTTGAACCAAATCCACATATATATATAAAAATGTGCACCCTAGTACAAGTAAGTCAAATCCACAGATCTAGGGTATACAGGTCCTCTATGGTATAACAACCTAAGTCCTGAACATATCCACCTCCATAAAATATGTACCAACAATGTACATGGATCAAAGCAAAAGGTCTAGGTACACAGATCAAGTATGATATAAAAATATAGATACACATGTCAAATAATAAAAATCCAGAATCTAGTCCTAAACTCAGTAAAGCATGGTATGTCACTTACTCTAGGAACTAAGGTACTCATGGCAATAATCACAAGGTATAAACATGGATACATAACAAGCGACAAAACAGAACATGCTATGGGTATCAAACTGTGGCATACCAAAGGTAAACATGATCATTGCTTGTAGCTATAAAATACTATGCATATCCAAATGACAATATCATAAAAGATAAGTTAAGAGGTACCCGCCTCCAATAGCAGGTTCAACCCAGTCCAATCCAATGTCGAGATGCTCGGCTCGCGTCAAAGTCCTGTGTCACCCATATATATACTTTTATTTAGCTAAGATTCAAAGGAATGACTAAATAAAATCCTTAAAGCTAAATTAGGGTAAAACCCTAATCAACCTAACCATCGAGTATAATTCATCTACAACAGAAATGATCATACCTAACTAATATCAAATTCGAAACATGACTATAATTTACCATGTATCAAAACATACCTAAATCATTCCATGACCAATTATGTATGTAACAATTCATACCTAAAACAACATGTATCAAGAGCGTGTCAACTCAATCCATACACTAAAACCCTTACCTCAATATACAGAAATGAAACATTCCTTTGCTCATAATTAACACTTCAAACTTAAACACTGGAATCTATCTCATATAGCTAACATAACAATGGATTTAATTTGGCATAAATTTACTTTATACAAACCTTACCCTAGTCCAAAACCGTAGCAAGCTGATCGAGGTGCAAACATCGACTAGAGCAACACTATGTCGCTACCTTCCAAACAACAATCCAGAATCAACACTACAAATGAATCAACTGCCCAACTCTAATACCATATTTAATTCACTTACCTTAAGCTTGTGACCACAACCTCCTCTCTGCCGGAACAGGCTGATCAGAGTTGTGGCTCGCCTGTGAACGATGCTCACTGCTGTCTTGTTTGATCTGGCAGCAAGAAGAAACCTAGGGCAACGAAAAGGATCGGCTACCTTCGCTAGGGCAGAGACACAATGGTGGTGCTGATCCTTCCTTCCGACGAGATCTTGTGGTGATCTGGTCAGCGGCGCCAGTGCTAGGGCTCGAACAGTCGACGCCGAGCGTAGAGGAGAAGGAGGAGACACGACCGAGAAGATGGCTAGGGCACAACACAGAGAAAAGTGCGTTGGATCTGAGCCAGCGCCAAGGCACACACGCAGAGGGTGGATCCATGGAGTCGGAGGCACCTGCGGCCGAACCTGGTGGCCGAACCTGGTGGCCGACGGAGGTGGATCGGCCGAGATGCTCTCGGGCTAAGGAGCCGTCGGGAAGAAACGGTTTGGTGAGGAAGGGGAGGAGACGAAGATGTAACCCTCAACCACGGATTGGTATGCGAGGAAGAAGAAAACCACTGCCGGTTAGGGCTTTGATGTCGCGGAGAAGAAGATGGAACGACACGGGTTCGACGTCGAGGGAAGGAAACAGCGGGGGGGGGGGGGGGGGGAGAAAAAAAAAATAAGGAAAAGAAATAGAAAAATAAAATATATCCAACTTTTCCTCGCTTAAATGGGTATCCTAAACAGGCTTTCCCGGGTCCCGTTTTTATTCCTGTAAACTCGTCCATATGGTCTCCGAAAAATTCCAGAAATTTTTTTAAAAATTCTGGAAAATTCTCTTATCAATATTCGTCATTTTTCGGTATTTTACATGTCGATCGACCGTCCGCCTATGCTGGATCTTCCTCCACGAGGATGTCCTTTTTTTTCCCATTCTACTTTTTTGTTAGACTTGACTTGTTTCTATTGTCTTTGAACTTCTGTACGAGGAGGTGGACTGCAGTAGCGGCAGCCATGGGATAGAGGAGGAAGGCGTAGGAGCAGTGGAGAACGGGGAGATGGAGGCAGATGGACTGTCTGGTCCGACGGGGCATGCCGACCGCCTCCACCGTACAACCTCGGGTACTGCTCTTCCCGCGGCTCCGACCTCCTCCTCCTCCGCCCCTCCCGCCGTTCGCTATCCGAGGGAGCTTTCTTCAGCTCCGGCTCTCTCCGTCAAGGCTTTGATCCAGGCCTCGCCCACTTGTCCTCGTCGCCGCCTCCACTGGGTCATCCTTCGGTGACATCAATTCCCACAACAGCTCCTCCAAGGTTGGATGTTGTTTTAGTTTTTTCCCTCTCTCTCTCTCTCTGGAATTATCGGACGCCATCTGCTGGTTGAACCTTGTCGCGTTAAATTAAAGAGTGATATGTAAATTTCAATTCTCGCTTTTTTTCATCACGATTTGAAATTTATATTAGAACTAGAATCTTTCATGGATCTCAGGTTCTAGGTGAGATAATAAAAACAAAGATGATTATTCAGGAGCATAAAGTCAATTGGTGATCGGAGCGACTTTATTCTGAAAGTATCTTCTTGTGGATTAAGTATTAACATATCCACTTTTTGTCAAGAAAATTATCTAGAAATAGTTGTTTTTGTATGTCTATGTTAAGATGTAAATGGAGCTTGTTGGTATTGGAAAATAGTGAAGCTTGAGGTAGGTTATATGCTGATGTATTGGTATAACGTTGGAGGACTTCGGACATTGAGATCGAATTGCTTATAAATAGAAATTTCAAAGGTAGCCGACACATCTCAAACTATATGTTCTGAGTTGTTTCCTGAGAACAATTTGAGTTGTTTATTATGTATCCTTGTGCCTCATAGAATTGCATCCTTAATGAGGTTCTGAGAAAAGTGAAAAGAGTGTAACTTTGAGAAGAAGATATGTTACACTGTTCGTAAGGAAGTAGCGTCAAGGTAGGATGGGTGCATCATCTAAAATCATTCCTATAGTGAATGCTTTATATACACTATTATTTCAATATTAACTTTGGCATGCTTGCATTTACCTGGTTATTTCAAAAAGATTAGGAAGGGAACACAGATAAAAATGTCTAATTACATTCCTATTTATGATTTTATTATCCATTTCTACAAGCTGTAAAGGCTGATTAGCGCTTTGATTTGGGTATGGAGATCAATTAATCAGATTTGTTCTAATAAGTGTTTCTATTTTTGGTATTTTAGGTTACTGGAGAGAACAGTGGAGAATTTACTGCTCGGCTTCTGGAATTCATCACGCAAGTAGCTCAAGGAATGAACAATGTGCAGATGTTGTTTGGGGATCTCAAAATGCTGATGCACTTGTTCTTAAGGAATTTGAAATACAAGGCACATTGGTTGATCAAAATGAATCAACCCCTGAGGTTGATAGCTTCAGGAGTGTTGACTCTTTTGAAGGAGGAAGAAGTTCTTTCAATGGAGCAAGTCATCCCCTAGAGCCAATGGATACTGATATGGTGAAATCAGTCTATGTGGCAATTGACCAAGAGAAATCTGATGCAGGATGTTTAATGAAAGGAATCTCTACAAAAGGTCCATTTATAATAGCCATTTTCGATTATATTTTTGTTTATGATTTTTCTTCTTGTCTCTTCATGAAGGCCCGAAGTTCTCACTATGCTTATACTACTACTATTGCACTGAAAGTGATACATGGTATAGAAAGATGGTAAGTGCTAATTTGCTAGTTGTCATCAATTTGCTCAAGACATAGCAATGCAAGAATGACTGCCTCCCCACTCACTACAGAAGTAAGCTGTAAGGCATTTTATTAGTGCTAGGAGTGGGAGGTGAGCCAACTTGAGTTTTATTAGTCAATATGCAACAAGATAGAAGAACTTATCAACTTCCTAATCATGGAAGCTATTTGGTATACTTAAACTTAGAGCTAGTCTGGTGTGCAGTTTGGTTAACCTTTGGTTAGGAGTTGGAATATTCTAAAGTTAACAAAAAGTGTACAAGCCAATTTCCAGTATTTTGTTAGCAAAAGTTTCTAGGAATTGATATGTTTCATTCCTTTAGTTGTATCACCTAGAAGAATCATCAAGGCAGGAGTAGGTAGAAAGTTAATTTAGATACTAACCTCACTATGCAAGTTATCGGGACTGCAACAAATGGTGAATGCCTCTTCTTACTGTACACAATGCATTAGTAGCTGATTTTGTTTACATGCTTTGCAGTTCCATTCGTGCTCTATTCGGTATGAAGATCTAGGCATTCTGTTGCTTGAAATAGCGGGTGAGCATCGATAACTCAGATTGCAGATTTGATAATTCAGTGATACTGATCTGATCAAACTGTCTTTTGGTTAAGACCTTCATAAAGATGCATAGAAACTGTTCTCATAGAATATTTTAAGGGTTTTTTTCGATATATTATTCTTGATGATGCTTGTTTTTCTTTCTTTGTAGGTTGTTGTATCGACATCCAGAGCATAGGAAATCAAGGACATTCCTTAACTAATGGAGCAGAAGAACTGCCTTTTGCTTGTGTTTTCAGATCACATAACATCTATAGGCAAAAGATATTACAGATTTAGGATCTCTTAAGGAAGCTGCAAAGATATTTATACCTGGTAATTTTCTAATCAGAAAATATACATCTTTAGATTAATTTTTCAGCATGTTGTATATAAGTCAACCAACCGTAATCAAACTAGTTTTGTTTTCTAATGCTATCAGTGATTTTGTATATCCTTTGATACAAAACACACGCAAAAAATAGAAGAGGATTAGCGAAAGCCTATTGGTTTCTAGTTTCTCTAGGCTTATGGGAAAAGCATGACAAAAGCTTGAATGATTTGGCCACTCATCATCTCGAAATGGAAGTACTTCAAATTCTGCCACTAACAATAGTTGCGAGGGTCCAACAGTAATGGAATCTACAGAAATAGAGTCAACAAGAACATCAAGGGGGCGTACACGTATGGATAGGCCTGTTAAGCTAAGGGTCCAAGGAATTAAAAAGCATGTTAGCTTCAACAAAATTGGACAACCAGTTGGAGAATTTGCAGGTGAAATGCAAAGCTACATTGGCATTGTTGTTCGAGAAAAGATCTCAATAAGTTACAAATCATGGAAGCAGGTGCCAAATGATGCTAAAGAGTTAATATGGGAATCGGTGCATGTAAGTTAGAATGCTTTGGGAACTTAAATTAACTCTCGAATGGTTATGCTATATTTAACGTGTTTGTTATCCTTTTTATATGTTTTTACAACTAACGTACAATATTGACCCAAGTTGGAGGAAAGGATGTTTAAATTCAGCAAATAATAAATGACGTCAATATAAAGTTTTTCTCACTCAAAAGTTTGTTTTCAGCAAGCTAGATAAACCTGATGAGTTGAAAGATCCACCGATTGGCTATGGTATTTCACAAGATGATTGGAGTTCCTTTGTAATAACTTGCATGTCTGCCGACTTCAAGGTAAGATTCAAAATTTGATTTTAATTCCAATTCTCCACCTTCTGAAAAACCTATATTGGGGAATTTTTATCTTAAGCAAATCTACTCGATGCTAGGGTTCATACTTTTACTCCTTTATGAAATATTTACTTTTGTTATAACATAAAGTCGCACTTCCTCATTCTTGCGGATAATTCTTCCTCATTCTCTTTTGTGTGCCATTCAAAAGAGAGAGAGAAAAACAAAAACAAAAACAAAAAAACAAGATAGAGAAGAAACAAGCAATATGTTTCTGAAAATTGCTCAGTTAGTTATCTCTCTTCCATTTGCTTTGTTTCTTAATTGAAGATATAATTGTTATAACAATACTTCTAACAAATAACATTACTTGTTTCCTTGTGTAATTCTAATAGCCGGGTTCTCTAATTGCTTGTTTCCTTGAACCTTCCATAGATTGCTATTTTTTCTCTACAACACAGAGAATTTGTATTAAAGTTCGCATATATATATTTTGAATGTTGATAGTGAACTTAATTGATTTTAATTTTTAACTAGAGAGTAAGTGATGAACAAAAGAATAGACGAAGGCAGAACGTATACCCTCATCGGTTGTTTCGTAAAGGATATCCATCGATATATATGTATTTAATTGTGTATACTTAATATTATTGTCTCTCTTTGTTATCATCTTTTGCTTTGATATATCAATACCTAATATACATCGATGTGTTATCTTGCTGATTGAACATTTTGTGAATTAGGTATAGGTATTGTCGTGGTGTCCTCATAATTTTGTTTTTGTTTTGTCTATTAAACTTTGCCTCCGGGAAATAAGCTCGTCGTTTAGTGATTAAATTCGGCTGAGTTAGTAGATGGAGTTTATAGCATGTTGACTGGAATTATGAGCATGTTTTGTATATAAAGACATTTTTCCAGGAACAAAGCATATATCAAATTCCTTGTCTGTTTTCAACATTTGCCTAAACAAGTTCTTGTCATTTTGTCAATCCTGCCTATAACTCAGCAAGTTCGCATCCTAAATCAATGTTTAGATGCATTTTCCGCAGGTTTAGTTAATTTCTTATTGCCACGAGTATCTTTTAAGAATATTTTTGACTGATTATTTAGAAACTCAATGGCAAGGTCAATGACATTCATTGATCTAATAGACAGGCACAGGCAGAGTAAACTTATTCTGTGAATTTAAATCTATGTGCATAAGTTTTCCAATGGAAGTTACCAAGACAACTCTAAGTTGGTTAAATTGTTTGTATTGTATTAGTTTGTATTGTATTAGTTTGTATTACATTAGTTTGTATTACATTAGTTTGTATTGCATAAGTTACATTCTGAGACTATAAGTTGGTTGAATTGCTTGTATTTTATGTAGATTTATATGAATAAATCTAATTCTGGAATTCTGGAAATGAGTGTTGTCCTGGAATTGCTTTATATTAGACCCATGCAAAATCATGGAATTACTTGTATTGCATAAGTTTGTATTTCATAAGTTAAATTCTGAGACTATAAGTTGGTTATATTGCTTGTATTTTATGTAGATTTATATGAATAAATCTAAATCAGAATTCTGGAATTTTGGTATTGACCGTTGTCATTGAATTGCTTTATATTAGAGCTATGTGAAATCCTGGAATTGCTTGTATTGCATAAGTTTGTATTGCATAAGTTAAATTCTGAGACTATAAGTTGGTCATATTGTTTGTATTTTATGTAGATTTATATGAATAAATCTAAATCAGAATTTTGGAATTCTGGTATTGCCCGTTGTCATGGAATTGTTTTATATTAGAGCTATGTGAAATCCTGGAATTGCTTGTATTACATAAGTTTGTATTGCATAAGTTTTATTTCTTAGACCATAAGTTGGTTATATTGCTTGTTTTTTATGTAGATTTATATGAATAAATCTAAATCTGGAATTGATAAGTTTTGTTTAATTTTTCTGTTGCAGGTACGTAACTTAGTCAATTCGTGTAGCTTGAGACTTTTGATGCAAGGAGTGAGCTTTGTTAGGTTGTAAATTGCCTTGCTAATGTGTAAAAGTCATATGGAGAACAGTACTAGAAAACATGTGATTTATGCATGGTTTGATACTACTCATCTTGTATATGTGTGGCTACAAGATGAATTATATATGGATGTTTATTTTGGATTTAATGTAGTAAATATTTAGTTTTGTATTGGTGGTTTGCTTATATAAAAATAAGATTGGTTGTTTGGTATTAATGAATATTAAAGACAACAGTTAAAAATATTGTAAAAACTATGTAAACCACAACGGATTTTTTTTTATAAAAAGTGATAAAAGACAACAGTTTTATCCGTTGTAAAATATATTAAAACTATATACCACAATAGTTTATAACCGTTCTAAAAAAAGTAAAACGAGTAAATATTATCTACCACAACGGTTTATTTCTGTTGTTGAAATTATCTACCACAAAACGGTTTTAAAACGTTGTTGTATCCTTTGTAAACAAATTTTGAGCATATAAACAACAACGGATAAAAACCGTTGTCAAATGTCTACAAAGACAACGGATTCAAAACCGTTGTCGTAGGGCAATACATTCTACAATGCCCTCAGTTACAACGATTTTTTGACCCTACGTTGTCGCTAGCAGTTTTTGTTGTAGTGTTAACCTGATCATTGTTATTTTGATATTTTTTGCCCAGACTTGTGTTGATGCACTGATATAAACATCTGAAGTATAGGCGATAGGCCTATGCATCTCATGTTGTTCTAAGTTTTTGAATACACAATCATGATAGGCCTAGTGTGTTTGTGAGATACTCAATATCTAAATCTATAGGAATATAATTTATATGGATTTGATCTAGTCTAAGCCCCAAATTAATTTTGAATACTAAGGAAATGAGAGTTTTTAGAAAATATAAGTAAAATTTTTTTCTAGAATTTACAAACCATTTGAAAATTATTTTTAGGAAAAACATATCCTTCTCTATAAAGAAATTTTACTAGATTATCCAAAATAAAGCGGTCAAAGAGTAGCTAGCTATATAGATCAAGTCAAACAGATATACAATATATAACAGTGCACTAAATATAATCAAGTCTGGTCATCATTAGCAGGTGGAGGTGGGGGCTGCTCAGGCACTCATAAAGCTTGAAGGATCGACAGCATCTGTATATCTAGCTACCAAAATCTGATGGTTATCTCCTCCTGGAGAGAAGTAAATTTGGTAGTCATCTCTGTTGGTCCCTTGGTGATCGATAAGAGGAGAGGGGTGAATTTCCCTACAAAAACAAATCAACCCTTTCTAGACTTATAGCTTCAATCAGAACACTTGTAATTTAAAAAAAAAGAGACTAATAAAAAAAGGAAATAGACACAAGAAGAATTACTTGGTTTGTAATCAGAAGATTGCTAATCCAAGGAGAATGAAGCGTACTTTTCTGAAGATCTCCTTTGGGCGGAGTAGCCTCTTACAACGTTAGCAGCTCACAAACAAAAGTAGAACAGAAAGAATGGAATTACAAGTTGTTGAATAAACTGTTGAAATCAACGCTATATTTATAGCACGGTTCCAGGCGCCTAAAAGGGTTCCGGGCGCCTGGAGTAGGATAGAATTCTATCCCAGACACGTCAGTCAACGCCCACATCATCGCTGATAAGATTTGGGTTTCGAGCGATCGGACTCCGGGCGCCCGGAATGGCTCCGGGCGCCCAGACCACAAAAGTCAATAGGATTGACTTTTTGTGGTTCGGTGTCTCGGTCTGGGTCTTCCACTCCGGCTCCACTAGCTTGGGTGATCTCAACCATCCGGAATAGGGCTCACTCGAACCCAAGTTTTGACCTTCTACTTGAGCAACCTTCCTCCCCGGTTTCTCATCCCTCGAACGTCGCATACGTTCTTCTCGTCCACCGATGTACTCTTCCACGACACCTCATTCCTCGGACGCACCGAGCCCGTCGACTCTCTCCTCGTGCTGTTTTTCTCGCTAGACGCATCTTCCACTCGACTTCCTGTGCTCCTAAGCTTCTGTACACTTAGACACAAGGGTTAAACCAAACAGGATCTAACTTAACTTGTTTGATCACACCCAAACAACCTTGGGGTTCCAACAATCTTCCCCTTTTTGATGTGAGCAACCCAAGTTAAGGTAGGGTAAAACAAATGAAAAAAAAATGCAGTGTAAAGACAATTAATTTTGCAAATAAGTGCAAAAAGATTTTTCAGTTTAACAATTGGAATATACCTCCCCCTAAACTTAATATCCTTCTCCCCCTTTGATCACATAAAAAATAGGGTTCCTTAATAAGTCTAAGGCTAATTTTAAAAAAAAAATACAATAAATTAGAAAATTTTAAGTGTTAATAAAAAATTTCTAAGTGAGAAAATTTTCAAGCAGAAAAATTTCTAAGTTAAAAATAAAATTTTGTGCAATAAAAAAATTAATAGAAATAATTTTTTAAAAAATTACTGAGTTAAGAAAAAAAAATTCTAAGTGAAGATTTTTTTTTTAAAGATATTTTAACAAATGTTAAGTCATTGACAAACATTGAAGGCAATTAATTTTTATGCTTATCAGTTTGTCAATTAAATATTTAATTCAAAAATTAGCTTCCAGTCTATGGCGAGGCACTAGGCCTTCTTGGTTATTGGATCATCAACCACTTCTAGACAAAGCCTTTTAATGAATTCAAATATTCAATTTTCTACCTAAAAACCCTAGGTCTAATTTCATTTTTAATTTAAACAAGTTTTTGGAACCCAATACAGGTTCCTTCCTATTTGGTTAATCAGGTATTTTTTAGGTATATAAGCCTTTGATATTTTTCTGATATGACTTTTATGAAACCTTTAGCATCAATTTAATCCTCTATAGTTTCTAAAAGTAGAAATATTTGAACAAGCATAATTTTTTCAAGTTTTCTATTTTTTCTTTTAATTTATCATTTTCAAGTATTACTTTATCAAAATCTCCTATTAGACATGATTTTGCTAAAATTCTTTTTATTTCTAAATTTTTATTTTTTTAATTTATTATTTTTACTTTTTAATTTATACATAGATTTTGTCATAAACTTAATACCATAATAAAGTTGATCAGGAGGTAAGAAGCATACCTCACTTACCATATCAGATTTGAAGCCTGACTCTCCCCCTGCTTCGCTGCATTCATCTGAAGTCGCTCCCCCTTCATCGATGCTAGCTTCTGATGTGTTTTTCTCTTCATGGTTCGCCATCAGTGCTAGACCGGCATATTCTTGTATTTTAGACTCAGATGATGAGTTTTCATCCCAAGTAGCTTTTAGAGTCTTGTACTTCTTGGGTATCTTGACTTTATCCTTTTTGAGTTCTGGGCAGTCCTCTTTTAAATGTCCTTCCATTTGACACTGGTAGCATCGAACCCTTCTTCTATTTCTTGGATTTTTCTTATTCTACATTTCTTTAAATTTATTAGATCTAAAGAATTTTCTGAAATTTCTTACCATATAAGCTTCTTGATCTTCTTCTGAGTCTAACTCGGGTTCATCCTTCTTGGTTGCATTTAGCGCCATAATCTGGCTTGATTATTTTGTTGTCCCTGTACATCTAGTTTAATGTAATTCTAAAGTGGAAAAAAGTTCCTCTAGGGTACTTACCTATAGGTCCTTTGAGATCTAGTAGGCGTGATTATTGAGGTCCATTCTGGAGTCCTGGGAAAGGCATTGAGTGCGTAGCGTATCGTATCCCGATTGGTTACCATTTTACCGAGATTTTCAAGTCTGGTGATTAGTTCTTTTACCTTCGTGTGTAGATCAGCTACCTTCTCACCTCTTTCCAGACGAATATTCGTCAAATTATTCCGAAGTATGCCTCTTCTTGCGAGCTTGCCTTTGAATGTGCCTTCGTGGAGTTCAAGGAATTTTTCCCTGAGTTCTTTAGCTAACGAGTAACTCTCGATGTGGTTGACTTCTTGAGGCGGCAGTACGGTCATCAGGTGATAGTCCGCTTGGTTATTTGCTACGGAATCATTTTGCTCTTTCTTCGTCCAAAGACTCTCTTCTTTTTCCTCTCCATTTTGATTCGTAAGATCTACAAAATCATATTTTATTATTAAACAAATCTCAAAGTCTGTTTTCAGAAATACCTCCATACGACGTTTCCAGTGTGCGAAATCTCCCTCGAATTTTGGTGGAACGATGCTTGGTCCAGCCATTGGTTGCTTTCCTTCGGTCGGCGGTTAGTCCTTCTGAAGCATCCTTGCTCTGATACCACTTGTTGGTCCCTTGGTGGCCGACAAGAGGGGAGAGGTGAATTGCCCTACAAAAACAAATCAACCCTTTCTCAACTTATAGCTTCAATCAGAACACTTGTAATTAAAAATAAAGAGACTAATAAAAAAAGAAATAGACACAAGAAGAATTACTTGGTTTGCAATCAAAAGATTGCTAATCCAAGAACAATGAAGCGCACTTTTCTGAAGATCTCCTTTGGGCGGAGTAGCCTCTTACAACGTTAGCAGCTCACAAACAAAAGTAGAATAGAAAGAATGGAATTACAAGTTGTTGAATAAACTATCGAAATCAGCGCTATATTTATAGCACTGCCCCCGGCGCCTAAAAGGGTTTGGGGCGCCTAGAGTGGGATAGAATTCTATCCTCGACACGTCAGTCAACATCCACATCATCGTTGATAAGATTTGGGTTCCGGGCGCTCGGACCACAAAAGTCAATAGGATTGACTTTTTGCGGTCCGGTTCCTCTACTCTGGTTGTGCTCGTCTCAGTCCGGGTCTTCCGCTCCAGCTCCACTAGCTTGAGTGATCTCAGCCATCCGGAATAGGGCTCACCCGAACCCAAGTTCCGGCCTTCTCCTCGAGCAGCCTTCCTCCCCGGTTTCTCGTCCCTCGAACGTCATGTACGTTCTTCTCATCCACCGGTGTACTCTTCCGCGGCACCTCGCCCCTCGGACGCACTGAGCCAGTCAACTCTCTCCTTGTGTTGTCCTTCTCGCTAGCCGCGTCTTCCGCTCGACTTCCTGTGCTCCTAAGCTCCTGCACACTTAAACATAAGGGTTAAACCAAATAAGACCTAACTTAACTTGTTTAATCACATCAAAATAATTTTGGGGTTCCAACAATCTCCCTCTAGTGAGCACTGAATCCATCTGAGACTGACTGTTGGATCAGTACGGAAGACTCCTCAAGTCGAGCAAGTCAGTCCTTGACGGATAGCAAAGTTGAGGGTTGAGTCGAGGTCGAGGGCTAGGTCCAAAGAGGTCCAAAGAGCTCCTTTTCCATAAATGATGGCATCTCCTCTCCCTCGTTAGGAATAATAGTGGGAAATCCTCCTCGGCCTTTCCTGGAATGTTTGGCTATGGTCCCACTCTCCAAACCAATCCCTCCTAAGCGGTGATATCTCTACACACTAATGCAAGCTGACGCAGACCAATCTCATCATATGCGCTAAGGGAAGTGGGCGTACCCTGATTTATATATACCCCTATGGTTGAAAATATGTAAGTCAAAATGTGACAGTAGGGCATATGAACCTGTCACCTAGTGATGAGACTGGATACATGAATGACATTCTGAAACATGTATAATGCAATGTCGATCTCTAGGCACTAGCATACTGTTGGAGCAATCTAGGTACTCTAAGTTTTGATGTTTGGGCAAAGGTTTAAGTTAGGTTTATTGTTGTATTTGATATGCATTGTGAGTGTGCAGGATACAGGTACAACAAGGAAAGTCCAAGGGTGAGCCTTGGCGGTGTAAGTCCAAGCATGTAGTCTTGGCAACATAAGTCCAAGTGTGATCTTGGCAAAGGAGTAAAGTCCAAGGATGAGTCTTGGCGATGTAAGTCCAAGCATGTAGTCTTGGCAACGTAAGTCCAAGTGTGACTTGGCAATGGATGAAGTCCCGGAGGCGCGACCTCTTGGCAAAGGAAGACCCGACAACAATGACAAAGCCGATGGAAGCTCTAGAAGGCAAGACGTGAAGGATGGGGAGGCATCCGAAGGATGCAAGGCTGATGGAGGAGGCTAGAAGGCTAGGTCTAGGTTGGTCGGGCGAGAACGAGTGCTGAGTGAATGTACTCAAAGTAAAATCCTAGAATTAGGGTTTACTGTAGCAGTACTGTAGCATTAATGTAGCAGCACTGTAGCAGCACTGTAGCAGTCGACTGGTGACTGTAGCAGTCGACTGGTGCACTGTAGAGAGCCGTTGGGCTGACACCAGTCGACTGGTGCAAGGACCAGTCAACTGGTAACGGGAAAATCAGCTTACTGATTTGTTTCAAGCTCTATAAGAAGGAGCTTGGGATGGCCGGCCAAGGTGACGAAATTAGACTTGGTTAAAGCCTAATTAGTAGTCACCAAACGTGCTCAAGGTTCTCTTGTGTCCAAGTGTTCTTGGTTGGTGTTGTGGTGAGGTTTCTCCACCCACAAGGAGGTTGAGCTAGCCGGAGTTTGCCGGGGACTAATCCACCGACGGATTGAGGGATCGTCCACCTTACGGACACGCCGTGGAGTAGGAGCAAGTTATCTCCGAACCACGTAAACGCCTTGTGTTAGGGTTTATGTTTGGTTTGTTGTCTTCTTCCTTATTGTTTTTAGGTTAACTTTCATATTTGTTAGTTTGTTTTTGTATTCCGCTGTGCACTAACATTATAGGAAGTAAAGTTTTGGGTGAGACGCTATTCACCTCCCCTCTAGCGGACGTCAAGGTCCCAACAAGTGGTATCAGAGCAAGGTGAGCTCTTGTTGGACTAATCGCCAAGAGAGCGACTAGAGGAAGAAGATGGAGTCGGAGGGACCTCTCGGATGGGACATCCGAATCCCACCTCCATACGAGCGTGAGGACTTCGACTATTGGAGGAAGCGCATGGAGATGTGGTTCCAAATGAATTGGGACCAATGGATTACGTTGGAGGAACCGTTTAAAACTCCAACGGACAAGAAGGGAAAATGTCTCCGACGTCGATATTGGACTAAGGAGCAAAGGGAGCAATCGGAGACGGACAAGGAGGTAACTAAAATTTTAATTAATTTATTACCTCTTAATGCGATATTGAATGTAGGTGAATACGAGAATGCAAGTGACCTTTGGAAAAAGGTAATTGCGCTTCATGAGAGTCCTACACCAATCCAAGGAGAGGAGGAGCCCAAGGAGAATGACTCATTGGTCCAAGAGGAGAAGGACCAATCGAATGTTGATACGTGTTCAACATCCGAGGAGGAGAAGGAAGATGAGGAGGTATCATCCACATCTTCAAGGGAGGAAGAAGTGGAGCCATCCACATCTTCAAGTGAAGAGGAAGAAGAGCAATCCAAGGAAGAGGAGATATTGGAAGCTCAACCCTCCACCTCAACTACCAATAAGAGCACAAAGGACCACATCAAATGTTTTGAGTGTGGTAAGATGGGGCACTACAAGAGTAGGTGTCCTTTGCTCAAGAAGGTAAAGGAGGTAAACCCTAAACTCATTAAAGTTAATTTAGAAACTAATGTGAGTTGTAGGAAGAAGAAGAAGGAGAAGAAGCACATTAGGTGTTTCACGTGTGGTGAGTGGGGACACTACCACACAAAGTGCCCAAGGAGAGGAGAGCTCAAGAAATTGGTCACTTGAAGAAGTGGGAGAAGAAATGGAGGAAGAATGGAGGCTTATGTCAAGGGGGAGCTCCAAAGGTAAAGGGTAAGGTAAACCCTAATTTGAATTTAAGTTCAAATTCAAATTCCTCCATGCATGTTAAAAATAATATGAATTATTTTCCCATGGATATTTATGGTTTTAGATATAATGATAGGAATAGGGTTAATGTAGGTGATAACCCTAGGAAATAATTTTCAAATGATAGACCTAAAAGGAAACAACTTATCCTGCCTAAGGAGAAGAAGGTGGTTGAAAACCTAGACATTAATCCCAAGAAAGGGAGACATATGCCTAGGAAGGTGGGTAGGTCTAGGGATGCCCAAGGTGGACATGTTGACTTTAGGGTTAGAACCCTAGAATTGGAAAATCAAGCCTTGAAGACAAAGCTTGAGGAAATGGAGAAAATCCTAGAGAGGTTCATTATTGGACCTAAAGGACTTGACATATATTTGGGTAGTCAAAGACCCAAAAATGTCAAATTAGGTCCCTCCAAGACCAAAAGGAGGTCAAGTGCTAAGGTAGCACATGACATTAGTAAGAGAGGTGTGACCAAAGACAAGGGAGAGTCATCTAAGGCCAATAAGAAGGAATATGCTAGGGTGGCATATAATTATGGCAAAGATGGGATGTCCAAGGTTAAGGAAAAGAAGAAATTAACCAAAGACAATGTGTCTAAGGTTAAGAAGGTGAGTTTTGTAGGCCAAGTATCACCCGAGGTGCACCGAAGTGGCCTAGCCATAGTGGATGAGTCACCAAGGGAGGTGACTAAGGTTAAGATTCCTAAGGTTAGGAAGAGCCTTTGGGACCCATGGTAGATGGGTTATCAAATGTGTCAAGTGGTTAGGAGACGGACTTAAGTCTCTAACATAGTGGGTTGGCACAATTGAGTTGAGTTTCATGCATAGAAATATGAATTGAGTTCATATTGCATGAAAATTAGTTTTTGATGTATAGATGTCATATAAACTAATGCTAGTGATGCATTATGGTTTAGTATGGGCAGATACATCAAGAGGAAGCTAAAACTAGGACTTTAGGTCAAGGTTCAATTGAACTTTTTAGCTAGTTTTGTGTTTTGTGTCAATCTTGGGATTGGTAATAGATACATTTTGTAATGTATTTTTCCCAAGTAGACAAGGGTACAATAGACCTCTCCACAAAATTTGGGAATTTTTGGAGGTCTAGGGAATTTCTGGTGCATTTCTGAAGTTGGCCTGAAAAGGCTGATTTTTTCAGAAATAGGGTATCAGTCGACTGGTACAGATATCAGTCGACTAGTAACAGTGTTTTTGAGCACAGAATGCCTCTTTAAGCTCATTTTGTCGATATCAGTCGACTGATGATGATACCAGTCGACTGGTAACAGTAGATTTCGACCACAGAATGCTTCTGTAAGGTTCTGTCGAAGGGGCAGTCGACTGGTACCTAGTTCAGTCGACTGAAACCAGCCTAAAAATGTTTTTTTAACATTGTTCTTGACCGTGTCAACTCGTTTAAATGTATGAGATCCATGGGGGATAAATACATGAGTTTAGGGTCAATTTGGATGACATGTTTTCAACAATTGGGATATTGTTGGAGCTCTTTTTGATGAATGGCAAAGGGGGAGAAGTCTAGGTTTAAGTGGGAGACCTATACACCTTTGCAAGAAATCCTAACTCGAGGGAGAGCTTAGGTGAAGGGGGAGCGATTGTTTAGGCAAAGGGGGGAGAAGTTTACCTTTGCGGGAAATCCTAGCTCAAGGGCGAGCTTAGGTGAAGGGGGAGCCTAGAGATTTAGGTTCCATTATTTATGCATGAGTTGATTTGCATATTTATTTGCATATGTATTGCATTTATGTTTCCCTAACTTAAATAGGTTGCTAAACATCAAAAAGGGGGAGATTGTTGAAGCAATCTAGGTACTCTAAGTTTTGATGTTTGGGAAAAGGTTTAAGTTAGGTTTATTGTTGTATTTGATATGCATTGTGAGTGTGCAGGATACAGGTACAACAAGGAAAGTCCAAGGGTGAGCCTTGGCGATGTAAGTCCAAGCATGTAGTCTTGGCAACGTAAGTCCAAGTGTGATCTTGGCAAAGGAGGAAAGTCCAAGGATGAGTCTTGGCGATGTAAGTCCAAGCATGTAGTCTTGGCAATGTAAGTCCAAGTGTGACTTGGCAATGGATGAAGCCCCGGAGGTGCGACCTCTTGGCAAAGGAAGACCCGACAACAATGACAAAGCCGATGGAAGCTCCAGAAGGCAAGACGTGAAGGATGGGGAGGCATCCGAGGGACGCAAGGATGATGGAGGAGGCTAGAAGGCTAGGTCTAGGTTGGTCGGGCGAGAACGAGTGCTGAGTGAATGTACTCGAAGTAAAATCCTAGAATTAGGGTTTACTGTAGCAGTACTGTAGCGTTACTGTAGCGTCACTGTAGCAGTCGACTGGTGACTGTAGCAGTCAACTGGTGCACTATAGAGAGCCGTTGGGCTGACACCAGTCGACTGGTGCAAGGACCAGTCGACTGGTAACGGAAAAATCAGCTTACTGATTTGTTCCAAGCTCTATAAGAAGGAGCTTGGGATGGCCGGCCAAGGTGACGAAATTAGACTTGGTTAAAGCCTAATTAGTAGTCACCAAACGTGCTCAAGGTTCTCTTGTGTCCAAGTGTTCTTGGTTGGTGTTGTGGTGAGGTTTCTCCACCCACAAGGAGGTTGAGCTAGCCGGAGTTTGCCGGGGACTAATCCACCGACGGATTGAGGGATCGTCCACCTTACGGACACGCCGTGGAGTAGGAGCAAGTTATCTCCGAACCACGTAAACACCTTGTGTTAGGATTTGTGTTTGGTTTGTTGTCTTCTTCCTTATTATTTTTAGGTTAACTTTCATATTTGTTAGTTTGTTTTTGTATTCCGCTGTGCACTAACATTATAGGAAGTAAAGTTTTGGGTGAGACGCTATTCACCCCCTCTCTAGCGGACGTCAAGGTCCCAACACATACTGCATACAGGAAGAAAGAGAAGAACACCGCAAGTGAAAGGTATACCAAGGAGTTCATTTTCCTAGGCTAGGAAGTATAATTGTTGGGCAGCGCTTATCTCGATTGTCCAACTCCAAAGGAAGGGACAAACAACATTAGAATTATCCAAGGGGGGAAGTGGTAGTTTAAAAGGTTTCACCTTAGTTCGTATGAAAGCGTATTTGTCTACTAACTCCCTAGGAGTTAGCTCGCTCAGCTGATTTTCAGCGTCCTCCCAGGCCTTTGTTAATCGACCTCTTAGAAGTATTTGGTCGGTGAGGGTCGTTGACAAAGTAGTAGTGACCTAAGTAGGATTGATGGGGTGTCATGGCGCAACAGAGCCTGAAGGAGTCTTCTCACGGAGAGATATGATGAAGGCGAGGTCTATCGACTCGTTCGCTAAGGAAATGACCTCCTGGGTCCGAGCGGGCTCTAACATTAGGCTAGCAGAAGGAAGAGCGGGCAAAGTCGGCTTGGATGATTGCCCTGATGCTTCCTCCCAGACAGGCTCTGCCCGAGCGAGAGATAAGTAAGAAGAAGGCACCTCACTTAAGTGTGATTTAGTTGATAGCACTGGCTCTTCATGGACTTTGACGTGGATAAGGTTGCGCCTTTTGTGCCTTTTTAAAGGAGCCTCCTCCCCCTCAAGGGGAGAACCTTCAGGCACAGGGACAAAAGCGGAGGGCAATTCCTTCGAAGCAGCAGCTGTGCTAGACTCAGCTGCGAGACTATCGAGCACCCCACTGGTAGGGGTGGCTGGTTATAGGCCCCACTTAGCCTGCCGCTCTCGCTCCTTAGTGCGAATTTCTTCCTCCTCTAGGTCGATCAAATCATCGACCAGGGCAGAAAAAAGGGCATTCATTGCATGAAACAAAAAAAATACCTTAGTTAGTGATAATATAGTGATCAAGTTATCGAAACATACCCAAAGAGCTAGGAATCTTCTTTTGTATAGGACTCAAGCCGAACAAGTATAGGAGGCCCTCGCGTAGACACTGTTGAATTCTAAATTATTGGTTGATCAGCTTGGGAAAGTGCATGGTGTGAGTCATGTCTTGCTTGTAATTTCCTATGTTGGGAAGGGGAGGAAGGGAAGATTGCCAGTCAGTCGGCCAAAAGGCGAGCTCAGGCATTTCAAGAAAGAAAAAACATGACTTCCAACCCTTGTTTGAAGAGGGCATGTCCTAGAATAAAATGAACTTTGGGCGAGATTGAAAAAGGAACACTCCCGGTTCCAATTTCTTAGGATAGGAAAACAGAAAGAAGTTCGAGGTATAGGAGGAATGTTAAATAGATGAAATAACATAAACGTACCGTATAAGACACTAATGGCGTTCTGGGCAAATTGTTATAGAGGAATGCGGAAATACTGACTTACTTCTAACAAGAATAGGGGGATAGGAAAATAAAGATCAGCCGCTAGCTGGTCCACAAAAAAAGTGATGTGATTATCAGGAGGATGATGAGGATGGATAGTAGGAGAGGGGATGATGATTCGATGGTTCTTGGGGATTTCATACCGAGCACGGATGTAAGTTTTATCAGTGGCATTGAAATCCAAAAAGGTTAAGGTATACCGAGCAAAGGATTCTTTATCCATGAGAAAACACAAAGTAAGGAGAAAGCAAAGAACTTACTAATGACAAAAGGGGGGAAAGGAAAAAAACACCGCAGGTGAAAGGTCGCCGGAAAGAAGATCGGAGAAGGCAAAGTGTTGAGCATATAGGTTGTTAGGGTTTTTATAAAATATCAATTAATTGTGACCGTTGGATTGAAATGGCATGCAACGAATAGTTGGTCTATATGAAGAGAGAAACCATTTAGTTATCCGAGGAGACATGCGTTAGAAGTTATTTCAGTAAACAAAAAGGAGACTCACGTGGCATCAACCCATAAACAGACATTTATGAGTGACAACCACATCATTCCTCTGGCTAGGAACCTCTCCGGGTGTCCTCGGTACTCTCTCCTGAACAACTGGCTGCAGACAAGCAGTTTTTTTTTAAAAATCGCTAAGTCCTCAAGGCGTAAAGGGGAGCGCAAACTACTGAATGGATGTAGTAAAAGGGTTGAACAGGTAAAAGTAGGACTTGGGTCCAGTAAGTCGGCTACATCCCCTTCAACTAAACTTGAGGGGGAGGCTAGTGATACGACTTATAATGAGTGGACCTAGAAGATGACATGGTTGTTAGAGTCGAAGTGGCGGGGGAGGTCAAGGTCAAGATGGCGTGATAGTCACAATTGAGAAGGGACAACAACCCCTCATCTGGCTTCGATTGATCGCCCAGCATTAAGGTTCTCAGATTCAACCCAATCGAGTCACAAGCTGGCCGGAGAAAGGTGGTCATCCCTTAAGCTGATCGGACCTGAGGAGTTCAATGCCTTTAGGATGGACAGATCTTAAGGACACCAAGATTAAGGATGGTCAATCTTACATGCCAGTCGAAATGCCTGACCCACTCCTCCACAGACCAACCATAGGTATGGTCAAGGGGAAAGCTAAACTCTTTACTTCGTATGAGTCACCTTGCACACACCCGGGCGACCTTGATTACCAGTTGCCCTAATTGGTTTCCATGTGACAATATGTATGTGTATCTATCTGATTATAAAGTCGGATAAGTTCATACGCCCCAACCATACAGAATGTCGGCCGGGCATACTGCAACCCAACTTAACATATTAACCGAACTACTTAGAACGTAGCTTTATTTCTCTGGGTAACCCATTGTATTCCCAATTGGATAAAAGGACGATCGGGCCTACAATACTTGGTCCCATATTATCACCCGGACGGATTTCCAGCAAAGTATAAGTTGTCAGGGGGATTTCCAAAAAGCATAAGGCATTATATTCTTTCTTGAACGGATTCCCAATGAGACCAAGGCATCATATCAATCTTTGAACGAAAGTCTCAATGCTATATAAAATATAATCGAGCAGCTCAATAGAGACGACCGGCTTAAAGATCAACCAGATATACTTAGTAGACAACATCCTAGCAAGGTGTCTGGCTTAAAGATCAGTCAAGATATACTCAGCAGACAATATCATATCAACTTGTCAGAATAACAAACTATGTGTAATATTTTTCTGAAACCTTCTTCAGGGATCATCTTGTCCCCTATGAGTTGATCATTTATAATAGCATATTTCTTCATTAACCTCAGTGATAACAGAAACTATAAATGACAAAAGGTATACATATGGGTAAATGAAAGATTCCTTGGACGACTACAACGTATTGCCTAGGTCGTACTCTCTCCTTTATCTAATAAACTCTAATACACTTTGTCACCTCATGATCGCAGAGATATGAGAGGTGGTATATAAAAAGAGAGTCTTCTCCGTGACAAAGGTACGCTCTCTGGACATTTGCTACTCATTCTCGTGCATGCATCTGCTACTATTCTTCATCCACCTGCTCGGGCTTATACTAACTTGAGCGTCAGAGGGCCTTCACCAGGAACTCCCCCTGATTTCTAGGCACTAACATTTTGTTGGATCATTTCTGTATGCGTAGGATTATAGGGAAGCTTCTTCTTAGAGGAAAAGGTCTTCTACCAGTCAACCACCAATCCACCATACTCAGTGCGTCATCTCTACAACTCTCAGACAAGATCAAACATAATAAATCAAGGAGTGGAATAGTTAAGAATAGAAAAAAATAATATAGTTAAATAGAAGACAAATAAACAGCCTAACAAAATCATCCACTTTAGAATCCTTCTCTGATCTAGCTAATAAACACATATTATCATGAATCGTGGTCCTATTTACGTTCCCAAATTTTTTGCTAAATAGCCGAGCAACAAATTTGGACTCCATGCTCGCATCAAGATCAACCAGTTGCCCCCACATGGGTCAAACTAAGGACGATGCTAAACTCAATCGATGTGAATAGAACTATAATATTACCACCAAACAATAAAAAATAAGAAGGCAACTGCTGAAATCTCTTTAAAACTAAATCAATTCTGGTAATACTAATGGATATCTCAGGCATCTCGAGCCTGTTGGATGTTATAGGAGACAAAAGAGTTCATCTCTTTCATCACTGCAAACTCCTCTTTGCTGCAAATGCCAAGGAGACGAAGGGGCATCCTTTCCCCTTCGTCTTCCTCAGCCTTCCTATAAAAGGAGCGTCCAAGCACAGATCAAAAGGAAGGAGCAGAAGGTTTTGCGAAGGTGATTAGAGAACATTGCCAAGATGTGAGGTGATCGTGTGTGAGCGTCAGAGAACATCCAGAGATCGGGATTTGGTTCGTGAAAGAGTTCGAGGAGGTTCTGTGAGGTGATCTTCTCGGCGACAGCAGCAACGACATCTCCAGCGGTTCTTCGGCGATTTCTTCGGGAGATCACTGTGAGTGGTTACCGCTTTATTTAGTTTTTGTTTCATGCTCTCAAAACCAACAATGGTATCAGAGCATGGTTTTGAAAGCATGAAAATTGACGCGGAGATCACTCTCACGTTTTTTCTTCTTCTGTCGCGAAGAAGAAGATAAACAGTGCAGACTGTTCATCAATTGAATCGATTAACCAATCAATTCAATTGAATTGAATCGATTGAAATTACATTTCAATAGATTCAAAATCACACAGTGAAAAAAAATGCTCACTGAATCGATTCTTCAATCGATGGAAGAGAAATCAAAAGCACAAACAGTGCCGTTTTTGACGAAGCACAGTGTTGAATCGATTCAACACTGTGCATGAATCGATTAAAGTTTGAAAAGCACAGTACACTCACTGAATCGATTCATGAATCAATTAAAAATTGAGATGTACAGTGTTTTCACGAAGCACAGTAAAACGTGTAAGAAGAAAAAAAAGGTGCATGTGCATGTAATTTTTTTTTATTTTTCTTCACATATATATAAACTGTGAATATTAATTAAATATATTTATTAATTAATTAAATACATATAGTTATGTATTATTAATTAATTAATAAATATTTAATTAATTTATGGTTCAATTTATTGAAAATGGAACCCTACCAACTTGTCCAATCAATCCTAGGTATGGTTTAAATTATTAGTTGATTTAAGCAGACTAATTTGATTCAATGATACCTAAAGCTGGTTCAAATTATTTGTTGATTTAACCAGTTTAGTTTATTATTGAATTAATTGGGCTAATCTTGATTACAAAAGTTGGGCTGATCAAATATGACCAGATTAGTTCTGTTGTGTCATATTTGATTAAAAACATTAGATTTGTTCTAATGACTCATACTTGATCCAATGGGCAATTAGACGAATCAAACGGACCTAAGTTTGATCAATAAGTCTGAGATTGACTCAAATGAGCTTAAACAATAACAGAACATAGGTTAGGAATCCCTGTCCAATTAGATGAGTTCTAATGAGGACAATAGACTAAGCTTAAGATCCGGATTCCTGATCGATCGATCCAATGTGTCAGTCACATGAGACTCCCCAAAATAAGGAAATTTATTTTTCTTAATTGCTTGTGTATTCTGTATATTTTGTTCTAAATGTGGGAATTGAATTTGATCAATTTTTCTTACTGGTCAGTCGATTTTGTACTGACATCATAATTTTCAATTCCAGATACAAAGAATGATATACACGATGACTGGTCGCTATGAACGACAACATGAGCTATGGGAGGAGATCAATATGACCCAGATCACGGAGTCGGTAGGCTTATTGACCGGCTCGATTGGTTGTTATGGAATCTCGAGCAAGAAGGGTATCCAGTCCAGGAAACAGAAAGAAGATGGTCTCTGGTTTATTCATTATCGGAACATCTAAGGCAGATAGCATTCCAACTTTGGGATGAGTCTGATGGGCACATCTCATATTCAGAGATGTGCAGACAGTTACTTCATTTGGAATGGGGTCCTGATGAATCTGAAGAGAATCCAGATCCTGAAGATATGGACCTCGAAGAATCTAAGGAGGATCCAGAAATGGATTATGAAGATTTAGAGGAGGATCCAAATCCCGAAGAATCTGAAGATGATCCGGAAATGAACCTCGAAGAATTTGAAGAGGATCCAGAAATGGATCCTGAAGATTTAGAGGAGGATCCAAAGATGGATCCCGAGGAGGATCTAGAGATGGATCCAGAAGAATCAGAGGAGGATCCTCAAGAATGTGTAGAAGATCCATAAATGGATCTGATGAATACATGTGAAGCTGATCCACCCATCATAGAATCCGGTATGAACGGGATGCAATTACCCACTGCTCTAGCATTTATCCTAGTGGGAGTAGTGCTAGCTTATCTAGTTTATTAGTGCTCTATTTACTGTCGTTATATACGAACAGTGTTAGCTCATCTAGTTTTTGAGTCATGTAATAATTTCTGTCATTTTGTACGAACAGAATTATAAAATAAAAAGTTATGTTATTTGTTAACAAACTTGGAAATGATTAGTTCATATATCGATATGATTAGTTTATATGAAAAATGATTCATTCATTAGATGGGATGTGTGTAATATATAATTGATCAATGTTTATTAGATTAGGACATACAAATGATGAGTGGAAACAATGTTATCATTTGATTTTGTAAACTAATTCTAATTTACACTGAGTCAATAATTAATTGCACATATATGAATTACACTGAAATAATAAATAATTTGTTTATTTATGTAGATCATGACAACTAAAAACATCATTGCTGGACTCAATAAGGGTGAGAAATTATATGAGGATAACTATAAAATCTGGCACCTCAAGATACAATACGTTCTTGAGGAACAAGAAGTTCTAGAGACTATAAAGTAATTCTTGGAGGAACCGGTTGATGGTTCTACAACACAGCACAGACATGACCTTGATGCCTATAAGGCATGGAAAAGGAACTACTCCATTGCTAAGGGAATATTGATTAGTTCAATGGTGGATGAACTGATATTTGAGTACGAGTCATTACCATCGGCTCATGCTGTCTGGGCAGCCCTTAGAGAGAAGTACAGTGGACTCAGTCTGAGTAAGCTCCGTCAGCTAACTATCAAGTTTGATAGCTGTAAAAAGCGCTCGAATGTTACCATGGCCCAATATCTCAGGGAGATGGGTAACATGATTCGAGAGCTTAAGACTGCTGGTTATGCGTTGACCGATGAACAACAGGTTCAGGTAGTTATCCGTTCCCTTCCTGATTCTCAGGAAACGATGATGTTGGGTTCTTCGGGCCGCTAAAACCGCTTTTTCGCGTCGCGGAAACCCCGAGTCACCCAAAGCCATGGATCTCGTGCAAAGATTCGTAAACAAAAATTATCGAAAAACCTTTTTCTTGTACGAGTTTGTAAAAACTTTAGATCTACACTAGATGAGAGTTATACCTTCGAAGCGAGCCCTTTCGCGTTCCCGCTCGTCCAAGGAGTTGCCGGATCTCAAGTTGTCAAAGTAGACAACCTCTATATGTATCCACACGGACACGTAGGTGGAGAAAACCTTACGCAAAGGTGTGCTAGCACCTTGGTAAGATTCGGCCAAGGCAAGGAGGAGAGGGAGAGGAAGAGCTTCAAGAGGAGGAAGAAGAAGATACACCACTTGAATGGAAAAATGAAATCCACATGAATCCCAAAGTGGCCGGCCACTCTACCTTGTGAAAACTCCCAAATTAATTGCATTAATTGCAATTAATATGAAGTTCTTAAGAAAATGGCTTTGTAACTTCCATGAGGTGGCAACCATGATGATGTGGTGCATCATCATTGGTCCACATCAATGCCAACTCACCAATGAGGTGGCATAAAGTCAAGTCAAACTTGACTTTTAAACTTCCTCTCAAGTCAAGTCAAACTTGACCAAATCTCTTCCATGGTTGATCTAATCTAACCATTTGAATCAAGCCAACTTAATATAATGAATCTAATTCATTAAATTAAGTTGATTTAATGAGTCATAATCTAAATTAGACTCATTGAATACATGAATCAACTTGAGTCCAACTCAAGTTAGCCCAATTAGGATTACTCTTAATCCAATTTGATTCATCAAATGAATCTAATCCTCTTGGTTCATCATATGAACCTAATCTCCATCTAATTGTCCTTAGTGTGTGACCCTATAGGTTCTTGTAACGTTGGCAATGCCCTAAACACATTTAGGAGCATAAGTAATGAGCGGTATCTAGCAACACATCATTACTACCCAAGTTACAAGAATGTCGAGATCCGACATCACCTTGTGACTACCAATTGTGACTCCTCACAAAATAATGACAAGTGTCCTTCTATCTTAGACATCTAGATTGATCAATATGAGGCATAGACCGTGTCATCCTCTAATCAATCTAAATCTTGAACCCCAAGTAGACTCACTCAATCAAATAAGCTCAACATCTCATGTTGACTCATTTGGGTATGGTCATGCACTTAGTGGTCTCACTCTATCAAGAATATTGATGTCGCTCCCGTCATATGGGAGGGATAGATCCCATCTACATCACTCACATCCCTCTGCATAATTTGTTACATACCCGGTAATCGCCTTTATAGTCCACCCAGTTACGGGTGACGTTTGACGAAACCAAAGTACATAACTCCTTATGTAGGGATCCATGGTGACTTCAGGTCTAAGGACTAATAATCATAATAATAGCCACATGAGAAAGTATATGACACTCATATAACGATCCATGATACTTTCTCATTGCGGGTCATTCAGTATACATTCTCCAATGTATACCCATGTGTCAGCTTGATATCTCTATATCCATGACTTGTGAGATCAAGTCATCGAGCTGACCTACATGCTAGTCTTATTGCATTAACATTGTCCCTGAATGTTAATACTCGACTAGAATTGATTTAGAGTAGTGTTCCCTACATCATCTCACTATCGATTCAACTAATCGATTGATATAGGTATGAACCTTCTACTCAAGGACGCTATTATACTTAGTCTATTTGGCACTAATACAAATAAGTATAATAACCAAACAAATGCCTTTATTAATATACAAGAATATGATACAATGAGTCCATACAATCATCAAATGATTGGCTCTAGGGCTCTAACTAACAATCTCCCACTAGCACTAGTGCCAATCAGTATAGGCTTTAAGGCCTAATGACCTAGTGTGACCATCATGCTTCCTCTGTGCCAAAGCCTTGGTCAAGGGATCTGCGATGTTAGCCTCTGTAGGTACTCTGCAAATCTTCACATCTCCTCTGTCGATAATCTCTCGAATGAGATGGAAGCGCCGTAGTATGTGCTTGGTCCGCTGGTGTGAGCGAGGTTCCTTCGCCTGTGCTATAGCTCCATTGTTGTCACAATAGAGCTCAACTGGATCAGCGATGCTAGGAACCACCCCAAGTTCAGTGATGAACTTGCGGATCCAAACTGCCTCCTTTGCTGCCTCTGATGCAGCAATATACTCGGCCTCTATTGTAGAATCAGCTACTGTGTCCTGCTTCGAACTCTTCCAGCTCACAGCACCACCATTTAAGCAAAACACGAACCCTGACTGCGATCGGTAATCATCCTGATCGGTCTAGAAGCTGGCATCACTGTAACCCTTTACAGTTAGCTCATCATTGCCTCCATATATCAAGAAATATTCTTTAGTCCTTCGTAAGTACTTAAGAATATTCTTGACCGCTATCCAGTGACTTTCACCTGGATCTGACTTGTATCTGCTCGTCATGCTCAAAGCATACGAGACATCAGGTCGAGTACATAACATGGCGTACATGATCGATCCTATGGCTAAGACATAAGGGATCTGATCCATGCGATCTCTCTCCTCTCTAGAAGATGGACCTTGAGTCTTCGAAAGACTCACGCCATGTGACATTAGCAGAAATCCCTTCTTGGAATTCTGCATGGCAAACCGAAGGAGTACCTTGTCAATGTATGTACTCTGACTTAGGCCAAGCAATCTCTTAGATCTATCTCTATAGATCTGTATCCCTAGAATGCGAGATGCCTCACCTAAGTCCTTCATTGAGAAGCAACTCCCTAGCCAGGTCTTGACAGACTGAAGCATAGGGATGTCCTTCCCAATGAGTAGTATGTCATCCACATACAATATGAGGAAGACAACTATGTCCCCTACAACCTTCTTGTAGACACAAGGCTCATCTTCGTTCTTGATGAAACCAAACTGTTTGATCGCATCATCTAATCGAAGATTCCAGCTCCGAGAAGCTTGCTTTAGTCCATAAATGGACCTATGCAGCTTGCATACTCTACTAGTATGCTGTGGATCTACAAAACCCTCAGGTTGTGTCATGTACACATCCTCGAGTAGGTTTCCATTCAGAAACGCGGTTTTGACATCCATCTTCCATATCTCATAGTCATGGTAGGCTGCAATAGCAAGCATGATCCGAATGGACTTAAACATTGCTACTGGAGAAAAGGTTTCATCAGAGTCAATACCATGAATCTGCTTGAAACCTTTAGCTACCAAGCGACCCTTATAGATAAGTCCATCCATGTCAGTCTTTCTCTTAAAGACCCACTTGCACCCAATGGGTTTTACCCTTCGTGGATCAACCAAAGTCCATACTTGGTTGGTGTACATGGATTCCATCTCGGATCTCATAGCTTCTAGCCATTTCTCAGAATATGGTCTCATCACAGCTTCTTGATAGGTGGTAGGCTCATCCTCTATGAGCACAATGTCATCATGGTCAGACAAGAGAAAAGAGTATCTCTCAGGCTGACGACGTACCCTATCAGACCTGCGAAGAGGTATGTCTACTTGAACCAGTTGTTGTTCCTCAACTCCTTGTGGAACAACATCATCCACAACACTTTGTGGTTCCAGTTCAATTTCCATCGAGGCATTAGTGCTATTGTTCGCATCTTGAACTTCTTCAAGATCGACAGCTCACTAGTCTTTCTAGAAACAAAGTCTCTTTCTAGAAAGACCCGATCTTTGCCACAACTACTGGGAATGTAGAAATAATATCCCTTAGTTTCCTTGGGATATCATGAAATAACACTTGTCGGATTTGGGTCCTAATTTGTCTGAGACTTGACGTCGAACGTAAGCCTCACAACCCCAAATCCTCATGAAAGACACCGGCATCTCTCGGTCCATATCCTATATGGTGTCTTTATCACGGCCTTTGATGGAACTCAGTTGAGTATGCAGTGTCTAGAGCATATCCCCATAGATATGTCAGAAGATCTGTGTGACTCAACATAGATCGTACCATATCTAATAGGGTACGATTCCTCCTTTCGGATACACCATTCCACTGTGGTGTTCCAGGAGGAGTGAGTTGGGATAGAATCCCACACTCAGTTAGGTAGTCACGAAACTCATGGCTAAGGTATTCTCCACCTCGATCTGATCGAAGTATCTTAATACTCTTGCCAAGCTGGTTCTGTACTTCATTCTTGAATTCTTTGAACTTTTCAAAGGATTCAGACTTATGTGTCATCAAGTACACATAACCATATCTACTTAAGTCATCAGTAAATGTGATGAAGTATCTTTAACCGCCTCTAGCAGCAATATTGAAAGGGCCACATACATCACTATGTATGAGTCCTAACAAATCAGTTGCTCTCTCGCTATGCCCACGAAAGGGGGTCTTGGTCATCTTGCCTCGTAGGCATGACTCGCATATCTCATATGATTCTAAATCAAATGAGTCCAGCAAACCATCCTTATGGAGCTGGGATAAGCGCTTGTCATTTATATGACCTAAGCGACAGTGCCAGAGGTAGGTTTGGTTCATGTCATTTGACTTGAACCTCTTGGTACTAATGTTATAGATAGGGCTCTCAAGGTCTAGAATATAGAGTCCGTTTATTAGTGGTGCACTACAATAGAACATATCTTTTAAATAAACAGAACAACATTTATCTTTTATTATAAAAGAGTATCCTTTCTTGTCTAAACAAGAAATTGAAACTATGTTCTTAGTAAGAGCAAGCACATAACAACAATTCTCTAAATCTAGTACAAGCCCAGAGGGCAGAGATAGCTGATAAGTTCCTACAGCAACCCGTGCTCCATTGCCTACTCGTAGGTCCACCTCGCCCTTTGCCAATGCTCTGCTATTTCTCAGCGCCTGCACATCAGTACAAATGTGAGAAGCACATCCAGTATCTAATACCCATGATGTAGAAATAGATAGATTGACTTCTATAACATATATACCTGAAGTGGAAGTCTCACTTCGCTTCTTCTTTAGATCCTCCAAGTATACCTTGCAGTTCCTCTTCCAGTGCCCGGTCTGAGCATCCTTGGCGACCCCTCCTTTAGGCTTCAGTGCCTTGCCTTTGCCCTTGGTTTGGGACTTTCCCTTACCTTTGGGCTTGCCCTTACCCTTGTGCTTCTGGACCATCAGAATGGGCTTAACCTTCTTAAGGTTAATCTCAGCAGTTCGTAACATACTAAGTAGCTCGGGCAGTGGCTTGTCAATCTCGTTCATGTTATAGTTGAGAACGAATTGACTATAGCTATCCGGCAAGGACTGCAAGATCAAGTCGACTCTTGGCCAAGTGGGAACCGCAGTCTTTGTAGGTTCTCTATGTACCCAATCATCTTGAGTACATAAGGACCTACAGGAGCCCCGTCTGACATCTTGCACTGAAACAGTGCCTTAGAGATCTCAAATCTCTTATGCCTCGCTTGTCCCTGATATAGTTGGCGAAGATGCTCAACGATATCGTAAGCGCCCATCAACTCGTGTTGCTTCTGAAGCTCAGAGTTCATGGTCGCGAGCATTAGACAGGACACATCTAATGCGTCGTCTTGATGCTTCTTGTAAGCATCTTTGTCTGCTCGCAGGGCATTGGCAGGAGGAGCCTCCGGAATGGGCTGCTCCAGAACATACAATTTACGTTCCGGGGTGAGAACTATTCTCAAGTTCCTGTACCAGTCCAGGAAATTCGCTCCGTTGAGCTTGTCCTTCTCAAGGACAGATCGCACAGAGAAGGAATTCGTGTTCGACGTCATGGTTATCTACAACAGAAAAATTTGCAGAAATAAATATCATATTCTTTTAAAAATCATTTAATTAGGCATTTAACTAAATGATTCTCCCACTGAATACTATAATTCATGTGGGACAAGATCCACATCATACTAACCCTTGAGTTAGCTTTGGCTAATACGCCCAAGGCTTAGTATGATCGGTAGGTAACGATTACCAATTACATCTCTATGCAACTCTTGTTTATAGAATCAATATCCGCATTTATATTAAAACTCGAGTTAGCTTTGGCTAATACGCCCGAGAGTTAATATAGATGTGATTTTGACATATCTTTTCCAACCGTTGGAATAATACCTATAGTTGACTCGATCCAACCGAGTAACTAGGAATACTCAATCTAATTGAGTTTGTATTCACCCATGCGTTGATAGACGGGACCAAGATTGTCCCTCCGTACCCTACCAAGATAATATATATTGCTCTGCTTTGGTAGATTCAACAATACATGTGATCGAGGTAGTGATAGGTATCACGGCACGGTTAGGCATTTAGAGTTGGTTCGATCGAGATCTAATCTAATCGAAAAAGGATGCATCTTGTGCACGACTTAGATCTAATCTAATCGCAAGAATCATGTGCACGACTTAGATCTAATCTAATCGTAAGACACTAATTAATTAACTACTTATTAAATATGCATCACATACACAAGCAATTAATTAATCTATTTGTGATTTAGTCATGGTCCTACTACGATCTTCTCAAGCCAATGAGAAGATCGATTGGTCAACCTAGGGTCAACAGCTTCTCCAAGCTTCTTCCTTTGACCACCTTGTATTGCTCGTGCCCGCCTCGGAACTCCATCTCGTGTGGACCCTCCACCGCTCCAATTTGTACATTACAATTTGAAACTCGAGTTACATTCGAGTCTAAATCTAATTTACAACCAGAATAAGAGAAAGACACGACGCGCAGGCCGTGGGAAAAAAATAAAATACAGCACACACAATCATATGACGGCACGCAGGCCGTATTATGAATTACAACACAAATCCAATCTTATTGGATATTTTGGGCCATGACTATCACAAATTAATATATAATTCAAAATTATATATTTTTCATAATTTTTCTGTAATTTTAAAAATAATTTTTACAATTTTTATGAGTAAAATTTCCCGGCGGTCCCGTTTAGCGGTTTCGGGCGCAATCGCGGAACGAAGCGGGCAGCGCCCCTACCCGCGATCTAACCATCGCGAGGGTTCCTGCGATCCAACAGCGCCTAAACCCGCTGTCCCAAAACGATTTGGGTCGAGACATTGCCGTTTCGGAAAAATCTTCCCGGCGGGTTCGTTTTTAGCGATTTCGGGTGCAATCGCGGAGCAAATTCCCTTGCGGGGTTAGGGGCAATGCCCCTACCCACGATCTAACCATCGTGAGTTGCTCCTTTGCGATCTAATGGCACCCGACCCTGCTGTCCCAAACGGATTTGGGGCAAAACGAAGCCGTTTAAAAGAAAACTTTCCGGTAGCCGAAGCCTACAAGTGCCGAGACACTTGTGCTTCGCTTCTACGGAAAAATTACTCATAAAAACTCTAAAAACTCAATTTTTACAGAAAATCACAGAAGGTATATTTTTCATAAAAATACAAACGAACTCGTACAAGTCTTTGCACGTGGCTCTGATACCACTGTTGGGTTCTTCGGGCCGCGAAAACCGCTTTTTCGCGTCGCGGAAACCCCGAGTCACCCAAAGCCATGGATCTCGTGCAAAGATTCGTAAACAAAAATTATCGAAAAACCTTTTTCTTGTACGAGTTTGTAAAAACTTTAGATCTACACTAGATGAGAGTTATACCTTCGAAGCGAGCCCTTTCGCGTTCCCGCTCGTCCAAGGAGTTGCCGGATCTCAAGTTGTCAAAGTAGACAACCTCTATATGTATCCACACGGACACGTAGGTGGAGAAAACCTTACGCAAAGGTGTGCTAGCACCTTGGTAAGATTCGGCCAAGGCAAGGAGGAGAGGGAGAGGAAGAGCTTCAAGAGGAGGAAGAAGAAGATACACCACTTGAATGGAAAAATGAAATCCACATGAATCCCAAAGTGGCCGGCCACTCTACCTTGTGAAAACTCCCAAATTAATTGCATTAATTGCAATTAATATGAAGTTATTAAGAAAATGGCTTTGTAACTTCCATGAGGTGGCAACCATGATGATGTGGTGCATCATCATTGGTCCACATCAATGCCAACTCACCAATGAGGTGGCATAAAGTCAAGTCAAACTTGACTTTTAAACTTCCTCTCAAGTCAAGTCAAACTTGACCAAATCTCTTCCATGGTTGATCTAATCTAACCATTTGAATCAAGCCAACTTAATATAATGAATCTAATTCATTAAATTAAGTTGATTTAATGAGTCATAATCTAAATTAGACTCATTGAATACATGAATCAACTTGAGTCCAACTCAAGTTAGCCCAATTAGGATTACTCTTAATCCAATTTGATTCATCAAATGAATCTAATCCTCTTGGTTCATCATATGAACCTAATCTCCATCTAATTGTCCTTAGTGTGTGACCCTATAGGTTCTTGTAACGTTGGCAATGCCCTAAACACATTTAGGAGCATAAGTAATGAGCGGTATCTAGCAACACATCATTACTACCCAAGTTACAAGAATGTCGAGATCCGACATCACCTTGTGACTACCAATTGTGACTCCTCACAAAATAATGACAAGTGTCCTTCTATCCTAGACATCTAGATTGATCAATATGAGGCATAGACCGTATCATCCTCTAATCAATCTAAATCTTGAACCCCAAGTAGACTCACTCAATCAAATAAGCTCAACATCTCATGTTGACTCATTTGGGCATGGCCATGCACTTAGTGGTCTCACTCTATCAAGAATATTGATGTCGCTCCCGTCATATGGGAGGGATAGATCCCATCTACATCACTCACATCCCTCTGCATAATTTGTTACATACCCGGTAATCGCCTTTATAGTCCACCCAGTTACGGGTGACGTTTGACGAAACCAAAGTACATAACTCCTTATGTAGGGATCCATGGTGACTTCAGGTCTAAGGACTAATAGTCATACTAATAGCCACATGAGAAAGTATATGACATTCATATAACGATCCATGATACTTTCTCATTGCGGGTCATTCAGTATACATTCTCCAATGTATACCCATGTGTCAGCTTGATATCTCTATATCCATGACTTGTGAGATCAAGTCATCGAGCTGACCTACATGCTAGTCTTATTGCATTAACATTGTCCCTGAATGTTAATACTCGACTAGGAATGATTTAGAGTAGTGTTCCCTACATCATCTCACTATCGATTCAACTAATCGATTGATATAGGTATGAACCTTCTACTCAAGGACGCTATTATACTTAGTCTATTTGGCACTAATACAAATAAGTATAATAACCAAACAAATGCCTTTATTAATATACAAGAATATGATACAATGAGTCCATACAATCATCAAATGATTGGCTCTAGGGCTCTAACTAATAGATGAAACAAAATCTGACCCATAGTGAGAGTATCAAGACTTTCACTGATGTCTCACGCCATGTGGAACTTGAGGCAGAGAGGATTGAATCCGCAAGGATTTCTGGTCAAGCTTTTGTAGTTGAAGGTTCTGGTTCCAAGAATAAGAACAAATGGTTTAAGAAAGGAAAGGGAAAAGGAAATGAGGCTAATGTTGTTGCTGCAAAAAACCAAATCATGAAGAAAGGAAAGAATCATGGACAGAAACCTAGGAGCAAGTTGACTTGCTTCGACTGTGGCAAGAAGGGTCATTTTGCTCAGGAGTGTGCTCAGTCTAAAAAGGTAGATCCATTTTTATCTTCTTTCCATGAGCAATATGTTTCAAGTATAGTGTTGTTAGCTGATTTGTATCCTTTGTGGATTGTAGATTCAGGAGTAACGAACCACGTAGCTCGTGATCGAGCTACATATGTGGAGTACCATCGGGTACCAGCTGGCAACAAATGGATATATGTAGGAAACAATGTAAGAATTGAAGTCAAAGGAATTGGCACTTGCAAGCTCAACCTACGTGGTGGAGGCACCTTGTTTCTACATGATGCCATGTACGCTCCTGAGATTCGACGGAATCTGGTTTCGGTTATTTGTTTTCTTGATTTAGGTTACAATGTAAATTTTTATAGCTGTTGTATGGAACTTCGAATTAACTCTGTGTTAATTGCGTATGGTTTTGTAACAAATGGTTTTATGATTCTTGATGCAGAACCAAATAATAATGATGGTCATTTTTCAAACATTGCTCTTACTAGTAATGCTGATGTTAATGATGAAATTTGGCATGCTAGATTGGGGCATATATGACAAGAACGAATGAATAGATTAGCTAAGGAGGGTCTTTTAGACACTCATGCTAAGATTAACTTGTCTATATGTGAGCATTATCTTGTGGGAAAGACGACTAGGAAACCATTTGGTAAGGCTATTAAGGATGAATCACCATTGCAATTAATTCATTCGGATATTTGTGGTCCAATGAATATAAAGGCTAGAAATGGGAGTTCTTATTTTATTACCTTTATTGATGACTTCACACGTTTTGGTCATGTGTATTTGATTTCTCACAAATCTGAAGCATTGGATTTCTTTATTCGTTACTTGAACGAAGTTGAGAATCAATTGGAACGTAAGGTTAAAACTTTGTGCACTGACCATGGAGATGAATCTTTGTCTGATCAGTTCAAGACAATGTGTAATGAGAAAGGGATTATTATATAGCTGACTATCCCTGGAACTCCACAACAAAATGGGGTTACTGAAAGAATAAATAGGACTCTTCTTGAAATGGTTAGGTCTATGATGACGTAGGTTAATTTGCCAATCTCCTATTGGGGAGATGCATTATTAGTTGCGGCCTATATACTTAACAAAGTGCATTCAAAGTCAATTCCATCTACCCCACATGAACGTTGGATAGGCAGAAAGACGTATTTAAGTAATTTGAGACCTTGGGGGTCTGCTGCCTACGTTCATGATAAGACTCACGAATATGGAAAAATAGGACCCAGACGTAAGAAGTGTATCTTTATAAGGTACTCTAAGACTTCTAAGGGTTATGTTTTTATTGGTGAGTGACAAGATGGAACCATCTCTGAAATAGAGTCAAAAGATGCTACTTTTCTAGAAACTGAGTTCCCAACACGAGGTGAAGTTGATAAGACAATTCCTCTATATGAGATAGAGGAGGAGGATAATGTTCCTTTATCAACAGATCAGGAGATGCCTGAATCTAGTCAACCAAGTGGGAGTAATTTGCCACTGAATGAGTCAGTTTCTCAACAATCTAACCTTCAAAGAAGTAGTCGTTAGATTATTCCTCGGAGAAGGTTTGATATTGAGAAATGAGGCATTGATGTTGGGTTTTCGGGCCGCGAAAATCGCTTTTCGCGTCGCGAAAACCCCGAATCACCCAAAGCCGTAGATCCGTGCAAGGAAAAATTTTGAAAACACAAATACGAGTTTTATATTACGATCTACAGTAGATCTACAAAGGAAAAACCATTTTACCTTCGATGCGTGCCCTTGCAATATCCCGCTCGTCCAAGGTACTTGTCGGATCTCCAAAGTATCAAGGTAGATACTTCTCTAGTGATATCCACACGAACAAGGAGTGTCTCCCACACTCAAAGGATGGAGAAGAGAGCCCCAAGTGTGCTAGCACTTTCTAGAGCTCTCGAATGGGATTGGAAAGGAAGAAAAAGAAGAAGGTATAAAAGAAATCTTATACACTCACTAGTAGTATCCTTCCTTGGTGACCTTCACTCTTCCTTTGCTCTTGGATTCACTCAACCATCTTCTCCTCACCATGGAAGTCACGGCAACCACCACACAAGAGAGGGGAGAAGCAAGGAAGAAGAAGATAGAATGAATGCACACATCAATACACAAAATCAAAACACCTCACAACATTAGTGTGGCCGGCCACACAATGTAACTCCCTTCATTAATGTGGCCGGCCACATTAAAACCCAAGGGAAGAGTGTAACCCCCATGAGGTGGCATACCTCATGAGGTGGAGGTGATGTGGCAAGGATGAGTCATCCTTATGATGTGGCAATACATCAAATCAAACTTGATGTTTCAAATTCCATTTGGTTAAGTCAAAATTGACCAATTTCTTCCTTGTTGAGTCAAATCCAACCTTTGATTCAAGTCAATTTCAATTTAATGAATCTCAATTCATTAATATAAATTGACTCAATGAATTAAATTTAAATTAGACTCATTCAACAATTGAATCTAATTGAGTCTAACTCAATAAGTCTAATTTGAATCCAATCTTTGGTGCATCATATGAACCTAATCCAATTGGTTCATCATATGAACCTAATCTCCATCCACTTGTTCTTTGTGTGTGACCCAATAGGTTCTTGTAACGTTGGCAATGTTTCTAAACTCCTTTAGAAACATAAGCAATGAGCGACATCTAGCAATACATCATTGCTACCCAAGTTACAAGAAATGTCGAGATCCAACATCACCTTGTGACTACTAATTGTGACTCCTCACAATATGTGACATTGTCCTTCTATCCTAGACATCTAGATTGATCAATATGAGGCATAGACCGTGTCATCCTCTAATCAATCTAAATCTTGAACTCCAAGTAGACTCACTCGATCAAATGAGCTCAACATCTAATGTTGACTCATTTGGGCATGGCCATGCACTTCGTGGTCTAACTCTATCAAGAATATTGATGTCGCTCTCGTCATATGGGAGGGATAGATCCCATCTACATCACTCACATCCCTCTGCATAATTTGTTACATACCCAGTAATCGCCTTTATAGTCCACCCAGTTACGGGTGACGTTTGACGAAACTAAAGTACATAACTCCTTATGTAGGGATCCATGGTGACTTCAGGTCTAAGGACTAATAGTCATACTAATAGCCACATGAGAAAGTATATGACACTCATATAACGATCCATGATACTTTCTCATGGCGGGTCATTCAGTATACATTCTCTAATGCATACCCATGTGTCAGCTTGATATCTCTATATCCATGACTTGTGAGATCAAGTCATCGAGCTGACCTACATGCTAGTCTTATTGTATTAACATTGTCCCTGAATGTTAATACTCGACTAGGAATGATTTAGAGTAGTGTTCCCTATATCATCTCACTATCGATTCAACTAATCGATTGATATAGGTATGAACCTTCTACTCAAGGACGCTACTATACTTATTTTATCTGGCACTAATACAAATAAGCATAATAACCAAAAACCAAATGCCTTAATATATATATATAAGAATATGATATACATGAGTCCATACAATCATCAAATGATTGGCTCTAGGGCTCTAACTAAGAATCTCCCACTAGCACTAGTGCCAATCAGTATAGGCTCTAAGGCCTAAAGACCTAGTGTGACCATCATGCTTCCTCTGTGCCAAATCCTTGGTCAAGGGATCTGCGATGTTAGCCTCTGTAGGTACTCTGCAAATCTTCACATCTCCTCTATCGATAATCTCTCGAATGAGATGGAAGCGCCGTAGTATGTGCTTGGTCCGCTGGTGTGAGCGAGGTTCCTTTGCCTGTGCTATAGCTCCATTGTTGTCACAATAGAGCTCAACTGGGTCAGCGATGCTAGGAACCACCCCAAGTTCAGTGATGAACTTGCGGATCCAAACTGCCTCTGATGCAGCAATGTACTCGGCTTCTGTTGTAGAATCAGCTACTGTATCCTGCTTCGAACTCTTCCAGCTGACAGCACCACCATTTATGCAAATTACGAACCCCGACTGTGATCTATAGTCATCCTGATCGGTCTAGAAGCTAGCATCACTGTAACCCTTTACAGCTAGCTCATCATTGCCTCCATATATCAAGAAATATTCTTTAGTCCTTCTTAAGTACTTAAGAATATTCTTGACCGCTATCCAGTGACTTTCACCTGGATCTGACTGGTATCTACTCGTCATGCTCAAAGCATACGAGACATCAGGTCGAGTACATAGCATAGCGTATGATCCTGTCCGAATCGCTGAACCAAGGGACACTGGGCACGCGGCACGCTCCCAATCGTTGGAGTGAACCTTCGGCTGGTCGAACGAAGCTCCGGCGATCCTGCACAAAAGTCTAGCCGGGAAGGGTTCCCGGCGACGACCCTCCGACGCTCAAGTCAGGTAAGTGGTGGAGAGAGTGGCTGCCAAATTTGTATTATGCGTACCTCTGGTGAAGTAATAGCCTCTTTATATAAGACGGAGAAGGAACCGATGCACGCCCACCGAGGTGCGTACGTGTCAGCAACCCATACCACGGTATGCACTTGTCAGAGAGCTTACCTGACACCATGCTGCCACAGTCCGAGCATGTTCTTTGATGGGACGGCAGGACCACCCGTTGTCAGACTAGAAGTATGACACAGCCATACGACTTGACGGCTGTCAGAAGATGTCCCCGTCTTTTACCCACCGTCTGACTAGGGTGCCCGGCCCGCCGAGCGGGCGATGAACGTCGTCCGGGCGGCCTTGATTCTTTGCGCCGTCCGGGCGGCACCTCCTTCCGCTCGGTCATTACGCACTGCTTTATTTGAGCGTCGGACCCCTGGTCCCTACCAGGGTGCTTTTTACTATCAGATTTTCCTTTCTTCTGAGTCCGGTCGGCTCGCCCTTTTCCGGCGAGCCATTGGACCTTGTGAACTCCCCTCGGCGTTGACTCCTTATGGGGTTCCGGATTTTTACCGCCGGATCAGCGTACATGATCGATCCTATGGCTGAGGCATAAGGGATCTGATCCATGCGGTCTCTCTCCTCTCTAGAAGAAGGACCTTGAGTCTTCGAAAGACTCATGCCATGTGACATCGGCAGAAATCCCTTCTTGGAATTCTGCATGGCAAATCGAAGGAGTACCTTGTCAATGTATGTACTCTGACTTAGGCCAAGCAATCTCTTAGATCTATCTCTATAGATCTGTATCCCTAGAATGCGGGATGCCTCACCTAAGTCCTTCATTGAGAAGCAACTCCCTAGCCAAGTCTTGACAGACTGAAGCATAGGGATGTCCTTCCCAATGAGTAGTATGTCATCCACATACAATATGAGGAAGACAACTATGTCTCCTACAACCTTCTTGTAGACACAAGGTTCATCTTCATTCTTGATGAAACCAAACTGTTTGATTGCATCATCGAATCGAAGATTCCAGCTCCGAGAAGCTTACTTTAGTCCATAAATGGACCTATGCAGCTTGCATACTCTGCTAGTATGCTGTGGATCAACAAAACCCTCAGGTTGTGTCATGTACACATCCTCGAGTAGGTTTCCATTCAGAAACGCGATTTTGACATCCATCTGCCATATCTCATAGTCATGGTAGGCTGCAATAGCAAGCATGATCCGAATAGACTTAAACATCGCTACTGGAGAAAAGGTTTCATCATAGTCAATACCATGAATTTGCTTGAAACCTTTAGCTACCAAGCGACCCTTATAGATAAGTCCATCCATGTCAGTCTTTCTCTTAAAGACCCGCTTACACCCAATGGGTTTTACCCCTTCAGGTGGATCAACCAATGTCTATACTTGGTTGGTGTACATGGAGTCCATTTCGGATCTCATGGCTTCTAGCCATTTCTTGGAATCTGGTCTCATCACAGCTTCCTGATAGGTGGTAGGCTCATCCTCTATGAGCACAACGTCATCATGGTCAGACAAGAGAAATGAGTATCTCTCAGGCTGACCAGACCTGCGAAGAGGTATGTCTACTTGAACCGGTTGTTGTTCCTCAACTCTTTGTGGAACAACATCATCCACAACACTTTGTGGTTCAGTTCAACTTCCATCGAGGCATCATATTGTTCGCATCTTGAACTTCTTCAAGATCGAACGCTCACTAGTCTTTCTAGAAACAAAGTCCCTTTCTAGAAAGACCCCGGTTTGCCACCTTGTGTTGCCGGGAATGTAGAAGTAATATCCCTTAGTTTCCTTGGGATATCCGATGAAATAGCACTTGTCGGATTTGGGTCCTAATTTGTCTGAGACTTGACGTCGTACGTAAGCCTCACAACCCCAAATCCTCATGAAAGACACCTGGGCATCTCTCCCAGTTCATATCTTATATGGTGTCTTTATCACGGCCTTGGATGGAACTCGGTTGAGAATGAAAGCTGCCGTGTCTAGAGCATATCCCCATAGATATGTCAGAAGATCTGTGTGACTCATCATAGATCGTACCATATCTAATAGGGTACGATTCCTCCTTTCGGATACACCATTCCACTGTGGTGTTCCAGGAGGAGTGAGTTGAGATAAAATCCCACACTCAGCTAAGTAGTCACGAAACTCATGGCTTAAGTATTCTCCACCTCGATCGGATCGAAGTATCTTAATACTCTTGCCAAGCTGGTTCTGTACTACATTCTTGAATTCTTTGAACTTTTCAAATGATTCGGACTTATGTGTCATCAAGTACACATAACCGTATCTACTGAAGTCATCAGTAAATGTGATGAAGTACCTATAACCGCCTCTAGCAGCGACATTGAAAGGGCCACATACATCACTATGTATGAGTCCTAACAAATCAGTCGCTCTCTCGCTGTGCCCACTAAAGGGAGTCTTGGTCATCTTGCCTCGTAGGGATGACTCGCATATCTCATATGATTCAAAATCAAATGAGTCCAGCAAACCATCCTTATGGAGCTGGGATAAGCGCTTGTCATTTATATGACCTAAGCGACAGTGCCAGAGATAGGTGTGGTTCATATCGTTCGATTTGAACCTCTTGGTACTAACGTTATAGATAGAGCTCTCAAGGTCTAGAATATAGAGTCCGTTTATCAGAGGTGCACTACAATAGAACATATCGTTTAAATAGACAGAACAACATTTGTTCTTTATTATAAACGAGAATCCTTTCTTGTCCAAACAAGAAACTGATATAATGTTCTTAGTCAATGCAGGCACATAACAACAATCGTCTAACTCTAGTATAAGCCCAGAGGGCAGAGATAGAAAATAAGTCCCTACAGCAATAGCAGCAACCCGTGCTCCATTGCCTACTCGTAGGTCTATCTCGCCCTTTGTCAATGCTCTGCTATTTCTTAGTGCTTGTACATTAGTACAAATGTGCGAAGCACATCCGGTATCTAATACCCACGACGAAGAAATAGAGAGGTTGACTTCTATAACATTTATACCTGAAGTAGAAATCTTATTTCTCTCCTTGTTAAGATCTTCCAGGTATCCTGTGAAGTTCCTCTTCCAGTGCCCTGCTTGTCCTTGATATAGTTGACGAAGATGTGCAACCATATCGTAAGCACCCATCAACTCATGTTGCTTCTGAAGCTCAGAGTTCATGGTCGCGAGCATAAGACAGGACACATCTAATGCGTCATCTTGATGCTTCTTGTAAGCATCTCGGTTTGCTCGCGTGGCAGTGGCAGGAGGAGCCTCCGGAATGGGCTGCTCCAGAACGTACAGTTTACGTTCCTGAGTGAGAACAATTCTCAGGTTCCTGTACCAGTCCAGGAAATTTGCTCCGTTGAGCTTGTCCTTCTTAAGGACAGATCGCAGGGAGAAAATGTTCGTATTCGACGTCATGGCAATTCTACAACAAAAATAAATGCAGAAATAAATATCATATTCTTTTAAAATCATTTAATTAGGCCTTTAATTAAATGATGCTCCCACTGAATTCTATAATTCTTGTGGGACAAGATCCACATCATACTAACCCTTGAGTTAGCTTTGGCTAATACGCCCAAGGCTTAGTATGATCGGTAGGTAACGATTACCAATTACATCTCTATGCAACTCTTGTTTATAGAATCAATATCTGCATTTATATTAAAACTCGAGTTAGCTTTGGCTAATACGCCCGAGAGTTAATATAGATGTGATTTTGACCTATCTTTTCCAATCGTTGGAATAATGCCTATAGTTGACTCGATCCAACCGAGTAACTAGGAATACTCAATCTAATTGAGTTTGTATTCACCCATGCGTTGATAGGCGGGACCAAGATTGTCCCTCCGTACCCTACCAAGATAATATGTATTGCTCTGCTTTGGCAGATTCAACAATACATGTGATCGAGGTAGTGATAGGTATCACGGCATGGTTAGGCATTTAGAGTTGGTTCGATCTAGATCTAATCTAATCGAGAAGGATGCATCTTGTGCATGACTTAGATCTAATCTAATCGCAAGGGTGCATCATGTGCACAACTTAGATCTAATCTAATCGTTAAGGCACTAATTAATTAATTAACTATTAAACATGCATCAGATACATAACAATTAATTAATTAATCTATTTGTGATTTAGTCATGGCCCTACTACGATCTTCTCAAGCCAATGAGAAGATCGAATGGTCAACCTAGGGTCAACAGCTTCTCCAAGCTCCTCCCTTTGACCACCTTGTGTTGCTCGTGCCCGCCTCGGAACTCCGTCTCGTGTGGACCCTCCACCGCTCCAATTTGTACATTACAATTTGAAACTCGAGTTACATTCGAGTCTAAATCTAATTTACAACAAGAAAATAAGAGAAGGCACGACGCGCAGGTCGCGAATAAATAAAACATACAACACGCGCAAACACATAACGGCACGCAGGCCGTATTATGAATTACAACACAATCCAATCATATTGGGTTTTTGGGCCATGACTATCACAAAATTAATATATAATTCAAAATTATATATTTCATAATTTTCTGTAATTTTAAAATTAATTTTTACAATTTTTACGAGTAAAATTTCCCGGCGGACCCGTTTAGCGGTTTCGAGCGCAATCGCGGAACGGATCCCCTTGCGGGGCCAGGGGCTTCGCCCCTACCCGCGATCTAACCATCACGAGGGTTCCTTTGCGATCTTACAGTGCCTAAACCCGCTGTCCCAAAACGATTTGGGCCGAGAGATTGCCGTTTTGGAAAAATCTTCCCGGCGGGTTCGTTTTTAGCGATTTCGGGTGCAATCGCGGAGCAAATCCCCTTGCGGGGTTAGGGGAAGTACCCCTACCCACGATCTAACCATCGTGAGTTGCTCCTTTGCGATCTAATGGCACCCAAGCCCGCTGTCCCAAAAGGATTTGGGGCAAAACGAAGCCGTTTTGGAAAAATCTTTCCGGTAGCCGAAGCCTACAAGTGCCGAGACACTTGTGCTTCGCTTCTACGGAAAAATTACCCATAAAAACTATAAAATCATAATTTTACAGAAAATTAAAGAAACTTTAGTTTTCATAAAACCAAAAAACAAACTCGTATTCGCCTTGCACATGGCTCTGATACCACTGTTGGGTTTTTCGGGCCGCGAAAACCGCTTTTCGCGTCGCGGAAACCCCGAATCACCCAAAGCCGTAGATCCGTGCAAGGAAAAATTTCGAAAACACAAATACGAGTTTTATATTACGATCTACAGTAGATCTACAAAGGAAAAACCATTTTACCTTCGATGTGTGCCCTTGCAATATCCCGCTCGTCCAAGGTACTTGTCGGATCTCCAAAGTATCAAGGTAGATACTTCTCTAGTGATATCCACACGAACAAGGAGTGTCTCCCACACTCAAAGGATGGAGAAGAGAGCCCCAAGTGTGCTAGCACTTTCTAGAGCTCTCGAATGGGATTGGAAAGGAAGAAAAAGAAGAAGGTATAAAAGAAATCTTATACACTCACTAGTAGTATCCTTCCTTTGTGACCTTCACTCTTCCTTTGCTCTTGGATTCACTCAACCATCTTCTCCTCACCATGGAAGTCACGGCAACCACCACACAAGAGAGGGGAGAAGCAAGGAAGAAGAAGATAGAATGAATGCACACATCAATACACAAAATCAAAACACCTCACAACATTAGTGTGGCCGGCCACACAATGTAACTCCCTTCATTAATGTGGCCGGCCACATTAAAACCCAAGGGAAGAGTGTAACCCCCATGAGGTGGCATACCTCATGAGGTGGAGGTGATGTGGCAAGGATGAGTCATCCTTATGATGTGGCAATACATCAAGTCAAACTTGATGTTTCAAATTCCATTTGGTCAAGTCAAAATTGACCAATTCCTTCCTTGTTGAGTCAAATCCAACCTTTGATTCAAGTCAATTTCAATTTAATGAATCTCAATTCATTAATATAAATTGACTCAATGAATCAAATTTAAATTAGACTCATTCAACAATTGAATCTAATTGAGTCTAACTCAATAAGTCTAATTTGAATCTAATCTTTGGTGCATCATATGAACCTAATCGAATTGGTTCATCATATGAACCTAATCTCCATCCACTTGTTCTTTGTGTGTGACCCAATAGGTTCTTGTAACGTTGGCAATGTTTCTAAACTCCTTTAGAAACATAAGCAATGAGCGGCATCTAGCAATACATCATTGCTACCCAAGTTACAAGAAATGTCGAGATCCAACATCACCTTGTGACTACTAATTGTGACTCCTCACAATATGTGACATTGTCCTTCTATCCTAGACATCTTGATTGATCAATATGAGGCATAGACCGTGTCATCCTCTAATCAATCTAAATCTTGAACTCCAAGTAGACTCACTCGATCAAATGAGCTCAACATCTAATGTTGACTCATTTGGGCATGGCCATGCACTTCGTGGTCTAACTCTATCAAGAATATTGATGTCGCTCCCGTCATATGGGAGGGATAGATCCCATCTACATTACTCACATCCCTCTGCATAATTTGTTACATACCCAGTAATCGCCTTTATAGTCCACCCTGTTACGGGTGACGTTTGACGAAACCAAAGTACATAACTCCTTATGTAGGGATCCATGGTGACTTCAGGTCTAAGGACTAATAGTCATACTAATAGCCACATGAGAAAGTATATGACACTCATATAACGATCCATGATACTTTCTCATGACGGGTCATTCAGTATACATTCTCTAATGCATACCCATGTGTTAGCTTGATATCTGTATATCCATGACTTGTGAGATCAAGTCATCGAGCTGACCTACATGCTAGTCTTATTGTATTAACATTGTCCCTGAATGTTAATACTCGACTAGGAATAAATTAGAGTAGTGTTCCCTATATCATCTCACTATCGATTCAACTAATCGATTGATATAGGTATGAACCTTCTACTCAAGGACGCTACTATACTTATTTTATCTGGCACTAATACAAATAAGCATAATAACCAAAAACCAAATGCCTTAATATATATATATAAGAATATGATATACATGAGTCCATACAATCATCAAATAATTGGCTCTAGGGCTCTAACTAACAATTGATGGTTCTCCCAGTTGACGATGAGGAACCTCGAACAGTTGAGGAAGTTTTGAGAAGCTCAGTTAGAAAAGAATGGAAAGTTGCAATGGATGAAGAAATGGAGTCAATGAGAAAGAATCAAGTTTGGGATTTAGTCGATCTTCCTCCGGGCCGAAGGGCTATAGGGAATAAGTGGATTCTCAAAGTAAAGAGGAAAGCAGATTGATCGATTAATCGATACAAAGCTCAATTAGTTGCAAAAGGATATACCCAAATGGAGGCTATTAACTTTGAAGAGACATTCTCCCCAGTTGTGAAGTTTGTGTCAATACGTGTCATCCTAGCTATAGTAGCATAATATGACATGGAACTACATCAGATGGATGTAAAAATGGCTTTTCCTTAATGGTAATCTTGACGAAGAAATCTATATAGTACAACCAAGAGGTTATGTTGTTGAAGGCCAAGAGAAAAGAGTATGTAGACTTAGGAAGTCTATATATGGGCTAAAGCAAGCGTCAAGACAATGAAACATAAGATTTAATGAAGTAATATTTCTTATGGGTTCGAAATGATCAATGAGGATCATTGTATTTACCTAAGAAAGAAAAAAGGAAAGTTTATCATTTTGTCATTATATGTTGATGACATGCTAATAGCTGGAAGCGACATAAAGTGTGTGATAGAAGTTAAATCCTGGCTTTTATCACAATTTGGCATAATAGATATGGGAGAACCAGAGTACATCTTAGGAGTGAAGATCGTTAGAGACCAGTCAAAAAGACTTTTGGGTTTGTCTTAAGAAGCTTATATCACTAAGATGCTACAACACTTCAATATGTCATATTACAACATTGAAAAGACTCCTATAGCGAAAGGTACTGTTTTGAGCAAAAGTATGTATCCCAAGACTCTTGAGGAAATAGCCGAAATGAAGAAAAAACCATATTCCAGTGCTATTGGTAGTTTGATGTACACTATGTTGTGTACTCGTCCTAATATAAGTTATGCTGTTGGTTTAGTTAGTCGTTTCCAATCAAACCCAGGATCGAGACACTAGAAAGCGGTGAAGAGGATATTCAGATATCTTAAAGGAACAGCTGATTATTGTCTCTGTTTCCAAGGATCAGATATGAGCCTAAGTGGCTACTCAGATGCAAATTAGGCAGGGGGCCTTGATGACAAAAAATCCACATCTGGCTATGTCTTCTTGCTGAATGGTGGCGTCATCTCATGGAACAGCAAGAAGCAGGCTTGTATAGCCTTGTCGACAATGGAAGCTGAGTATGTGGCTTGTGCAGCGGCTGTGCAAGAGGTTGTCTGGCTAAGAAGGTTCCTGAAGCATCTGAAGATTGCTGAGGATAGTGGGAGTTCTGTTATAATGTACTGTGACAGTCAAGCTGTAATAGCTTTTTCCAAGAATTCCAAATATCACAGCAAAGGCAAGCATATAGAAATTAAGTATAATTTTGTAAGGGATATTATTGACAAGAAAAAGGTGATTCTTGAGTACATCCCTACACGAAATATGCTTGTTGATCCTTTTACTAAGTCATTGACTAAAGAGTCATTTCATGGGCATGTGAAGTCTTTGGGACTTCAAAGAATGTAACTAATTGTAAAGACATTGTGATAAATGAAAAATGCTATGATTTATTTAGTGTATATGTCTTTGTTACATTCGAATAAAAGTCTCGATAAGCATTTTGACAGATTGGGATTGGTCCACTTACATGGACAATCATCTCTATTTGTTAAGTACAAATAGAGATAAGATCGTTGCTTATGGGGCAGCTTATGTAGCTGTGAATAGATGCATGTTAGGATCGATGATCGCGGCTAGAGAGGGGGGTGTGAATAGCCGACCCCAAATCTTCGCGTTTCTTTCTACAAACTAGGGTTAGCGCAGCGGAAATAAAAACAAGAAACGAAGACAAGAAATCAAACCTCAATACGCGTCGATGTAACGAGGTTCGGAGATGAAACTCCTACTCCTCGGCGTGTCCGTAAGGTGGACGAAGCCTATCAATCCGTCGGTGGATGAGTCCCCGGAGAACCGGCTAATATATACTCCTTGTGGGTGGAGAAACCTCGCCACAATAACTCTTGCAACAGCAAGATAGAAGTACACAAAATACAAAGAAGCACAAGACAATATGAATGTAAAACAAACACGCTTGCCTTCTCGTCGGAGTCCGTTCACGAGACGCCTACAACAGCAGGAACCCAGTCGAAGAAGCTCACACGAAGCTTCGGAACTCAGCAAAGCTCAAGAGCACACCAGCAGCTCAGTCGAAAGAAGAGAGAAGAAGAAGTGAAGAAGCAGAGGCTCGATCTCCTTTTATAACCTGCGAAGAAGAAGACACAGGAACTAGCCGTTGTGTCGCAACGGCTAGGACCTGGACCGATCAGGCTCCACCCTGATCGGTCCAGAGCCTCTCTGATCGGTCATGGGACCGATCAGGCTCTAGTCTGATCGGTCCCCAGACCGATCAGCCATATCTTCACAGAGCCACTGATCGTGCTCTGATCGGTCCCCAGACCGATCAGCCAACTCTCTGTGAGAGTTGGCTCGTCTCTGATCAGTCTCCAGACCGATCAGAAGAGCCTCAGTAAGCCACTGATCGTTATATGATCGGTCACCAGACCGATCAGATACCCAGCGTATCGCTGGATCGATCCACTGATCGATCCAGAGCTTGGTTTTTGCCCAAACCAAGTCCCAAGTCTCCCACACCAACCTCCAGTCAACCTTGACCAGTTGGTACATCATGCTTAGCATCCGGTCACTCCCTTGACCTGCTAAGACTCTTCACCAAGTGTCCGATCAATCCCTTTGACCCACTTGGACTTCCTTTTCGTGTCAAGTATCCGGTCACTCCCTTGACCTACTTGACCTTCTCAACACCAGATGTCCGATCACCCTTGATCCATCTGGATTTTCCCTTGCCCGGCTTCACTCACCAGGACTTCCCAACTACCTGGCTTCACTCACCAGGACTTTCCCTTGCCTGGCTTCACTCACCAGGACTTTCACCAACTGCCTGGCTTCACTCACCAGGATTTCCCGTCTGCCTTCCTGGTCTAGAGAACGAGCTACTGAGCTCTCTCTGACCTAGTCCGGAGAACGAGCTACCGAGCCCTCTCCGACTTCGTCCGGTCCAGAGAACGAGCTACTAAGCCCTCTCTGATCTAGTCCGGTGAACGAGCTACCAGCCCTCTCCGACTTCCACCAGGTCCAGAGAACGAGCTACCGAGCCCTCTCCGACTTCCCCATGCCAAGTTTCCATACTTGGACTTCTCCGTGCCAAGTCTCCATACTTGGACTTTTCCCGTGCCAAGCTCCCTGCTTGGACTTTTCACCATGCCAAGCTCCCTGCTTGGACTTTTCCGAGTCAGGTCAACTCACCTCGGGTCAACCAGGTCAACCTTGACCAAGGTTGCACTAACAATCTTCCATCAAAATACAACTCTTCTATTTTCGTCAAACATCAAAATACAACTCGAGTCAAGTCAACTCGAGTCGGGTCAACCAGGTCAACCTTGACCTAAGGTTGCACCAACAATCTCCCCCTTTTTGATGTTTGACAAAACCATAACCTAACTTAGGTTTTCTAATGTTCTTCCTTGAACATTCTCCCCAAACCTACACTCTCCCCCTTTTTGACACACATCAAAAAGGAGTGAATCAAGGTCAAAAGTTTCTTCCTAATGAAAGTCCCATACCTTTCATTGAAACTCTTAATTTCCCCCTTGATACTAAGGTCAACAATTAACTTAGTGATAATCTCATATCACTCAAGTCTTTAGGAGAAAAACCTCCCCCTAAAAGTCAACTCCCCCTGACTAATAGGTAAAACTCCCCCTAAAGGTCAACTCCCCCTTGACCATTGCACCAACAATGTCTTGGAGAGTTTCAACCCTTTAGAAATCCAAAACACCACTTCCACAGCTGCAATTTCAGACAAACAGTAGAAATTCAGCAAGTTGGCACGCGCTGATCGGTCACCTGACCGATCAGAAACTCCCTGGATCGGTCCAGTGACCGATCCAGCATCCCCTGGACCGATCAGGCAACCTCCTGATCGGTCACACATGCTGATTTCTGAATTTCTTCCTCCCGAAATTCAGAAACCCCTATAAAATTACAGAAAATTTTAAAAATTATAAAATTTTGAGGATACATTCCTCATAACATATACTATCATGGAAAAATAGTTTTCTATGAAAATAACTTCCATTTTTAAATCTTGATACAAAGTTCGAAAAGTTTTGAAATAACTCAAAGTTTCAAAAACTTTGTATCAACTTGCTCAATGATGAATGTTATCACTAGAAAAGCTTCATCAAGGTTTTTCAAATCAATTTTGAAATGATTTTAAACCATTTAATTTAGGACCACAATCTTTGGGCCAAATGTACATGACTTGTACATAAGCTTTCCCTATGATCCCCAATTTTGAATTAGGCTCATCTAGGTACAAGAACCATGCACCTTGATCCTAACTCATCATCCTAACATCTCACACACATCTAAGGTGTATCAAACACATTCAAGTCAATTTTGATGTGAGATATGGGTTTAGGTTATCTTAAGCTAAGGTCTCATGCATTTTCTAAACATCAATTTGATCTCCATATCAAATTGTGTTTTTAACCTTAAATCAATTTCATTGATCCTAAATGCAAGAGAAGAGATGATGACATGGCATATAATGATATCATAAATGAAAACATGTGCCAATGTCATGATGTCATGGCATAAAGTATAAAACTTAAATAGAGCATGACATTTGACTAACATAAGCATTATCATGACATTTTAAATGATCATAAAATAAATATGATGTCATGACATGGCATATGGCAAACAATATATGGCAAATATCACATAAAGGTATAGAAAATACCTAATTCTAGCCTTAGTTACCATTTTTTATAATTTTGATCATTTTGCCATAAATTCTATATTCCTAAGTGTAATAGACCTAAAATTATATCCTCAAGACTTTTAGATCATTATGTGCCAATTAGATTGACCTAAGAGAACTCCTCAAATGTAGTTGGCACATTCTAATCACCTTAGGAATAATTCTTAATTTCATTTTCAAGGCTTGATCACACCTTGAAAATTCCTAAAGTGCCACCTTTTGCCATGATTAGGTTAACTACCTATTCAAGTAAGGTTGGCACACCCTAACTCATCTAGCGTGATGAAATCACGCTCCTAGGAACCCAATACCTATTTGAGCTCATTGGGTTCACTAAATATTCACTAGGGATGACTTCCCTAGCAACCCTCCTAATGACCCTCTTAGGCTTTAAGGCCTTAGCCATTTGGGTCTCATCAAGATCAACTCTAGGGGTGACTCCCCTTGTGACCTTGGTGATAGTCTTCCTTGCCCTAGATTTTGTTCCATAATCGAATGGAACATTATGATAAGTGGGCTTGACCACTTGGGACTTAGGTTTGTGACCCAAACCTTTCATGTCCTTGGACTTGGGTTTTTGACCCTTAAGCCCTAGAGATGACTTCTCCAAGTTCTTAAGAGTCTTTTCTAAAGTGTCAAGTCTTGACCTCAAGACTTGATTCTCCTTTTCTAATACCTCAAGTTTTAATTTGTCATTGTTCTTTGAGGTACTCCTAGGCATATGTCTAGTAGTTTTGGGATTCCTATCTAGGTTTCCCTTAACCTTAGATGAGTTAATCCTAGGGTTGACATTTCTAGAGTTGTCCTTATTCAAGCTAACATGTTTAGCGCCTAAGCATGTGTATCGATTTCTATAATTTTCATGCTTATCATTCTTGACAATAGCAATAAGGCTACTAGCATGCATCCTACTAGAATTGCAAGAGTGTGCCTTAGAGATTACCTTAGGGTTTGCCCTAGCTCCCCCTATACATGTGCTCGATCTCTTGTCCTTGTGAGATTGCCTCCCCCTCGGACATTGGCTCCGATAATGTCCCCTTCTCTTGCATTGAAAGCACACCACGTGCTCCTTGCTCTTGCGTATCGGGACTCCGGCTTCCTTGATCTTTGGCGCCGGTGGAGTCTTCCTAATCCTCCTTGGACACTTACTCTTGTAATGTCCATACTCCCTACACTCAAAGCACATTATGTTGGTGCAGTAAGCATCCGACGATCGAACCTCAGTTTTGATAATGGCAAAGGGATTCAAAGTTAAGATTCCTTGTTATCTAACGTGGTTAAATAAGGTTTCAGGAAAGTCCTAACTGCGGTTAGGCAAGGGAAAATCCTAAGGGGGGGTAACCTTAGGTCCCAGGGGGCGGTAACCCTAGGTGAAGGAAAATCCTAAGGGGGGGCAACCTTAGGTCCTAGGGGGCGGTAACCCTAGGTGGAGGAAAACCCTAAGGGGCGGCAACCTTAGGTCCTAGGGGGCGGTAACCCTAGGTCCTAGGGGGTGGTAACCCTAGGCGGAAAGTCCAGTCGGTCTGGAGGACCGGACTGGCAACAGGTAAATCTCCTGAGTGGAGTAGGTGAGGACGCGTTCCCCGTAGAGGGAACAATAGGCGTCGGGTCGACCTAGGGTTTCCGGTAGGAAACCCGAAGTCAGACTCGGACAGTCCGGAGACTGTTTATACTTCATTTATCACATTTATTGCATTAGGTGCTAACTTTGTGTTGCAGGGTAGTGTTTGGGACTAACGTATCTTGCAGGGGCAAAGGAGCAACCTAAAGCCTCGGATGAACAGTGTCCGAGGCGCCTTCATGGAGCTTGGAGGCGCCTCGGGTGCAAGGCAAGGAGCTGGCTGCGGCGCCTTGGTGAACAGTGTAAGGCGCCTTGAACAGATGAAGGCGCCCTGTGAACAGTGGAAGGCGCCTTGAATCTGTGATAAGGTTCAACCAGTTCGCCCCTTATCTCCGCGGCTGACTCGGCCATTCAAGGCGCCTTGGTGAACAGTAGAAGGCGCCTTGAACACCCTTTATAAGGGGTTTTGACCAGCAGCTCTCTTAAACGAACTCCAAGCAATCCTTACGCTACAAGCTACTCTAGAAACGCCCAGAAGTGCTGTTATAAGTCCCCGACAACCCGGAGCTTCAGATTCTACTACTTTATTGTTGTCGGTATAATTTGTTTTAGTTCTTTCAATTGTAATATCTTATTGTACATTTTACGAGCTTATAGTTGTTGCCCACGGAAAGCGATCAAGGATCGCGGGCCTTCGAGTAGGAGTCGCCTTAGGCTCCGAACGAAGTAAAATCTCTCGTGTCTCTCTGTGTGTGTTTGTTCTTAATTCCGCTGCGTGTTTTTAAACTCCGATAGTTTTACGAATCGAAAGAAATAGCCACGAGCGCTATTCACCCCCCCCCCCTCTAGCGCGTCTCGATCCAACAATTGGTATCAGAGCGGGGTCGCTTTGAACTGGTGCAACCACCATTCAAGCATTTTTTCGTGGCTTTGTCATTTGTATAGGTTGAAAATATAACCTTACGCCTTTCGTTTTTTTCCCTCCAAAACTGTTTTCGAAAAATTAATTTTCATCTTTTCACCATTGGTTGGAATTAGCGAAATATTGCATTTTCAAAAACTTGTGGTAATATTCTTTTAATATTATTTTAATAATATTTTAATAATATTTTATTATTTTTTTCAAAATTCCTGAATTACTATCTTTATTTCTCTCCCGCACTACTAATCCAAGACTAAGTCTTGGAACAAGTTTTATTGTGTTTATTTTACGAGATTCCTTCTAATGGCCTACGAAGATGGATACAACTTCACATGCCTACCACTGCTGTCTGACGAGAACTTCAGATACTGGAAAGACCAGGTGGAGCATCAATTAAAGACCGAAGCAGAAATATGGACCATAGTCCATATTGGATTCACTCTCCCCACCAAAGAAGGTGTACTCATCACCTGTGACAAGTGGGATGCACAAACAATAAGGACATTCGAGGCAAATGCAAAAGCCACTTACATTCTCCTATGCGGACTAACAAATTCAGATCTTGATCGAGTTGGAAAGTTCAACAATGCTAAGGAGCTTTGGGAGAAAGTGCTCAAGCTTTATGAGATCCCTTCAGAGTTAGAAAATCGAATAGAACCTGAGTCCGAATTTGAAATTGAATCCTCAGAGTCAACCTTCGAACTAGACTCAGAAGAATCAGAGCAAACTGATATCATAGCACTGATGGCCAAAGATGAGATATCTGAATCTGAGTCAGAATTTGAAATGGCAACAGTCAAGGGGGAGGATCCTATCATGGATCTAAAAGGTAAAATTGTAAATTCAAATTGTAAATCTCTCATAATCTGTTTTAAGTGTAGGGAGAGAGGGCACTATAGAAACGACTGCCCCACTCGTAAGACTCGACCGACACAATCGGAGGAGAAGGAGAAAATGATCAGGAGAGGGAAGAAATACATCAAATGCTCCAAATGCAAACTAATGGGTCACTGCAAAAGACAATGCCCAGAAAGAAGACCCAAGAATCCAGAGGGAGAAATCAAGGTTAGTAAGTTTACATTATATGAAAATCCAGTTTTTGCAACACATGATCGCACTAGCTTAACTAATCCTGCTTGCTCTAGTATAGATTTCTCTTCAAAATTAGATATGCATGCTAATAATGTAATAAACAAAATTAATTCAAATAAGAAATTAACTCTTAGAAAAGTAGAAATACAAAATAATATTTTAAAAGATAAAGTTGATAAATTAGAGAAGATTGTTAATAATTTAGTCAAATCACGAAATCTAGACTTGGGTTATAAATCTAAAGTAAAACTTAAACAGTACAAACCAAGTTATAATCAAGTACCTTTTATTTATTTAACTTAATAAAACGTAAATCAATAACATAGGAGGAGGCTCCAGAATAGCTGACACCTCCGAAATTAATCCACCCGATAAGGGTAAATAAGAGTAGATTACCCGGCAGGGTAATTAAGGTTAGATTAAAATGGGTTAAGTTTAACTTAACCAACGGTACTGGTGAAGTTTTTGGATGATAGTACGTTAGGGAAGCTTGGGCATCGCATGTCTAGGAAGATATGGCTTCGACCTGGTGCATTTGGCCAAGTGGAACTGACCGAAGCTACCCTTAAATGGATCCTAACTAGTTAGACCAAAGTTTAGTATTAAGTTCAATGGGTAGGACTATTTGGAAAACCTCGAAGGCATGGTTACTTTAATGAGTTCCTTGTGACTCACCATAGCCCAGAAGTTTATCCAAAGAATGCTTATTTGTTGAACCCAAAGTTAAACCTGAATCTAACACAAAGTTAAACCAAACCCTTAAATTGAACCTCAATTCATCTCACAACAATTATAGGGTTCCCTGATTGAAAATTTAGATCGGGTGAGATGACTAAGAAATTAAAATTGATTTAAAACATAATTTGAAAATTATTTAAAAATCTTTTCAAAATTAACTTCAAAATATTTTTAAAAATGTTATTAAACTTCATTTCAAAATTATTTGAAAAATCTTTCAAAATCATTTTAAAAATCTTTTTAAACTTCATTTCAAAATTATTTGAAAATCATTTTAAAAAAATCTTTTTAAACTTCATTTCAAAATTATTTGAAAAATCTTTCAAAATCATTTTAAAAATCTTTTTAAACTTCATTTCAAAATTATTTGAAAATCATTTTTAAAAAATCTTTTTAAACTTCATTTCAAAATTATTTGAAAAATCTTTCAAAATCTTTTCAAACTTTATTTCAAAATTATTTCACAAATCTTTTCAAAATCATTTTAAAAATCTTTTTAAACTTTATTTCAAAATTATTTGACAAATCTTTTCAAAATCATTTTTAAAAATCTTTTTAAACATCATTTCAAAATTATTTGAAAAATCTTTTCAAAATCTTTAAAACTTAATTTAAAAATAATTTTCAAGTTTATTTGAAAAATCTTTTCAAAATCGTTTCAAAACTTAATTTCAAAATTTTTTAAAAGTTTATTTGAAAAATCTTTTCAAAACTTAATTTCAAAATTTTTTAAAAAGTTTATTTGAAAAATCTTTTCAAAACTTAATTTCAAAATTATTTTAAAGTTTATTTGAAAAATATTTTCAAAATCTTTAAAACTTAATTTCAAAATTCTTTTAAAGTTTATTTGAAAAATATTTTCAAAATCATTTTAAAACTTAATTTCAAAATTCTTTTAAAGTTTATTTGAAAAATCTTTTCAAAATCAATTCTTAATTTCAAAATTCTTTTAAAATTTATTTGAAAAATCTTTTCAAAATCCTTAAAACTTAATTCTTTTAAAGTTTATTTTCAAAATCTTTTCAAAATCATTTCTTAATTTCAAAATTCTTTTAAAATTTATTTGAAAAATCTTTTCAAAATCCTTAAAACTTAATTCTTTTAAAGTTTATTTGAAAAATCATTTCAAAATCTTTAAAACTTAATTTCAAAATTCTTTTAAAATTTATTTGAAAAATCTTTTCAAAATCATTTCAAAATCTTTAAAAATTAATTTCAAAATATTTTCAAAACATTTCAAAATCATATAAAACTTAATTTCAAAGTCTTTGAAAAATCATTTCAAAATCTTTTAAAACTTAATTTCAAAATCTTTGAAAAATCATTTCAAAATCATTTCAAACTTAATTTCAAAATCTTTGAAAAATCATTTAAAACTTAATTTCAAAATATTTGAAAAATCCTTCAAAATCATTTTAAAAATATGTTTAAACTTTATTTCAAAATTATTTGAAAAATCTTTTCAAACTTCATTTTAAAATTATTTGAAAAATCTTCAAAATAATGGTCACTTATTTGGAATGTTGTAAATTAAAGTAAACCCCATCTCACACTCACTCATATGCTAAACATGCTTGTTAATCTAGAATGACTGAGATGGAAAATTAGGAAAATAATGTTTGAACCTCTCATGCTTGAACTTTTGAACTCAAAAATGTATTAAGGCATTAATTAAGGGGGAGTGATTTTGAGTCGGTTTTAAAATTAGTTTTTCTTTAAAATTTTTAACTTGACCTTAAAATTAAAAACTATTTTTGGCATATCTTCGAAAATTCAAGCTATTTTTAACTTAGCTTTAAAATTAAAATTATTTATGACCTGACTTTTAAATTATAACTCCTCTATAAGCTAAATGTTTTCAAAGCTGAGCACTTAATTAAGTTTTCTCTAACTAAACTTAGTTAAATTATTTTCTAAACTTAGCTACTTGGCAAGATATTTTCTCAACGCAATCATTTTTACGCCGAAAACATAGCTAAGTATTTTCAAATATAGCTAAATATTTTTTTTCAAAAACATTTAGCTAAGTACTTTTTAAAGTGTTTAAAACAAAAAAATTTTAGCTAAATATCTCTCAAAACAATTATTTTCAAATGCTAAGGTCTGCTGAAAATGCTAAGTATTTTCCAAAGCATTCTCAAAATTTCATCAAAACAATTTTTTTTTTAAAAAAAATAATAATAAAACTAAATCTTTTTGAAATCACAAATATTTGCTAAGTTACTGTTTAAAGATAAAATAACTTTATCTCAGCTAAAAGTATCTCTCAAACTAAAGGAAGAATTTTGCTTTCAAAATTATGATTACACCTCTTACAAGAAAAACTAAGTGTTTATCAAAAGTAAATTAAAAGATTGGAAGATAAGATTGAAAATTATCTTTGAAAGTTAAGCTAAGGCCCAGATTTTCTTCACTCTCTTAGGTATTTTGATATATGGCAAAAGGGGAGAGTAGGAAGAAATTCAAAGAATATTATAAATTAAAATTAAAACGAAAATTTTGTTGTGAATGTGTCTATGCTTTATTTATGCCTGTGCTTATTTATGCGTATCTTTATTGCATTTTTACTTAACTTTGAAAAGGGGGAGATTGTTGGTGCAGTAAGCATCCGACGATCGAACCTCAGTTTTGATAATGGCAAAGGGATTCAAAGTTAAGATTCCTTGTTATCTAACGTGGTTAAATAAGGTTTCAGGAAAGTCCTAACTGCGGTTAGGCAAGGGAAAATCCTAAGGGGGGGTAACCTTAGGTCCTAGGGGGCGGTAACCCTAGGTGAAGGAAAATCCTAAGGGGGGCAACCTTAGGTCCTAGGGGGCGGTAACCCTAGGTGGAGGAAAACCCTAAGGGGCGGCAACCTTAGGTCCTAGGGGGCGGTAACCCTAGGTGAAGAAAAACCCTAGGGGGCGGTAACCCTAGGTCCTAGGGGGTGGTAACCCTAGGCGGAAAGTCCAGTCGGTCTGGAGGACCGGACTGGCAACAGGTAAATCTCCTCAGTGGAGTAGGTGAGGACGCGTTCCCCGTAGAGGGAACAATAGGCGTCGGGTCGACCTAGGGTTTCCGGTAGGAAACCCGAAGTCAGACTCGGACAGTCCGGAGACTGTTTATACTTCATTTATCACATTTATTGCATTAGGTGCTAACTTTGTGTTGCAGGGTAGTGTTTGGGACTAACGTATCTTGCAGGGGCAAAGGAGCAACCTAAAGCCTCGAATGAACAGTGTCCGAGGCGCCTTCATGGAGCTTGGAGGCGCCTCGGGTGCAAGGCAAGGAGCTGGCTGCGAGAAGCTGTTCAAGGCGCCTTGGTGAACAGTGTAAGGCGCCTTGAACAGATGAAGGCGCCCTGTGAACAGTGGAAGGCGCCTTGAATCTGTGATAAGGTTCAACCAGTTCGCCCCTTATCTCCGCGGCTGACTCGGCCATTCAAGGCGCCTTGGTGAACAGTAGAAGGCGCCTTGAACACCCTTTATAAGGGGTTTCGACCAGCAGCTCTCTTAAACGAACTCCAAGCAATCCTTACGCTACAAGCTGCTCTAGAAACGCCCAGAAGTGCTGTTACAAGTCCCCGACAACTCGAAGCTTCAGATTCTGCTACTTTATTGTTGTCGGTATAATTTGTTTTAGTTCTTTCAATTGTAATATCTTATTGTACATTTTACGAGCTTATAGTTGTTGCCCACGGAAAGCGATCAAGGATCGCGGGCCTTCGAGTAGGAGTCGCCTTAGACTCCGAACGAAGTAAAATCTCTCGTGTCTCTCTGTGTGTGTTTGTTCTTTATTCCGCTGCGTGTTTTTAAACTCCGATAGTTTTCCGATTTGAAAAAGAAATAGCCACGAGCGCTATTCACCCCCCCCCCCTCTAGCGCGTCTCGATCCAACACATTATGTGTAATTTATTTGAAATTGAAATGCTTGAGTTACCTAGGGTTGAGGATGGATGAAGACTTTCTTCTTCATCCCTTCCGGAGGTAGAAGCTTCTTCCTCTTGCTCCATTCTTGAAGAAGAACTCTCCTCCTCTTCTTCCTTAGATGTTGAGTAGCCCTCAACTTCTAATTCCTCTCCTCCACGATGTGAGCTACTTGGCTCACTTGACTCCTCTTCATGGCTTGAATTGGAGCTCTCCTCATGGAACTTCGCCAAGTTGTTCCACAACTCCTTGGCATCGTTATATCCACCTATCCTACACAAAACATCATTAGGTAAAGAAAATTCAAAAATTTTCAATACCTCATCGTTGACTAGGGATTGGTGGACTTGTTCCTTGGTCCACTTCTTCTTCTCTAGGGTTTCTCCTTTCTTGTCCATCGGAGGCTTGAAACCTAATTGAACACAACTCCAATTTTCAAGATTAGTCATAAGAAAATACCTCATTCTTACCTTCCAATACGCGAAGTCGTCGCGATCGTAGAAGGGTGGAATGGTGATGTCTTCTCCGAGTTGATCCATCTCTAGCCTGTACTCCCCCGGGTGTTGATCTGACGAAGAGCGACCTCGCTCTGATACCACTTGTTAGGATCGATGATCGCGGCTAGAGAGGGGGGTGTGAATAGCCGACCCCAAATCTTCGCGTTTCTTTCTACAAACTAGGGTTAGCGCAGCGGAAATAAAAACAAGAAACGAAGACAAGAAATCAAACCTCAATACGCGTCGATGTAACGAGGTTCGGAGATGAAACTCCTACTTCTCGGCGTGTCCGTAAGGTGGACGAAGCCTATCAATCCGTCGGTGGATGAGTCCCCGGAGAACCGGCTAATATATACTCCTTGTGGGTGGAGAAACCTTGCCACAATAACTCTTGCAACAGCAAGATAGAAGTACACAAAATACAAAGAAGCACAAGACAATATGAATGTAAAACAAACACGCTTGCCTTCTCGTCGACTGGTTGAAGCAGCAACTTCACGAGACGCCTACAACAGCAGGAACCCAGTCGAAGAAGCTCACACGAAGCTTCGGAACTCAGCAAAGCTCAAGAGCACACCAGCAGCTCAGTCGAAAGAAGAGAGAAGAAGAAGTGAAGAAGCAGAGGCTCGATCTCCTTTTATAACCTGCGAAGAAGAAGACACAGGAACTAGCCGTTGTGTCGCAACGGCTAGGACCTGGACCGATCAGGCTCCACCCTGATCAGTCCAGAGCCTCTCTGATCGGTCATGGGACCGATCAGGCTCTAGTATGATCGGTCCCCAGACCGATCAGCCAACTCTCTGTGAGAGTTGGTTCGTCTCTGATCGGTCTCCAGACCGATCAGAAGAGCCTCAGTAAGCCACTGATCGTTATCTGATCGGTCACCAGACCGATCAGATACCCAGCGTATCGCTGGATCGATCCACTGATCGATCCAGAGCTTGGTTTTTGCCCAAACCAAGTCCCAAGTCTCCCACACCAACCTCCAGTCAACCTTGACCAGTTGGTACATCATGCTTAGCATCCGGTCACTCCCTTGACCTGCTAAGACTCTTCACCAAGTGTCCGGTCAATCCCTTTGACCCACTTGGACTTCCTTTTCGTGTCAAGTATCCGGTCACTCCCTTGACCTACTTGACCTTCTCAACACCAGATGTCCGATCACCCTTGATCCATCTGGATTTTCCCTTGCCCGGCTTCACTCACCAGGACTTCCCAACTGCCTGGCTTTACTCACCAGGACTTTCCCTTGCCTGGCTTCACTCACCAGGACTTTCACCAACTGCCTGGCTTCACTCACCAGGACTTTCCCTTGCCTGGCTTCACTCACCAGGACTTTCACCTGGCTTCACTCACCAGGATTTCCCGTCTGCCTTCCTGGTCTAGAGAACGAGCTACCGAGCCCTCTCTGACCTAGTCCGGAGAACGAGCTACCGAGCCCTCTCCGACTTCGTCCGGTCCAGAGAACGAGCTACTAAGCCCTCTCTGATCTAGTCCGGTGAACGAGCTACCGAGCCCTCTCCGACTTCCACCAGGTCCAGAGAACGAGCTACCAAGCCCTCTCCGACTTCCCTATGCCAAGTTTCCATACTTGGACTTCTCTGTGCCAAGTCTCCATACTTGGACTTTTCCCGTGCCAAGCTCCCTGCTTGGACTTTTCACCATGCCAAGCTCCCTGCTTGGACTTTTCCGAGTCAGGTCAACTCACCTCGGGTCAACCAGGTCAACCTTGACCAAGGTTGCACTAACAATCTTCCATCAAAATACAACTCTTCTGTTTTCGTCAAACATCAAAATACAACTCAGTCAGGTCAACTCGAGTCGGGTCAACCAGGTCAACCTTGACCTAAGGTTGCACCAACAATGCATACTCATAAGTTAAGGCCGCCTTGATATTTGTGTTAAGATGAGATCATTTGTGTAATGATTAGAATAAATGCACCCGCCATTTACTGAATCTGCTTGAGGTCATATTAGAATTCATATGTTGAATTCAGGATTAGACATTGGGAATGTCTAAATCGAAATCTATACGATGTTAAATTTTGGGAAAAACATGCGTTCTTTTTGGTAAAGAGAATAACATCGTAACATGTGATTCATACCACATGTGCTATGGTGACAAGAATGGTAGTAGGAGAATGGATCTCTGCTTCTCTACTATGTGAGACCCTTGAAATTATAAGTTAATCTCGATTTTACCCTAAGTGACTATTTAGCTGTCTACTTGAAGTTCTGATCAGTGTCTGCTACTTTAGCATGTTTCCTATTGGCTATGGATGATTCGGTCTATGGAGCATAACTAGGAAAGCGACCGATTAAAATGAATAGATTCTAACTAAAAAGGAAGATTAAGATTGATTTACATCTGTGACATTTATTTACTGGTACCAGTTACATTTTTAGTTCAGTACATAAAATGTAATTGTGAATAATTTGTTTGATTGGAGATGTTGAACATGCTCTTGACATTGAGTCAATATGAGGGATTAGAGATGTTCATAATGATGTAAATAATTTAATCTGGGGTAAAGGCAAGTCATTTATGTCTTTGATTCGTTCTATGGACATTTATATCTCTGATTTGTTCTATGGAGCAGCTAAGTATGGTGTGACAATCTTCTTAGCAATTGAATGCTCACTGTGCTTGCTGTCGCACGAACCATTTTCCCTAATGTATGGAATGGATGTTCTAATTTGGTCTTTGTGACTAATTTTGCTCTGGTCTTTGTGACTTGATCCTCATAAAGTTTACGTGACTTATTTGGTCTTTGTGACTAATTTTGCTTTGGTCTTCGTGACATGATCACCTTGTAGTCTATGAGACTAACATGGTTTATGTGAGCATATAACCTTATGGATTGACTTGGACGAGTGAGAGATGTTGGGCGTTACAGGAGACGAAAGGGTTCGTCTCTTTTGTCGCTGCAAACTCCTGTTTGCTGCAAACGCCAAGGAGACGAAGGGGCGTCCTTTCCCCTTCGTCTTCCTCAGCCTTCCTATAAAAGGAGCGTCCAAGCACAGATCAAAAGGAAGGAGCAGAAGGTTTTGCGAAGGTGATTAGAGAGCACTGCCAAGCTGTGAGGTGATCATGTGTGAGCGTCAGAGAACGTCCAGAGACCGGGATTTGGTTCGTGAAAGAGTTCGAGGAGGTTCTGTGAGGTGATCTTCTCGGCAATAGCAGCAGCGACATCTCCAGCGGTTCTTCGGCGATTTCTTCGGGCGATCACTGTGAGTGGTTACCGCTTTATTTAGTTTTTATTTCATACTCTCAAAATCAACAGAGCCATGGAGCAAGTAGAGTGCTTTTAATCCTCTCCTTTTCCTTATTACCCAAATTCGGTAACACTTCATCTAATACATCTCTGAAATACATCGGTGAACAACACGAATAAGATTGCTTGTTGCTCTTACTCTTTCCCTCATCTTCCTTTACTTTCTTACACTTATCCTTCATCACAAATTTCCCCTTAACCCATGGTGCTCCCCGTAACCTTCTTTAATTTTAGAGATTTATTTTTCATTTCTGCATAAAATAAATTAACAATTTAGTGAAAACAAATTAATTTAATAGTCATACCATCAAGACAAACCATACAAAATTAGGCATCGAGCCACTAAAATTGAGTATATTATTCAATTTATTGATAATCACTATACAACAATCATATATCTCATTTAATCATTCTATTAAAGAAGGTAAAACACAAATACATTCATAAAATTACAATTAAAAATCCATAATCCAATTTTATTCAAACTACCAATATCAACAACACTAAAAAGCAACAATTTTGTCAAAACTAATTTATTTATAATTCATACCATAAAGCACCAACTATGAAAAATTGAGTATCAAAATACTTAAATTGAGTATATTATTCAATTTATTAATAATCAATACATAAATGTAACATATCTCTTTCAATTATTGAATTGAAGAAGATAAGACACAAACATAGTTATAAAATTACAATTTGAACACCCAAACTAATTTTATTCGAGTTAGTAGAATCGACACCACCAAAAAGTAAAACAATTTACACATACTCTAAAATACAAATCCTAAAATTTTTGGGTATTAAAATATTTAAATTGAGTACATTACCCAGTTTATTAATAATCACTATTAAACACCCATATATCTTATTCATTCTTTGAATTAAAGAAGATGCAATACAAATTTAATTATAAAATTACAATTCGAGCACCCAAACTTAATTTTATTCAACCTAACAAAATCAACAATATCCATGAACTAAAGTTTTGATTTTTCACATCATTTTACAAAAATATACACAATAATAATCTTAATTTTATTCTACAAACAAAAATACCAAATCAATCAAAATTTAGGGCACAATGGCATACCTTCTACTCAAATTAGTCTGTTTCTACCTTCGAAATATGACGCAAACCACTTACTTTTTCGCATTAACTATCCACTAGTTGTTCCAATTACCGCCTTCTTACTTTTCAAATCCACTATTCATTTCTTGGGTTGAAGGTAAAGATAAATTTTCACTGGTTTTTAAAAGTTCTACACTTCAAATCCAAGCTTTAAGTTCTACATTTGAAGGTGAAAATTGGATTTTACTGTCTCTCTAATTTTTACCTTTAATATCGACGGAATTGATTTGGATGGTCGTCGATAATTTAGGGTCGAAGTCAAGGGAGTGCGTTCAAAGTCAGGGGAGTATAAAATTATTGTGAGCACAATTAAATAAATTAAGTATGAATTAGAGAGTTGAAATAAATTAGAGCAAATAAATGAGGATAAAGTTTCAATTGTTGTTGGAAATTTTACAGCAGTTTGCCTTTTGATACAATGATGATCCTATGTTTTTTGATAAGATAATATATATTAACGTTAAAATCCATACGTATGCTAGACTCTTGGTTGTTTATTCAAAAAAAAAAAAAAATTGGATACTAAACCTAATGGATAGTTATTCATCAATAATTCAAATGGACCAACATATCTGCACGCGCAAGGCACACACACGAACAAAGCTAACCTAGCTAACCTTTTGAAGAGTAGATTCTCTGATCTGTAAATTGTGGATCAGGAGATGATCCACTACATGAAGACTTTTGATTTGGATGAACCCCACCTACTTAAAGATGAGGTCCAATCAAATCAAAGGTCCTCATCAGTGGATCATCCCCTGATCCGTAATTTACAGACCAGAAGATTCCTACTGAACCTTTTGATAGTCAATGACCATCTAAATAACGAAGGGTTTGATAAGTGAAGTATTACTAATATCAAACGATCCAATATAGACCCAATGCAAGATATCTCAAACGACCTAGTATTATAGGCCCCAATGCAGGATCTAAGTAGGTAACTCATGAAAAATATTTAATCATAATACAGTAACTCTTTATATAAAAAAATTAAACACCCAATAAAATATTTTATACCTATTAAAAATCTACTGTAATTAATAAACACTCATGTATATACCAACACTATAAAATTACCTATTTTGTTTATTCAATTGGTGGATAAAACGAATAAGTTTATTTTGAATAAGGAGGGAACTTTGATGGTAGTAATATCATGGTTCACAGTACGACAATGATCCGTTAACAAAAAAAACAACATAAATTTTTTTCATAAAAATCTATCAATAATTTTGATACAATAATTTAAAATCCCTTAATTGATCATAATATAAAATGATTAACAAAATTATTTAATACAATCAATTAGATATTAATAACATTTACAAACTCTATCGACATATCCTTTGTTAATAATATTATGATTCACTATACATAGATCCAATATCCTATTAACAAAAAAAAACAATATAAATTTTTTTTATAAAAATCTATCAATAATTTAAAAGCTCTTGATCAATCATAAAATAATTGACAAAGTTGTTTAAAATACAATCATCTGGATATTAACAGAATTTCTAAACTCTATCCTATGCATGCAACCTACACAATGGGCATCTCCTTTGTTCACAAAGATAAGAATCAATATACTCAATATAAAAAATATACATACAAGGAATAACATGAATTTATTGAACATTGCTACTACCTTCCATACAAATTACACATTATTTAGATAATTCCTGCTTGATTGAAATATGAATTCGTAACTGTTGCATCTGGAGTTAGAGTTGTAGCTTGATGTGTGTAAATACACTAGATATCTCATTTGTCACTAAGCCAACAGTCAATAGGATTAGCATAGAAAACACGAATTTATTGATAATCTATAATGTCTTCTATGTAAATTATACATTCTCTAGGTAATTCATTTGATTGATCTGGAATGTGCAATCCTACCGAGAAGGATGGATCTACCTGGATTTGAAATTACCCAAAAATAAGAACATAAACATAAAAAATAGCATCAACAAAGTATTAATAGATAATGTAGGGATAAAGAAATAGTCTTTCATTTGAGTGTGAAGAGACCTTCATACTTGTCTATAATAAAATGTTTCCCTCAGATATGTATATGAAATGCTCACATTGGTGTCACAAACAATCAAATAAAAAAAAACTATCAATAGTGATACGGTGTGTATTTTGTGGGGTCAATAGGATGATATAGTCATGAGTCAAGGCCACGAGAAGGTCAGGAGTCAAGCTGACCTGACGGACGGGAAAGTCAAAAGTCAAGCCTCCGTGACCGGTCATAAGTCAAGCTGACCTAGCGGACAGGAAAGTCAAAAGTCAAGCCCCCGTGGCAGGTCAACAGTCAAGCCGGCGTGAAGATCAAGGAGGTCAAAAGTCCAGGTTACGTGGCCAAAGTCAGTCTCAGTGGACAGGGTGGTCAGAGGGGATTATAAGACCAGCCCTGATAGTGATTATGAACGGGCCCGTGGGCCAGGTACCGTTAAGGAAGGAGATTGCAAATAAACAGGTATGGTTATAGACCTTGCACTCAGGTCGGAACATTCAAGCCAAGGATCACAGGTCTGGTTACAGACCTGACGCCCAGGTCGGAACATTCAAGCCAAGGATCACAGGTCTGGTTACAGACCTGGCGCCTAGGTCAGAACATTCAAGCCAAGGATCACAAGTCTGGTTACAGACCTGGCGCCCAGGTCGAAACATTCAAGCCAAGGATCACAGGTCTGGTTACAGACCTGGTGCTCAGGGCGGAACATTCAAGCCAAGGATCACAGGTCTGGTTACAGATTGTTGGGACCGAAAAGTAGCTAGAGGGGGGGTGAATAGCTCGTCGCTCGCTAGGTGCTCGTCGTTGCTTGTTTCTTCAAAGATGTGCAGCGGAAATACAAGAAACAAACCACACAACGCTAACAAGGTTGGTTTACTTGGTATCCACCTCACAAGAGGTGACTAGTCCAAGGATCCACACCTACTCACGCACCCTCCACTAATAAAACCCTCCTTTTCGGTAACTACCGAAGGCGGAGAAGCCCTACAAGTTCACACTACAAGAGGAAGGGGAAAGGATACAAAATACAAGCACAAAGCTTACAATGAGTACAAGAAAATCCTAACCCTAGCTTTCTTCCTCTTGCAATAGATCCGCCTCTTGACTTGGAAGAACCTCCAAGAACTTCAAGAACTGGCGTGGAGAGCTCTGAGGAGTCGTCGGTGAAGATATGAGCTCTGTCGTGGAAGCAATGCTAAAGGAAATGAACGCCTGCGGCTTAAATCGACGCTAACGGTCGGATCTCGATCGATTGGATTACTCCCAATCGATCGGGGAGGCTTTGGATCGATCCACGGATCGATCCAGAGCGCCTCTGTGCTCTCTGGAATAGCCTGGATCGATCGGTGGATCGATCCAGGGCTTATCGCGCATAAACAGCAGCTCCCAATCGATCCACTGATCGATTGGGACCTCTGGATCGATCCACCGATCAATCCAGAGGGGTTCTGTTCGCGGGGACTCACCGGATCGATCGGCCGATCGATCCAGATCTGCTGGATCAATCGGCTGATCAATCCAAATCTGCTGAATCAATCGGCTGATCAATCCAGATATTGGTTTTTGCCCAAAACCAAGTCCAAAGCCCCCTAAACCAACATCCAGTCAACCATGACTTGTTGGTACATAAAACCTAGCATCCGGTCACCCTTGACCATCTAGGACTCTCTCACCAAGTGTCCGGTCAATCTCTTTGACCCACTTGGACTTTTCTCCTCTTGTCAAGCATCCGGTCAATCCCTTTGACCTACTTGGACTTTTCTTCCTCGTGCCAAGTATCCGGTCAATCCCTTTGACCTACTTGGACTTTCACCAGATGTCTGGTCAACCTTGACCCATCTGGATTTCCCCATGCCTGGCTTCACTCACCAGGACTTCCCTTCTGCCTAGCTTCACTCACTAGGACTTCTCTTCTGCCTGGCTTCACTCACCAGGTCTTTCACCTAGCTTCACTCACTAGGATTTTCACCTGGCTTCACTCACCAGGATTTTCCTTTGCCTGGCTTCACTCACCAGGACTTTCACCTAGCTTCACTCACTAGGATTTCCTCACTGCCTAGCTTCACTCACTAGGTCTTTCACCTGGCTTCACTCACCAGGATTTTCCTTCTGCCTAACATCCTAGTTAGGACTTCTCAGTCAAGTATCCGGTCAATCCTTGACCTACTTGACTCTTCTTCAATCAGCCTTGTATTGTCAAACATCGAAACACAAACCAAGACTCAAGCTTGGTCAACCTTGACCTGAGGGATGTTGCACCAACAATCTCCCCCTTTTTGATGTTTGACAATACCAACACTATCACTTACAATACCACATGTAAGTTAGGCTAATCTCATAGCCTAAACCTTCTTCATGCCACTAGGTAATGAATACATAAGTTAAGCCCTTCATTCTCCCCCTAAGAGGGCAAACTCCCTCTAGGTAATGAAAGCCTAACTTACTCTCTTTCATTCTCCCCCTATTGGCACACATCAAACCATGCCTCATTTTTGGGCACACATCAACAAATTCACTTGTTGAAAACTCTCCCCCTGAAAAGTTGATCATCGTTGTTCACAACTTCACTCGTTGTGATCAACACGATAATGAAGGTCTCATACCCTTCATTATCCTTAACCCTACATTTCCCATTAATGTAGTCAAATGCCCATCCTTGAGAATTTTTAACTTAAACTACTTGAACAATGAGGATATCCACTCCCCATTAAAGTTCAAACGCTCAACCTAGAGCATGTTCTGAAAAGAAGGTTAACCACCTCCCAAGGTTCATGAAAAATAATTTTAATGTCTTTAAAGAGTCTCTCCCCCTAAAAACATGGTAGTAACTTCTGTCATTGCACCAACAATGACTTGGAATCCCTAAACCTTTAGGAAACCCAAATTACGAAGTTTTGAGGTTCAAATATTCAAAAATTTGAAGCAAACCTCAACCTAAACTTCAACTTAGTCTCCCTTAACCAATCCATCTTTGTTTTCAACATGAAAACACCCTTTTTATGTATACAAATGTATTTTGAGGGGTTAGGAATGGTTACCTAGACTAAAATAGGTTCAAAATGCTGAAAATAAGCTTTCCCAGCCAAAATCAGCATCTTCGATCGATTGGAGTTGGGTTCCAATCTATTGAACCCTGCTGAATCGATCCATTGATCGATTCAGTCTTCTTGGATCGATCCATTGATCGATCCAGCGAGCTTCTGCTCGCGAGAAATGCCTTCTCAATCGATCGGCTGATCGATTGAGGCACTCCAATCGATCCACTGATCGATTGAAGACCTGAAATTGCTGAAATTCAATTTCAGCCAATTTCAGAAACCCCTAGAAAATTCTACAAAATTCCAAAAATCGTGAAAATTTGTGTAGACATTATTTAGGGCGTATATTATCATGGAAAAATAATTTTCTATGAAAATACATCATATTTTCAAATATTGACACAAACATGAAAATTTACATAAACTTTAGTGTTTTCTTCAAGTTTGTGTCTAACTATTCAATGGTGATTCCTATCAAAAGATAGCCTTTACCAAGGTTTTCCAAAATCATTTTAAAACCTTTTCAAAACCAATATCCCATCATGTTCCTTGGGCTTAATGCACATGACTTGTACATTAGCTTTCCCAATGATGGGAAAACACATAACTATGTGTTTTGATGAACTTAAAACTCAAAGAAATACACTAAATCAACATGTTGAGTTTTGTTCATCATCCTAACATCTCACTTGTATCTATTGTGTACAAAACACATACAAGTCATCTTATAGGTCTTTGTGAGATGTAAAGTTTGGTTTTGCCCTAATCTAGGGATCATGCATATTTATCTAGGCATTTTGTAGATATTGGACATCCACCTAGGATGTCACTTGTTGATACACTTCGTAAATGTCATTTGTCCTTAATTTTAAGGAATTAAAAATAATGCATGATAATGTTATGGCATACATCAAAATGAAATAGTTTTCAAAAGAAAGATTCCTATAACTACATGATATTTTTGTGTTTTCATAATAAGGCATGAGTGCAAAATACAAAACTAAATATGATGTCATGGCATATAGTGAGCAAACAATCATGGCAAGGTTTAGCATAAATAAAATACCTAGATTACCTATCTAAGTGTCCTTAAACCTTAGCTAAGTTAAAACTTAACCCTAGATTGCCCTCTAAATGCTCCAAGAAAATGTCAAAGCCTAAATTTGCATTTCTAGTTCTCTTGATTAACTTATGTCAATTGAAATTAAGCTTATTCCTCAAATGTTGACATATTTCGTTCTTCCACAAAAGTAGCATTTTAAATTAAGACTTAGATTGACCTTAAATTTCCTAAGAACATACCAAAATCCCAACTTGGTAGTTCTTATGATTTTCCCAATTTGTATCACTTAAAATATCATCCAATTTATCAAATTATGACACATTTTACTCTTCCCAAGAGTAAACATAAATCCACTTCATTTTCAAAGGTTAATAATAACCTTGAAAATGCTCCTTGAGTGTCAATTTCTTCAAAGTTGGGTTAACTACCCTTCTTCTTAGAGTTGACACTCTCTAACCCATCTATGGGGTAGAGAAGATGCTCCTAGGAACCCAAAACCTATTGGTGCTCCTTGAATGCTCTAGGTATTCACTAGGGATAACTTCCCTAGATACCTTCCTAGTGACCTTGTTTGGCTTCTTAGAAGCCTTGGTCACTTTTTCTAGGTCAACTATAGGGATAGCCTCCCTTGTGACCTTGTTAGTGACTTTCTTAGACTTCTTAGAAGTCTTAGTCACATTTGTTGTTGCAAAGATACTTCTAGGGATGACTTCCCTTATATCCTTGACTTGACTTCTAGACTTAGGGTTGGTTCCATAGCTATAGGGAACCCTATGGTAAGTAGGTACATCCTTTTTGATTTTAGGTTTGTATCCCAAACCTCTATGGCCCTTGGATGACCCTTGTTGTTCTAAACCTAGATTTTGCTCATTTTACCCTTTAAGGATATTTTCCATCCTTTTTAGGGTCTTTTCTAGTTTGTCAAGTCTTGACCTCAATACTTGTTTTCCATCACTAAGTCCTTAGTTTTTGATTTTCCATTAAATCCATGAGCATTTTTGTTTCTAGGCTTGTAGCTAAAATCCTTAGAGTTCTTGCCTAGACTTTTACCTACATTCCTAGCCCTAGGTGTAGTGGTTTTAGCATGAAAAACTATATGTTTTTCCTTAACGCTATCATGCTTCCTATTTTCATGGTAAATAGCATTAAAATGATATAAGTTAGAACTATCATGCTTTTGACCATAATTTAAAGGGGTAGGCTCAATGAAAGTTACCTTTCTTTTTACCTTGGAGGCTCCCCCTTGACTTGAGCTTCTTCCATGAGCCTTGACCACTTTCTTCCCTTTAGGGCATTGACTTCGGTAATGCCCCTTTTGATTGCACAAGAAGCACACAATGTGCTCCTTGCTCTTCTTTGTTCTGGGGATGGTCTCCTTGGGCTTCTCCTTACTCTTTTGTGCCACTTGGCCCTTCTTCTTGGCCAATTTAGGGCATTTACTTTTGTAATGCCCATGTTCCCTACATTCAAAGCATATAATATGATTTTTATTATTAATTAAAATGTTTATACCTTTTTGTGTAGGGATGACACTTTCTCCTTTGGATCCGGAGGTAGAAACTTCCTCTTGATCCGAAGGTGATATTCCTCCATTTGATTTTGCTTGACTTGTGGAGGTGGAAGCTTCTTCATCCTCTTCTTCTCTTGACCCGGATGTGGAGGATTCTTCTTGCTCTTGTTCCAGTGTCAATGAAGATTGCTCCCCCTCAATCCTAGAGGTGGAGGCTTCACCTTCTTCTTCATCTTCATCCTCTTGTACATGAAACAAGGAATATACTCCTTCCTTGCTCTTTTGATTGCTCTCCTTTGAGGATGAAGCTTCTTGGACCTCCTCTTCGGAGGTTGAGCATCTCTCAACCTCGGAGTCCTCCTCTTCTTGGTTTTGATCCATTGAGTCGCCCTCTTTAGATTCTCCTTGATTTGGTATAGTGGAGGGGATCTCATGAATCTTTGCCAATTTGCTCCAAAGCTCCTTGGCATCTTCAAACTCTCCAATTTGCTCCAAGATGTTGCTTGGCAATAAATTGACCAAAAGCTTGGTCACTTTGTCATTTGCCTCACATCTTTGGAGTTGCTCCTTACTCCATTTTCTTTTCTTGAGAGCTTTGCCCTTGGAGTTTGTTGGAGCTTTGAAGCCTTCCATTAGAGCAAACCATTGCTCTATCTCCATCATAAGAAAATTTTCGATTCTTGATTTCCAAGAATCGAAGCTTGTGGATGTGTACGGTGGAGCCACCCTTGTGTCAAATCCAAGTCCATCTTGGAATTGCATCTTGAAGTTGAGCTTCTTGAATTCTTTGACTTAGATGAATTTGCTCCAACTTCTTCACCCTCTAGTTTTGCTTGTTTTGTTTGCCCCTTCCGGCGATGATTCTGGTGAAGAGCGGCCTCGCTCTGATACCACTTGTTGGGACCGAAAAGTAGCTAGAAGGGGGGGTGAATAGCTCGTCGCTCGCTAGGTGCTCGTCGTTGCTTGTTTCTTCAAAGATGTGCAGCGGAAATACAAGAAACAAATCACACAACGCTAACAATGTTGATTTACTTGGTATCCACCTCACAAGAGGTGACTAGTCCAAGGATCCACACCTACTCACGCACCCTCCACTAATAAAACCCTCCTTTTCGGTAACTACCGAAGGCGGAGAAGCCCTACAAGTTCACACTACAAGAGGAAGGGGAAAGGATACAAAATACAAGCACAAAGCTTACAATGAGTACAAGAAAATCCTAACCCTAGCTTTCTTCCTCTTGCAATAGATCCGCCTCTTGACTTGGAAGAACCTCCAAGAACTTTAAGAACTGGCGTGGAGAGCTCTGAGGAGTCGTCGGTGAAGATCTGAGCTCTGTCGTGGAAGCAATGCCGAAGGAAATGAACGCATGCGGCTTAAATCGACGCAAACGGTCGGATCCCGATCGATTGGATTGCTCCCAATCGATCGGGGAGGCTTTGGATCGATCCACGGATCGATCCACGGATCGATCCAGAGCGCCTCTGTGCTCTCTGGAATAGCCTGGATCGATCGGTGGATCGATCCAGGGCTTATCGCGCATAAACAGCAGCTCCCAATCGATCCACTGATCGATTGGGACCTCTGGATCGATCCACCGATCGATCCAGAGGGGTTCTGTTCGCGGGGACTCACCGGATCTATCGGTCGATCGATCCAGATCTTTTGGATCGATCCACTGATCGATCCAGATCTGCTGGATCAATCGGCTGATCAATCCAAATCTGCTGAATCAATCGGCTGATCAATCCAGATCTTGGTTTTTGCCCAAAACCAAGTCCAAAGCCCCCTAAACCAACATCCAGTCAACCATGACTTGTTGGTACATAAAACCTAGCATCCAGTCACCCTGACCATCTAGGACTCTCTCACCAAGTGTCCGGTCAATCCCTTTGACCCATTTGGACTTTTCTCCTCTTGCCAAGCATCCGGTCAATCCCTTTGACCTACTTGGACTTTTCTTCCTCGTGCCAAGTATCCGGTCAATCCCTTTGACCTACTTGGACTTTCACCAGATGTCTGGTCAATCTTGACCCATCTGGATTTCCCCGTGCCTGGCTTCACTCACTAGGACTTCCCTTCTGCCTAGCTTCACTCACTAGGACTTCTCTTCTGCCTGGCTTCACTCACCAGGTCTTTCACCTAGCTTCACTCACTAGGATTTTCACCTGGCTTCACTCACCAGGATTTTCCTTTGCCTGGCTTCACTCACTAGGACTTTCACCTAGCTTCACTCACTAGGATTTCCTCACTGCCTAGCTTCACTCACTAAGTCTTTCACCTGGCTTCACTCACCAGGATTTTCCTTCTGCCTAACATCCTAGTTAGGACTTCTCAGTCAAGTATCCGGTCAATCCTTGACCTACTTGACTCTTCTTCAATCAACCTTGTATTGTCAAACATCGAAACACAAACCAAGACTCAAGCTTGGTCAACCTTGACCTGAGGGATGTTGCACCAACACAGACCTGGCGCTCAGGTCGGAACATTCAAGCCAAGGATCACAGGTCTGGTTATAGACCTGGCGCTCAGGTCGGAACATTCAAGCCAAGGATCACAAGTCTGGTTACAAACCCAGCGTGCAGGTCGGAATGTACATGCCTTGGATAACAGCCGACAGATGAGGATCAAGAACCAGACCCATAGTATAGGTCAGGACACCCAAGTCAAAAATCACTGGTCTGGAAACAGACCCGGAGTGCAGATCGCGATATGCAGATCGGAGGTAGCAAATGACAGGCATATTTGGGCACAAACTTAGCACAGATCGGACATACAAGTCAAGGGCAACAGTATATAAGAGCAGGGCGAGTCCAGATCCCGAATCAGTCGGACGCTACGGACAAATCAGCCAAGGAATCGTAACCGCTTGTCAGAAGGAATAATCAAGATGTCAGGGAATATGCCAACGGTCGGAGCCCAACACCCCTTCGATTTTGCCGCCAACCTATTAAGAAGAGCCACGTGTCAACCACCGCCAGACAAAGCCTGACAACCGACATTCTCTGACACTCGCCAGACCCAGGAATCTTCGCTGCAGTATAAAAAGGGATGTCTTGTCCCTTATGCAGGTACGCTCATTTGTCATTTTTCACTAAGTCTTTACTTTTCGTCCTTTCTTTGCATTTTCTGGGGAAAAATTACCTGACTTGAGCGTCGGAGGGCCTGACCCGGGGACTTTTTTCCTGATTTCTGATCTCAAATGACTGGTGGACTCGTCTGAGTGTGTGCAGAACAACAGCGTCACCGTCTTAATCACCCCTCTCCGTCAACCACCCGTGGGAACCTTTACAGGGAGGTATCCAGCACATCCAGCGCTTGAACGACTTTCCGTCAACTTTTCGCACAACAAGGCCCGTCTTCATCTGACTCAGCTTCCGGACGGGATCAAATAGGATTATCTTGTTTATCATTTACAATATAAACTAAAATTATCAAATTAAACCAAACCAAATTTTAGCTACAAGAGTAAATAGTCATTTCAATGAAATTTCCCTTGTATTGCTTTAATTCATTTCAAAACAAGTCACCTTGAACCACTCCTCATTTTTTTCTACCAAAATAAACAGACCTTTATTTGGCCAAAATAAAATTGACAGTACAAAACCAAATATAATTTGATATCTTAATTCATCCTATAATCCATATCAATCATTCCGAGTATCAATTGTACAAATGGATTAGTCAGTTCATTCATATTCCCACTATTCATCCACTAACTTGCCCTTTCTCCTAATAGCCTAAAACAGTGAGGCAGCAAGAGATTATCACAAAGAAAATCATTGAAAAAGAAGGACGCGATGTGTTTGTTTCAGCAGAAATGATCATACTTAATTTTTTTTTATGCTCAATTTAGGGTTGGTGATCTAAAAATCAAGTAGCATGAAGAATAGAACTGTATAATTTTACACAAAAAAAAAAAACTATGGATGATCAGAAATCTTATATGATTGTTTGGAACACAAATTGGTGAATAAATGCAAGTATACTCGAAAGAATTTTTGGTATTTAATAAATTCAAACAGTTCTTGGATGTTCTAAACTACTATCCCATGGTTAGCAATAGGTTTGTGGGTGACCATTTCCTCACGCATTGTTAGTTTTGTGCAGAGTTTTACAAGTTTAATTATGCATCTTGTCAATTGTAGGCATGTATATAGATGTAAGCACTAATGACTAACCAATGTGTTCTGTTTAACATTAAAGCTAATTAATTGTATGTATCTTCTTCTTTTAATCTTTTCTAGACATAAAAAAAATTACAGAAGTAAATCTTGGAGGTGGAACAGCTGATGGAGACCGATAATATAAATATTGAATGGTGTTCAGTTAATTTTGGCTCCTAATTGCAATAAGATACGTGATTAGCTGCTGCTGGGGTTTGCTCATACGTTAATATTTCTTCTTCTTCTTCCAAGAAATCCTTTTCTTTTTTGCAGCAGGCTCGAGGGATGCCATTAATTAAGATCCTGCACCATGCAACAAGACAGAAAAATAGAATCAGTTTTGTAATTGTACCCGGCTGCCATTTGAGACTTCATCATGCAGTGAGATCCACTTCGAGGAGTTTTGACCTTCTAAACCATTTCTTTTGGAGGCCAACTGGTCCTTGTATTTTCTGGGAGATTTGGGACTGCCTAAGCCTTCTTATCTTCTGATACGGCTGGTAATGGAGGGGTCCAAAAGGAAAGGGTGAGAAGGGTCACGGTCATATAGCGGTCAAAAGTCAAGATGATGTGGCAGTCAATAGTCAAGCTGATTGGGCAGTCAAAGTCAAGCATATGTGGTAGTCAGAGGTCAGGCAGACTTGTCGATCAAGGGGGCAAAGTAGTTGAAAGACAAAAGGAGACGACAGGCAAAACGCAGGATACAGGTCGGGATCGGCAGAGCCGTTTAAAGGCAGCTCGATCTACATGCCTGCGTTCGAAGACCCGGAGCATAAGTCACACGGTACAGGTCGGGATCGGCAGAGCTGTTCAGAAACAGCTCGATCTACAGGCCTGCGTTCGAAGGCCCGGAGCATAAGTCACACGGTACAGGTCGGGATCGGCAGAGCTGTTCAGAGACAGCTCGATCTACAGGCCTGCGTTCGAAGGCCCGGAGTATAAATCACGCGGTACAGGTCGGGATCGACAGAGATGTTCAGAGACAGCTCAATCTACAGGTCTGCGTTCGAAGGCCCGGAGCATAAGTCACACGGTACAGGTCGGGATCGGAAGAACTGTTCAGAAACAGCTCGATCTATAGGCCTGCGTTCGAAGGCCCGGAGCATAAGTCACGCGGTACAGGTCGGGATCGACAGAGCTGTTCAGAGACAGCTCGATCTACAGGCCTGCGTTCGAAGGCCCGGAGCATAAGTCACACGGTACAGGTCGGGATCGGCAGAGCTGTTCAGAGACAGCTCGATCTACAGGCCTGCGTTCGAAGGCCCGGAGCATAAGTCACACGGTACAGGTCGGGATCGGCAGAGCCGTTCAGAGACAGCTCGATCTACAGGCTTGCGTTCAAAGGCCCGGAGCATAAGTCACACGGTACAGGTCGGGATCGGCAGAGCTGTTCAGAGACAGCTCGATCTATAGGCCTGCGTACGAAGCCCCGGAGCATAAGTCACGCGGTACAGGTCGGGATCGACAGAGCTGTTCAGAGACAGCTCGATCTACAGGCCTGCGTTCGAAGGCCCGGAGCATAAGTCACACGGTACAGGTCGGGATCGGCAGAGCCGTTCAAAGACAGCTCGATCTACAGGCTGTGCTTAAAAACTGGGGAGCAGGTCTGACAGGAGGAGGTGAGGAGGTAATCATCACATACCAGGGGGCATACGCACAGGCGGAGGTTCCTAAACGAGAAGATGCCTTCATAACCAGTAATAACCAGACAGGTGTCTTTCACTACCTGACAAAGTCCCTGCGCAAAGGCGGAGGTTCCTAAACGAGAAGATGCCTCCCTAACCAATAGTAGCCAGACAGGTGTCCTTCACTATATGACAAAGCCCAGCGTCTAACGTTTTCTGAGATGTTTGCAGGTTCTAGAAGCCCGAGCTGGCACATAAAAAGGAGAGGTTCCTCGTACGCGGGTACGCTATCTCATCACTTTTTTCCACAACTTTTCATTTGGAGTCATTTTTTTCTGTCCTCTCTGCGTTTTCTGGGGAAAAAGTACCTGACTTGAGCGTCGGAGGGCCTGACCCGGGGACTTTTTCCCTGGGTTCTGGTTTTAACGTGAGGAGGGGGGATCGTCTGAGTGTGTGCAGGAGCCTGTAGCATCGTCAGCCGCCCGTGGGAGCCGGATCATCCACGACTTTCCGTCAACATCTAGGCCGCCGTGACCAACCTTCATCCGACTCAGCTTTCGGACAGGATCAAATTTGGCGCCGTCTGTGGGAAACACAACAGCCTGATTCGAAGCGTGAAGATGGAGGACTCTGGTCGAAGTTCCGGCAGGAGGATTAATGTTACCATGACCGCGGGGGAGTACGAGCTCTTTAAGGAGGTCAAAAAGCGAGCCGCCTCGGAGAAACAAGGAATAGTTTCACGACCTCGCCTAGCGCCTGAAGCATCCAAAGAACCAGCTCCTGTCTCCGACAGGGGCTCAAAGATGAAGCAACCAGAAGAACTCCCTCGTACTTCATTCCGAGAGCCTCGCTGCAACTATCATCAACCCGGACCTCGCGAGCATAATCCGAAGAAAGAAGAGCCGCAGGCGTCGGTGGCGGAAAGCTCTCTACATCCACCCCGGGATTCAGGAAAGGGAAAAGCTTTAATCTCTGCCAAAGATCTGCCAGAAGACCCGGATGACAAGGTACCCTTCTCGGCTCAGATCTTGAGGGAAAACCTACCAAGGGGTTATCGGGCCCCGAACATCGGAGAATACGATGGAAGCAAAGATCCGGAAGAGCATCTGCGAAAGTTCAAGAACGCGGCTATGTTGTATCAATACAGTGATGCTGTCAAATGCCGAGTATTCCTACATACCCTGTCGGGTTCGGCGCAGAAGTGGTTTGATGGATTGCCCCCATAGTCCATCAATCGCTTCTTGGATTTCAAAACGGCCTTTTTACGTCGTTTCGCCAGCAGTCATAAGTATCAAAAAACCGACCACTGTCTTTTCTCTCTTAAACAGGGTCCGACCGAGCCTCTGCGAAGCTATATCAATCGGTTCAGTCAGGTGGCCAATGACATCCCTTCCGCCACCTCAGAAATACTGATAAGCGCCTTCTCCCACGGATTGCTAGAAAGGGAATTCTTCAGGGACCTCATCAAAAACCCCGCCCGAAGTTTTGATGATGTGGTGGAGAAAGCTTCTTGCTACATCAAAGTGGAGGAAGCTCAGGCAGCTAGGAGGAAGGCCGAAAAGACAGTGGCTCCTGGCAACCAACCTAAAAGGAGAGCACCACAGCCAGCTCAGCCTCTTTAGCGCGTTCAACCCAGGCCTGCCCCTCAGCCCGCTCAGGGAGTCAGACCAGCTCCGCGAGTTGCTGCCATACACTCGCCCAGGCCTGGACCAAGGGGAGTACCATATTGCACATATCATCGGTCCAGGACGCATGATCTCAGTAACTGCTTCCAATTCGCCCATGACTCCAGGCGAGCTGCAGAGCAGGGCTTGCCTCCCCCGGAGTTAGCGCCCCAAATACAGAGAATGGAGGAAGAACGGGCCGCAGCCGGACGTGCTCGTCAGACCCGACCCTACCTAGCTGGTTCTTCTGACCAAGCTGGTCCCGTGGAAGACCGAAGAGAAGTCGGGGAGCTGGAAAACCGGGGTAACGCTGCTGTACGAGAGATCGGCATGATTTTAGGAGGGCCCACTGACAGGGACTCAGGCCAAGCCCGTAAGTCACACAGTTAGCAGGCGTCTGGCCCTGTTATTAGCTTTGGGCCACAAGATTTGGAGGGTCTGGAACTACCCCACGACCACTACTACAAAATGAGCCTAAGGTATCACTTTGGGAGCAACACTTTAGTAAATTGTTGTCATATATCAAGTTTTGGAAAAAACACGGAACACTTTCAAATAAGTGTTGCATTATAACTAAAATGCAACACATTTTTTAGAAGTGTTGCTGTTGATATTAGAAAACGTAACACTTTTGTAAAAGTATTGTAATAGTGTAGGAATATGTGACACTTTTTAAATGTGTTGCGGTAGTAGTAATATTTGTTGTAATCGGAAGAAATGACATGTTTATTTTTCGTAAATTGCCCACAACACTTTTGCCAACACTATATAATAATTAAATAATAAGTGTTATTAAAGAAATAAACTTATAGAATTTTTTAAAAATTTTTAAAATTTTTTAGAGATTTAAATAAAGTTCATAAGATATGTTTCAATTACAAGGAGAGAAATCTTGTTTGGATAATAATTATATAAGATACAGTGCTCAAATAATAATTAAATAATAAAGTTATTTGAGAAATAATGAATTTTTAAGAATTTTTAGAAATTTTTTAAGATTTAAACAAAGCTCGTATATGATGTAGATTAAGGAGATTAATTATTGGGATATGAAAAAATCTATTTAAACTATCATATTTAAACGTGGAAATGATTAATTTCCCTTGCCCTAACCAGACGTCGCTCGTATGTTTTATTTCTTTTCTTTTTTTCTTTTCCTTCGTTTCTCCCTTGCCCTAACCCGACGCCGCTCCTCCCCTCTCCTCTTCGCGCGGCCGCCGACCTCTATCTCCCCACCCGATCGTCGCCGGTGAAGTCCTCAGCCGGCAATGTTCTTGTGACCTCGGAGCTGTTGCACCGTCTCCTCCCACGCGATGCCAACTGACGAGCTCTCCCAATCTCTTCATCGCCGACCCTCTTCCTCTGTGGTCTCCACCGTCGCCGAGTACAGTCGTCGCCCAGTGCAGCCGTCGCCGGAAGGAAGGAGCAACACCAGCCTCCGCGTGCCTCTACCCTAGTGCGATCGCCACCTTCTCATCGCCGCCCCGATCTCCTCTTCCCTCCCAAGCCGCGCACCACCACCTGACGCCGCCACCCTCTCCGACCACCGTCCAGTGTCGAGCCCTTCCTCTCCCCTTGCTGCCGTCATGAAGCTCCCGGCCAAGATCCCCCAACTGCCCTATAATGGCCGAACAGCATGGTTCCGACCACAAGAAGGTAGGTGATAACGTTTAAGGGTGTTTCTTTACTTGTCCGATCACTGGCATATTGTAACCAGAGCTATGTGTTCTGGATAGCAGATCAATAATCGCGATGAATTCCCATTCTGTATTGGGTCCTGTCCACTCTTTGCTGGCCAACGATTCCCTATGATGGTGAGGGCAGCTGGGCAGAACGAAGCTTTGTGCCTTGGCGTGGATGTAACGAACAGAGGTTGTTTCTCATCTCTATATGAGATTGGTTATTTGATTATGAATGTGGTTAGGTTGTGCTTAGTATTTGATTCAGGGAATTCTTATTTCTCGGATGTATGGATATGGATACATTACTGATTTGAGGTGATTGTTTGGATAGCAGTGGCTATGTTGATGAATTCGGTATGTTTTCATCATGAAAGAATGCTATGATTTAGTTGCTTGAAGGTAGCTTTAACTAATGTTCTCTTGGAATTGTCATCACCTGCTACTTTTCAATCCATCTATGAACTAAATTTTATCCTTCAACAATATGAGTAGCTCTAAAATTTTGAACTATCCCTTTCTTTTATCCACCTGTTATGTATAAGACTTATTTTTATTTTTTTTCACTGGTTGAACTCTTAATGGTTGGAAGTGGTTGAATGTTTGCCATGTAAGTTTAAATTAACTTATTTTTATTTATGTATGAATTACATGGGCAATAAAATTATTTGAAAAGACACTTTGAAGTTTGCATGTTCACTTGGAAGTGGTTGTGAATGTTTGCCATGTAAGTTTAAATTAACTAAATCCCCGGTCCTTATTTCCATTAATCATAGAAAAGCATTTCATTTTGACTATGGAACTTACCCACTTGCTACAATTTGATGCTTGAGGTTTAGTTCTTCCTGATGTGGTTTTGTTGATAGCTATTTATTATTGCTATTGACTTTGCAAGTTTGATGCTCAATTATATAATTGACTTTGCAAGTTTGATGTTCAATTATATAATTTTTTGCTCTGAATTATGCTAAGTTTATCATCCAATTACAAATTTGTAGCATGAGAGATTACTTGGATTAGTAACATGTGAGTCTTTCATTGTGTTTGTATATGTTTTACCTCTTGCTCTTCGCTAACACCCATTTCACTACTATTTCCTTTTTTTTCCAGAATTTCTAAGACCAATGTGCTTTTGCATGCATTTTTCTCATTTAATAGTACTTAGTTTATCATTCTTTATATGGTTGGTACCTAGTTGTGCTATGAGGTTTGGTACTTCTTTGCAGTTGCTTATTTTGATATGCTATCATTTTTAACTCTCATTGCAGTGTGTCTCACCAAATTTGAGTATTCTCATACTAAATTTAGTAGATGTTATTTTCCAGCTGAAGGATGGTGGTTGGATAAAGTGTATTTAGATATATTGTCAGTTGAGTACAAAGGTTATTACTTTTGCTACTTGATCAAATCTCTATTCTTACTTTTATTGTCCATATTGTGATGCTTTTCTTGTAGGCAGCAAGCATTTTGGATAGCTAAGCAGCTGTTATAGTTGGGAATGAGAATGAGTGTTACATTTTGGATACCTATGTGATTTTTTTAAGGCAAACAAAGAGTTTGTATAGTTGGCTTTTTGTAAATGTATGGTTGCCTTTTTGGGGGGATTCATGAAGGTATTAATTGGTGGCTTTTGTATAGTGCTTTAGTTGGTGATATATTGTAGATGTCAATTGTTGGATTTTTATAAAATTCTTAAGCAGAATATAATGTGGTACAATTTTTGCAATATAATGATCATATTTTGAATAATCTATTTTTATACAAATGTGTTTGATTGGATAATAAAATTGCATTATCAATAATATATTGGTGAAAAAAATAAGTGTTACTATTAATCGGTAAAAGTGTTAGGTGAAAATTTTAATAAAAAGTGATGCATTTAATGGAAAAAGTGTTGCATTATTGGGTTAAAAAATTGTAAAAAATTGTTGCTATTAATAGTTAAAAGTGTTGCAATTTTTTAAGAGTAACAAAAGAATAAGTGTTGCTGGTGAAAGAAAAAAGTGTTGCATATAAAGAAGCGTTGTCTTTGCTATATATCGTGACAGTTCAAAAAAGTATTGCATAAAATCGCAAAAGCGTTGTGTTATATCTAACATGACAGGACCTGATAAGATAGAATGAAAAGCGTTACCTTAGGTATAATGCAACATTTATATGGCTAAAAACAACACTTTAGGGGTGATGTCTTAGCCTCAATTTGTAGTAGTGGACGATGCTCTCATAATCAAGGTCGTTATTGCTAACAGCCGAGTAGCTCGGGTCTTTGTGGATACCAGGAGCTCGGTCAATATTTTGTTTAGAGCCGCGTTCGAGGAGATGCAGATTGATGCCGCCGAGCTCCAACCCATAACTACTTCTTTATACGGGTTCACAGGTAACGAAGTCAAGCCCATGGGTCAGATTAAGCTGGCCATATCCATGGGCGCTGAGCCATTGGTGCGCACCAGGAGGAGCACCTTTATAGTGGTAGATTCTCCTTCCTCCTACAATGTCATCCTGTGAAGGCCAGCTCTGCATGAGTTCAGGGCTGCTGTCTCCACTTTTCACCAGAAGATTAAGTTCCCGGTCGACGAGCGGGTCGGAGAAGTCAAGGGAGAGCAGAAGGTGTCTTGTAGTTGCTACATCGATATGGTCCGGGTGGAGGTACGCAAGAGTAGGAGGACTCAAGATGGTGGTGTGCATGCTATCCAAGAGGAGCCCCTGCCTATTGCCGAGGAGCCTATCCCTTGGGAAGAGATTCAGTTGCATACTGACAGAGCAGAGAGCATCACTCGCATTGCTAGTGACTTACCGCCGGAACTTAAGTCGGAGCTGATACAGTGTCTGACCCGTAATAGGGACATTTTTGCTTGGTCCCCGGAAGAACTGCCCGGTGTCAAACCAGAGATAGCTGAGCACAAGCTGCATTTAATACCTGAAGCCAAGCCAGTCAAGCAGAAGAAGAGAAATTTCTCTGCCGACCAGAATAAAATTATCCTAGCTGAAGTGGATCAGCTCAAGAAGGCGGGACATGTTCGGGAAGTGCAATTCCCGTCCTGGCTTTCTAACGTCGTATTGGTAAAGAAGCCTAACAACAAGTGGAGGGTTTGCATAGACTTCCGCGATCTCAATAAAGCCACCCCCAAAGACTGTTACCCTCTCCCTCGGATCGATCAGATGGTGAATTCAACTGCTGGCTGCGAGAGGATATGCATGATGGATGCTTACCAGGGATACCATCAGATACCCCTGGCTAAGGAGGATCAGGAGAAGGTTAGCTTCATAACGGCTGATGGTACTTTTTTGTTATACGGTCATGCCATTTGGACTTAGGAATGCTGGGGCCACCTACCAAAGGATGATGGACAAAATCTTTCGGAGTCAGATCGGGCGGAACGTTGAAGTCTATGTTGATGACATCTTAATCAAGTCCCCCCTGGCGTCCAATCTGATAAAAGATGTAGAAGAAACCTGTGCAACTCTAAGACAATATGGTGTAAAGCTGAATCCTCTGAAATGTCTGTTCGGGGCCAAAGGAGGGAAGTTTCTGGGATATCTGGTGACTGAACGAGGGATAGAAGCCAATCCTGAGAAGGTTCAAGCACTCCGAAACATGCAGATCCCTCAGAATCTGAAGGAAACGCAGAAGTTAGTAGGTAGGATAACGGCGCTGTCCAGATTCATCTCCAGATCTGCAGATCGAGCCGCGCCCTTCTTCAAAGTGCTCAGGAAAGCAGCTAAGTTTCAGTGGATGGAAGAGTGCACACAGGCCTTTGAGGAGCTAAAGTAATACCTGGAATCTTTACCATCGCTGTTCAAACCTGCCGTTGGAGAACCCCTTTGGGTCTATTTATCAGCCACCCCCGAGGCCGTGGGGGCCGTGCTAGTTAAAGAGCAGGACAATGTACAACGGCCAGTGTATTTTTTCAGCCATCTATTGAAGGGGGTTGAGTCTCGGTACACAGCCCTGGAGAAGTTGGTTTACGGACTTGTTCTCATGGCTCGGCGCCTCCGACCGTATTTTTTGGCGCATCCTATTACCGTCCTGACAAACAGTACAATGGGTCGAGCTCTCACCAAGGTGGAGGTAGCAGGTCGGCTTATCAAATGGGCAACCGAGCTAGGGGAATATGATATACAGTATCATCCCCGAACCGCGATCAAGGCACAGGCCCTGGCGGATTTCTTGACAGAGGTTTATCAAGCGGATTCGGAGGAGGTTTGGAAAGTTTATGTAGACGGGTCAGCTACCCATCATGGAAGCGGTGTAGGTGCACTTCTAATATCTCCGCAAGGAGACATTATGCAGCTGGCTGTACGACTAAATTTCAGAGTTACCAACAATAAGGCAGAATATGAAGCCCTATTAGCAGGTCTGCAAGCAGCTCGGCATGTGGGGGCAAGCCGAGTCATAATATATTCAGATTCGCAGCTAGTAACTCAACAGGTGACCGGACATTTTGAGGTAAACAACGAAAAGATGCAAGTTTACAAGGAAGCCTATGAGAAGATGAGGAAATATTTTAAAGAAGTCACAGTCACTAAGATCCCCAGGGCTGAAAATGAAAGAGCGGATGAATTAGCTAAAATAGCCAGCTCCCTGACCACTTGGGTACTTGACAGATCTATAGCACAGACCTTCCTTATAGCTCAGATAAATCTACAAAATAACCTAGGAGGAGTAATTGATTGGAGGGCACCCATAATAAATTTCCTTCAGTAAGGAATTGTACCAACCAACTTAGAAGAGGCGCGTATGCTCAGGAGACAGGCTCATTCTTATGTTATTATTGGAGATCAACTGTACAAGAAGTCTTTCTCCAGACCTCTGCTCAAGTGCTTGAATATGGAAGAAGCAGATCAGGCCTTGCGGGAGATACATTTGGGGTGTTGTGGCAATCATGCAGGCGGAAGAACGCTGGCTCGGAAAGTACTACTGGCCGGGTATTTCTGGCCTACCCTGCGAAAGGATGCACAGAAGCTGGTGAATACTTGTTTGTCATGCCAGAAGTATCAGAACTTGACGCACCGACCCACAGAGCTGCTGAGAACTTCTATAGTGTCTTGTCCATTTGACCAATGGGGTATGGATATTGTAGGACCTTTCCCGATGGCTATAGGGCAAAGACGCTTTTTGTTGGTAGCAGTAGATTACTTCTCCAAGTGGGTAGAGGCGGAAGCTCTGGCCAGAATTACTGAAGATACGGTGATCCAGTTCTTGTGGAAGAATATCTTTTGCAGATTCGGCTTACCTCATAAGTTAGTGTCGGACAATGGCAGACAATTTCAGGGACGCAAGATACAAAATTGGTGCAAGGGGTTCGGCATAACTCAGGTCTTTACTTCGGTGGCTCATCCTCAGAGCAATGGTCAGACAGAGGTAGTCAATCGAGAAATAGTGCGAGGGCTTAAAGTCAAGCTGGATCACACGGGAGGCAATTGGGTGGATGAGCTGCCGAGTATTTTGTGGGCTTATCGTACGACACCCCGAGAAAGTACAGGTCTGACACCTTTCCATTTAGTATATGGCAATGAAGCAGTGGTACCTCTGGAGGTCGGGATACCATCCGTCAGAAGAATGATGTATGACGAAGGGAACACAGAGCGACGGCTGGCCGAACTAGATTTCATCAGTGAAATTCACGAATAAACAGCTGCCAGGCTGGAAGCCTATAGACAGAGGATGAGACAGAACTATAATAGAAGGGTGATCCCCCGATTCTTCAGAAAAGGAGACCTAGTCTGGAAGCAGGTGAAGCCCTTAGGGGAAGTGACAAAGTTGGCACTTCAATGGGACGGACCATACAAAGTTATCAAGAAATTGACATCAGGGGCCTATTATTTGCAGGATGCTCAAGGAAGGAAGCTAGACCGACCTTAGAGTGCTAACTACCTACGGCCCTATCGGGTTTGAGGAGTGCTGACTCTGTTGGTGTAAGCCAGGTCAGGCGAAGGGCCTGGAGATAGTAGGATAGTCAAGTAAAAACTCAAAGATACGTATGTACATGTAAAAATCTCATCAGTTTAAGCAGTTGGTACAGATCATTTAAAAGGGGCAAAGATCTCATCCGGAAAGCCTTGAATGATCTTGTCTTGATCCAAGAAGTCTGCGGGAGGGATGGAGTTCAAGAGGTTCTGTGCGTGAAGTTGTCGGATAACTCCAGCCGCCGTGTAGGGTACGGTTGCAGAAAAGCGTGCCCCGGCCTGGGATAAAAATTCAGGAGAGCTCAGATATGACATTCGACTTCGCACGCAACGATCATTCTCTCCTTCTTGATAGACCGCCAGGGCAGTAGATACTCCCATCAAAGCCGCCCGAGACTGGGATAGTTCGGCCCTCAGGGCCCTCAGTTCAGCTCCTTGAGTTTCCAACTGAGCTGCCTGAACCTCCAATTTATTGTTCCTCTCCTGCAGAAGGGTATCCTTAGACTGTATTTCCTGAGCCTGGTGGGCTAGTTGTTGCTGATACCCTGCCTCAGATGCATCTCTCTCCTCCTTCAAAGCTTGGAGCTCATCCTTGACCTGTACCAGGGACCTTTTCTGCCGGTTGGTCTGATTGGTTAAGGCTTGGATTTCTGCTCGCAATGCATAACTAGCTTGGGTTGGGTCATTCAGTTGCCGCTCTAATTCAGAGACTCTCTCTCGGAGTTCTTTGCTTTGATAATGGAGGTCGTGGAAAGATTGGTTCAGAACTAAAGATTCTGCATGAGTCTGGATGGAAGATATAACCTTCAGTTGAGACAAACTAATAACAAGCGTAAAGTAAGGAGTACTTACTTTAGCCCAGGACTTCGAGAACCTCTCCATCTGGACTAATGGCGGCGCGCTATCCATTTGACTCATGATCTCTGCCCACAAACTGCCGAGACAGCCTTTCATCATCAGAATGCTCGTGGGGACGTCATGTCGTCGAGCTAAAGCAGCTTCAGAAGGGATAGTGGTTTTGTAACGATAGCGGGCGGAGGAGGAAGGTCGAGAAGGGTCGGCGGCAGAACCAGGAGGAGCAGGAGGTGGCCCTGGAATGTGCTCAGTTGGCGCTGTGTCATGATGCTCGCTTGAGTTAGTTTCCTCAGCAGGGGTAGGGGCGGAGCGGAATGCCGCTGGTCTTCCCCTGTAAGGGTTGGGGGAGGCTGCCAGATAAATAAAACAAGAATGAAGAGGGGAGTGGTGTTAGAGCCAGCCACGGTGGCAACAGGGGGTAATATGATAGTAAAAGGAACAGGATCGAGCGTTTGTGAAGTCAGACCTGGTCTCCGACGCCGTCTGTGAAGCAGGGGCTGGTTGTCAGAGTCAGAATTATCAGAGCAAGGCTGACCCTGTGAAAAGGCGGAAGCACCCCTGTTTGTGGCGCCCCGACCGGATGAGCCTCGACCTGCACAATGAAGGGCTGCGCGAGCACGTCTAGAGGCCCGGGAGGCTCCTCGGAAGACGCGTCTGGCCAGACGGTCGGCTTGATCACTACCCCGACCTCGGCTCGGGGCGGCAGGTGAAGGAGAAGCGTTGTGTGAGGCGGGGTTGGAAGTAGGTTGAGTCGCTGCCCCAAATGAGGTGGATCCAAGATGAGGGAGTAGCCTCCTCTCCAAGACTACCCGACCGCGCCGCAATATTTCCAGATCACTGAGGGGCAAAGGCAGAACCTCGGATGCGCGATACAAAACCTCAGCTGTAGGCACCAACACGAAAGGTCATTCTAACAGAGAAAATGATCGAAAGGGGGGGCTCAGCACGAACTTACACAAGGAGTGCGGTGTTTCAGGAGAAGGGGGGCTCAGCCTGAAATAAGAAAGTAAGTCGCCGGACAACAGTCTTGTTAGATTCAAGCGCCAATCCTCCATGCGGGTCGCAGCCACAGTAAAAGGAAGGTCCATATGGAAGTCTTCCAACGCCGGAGTCGGAGGCAGCTCAGATTGTCAATGCATAGGCCAGCTTGCTTCCTCTGGAAACCGGAGAAAAAAGAACTTTTTCCTCCAGTTAGCATTGGGAGGAGGAAGAGGAGAGAAGAAAGTAGTGTGACTACGAGCTTGGAAGTAAAAAAGACCGTCAGCGTGCCGAGCAAGAGCGAAGAAGCAGTGAAAAAGAGGAGCTGACCAGGAAACCTCACAAACTTTGCAGAGTATTACGAAGCCACACAAAATCTTTATGGAATTGGGAGTCAATTGACCTAGGGGGATCTTAAAATAGTGGCACACTCCAGATAAAAAAGGATGTGGGGGTAGACGAAGGCCAGATACAAATTGTTCAGTAAAGAAAGTACAAGAACCAGGCGGAGGATCGAAGTATAGGTTCACACCAGTAGGGATGATGGGGCGAAAGCTAATAGGGATTTCATAAGTATACCTTAGGTCATCCCAATCCAACTCAGCAAAAGTCGAAGCGCCCGGGAAGTGCTCCGCTAACAGGGAGACCCAAGAAGAAGAGGTCATTGCAAAAGAGATTACCTCCGGAGGGAGAAAGAACAAACGAAAAGAAGAAGCCTGGAGAAAAGGAAGGATCTTGGGGAAGTCTCAAGGGAAGTCGATCTGCGGCGGCGACGTCTGAGTGCTCCGTGGTAATGACGAACCATAACAGAAGGAAGAGAGTAAGAAGATACTTATAGGTATTGCGGAGGAAGGACATTTTCGTAAGTCGACAACGGACGGTTGATACAGGGGCGGAGATAGGCAGGGAACGCCTTGTGAGGATCCTCGAGAATATAACCAGGGGGCATTATAGGAAAGGTAGGGGCTCGAGATACGAGATGCCTCGTAAGGACAAAGGTGTACAGAAGGGCCATCAGAAAGATAGGTAGATCATATCAACGGGTTTCATGGACATGCATCAGAGACAAAAAGTAAAATCTAGCTCTCGTCGAGCTCAGTATAAAAGCAATTATTGGAAGAAGAGCAACATAGCAAAGAACAATAAGCAAAGGCGAGCCGATTACTAGAGATCAGCGGATTAACAAAAGCCGTGGATGACCTGCTAAGAAAAGAGGCAAGCTAAGGATGCATGGAAGGGAAGCAGTATGACCATCCAGATATAAGGGCGGATAAGTATAGTTATCAAAAGTTTAGCATGACCACACAGATAAGTACAGTCATGAAAGATTCAGCATCAACGCATAAATATTAACATTACAGCATGTTTCCGATTATGCAACATCCAGGGAAGAGGGTGCAGGGTCATTGGATACCAACGGAAGGAGCACGGGTTCGGCCAGCACTATGGAGGAAGACGCAAGATCAGCAGACGCTTCAAGAACAGTAGCAGGAAGAGCCTGGGCAGAAATATCAATGGAAGTCTGGTCGGCCGCAAGGGGAGGAGCCTTCAGAAGAAAAAGTCCATCATCCGCTTCAAAGGAAGGAAAAGTTTCCTGCGGCAATTCCCTAGATAAGCGAGCTGTGTCCAGAAAAGTGGCAGGGGTGCCGAGCGTAGAAAACCTTGCTCGAATGCCTGTCTGACCCCGCCAGCGGCCCCGTAACATAGCAGCAAGATCATCCAGCTCCCCAGCTTTCGGAGGAATAAGGAAGAACGGACATAGGCCAGTCTGTAGGCTTTCAGCCGCCCTGGTTTGCCAGCCTGGTACGCTTCCAAACTGTTCTTGTCCTCGGCAGCCTCAGCGCGGGCCACGGATAAGTCATTCTGGCCCTGAGATGCTGCTTCCTGGTCCTTCAAGAGATCTGCTTGCAAAGATTGAAGAGTAGCTTGGCAAGTTTCCCATTGAGTTCGCATGGTTGCCTCCCGGGCAGCGGAAGCAAGAGCCAGAGCCTGGGCATCGGCCAGTCCCATTTGCAGGAGCTCCTGACTTTGCCGTAACAGTGTCAACTCAACTGATCGGGAAAGCAGCTCTGCCTCTTTATTTTTCAGTTCAGAAACTGCCGCGCGATGGCGCTCCGCTTCAGAAGCCAATGAGGATTCACTCGTCTTTAAGGCCGCCTCCAACTTTTGTAGCTTATCGAAGGCGGCATGGGAGATGGCTCGGGCAGAGGCCGCAGATTCCCCAGCGGCACGCAGATAGGCATCCAAATTTCCAAGTGAAGACTCAGGAGGAGCTGAGGAAGCCACAGGAAGCTCCAGTTCCCGAAGGCGAGCCTTGAGCACCACATTCTCTCGTTGAAGCTCGGCCTCTTGTTGAACGACACTCAAACTCGCGGAACAGGTCTGCAAATGGCCATAGGAAGAGAAAGGGGGTCACAGAAATGTATGAATACCCAGGAGAAGAAAAGGAGCTTACCGCTACCAAGGAACGGGCAATTTGATCAAACCCCTCCAAAGGGGAACTGCTCTCCCAGAATTGACGATTGGCTGATTGCCAGGAGGTGGCCAAGTTCCCATAGAAATCAACCCTACCAAGGATAGAAGATAGGGCGGCAGCGGGTGCATAAGCCGGATCGGTCTCTGAGGGAAGTCTTCAGGAAGCCTCGAAAGCTAGCTCCGTGGAAGGCAGTTCATGGGTCGGTGTGGCTAAGCTTGTAGGCATAAGAAGAGGAGAGGCTGAGGGAGTCATCGAGCCCTGGGGCTGATCGCCAGAGGACGAAGGCGGGGCAGGTAATAAGCTCTGGATCGGTACCGGAGCTGTCACGTCCAATGACAGGTCTGCAATTTCCAGATTAGAGGCCTTCTCCTGGGCCAAGCTTGTATCCGAGGACCTAGAAGGAGAAGAGATACCAACTACACGTTGACGGCGAGGGGGTGGCGGAGAAGTTGCGGTGACTGGTGCCACTCTTTTGCCCTTGCACGCAAGACGCAACTTCATAGTAGGAAGGGGAGAGGGCACTTGTCCTGCTGGTGATGGCTCAGTTGCAGGTCGATCAGAGACTCGGAGTAGGGCTGAGTCTGCAGGGCTGGGGGCAGGTGGTTCAATAAGTGTCGAGGTGGCTACCGCATCAGAGGTTTGGGGTTCCAAAGGCTACAGACCGACGGAAGCAGCGGGATCAGAGGATAAGCCTTGTGTTAGCTCTTCGTTCAGAGCTTGCAGAACGGCTACAGATGGTTTTTTCTGGCTGGCAAAAGAACGGAGAATGGCAGCCACTACAAAAATAAGAGGAAAAAGCACCTCAGTTAGCGAAGAACGGCATATAAAAAATAGCAACTTACCAAAAGGAGCTCCGATTTCTGTTGAAACAGGGCTAAGACCAAAAGCGTACAGAATGCCTTCTAGCATCAGCACGGACAAGCGAACAACAACACCGGTCAGCTTGTCCGAGGCTGTGGAGCAGGCAGATTCATGAACATGTGAAGGGAAGTCCGAAGGAAGGTTGGAACGCCATTAGGAAGGCCCAGCTAAGGGGACGGGGGGCTTAAGAAAGAAAAAGCGAGATCTCCAGCCTTTATTGGAAGAAGGTAAGTCATCAAAAAATTTATAGCCCGGCTTGGCCTGTACGTTGAACACCCCCGGCTCAGCCCGCCTGAAGGAATAGAAATGATGGAATAGTTGAGCGGTCAAGGGAAATTGATAAATGCGGCACAAGATGATGATTCCGCAGACGGCTCGGAATACATTGGGGGCAAACTGAGAAATGCCGATGCCGCAATACTGACACAACTCGGAGAGGAAAGGATGTAAAGGAAAGCGAAGGCCGCCTAAGATTTGATCCCTAAAGACAGTGACAAAACCTTCGGGAGGGGAAGAAGGGTGTTCATTTGGCAAAGGGAGACGAAGCTCATACGTGAAATCTAACTTCAAGTGGGATTGCAGTAGAGACAGGTCATGATGGTCTAAATCAGAGATGTAGCATGAATACCAGAAGATTTCCTTACCATCCATGATTATGAGGAGTAAGCAAGTGAGGGGGTCAGAGACGAGAGGGGTCACAGGTCGGGCACAAGCAGGAAGACGAAAAGTTGCACTACCAGAAACGGCCACGAACGAAAGGAAGAGGATAGCGAAGCGTCAAAGTGAAGACGGCGGACTGCCTTTAGGGTTTATAAAGCCCATTCATTCCTAGGAAACATCGAGAGTCGAGCCAAGTATCTTTTTGGGTAATACACCCCAGCGCCGTCTGATAGGAAGTAAGCACCGAAGGGTGCGAAAAAGGGTCAGAAGCTGGTGTCAGGAGGCATGAGCAGTAAAGGCGTCGAACAGGTGTCGTCCCGAGAAGAAGTGCATTAAGGATTGACATGGCAAGGCAATCATGAAGGGGCGTGACCTAAAAAAGATGCATTCTTCATGAAAGGCCCGAGACTAAGTGGGAAGTTTCATAAAGCTGCAGAATCCAGGCAATTCAAAAGGGCCGAGAATGAGACAGGGTAGGTCAGCAGGAGTGAGTGTCAGATCAGAGAAGTAGCGAGCAGGCCTGTAGGGGTGTTGCTTGCTCGGATCATCCGAGTAAGTAGTTCTGCGTAGGTATCTCTGGATCAGATCGACTAACCAAGCGCATCGCGAGAGCTGCGGGGTCATCGCAAACTACGAGAGCATTATGGCCCAAGGGTCAAGTAAGGTTTATGTGCTCCCTTCTTTATTCTTAATCCTATACCATACATAATGCGATTGCAGGGAAAAAAGTGGTGCGGATGAGTAAGCCTAAGGCTAGCAATAACAACCAGATCGACAAAAGCAATTAGGTCAGCATAGGCAAGATGGATGAAAGCGGAAAATAGCAATTCATCTATACCTTTTCCGTTTGGGGTCCAACTGGTTTCGGACCAGCGCCATCGCCACCGGTCTCGGACCGGAGTATCATTACTGGTCTCGGACCAGCGCCATCGCCACCGATCTCGGACCGGAGTATCATTACTGGTCTCGGACCAGCGCCCAGACTCTCGCCTCAGTGCAAGTTATAAGTGAGCTCTGTCTCACGCCCAACGACCTTTCAGGTCGGCTCCCATGCGAGAATCAAAAGTGAGCCCTGTGCTCACGCCCAACGACCTTTAGGTTGGTTGTCCCAGACTCTCGCCTCAGTGTGAGTTATAAGTGAGCTCTGTTCTCACGCCCAACGACCTTTCAGGTCGGCTCCCATGCGAGAATCAAAAGTGAGTCCTGTGCTCACGCCCAACGACCTTTTAGGTCGGTTGTCCCAGACTCTCGCCTCAGTGCGAGTTATAAGTGAGATCTGTCTCACGCCCAACGACCTTTCAGGTCGGCTCCCATGCGAGAATCAAAAGTGAGCCCTGTGCTCATGCCCAACGACCTTTTAGGTCGGTTGTCCCAGACTCTTGCCTCAGTGCGAGTTATAAGTGAGCTCTGTCTCACGCCCAACGACCTTTCAGGTCGGCTCCCGTGCGAGAATCACAAGTGAGCCCTGTGCTCACGCCCAACGACCTTTTAGGTCGGTTGTCCCAGACTCTCGCCTCAGTGCGAGTTATAAGTGAGCTCTGTCTCACGCCCAACGACCTTTCAGGTCGGCTCCCATGCGAGAATCAAAAGTGAGCCATGTGCTCACGCCCAACGACCTTTTAGGTCGGTTGTCCCAGACTCTCGCCTCAGTGCGAGTTATAAGTGAGCTCTGTCTCACGCCCAACGACCTTTCAGGTCGACTCCCATGCGAGAATCAAAAGTGAGCCCTGTGCTCACGCCCAACGACCTTTTAGGTCGGTTTTCACAGACTCTCGCCTCAGTGCGAGTTATAAGTGAGCTCTGTCTCACGCCCAACAACCTTTCAGGTCGGCTCCCGTGCGAGAATCACAAGTGAGCCCTGTGCTCACGCCCAACGACCTTTTAGGTCGGTTGTCCCAGACTCTCGCCTCAGTGCGAGTTATAAGTGAGCTCTGTCTCACGCCCAACGACCTTTCAGGTTGGCTCTCATGCGAGAATCAAAAGTAAGCCCTGTGCTCACGCCCAATGTCCTTTAGGTCGGTTGTCCCAGATTCTCACCTCAGTGCGAGTTATAAGTGAGCTCTGTCTCACACCCAACGACCTTTCAGGTTGGCTCCCGTGCGGGAATCAAAAGTGAGCCCTGTGCTCACGCCCAACGACCTTTTAGGTCGGTTGTCCCAGACTCTCGCCTCAGTGCGAGTTATAAGTGAGCTCTGTCTCACGCCCAATGACCTTTCAGGTCGTCTCCCATGCGAGAATCAAAAGTGAGTCCTGTGCTCACGCCCAACGACCTTTTAGGTCGGTTGTCCCAGACTCTCGCCTCAGTGCGAGTTATAAGTGAGCTCTGTTCTCACGCCCAACGACCTTTCAGATCGGCTCCCATGCGAGAATCAAAAGTGAGCCCTGTGCTCACGCCCAACGACCTTTTAGGTCGGTTGTCCCAGACTCTCGCCTCAGTGCGAGTTATAAGTGAGCTCTGTTCTCACGCCCAACGACCTTTCAGGTCGGCTCCCATGCGAGAATCAAAAGTGAGTCATGTGCTCACGCCCAACGACCTTTTAGGTCGGTTGTCCCAGACTCTCGCCTCAGTGCGAGTTATAAGTGAGCTCTGTCTCACGCCCAACAACCTTTCATGTCAGCTCCCGTGCGAGAATTAAAAGTGAGCTCTGTTCTCACGCCCAACGACCTTTCAGGTCGGCTCCCGTGCGAGAATCAAAAGCGAGCTCTGTTCTCACGCCCAACGACCTTTCAGGACGGCTCCCGTGCGAGAATCAAAAGTGAGCTCTGTTCTCACGCCCAACGACCTTTCAGGACGGCTCCCATGCGAGAATCAAAAGTGAGCTCTGTCCTCACGCCCAACGACCTTTCAGGTCGGCTCCCATGCGGGAATCAAAAATCAGCTCTCCTGCGAGAATCAAAAGTGAACCCGGCGCCCACGCCTAACGACCTTTCAGACTGATATGCCTCATGCTGAGCAGAGCGTCTTCAAATAATCAGGTCAACTACATCTGATCTTATTTTAGCTCCTTTATGCAAATTTCAAATATACAGCAAATATGCAAGGTACTGAATACGGGAGGTCATCCACCATACCCATGAAGCATCAATATTAACTGCGAAATCAGGTTTTGCCTGTTCATTATAGTTTTAATTTTCAAGTATTTTACTGGTTTGATTATCCAAAATTCATAAAATGAGTCATGAAGCAACTCTTATCTCTTACATACGGGTCAGTTTCTAAGAATGCTTGCTAGATGAAAATTGATCAGGAAAGACTATGCAGGAAAAGGACAAATGTACAAGTATAGCAGCACAGCTCGATAAGTGGGCGATACAGCTGAGGCTACAAGAAGGAACGTCCCGTGGGTCAAGAGCCCCGGAGACGACTAAAGCTCACTAGCTACATTACTGTATCTAAGTTACATAAGACCATTAGGCGATACAACTGAGGCTACAAGAAGGAACGTCTTGTGGGTCAGGAGCCACTGAGATAACTAAAACCCGGACTAGCTTTAACTCGGGGAAAGGAATGGTTATGGAGCATGAGCACTGCCATGTGAAGAAATATCTGGGGACTCAGGAGCCTCTGGGGCGTTCAAGGCTCGAGCCAGCTCCGCGTGTAAGGATTCGATGACTGCTTGTTGCTGAGCGATCGTGTCTTGCTTGACGCTAAGGCACGTGCGGAGGAGAGATATCTCCGTGTCATGCTCTCGTTGCAAACGTTCTTGGAGGCTAAGTTGGTGTTGCAGGCTAGACTGGTATTCTTCCTTCATCGCCTTTTCCGCATGCACGCGAGATTTTGCAAGACGATACAGGGCGTCCAGGTCCTGCAAGGCGGCCAGTAGACGGGCCTGATCCCGGGATATACGTTCCAATTCACGTTCCTTCTCGGCAAGGCGTAAGGTGAGTTGATCTCGCTGCGTTTGGGGGGACGGCTGATCAACCTCATCAGAAGAAGGGGAATGCATCGGGTCGAGGAGCAACTAATGGAATGCAAGATCACGAAAGATAGTAAGAAAGTATGAGGAAAGAATGACATGACAAAGAAGCGACTGGAAGGTTCTTTAAAAAGGGGAGCTCGCCTTTAAGTCAAAGCAATTACATAAGCACTGTACCCCAAGCAACTGGTAAAACAATTAAGGAGGCATAGTATCCCAGGTGACGAGACACAAAGGTTGGTACGTGAAGCAGGAAGCAGAGGGCGCAGAGGTATGGTAAAACGCAGAGGTATGGTAAAACACAGAGATATGCTGAGGTCACAAAGATATGCTGAGATCTTAGAGATGTGTTGAGGTCTAGTCAGTCAGACTGTCGTCCTCCTTCGACTAGACTTGTGGGGGAGGCTTGTGATACGGCTGGCAATGGAGGGGCCCAAAAGGAAAGGGTGAGAAGGGTCAAGGCCATATAGCGGTCAAAAGTCAAGATGATGTGGCAGTCAATAGTCAAGCTGACTGGGCAGTCAAAGTCAAGCATATGTGGTAGTCATAGGTCAGGCAGACTTGTCGATCAAGGGGGCAAAGTAGTTGAAAGACAAAAGGAGACAACAGGCAAAACGCAGGATACAGGTCGGGATTAGCAGAGCTGTTTAAAGGCAGCTCGATCTACAGGTCTGCGTTCGAAGGCCCGGAGCATAAGTCACACGGTACAGGTCGGGATCGACAGAGCTGTTAAAAAATAGCTCGATCTACAGGCCTACGTTCGAAGGCCCGGAGCATAAGTCACACGATACAGGTCGGGATCGGCAGAGCTGTTCAGAGACAGCTCGATCTACAGGCCTGCGTTCGAAGGCCCGGAGCATAAGTCACGCGGTACAGGTCGGGATCGACAGAGCTGTTCAGAGACAGCTCGATCTACAGGCCTGCGTTCGAAGGCCCGGAGCATAAGTCACACGGTACAGGTCGGGATCGGCAGAGCCGTTCAGGCCTACGTTCGAAGGCCCGGAGCATAAGTCACGCGGTACAGGTCGGGATCGACAGAGCTGTTCAGAAACAGCTTGATCTACAGGCATGCGTTCGAAGGCCCGGAGCATAAGTCACATGGTACAGGTCGAGATCGGCAGAGCCGTTCAGAGACAGCTCGATCTACAGGTCTGCGTTCGAAGGCCCGGAGCATAAGTCACACGGTACAGGTCGGGATCGGCAGAGCCGTTCAGAGACAGCTCGATCTACAGGCCTGCGTTCAAAGGCCCGGAGCATAAGTCACACGGTACAGTTTGGGATCCGCAGAGCTGTTCAGAGACAGCTCGATCTACAGGCCTGCGTACGAAGGCCCGGAGCATAAGTCACGCGGTATAGGTCGGGATCGACAGAGCTGTTCAGAGACAGCTCGATCTACAGGCCTGCGTTCGAAGGCCCGGAGCATAAGTCACGCCGACCATAAGTCACGCGGTACAGGTCGGGATCGACAGAGCTGTTCAGAGATAGCTCGATCTACAGGCCTACGTTCGAAGGCCCGGAGCATAAGTCACACAGTACAGGTCGGGATCGGCAGAGCCGTTCAGAGACAGCTCGATCTACAGGCCTGCGTTCGAAGGCCCGGAGCATAAGTCACACGGTACAGGTCGGGATCGGCAGAGCCGTTCAGAGACAGCTCGATCTACAGGCCGGGAATACAAGTCACAGCAATGCAGGTCGGGATCGGCAGAGCTGTTCAGAGACAGCTCGATCTACAGGCCTGCGTTCGAAGGCCCGGAGCATAAGTCACGCGGTACAGGTCGGGATCGACAGAGCTGTTCAGAGACAGCTCGATCTACAGGCCTGTGTTCGAAGGCCCGGAGCATAAGTCACACGGTACAGGTCGGGATCGGCAGAGCCGTTCAGAGACAGCTCGATCTACAGGCTGCGCTTAAAAGCTGGGGAGCAGGTCTGACAGGAGGAGGTGAGGAGGTAATCATCACATACCAGGGGACATACGCACAGGCGGAGGTTCCTAAACGAGAAGATGCCTTCATAACCAGTAATAACCAGACAAGTGTCTTTCACTACTTGACAAAGTCCCTGCGCAAAGGCGGAGGTTCCTAAACGAGAAGATGCCTCCCTAACCAATAGTAGCCAGACAGGTGTCCTTCACTACATGACAAAGCTCAGCGTCTAACGTTTTCTGAGATGTTTGCAGGTTCTAGAAGCCCGAGCTGACGCATAAAAAGGAGAGGATTCCTCGTACACGGGTACGCTATCTCATCACTTTTTTCCACAACTTTTCATTTGGAGTCATTTTTTTTCTGTCCTCTCTGCGTTTTCTGGGGAAAAAGTACCTGACTTGAGCGTCGAAAGGCCTGACCCGGGGACTTTTTCCCTGGGTTCTGGTTTTAACGTGAGGAGGGGGGATCGTCTGAGTGTGTGCAGGAGCCTGTAGCATCGTCAGCCGCCCGTGGGAGCCGGATCATCCACGACTTTCCGTCAACATCTAGGCCGCCGTGACCAGCTTTCGTCCGACTCAGCTTTCGGACAGGATCATCTTCCATGGGAAGTGATGAAGAGTTAATTGTTGTCGTTAGAATAGAGCAAGGAATACATATAGGAGAATCTCATTGTCATCTTAGTTAACTATGACGTATTTATAAGAATTTTTTTTAATCAAAAGATGCTAAAAAAGTCGATGAAAAATTTTCGTGGGATCGGACTGATTATTAATTATTTTTTTTTAGATAAAGACTTGAGCCTTGAGATTTGTTTTTTTTTCTGGTTTGATAGGTGTTTGTAAATCACTAAATTGGAATGGTCTTTTGAAATTTTAAGAAAATTTTCATTTTATTCCCTTCTTATTTTTTTTCTGAAAAAAATACCATAAAAATCACTATTTGTGCCTAGGCTGAGTATTGGATTAAAATGGAACAAAATTAACTTAAATTAAATAAATTATTTTTTTTTTGAAGTGATCCCATTTTTAATAAAAATTGAATAAATGAAATCTAAAAAATATTAATTAATTTAGTTTTAAAATTAAATTAATTAATTTTTTTATAAGTCACCTCTAGTATCGGGCTGTCAAATCCAGCGTAAGTAAAATTGATTCTTATAAGTATTCCGAATGCGACGAAGTGAGAATGAAGAGTGGAAGGGGCTGGATACAATATAGGCATCAAGAAGAGAAGGATAATTGATTCGGTGCCGTCTTTCTTGAAATAACTACTCTTTTAACGTCGATTCTATGAATATAGAGGGAGATAAATATATATATATATATATATATATAAATATTAGATATATGATGAAATAAATTATAGATCATCAATTCTTGATAATCGATCTTTGAATAATACATCAAAAATATTATGTGTACATCGTCTCCCTTGTACCTAAGGATTATTTATTATTTTTATTTTTTAATCATGAAAAGAAGTCATAGTCATGCCTCTCACGAGCTTAGGGAGTCGGGCAGAAGGGAATAAGAATGTTTAAAATCAAAACCGGGTTAATAAATTATCTTTTTTTTAAAAAATATTTAATTAATAAATTAAAATTTTAAATTCAATCGATTCAACTAAACATCTAGCACTCGGTCACAAGGGGCTAAATTAACTAAACATCTAGCTCGGTCAAAAGGGCCAATCGTGTACGTTTTTTCCGCACTTTGTTTGTGATGATCTAGCACTCGGTCAGAAGGGGCCAATTCGTGTACGTTTTTCCCACACCATGCGATTAGCATTTATAGAATTCCTTTGTACATCTCCTTCACAATACTTGATCAAATCTTCTAAATAACTGGTCCAAATTTTAATAACTTTTTGATATGAGTATTGTCACTCAATACTTCTGATCGAATTGCAATAAGATATGATCAGCTACTGCTACTTCTTCTAAAAAATTCTTTTCTTGTTTGCGGTAGATTTGAAGGATGTTGGACTCCTGGGCTGTCCTCGCTGTGAGAATTTTCTGATTTACTCTAATCATCGGTGGAAATTTTTCGTAGGACCAAATCGATTACCCCCGACTCGATATTACCCAATCTTATTAATTATTATTTTTTGTGTCACTCAATTCTGATCGAATTGCAATAAGATATGATCAGCTATTGCTACTTCTAATAAATTCTTTTCCTGTTTGCAGCAGGCTCGAGGGCTGCCATTAAGATCCTGTACCATGTAACAAGGAAAATAAAATCAGTTTTGTAATTATACTGGCTGCCATTAAGATCCCACACCATGTAACAGGAAAATAGAATCAGTTTTGTGATTGTTCTGGCTGCCATTAAGATCCTGCACCATGCAACAAGTATAAGAAAAATAGAATAGAATCAGTTTTGTGATGGTACTGGCTTCCATTTCAGACTTCGTCATGTAGTGAGCTCCACTTTGAGGACTGCTGATATTTTTGTTAGATTATATAATTTATTAAAATTATTTATTTCTCCTTGAAATTTCTTTTATGTAATTGTACAATTTTGATCAAATTTCTTTTTTTTTCAAAATACTTAGTTTTATTTGGTGTTCAGTTATTCGTGAACACAAATCATTTTATCATTATGAGTAGTTGCACAGAAGATTCACTTCATCGATCAATGCCCAACTGGATGGAAAAAAATTATTCATATTGGAGATATGTTATGAAAAATTTTTTACGAGGAAAATTTATATGGGAATATATTTCAAGTGTGCGATTTCAACCTATGAGCATCAATGCTGATGATTATGTAAAGTCGTTGGATGTTTGGGAGATTGATAATGCGAAGATTATTATGTGAATCAATAATTCTGTTTCACACTCCATTGGTGCTCAGTTGGCCAAATACGAGACAACCAAAGAGGTTTGAGATCATCTGGCAAGATTATGCACGCGGTCTAATTTTACCAAACAATATCAATTGGAAGCAGATGTCCGCGCACTTCGACAGCAAGATATGGATATCCAAGTTTTTTATTCTGCCATGTCAGAATTATGGGACCAATTAGTACTCACAGAATCTTCAGAATTGAGAGGATTCCCAGCTTATGTCACTCGTAGAGAAGAACAACTTCTGGTCCAATTCTTAATAGCTCTTCGTGATGACTTTGAAGGATTGCGTGGAATAATTTTGCATTGTAATCCTATCCCTTCCATTAATTCAGTAGTACATGAATTGCTAGCTGAGGAGATTCGTCTTAAGTTTCAGGTTGATAAGAGGATTGTTGCACCATCTACGCCATCTATTTTTGCAGCACCACAACGGTCTATGCCGCATAATCAAAGTAGGTCGACTTCGAAGGTTTCTAGTGATGAGTGTGCTTATTGCAAAGAAAAAGGATATTGGAAGTCTCAGTGCCCATTTTTGTTGAACAAAAGTAAACTACCGCAGCAATAAAAATGACCACCACAACAGAAATATTAGCAGCAACGACCTCAACAACTATCATTACTACATTAGAATGCTTCATGGAAATCTAGTAATCAACCACAACAGTTGCCAAATGGACTATTTCAGTCCAGTAATGCAGTGGCTTCCTCCTCTTTAGATCCGCATATGCTTGAGCAGTTTCAGCAATTCCTTGCTTCATAACCCTCTGTCATGTATGCTTCTTCTCATATAGGTTTGTCATCCTCTAATACATCAGATATATCTTCCTCTTTATGGATCTTAGATTTTGGAGTCTCTCATCATATGTCACCTAACTTGTCATCTTTTTTTCCTTATCTTTTAATTCATCTTTATCAATTATGACAGTTGATGGTACTCCGATGTCATTATTAGGTGTTGGTTCTGTTGTTACAACTTGCTTATTTCTTCCTGATGTCTATTATATTCCTACTCTCACACTTAATCTTGTTTCTGTTAGTCAATTGTCTGAGTCTAGATATTTAATTTTTTTTCTTTGTCCAATTATTATATGCAAGACTTGTGATCTCATATGGTAATTAGGATAGGTCGTAGGCAAGGGGGACTCTATGCTTTGGATAAGCTTCAAGTACAAGATGTAGCGGCTTCTAGTGTCGATTTGTCATCTTTCTGATTGAGTCATTTTTCTTCTGATTTTTATTTGTGGCATACTCGTCTAGGTCATGTTTCCGCCTCTCGTTTACATTTTTTAGCATCGTCTGGAGTATTAGGAACTTTAAAAAGTTATGATATTTCAGATTATAGTGGTTGAAAACTAGTAAAATTTTCTGTATTACCTTTTAATAAAAGTCTTTCTTTTTCTCTTAATCCTTTTGATCTTGTTCATTCTGATGTGTGTGGGCCTTCTCCTATTACTACAAAAGGGGGATCAAGATATTATGTTCCTTTTATTGATGATTGCGCTTGCTATACTTGGGTTTATCTTATGAAACACAGATCAGATTATCTTACCATCTTCAATAAATTTAAAGTTCTTGTCACAACATTCAGCAGTTATCAAGTGTTTTCATTGTGATTTAGGGGGCGAATACACTTTCAATAATTTTTCTCATTTACTTACATCAGAAGGTACGATACATTAAACCTCGTGTTGAGAAACACCTGAACAACATGGGGTTGTAGAGAGAAAGCATAAACATCTTATTGAGATAGTCATTCATTCTTATTGTCTACAGATATTCCTAATATTTTTTTGGAGAGAAGCAATTCTTACTGCTACTCATGTAATTAATAGGATTCCAACTTCTCACAATTCTGGTTTGTCTCATTTTCAAAAACTATATGGTTATGCTCCTGATTATTCCTCTTTACGTGTTTTTGGTTGTACCTGTTTTGTTCTCCAACCACACGTCGAGCGTGATAAGTTGTCATCTAAGTCTGCTTTGTGTGTCTTCCTTGGTTATGGTGTTGGTCAAAAGGGATATCATTGTTTTGATCCAGTCAGTAACAAATTGTATGTCTCTCGTCATGTTATATTTCTTGAGCATATTCCTTTCTTTTCCATACCTCTTCTACCACATGACACGACTCATGCTGATCTTATTGGCATTAATCCCTCAAACACCAACATCGACAAAGCCTCCTCCACAACTACTCTTCCACATGACAGTTTCACTGAATTTGGTATTCTCGAGACATCTCCTCCACCTCCCCCTCCCCACCCTATGACTGTTTCATTACCTCTAGAGATTGCGGATAATCCTATTCATCAGTCTACATATTCTCGTAAGTCTACTAAACTACCTGATTTTACTTATTCTTGTTATTCTACTTCCTTTGCTTCTTTTGTTGTCTCTGTTCATCATCTTTCTAAGTCATTGTCCTATAGAGAATATGTTGGTAATCCTCTTTGGTAGAATGCTATGGACAAAAAATTAACTGCTCTGTATCATACTCATACTTGGGATTTGGTGCCTCTACCACCAGAAAATGCGCCATTAGTTCTCGTTGGGTCTATAAGATTAAAACTAAATTTAATGATTTTGTCAAACGATATAAAGCTAGTCTTGTTGCTAAAGGTTACTCTCAGAAGTATAGCATGAATTATGAGGAGACGTTTGCCCATGTTGCTAAATGACCATAGTTCGTCTGTTAATTGTCGTTGCCTTTGTTTGCCAATGACAAATATCTCAGATGGATGTCAAAAATGATTTGTTGAATGGTGATTGATGCGTTGACGATGAAGGGTCCCACCCCACTGCCACGGTGGAGGTCAAAGTCAAGGTCGTCAATGAGTAGATGGTATCGATCGGTCGGTCGAAGCACGCCCGACTGGGGATAAGTCTCCGACCCGCTGGTGTCTTCGACACATGGAGTAGTCAAACAACCGACGCTTAGAGACAATGTGCAAATGCTGAGCCGAGTGGCTACCCTGCTCGGCCAAACAACATAGTTTAATATACAAAATTCAACTTTGGCCGAGCAGCTACCCCGCTCGGCCCGATATTAGCTTCGGCAATAACAAAGTAGACCTTCAGTCGAGCAGACACACACTGAGGAGCAGCGAGGTTCTGGCCAACTAGACGGGGCATCAGTGTGGCGGAATTTCGGCTGAGCGGTCAACCTGCTCGGCATAACAATACACTCCTGATATCCAGTAATATCCTTTTGGGAGTTGGTGTCGCCGACACCGGGCATTGACTGCCATAAGATCGTACGACGAAAGCTTCCACTGTCACTTCAAAGATATACTCGGTCCATTAAGGTACTGTGTCAGGGACACTTTACTGACATGTCTTTTCAGGGAAAGTTTTGAGAAGCGTTCTCACATTGGGAAGTATACACGTGCGCTACCAGAGCTCTATATAAAGGAGGTCCAAGCAACGGCGGAGGTATGCGATATTCACTGTTTCTGCTACAGTCTTCTTATTGCTCCACTTTCCATTCCAATGCTAGTGACTGACTTGAGCGTCGGAGGGCCAATGTCGGGGACCACTTCCCTGGCTTGGCACTAACGTAGTCTGTGTTGTATGCCCACGTAGAGCCCACAGGAGGTCAGCGTGAGTGCCACATCCCCAGCTTTTCGTCTCTTCGGCTTTCAGACAAGATCAATGATCTTCAAGAAGAAGTGTATATGGTACTCCTCCTGGAGTTGTTCACCGATCTAGTGAAGTTTGCAGGCTTTGTAAAGCTCTCTATGAACTCAAACAAACACCATGTGCTTGGTTTGTGAAGTTCTCCATAGTGATTACCTCGCTTGGCTTTTATCCTAGTAATCATGATTCATATTTATTTGTCAAGAATACACGTGCAGATTGCATACTTTTATCTTTATATGTGGATGACATGATAATTACTAGTGATGATTTTGATGGAATTAAGTCTTTGAAGTTTGAATTAGCTCACTGTTTCGCTATGAAAGACTTGGATTTACTACACTATTTTCTGGGGATCGAGATCGCCTCTTCATCTAAAGGTTATCTTTTGTCTTAGTCAAAGTACATAACTGATCTATTTGAGCGTGCATGTCTCACTAACAATATGGTAGTTGATACTCCCTTTGAGATTAATACTAGGTATTCTCCATCGGATGGTTCTCCTTTGCCAGATCCTAATCTTTACCATACAGTTATGGGAATCTTGGCTTATCTCACCGTGACTCGTCTTGATATTGCGTATGCAGTACATGTGGTTAGTCTGTTTGTCACTGCACCGACCATAGTTCATTGGGCTATTGTTCTTCATATTCTTTGGAATCTTTGGGGAACTCAGTTTTAGAGTCTCTTATTCCCTTCTACTTCCTCGTTAGAGCTTTATGCATACTCTGATGCTGATTGGGTGGATGACCTTACGGATCGTAAGTCGACCATTGACTTTTGTATTTTTCTTGGAGATTCTCCTATCTCTTGGAAAAGTAAGAAGCAAGATGTTATTTCCAGATCCTCCACAGAAGTTGAGTATCGTGCCATGACTACCACCACTTGTGAGATTGTTTGGCTACGTTGGTTGTTTGTAGATATGAAAATTTTTCTTCAGAAACCTACTGCTTTTCATTGCGATAATTAGAGTGTCATTCAGATTGTGCGCAATACAATTTTTCATGAAAGAACAAAGCATATTGAAATAGATTGTCATTTCACTCGTCATCATCTACAACTTGACACTATCACACTATCTTTTATTGCTTCCTCACTGCGATAGCTGATATATTTATCAAGGCTCATTCTGTTTCACGCTTCTAGTTTTTATCTGACAAATTTTCAATGCTTTTAGCTGTAACATCGTGAGTTTGAGGGGATGTTAGATTATATATTTTGTTGGAATTATTTGTTTATATCATTGAGGGTAATTTAGTCTTTTACTATTTTATCTTTTCCATTTAATGTTTAGATTATTTTCTTATAATTAACTATATAAATCTTGTACTCTTTATTTCTTAATCACTTTTGGAATATATCAAAATCAAAGACAACTACTTTTTTTGACATCAATTTCTACGCTTCTAAACCATTCTTTTAGAGGCCAATTCGTCTTCATGTTTTGTGGAAGAATGGGGACTGCCTTAATCTTTCTCTTCTTCTATGGGAAGCGATGAGGAGTTGACTGTTGCCGTGAGATTGGAGCAAGGAGTTGACATCGGAGAATTAAGAGAAGATTAATTTGAGCCTTGGGATTTATTATTTTTTTCTGTTTTGATGGGCGTTTGTAAAGAGTTTGAATCTTCTAGTCCTTAATTCTTAGTCTACTCATGTCCTTTTCATAATTTGTATGTTAGATCGTTATTGGAATCCGATCAAAATTAACTACGATTTTCCCTGGACTCACCTTCTCACATAGGCTATAGTTTATGTCGAGCCACGTGGCCAGAAGCTGCCGACGGTTGGGCAGACTATATGACACTGACCAAGAGATGACCTGCCCACTGTCAGCAGCCTCCGATTGACGACGCGACCTAAACTATAACTTAGGTGGGAAGATAAACTCAGGGGAGATCATAATTAATTTTGATCAGATTCTGACAGTGATTCATCATGTAAATTATGAAAGGAGCTAGAAGGGGAGGAATTAGGATCTGATCTCATTTGTAAATCATGATTTTGAAATTTTAAGAACATTTTTATTTCGTTCCTCTCGCACTTTTTCCTTTTTAAAAAAATTTGAACGGAATTAATTAAATTGAATAAAATTTTTCAAACTAATTGATCCGTTTAAAATTTTCAATAAAAATTAAATAAATGAAACTAATAAAATATAATTAAAAATTAATTAATTGAGTTTTTTTACAAGTATCCTACTAACGTGAAGTCGGAGTTGAAAGAAATTGATTTTGGTAAGTAATCTGAAGGCGACGAAGTGAGACAGAATCAGAGGAAGGGGATGGATGCAACACAGCAGGCATCAAGAAGAGAAGGGATTAAACACCGCCTTTTTTACCAAGAAAATCGGAGTAAATCTGGATGTGGAGGAACTGGATCTTGAGCTGAGGCTGAGAGATGCCCCTCAGGTGAAGTAGTAGAGCTCGATCATAATTAATTAATGATCATATTCGTACAAATTTAAATCTTTTTGTTAATTAAGACATCGGGCAGAATTAGTGGCGGCATTATTCGGACCCAAATCTAGGAGATCGGGTCTTCTAGTTTTTTTTTTTTTTTATCATTCATAATATAATTGTAATCAGACCACCCCCATTCGGTACCGGCAGTCCGGCCACCTGCGCAGAGAAAGATACCTCGTCTTGGGCGGGTCGTGAAGGGTGCGTCGTGATTGTTAGTGGCAAGAGGATAATTTTTTAAAAAAAATCGAAAGTCTAAAATAATGAATTTTCAAATTTGGTTTCACCCCTATTTTTGATTTGATCCAGCACTCCGTCGACTAGGACCAATTCGTGTAGGCGTTTTCCGCGCCCGATTAGCATTTGTAGACTCTTCTTCTCCTTCTTCTTCCTCCTCAATCTCTCCGCTTCGACAATGGCTTCCTCCAACACCATGCCCAATTCCCTCCCTTCCAACTCCCTTTCCCCAGCCTCCCTCCTCTCCGCCTCCTTCCACCTCCTGCGTTCCAAACCCAAGCAAACTCTACCGCTCCTCTTCCTCTCCCTCCTCCCTTCCTCCCTTTCTCCCTTCTCTTCCTACCTCCCCATCAACCCCTTTCTTCTCGAATCCTTCTCCTTTCCCTACCGCCCTACCTACGCCAAAGCTTCCGACTACTTTATCTCCCACCTCACCATCAATTGCACCACCAAACTGATCTCCACCATATTCCTCTGCTTCTTCCTCTTCTTCATACCTCTCGCGCCAACTCTGCGCGCTCTTTACCTCATGACCACTTCCACCTCTAAATCGCACCTTAAAGCAACCTTGTCGATCTTCTCCGCCAGGCTATGCGTCGTCGCACTAGACTTGACCTACAAATGCCTGCTTATTATGCTTCTCTACTTGGAGCTCCGTTACCTGCCCTCCATCTCTGTTTTGAGTCTGAGTACCGCCGTCTTTGGTCTTATTTTTGGGGAATTTTTGCGGATGGTGTGGGTTCTGTCACTCGTGGCCGCTGTGGACGAGGAGGACAGGTGTTGCGGTGGCGTTGCGGCGGTGAGGAGGGTGGTCGAGCTGGTGGTGAGCGGACGCGGTGGGCAGTTTGGCCGGAGCCAAATACTTGGTTTCTCTGCTTATATGTATTTGTGCACGTACTCAGTGATTTATGCGTTGTACGACCTCGCGTTGAACTACGTCAGCAGCGGGGTGGTGGGTCGGACGGTGTTGGGGGTCGTTCTGGTGGCCGTCGTCGCGGCGATGAGCTTGCTGACGCTGACGGCGCAGGTGGCGTGGTACTGCGAGCTGAAGAAGAGTTCAGAGGAAGAAGGAGACTACGCTAAATTGGCTGCTGACGATGCAATTAGAGTCAACGGAATTGATGGTTAGAATATTTTGATTAAATTAGCAGCAATTAAGCATATGGTGTGGAACAACTATATACATTCTCATCGAATAAATATTATTATATGCAATAAATTAAATGAATTGAATGATAATAATATGTGAAAGTATAAACATAATTTCATACTCATTCCATCTCAATACTATTTGAATAATATAAATCAATGAAATGAGGAGACCTAGAATTTAGAAGAATATAATCAACAATTTTGAATTATTGTATATCTACTCCTCTCATCATCATCATCGTAATAATACGATTAATTACATGTCAAGATCCTCTAGTGAGCTCTCCTCCATACGATGACATCCTCTGCCTTATTCGATACTATTATAAAAACCCAAGTTCCTTTTGGATTTCCTTCTTGATCAATGACAATCGCAGCATTGTCATCATATCGTATTATGATACTGTTGTCACGTTTGAGTTCTTTACAAGTACGTACAATTACAACTCTAATTACTTCTGATCTTTCTAGTAGCATATTTGACACTGCTTCTTTAATTACAGTAGATAAGACATTAAAATTATTGCTCAAGTATTCATGATTCAATATTTAAATATGATATATTTATAAGATTTATTTTCAAATAAGACACATAATTAAAGAATGTTGGACTGATTACCACGTACACTTTCCAATTTATTTTAATAATCGATAAAAAATTTCATAAAACTGAATCGATCATCTTATAAATAAATAATAACACTAACTAGAGATTTTTTTTCTTTTCCACTATTTTTCCCGTTACTTCATTTCCCTCCCTGTATCGACCTTTTCTCCTCTACTCCATAGCTGCTATCCACCTGCCTTAGACTTTGTCGCACACTCCTTATTAAACTCATAGTCGAACCAAAAATATTTAAAAAAATATTCTTTATGGTTCAAAGAAGACTTTTTTTTTAAAAAAAAAATAAAATAAAATAATGCATCAATATAAAGTAAAATTATTTCAATTTTTTTATCAAAATTATTATACATCAAATGTTATTATATCAAAATGTTTTTTACTAATTTATCTAAACTGAATCGAAATTACTTCAAATAATTAAAATCACATCAACATTGTTATAGTATTTTCTGTTAGAACTACTACAATTTTATCAGTTATACCATAGCTATTATAATTTGGAGTAGTTATTGACAAATGACTATATAATATTGTAGCAACTATGTCATAGCTACTACATCTATTTTAAATTAATTTTGATCAAATTAAAATAATTTTAATCAAGTTTAAATAATTTTAAAAAATATTTTGACATAGTAATATTATATATATATATATATATATATATATATATTATCAATTATACCATAGCTATTATAATTTGTAGTAGTTATTGACAAATGACTTTATAATATTGTAGTAACTATGTCATAGCTATTACATCTATTTTAAATTAATTTTGATCAAATTAAAATAATTTTAATCAAGTTTAAATAATTTTAAAAAATATTTTGACATAGTAATATTATATATATATATATATATATATATATATATATATATATATATATATATATATATATATATTTGACTTATATAATATTATATATTGATCTGTCTGAAATCTGCGAAAATGTGCACTAGCTCCGGTGAAAGACGATCCCTGATGAAGAGAACCTCCTGTAGATCTGGAAGAAGCCCTTCACAATCCTACGCACAGCGACATAAATCAACAAAGCATCCTAAGACCCCCGTAGGGATCCCTGGCTAGGCCCTCTGACGCTCAAGTCAATTTCTCTCTCAAAAGGTAGAAAAAAGGAAGAAGAACAGTAACTGAAGTGAAACAAAGTTTGGATGCTACAACTTGCGTACCTCGCCAACGGAGAGGATTCCCCCTTTTATACTATCTCACGTGACCTCCATAGTCGTGAAGTGGTCCCCGGTTCGTTAGAGTTTGTTAGGAGATGTAGTCATCTTCTATATTTCGTGCAATAATCTTTTAAGGAATTTTTTCTGTACTCCAGATGTACACGTTTTATCGTTTATGACTTGTATTTATAATGGGGGCACGTCATTATAACTGAAAGAGCTTCTAGAAGATATTTCCCGCCAAATATCCTGTTGGCCATATCTTGGCCGGTCATTTAAGTTGGCTGCATATGCTGCTAAGAATACCTCCTTCTGTTGAATATGTCTCGGTCGGTCGTTTAAGCCGACCGGATATTAAGAATACCTTCTGTTGAATATGTCTCTGCCAGTCGTTCAAGCCGACCTTATATTAGGAATACCTTCTATTGAATATGTCTCAGCCGGTCGTTTAAACCGACCGGATATTAGGAATACCTTCTGTTGAATATGTCTCGGTCGGTTGTTCAAGCCAGTCGTATATTAGGAATACCTTCTGTTGAATATGTCTCGGTCGGTCGTTCAAGCCGACCGTATATTAGGAATACCTTCTGTTGAATATGTCCCGGCCGGTCGTTCAAGCCGACCGTATATATATATTAGGAATATCTTCTATTGAGCATGTCTTTATGCTTGGGCAGACTTTTCCCGACGGAGCATATATGAGCACGTGGGTGCTCGTTCGGCCTGCGGTCGGCCGGTAATATGCTGAGAATCATGTATAAGGCTAAATGCCTTTATGCTCGGGCAGACTTTTCCCGGTCGAGCATATATGAGCAAATGGGTGCTCGCTCGACATGCGGTCGGCCGGTAATATGCTGAGAATCATATATAAGGCCAAATGTCTTTATGCTCGGGCGAATTTTTCTCAGCCGAGCATATATGAGCACATAGGTGCTCGCTCGGCCTGCGATCGACTGGTAATATGATGAGAACCATACATAAGGCTAAATGCTTTTATGCTCGAGCGGGCTTTTCCCAGCCGAGCATATATGAGCACGTGGGTGCTCGCTCGGCCTGCGGTCGGCCGGTAATATGTTGAGAACCATATATAAGGCTAAATGTCTTTATGCTCGGGCGGACTTTTTCCGACCGACAATATATGAGCACGTGGATGCTCGTTCGGCCTGCGGTCGGCCAGTAATTTGCTGAGAATCATATATAAGGCTAAATACCTTTATGCTTGAGCGGATTTTTCCCGGTTGAGCATATATGAGCACGTGGGCGCTCGCTCGGCCTGCGGTCGACCGGTAATATGTTGAAAACCATATATATAAGGCTAAATGCCTTTATGTTCTGGCGGGCTTTGCCCAACCGAGTATATATAAGCAAGTGGGTGCTCACTCGGCCTGCGGTTGGCCGGTAATATATTGAGAACCATATATAAGGCTAAATTCTTTTATGCTCGGGCGGGCTTTGCCCGATCAAGCATATATGAGCACGTGGGTGCTCGCTTGGCCTGCGGTCAGCTGGTAATATGTTGAGAATCATGCCTTTATGCTCGGGCGGGCTTTGCCCGACCGAGCATATATGAGCAAGTAGGTGCTCACTCGGTCTGCCCTCGACCGACCATATATTACTCCTATCTTTATTGACCTAAACCCCTCTTTCACTCGCCAGGCCGACCTATCATAACTCGTATCACTAGGTCATCACTTTAGATTCGCCAATGGATACGCGGTGATCTTTTATATCTTTTTGGCCTGAGCCCTGTTCAAAAGAGCCTACAATGTTCCTTGGGTAAGTTTCGAAATTCTAAGTATCCCTCATTTACTAAGTAAAATATCCTTTTATTTGTTGCAGTGGATGCTATATTCAAAGCTTTGGTTGACAAGGCAATCCGCCTAGAAGAGGAGGCATTACTAGCTAAGGAACAAGAGCTTAGAGCAGAACTCAATATTACATCAGCCCAAGCATTTGATGCTTTTTTACCTGAGTCTTCAACTCAACCAACGCTCGCTTCTAGCTCTCAAACCACTCTTAAGTAGGCATCCACAAGTTTACCTCCAGAGGACATCCCTTGGAGATACAAGAACAGGTACCTTGTGCTACTCCTATAAGAAAACGCCCCGGGCGAAGATTAACATTAGCGCCCCAACCTAAGAAACAGGCTATCTCTACTTCTGAAGATATACCCATAGGGGATATTCCACCTTCTTCTCCAGAACCTACCCTTTCCTCCTGGTACCATATACTTGCTTCTTCCCCTCTTCAATTACCAGAAGATCCCTCTCTTCCAAGTGCTAGTTCGGACCCTGAGTTCATGATGACTTTTCCAGAACCAATTCCTTTACCGACCCCAGGAACTCAGGGTTCTTCTATTCTTCTCTTTTCTCCTCCTTCGCTTTATAGTTCTTTATCATCCTCTTCCACATATGCTCCTACCCTCCCAATATTATGGGGGGTTCTTTAACTACAGTTTGGGCAAAGGCTTGTAAAGAACTTGAGAAACTCACTTCTATTGATTGGGCTGACAAGTTTTCTTTTGCGGAAACTAAGGTAATATGCTCTTCGTCCTTCTGTTTTCTCATTAATGCATTCTAATAATAACTTTTTGACAGCGGTGGATTATTAGTATGAGTATAACCCGACACCTATAGGATTTATCTCAAGAAGTTGCCAAACTAAGACAACAAGGCTCTAGAGCATCTTCTTCTCATGCCTCTAAAGAGTTGGCAGAGTTATCCAACCAATTACAAGAGACTCACTAGCTTCTCGAGGCAGAACTTGAAAATTCAAGTAAATAGAAAGCCTCTGCAGAAAACTTTGAATCTCAGGCTAAATCAGAGACTCTCCTTTGCACTGAGCTAACATCCAAAGTGGATAAGTATACCACTAAGAACGCTCAATTGTTATCTCAGCTACAAGCGTTGAAGGATGCTCATGCTCTAGAATTAGCTGCTAAGAATGTTGCTTTGGAATCTAAAAATTTTGAGTTAACTTCTCTAAGTTCATCCTTAACCACTGTTAAAGCAGATCTTTCTTCCAAATAATTTGAATTAAAAAATTCTCAAGATGCTTTGACAGATTACATGGCGGGTGAAGATGGCAGGTTTGAGAAGAGAAAAAGGATAATGCTAGAATCTCATGAATTTAATGCTCCTATCGCTAACTCAATTACCAAAGTCTTCACCCTTGGAGCTGAGGGGGGTGCAAAGAAATTAAAGAAGAAAGGTCATCTGGTTTCTCACCCCCCCCCCGGCTAACTTCTTGGATCGTCGGGAATTACTTGACGATATTGTAGAGAAAATCAGAATCGACGAAACTTCCGTCACTCCAAGAATATCGAAGTGACATACCGTGAAGAAGCTCTTGATATGAAGAAATTTTAGGAGATAAAAAACTGGACGATGGAATAATAAAAACTCTCTTGCATTAAAATTCAGAAAAGAAGGAGCCTATAAATAGGCTTTACAAACTATCGCTAGATCCTATAAAATAGGATCACGTAAGACCAAATCCTATAAATTAGGATCACAAAGATAAATTCTAATCACCTAAAGACTCGGACAAGATTAACCTTTCAAATTATAAAATAAAATATTTAAATCTTAACTAAAAAATTACGAACCAAAAAAATAAAATAAAACATCACTTTATAATTCAACACTCCCCCTTAAAGTGATGTTCTCAGAACTAATCCGAGCTTTGATCGCAGATCTTCGAATGCACCCTTTGGAAGTGTTTTTGTAAAAATGTCAGCAATGTTGTCTTCACTCTTAACTGCGACCATATCAATAATTCCGTCGAGCACTTTCTCACGAATGAAATGATGCTCAAGTTCAATATGTTTTGTCCTCGTGTGGAAGACAGGATTAGACGTAAGTTTGATTGCACTCAGATTATCTCCATGAATAGGAATGGGTTGATCAATGGGTACGTGCAGATCTTCAAAGAGTCTACGAAGCCACATACACTCTTGAGCAGCCTGAGCAGATGCTTTGTACTCTGCTTCAGTCGTGGATTGAGATACTGAACTTTGCTTTTTGCTACATCATGATATACTTATTGCTCCTCGCAGAAATACAAAACCAGAAGTTGATCTCCGATCATCTAAGTCTCCACCAAAATCAGCATATGCAAATCCTTGTAAAGAAAACTCTACACCCTTCTCATAGAGTAGACCCAAGTTAAGAGTAGAATTAACATATTTTAAGATCTTCTTAGCCTCTTCGAAGTGTGGCTTCCTTGGCTCTTGCATGTATCGACTGACCATACCAACAGAGAAGGCAATATCCGGCCTTGTTATTGTCAAATAAATAAGACTTCCCACAAGTGTACGAAAGGGATGAGGGTCCGACAAACATGTTCCTTCGTCACGACGAAGTCTTGTATTTACATCAAGTGGTGTAGATCGCTTCTTTCCATCAATCAAACCAAATTTCTCAATGAGTCGTTTAGCATAACTGAATTGAGACACATAAATTCCTTTATTCAGATTTTCAATTTGCAACCCAAGAAAATTACTAAGCTCCCCAAGTTTCTTCATATCAAATCGCAACTAAAGTTCTTCCTGAAGACGAGTGACCTCTACATAATTGCTGCCTGTTAGAATTATGTCGTCCACATACAACAGAACGATCACCATGAGTCCTTGACGTTTCTTGATAAAGAGACTTGAATCTGCTTCAGAAGTTGCGTAGCCACAGAATCTTAAATATTCTGCAATTTTTCCGTACCACGCACGTGGAGCTTGCTTTAATCCGTAGAGGGCCTTCTTTAATTTACACACAAAATCCGGATGGTACTCGGACACAAATCCAAGCGGTTGATCCATATAAATATGTCTATCAAGCTCTCCATATAAGAAGGCATTTTTGACGTCCAACTGCCACAATTTCCAATCCAGGCTAGCCGCTAGTGCTAGAACAGTACGTACCGAAGTCATTTTTGCCACGGGACTAAATGTTTCTTCATAATCTTCCCCGTACTTTTGAGAGAAACCTCGAGCTACTAGCCTTGCTTTGAATCGGTCTATGCTCCCATCAGCCTTCCTCTTTATTCGAAAGACCCATTTGCACGAAACTGGTTGCACTTCAGGAGGTTTAGGAACCAAGTCCCATGTCTGATTTTTCTGCAAGGCATCCATTTCTTCTTTCATAGTAGCTTCCCATTCTTTTACTCCTTTAGCATCATCATAAGAGGAAGGTTCATCATCATCAATAGGATTAGCAAATAAGCAAGAAAAATTTGTAACAAAATTATCATCTCTTTAACGAGATGGTCGCACAATATTTCGTCTCGGGCGTTGGTTGGTTATTTCCTCCTGAGAGCCATCATCTTGGTTTGGACACAATCTCTCCTTTTCTCCTTGATTTTATTTAGATATGTCTTATGAGAAATGGGATAATGGCAAAGTTATCATATTATTTTCTTCCTTGTTGATATCTGCAGAATCATGGGAAGAAATCTCATCAAAGATAACATCGCGAGAAACAACACATTTATTAGTCGTAGGATCCATACACCGCCAGCCCTTTCTTTGTTCGTCATAACCGACGAAAATGCATTTGATTGCTTTAGCATCCAACTTACTTCTTTGAGAATCAGACACATGAACGTAGCAGATTGAACCAAAGACTCGAAGATACTTCACGTTTGGTTTAGCATCAAAAAGCAATTCATAAGGTGCCTTATTATTGCTTGATCTGAGTGGCACCCGATTAATAACATAAGCTGCACATTTTATGCCTTCTGCCCATAATGCCTTGGATAAATTCTTCGCATGCAACCAACACTTGCAGGTCTCCACAAGGTGTCTAATTTTTCGCTCAGCCACGCCATTTTGTTGTGGTGTCTCCGGACAAGATAATTCTCTTTTAATGCCATTATTTCGACAAAATGAGAAAAAATCATTTGAACAGAATTCCCCTCCGTTATCTGTCCGTAAAATCTTGATTTTTCTACACAATTCTCCTTCCACAGTTTCCTTGAATTTTAGAAATTTTGAAAATACCTCTGATTTGTGTTTCACAAAATAAACTCATGTGAACCGCGTATAATCATCCACAAACAGCAACATATAGTGACATCCGGAATAAGAAGCAGTTGGAGTGGGATCCATCAAATCACTATGTATTCGTTCCAAAGGAGTTGTGCATCGTGAATTTGAACTTTTGAAAGGAAGTCTATGTGCCTTTCCAAACTGACAACCTTCACAAATTTTTTCCTCCTCAACTTTTGATAGATCGGGCAAACCATCAACTAATTTTCTTTGAATCATAACCTTCAACTTAGTCATGTTTAAATGACCAAGTCTTGCATGCCACAAAGAGGAATTATCATTGCTACTCATCTTTTCAATGTATGAATTTGATGCAGATAGAACAAATAAATCATTCACACGCGTACCAGTATGAATAACGTCGGCTTTAATTTCTTTGACGTTCCGAAGAAACTTCACATCTCGCGGTCCAAAGAGCACGAAGTTTCCAGCATCCACCGCATTTGCAACAGAGAAAAGGTTCTTTTGTATCCCAGGCACGTGATATACACTGTTTAGTGTTATTGATTCTCCACGATTATTATCAATAACAACGGTGCATTCTTTTTGAATTTTATGAATTGTGTTATCAGCGGTGATAATACCCTTGCCGCTATCATGTAACTGAGAGCATGAAAAAGTTGATTCGTCTCCTGTAAGATGATGACCACAACCAGAATCTACAATCCATTCATTATTGGTTGGATGCTTTGTGTGAGAAGTTTCTTTTGCTACTAAGCATGTTCCTCGTTGAGTATCAACAATATCAGTAAGAAAGCAATTCTTCCAATCATCTTCTTTTTCAAGCTTTTTGTCCACATCGGCCAAATTTGCATAATTTTCTGACCTTAATTTAACTCGACAATTTTTTCTAATATGACCGAGTTTGCCGCACCTATAACATTTGAACGTCTTCTTAGGTGCATTTGAATGATCTGGAGTACTTTCTTCTATCTTACCATTTCCTTTATAAAAATTGCCTTTTTTAACAAACAAGGCACTCTTTGGCTCCTCCTTAATACTCGTTGTAGCCATTTGCTTGGCCAATGATTCCTGCGACGAGAGAAGATTTTCAAGTTCTTCTAGTGATGGTTGTTGAGCCCATTCTTGAATTGAAGTGATAAACGGAGTATACTCAGGTTGAAGACCACGAATAATATATCGCTTCTTTCTTGCTTCCGAGATTCGTTCTTCAGGATTTATAAGAGAGATTTCTGAACACAAATTTTTTACTTTGAGAAAATATTCAGAAATAGAGATACCTTCTTGCTTCGTAACTGCCAACTCATTTTCGAGCATTTGCAACCGAGCCTCATTCTTTTTATTGAACAATCGATCGAGAGTTTGCCAAATTTCACGAGCAGACTCACATCCGATTATATGCTCAAATATTCCATGAGAAATGGATCTCTTCAAAACAAATTCTGCCTTAGCATTTTGTTGCTTCCATTTCTTAAACGCTTCTGCATTTTCGATGATATTTGCCGGAGCGACAACTCCATTAGTGGAAACGACATCCCACAAATCTTCACCGACTAGATACGACTCCACACACGTCTTCCAGATCCGGTAGTTGGACTGATTCAACAATTCCAAACCAAGTCCCGCTACACGACCAGTGCCTTCCATATCGAGAGAGCAATAACCTTCTTCACGAAAATAACCAAAGCTCTGATACCATGTAGAGAAAATCAGAATCGACGAAACTTCTGTCACTCCAAGAATATCGAAGTGACTTACCATGAAGAAGCTCTTGATATGAAGAAATTTTAGGAGATAAAAAACTGGACGATGGAATAATAAAAACTCTCTTGCATTAAAATTCAGAAAAGAAGGAGCCTATAAATAGGCTTTACAAACTATCACTAGATCCTATAAAATAGGATCACGTAAGACCAGATCCTATAAATTAGGATCACAAAGATAAATTCTAATCACCTAAAGACTCGGACAAGATTAACCTTTCAAATTATAAAATAAAATATTTAAATCTTAACTAAAAAATTACGAACCAAAAAAAAAAAAAACATCACTTTATAATTCAACAGATATATCCCTCGACTTATTTCCTAAGCTGTTTTAATTTTCGGATTTCTGCAATGAAGAACAACTGTTAACTTTTTTAAATTAAACATGGCTACCAGTTGATTAGTAAACATCCAAATTGAACTACACAAATGAGTTACTTGGAATCTCATCTTTCTAATGATATTAAAGTTTCAAAATTTTAAATTACTAACGTCCATCAGCCGATTTAGACTAAATACATGCTCTCAAATACAATTGTGATATACCATATTAAGTGCAGTGATTTTTCAACTCGATTTGGGCATACGAAACAAATATTTGATAAAAAAGCATCCGTTTATATAATGATCATTTTACAAAAGTACTTGTCTGATAAAATTTCAACAAGCATTCAATACCAACATAAAGTATGATAAAATAATTGTCATAAAATCATTTTGTAATATAGAAATGTCAATTTATAAGAGACAAATTATATGTGATTTCAACAATAATAATAATTCAATAAAATTATAACTGTCATAGCATCAATTTAAAATTATCATACTATCACATAGATGGTCAATCCCCAAGGATTGAGGAGTGAGCAAATTCCAGCTCCATGTCAAAATAATGAGAGCTGCTGAGCCTGGCTATGTCTTGCAATACAAATTAATTTTCAAACCAAAATACAATAACAACACAACAAATATCAATTTAGAACAAAGAACATATTATAAATTTCAACACAAGTACAAAAACATCAATTTCCAACCCAAAGAACAAGATCTATAATACAGAAAAAACATAAATTTACAACAAAGATATTATAAAATTTCAACAACAATAACAACAATATGATAGCAATAAGAAATTAGACAAAATAATTTGCAAAGCAAAATACACAAACAACACAACAATTATCAATTTACAATGTCGCCTTTAGGTTCTTGTGCCTTTTCTGGGTCCCATGGGTCTCCTTTTTATCTTTTTCCTTATCCTTGTTCTTGTTCTTCGGTTTGGGTAGTTGTCCTTGACGTACCCTTCTTCATTGCAGTGTTAACATCTTACCTTTCTTCTTCTTCTTTTATCCTGCACTTGACTAAACTTATTAGTTTTAAACAACTTTTTGAATTTTCTTACCATGAATATCATTTCGTCATCGTCGAGAGACGTTTCGGATTCTGGTTCATCTATTTTTGCCTTTAAGGCAATGTTGTACTTGGGCTCCTTCTTCAGATCTGCACATATAGTTTCATAAACTTCAAATGTAGAAAATAACTACCTCTAGATCCTTAGAGATGTAATATGTATCTACTAAGGATACCCATACAGAAGTCCTAGGAAAGACGTTAAGTGCGTACCTTAGTGAATCTCGGTTGGTTACCTTTTTTCCAAGATTTGTGAATTCAGTGATGAGTTCCTTGATCCTTGAGTGAAGGTGTGCAACAGTTTCACCTTCTTCTAATCGGAGGTTGCTAATCTGGTTTCGGAGTAGATTCTGTCTCACTGGTTTTACTTCTGAGGTCTCTTCATGTAGTTCCAAGAATTTCTCCCAAAGCTCCTTGGCTGACTCGTAGGCTCTGATCCGGTTGACTTCTTGAGGTGGTAAAACACTAAGCAGATGAAACTCTACTTTGCCATTTGCCACGAAGTCAACTTGCTCCTTTTTCATCCATTAGTATTATTCTTTGCCCTCTAGTGCTACAAAACCAAATTTTATAATTATTAATAAATCAAAATCAGTCTTAAAGAATACCTCCATCTTTTTCTTCTAGTTCATGAATTCCTCCTTGAACTTCAATATGGGTAGATGCTCGGTCCGACCATCTCTTGTGCTTTGATCGGCAGTTAGTCCTCTTGAAACATCCTGACTCTGATATCATTTGTTGGTCCCTTCGAGGTCGATAAGAGGGGGTAAATTGCCCTGCACAAAAAAATGAACACCCTTTCACGTCTTTTCAAGCCAAATTAAGAAACACTTGTATAAAAAGAAACTAAATAACATACAAGAAGGAAGGGGCGGATCGTTTACTTGGTTTGCAATCAGATGATTACTAATCCAAAGCAAGTAAAACTCACTATCAAATCTCTTTCATGTGGAGAAACCTCTTACAACAGTTAGAGTACTCGAATACAAAGCTAAACAAAAGGTAGAATGCTTACAAGTGTTGTATCTAGCTTCTGGGATCAGAGCTGTATTTATAGCTCTGATTAAGGCACCTGGAAGGGTTCTAGGTGCCTGGGGTGGATAAAATTTTATCCATGGCTCAACGGATTGCGACAACATGTGTTTCGATAATTTTTCTGGTCTAGGCGGCTGGAATGGTTTTGGCCGCTCGGACGATGAGGCGCCCCGGAGGCGCGTAGGTGATCTAACCAGGTTCGAGCGTCTGGACCGTCCGAGCGCCTGGTCTTGGTCTAGACGTCCGGACCAAAGTCAACCTTACTATTGACTTTTTAGTTCAGGCTCTCACTTTGGCTCCACTCTTTTGGATAATTTCGGCCATCCAGAATAGGGCTCACCCGAACCTATTTTCCGGACTTCTTGAGCAACCTTCCACTCCGGCTACTCGTCCCTCGGAAACATCGTGTGCCTCCTTGTCCGCCACCGTATTCTTCCGCAGCACCTTGTCCCTCGGACGCATCGAGCTCGTCAACTCTCTCCCGTGCCGTCTTTCTCGCTAGTTGAGTCTTTCGCTCGACTTCTTGTGCTCTTAAGTTCCTACACACTTAGACACAAGGTATCAAAATATAACAGGACCTAACTTGACTTAGTTGATGACATCAAAACTATCACGGGGTACTTACAATATGATTCTTCCTAGATATGTATAGGCAGGGCTTTTCTAACCTACTATTATTCCAAACTTCTCTAGTACTGTTTGCCAAGTTAAATTAGTCCCTAATTTATCTAGTCATAATTACCCAGTCAAATAAACTATTATTTTAGAGGTGTCAGCTAATTTGGTATCTCCCCCTGAATTATTGAATTTGGGTTTAAGTTTTAGATTTGTGTCAATTTATTTTATAGTCGTAATAAACTTGATTATAGCTTGAGTTTAGATTGATTTTGTATTAATTTAAGTTTAGTTTTTGAATTTGATTTCATTTTACCTTTTAAGTTTGACTTTGAATTAATAGGTTTAAATCTTGTTTTTGGATTTGAATTATTGGCTTTATTTTGATTTATTTTTGGATAGTGAATTTTATTTTTAGGTACATAGTATTGATTGAGTCCTACTTACTTGGTTAGACAAGTTTTTGGAACCCAAGCTTTGGTTTGTTTTTTATTTTGACTGAAGAATGATGTAAATATTTTATTTGAGTTGCTTTTATATTCGTGTCCAAATTTATTATACACAACTCTTTGTGATCCAAGTATAAGGTCTAGGTTTTTTGATCTTGTTGTAAATTTTTCAAGTAGACTTTTAAAGTTTACAACTTCAAATTTTAAGGTTGAGTTTTCTTCTTCAAGTTTAGCAATTTGAGTTGAATTTTCATATTGACTTGGTTTAGTTGTTGGGTTTGATTTAAGTTGTTCCTTGAGTTCTATATTTTCTTTACTAAGTTCATTTATTTGGTTTTCTGAAGCAAACAACTTTTTATGTAGGCATGAAATAATTTTAAAGAATTTTTTAGTTAGAAGTGATTGCACCTCATTGGAACCTTCATAAATGAGTACAGACTCATGGTTTGACTCGTATTCAGACTCATCGTCCAACTCACTTTCTGATTCTAGTCTGGTTGACATTAGTACGAGGTAGTTGTTTTACTTCGGTTAGCCTTTGTCTGATTCTTCTAACGATGACTCGTCCCAGATTGCTTTGAGCGTTTTCTTTTTCTTGAAGTTCTTTGGTTTATCTTCCTTGATTTTCGGACACTCGTGCTTGTAGTGACCCTTTTTGTTACATTCGAAATAGGTGATGCTTGACTTGCTGATGTTTGGCTTAATCATCTTTTGAAGGTCCTTTGTGCTGAAGTCCTTCTTCTTCATGGTGAACATTCTCCTTACCATGTTCACCATTACTCTTCTATATCTGAGGCTGACTCAGATTTAGATTCCTCCTTTTGCTTGGACTTTTGCTTTGTAGAACTTGTAAGGAATGTTATACCTTTCTTGTTTTTTAGGTGTTAGTCTATCGTTTAAATCTAATTCACAAAATAATTCATTTAATTTAAGCTTATTTAAATTTCTCAAAATTTTATAGACATCTACTACAGATACCCACAGTGCATTTCAGGGAAAGGAATTTAAGGCATAGCTTATTGCATCCATGTTCTCCAATTGGTGGTCGATCAAGTGAAGCCCATTTAGAATATCCTTGATTCTTGCATGTAATTGAGTTGTTGTCTCTCCATCCTATATTTTGATATTAAACAAATTATTTAATAGTAAATCATGCTTTGTTACCTTTGCATCACTTGTTCCTTCGTGCAACCTGATCAGTTTATCCTAGAGTTCCTTAGAGTTCTTGAATGGTCCAATCCAATTGAGTTCTTCCCTCGTTAGTCCGCATTGAAGAGTGTTTACTGCCTTATTATCAATTTTCTCTTTTTTCTTCATTTCTATGTTCCAGTTCTCTGGGTTGAGAGATATTTTGGTCGTTTCATCAATTGGCTCCTTGTGCCCTTGTAGGATGGAGAACCATTGGTCGATGTCGATTTTTAGATATACCTCAATCCTCTTCTTCCAATAGGAGAAGTCATCTCTGTTGTATAGCGGTGGACAAGCGGTATTGTAGCCCTCACTTTGTGCCATTTAAGAAGAACTCTATAAACACAAAAAAGGAGGAAATATCAAGACTTGGTCTTGAATTAGTAGTGTGAGAGAAGAAAACAAATATCGAGCTCAAGTGGTGTTGTACCAACTTCAAGCAGAAACTGAGGCGAAGGAAAATTTATTTGAAAGGGCAATTGTACCAGTTCATATATAATAAAAAAATCTCAAAACTGAAAATAAATAAGAAAAAGACCCCAGCTTAATTTGTGGTTGCACAAATTCAGAGCAAACCTTGATCTGATACCACTTGTAGGATTGATTGCATGTGAGAGGGGAGTGAATCATGTGGTTTTAGAAAACTTGTCTTTTTCATTTTATAAAATAAGTACATAGCGGAATAATTAAACAAGAAAATAGAACAAGCACATGAACTCGGCCAGTCACTTGGTTTATAGCCTTCGGCGACTCCTACTCCAAAATCCAAGTCTCGCGGATCTATCAATAGGTAATCCACTAATGATCTCTTATGGAACCACCGGAAAAGGGGATCAAGTACAATAAAAATGAGGATAAGTATAACAAGCTACATTTTCCTTGAAGCAGTAATTAAGTACGAATCGAGCTTGGTGTTAGATAGCTCCTCTGTAATGTACCCAATATATATTTTTTAAATATAATTATATATATATATATATTTAATTTTAAGGAGGAAAATACTAAACTGGTTAAAATTTGATCTAATAGAATTTATATATGAAAATATGGATAAAATAATTGATAATAAATAAAGAAACAAATATAAAAGACTTTATGTGAATTTTAAGAATTTTCTAATTTTTTTTTATGAATTTTAAATGAGACGTTTTAGATTTTATGGGAACAAATCGGTAGGATTTAGAGCCTATTAGAATACCTATTTCAATGAGTTAATTGAGTTATAAACATATGGTTTTAATTAAAAATCTAATCCGCCGTCGCTATATCCTCTCACGCACGCATGTGGTTCTGTCGTGCGAGCGATTGGCATCGCTACATGCACGCCCAACAACCGGCGTTGCTTGGTTGTCCTCGCGACCGACGTCCGTGTCGTATTCCCGCTCCTCTCAGTGCATTCGCGATACGACCTTACCGTGGCAGCTATCCGCGAGCCCTCACCGGCGCCGCGCTTCCCCGCTGTCGCCCCGACGCCCACTAAAGAAACCTCTCCTCCGTCTCTAAGAATGACCAGCAACGATCCTGTCATGAGTGATCAGCCGCACAAGCCGCCTTTCTTTCCCCCACCGCGACCAGATCTCCACACCGGCAACCTGTCTCCCTGAGCACTGATCTTCGTCCTGTCCCTTCCCCATCGCCACGAGCAGCCGTGCTTCTCCACCACGCAAGTTCACTACTGCATTGTGGTTGGAGTAATGTACCCTGCTGATAGTTCGCCTGACCGCGCCAGCCTAAGCACTGCCAATCATCCCTTCTTCTTCCCCTTGCGCTCATGCGTCACCACCTCACCGTTAGCCGCCATTTTTCTCCACCGCCGGAGCGACCAACGATGGGCGCTGCCTATTCCCTACATTTCTACTGCCGTCCGTAGAGAGCCACCACCGAAGGAGAAGAATGACTTGAGCTCGAGGCAGACTTTGGACTTGAAGACGATTTAGACACCCTACATTAGAGGTGGGTAGATCTTTCTTATATTCTTGATAGTGTTGATTATCGTACATGATTATTTACTGTCATGTCTGATGAAGTTACAATTACTTGCTTACCTTAAATCTGTCCTATATTGCTCCTGAGCTGATACCTTATTAATTATCCTTATATGTTGACCTATTGTTGATAGCTATGCAGTTATGTTTGTTATTCATGATTGAGTTCACATGGGCATGCATGATATTACCATACCATAATGTAGGACATTGGATATTCTGCTAGTCCTCTTAGTAGATGATTTGACTTTATATTTATTGTTAGGATGATCAGACCGTAGTATAGGGTATTGAGAATCTTGTTAAACCTTTGGTTGTTATTTCATACTATGCTATAGGATATTAGGTATCCTAATAGACCCTTGTTATTTAGGCTTATAGCTTATGTTCGTGAATTTATGTTATAATATAGTTTTATACTTAGGCTCGTGCCTATAGGTTACTAATATTATAAATAGTATAGTTTTATACTAGCGCGAGGGCACATATGTTAGTGAGATTGTATTGACCTATACTTGTTGGAAATCACATCCTAGCAGAAGAGTAGTGCATTCCACTAGACTTTCCCTTTTGAATCAGTCCCTAGGACTGTGATTATTTGATCTTGATTCCGTTGTTTATTATTTCTGAGATGATTCCATGGAATTAGTCGAGATATTAATGTTAGGTGACTAGTAACTTGGAGATGTGATTGTCTATTTTCTGCATATATACTTGTAGGATTATATCATAATATAGGGTACCGAGTATCCTAATAGACCCTTACTTATTATATAGGCTCATGTCTATATATTAGTAGAATTATACTATAGTATAATATTTTTGAGGATCCTACTAGACCCTTGGTTGCTATATCCTATCGACTATTGTCTCTCATTCATGGTTTAGAGAGTCGTCAACAATTGTTGGTATATCCCGTCGACCATTGTCTCCCATTCGTGGTTGAAAAAGTCATCAGCAACTGTTGGTCCCTTGGTAGCCAGCAAAAGGGTAAGGGTGAATTGCCTTGCAAAAGAAAACTCAACCCTTTCTCGACTTATAGCTTGATTAAGAAAACTTGTAATAAAAAAACTAGAGATTAATTACAGACACAGAAACACAAGGAGACTTACTTGGTTTGCAATCAGAAGATTGCTAATCCAAGGAAAATGAAGTGCACTTTTATGACGATCTCCTTCGGGCGGAGTAGTCTCTTACAACGTTAACAACTCACAAATGAAAGTAGAACAGAAAGAAATGAATTACAAGTTGTTGTCTAAACTGTTGGACCACGTTGGCTAGCTAGAAGAGGGTTGAATAGCCTTGCAAAAAAAAAAAAACTACCCTTCTCGGACTTTCAAAATAGCACTTGCATTAATGTAAAAGCAATAAACTAAAAAGAGTAGAGGCAAGGGAGTTTACTTGGTTACAACCGGGGAGGTTGTTAATCCAAGGAGAATGAAGCACAATAGATATCTCCTTTCGGGTGGAGAAGCCTCTTACAACATTCAAGCACAGAGAAAATAAGAAGCTAAACTAACAATGAAAGCATACAAGTGTTGTAATGAGAATTGCTTGTCTTGTTGAGCTTCTTGGACCAAGGCTATATTTATAGCCTTGGTCGGGGCACTTGGAAGGGTTCTAGGCACCTGAGAGAGGATAAAACTTTATCCCTCCTCGCATAGATCGCGTTTGACTACGATCTGGATGAAATCCAAGTCCAGGCACCCGGAAGGGTTCCAGGCGCCCCGGACCAAGAAAGTCAATAGAGTTGACTTTTTCGGTCTGGGCCCTTTGCTCCAGTTCAGCTCACCTCGGTCTAGGTCTTCCGCTCCGGCTCCGCTTGTTTGGGTGATCTCGGCCATCCAGAATAGGGCTCACCCGAACCCAACTTCCGGCCTTCTCGAGCAGGCTTCCGCTCCGGCTTCTCGTCCCTCGAAATCGTCGTGTGCTTCCTTCTCGCCCACCAGCGTACTCATCTGCAGCTCTTCATCCCTCGGACGCACTCTATCGTGCTGACCTTCTCACTAGCTGCGTCTCTTGCTCCCTGAGCAATCTTCTGCTCTAGCTTCTCGTTCCTCGGAAACACCGTACGCTACCTTCTCGTCTGCCGGTGTACTCTTCCGCAGCGCCTTGTCCCTCAGACGCACTCTCCCGTGTCGTCCTTCTCGCTAGATGCATCTTTTGCTCAACTCCCTGTGCTCCTAAGCTCCTGCACACTTAGACACAAGGTTAAAACATCACAGGACCTAACTTAACTTATTGATCACATCAAAACAACCTTTGGGGTTCCAACAATCTCCCCCTTTTTGATGTGAGCAACCCAAGTTAAGCAAGGGTAAATAGAAATAAGAGTAACATAACTAATATTGTAATAAAGTGCAAAAAAGATAGAAAAGTTGTAGTCTACCTCCCCCTATACTTATACTTTTCCTTCTCCTTCTCCCTCTTTGATCACATAAAAAATGGGGTTAAAAAAAATCTAAGGGTAATAATTTTGAAAAAAAAACTTTGAAAATTTATTTTGATATTACTAAAAATTTGAAATAATTTTCAAAGAAATTTCTAAATAAAAATGTTTAACAAATATAATTTTTTTTAGAAATTTTTCCTAAGTTTTGCAAGCAAAATTATTTTTGAGAATAAGTAAAAATTTTAAGCAAGGAAATTTTCTAAGTAAAAGAAAATTTTAACTTAGACAATTTTGAGAAAATTTTCAAAAAAAAATGTTTAAAAAATATTTTAAATCATTATTTACTTTTAATACTTTATTAATAAGTTAATTAAATATTTTATTTCAATATTTTGGCTTCCAGGCAGTGGCGAGACACTAGGCCTTCTTGGTTATTGGAGCAACAACCACTTTTTTAGACAAAGCCTCATAAGGAAATTAGCTGTTTAATTTTCTTACTGAAAGCACTAAGTCTAATTCACAGTTTAGGTTAGTGATGTTTAAATTTCCATTTTAGTTTGTCATAATTTCTCAAATTTATAGCAGGAAATTTTGAACATGCAGAAAATTGTATTTGTTCCTTTAACATGTCAATTTCTCTTGTTAGTTTGTCGAGATTCTTTAATCGACAATATGTTGCTAAAGTTTTTTTAAACTCACTATTCTTTGTTTTATTTTTAATTTCTAATTCGCAAAAATGTTTTGATAATATAATTTTTAACTCAAAAAAAATCTTTCGACAGTATTTTAACCGAATTAAGCAATTGGTCAAGAGGTGGAGACCGTACTTGACTTACCTTGTCGACTTTTGATGCTCCCCCTATTGAGCTGCTTTCTTCCGAAGACTCTCCCCATTCATCGATGCTTATCTAGAATGAGTTTTCTGTGTCCTCGGGATGGAATTCGGCTATTAGGGTTGTTCCGGCAATTTCCTCCATCTCTGATTCTTCTGACAACGGCTCGGTGTCCATTGAGGAGTCAACTTCAAATGGTTCTTCGTAGAGCTTCAAGGACTTTTCTCAAAGTTCTTTTGTGCTTCTGTATTTTGAGACTCTTTCAAGATCCTGGGTAGGTAGTACACTCAGAATGCGGGATTCAGCCTTACCGTTTGTCATGAATTCATCGCGCTGCTCGTTAATCCATTGATGCTCCTCAAGTTCTTCTCCTTTTGTATCCTTTGGAGCTTCATAACCATACGTTATTATTAATAACATATTAAAATCAGTTTTAAAATAAACCTGCATTCGTCGCTTCCAAAAAGTGAACTCCCCCTCGAACGTTGGTGGGTAGATGTTCGTTCTGGCCATCTCGTTGCTTCAGTAGGCGGTTAGTCCTCCTGAGACGTCCTTGCTCTGATACCACTTGTTGGACCGCGTTAGCCGGCTAGAAGGGGGATTGAATAGCCCTGCAAAAAAAGAAAACTACCCTTCTCAGACTTTCAAAATAACACTTGCATTAATTTAAAAGCAATAAACTAAAAGAGTAGAGGCAAGGGAGTTTACTTGGTTACAACCTGGGAGGTTATTAATCCAAGGAGAATGAAGCGCAATAAATATCTTCTTTCGGGCGGAGAAACCTCTTACAACATTCAAGCACAGAGAAAATAAGAAGCTAAACTAACAATGAAAGCATACAAGTGTTGTAATCAGAATTGCTTGTCTTGTTGAGCTTCTTGGACCAAGGCTATATTTATAGCCTTGGTCGGGGCGCCTGGAAGGGTTCCAGGCGCTTGGGAGAGGATAAAACTTTATCCCTCCTCGCATAGATCGTGTTTTATCATGATCTAGATGAAATCCAGATCCGGGCGCTAGGAAGGGTTCCGGGCGTCCCGGACTGGTCCGGGCGCCCCGAACTGGTCTGGGCGCCCGGACCAAGAAAGTCAATAGAGTTGACTTTTTTCAGTCTGGACCCTTTGCTCCGGTTCAGCTCGCCTCGGTCCGGGTCTTCTACCCGAGCTCCGCTTGCTTGGGTGATTTTGGCCATTCGGAATAGGGCTCACCCGAACCCAACTTCCGGTCTTCTCGAGCAGGCTTCTGCTCCAGCTTCTCGCCCCTCGGAATCGTCGTGTGCTTCCTTCTTGTCTGCAAGCGTACTCATCCGCAGCTCTTCGTGCCTCAGACACACTCTCCCGTGTTGACCTTCTCGCTAGCTGCGTCTCTTGCTTCCCGAGCAATCTTCCTCTCCAGCTTCTCGTTCCTCAGAAACACCCGCATACTTCCTTCTCGTCCGCCGATGTACTCTTCCGCAATGCCTCGTCCCTCAGGCGCACTCTCCCGTGCCGTCCTTCTCGCTAGCTGCATCTTCTGCTCGACTGCTTGTGCTTCTAAGGTCCTACACACTTAGACACAAGGTTAAAACACCACAGAACCTGACTTAACTTGTTGATCACATCAAAACAACCTTTGAGGTTCCAACATGAACTACTGAAATCATAGCTATATTTATGGCACTGTTCCAGGCGCTTGGAAGGGTTTCGGGCACCTAGAGTGGGATAGAATTCTATCCCCGATGCGTCGGTCAACGTACACATCGATCCAGATAAATTTGAGGTTCCAAGCACCCAAACCCATAAAAGTCAACACGATTGACTTTTTTAGTCTGGGCTCTCTACTCCGGTTTTGCTCGCCTCAGTCTGGGTCTTCCACTCCGGTTCCACTCACTTGGGTGATCTCGGTTATCCAGAATAGGGCTCACCCGAACCTAATTTTCGGCCTTCTCCTCCAGCAGCCTTCCTCCCCGGCTTTTCATGTAACACCCACGAAATATTAAGATAGGTATATGGATATTATTTTCTTTAGAGCATAGAAATAAAAAGGATAAGAGAAAAAGGGGAAAATAGAAACCAAAAATAGAATAAGAAGAGGTGAGGTCAAGGATTGAACCTTGAACCTCCCACAAATAATGGAGATAAATTGATGCATGATTGTTGGTTGCTACTCGAAAAACCTATAGGTTCCACTGTACAAAAATTTTGTACAAAGGTCTGAACCTTTTCCTAGCTACCATGTGTTCTTTTAAATTAAATTTTAGATCGCCTGCGGAACTTAACACGTTTGATCCAAAACTTAATCTATTTGTTCTTTTAGGTTTTGACTTGGATCTCCTGCGGAACTTAACACGTTCGACCCAAGTCTCCTTAAGTTATTAATTCCATTAAATATTAATTTCCATAAAAGGTTCCCAGTACTGACGTGGCGAGGCACATGACCTTCTTGGATATGGGAGCAACCACCACCGACTAGACAAAACCTTTAATAGAAAGCTAATATTTAATTTCCTAAAATAACTTTAGGTTAACCTCAGAGAACAATCAAATCACAAGGAAAAGAAAGAAACAAAAGAACACAACATCGAAAAACATATTCGAAATACTAGAACGTAAGCCTCTTGTATTTGGTATTATTTCCATAAATAACTAGCATGATGCGGAAAAGGAAAAACTACTAGTTATACCTTCTAGAAAGACCTCTTGATCTTCTACCGTATTCCTCTTCTAACCTCGGACGTTGTGTGGGCAACGATCTACCAAGATGAGAAACCACCAACCACCTTCTTCTCCTCCAAGCAAGGTTCGGCCACAAAGGAAAAACTTCACCAAGGAGGAAAACCAAAATACTAACCAAGCTCCAAGAGATGCTAGCTTTCTCTCCTTCTTCTTCTTCTTCTCCGAGTAGTATCCGGCCACCACAAGAGCTCCAAGGGAGAGGGAGAGGTTCGGCCACCACAAGAGGAAGAGAAGGAGATGATGGCCGGCCACACCAAGGAACAAAAGAGGGAGAGAAATAATAGATGTTGTGTCTCATGAAGGCACCCTCACCCCTTCTTTTATATTCCTTGGCCTAGGCAAATTAGGAAATTTAATTACAATAAAATTTCCTCAATTTCCTTGACATGATTTAATTTAGAAAAATAAATTTTCCAAATCAAACTTCAATGGCCGGCCACTTCATTGGAGAACAAATTGGACAAGTTTTAATCAATAATTAAAACTTCCTAATTTGTTTCCGGAAATTTTAAAAAATAAAATTTCTCTTTAAAATCTCTTCATGGTTGATAAAAGGAAATTTCTATAATTTTAATTTTATCAACATGTGAATAATTTTTAAAGAGAAAATAAAACATCTCTTCAATCTACAAATAAGGAAAGAGATCTAATCTCTTTCTTTAATCTTTTGTAGATCTTTTACAAGAGAGATATTTTAATTTTAATTCTCTTTAAATTATATCTTCCACATAATAATAAAAATTAAAATTAAATTTCTTTTTTAATTTATTTTGGCCGGCCCCGCTAGCTTGGGTTCAAGCTAGGGCCGACCACCCAACCCCCACTAGCTTGGTTCCCAAGCTAGCTTGGCCGACCCTATTAGTGGGTATAGAAGGTGGGTATAGGTGGGTATAGAACTCTATAAATAAGAGGCTACGATAGGGACCGAGATGAGGAATTGGTTTTGGTCTCCCGATAAAATTAAGCATCCCGTGTTCGCCCCGAACACACAACTTAATTTTATCAATGATAATTCATTCCACTAGAGAACTATCATTGAACTACCGCACCAATCCCAAATTACATTTTGGGCTCCTTCTTATTATGAGTGTGTTAGTCTCCTGTGTTTAAGATATCGAATGTCCACTAATTAAGTGAGTTCGACAACTCATTTAATTAATATCTAAGTCCAAGAGTAGTACCACTCAACCTTATTATCATGTCGGACTAAGTCCACCTGCAGGGTTTAACATGACAATCTTTATGAGCTTCTCTTGAGGACATTATCAACCTAGTATCTCTAGGACACAGTTTCCTTCTATAATCAACAACACACACTATAAGTGATACCATTTCCCAACTTATCGAGTTTATTGATTCATCGAACTAAATCTCACCCATTGATAAATTAAAGAAATAAATATCAAACATATGTGCTTGTTATTATATTAGGATTAAGAGCACACACTTCCATAATAACTGAGGTCTTTGTTCCTTTACAAAGTCAGTATAAAAGAAACGACCTCTAATGGTCCTACTCAATACACTCTGAGTCTACTAGTGTAATTATATAGTCAAGATAAACTAATACCTAATTACACTACGACCTTCTAATGGTTTGTTCCTTTCCATTTTAGTCGTGAGCGTCTGTTTATAATTTATAAGGTACTGATAACATCATCTTCTGTATGTGACACCACATACTATGTTATCTACAATATAAATTAAATGAACAACTACAAATAAATGTAGACAATTAGACCAAATGTGATTCTTTATTCATAATGAATGTTTACAAAGCTTAGGCTTTCAGTATACACTCCAACAATCATGATAACCACTAGGATAATGAATGATATTTGGATAGAAAGGAATGAAAAATTTAGTTAAAGGTGAGAAGGAAATAAAAGAAAACTAAGCAAAAGAGAAAGAGAAAACCAAGTGGCTTACCTCCTCTTCCTCTTGGTTAAGAGAAGAAGCAAGCAAAAGGTAAATTGCCTACTTCCCTCCCTTTCTCTATTTTCGTGGGAATTAAAGGAGTGGGGGAAAAGAGGAGTTGAGGGAATGAATGAAGACATGTTTCAATGGCAAAGGAATAAATAGATTGGGAGAAGAAAAACAAGAGATTAAATTTTCTTTCTTCCTCCTTCCTTTCTCCTTCTTCATTCTTCACCGAACCAAGAACCCCTTCCCTCTCCTTATTCCAAAAGCTAAGCTAAGTTCCTTTTCAAGAAAACTAGATTTAGAGAGGAAACCTTCAAGACCCATCCCTTCCAAGCAAGAGAAGCAAAAGGAGGTACAAGAAGAAGAAGCTCTCTCCTTCCTTGGCACTTAGGATACTTTTCTTCTTAAGAAAAACCACAAGCGAAAGGATGTAAGTTTCCCTCACCTGTGGTACAATAGCTTGTGTGTTTTCTATGAGATTTGGTTACATAAAAACCCAAGTTAACTTCATGAAAAATTTCGGCCAAGACAAGACCAAAAAGAAGGACCTACGAATATAAAGACCTAAACTTTAACATGCTCAATATGCTTCTTATAACATGTGTCTTAAGGTAGGGATTTATCTAATGTTCATATGCTAGAATGTTTGATTGGAACTTAGAATCATGCCCTTAGACTCTCGTCCAAACATGAACAAAGAAGATAGGTAAATTGAGACTCAAACCAAACATGCTCCTTTTTGTTTTATGATAAGTACTTCATGATGAGAAAGTTGTTAACATGATATGCTCATGCCTAGATGATGAATAAATTTTATTCCATGCTCCTAAGTATTCGGCCATGATAGGATTAGGAGCCTAAAAGAAATTGTTAAACCTAAACTAATCATGCCATGATCCTCCTTAAGACAAGTTATGAGATTAATATGGCATGCTCATGTTGTAGTGAGGTTAGAACTTGATTTTCATGCTCCATGAACTTTCAGCCACAACATGTTTAAGGGCCTAGAAAACTTAGAATCTAACCTAATTATGCTTATGTTGTTCCTTGAAATAATTGCTATGAAATTTATTTAGGGTTCTCATGCTTTTATGACACTTGAACCCTAGATTTAAGCCCTACAAGTTTCGGCCACAATCATGTTTAAGGGCTTAGGAAACTTAGAACCTAACATAATTATGCTCATGTTGTTCCTTGAAATAATTGCTATGAAATTTGTTTACGGTTCTCATGCTTTTATGACACTTGAACCCTAGATTCAAGCCTTACAAGTTTCGGCCACAATCATGTTTAAGGGCTTAGGGAACTTAGAACCTAACCTAATTATGCTCATGTTGTTCCTTGAAATAATTGCTATGAAATTTGTTTACGGTTCTCATGCTTTTATGACACTTGAACCCTAGATTCAAGCCTTACAAGTTTCGGCCACAATCATGTTTAAGGGCTTAGGGAACTTAGAACCTAACTTAATTATGCTCATGTTGTTCCTTGAAATAATTGCTATGAAATTTGTTTAGGGTTCTCATGCTTTTATGACACTTGAACCCTAGATTCAAGCCCTATAAGTCTCGGCCACAACATGTTTAAGGGCTTAGGAAACTTAGAACCTAACCTAAATATGCTCATGATGTTTCTTGTAATATTTGCTACGGAATTGGTTTAGGGTTCACATGCTGAATGATAATTTTTAACCCAATGTAATGCTTGTTAAGTTTCGGCCAGGATGAGTATATAAGCTTAGGAAACCTAGAACCCTACCTAAACATGCTCATGATGTTTCCTTATGGTATATGATATGATATTGGCTTAGGGTTCACATGCTTATATGTGGGTTTTTACCTAAATCATAACTATATGTTTCGGCTACTATATGACATTAGAGTTAGAAATCTAATTATGATTTCCATGTATCTCACATGCAATGTTTTAATATGTGGTAAGAACTTGCTATGTTTCTATGTTTAATTATGTGCACTTATGATCTATGTATGATGGTAACCCTTATGCTGTGCTATGTGCCCAAGTTATGCATGCTATTTATGATGAGCTGTGTGCCCAATTTATGCATGATATTTATGATGAGCTGTGTGCCCAAATTATGCATGCGATTTATGATAAGCTGTGTGCCCAAACTATGCATGTAATTATGATGTGCTGTGTGCCCAAATTTTACATATCATTATGATGAGCTGTGTGCCCAAATTCTATATGGTATGATATGATAAGAAATATGATGTGCATGAAATAATAAGAACCATGATATGAAAGACATGCTACTTTACTTTATATGGATTGTACCAAGGGTGGGCTCCATAAGCGCCCCGGGGTCGATGGACTAAGAAACGAGCCTCATTAGGGATGAGCTCCTAAGTGCCCCTAGGTCGATGGACTAAGAAACGGGCCTAGTATGTATGCCTTGTAGGGTTCAAGACTTGCTACCTTGGACCTACATAGGACGCGCGCATTTATGTATGTGGTACAAGTCGGGGCCCCCAATCATGTTATGATTATGTTTAAGTATGTAAGTAATAAGTTTTCAAAGGACATGTTGCATATATTATTGCATGAATCATGTTTTTGAAAGTCATCTTGCATAACACTTTATGATTATGTTACGATATACCATGATGCTTATGATTATGATATGTTATGTTAGGATGAACTTTATGATTATGTTATGATATGTTATGATCATGATTATGTTATGATCATGATTATGTTATGTTAGAATGCACCTTATGATTTTATCATGATATGTCATAATGCTTATGATTATGTTATGTTATGTTAGGATGAACTTTATGATTATGTTATGATCATGATTATGTTATACTAGAATGCACTTTATGACTTTATTACGATATGCCATGATACCTTACGATTACGTTATGATATGATGCCTCTATACATGATATGATGAGTTGTCTTTATGTTTTATGCCTTGGAGTTTTATTTATGCTATACGGTTTTTGTGAGTAGGAAAGGATCTTACTGAGCCTTGAGTGCTCACAGCTTACTTTCCTTGTACCACAGATAAGGGCAAGGATTGGATGTACTAAGGGAGCAGCAGGAGGGGGCAAGAAGGACGTGTGTAGTAGTGACTTGGCTAAAGAGAAAGACCTGCTTCTAGTTAATCAGAATTATGTTCATGTTGTTCTTTTATGACTCTATGACACTTCATCATGCTCTTTAGTATTATGGTTTAAATTTAAGTTAAGCATGTTATGTGACTCATATGGTAGGTAGTTAGTGATGATGATTTGAAAAGTAAAGGAAAAGTTTAAAGAAAAAAAATATACTATAGATAAGACTTCCGCTGTTTTTAAGAAGAAAAGATAAGTAACCCCCGTCAGCTTAAGCAGGAAGGGGCGGGGTGTTACATTTCATCCCTCGAACGTCGCGTACGTTCTTCTCATCCACCGGTGTACTCTTCCATGGCACCTCATCCCTCGGACGCACCGAGCCCGTCGGCTCTCTCCCGTGCCGCTCTTCTCGCTAACTGCATCTTCCGCTCAACTTCCTGTGCTCCTAAGCTCCTGCACACTTAGACACATGGGTTAAACCAAATAGGACCTAACTTAACTTGTTTGATCACATCAAAATAACTTTGGGGGTTCCAACAACAACCGTTAGTATATCCTGTCGACCATGGTCTCCCATTCATGGTTGAGAGAGCCATCAGCTACCGTTAGTATATCATGTTTCCCCCACGTGGTTGAGAGAGTCGTTAGTGACCAATGGTATATATCCTGTCTGCCTACGGGACCATCCATGGTAGAGCATTCTCCTGCAGATAATGACTAGTTATTTACCTTGTCCGCCCACGGGACCATCCGTGGTAGAGCTTTCTCCCGCGGATAGTGACTAGTCATTTACTCTAACTGCCCACGGAACCATCCATGATAGAGTGTTCTCTTGCGGTCAATATTGGTTATGTGCTTGCTATATGTCGGTCATATATTTGTGCGTGCAGGTTTGGATGTACTGTATGTACTCCCGATTTGTTGGTTATACTCGGTTGAGCAGGTTAGTGAAGTGTTATATTATTGATTTTACTTTTGATTAGTTGGTGATTATGTTGGGACCCCTACGTTGATTAGTAAGTATTTTATCTGAAACTGCATCCTTTGATCTATTGACAGTATATTATTCATGCACTATTTTATTCTACCCATTGAGTTGTTGTACTTACTATCCCTTGCTTTTCCTTTGACTTTCAGGTTAGCAGATAGAGAAGGTGTTGTGTCGCTCAGAGGTCCTGGCTATTGGTCCCACTCGAGTTTGGATTTCTATTTGAGTTGTTGGTATACCTTCCGCCGTTTTACAATTTTGGTTTTTTTCTTTTGTACCGAATATTTATGTTGTTAGTTATGTTTTTGGTTAGTTTAATATGATCACACACTCATACATACATACACGCATTGTCGTTGGTGACTTGGTGTTATTATATTACATCGATATTTTTGTGTTGACTTGAATATGTTTGATATTGAGTATTTCCTATATTATCACTAGGGGGTACCATCCGATTTGGCGGACAAGTATACCTTAGGGGCGTGACATCTTCAGTAGTAGTCAGGCGTGGCAACATCATAGTAGAGCAGCAACACAAAGTTGGAGTGATCGGAGTGTCGAATGGTTGCACAAAAGCTTGTAGAAGAGATGTGTATGAAGCACTGGTTGAACCTCTCTTTTATGGAGCATTGAAAGCATCTTCCATAACACTGGAGGCGCCTTCAACCCTCAAGATTTTCTCCCAACAAAGTTGCTCCTTATCGTCGACGAAGCCCTCTGTCTTATTCAACTGAAGGCACCTTCCAGCGCCTGCCCAAGGCGCCTTCCTTCGCATGGAAGGTGCCTTCACGCTCTCCCATGCGGACTCTTCGACTGAGCATTTGAGGCACCTTCAGTAGCACTGAAGGCGACTTGAGCACTATTCATCAAGGTTATTTTTTACTTTCTAACTCCTGAAAAAATATGTTAGTCTAAAAGTAAAGTGTAACGTTCAAAACAAGGTTAGGACAATTATAAAATATATTCAATTTATGACTTAGATCATGTCTGTCAACGACCAGGATTTAGTCAAGGTATCAGTTTAGGGATTCAAATTGGACCTAACCTAGACCTATGCCTAAAGTCCCCAAATGAGACTCATCCTCACTAGAATACTTTCCTCTAGTGACTAACCTTACTTACCCTACAGAATCGCTTGACTCTTTGTCACGCCCTAGGTAGTCCCTACCAAAAGAAATTTCGGCAGCATCTCCCCTGTACCGGTGACAATCTGAGACATTACTACAAGCCCTCCGGGCCACACTAACCTCGGCCAACACGGCCGGAACAATAACAATAAAAATATTAAACAAACCATGCAGTTTATATCAAAACAGCCTCCGACTGTCACCATAATACAAAAGAAAGCAAAAATAATATCTAAACTTACCTCTTCTGTTAATCGGCAGGCGCGTAGCAAAACATAACAAATACAAATCCACCAAGCAAGCAAAAACCCAACCAGTGCAATACTTAAAGACAAACCACATAAAATTCAGTGCAAAACCAATACAAGTCTGAAACATGGCTCTAAGCAAATAACTAGAAACCAAAAGACCAAAGCGAAAGTTCTTGCGACAAGGGGACTAGCAACTGGACCCTCCTGACGGTATCAACCTGAAATAAAAAATATAAAACAATGGTGTGAGTTCAACAACTCAGCGAATACCGGATAGACATGCATAATAAGGTATAACTAACAGTAATAATCATACGGTACAGTTTTCTGAACAATAAAAGTAAATGCAAACTGGAGAGGGCTAAAGAAAATTGTACTCACTAGGACCTCCTATCTGAATATAAAGGGTCCTCAGACCATATACTAAAATATCACCTGTATGCATGTCAAACATATGCAACCCAAACAAATGCAGCATCCAAAATGCAACAATCACAAACAATAAATGCAATCTATGCATATGATGTAAAAATGACATGTGTCACCCCTGACGCCAGTCAGCTATCTCACATGCGATGGTGAGACAGAGTGAGTAGGGCTATGACAACTGTGTACTCTGCCATCACTGCTCCTGAGTGACCGAGTGGGCAGGATGTTGTCGGAGTACACCTATCCTCCTACCCTAAACAGAGTGGGGGAGCTCAATGCTCTCATCTCCCTGTATCATAGTCAAAGGGAGGGATCCCTGCCCACTACACGCTGCAGTCATCGCTACCCATGAGCGGACCAGCGGAGCCCTGACAGATCAAAATGCACACACCCTGCCTGATGTACCACTAACCCATGAGTGGTTGTGTGTGCAGATCATGTAACTGGCGATGTGCTCAACAATAATGGAGTCGACCATCGCCAACATGCAATCATGCAAGATGACGCATGACACTAAACATGTAGATACTAACCGTATACACCTCCATATAAAATGCATTAAAAGGAAATAAATCATATGATGGTCTAGGTATCAAAAACCTAAGTACAAAAATCAGATATGACAAACAACAAGACTACTGCATAGTAGGCAATGTAAGTCACTATTTCTATGAACAGGGATACACATGATGGTAATCAAAGAAAATATAAGTAGGAATACATAACAAATAGGAATATAGGCAGATAACAGGAACCAGATAGTGGCATATCAAAGCAGATGCAAACATAATTATTACCACTAGAAATAAACTATTATGCATATCTAAAATGACTATATCAAGAGATAAGTCAGAAGTACCCGCCTCAATAGAAGATCGTGACCAGAAATCCTACGTCGAGACACCCGTCTCGAATCAACGTCTTGCGATCACATAATGTATTTAGCTAATTACATATATAACAAATAGTCAAACAAAATCCCTAAACCTATAGAAACCCCTATTCATCATTTAATCTCGGTTAGCTCGTAAAAATCGAATCTAACTCGAATCCTAGATTGATTCATGAATAAACGTTTAACTCCTTTAATCACATGGGTTGATCAATATAGAGTTAGCTCGATCACATAAATCAACCTAACTTACCCAAAATTGACCTATCATTTAACCATGTAATCAAACTTATACTTAATTCAACAGTCTTACCTCAAAAGTGTCGGTTGTTGGCTCTCGGGAAATACCAAATCCCGACAGCCAGGACCAATGGGAAGCAACACCGAAGGCTCAAGTCACAACAGCAACCTCCAATCTCAAATCTAGCCGCCGGAAACCCTAGGTCAGTGTTGGTGAAGAGAGCTCAACTGAAGAAGGACTAGGGCTATGGCATGAGATATACCTCAAGCGCTGGGCGACAATCTAGGGCAGAGACGCAATGCTGGTGCTGATCCTTCCTTTCGGCGACGGCTGCACTCGACGACGACGAAGATGACAGAGGAAGAGGATGGACGTCGATTTGGGGAAGAGGAAAGGTTCAGGAATAGGTAGTGGCGGTGTGAGATGAAGAGAGGAAGGGTTCGGCGGTGCGGCTCGGGAGAGAAGACGAGGCGATGGCTCGGGGAAGAGGAGAAAGCGTCGACGCTATGGCAGAGGAGGAGGCAGAGACGACGTCGCTTGGCGTCGCGAGAGGGAGGGGAGGAGACGACGCGGGATTAGGGTTCGGCATCGAGAGGTTAGGGCGTAGGTGAGGAAAAAATTAAAGAGAAGGAAAAGAATTAGAAATATTTAAAGGAATTAAACATTTCCTCATTTAAAGGGGGTAGCTTAACAGACTTTCTCTTGGCCCAATAATTGATCCCCTTAACCTGCACCATACGAGCTCCGAAAAATTCTCAGAAAATTTTTAAAAAATTTTAAAAATTTCGTCAAGGTTATTCACCTATTAAACGTTATTATTAAATCTTTATTTGGGGTACTGCATTTTACACTCTTCCTTAGTCCACTAGGTTTTCTCACCAATTGTCAGGTCTACGGACCCAACGAGACATCTATCAGTTGTCAGGTCCTGCATACCCAACTGGACTTCCAACTAGATATCGGGTCACTTCTTGACCTATCTAGACTTCTACATGAGCTATCAAGTCCTCCAGACCTAGCTAGATTTCAGTATAGTGTCAAACGAGTCAAGTCCTGCACACTTGGTAGAAAGGTTAGATCATACAACACATCTAATTTTAATCCACTTGTCATTCATCAAAACTTAGGTTTGGTCATTTGTGCCAAATGCACCAACATCTACGAGCCCACCATCTTGAGGGTGCCTATTAGGATATCTTGGAATATATAGTGCATAAATCTTTTGTATATGTTTCCTTTTATCTTTATATCTTTATGATGCATATAAATACACCTTGTATCATTATTCTTGAATATAGAAAATATATTTTTTCAATATCTTTCACACAAAGAAGGAGGTGAAGGAGGTGAAGGTGGTGAAGCCGATGATTAGGGTTGTAAATAAGCTAAGCGAAGCCAAGCTTTGGGGTGTTCAAGCTTGTTTAATAAGGTAACCGAGCCAAGCCAAGCTAAACTAAGTCTAAAATGAACCAAGCTTTAGATATGATTGTTAAAGCTTAGCTTGGTTTATTTTTGATGAGCTTGAGCTTGGTTTGAACTTAGCTTGAGCTTGGTTCGTTTAGATGTTATCGAGATTTTAATTCAAGTTTAGCTTAAGCTTGGTTCATTTAGATGTTATCAAACTCTCAATTCAAATTTAATTGATTGTTTGAAACTTTTATTTATTTGATTGGTTATTAAGCTTAATAATTCAAACTTGTTTATTTATTTTTAAAGTTTTATTTATTTATTTAGCATATTAATAAAACTTTTATTAACAAACATGGTTCACGAACATTGTTCATGAACGTTGTTCACGAACCTTAACGAGCCAAACACATATGTGTTCAAGTTTGTTTGTTTAGTTTAACGAGTTATTCAAGCTTGCTTATTTAATTAATCTTGTGTGTATTGAACGAACATAACTAAGCTCTTACCAAGCTGAACACCAAGCTTGCTCATGAATGTTTGGCTCCTTGACAACCCTACAGATGATGCACGAGCCAAACCTCGAAGCTGTAGGGGAGAAGAGAAGGAGGTGACAGTGGTGAAGTTGGTGATGCATGAGCTTGGTTTGTGATACAGAAGATTTGGCAGACCTTACAAATAAGCGGTGAAGGGGACGCCATTGTCAGAAACTCGTTGAGAAGGAGAGGTGAGGGGTTTTACGAATTAGTGTTGAAGCAAGAAATGGCTCGAGTGGAAAATGTAAAAGTGGTTTGGGTTGGGATTTATTTTTCAAGTATTTTTTTCTCTGGTTCTGACAAGCATGCCACGTGGATGAAGGGCAAATTGGGAATAGGGTACATGATTTTGACATTTACAAACTTACCTACATGATTTGTGTATTTTAGAACTTTGATTACATCATTCACTAAAATGTCAAATTTTATTTAACATGAACCAAACCATTGTTGAAAAAAATAGTAAGGGAAAAAACTTCAAGGAGCTTATATAGAGCCGTCAATTTAAATTAGGCATATTCGGTTGACTTGTCCTATTAAATAATTTAAGAGAATTTGATTGAAATTTTATCAACTCATTTTAAGACAAGTCCAAATGAACCGACCCGCCTAGGCCTGTGCAAGTTGGCCCATGGCGGGCTCGAGTTGACCCACGAGTTGATAAAAAAAGTTCTCCAAAATTTAAAACTAAAGTAGAAAAATTCAAGGACTAGTAGGCTTAAGTCGTCTAATCCACAACCCAAATTTAAAATTTTAAAATTTTCTATATACATTTTTTTTTCATTTTTTGATGGGCTTGTAGACTGGCCCATCTTGTTAGTCCCGGTAGGGTCAGCTAGAGGAAAGTGAATAGCTTAGCTTTGAAGGTACCTTCAAGCTCGTTGAAGGCGCCTTCTGTTGAAATACATAATGCGGAGAACATAGGCATAAGAAAAAACTAGAGAGATAAGAAAAGAAAAGACAATTGCTTCTTTATTATTGATTGATAATTGTCATAGGCTAACTCATCTATTTATACATATTGTCAAGATAATATATGAAAAATATAATGATAAATATGGAAATATATTATTATAAATATGGTAATAATAAATATAGAAATAATAAAAAATATGGTTTGGATTACAATCCAAACATGGTAAATCATTAATAATTAAAATCAATCTCTGAATCTCCTGAATTGCTATCTTTATCGTCATTACCCCTCGACAAACTCAGCAGGAGATATTTGAACATTGAGTTTGGTTGTTAACCAATTATATCTTCTAGAGCAAAATCCACCAATACGATCAACGAAACGATAGATTTGTTGAACTTTGCCTTTGATGAAAGAAGACAACAACTAGAAGGAGACGAGGAGTTGTTGTTTGACGGCTGGAATTTGATCTGTCTTCTGAATAAAAGCAGTAGAGAAAGAATGCTGCATTTTGGTGGTTGCATATGCTGGAGCAGAGGAAGAAAATCTGCTATTGTGTGTTGAGCAATGAAAAAAGCTTGTTATTTGGTCGTCTAGAAAAGAAACAATAGTTATGGAGAAAAGGAAATAATAATGAACCTGCTATTGTAAGGAGATAGAAGGAGAAGAAAGAGAGAGGAAGATAAAGAGGGATGAAAGTTGATGTCCTTGAAATTAAGAAGGATAATAATATTGCTCTTACTACGAGAAAAACAAGAAAAGAAAGAGAAAAGAGGAGGAATTGAACCTCACTAAAAAGAAATAGGAAGGAGAAGAAAAGAGGACAATAAAACTAAGAGAGAGGAGATTTAGAGTAACTTGTTGATTTTGGGAAAGAAAGATTAAGAGGAAGAAATTTGTGAGTAGAAGATTCTTATCGAAACATGAAAGAAGAAGAAGGGGAACATTAATGAGGAACGATAAGAAAAATAATTTCGGACTATTTTTTTAGAAGGAAACAATAAGAGAAGGGAAATAAAAAAAATAATTGCTAAAATACGAAACAAGGATGGAAGGGAAAGAGAGGAGAAAGGCTCAGAAGGTGGAGCACGTGTTGGAGGACGTCGGCTTCTTGGAGGAAGAGGACTTCATGGAGTAAAGTGAGTTTCGATTCTTGAAGAGAGATAAATAAAAGTCATGGAAGAGAGGAAAAAAGAAATAAAAAGATATATATATATATTTTTTATGGAAAAGCATGTTAGAAAAGGAAATTTGGACTGCTGCATAATTTAGAAACAAGAAAAGAAGCGGATCAAAATAAGGAAAGAAATGAAAAGTAGATAAATTTAAAAAAAATAGAAGACAAGCAATTTAGGAATATGCTATTGAATTATTCTTCAGAAGAAATAACTATAGATGATAAGGAGGTAGCGACATTGAAGAGATTTAAGGAGAAATAATAAGGATAAATAGAAATATGGCTCTGGTGATTTGTTTTTTTTTAAAACAAAAAAAAAACAAAGAAAGGTGAAGTGGCGGATGCAAGTTTGAGATAACTCAATCAAGAATAGAAGAAAAGCAGTTGTAGAGGAACGCGACGGTGAGATTTCCCATACCAATAAGGACCCATACTAGTAAGGAAGTCATTGGAATCTAGTTGTTATAAAGAAAGGCAAAAGACTGCCAACTGTTGGAACTCGTTGCTAGGAAGGAAAAAAAAAGTTGCCAGAAAATTTCTGTTTGTAGCTGTTGGTTGGAAAAGGGCTGCGGAAACAGGAGGTCTACTGGTTGTTGCTATTGAGAAGAGAAAGAAGAGAGAAATTGATGGGAAGAAAAATTAGGAGAAAGAGAAATTGGTTGCTGCTGTCGAGCAGAGAAAAAGAGAGAAATTGATGGGAAGAAAAATTAGGAGAAAGAGAAATTGGTTGTTGTCGAGCAGAGAAAAAGAGAAAAATTGATGGGAAGAAATTAAAATCATGACTCTGATACCATGTTGAAATACATAATGTGGAAGAACATAGGCATAAGAAAAAACTAGAGAGATAAGAAAAGAAAAGACAATTGCTTCTTTATTATTGATTGATAATTATCATAGGCTAACTCACCTATTTATACATATTGTCAAGATAATATATGGAAAATATAATCATAATTATGGAAATATATTATTATAAATATGGTAATAATAAATATAGAAATAATAAAAAAATATGGTTTTGGATTACAATCCAAACATGCTAAATCATTAATAATTAAAATCAATCTCTGAATCTCCTGAATTGCTATCTTTATCGTCATTATCTTCCACAAGGCATATTAGCTTCCAGCTAGTCTTCTTCGTGTGGATGATGCTTTGGTTATTCATAGTTGAGCTCACCCAAACCACCTTCTCCTCTAGTAGATTTTCTCCCCGACTTCTCATCCCTCGAATGTCATGCACGTCCTTCTTGTCCACCGATATACTCTTCTGTAACACCTTGTCCTTCGGATGCACTGAGTCAGTCGACTCACTTCCCGTGTCATCCTTCTCTCTAGTTGTGTCTTACGCTCGACTTCTTATACTCCTAAATTCCTGCACACTTAGACATAAGACATCAAATACAAACATGACCTAACTTAACTTTGTTGACCACATCAAAACTACCACGAGGAACTTACAATATCTCTTTTTGATGTGCATCAACCCAAGTTAAAGTTAAGATTAAAATAAAATACAATATAATAAGTAAGAGAATAATATTGTAACGACACAAATAAATTTGCAAATAATTTATAAATAATTATCCTACCTCCCCACTAACTTATACATATTTCTCCCCCTTTTATTATATAAAAAAATAGGGGGAAAATAAAATAAATACTTTAAAAAATTAGAAATTTTTTCTAGGGGTACATAAGAGTTAGATCAGAATAATAATTTGAAAAAATATTACCAGTAGGTTAATATTTTCTAAAGAGATTTTTTAAAAATATTCTATTTTTACTAATTTAATCTTCTATTTTAAAAAATAATTAAAAAATTATTTTCCAGTTTCGAAAAATCCTAAAATTGTTTTTAAACTTAAATAGACAAATTTAGATTAGTAAAAAAAATTTCACAAAAAGATATTATTTAATATAACAGAAATAATTTATTTTAGTAGAGCAACCCAATTTTTGAAAACAAATCTTTAAAAATGTAATTTCAACTCTAAAAATTCTTGTAATTTTTCTAGATATGTAAAACTTAATATTTACCTACAGAAAAATTAAACTTTTTCAAAAATAATATTCAATAATTTTTAATAATAAAAATTTTATTTTTAGTAAAAAATTTATAATAATTCATATAATATTTGGAAATTGTCGAAAATTTTTATTATCATATAAAATTTCATGTTTTATCGCATAAATAAGTCTGAAAAATATTTTTAATTTTCAAAATACCATTTTCCTTGATAAATTCATAGAAAATAATTAACGGTCAAAAAAAGTTAAAATTTTTTATGTTTGTAGATAATATTTCTATTTTGCATAGATAAAATTTTAAATAGAAACTATAATCAGAAAGTTAATGAAATAATTGAATTTTAAAAAAATAAATTAAACAAATTAATTTTCTATCATGCATAAAAATTAATTTATTGAGCTAAGAATGATTTTGGTATCCAAAATAAATTGTTTTATACTAAATTAATCAAAAAAAATTTATGGTATATGATTTTTAGGGATTTTTTTAATTTGATCCTTGTGAAAGCTAGAATACCAATTAAACCCTTTGAAAATTTTAAAATTTGAAGAATATTTGAATTTTTACATGCATAGTTATTCTTCAATTGTTTTATTTGTGTTTTTGATTTTTCATTTTCCAGTTTGAGGTTATCATACATGTCTAAAGGGCATGAATTTACTAAGTTTAATTTTAACTTAGTATTTCTTTTTCTAATTTTACTATATTCTTGGAAAGTATTTTAATAAATTGAAATAATTGTTCAAGAGATAATGCGCGTACCTCACTTACCTCGTGGTCTAATGCTCCCCTTTCATCACTGTTTTCTTCTAAAGATCCTCCCCTTTCGTCGATGCTCATCTATGAGGAGCTTTCGACATCCCTCTAGTGGTCTTCCATCAGGCCTAGTATGACATACTCTTCTAGTTCCAATTTTAAGGACAATGATTCATCCCATGTTGCCTTCAAGTTCTTGTGCTTCCATCTTGTTGGTCTTTTGTCCTTGTTTTTCTCCTTCTTTTTCAGTTTAGGGTAGTCGTCCTTAATGTGTACTTCTTTTTGGCAGTTGTAGTATCTAACCTTTCTTTTGCTCCGAAGGTGCTTTTTCGTCTACGACTTGTTAAATTTATTAGTTTTATAAATTTACTAAACTTTCTTACCATTAACGCTACTTCCTCTTAATCAATGGATGCTTCGGAGTCTAGATCATCTGTTCTTGCCTTCAGGGCAATTGTCTAACTTGGCTCCTTCTTTAATTCTGTACATCTAGATTCGTGAAGTTCTAAAGTGGAAAATAAACTTTCTAATGTACTTACCTCTTGATCTTTAGAAATATAATAGGAGTCGACTATTGAGGATCATTAGCGTGTCCTTGGAAAAGCATTTAATGTGTACCTTAGAGAATCTTGGTTTGTTATCTTTTCTCCGAGATTCGTGAGTCTGGTGATCAGCTCCTTCAGTTTGGTGTGCAGTTGCACTACTGACTCTCCTTCTTTTTGTCGGAGTTTCGTTAGTTGATTTGAGAGAAGGTCCTGTTTCACGAGCTTTGCTTCTGACGTTCCTTCGTGTAACTCCAGGAACTTTTCCCAAAGTTCTTTTACTGATTCATAGGCGCCAAGGTTCTAAAATTCGTTAGGCGCTAGTCGGGCGTTAGACCAGTGCATAGCGCCTAAGCCGCCTAAGTGGGGACTACGCATCGCTAGGCAGATTCCACGGTATCAACATAAATTACATAATAATAAATCACATTCTATAACTCCAACACAATAATATTAAATTTAAAATGAGTTTAAAATTACACAACTAATAAAATATCACAAATTTATTCTACTTCTTGTTCTCTATAATTTTCAACAACTTGTTCTTCATCGGACACAAACTTAATGTTACATTTCAATTTTTTTTAATTGGGCTTTAAATTTAAAAGTCCAAACTAAAACAAATTATGAAGATCTTGTACTATTTCCGCGATGCCTAAATGATTTGACTGATTAGTCAACGCCTAGGACCGCCTAATCTGACCTAGGTACCATGGCCGCTTAGGTTGACCGACTAGCATGCTTTCGGTGAAGTTGGCTAGCGCCTAGCGCTCAGGCGGCCGTCTAGGCCAATTTTTAGAACACTACTAAGTGTTGATCCTGTTGATTTCTTAAGGTGGCAGCACGTTTAACAAGTAGAATTTGACTCGTCCATTTGCTACAAAGTCTTCTTGCTTTTTAGTTGTCCAAAGATACTCTTCTATTTGTTCATCTTTTTGATCTTTTGAAGTTTCAAGACCATATTTGATTATTAATAAAACTTCAAAGTCGGTTTTAAAAATACCTCTATTCACTTTTTTCATAGGACGAACTCCCCTGAATTTCGATGGGTAGATACTGGGTCCGGCCATCGTCTTATTTGCTTCGGTTTCGTGTGGGTAATGCTCTAGTTATCCGGACTTGAGCTCACCCGAGCCCAACTCCAACTTTCTCCTCGAGTAGACTTCCTCCCCGGCTTCTCATCCCTCGAACGTCACGCACATCATTCTCGTCCACCAATGTATTCTTCCGCAGCACCTCGCCCTTTGGATACACCGAGTCTGTTGACTCGCTTCCCATGTCATCCTTCTCGCTAGCTGCGTCTCCGCTCGACTTCTTATGCTCCTAAGTTCCTGCACATTTATATACGAGGCATCAAATATAAACATGACCTAACTTAACTTGGTTGATCAAATCAAAACTACCACGAAATACTTATACATCTAACCTATCTTAGATTGGATTGGAGATTTCCGAGCCAATCAGGATGGCGGACCGGTCCACCCTGCCATGAATTGGCTTGTTTGGCAGCTAGCACTAAGCTTATAGTCATTCATACTTCGAACAAATGTAATGGGGAAATCATAAGTGGGCACTTATTAGATCGCTCTTGAGAAAGTTTTATGGTTGCAAATGTTCACGGCCATGAATGCTCGCAGTTTAGCTATGAAATTATGAGTAGCACGGGCTCTCTCAAGGTTTTTTTTTTTTTTTTTTTGTCACGATCTTTTTTCTTGCCATGGATAGTTGATTTGTTCACTGTAACTACTATAAATATTTTTTTAATTTATTCTGATGAACTATAAAATTTTTTCATAAAACTAGATTAATCATCTTAGATTCACCGTTATCTAGTTAATCAGTTTTTTTTCTTAAATCAGAAATAAATTAAAGTTGGGATTCTTGGATAGATTATCATGCATGCATGATTATTTTCTAAATATGTAAGTCATTATTTTTTTTTAACAATGAATTTCTATATATAAATACGAATCAATTCACCTCGCTACCTAATAGCTCCTTGATTTCCCTTGTCTCTGAGTGCTTCGCCAACCATATATGTGGATAGCCCCTAGGGTTGTGGTAATAATAATAATAATAATATTATTATTATGTGTGAATGGATGTGCTTGAAGATAAAGATTTTGAGAAGGGTGTATATGTTGTATGATTTGAGCTTGTCCATGGGCAACGGGTGATGGCGTGGATCACATATCGAGCAACTAATTCACTAGAGTGGAAATTGAAGAATTCCCAAAATGAATCAATAATCAAGACAATAAACGAAAGGTCAGGTAGGGTGAGTTTATTTGATAAGATAATTAAGTCAAGTATAGTTTAAAATAAATTAAATTATTAAAATAATTATACAAATTTAACTTGATTTTTTATGTATGAGTTTGACTTAAACTTGACTTTAGCTTGATTCGTTTGAATATTATCGAGATCTCAATTTAAGTTTATTTAATTGCTTATTGAACTTAATGATACAAATTCATTTATTCATTTGAAAATTTTCATTATTTATTAGTATGTTGATAAAATTTTTATTGATGGACATAATTCACAAATATTATTCATAAATATTATTCATAAATATTATTCACAAATATTAATAAGCTAAACACATGTATTTAATCTTATTTATTTAATTTAACAAAATTTTTAAATTTATTCATTTAATTGATCTTGAATATTAAATGAACATAAATAAATTTTTATCAAGTCGAATATCAAATTTCGTTTACGATTCATTAATCACCCTAAAATTAGGGTAAGATTTTTACAAAAGAGTTGGTGTTAATTTTGAAGCTCATGTGGCTCTACTTTTTAAATTCAGAATCCAATAACTTTGGAGATCTTTACTATGTCGATAGCTAACACCTTTGGCAAGTGTTAATCTATGAGCTTAGTTACAAATGAAAGATTCACAAAGATTGAATTACAGCTTAGATATCCCAGTAGTTATTAAAAATCTTGCATATTACCCCTCATACTAATTGTTATTATTTTGATCCGGCATAGTAGCGCTTGAGGACCCTGGGCAGGTAAACGGGGAGCAAAAACCCAAACAGATTGTAGACCCAAAGGATCGAATTGGCAACCGCGAGGACGCGCCCCGCCACCATCCGCCGCCCTCCCTCTGCCCTCTCGAACTCGCTTGCCACCCACCAAAATAAGGCGACGAGTCGCTTGCTGTTGTAGAGGATGGGCGTGAAGGCGAAGATCGGCAGCGAGAAGCCGCGGGAGAAGGTGAAGCCCTCGAGGAACACCTGGATGCAGAGGAGGAACAGGTGCGGGGCGGCGGCAACGGCGCCGCCAGTGTCTCCGCCGGAGGCGCAGTCGAGGATGTGCATAAGCGGCAGGAGGAGGCCGAGGAAGGCGGCGAAGGAGACGTATTGGCCGAGGAGGCGGTTGCGGAGGTCGAACACTGGGCTGTTGTCGGCGGAGCGGAGGGGTGGGAAGGCGAAGGCGGAGAGGAAGTAGATGTAGGCGAGGGAGAAGGGGGCGAAGGCGAGGTCAGTGGAGGGGACCATGCCGTAGGCAGCGAGGACGGCTGCGACGCTCAGGCAGATTAGGTGGCGGGGGCTGAGAGAGCGGCGACGGGGCGGTGCCGCCGGCGGGACGATGTCGCCGGTGGCAGCGGTGGGAGTTACACCTTCAGACATCGTTCGCCGGCGCTGACGGATCGCTCGTTAACGGTAGAAAAAAAAGGGGATTTTGACGACCCAATTCCTATAAAAATTGGATCTTGCCAGTGAAATTCAGGGCCTTGGAGATCTACAGGACGAGGAACGCAGAGTTGGGAGTGGTTGGATTCGCAAGAAGATAAGATTTGTAGGGTCACAGTGGCCAGTGAGATAACAGAGTAAAATATTGTGAAATGCCCAGCGTAGCCCTGTTATATCCACTGAAAAATTCAATTTTTTTCAAAACAAAAATGATAAAAAAAATTTTTGTCAAGCTATCTCACTAATATCCAACAAAGACAGATGAATCATTTGTATAGGTTGAAAAGAATCCTATAAAAATTACACAGAAATGTTATCAATCACACAGGATCAACAACTTGTTTATGCAACTCTCAATTGGAGACTGCAATTTTCCTTATGTTTTTCATTTTTCTAAGAAACTAACATATTTACAACACACGTACCTGATTCCAGATATCAGAACATAACATGGCGGATCATGAAGATGAAGATCTCTGCGATTTTAGGGAGGGCTGACAGAGTTCTTCTGTTCTGTATAAAACAGTTACAAAAACTGCTGTGGTTGCGATTGAAGCCATTCTTGAATGGCTGAACGCAGTGCATGGTTTGGGATAAGCTCGCAATTTAGAAGTTTTAAGTTTGTCATGGGTGATGTATCATGGCCGCTGTCGATCCATCCCCGCATAGCTTCAGCTTCATAAGTGAAGCCATCAGTTGCTATGTGTGGATTTCTCATGATGTCCTGAAATTGTTTCGAAGTCGAGCCTTTTTCAGAAATGATAGAAGTACACTTCAAGCAAAACACCTCAGTTTTGTTCACTGATTGTTTACTAAGAGGAATGAATACTGACCTGGAAGATGGGACAGATAAAGTAATGAGGTATGCGGTCGCTGAACGATTTACTTGACTGTGTTGTTGTAGATAATGAAGCAACCTTCATCAATGGTTCAACAGTTTTCCAAACCTGCCCAGCTAGATCTGGTCTGTTCTTCCGACTGATAGCACAGCATCTGAGGCCCAGATGTGCCAACTGGTTTGCTTGCACAAATGGCCAGTTTCCTGCAGATTTGTCTATGATTTCATGCAGTTTTTCTTCATTCATATATACCTCTACAACTCTGGCAATGCCTACAGGAGGTTTTCCAGTCAAGAGCTGCAGGATTATAATTCCGAAAGAGTAGACATCAGATTGTGGTGTAAGCTCCCCAGTGGTAACATATTCAGGGTCCATGTACGCAAAGGTTCCTTTGGGATTAGTCGTATTGTGGTAGAGAGTGGCATGCATACTGGATTGGTCAAGAAGACGAGAGATGCCAAAATCACCAATCTTACTCACATAGTTGGCATCGAGAAGAATGTTATCAGGCTTAAGGTCTCCATGGACTATAGGATGGGGATTGTTGGAGTGAAGGAAGACCAAAGCAGAGCATATCTCCGCAATGACCCGTGTTCGGACCTGCCATGTGAGAGGTTCGGAATTATTTGCACAGGCGAGACGATCTTGAAGGCTTCCATTAGGAAGGAACTCGTACACGAGTGCAAGAGTTTCTGAGCAAGCACCTATAAGCGTAACAAGGTTTGGGTGCCTCACCCTACTTAAGATGGCCACCTGATAGATCAGATATTGAATTCATAAGAACAAATGAGATGTCTAATTATGAAAAAGAAAAAATCAATTTGGTTTGTACCTCTTGATGAAACTCAGATCTGCCTTGCATACTTTGTGGATGCAACAACTTTATAGCCACAGTCGTGTTTCGCAGAAAACCTTTGTAGACACTTCCAAAGCCTCCTTCCCCAATCTTCAAATCATTACTGAAGTCTTCAGTTGCTTTCTTAAGCTCTAAAGCAGAGAATTCTGAATTGAAAGATCCAAGAATGCAGGCTGTCTGATCTCTCTTCTGAAGTAACTCTTCAACCTCTCTAACTGCCTTGTCATGTTCCTGCTGCAGTGCATCATAATCCGACTGAAGGGATCGGAGAAGTCCGTGTGCCTCTGATAGCTTCTTTTCATAATCTATAGCAGCATTTTCAGATTCAGTAATCTGGAGTTCCAACTTCACTTTCTCCTCGACTGCCTTCTTGAGTCGTTCAGATATTTCAGAATGCTGCCCTTCTAGTTTTTCTAATTGCAATTTTTCAACTGCAAGCATTTCCTCAATTTCTTTCCTTAATCTTGCCTCTTTGGCATACTTACTCTCTGATGCTTTAACCTGAAACAGAAAGTTTTCAATAGAGTGAATTGAGAAGATACATATATTTTTCTTTGCACAGACACAGAATTCTCTCAATTCAGTTTAGCCACCATCGTAATATTCAACAGAAATACTCAAATCTCTTGGGCATGAGAGTGGATAAAGAAAAAGATACCTTTTGGAGAGCCAAAACTGCATTCATTTCTGCCTTTTGACGCTTGCAATACTCTTCGTATGCCTCATTTTTTAAGTTCTCAGCTTCTTTTAGGGCTTCTTGGAGCTTCTTATAGACCTCTTCATCGGAAACATCATGTTCCTGTAAATTAGTGTGTAGTATTGTCAAAGGAGCCTTCTTTTGTATAAAATTATCCAAATACATTGTTCACAACTTGTTAGATGACGATATTACTTTATTTCAGGACTTTGGAGCCTAAACTATAGTTTCAAACAATTTGCAAAATTACTACTTTTACTACAATCATATCGATTTGCTTGTCAACATGATGCATTGATAGCTATTTCAAAGAAAACATCCACCTCACCCATGCTAAATTACAAGAATATCTTGACAATAATTCGTTGATTTTTCCACAAGATTACCAAAAATTGTCATGTGACTCACCCGATCTTGATTTGGAGGTGAAAAGGGCAGTTCCTTATCATTAAGGGAAGGCAAGATCACAGATCCAGCTTCACTCTCATCATAATTGGCCACTGATGGTGTTGCGTTACTGATTTCTTCATAATTAAGAGATGATCGACCAGAAGTGTAAGAACTCCTCGTAATTCCTTCCCATGGATCGACCGAAGAACCTCCAATACTTCTACTATGTGGAGTTCTAACAAGCAATGCGGGTGGCAACTCCACTACATTTCTATCTCCAAAAGAACTAGAAGATGTTTGTCTGGAAAAATCTTCGGTAGTACTTATGTAGGAACTTAAAGATTCAGTTTGTCTCATGAATACATTTGGTGCCCTTGATTGCTCATTTAAGCTGCCCATGGAGGACTGTCTTGGGGATAAACTTGGCACCCTCGATTGTTCACTTGACCTGTCCATCGAGCTTTGGCTATACATAGGTGATCGAGCCATCCAAGATGCATGTGAAGTAGACTCCCTGTGTAAAAAAGTGTGTGAATTATATATTTATGAGATACAAGTTATGCCTTACGATGATTCATAGGTCATAAGTTATGAAGGTTCTTTAAAAATGAGCTAAAGCAGAACATTTACAATGTTAGCATATCAATGGAGAACTAATAAAAAATTGATATAGTGTGGTTCTCATATTCATCGGCAAGCAAACTCAAACCTGGTGTAGATCAGGTGCCCCTTGCAAATGAAGTATATTTTGCACAATGGATTAGCTAGTTGCTTTACATTGATTGCGGTCTTGGACTTAACGTCTTTCATTTTCCTGTGAAGAGAGCATATTCTATCAGTTAAGGTACTTAACATCTTTTATTTTTCTTCTAGCCATACTGGAATCAGTTTAGAGAGTTAAATGAAGAATGTCACAAGGCTAGTAACATTTAGTGGATCTGTGATGAATGTCATCCACTATATTGTGTGATTTTAGATGCCTTTTGGCTTTTTCTTTTATTGTTTCTTTGTTTTTCTTTTAATTCATGAAACTGTAAGGAATAACAACTAGTAAAACCTTAGTGGATTAGCCAAAGCAGCTAATTGAGATTTTACTGATTGAGAACTGCAAGTCTTCTGTGACTAAATCTACTAAAAACAGTAAAGAATATCAGATCTTGCCTAGAATAATGCTTATCGGCTGCAGCTCCCATCACAAGTTTGGTGATACAATGTAGTTCAATCAGCTCGACAAGACCATTTGCAATATCATCCATCTCAATCACCACCTTTTCCACTTTTACCTGAGAAGTAAATAAACAAAATTAGAAACATATCCGATTTCCTTCAAGAAGATGAACACAAAGCACCAGGCTTTCCCACATGGTAAACTTTACTAAATAGAAAATATTATCGATGAAGAGATCATCAATAGGAGGATCACCGAAATCGACTACAATTTAAAATTTAAAAGATAATTGATTCCTAATTTGCATTACAGGGGATTCTATTCCTCGGTCGATGTGCATGTGATGATATTATCAAAGAGGAACCAACACTAAACACAAAACATGAAGTACCTTCATTTCTGAACATAAATTGATGTATGCATTCAAACTCTTGTTCATTTTATCTCTTTCCAACATCCTGTAAGCATTGACTTGTTGTGTCGTCAAGCAGCTTTCAGGAAACTTGCCTCCCACTGGAACCAATGACAAGTGATCAAATTGTTTTAGTGAAGTTTCATATATAAGAGAACCAGTGTGGCAATACTAACTTTTATTGCAAGACGAAGCAATTGTTGCAATAATAATGTAAGACAAATTTTAGTCATGAACTTCTCAAATATGGCACCACATCCAACAACACTAGTTACCACTGAAAGCAGAAGACAAATTTGTACCCATTAAACCTCTTGGTTTTCTTCAATAAAGCTGGTCTTTAAACCTTGTGAAGAGTTTCATCTGTATGTTGTGCTTATTGTCTCAGTATATAAACTTATGGCAAGAGAAGTGAATAATTCTATCTAACACTCAATAGGAGATCCAATCATAAATTCCACATATATGGCAAGAGAAGTAAAAGAAGACTGACAATTTGTGGTTTGCAAAAGGTGTCATTAATGTCTACCAAATATTTCAGCTTCATTAAACACTTACTTTTATAGTCAAAAGTATGAAAGATACTGAAGTCCAGTAGATATAGAGTCTAACTCTGATTTTCTTGGTTAGGGAAGTTGGCTATAGGAGATCGAATATGGTCGAGCTGGAGATAAGGTGTCAGGCTTAGTTCATCTAAACAGCTTAGGGCTTGGTCGAATCAGGTTGAGTTCCTAGTCACAGATTTAGCTTCCTTCAACAGCATGTGCCATCCATCCATTTATTTTTTTTTTAAAATAATCCATATATCTAACTCTTATGATCCAATTAATCCTGGAGATGATCAATTTAACCCTACAGAAATTTTCAATTAGCCACTAGGGTAAATTTGGAAGTGCAGATGAATCTTGATGGACGGCCGAGCGTCACAAGTAATTCAAACTCTTCATGTGTAATGTGCCCTAGGTGAGATTCGAACCCTTGTTGCTTAGGGAGACCATCCCATCGCTTACTATCGCACCAAAGCCCCGGAGGCTATGTGTCATCCGTCTAATAAACTTTGGATGAGTGGATTATTTTAAGCAAGACATATCAATGTCATGTTGTCGTGTAGCCTAGAGGTCACAAATTCGAGTCTCGAAAACAGACTCTTGTAAAATAGGGTAAGGGTGCAATAAACCTTTCCTCGGACCCAGTATCGACAGGAGCTTTGTACACTAGATTTCCCTTTATTGTTCCTTAAGCAACACATACCAATTTTTTTTTTTAAAAAAATGATGAACCAGATAACACCGAAACTAGGGCGACCGACCCGACCCCACGGCAATTTCTCCCCGACCGCTAGAGTATATTAGGAAGCGCTCGCGACAAGTGACTTAGAAACCCAGCATCCCATGGCTGCACGCCTTATTTAAAGAAAAAAACTCTACAAATGCGTTGTAGCTGAGATCGAACCAATTCAAGAAGAATCGAAAGGAGTCGTTGTAAAGGCATGCATGTTTTACATTAATCGATTCTACATCAAAGGAATTGACTTCGTTGAAGAGGAAAACGAGAAGAAATAGCAAAACAGGAATTCATTTTCTAAATTCGTGAGCAAAACTCTATAAGTTTCTACAAATTGTTCAGGGTCGAAGAGAAAAAAACACCCGACCATCTAATACGACCTATAAAATCATTCTAGAAACAATGAATTATCATTCCAAAGAATAAGCGAGTTCCTCGAACCCTAAATCCAAGAAAAAGAATTGTCTAGAAGATAGAACTATGCAAATTCGAGAAATAACCAAGAAAAAGGGGATTTAATTTGCCCCCTAATTCTTGAGAAAGAGAAAGAGAAATTCAGTTCGTACTCATGGGAATCGTCTTCGCTGGGACATGAACGTGGGCGAGAACAATGGTCCGGTCTCTGTTAGAGTTTTGAATCGCCCAGAACAAAGTGGCCTTCCCGGCCTTCAATTCCGCCGCCACCGCGACGTAGAGCTTCTCCTCAGCGGGCGGCGCCAGCGGCACCGCCTCCTCCTCAATCTCTGTTACCCCGCTGCTCCTCGTCGAGCTGAAGCTCTCGAAGCCGCCCATACCCCTGACTTGCCTGCTCGCCATCACCACACCGCTAGTCACAGTCAAAGGTACCTCCTTTTTTGCATCTTTTGGGACTAGGAATCAACCAAAAAAGAGACCCTTTTTTTTCTAGGTACACTACATCGAGAGGAGCGATTCGAATCTCCACATTTTGTATCGGAGATGGATAGAAGATGACAGTTTGGGAATTGGAATCGTTCAGGCGGGCTTCCTTACGATCTAAAGCGAGAACCTCGATGGGGATTGTTCAAGCAGCATTCCTTCCGATATAAAGCGAGAACCTCGAAGACCCAGAACAAGTCAACGGTGGTAGGATGACGAAAGGAATTAAGATTTAGTGCAACAGCATTTTCCATGCTTGTAAACATGTCTATTGCACCGGCCATGGTGCAACTTCGATACGCTTTTTAAAGTTTAGCTCGACTTAACTTCTTTATCACCCTAATTTCACCTATATATATATTTCAAATGAGTCATAAATTAGACTCGAGTAATAAAGTTTTATTTTAAATTTAATATTTGATTTTTGTTTAAATATTTAAAAATTATATTATGAATCCTAAAATAATTATAATATAGAGTTAAATCAAAAATATCAAATATTAAATAATTTTATATTAAAATATGTTACCAATTTGGTACTCGAAGATAGGCAAGAGTAGGTTTAAAGTCAAAGACAGGTTGTTTCCCCGTCATTTGTATGGTTGACATGACACAAACGTTGACCTCAAAAGTCAATAACTTCTTTGATGGTTTTCTTATGGAGTAAATTATTGAATATTTGTTGATTTCCTTTTTCTTCATCTCCATCTTATATTTTTTTTCTATGGCTCGTTGATTATTTGTTTTCCACCGGATCAATTTAATGGTTTGCCAGCTCATCTTAAGATTTCAATTGATAAGATTTTAATTTTTAAATGACAGTCTTGGAAGTTCTACTATTTTTGATGATTTCAAGAAAATAAAATTTTAATTCTTTAAAAAAATATAATTTAACTCAGATACAATAGCCGGAATGTATTTATTTATATATAACACATGAATGTCGACATTTGTCATGTGTGTTTGTGACTGTTACATTGCCTTGACATTAAGATCATTTAATTAATTAAAGTAATCAATGATTAGAATCCATCAAATCTTGTGAATGCCTTAATCTCCAAAACGTTCTTTCGGTGCTCAATCTCCTCCTCTGTTCACCGTGTCGGTCGCCTCAGACACGTCAACCCGATCCGTAGGTTGCGCGGCGGCGCCGCCTCCGCCTAATTCTCCTCCTCCGTCTCCGCGAACAAGATCTTCAGGACGAGGGGCGACGACGGCGAGGTCAGTGCAGCGGCAGAGCGGGCAGGAGACATCCGACCGGAGCCACCGGTCGATGCACTCCGGGTGGAAGGCGTGGCGGCATCCGGGGATCACCTTCACCATCGCCTCCCGCTCCTCGCCGCCCTCGAACTCGCCCAGGCAGATCACGCACTCCTCCGCCGCGGCCATCCCACCGAAGGAACCCAAGGGGACCAGAGGAAGCGCCGGCAGCGGCCGTTCGATCGATGGGCGCGGCGCCACCGCCTCCGCCGCCCACCGGCGCCGCTGCAGCAAGTCGTTGCGGCGCCAGTGGCAGCTGTATATCCAGATCAATAAGATGGGGAGGGAGGAGGAGAGGAAGACGAAGATGATGCCGACGGTGGAGGCCAGCTTTAAGTGCTCTGTCGAAGCGGCGGCAGCGGCGACGATGAGAAAGATTGAGGTGGTGGCGGAGGCTCAATTTTGCCGTCGACATTGTTGACATAATACAATACGATTGGGTTTAGCCTAAATGCCTAATTTATGGCAATTTAATAATTCCTTCCTTGTTTTTGTTCATGATTTAATAATTATTTGTTTATTTTTATGTCGATTCAAACCGTTTTTCTTTTCTTTTTTGTTTTATTAATGGACAAAAAAAATCATGAGGATAGGTTTTGCTTATTTTATTATTTATTAATTAATATTTTGCTCTAAAAAGTCTAAAGGTTTGATTGTGAACTTGATTATGTTTCCAACCTTGGTGTGTATGAACCTAGCTTTCAGATTGTATTATGTCAACTGTCTCTAATTTATATTAATATAAAATGATAAATATCAATAGTACATTTTAACAATACATATATTAATATCAAATTAATTAAATCTTCTAACGATTAAGTTGGATAATGTTAGGCAACTAATTAAATTAACCTAATAAAATGGTCAACGGTATGGCTTGTTTATGTATTCGGACGTCATTTTATATATATCTTGAGTCGAGTCAGTTCCTTTTTTGTTTACTAAACCTGTCTTTGATCATCAGTGTCCGTAATATAATTTTAAAATAGAATCTCTAAATTTTGAAAATGTATAAATGATTCCCTTTAGATTTTTTTTTTAAAACCAAAATAATTTTCATTTTTGATTCCTTTGGATCAAATATTTGGTGAAGCAAATAAAGGGATTGAAAATAATAGAAAAATTCTTTAATCTATTTCTTAAGTGATCCTATCTGGAAGTAGAGTTAGACAAAGAGTCAGATGGGAAGTTCATGATGAAGGTGAGAACATTGACGGAAAGAGGAATGAGCTTTTGGACCTGAAGATGCATTGCAGACTTTTAGATTTATGAGGGGAGCAGGGAGGAGACGTCGAAAATGGTATCCACGAGTCTACACACACTATATAGAGAGCTCATACGAGGGTGTTAGAGTGAGAATTAGGAAAGAAGTCTCTGATGCAGGCTCTCCGACACTCAAGTTAGCAAAACAGGCCAAGCAAAAAGTGTAAGAAAAAATAGAATTGTAGTAGATGCATATATGTGCGTGTACCTGGTTAATAGAAAGAACCTCCCTCTTTATATTGTTTCTCATAATTTCCATAATAATAAGGTATCAGAGAATGTCGAGTGTCAGGGCATGTCGGATGATAGAGGATGTACGACGGACTTCCATTGGGTGATGGAAGGTTTTGCAACATGCCTGTGGCAGAGTATCAGAATATTCCATCACAAATGACCATTATTTTCTGACAGGTGGTTGTGATTCCCTGATAATGTTGTTCTCTGGTGATAGTCTGACCGACACTTGGGCTGAACGGGAGTAGATTGGGAGTCGTGCCCATGAAAAGTGAGGGACTGAATCTTGGAGGAACGAGCAGCGCTAAAGCCGATCGAGAGTAGATTGGGGCAATGCCTAAGAAAAGTGATGGGCGGAACGCTGGGGGTTGACCGACACTTGGGTCGGTCAGGAATAGACTGGGGCAATTCTTAGGAAAAGTGATGGGCGGAGCCCTGGGGGCTGGCTAACACTTGGGTCAGTCGGGAATAGGCTGCGACAGTGCCTACGAAAAGTGACGGGTGGAGCCCTGGGAGTCCGACCGATACTTGGACTAACTAGAGTAGACTAGGACGATACCTAGGAAAAGTGATGACCAGAGCCCTGGGGGCCTCCGACAATTGGACCGGCCGATAGTAGACCGGGGCAATGCCCCTGAAGCTAAGTCTTGGAGGAAATGGTTAGTTTGTACATGTACTCCCCGACCTTGACTGTCATCTCTTTTTAACTTTTGACTACCACATCACATTGACCATTGGTCTCCCATTATTCTCAGGGTCATCTATTATACTCCTTATCACAAGTCTCACTTCTAAGTCTAGTCGAAGGAGACTCACAACTTGACTAAATAGACTCGAGTCTTACTATCATCCTGCTGTTTGACCTGGCCACCACTCCAATGGCTTCTCCTCGACACTACCGATAACTATCTTTTTGAAAAGAACAGCTTGTTAAATGTGTGTCAGCCATTTTAAATGTGAGGTAAGGCGCCAACGATAGCATATCAGTGTAATGATTTAATTGTCCTATCCATCATAAATGTTGTTTTATGGGAAATTGCCATGTTTCCCACCAACTTTATTCCCATGCAATGGTTGACATATTCCTTTTCGTACGAATTTCGAATGACAATTCATTTCCCCATATCTAACGGTTGCCCTTGTTGGGGCCGTTTTGATCAGGCGGTTCAAACTTCAAAATACCCTCAGGAGTGTCATTAAAAACCCTAAGTGTTGCAGGTGTTGGGACTTTTGGACCGCAAAAATCACTTTTTGCGTTGCGGAAACCCCGAAGTCTTGCCACGGATCCATGCGAAGATATAAAAATTCATATGTACATGTTTCCTATACTAGATCTACACTAGATCTACAAGAAAGTGAGTATACTTTTAAAGCGAAGCCCTTCGCAAATCCCTCTCGTCCAAGGTTCTTTGGACCTCAAGTGTGTTCAAGTGTACACACCTCTAGAAGTATCCACACGAACAAGAGACGGAGAGGAAACCTTAGAGTGTGCTAGCACCCCAAGGAGTCTCGGCAAGGATGAGAGGGAGAGCAAGAAAGAAGAGAGGAGGAAGAAGATGATGCCTTGAAATGAAAATCAATTCATTCCATCACTAAAAGTGGCCGGCCACTTCAATGAGGCTTGTAACATCCATGGAATCTCAAGAGTCAAGACTCTTGGTTTCCCTCATGAGGTGGCATACCATGAAGTTGCCTTGATGATGTGGCACATCATCATTGGCCGACCCTATGCCAAATCACAATGACATGACATTTGGTTAAGTCAAGGTCAAGTCAAACTTGACTCTTCATCTTCCCTCTCAAGTCAAGTCAAACTTAACTTAAATTCTCCCATGGTTGATCAAATCTAACTATTGATTCAAGCCAATTTAATTTAATGAATCTCTATTCATTAAACTAAATTGATTTAATGAGTCATAATCTAAATTAGACTCATTGGACACATGAATCAAATTGAGTCCAACTCAATTAGTTTAATTTGGATTACTCTTGATCCAATTTGGTTCATCACACGAACCTAATCCTCTTGGTTCATCATATGAACCTAATCTCCATCTAATTGCCCTTTGTGTGTGACCCTATAGGTTCTTGTAACATTGGCAATACTCCTAAACCCATTTAGAAGCATAAGTAATGAGTGTTATCTAGCAACACATCATTACTACCCAAGTTACAAGAATGTTGAGATCCAACATCACCTTGTGACTACTAATTGTGACCCTCACAATATATGATAATAATGTCCTTCTATCCTTGACATCTAGATTGATTAAATTAAGGCATAGACCGTGTCATCCTCTAATCAATCTATATCTTGAACTCCAAGTAGACTCACTCTAAGAAAATGAGTTCAATATCTCATATTGACTCATTTGGGCATGACCATGCACTTAGTGGTCTCACTCTATCAAGAATGATGATGTCACTCCTGTCATATAGGAGGAATAGATCTCATCTACATCACTCACATCCCTGTAATTTTTGGCTCTAACTAACAGCAAGAAACGATTCATTTGTGCCTCGTCTTCTTCAACTTTTGGCTCTGACGATTTGTACTGCCTGTAATTTTCTCTGTAACCCTCCCAGTAAGTGTTCTTTCTTGACTCTTCTCTTCCTTTTTTCCCTTTTTGATGGCTTAAAAAGCCTTCGTCCCTTGGTATGCTACCTTCCACTCTAATTTCGATAGTTGTGACCTCGAGTCGGCTAGGCTAAACATAGAGGCTCCCACAACCTTCTGCATCTGTATTCCTGATCCTTAAGATCATCCTCATCGCCCTCCTCCCTATTTCGTTACTTTCTTCAAAGATCAACTTCACACTAGTTTACAATTTCCCATCCCTCAATTCTTTTCAGAGATATGCCAATATCTTCGCATTCAGCTCTCGCAATTTACTCCCAATGGCTTCCGTGCCATGTGCGGAATGACGATCATATTTCATCTGTATGATATCCCTTTATCCCCTATATGTTCCATCACTTTTATTAGCTTAAGAAGTTGGAGCCTGGGATTTTCATGGTCCAATCTCGACTGAAGGTAATCTTCTTTCAAAATATACCCTTCTCGAATAAGGGATGGAAATCACATTTCATTTTCATCCAAGCATCTGAGCCCCAACTTTGGTTGACTGAATGGCGAGCGGTTCTCCCTTCTTCCTCTAAATTGGGAGACCATCACCACGTGCTTGCATGCACTACTGCCTCAGAGAAAGTGGTGGGCATGTAGTTCCACATCCCTTCCCTGCTACGAGAAAGTCTTCTTCATGTGTTTGGACTGAGTCTCATTCGAACAACACTTCCCTCCCATTTTGGTAAGCTTAGCTAACATAGCTCTTGCCTTCTCACTAATTGAGGTCCCTTGTTTTATTTTTATGGAGAGGACATCATATTTAAGGCCTATGCCCTCTAGTCCGCATGGGTGAAGACAGATGAGATAAAATGGCGAGGGCAGGCCATATTGGCTGGCTGAGAGACTCAGCCGGCCGGTTCCTCAGGAGAGGCCTCCCTTGACTAGGCAGTGTTACAACCGCCAACGAGGAGGTGGTAGCCATAGAGCCCCTCACCCTCCCTGAGGACACTACCATCGTGGCTTGGAGTCACCCTTATAGCTCCAATGCAAGAGGCGTCGAGTTACTCCCTCTGTGCAGTCATCCCTCGAGCGGTCGCCTTCAGCCCATTTAGTAGCTCGGGGGGTATACTCTAGCTCAAGAAAGCACGCACTTCGGCTTCTCCCAGGCAGGTTGCTTCACTCCCACCTCCCTTAGTATAAAGGGAAGTGGCCTTTGGGGTGAGCTGGTCCTCGACACCTCCATTCCTTAGGCGCCTCCTCCATCGTCGACCATCTAGCCTTCAGAGGCTCTCCCCTAGTCATCACGCCCACCCAAAGGCCGCTTCTAGTTTACGTCTGCTTTTAGCGTGCCATCCCTCCAGGTATTGGCCCCAGCTTCATCTTCAGATCCCTCACCTGCCTCTGGGCAGGTGAGACTGAAGGGTCTACTAGCGAAGGCCTAGAAAGGTACGATAAACAAAGTGGTAGATTTCTCGCTACTAGAGTTGGCGGACAAATTCTCCCAAGAGCCGACAACGGTGAGTTTTGGTTATTTTTCCCCAGTATATAGAATGCTATTAATCTTGTTCCTCTGTAGCTCTAGCTGATTGGGATGAGCATGTCCCAAGCTGTCGCAGGGCTACACCGGGAGAATGGAGCCCTACGGGGGCACATAATTGAGTAGGAGACGTCTACGAGCTAGATTTTTGACATAACCACCCCGCAAGAGGCTTAGACATAGGACGTCCTATTCAGAGTAGTGGAGATGAAGGCCCAACAAGCTCAGGAGCTAGCTGGTGTTAAGATGGAAAGGGCTAAAAAATGGAGGCTGTGATAACTAGCATTTTGATACATTATTTCTATCGTTAATTTTCATGTTTTAATCCTTTCATATGATTAATTATTGATTCTTATCATGTTTATTGAGTTGGATTCATATTATGAGTTTTGTTATAATTCTTCCTATTTTTATGGATTTCTACTTATAATTGTGCACTTTTATTTTTTAGGGATTGAGCTTAAGTTGAACCAAATTGAACCTAAAGGCTTGAGTTAATGAGAAGTCCAATCTGAAGAAATCTGAGTCATTGGATCAAATCTGAAACAAATTAAATAAAAGATTCAGATCTGATTAATTCTAGCTGTTTATCAAGATCTGGTTGATTATGGTCAATCTGTGTAGATCTGGCATGATCTGAGTGCTCATCTTGATCTAGCCATCCTGATCATTCAATGGGTTCCAGTTGATCTCGACCATTCACTAAGATTTGATCTCAGCCACTCCATCAGATCTAGATTGATCAGGACCGTCGGATCAAATCTAGGGAAATAAAATCCACAAAGCACGCATCTTCTTCTTCACTCGGCTTCTCACGCTCCGAAGGCTGGTATGCCACTTCTTCCTCCTTCGCCATCACTTCACCAAAGGGGTCGGCGGTCCGCCTCCACTCCACCACCGTTGGCCGGTCATCTCTTCTTCGCGTGATCGAACCCAACACCCACGCACCGACACTAACTTGCTCGTCACGACCAAAGATGTTGCCACTTCCTTCATCCAGACCAGATCTGGGCAGACCAATTTCCGATTTCTGATCAGATCTGCATTCTTAATTCACACTACTACCCATTCTTCTTCATTTGAGCTCCGTCTTCTATAGTTCTGATCAACCCTTCAAGCATCCAACAACAAATTTGTCACCAAAATTGGTTTATTTATTTGATTGTGACTGCTTCTTTGGTTTTTATGTTTTGAATGAGTTCTTGATTGTCGATTGTAATTAAATTCAAATTCCCATGTTCTAGATCATCTAGATTAGGCTTAAGTTGAATGTTGCTCACAAGTTGTTCAATGTAATGCCCCAAACGCGTTTGATAGCTTTATTAATGCATTTTAGTTCCTTAATTTCTTTCAATGCTGTGTTTGGTTAAATGTTAGTGATAGTTGTCCTTTGATTGAATGCAATTAGGATAGATTAAATTAGGTTTCTTTAATGCTCTAGATTTCATTCAATTTTTACTTTTCCTTGCAATCATAGTTTAAGTTAGACTAGATTTTTCATATTTGCATTGCTCTTTTGTTCATTAGGTTTAGTTTCAAACTTGATTTGTTATTTCATATTGTAGTTTAGAACTCGAACCTAACCCCTCCATTTTTATGTTAAAAATTCAAAGCAATAATCAATCCTAAAGATATCATCCTATGATTACATTCCTTGTGAGACGACTTGAGTCATCCCTATACTACTTTAGTGTAGAGAGGGTTCAACAACTTTAATTTTAATTTGATAAGCTCCTGTAGTACGACACTCGAGCCTGTATCAGGCTGCCCTAAATGTAGGATCAGAAAGAATGCTAGAGGGGGGGGGGGTGAATAGTGATCGTCAAAAATCGAAAGCGAATTTAACGAAGTACGCAGCGGAAGAGAGATAAACCAATGCTAACAAACTGAGTTTTATTTGGTTTAGAACCTTCGACGACTCCTACTCTAAGGCCCGCACTCGTCGAATGCTTTCATTGGGTAATTCACTGATAGTTTGCAAAAAGTTTATAGGAGTTAAGTACAAGAACTAGAAATAATAGTTACCAATAAAAACAAAATGGGAAAGTCTTGGTCACCGGTTGTCAGAGGAGCTTCACAGCGTCGCATAAGCGTTTTTGGAGCACCCAGCAACAAAGAAACTTGTCTTTGTTGTTGTTCTGAAGCTTCGGGTCAAAAGCCTTTATATAGGCCCATTCCAGGCACCTGGAACCCCTTCGGGCACTTGGACCACGTGGCTCGGTCAATCGACCGCTCCACGTCAGCTTGTGGATGATTTTTTGGTTCCGAGTGCTTGGACCGAGTCTGGGTGCTCAGATTATCTGGGTGCCTGCCGCCTACTTAGGGCAGCCTACTCCGGGTGCCCGGACCAGCTCCAGACCCCCGTAGTCCTTTTCTTCAGCAGCCTTCTCCTTGCAAGAAAAGGTTAGTTCGGGCAATAAAAATTATATCTACCTTGTAAAACAGAGTTAACACAACATTGCAGATAGGGTAGTAATTTGATCCTGTCTCCTCAAGACCATAATCTAGTTAAGATCTCAACTTAGGCTTCCCAAATGGACCTAAGTTGGATTGGCGCCTATAGTTCCCTCAATGGGGAACGCACCCTCATTAGATCTCTCCTCCAGTTGCTTACCTTCACTTACCACTTGCAGTCACTTGACTTGCCTTTGACCCACTAGGTCTTTCCACTAGTTATCAGATCTACTGACCCAACTGGACTTCGACCGGTTATCAGGTTTTGTGGACCCAACCGGACTTCCTGCCAGATATCAGGCCCCCCAGACCTATCTAGACTTCCCACTAGCTATCAGACCCATAGATTTAGCTGGATTTTAGCCTGGCGTCAGATCCCTCAGATTAGTCAACTCTTGCACAGTTGGTAGAAAAGGTTAGACAAACATTACATCTAACTTTAACCTATTTGTCATACATCAAAACTAGATTATTAGTACAACCTACACCAACAATCTCCCCCTTTTTGATGTAATGACAACTCGGGTTAAAGTTAGAAAAAAATACAATAAGACAATTAAAATGAGTAAATTTTTTTAACTTAACCCACTATCCTCTCCCTTTATCATATATCAACAAATACATGCTTAAAGCATAAATAACTAAGTAACAATTTGAAAAAATCAGCTACTTAAAAGATTTGCATAGTGATGGTTTTAAACAAAATCTTAGCTTTATTTGATGGAGGAGTAGATATTTTTTTTTAAAAAAAATTGCAAGAAAGTTTTCAAAAGTAATACATTTTCAAAAACATGTTAAAGTTCTTTTTGAAATTAATTTCCAAAGATTTAAAATTTTCAAAGTAGGATTTTTTAAAACACTTGGACAAAAAAGTTAAGAAAAATTCTCTAAGTAAGATTTTCAAAAGAAAGTTTAAAGAGAAATTCTCAGTATTATTTTTAAGGAAAGTTTAATGCAAACTTCTAACGAGTTATTTTTAAAAGCATTTTTGAAGTAAGACTTTGCAAAAACTTCTTTAAGTTTAAAAAAAAATTCAAAATAACTTTGGCAAAACAATGTTAAACAAAATTTTCTAAGTAACAATTTCAAAGTGATTTCAAAAACTTTTCTAAAAGAAATTTCAAAGTAATTGTAAAAAAAAATTTCTAATAAAGATTTTTAAGGTAAAAGATAATAAAGAAATTCTTCAAATTAATTTTTCTAACATTTTAAGAGTAATTTTTACATAGAATAACTTTTCAAAATATTCTAAAAATATTTTTCAAAGAGATTTTTTTAAAAAACATTTGAAGTTTTTCAAAGTAAGTTTGTCAAGGTTTTTTTTTAAAAAAATTATGTTTAAATTGTCTAAACAATTACTCCCCCTTAATTTGATAACATAATAAGGAAATAATTATTCAATTTTCAATATGTCTAACCGTTAGTTACTAACTAGCTATATAAAGGATAGCAGTGCTCATTTGGTTAGTTAAGTTAAGCAAGATTTGATCCAACTTATTGTTTACTAAGAAGGATTACTTAGCTTGATCACTGTATTTTGCTATTTTACACCCAAACTTATATTGATGCACTAATATAAGCATCTAAAGTACAGGCAAGAGGCATATTCATCTGACGTCATTCTATGTTTATGAATACACAATCAAGGTAGACCTAGTGTATTTGTGAGATGCTTGTTTCTTAGATCTATAGGTTCATGCATTCTATGGATTTGATCTAGACTAAGGCCAAAATAATTTTTCAACACTAGAGAAATGGAAATTTTTTGAAAACATAAGTAAATGATTTTCCTATAATTTGCAAAATATTAGAAAATTTTCTAAAGAAAATCCTAGTTTATCGTGCACATTCCCAATTGTCTTCGTAAACTACTAAATTTAGATTCAGGTAGTGGTTTAGTGAAAATATCAGTTAAATTTGACTTGGACTCAACATAGTTGAGTTCAATATCTCCTTTGGCAACATGATCTCTTATAAAGTGACATTTTATTTCAATATGTTTGGTTCTTGAATGATGCACTGGATTTTTGGTTAAGTTAATCAAGCTGATGTTATCAATATGAATTTTTATATTTTTATATTCTAAGTTAAAGTCTTTTAATGTGTGCATCATCCATAACAATTGTGCTACACACTCACCCATTGCTATATATTCGGCTTCAGTAGTAGATAAAGTAACACACTGTTGTTTTCTACTAAACCAACTGACAAATGATGGTCCAAGTAATTGACATCCACCACTTGTACTTTTATGATCTAATTTACAGCAGGTATAGTCAGAGTAAGAGTAACTGATTAATTCAAAATTAGGTGTTCTGGGGTATCATATTCCTACATTTATTGTACCTTTTAAATATCTAAATATTCTTTTTATATTAGTTAAGTGAGATTCTTTAGCACAGGTTTGGTATCTAGCACACATACTAACTGAAAATAAAATATCAGGTCAACTTACAGTTAGGTATAAAAGGCTACCTATGTCACTCTTATAGTATTTTAGATCTACGAGTTTTCTATTTGGGTCACTATCTAAGGTTGTGTTAGTTGTCATTAGTATTTTTAATTTTTTTGGTATTTTCCATTCCAAACTTTTTAAGTAATTCTTTAATGCATTTTTATTGGTAAACATAATTTTTTTTATTAGTTTATTTAATCTATAATCCAAAAAAATTAGTTAGTTTACCTACAAGGCTCATTTCAAATTCTTGTTCCATTAAAGTTATAAATTCTTGTAAAAATTTTGAATTGGTTGAGCTAAAGATTATGTCGTCTACATATACCTGGGCTATGAAGATATCTTGTTTAACTAATTTTACAAATAACGTTGGATCAATTTGACATTAGTTGAACCCTTTAGAGATTAGGTAGGATGTCACACCCCGGGGAGTCCCTGTCAGAAGAAATTTCGGCAGCAACTCCCCTGTACGGGTGACAATATGAAACTTGACTACATCAATCCAGACACCTCGGCCAACATGGCCGAAAACATACATAAAAAAACAAAAATAGACAACCACGTAGTATGATAGCAAACAAACCAAACTAAAACAACGATAAGGAAATCATCTCAAATATCCTACTCAACTACACCCATAAAACTCAAATCTTATTCCTACTCAAACTACACCCATAAAACTCAAATCACAATGACGTAAATAAAATCAACTCACCTCTTCTGTCGTCCAGGCAGACATGTAGCAGAACATATCCAAATAAAACTCCATCGACAAATAAAGGAAAAATCATACAAAATCCATAGAGCAAATCTAGAACAAGTCTAAAACATAGTCTAGATAGTATAATAAGAAAACAAAAAGACCAAACAACATCCTTGCAATCTGCAGGGGGGACTAGCGACTGGAGATCTCCGGACAACCTCAACCTAAAATAGTAATAACAACGGGGTGAGTCAACTCCTCAACAGGTAACTACTGACATGCATAGTAAGAAATAATAACTAATAATAAATATGCATACAGTCTCCTGGATATACATATCATATGAAAAATGTCAAACCGTAAGGAACAGGAGTATTTGTACTAACCATGACCTGGGTATAGGGATAACAAGGTCGTCAGACCGAGAGTATCAAAAATCATGTATGCATGTCAAATATATGTATCCACCAAATATGCAGCAAATAAGTGCAACAAACACAAGCAATAAATGCATCAATGCGTATGATGCCAATGACATGTCCTGGTCACCCCTATTGCCAGTCAACCGTCTCACACACGATGGTGAGACCGAGTGGGTAGGGTTGTGACAGCCGTACACTCTGCCATCACTGCTTCCGATGAGTGACCGAGTGGACGGGATGTTGTCGGAGTACATCTATCCTCTTTACCCCAAATCATAAGTGGGGGAGCTCAATGCTCTCATCTCCCTGAGCCAGTCCAGAGGAGGGATCCCTGTCCTGCTACAACGTTGCATCACACTACCCATGAGTGGACCAACGGAGCCCTTGACAGATCAACCTGCTGCAACACACCCTGCCTGATAGAAACCACTAACCCATGAGTGGTTGTGTGTGCAGATCCATATAATTGGCGATGTGCTCAACAATAATGGAGCCAACAATCGCACAACATGCAATCATGTGAGATGATGCATGATACTAAACATGAAAATATCCTGATCCTATCCATCTCTACCAAAATGTGTACCAAAAGACATATGGATTAAATAATATGATGTAGGTACACAGGTCAGGTATGGTAGATAAATCAATGTCCTGAACATAATAAGGCATGGTATGTCATTACCTTAAGGTCATATGTAATCAAAGAAACATGAATGCAACAGCAGGAAATAAATACAGCACGCTCAGGTAATAGATAATGACATACCGATGTAAAAATGAACATAAATATTACTACTTGTTAAAAATTACTAAGTATATCAATATGACATATCAAAATAGATAAGTCAAGGTACCCGCCTCCAATAAGAGGACCGTATCCGAAATAGATCCCTCGTCGAGACACCGTCTCGAATCAATGTCCTGTGATATCAAACATAATGTATTTAGCTATATAGCTAAATAAAATCTCCAATGCTATTTAATAATCTTATCCTTCCTTAATATTTAAAATCCTTGAATTAAACAAATTCTAACTATTTCATCTTCCAATTAGGATTTGGAACTAGCATTATCAACCTAAACTTAATTAAATTCAAGTAAAATTTATCCTTAACCTTTCCTAGTTCAAATCCTATGTACGCTACTACAAAATAAACAATTCCTCTATTCCTTACCTCAACTCACAGCCAAATATAGTTGCTACCAGAACAGAGGTAGCTGATGGAAATCCAAGTAACGCCCTGTAATTCACTGCCCGGATCAAAATGGAGCTCAAGAAATCATCACAGCCAACAACAACCAAATTCCAGAAAAATCCGTGCACCTTACCTCTACCTCTAACTGCCTGTGAGGACCAAGGATTCGACGAGGTGCTGCTGGAACCTTGTGACTACTATGGCAGCAACCAAAACAAATCGCCAAGGAAGATTTGCAAACCACCGAGATGAAATATGGTGCAACGAAAAAACAACGAACCTTCCCAATGAAATCACTGCTACTTTAAAGAGGAGGCAAGGCTCAGAACCAGGGCACCCAATGTCGTGCCTTAGATTGGGACGACAAGAAATTGGCCGAAGCTAGGGCACTGCTCCAATGAACCTGGTGTTGGTTGCTACTCGGAAAACCTATAGGTTCCACTGTACAAAAATTTTATACAAAGGTCTGAACCTTTTCCTAGCTACCGTGTGTTCTTTTAAATTAAATTTTGGATCGCCTGCGGAACTTAACACGTTTGATCCAAAACTTAATCTATTTGTTCTTTTAGGTTTTGACTTGGATCTCCTGCGGAACTTAACACGTTCGACCCAAGTCTCCTTAAGTTATTAATTCCATTAAATATTAATTTCCATAATTGGTTCCCAGTACTGACGTGGCGAGGCACATGACCTTCTTGAATATGGGAGCAACCACCACCGACTAGACAAAACCTTTTATAGAAATCTAATATTTAATTTCCTAAAATAACTTTAGGTTAACCGAAGAGAACAATCAAATCACAAGGAAAAGAAAAAACAAAAGAACACAACATCGAAAAACATATTCGAAATTCTAGAACGTAAGCCTCTTGTATTTGGTATTATTTCCATAAATAACTAGCATGATGCGGAAAGAAAAATTACTAGTTATACCTTGTAGAAAAACCTCTTGATCTTCTATCGTATTCCTCTTCTAACCTCGGACGTTGTGTGGGCAACGATCTTCTGAGATGAGAAATCACCAACCACCTTCTTCTCCTCCTAGCTAGGTTCGGCCACAAAGAAAGAAGCTTCACCAAGGAAGAAAATCAAAACACTAACCAAACTCCAAGAGATGCTAGCTTCCTCTCCTTCTTCTTCTTCTTCTCCAAGTAGTATCCGGCCACCACAAGAGCTCCAAGCCTTTGAGAGAGGTTCGGCCTGTTGGTTGCTACTCGGAAAACCTAGAGGTTCTACTGTACAAAAATTTTGTACAAAGGTCTGAACCTTTTCCTAGCTACCATGTGTTCTTTTAAATTAAATTTTGGATCGCCTGCGGAACTTAACACGTTTGATCCAAAACTTAATCTATTTGTTCTTTTAGGTTTTGACTTGGATCTCCTGCGGAACTTAACACATTCGACCCAAGTCTCCTTAAGTTATTAATTCCATTAAATATTAATTTCCATAAAAGGTTCCCAGTACTGACGTGGCCAGGCACATGGCCTTCTTGGATATGGGAGCAACCACCACCGACTAGACAAAACCTTTAATAGAAAGCTAATATTTAATTTCCTAAAATAACGTTAGGTTAACCAAAGAGAACAATCAAATCACAAGGAAAAGAAAGAAACAAAAGAACACAACTTCGAAAAAACATATTCGAAATTCTAGAACGTAAGCCTCTTGTATTTGGTATTATTTCCATAAATAACTAGCATGATGCGGAAATAAAATTTACTAGTTATACCTTGTAGAAAAACCTCTTGATCTTCTACCGTATTCCTCTTCTAACCTCGGACGTTGTGTGGGCAACGATCTTCCGAGACGAGAAACCACCAATCACCTTCTTCTCCTCCTAGCTAGGTTCGGCCAACAAAGAGGAAGCTTCACCAAGGAAGAAAAACAAAATACTAACCAAGCTCCAAGAGATGCTAGCTTTCTCTCCTTCTTCTTCTTCTTCTCCGAGTAGTATCCGGCCACCACAAGAGCTCCAATAGAAGGGTAGGGTTCGGCCACCACAAGAGGAAGAGAGGGAGAGGTTGGCCGGCCACATCAAGGAACAAAAGAGGAAGAGGAATAATAGATGTTGTTCCTTGTGAAGGCACCCTCACCCCTTCTTTTATATTCCTTGGCCTAGGCAAATTAGGAAATTTAATTACAATAAAATTTCCTTAATTTCCTTGACATGATTTAATTGAGAAAAATTAAATAAAATTTTCCAATTTAATCTCTAATGGCCGGCCACTTCTAGAGGAAATAAATTAGACAAGTTTTAATCAACAAATTAAAACTTCCTAATTTGTTTCCGGAAATTTTAAAAATAAAATTTCTCTTTAAAAATCTCTTCATGGTTGATAAAGGAAATTTCTATAATTTTAATTTTATCAACATGTGGATAATTTTTAAAGAGAAAATAAAATAACTCATCAATCTACAAATAAGGAAAGAGATCTAATCTCTTTCTTTAATCTTTTGTAGATCTTTTACAAGAGAGATATTTTAATTTTAATTCTCTTTAAAAAATTATTTCTTCCATATAATAAAAATTAAAATTAAAATCCCTTTTTAATTTAATTTGGCCGGCCCCACTAGCTTGGGTTCAAGCTAGGGCCGGCCCCCCAATAATATACCTAGGCCGGCCCTAGCTTGGTTCCCAAGCTAGCTTGGCCGACCCCTTATTAGTGGGTATAGAAGGTGGGTATAGGTGGGTATAAAACTTCTACAAATAAGAGGCTACGATAGGGACCGAGAGGAGGAATTGATTTTGGTCTCCCGATAAAATTAAGCATCCCGTGTTCGCCCCGAACACACAACTTAATTTTATCAATGATAATTCATTCCACTAGAGAACTATCATTGAACTACCGCACCAATCCCAAATTACATTTTTTTTGGGCTCCTTCTTATTATGAGTATGTTAGTCTCCCTGTGTTTAAGATATCGAATGTCCACTAATTAAGTGAGTTACTGACAACTCATTTAATTAATATCTAGGTCCAAGAGTAGTACCACTCTGTTAGGATCCTTCGTACTCGGCTAGAGAGGGGGGGTGTGAATAGCCGCCCCAAATTACTCGTTTCTTCCTACGATTAGGTTAGTGCAGCGGAAATACAACGTAGAAAGAAAACAGGAGAAGAAATCAAACCTCAACGCAAGGATGTAACGAGGTTCGGAGATTAGGGCTCCTACTCCTCGGCGTGTCCGTAAGGTGGACGAGTCCAGTCAATCCGTCGGTGGATGAGTCCCCGGAGAACCGGCTAATACAATATACTCCTTGTGGGTGGAGAAACCTCGCCACAAACGTTTGCAACAACAAACAAAGAGTACAAGTACAAAGAATAAGCAAGAAATACAATAAGAATACACAAGCACTCTACCAATCTTGCTTTCTCGTCGACTGGAGTCCGGATGAAGCAGCAGCTTCAAAAACTCTAACAGCAGCAGCTGTTCCAGTCGGGGAAGCTCACGCGAAGCTTTCGGAAGGAACTCAACAGAGCTCTTATCGCAGCCCACAAATCTTCAGCAGAAGAGAAGAAGGAAGGAAGAGAAGCACGAATGCCTCGATCTTTATAACCTGCGAACCTGCACAGTGAACGGCTAGAACCCTGATCGGTCCCCAGACCGATCAGTCAGTGCACAGAACCTTCTGTGCGTACTCTGATCGGTCTGTGGACCGATCAGGCCACAGCTGGATCGGTCCCCAGACCGATCTCAACTCTTGGCTGTGCTTCCGCGACATCGTCTCCTGATCGGTCGCCACGACCGATCAGGGAAGCTCCTGATCGGTCCACAGACCGATCAGGCGTCTTTCTCGCGGCTACTGATCACCTTCTGATCGGTCTGCAGACCGATCAGATACCGATCAGTAGCACACTGATCGGTTACCAGACCGATCAGATACCTAGTGACTTGGTTTTTGCCCAAACCAAGTCTCAAACCTTCCAAACCAACATTCGGTCAACCTTGACCTATTGGTACATCATGCTTAGCATCCGGTCACTCCCTTGACCTGCTAAGACTCCGAACCAAGTGTCCGATCAATCCCTTTGACCCACTTGGACTTTCCTCTTCGTGCCAAGTATCCGATCACTCCCTTGATCTACTTGGACTTCCCAACACCAGATGTCCGATCACCCTTGATCCATCTGGATTTTCCCTTGCCTGGCTTCACTCACCAGGACTTTCACCTGGCTTCACTCACCAGGATTTCCACACTGCCTAACATCCCAGTTAGGACTTTCTCACTGTCTGGCTTCACTCACCAGGACTTTCCCCGTGCCAAGTCTCCATACTTGGACTTTTCCAGTGCCAAGTCTCCATACTTGGACTTTTCCAGTGCCAAGTCTCCATACTTGGACTTTTCCAGTGCCAAGCTCCCTGCTTGGACTTTTCCGTGCCAAGTCTCCATACTTGGACTTTTCCAGTGCCAAGCTCCCTGCTTGGACTTTTCCGTGCCAAGTCTCCATACTTGGACTTTTCCCGAATCAGGTCAACCAGGTCAACCTTGACCTACGGTTGCACCATTAATCTCCCAAACATCTATTCTTGTCCCACATCAAGAATAGAACTCTCTCACGAGTGTCAAACATCAACATGCAACACAACTAGGTCAACCTTGACCTAAGGTTGCACCGACAATCTTCCCAAGTCAAACATCAAAATACAACTCGAGTCACGTCAACTCGAGTCGGGTCAACCAGGTCAACCTTGACCTAAGGTTGCACCAACAATCTCCCCCTTTTTGATGTTTGACAAAACCATAATCAAGTTAGGTTAACCAACATCAACATGCAACACAACTAGGTCAACCTTGACCTAAGGTTGCACCGACAATCTTCCCAAGTCAAACATCAAAATACAACTCGAGTCACGTCAACTCGAGTCGGGTCAACCAGGTCAACCTTGACCTAAGGTTGCACCAACAATCTCCCCCTTTTTGATGTTTGACAAAATCATAATCAAGTTAGGTTAACCCGATAACCTAACTTAGGTTTTCAATCATCTTCCAATGTCCAATGTTCTTTCCTTGAACATTCTCTGGACATTCTCCCCTTAGGTTAACCCGATAACCTAACTTGGGTTCTCCAATAATTCTCCCCCTTTTTGACACACATCAAAAAGAATTCCAATGTTCTTCCTTGAACATTCCTTGACATTCTTTCCATAGCTTAGGTTAACCCGATAACCTAACTTGGGTTCTCCAATAATTCTCCAATGAACACTCTCCCCTTTTTGACACACATCAAAAAGAAAACGGAGGGTATCAAGGTCAAGAGTTTCTTCCTAATGAAAGTCCCATACCTTCCATTGAAACTCTTAATTTCCCCCTTGATACTAAACTCAACAATCAACTTAGTGATAATCCCATATCACTAATCCTCAAAAGTCTTAAGGAGTAAAAACTTCCCCTAAAAGTCAACTCCCCCTTGACAATTAGGTAAGACTCCCCCTAAAGGTCAACTCCCCCTTGATCATTGCACCAACAATGTCTTGGAGAGTTTCAAACCTTTAGAAACCCGAAACTCAACTCCCACAGCTGAAATTTCAGACCACAGTCGAAATTCAGCAAATTCAGCACACCTGATCGGTCACCGGACCGATCAGGACCCCTCTGGATCGGTCCCCAGACCGATCCAGCCTTCCCTGGATCGGTCCAGTGACCGATCCAGCCTTGGATCAGGCGGTTTCTGATTTCTTCTCTCACGAAATTCAGAAACTCACAACAAATTCCAGAAAATTCGAAAAATTACGAAACTTTGAGGATACATTCCTCATATCATACACTATCATGGAAAAATAGTTTTCTATGAAAATAGTTTCCATTTTTCAATCTTGATACAAAGTTCAAAAACTTTGAAATAGTTCAAGTTTAACTTAACTTTGTATCACAATGTTCAATGATGAATGCAATCACTAAGATGGCTTCATCAAGGTTTTCCAAATCAATTTCAAAATGATTTTAAACCTTTTAATTTAGGACCATAATCTTAGGGCTAGATGTACATGACTTGTACACAAGCTTTCCCTATGATCCTTAATTTCTTGAATTAGGCTCATCTAGGTACAAGAACTATGCACCTTGATCCTAACTCATGATCCTAATATCTCACACACATCTAAAGTGTATCAAACACATCCATGTCAATTTTGATGTGAGATATGGGTTTAGATATCTTAGACTAAGGTCTCATGCATTTTCTAAACACAACTTTGATCTCAATATCAAAATGTGTTTTTCATCCTTAAATCAATTCAATTGATTATTAATGCAAGAGATGATGACATGGCATAAAATGGTATCATAAATGAAAACATGTGCCAATGTCATGATGTCATGGCATAAAGTTTGAAACTTAAATAAACATGACATAAAACTAGCCTAAGCATTATCATGACATTTCAAATGATAATAAAATAAATATGATGTCATGGCATGGCATATGGCAACCAATCATGGTAAGTTGGCACAAATAAAATACCTAAATTCCCTATCTAAGTATCCTTAGCCTTAGCTAACTTAGAATCTAACCCTAGATTGCCCATATATCCCTAAGAGACAACCAAAATCCCAATTATGGTATTTCTCTAGGTTTTCTTAAATTGTGCCAAATAAGATTAAAATCGATATTTTTCAAATATGGCACAATTTACTCTTTAAGGAGTAAATAATAATCCTTTTTCATTTTCAAAGGTTATCAAAACCTTGAAAATGCTCCTTGAGTGTCAATTTCCTCAAAGTTGGGTTAACTACCCTTCTAATTGGAGTTGACACTCTCTAACCCATCTATGGGGTAGAGAAGATGCTCCTAGGAACCCAATACCTATTAGAGCTCATTGGGTTCACCAAATATTCACTAGGGATAACTTCCCTAGCAACCCTCCTAATGACCCTCTTAGGCTTTGAAGCCTTGGTCATTTGGGTCTCATCAAGGTCAACTATAGGGGTGACTCCCCTTGTAACCTTGGTAATGGTCTTCCTAGCCCTAGGTTTTGTTCCATAATCAAATGGAACATTGTGGTAAGTGGGCTTGACCATTTGGGACTTAGGTTTGTGACCCAAACCTTTCTTGTCCTTGGACTTGGGTTTTTGACTCTTAAACCCTAGAGATGACTTCTCCATGTTTTTAAGAGCCTTTTCTAAATTATCAAGTCTTGACCTCAAGACTTGATTTTCCCTCTCCAATACCTCAAGTTTTAATTTGTCATTTTCTCTTGAGATATTCCTAGGCATGTGTCTAGTCTTCTTGGGATTTCTACCTAGGTTTTCCTTAACTTTAGAAGCGTTAATCCTAGGGTTGGTATTTCTAGTGTTATCCTTACCTAGGCTAACATGTTTAGCTCCTAAGCACATGTATTGGTTCCTAAAGTTAACATGCTTATCATTATTAACAATTGCAACAAAACTACTAGCATGAGTTTTATTAGAATTGCAATAATGAACCTTAGAGGTTACCTTAGGGTTTGCCTTAGCTCCCCCTATCGATGTGCCCGGTCTCTTGCCCTTGTGAGGTTGCCTCCCCCTCGGACATTGGCTCCTATAGTGTCCCCTTTGCTTGCATTGGAAGCACACCACGTGCTCCTTGCCTTTGCGTATCGGGACTCCGGCTTCCTTGACCTTTGGCGCCGGTGGAGTCTTTCTTACCCTCTTTGGACACTTACTCTTGTAATGTCCATGTTCCCTACACTCAAAGCACATAATGTGTAATTTAATTGAACTTAAATTGCTCGAGTTACCTAGGGTTGAGGGTGGATGCGAGCTCTCTTCTTCATCCCTTTCGGAGGTAGAAGCTTCTTCTTCTTGCTCCGAACTTGAAGAAGAACTTTCCTCCTCTTCGTCCTTAGATGTTGAGTAACCCTCAACTTCTAATTTGCTCCCTCCATGATGTGAGCTACTTGGCTCACTAGGCTCCTCTTCATGGCTTGAAGTGGAGCTCTCCTCATGGTACTTGGCCAAGTTATCCCATAATTCCTTGGCATTGTTGTAACCTATCTTACACAAGATGTTAGTAGGCAATGAAAATTCAATTATTCTCGTTACCTCTTCGTTGATTTCGGATTTGTGAATTTGTTCTCTTGTCCACTCCTTCTTCTCAAGTGGTTTTCCTTCCTTATCCACCGGAGGAGTAAAACCTTCTTGTACACAAAACCAATTCATTATGTTAGTCATAAGAAAGTACTTCATCCTTACCTTCCAATACGCGAAGTCGCCGCATTCGTAGAAGGGTGGAATGGTGACATCTTCTCCATAGAGATCCATTCTCTAGCTTTGCTCCCACGGGTGTTGATCCGATGAAGAGCGGCCTCGCTCTGATACCACTTGTTAGGATCCTTCGTACTCGGCTAGAGAGGGGGGGTGTGAATAGCCACCCCAAATTACTCGTTTCTTCCTACGATTAGGTTAGTGCAGCGGAAATACAACGTAGAAAGAAAACAGGAGAAGAAATCAAACCTCAACGCAAGGATGTAACGAGGTTCGGAGATTAGGGCTCCTACTCCTCGGCGTGTCCGTAAGGTGGACGAGTCCAGTCAATCCGTCGGTGGATGAGTCCCCGGAGAACCGGCTAATACAATATACTCCTTGTGGGTGGAGAAACCTCGCCACAAACGTTTGCAACAATAAACAAAGAGTACAAGTACAAAGAATAAGCAAGAAATACAATAAGAATACACAAGCACTCTACCAATCTTGCTTTCTCGTCGACTGGAGTCCGGATGAAGCAGCAGCTTCAAAAACTCTAACAGCAGCAGCTGTTCCAGTCGGGGAAGCTCACGCGAAGCTTTCGGAAGGAACTCAACAGAGCTCTTATCGCAGCCCACAAATCTTCAGCAGAAGAGAAGAAGGAAGGAGAAAATTGCACAGAGGATGCCCTCGATCTTTATACCTGCGAAGAAGAAACAGCGAAGAAACTAGCCGTTGCGTCGCAACGGCTAGAACCCTGATCGGTCTGTGGACCGATCACGATCAGTCAGTGCACAGAACCTTCTGTGCGTACTCTGATCGGTCTGTGGACCGATCAGGCCACAGCTGGATCGGTCCCCAGACCGATCTCAACTCTTGGCTGTGCTTCCGCGACATCGTCTCCTGATCGGTCGCCACGACCGATCAGGGAAGCTCCTGATCGGTCCACAGACCGATCAGGCGTCTTTCTCGCGGCTACTGATCACCTTCTGATCGGTCTGCAGACCGATCAGATACCGATCAGTAGCACACTGATCGGTTACTGATCGGTCACCAGACCGATCAGATACCTAGTGACTTGGTTTTTGCCCAAACCAAGTCTCAAACCTTCCAAACCAACATTCGGTCAACCTTGACCTATTGGTACATCATGCTTAGCATCCGGTCACTCCCTTGACCTGCTAAGACTCCGAACCAAGTGTCCGATCAATCCCTTTGACCCACTTGGACTTTCCTCTTCGTGCCAAGTATCCGATCACTCCCTTGATCTACTTGGACTTCCCAACACCAGATGTCCGATCACCCTTGATCCATCTGGATTTTCCCTTGCCTGGCTTCACTCACCAGGACTTTCACCTGGCTTCACTCACCAGGATTTCCACACTGCCTAACATCCCAGTTAGGACTTTCTCACTGCTTCACTAGGACTTTCCCCGTGCCAAGTCTCCATACTTGGACTTTTCCAGTGCCAAGTCTCCATACTTGGACTTTTCCAGTGCCAAGTCTCCATACTTGGACTTTTCGCGTGCCAAGCTCCCTGCTTGGACTTTTCCGTGCCAAGTCTCCATACTTGGACTTTTCCAGTGCCAAGCTCCCTGCTTGGACTTTTCCGTGCCAAGTCTCCATACTTGGATTTTTCCCGAATCAGGTCAACCAGGTCAACCTTGACCTACGGTTGCACCATTAATCTCCCAAACATCTATTCTTGTCCCACATCAAGAATAGAACTCTCTCACGAGTGTCAAACATCAACATGCAACACAACTAGGTCAACCTTGACCTAAGGTTGCACCGACAATCTTCCCAAGTCAAACATCAAAATACAACTCGAGTCACGTCAACTCGAGTCGGGTCAACCAGGTCAACCTTGACCTAAGGTTGCACCAACACACTCAACCTTATCGTCATGTCGGACTAAGTCCACCTGCAGGGTTTAACATGACAATCCTTATGAGCTCCTCTTGGGGACATTATCAACCTAGTATCTCTAGGACACAGTTTCCTTCTATAATCAACAACACACACTATAAGTGATACCATTTCCCAACTTATCGGGTTTATTGATTCATCGAACTAAATCTCACCCATTGATAAATTAAAGAAATAAATATCAAACATATGTGCTTGTTATTATATTAGGATTAAGAGCACACACTTCCATAATAACTGAGGTCTTTGTTTCTTTATAAAGTCAGTATAAAAGAAACGACCTCTAATGGTCCTACTCAATACACTCTAAGTGTACTAGTGTAATTATATAGTTAAGATAAACTAATACCTAATTACACTACGACCTTCCAATGGTTTGTTCCTTTCCATTATGGTCGTGAGCTACTGTTTATAATTTATAAGGTACTGATAACATGATCCTCTGTGTGTGACACCACACACCATGTTATCTACAATATAAATTAATTGAACAACTACATTTATCATAAATGTAGATATTTGACCAATGTGATTCTTATTTCTAGATAAATGTTTATACCAAAAGCTAGGCTTTTAGTATACACTCTAACACGGCCACCACAAGAGGAAGATAGGGAGATAATGATGATGGCCGGCCACACCAAGGAACAAAAGAGGGAGAGAAAATAATAGAGGTTGTGTCTCATGAAGGCACCCCTACCCCTTCTTTTATATTCCTTGGCCTAGTCAAATTAAGAAATTTAATTATAATAAAATTTCCTTAATTTCCTTGACATGATTTAATTGAGAAAAATAAAATAAAATTTCCCAAATCAAACTCCAATGGCCGGCCACATCAATAAAGGAAAAAATTAGACAAGTTTTAATCAACAATTAAAACTTCCTAATTTGTTTCTGGAAATTTTAAAAAATAAAATTTCTCTTTAAAAATCTCATCATGGTTGATAAAAGGAAATTTCTATAATTTTAATTTTATCAACATGTGGATAATTTTAAAGAGAAAATAAAATATCTCACCAATCTACAAATAAGGAAAGAGATCTAATCTCTTTCTTTAATCTTTTGTAGATCTTTTACAAGAGATATATTTTAATTTTAATTCTCTTTAATAAATTATTTCTTCCACATAATAAAAATTAAAATTAAAATCCCTTTTTAATTTAATTTGGCCGGCCCCCACTAGCTTGGGTTCAAGCTAGGGCCGGCCACCAATTTTATACCTAGGCCGACCCTAGCTTGGTTCCCAAGCTAGCTTGGTCGGCCCCCAATTGGTGGGTATAGAAGGTGGGTATAGGTGGGTATAGTACTCTATAAATAAGAGGCTACGATAGGGACCGAGAGGAAGAATTGGTTTTGGTCTCCCGATAAAATTAAGCATCCCGTGTTCGCCCCGAACACACAACTTAATTTTATCAATAATAATTCATTCCACTAGAGAACTATTATTGAACTACCGCACCAATCCCAAATTACATTTTTGGGATCCTTCTTATTATGAGTGTGTTAGTCTCCCTGTGTTTAAGATATCGAATGTCCACTAATTAAGTGAGTTACTGACAACTCATTTAATTAATATCTAAATCCAAGAGTAGTACCACTCAACCTTATCGTCATGTCGGACTAAGTCCACCTGCAGGGTTTAACATGACAATCCTTATGAGCTCCTCTTGGGGACATTATCAACCTAGTATCTCTAGGACACAGTTTCCTTCTATAATCAACAACACACACTATAAGTGATATCATTTCCCAACTTATCGGGTTTATTGATTCATCGAACTAAATCTCACCCATTGATAAATTAAAGAAATAAATATCAAATATATATGCTTGTTATTATATTAGGATTAAGAGTACACACTTCCATAATAACCGAGGTCTTTGTTCCTTTATAAAGTCAGTATAAAAGAAACGATCTCAAATGGTCCTACTCAATACACTCTGAGTGTACTAGTGCCCCTTGCTTGGGCACCAAGCAAGGCTTGGCCGACCCTTTTCTTGGGTAGGAAGCAAGTCTTGGTTAGCCCCTTGCTTGGGCACCAAGCAAGGATGTGGCCGACCCCTTTCTTGGGTAGGAAGCAAAACCAAAATGGATGAATGCGAGGCTACAACACGGACCGAGAGGAGGAATTGGTTTTGGCCTCCTGATGGACTTGAACTTCCTATGTTCGACCCGAACACCCAACTCAAGTTCATTAATAATAACTCATACTACTAAAGAGTTATTATTGAACTACCGCACCAATCCCATATTACAATATGAGCTCCTTCTTATCATGAGTGTATTAGTCTCCCTGTGTTTAAGATATCGTATGTCCGTTAATTAAATAAGTTACTAACAACTGACTTAATTAACATCTAACTATAAGAGTAGTACCACTCAACCTTATTATCATGTCGGACTAAGTCCACCTACAGGGTTTACATGATAATCCTTATGAGCTCCTTAAGGGGACATCATCAACCTAGATTACTAGGACATAGTTTCCTTTTATAATCAACAACACACCATATAAATAATATTATTTTTCAACTTATCGTGCCTATTGATTTAACTGAATAAATCTCACCCTTTGATAAATTAAAGAAATAAATACTAAGTATATGTGTTTGTTATTATATCAAGATTAAGAGTACGCACATCCATAATAACAGAGGTTTTGTTCTTTTATGCAGTCAGTATAAAAATAAATAACCTCAAATGGTCCTACTCAATACACACAAAGTGTACTAGTGTAATTTTATAGTCAAGATAAACTAATATCAAATTACACTACAATCATTCCAATGGTTTGTCCCAATCCATCTTGGTTGTGAGCTACTATTTATAATTTATAAGAAACTGATAACATGATCTTCTATGTGGCACCACACATCATGTTATCTACAATATAAATTAAATAGACAACTGCATTAACATATAAAATGTAACATTTGACCAAAGTGATTCTCATTTCAAAATATAAATGTTCATACAAAAAACTAGGCTTTTAGTATACATCATAACAGAGATTGTTAGTGCAAAGGAGCACCAGACGATCGAACCTATATTTTGATAATGGCAAAGGATTCAAAGTTAAGGTTACTTGTTATCTAATAAGTGTGAGAAATGAGTTTGCAGGAAAATCCTAAGTGTTCTTAGACAAAAGTCCTAGTGGATTCTAGGCAGGTGGAAAACCCTAGGGGGAGATAACCCTAGGTTATGGAAAGTCCTAGCTGCGATTAGGTAATGAAATTCTGGTCCAGGAGACTAGGGGAAGTCTTAGAGTCGGGGACTGTAACGACCACCCTTCTTACTACTACTACTCTCTAAGGATGACCGTTACTTATCTACTAACTCTGCTTAACCGGTATAATTAAAATCCTCGAAGAAACCCTACCGAAAAATTCCAGCAAAGTCTCCCCTGTACCGGTGACCATAATCATTAATACATGACATAATATACACAGCCACAGGCGGTTGGAACACATATCAAACACACAAAAGGAATAACATCACCACGCAGTTTAATGAAATCAAATCATGCAAGTAATGAATAGCGGAAACAAAATAAAAAACATACAATTAACTAACAACGGAAGACTAAATGACTCATCTAATACATTCTTAATAAATGGCAATCTTAATAAATTCTTAAACTAAGTCCCAAGGCTTCCATAGTCCTGGCATCACACACCATCCGTGCCACCTTGTCGCCTTCCTTTCTATATCTTTTCCTTTCCTGTATCTACAGTAAGAGGAAGTGTAGTCTATAAGCAAAATTTTCTTAGTAAGCGCTATCTAACTCACAAAATCACGAATGTGCATGTATACGGAAAGAACTAAAAACTATATGCTCTAAAAAGAAATAAAGCATAAACATAACTGCTCATGTCAAACTAATAGCAAAGAAAAGCTAAGGAATCTACTCATGCAATTCTAATAGCTAATCATGCTGCTCATCTAATAAGTAAACATGAAAAACTACTCATCTACTATATACACATGGTAGAATAAAGAACTAAACTTACTGATTTTTAGAACTATATGAACCTTATTTCATTTGTTCTAAACTTAATCTTTAATACTTTATGTTTATGTAAAACTCGTTTCACTTGTTCAAAAACTTATACTTATAATACTTCAAAATAATAATCAACTTCTTCTTGGGCCCGGCAACTGTGCTTTTACTTTTGTAACGACTCGACCCATTCAGCGGCCCATTTGGCGACCCTATGGTCGCCGACCGTCGACCGTCGGCCGAGCCGTTACTACTAGGTTATCTGAACCTAGGGACGACTATGGGAGCCCAACCCAAGGACAACTGAGAGTCCAGCACAGTGCCACTGATAAAAGTAAAATACTTGTTATCTTTTAATACTTCTATATAATGCCTCGGCATTTTCTTTAGCACCTTGTGTGTCAAAATCCCTAAAGTCTTGACTTTGGGATTTATTTAAGGCCTTGGCCTTTTTCTTTCTTTTCTTAATCTTTCTTATACTTTTCTTATAAAAGAATGCTTCTTACAAAACTGAAATGTTTAAACAAATTCTAATACTACAATGCTTAAACAAAATCTGCATACAAGTTTAAACAGAAATCTGCATATTAATCTTAACTAAAATCTGCATATTAAGCTTATCTAAAATCTATATACTAAGCTTATCTAAAATTTGCATACTAAGCTTAACAAAATCTGCTTACTACACTAACTAACTTCTGCACTTGTAAGCTTAATAAAATTCTGCACTTGCTTAACAGAAATTCTGCAAAGAAACTTAACAAAAGAAAACATATTCTCGCTAGTACAGATTTTCATCGTCTCTCAAACTTCCTTTCCATAATATGACTAATACACAGCTTATTTGGAATTCACTCAATAAAGATATTATAACTCGTATTCCATCTAAAATTCCAGAATCAGCTAAGCACAGATGTTATCCATATACTTGAATGGAAGTAGCATAACTAAACCTCAAGCTCAGATTCAACATAAGCAATTTATCTAAACCTCATGCTCAGATTTAATGTAAGCAAATTATCTAAACCTCATGTTCAGATTAAAGAACCTCAAATCTGTATACTCTAAAGACTTAATCAAACTTTACTATAATCTTTTAAAACTGCACTATGAGGAGATCTAAACTACCTTAAAATTCTGCACTATCTCCCAAACCTGAAGATTTCAATACATATAAACTGTACTCAATCATTTCTAAAAATACTCTAAAAATTACGTAAAAATACTCTAAAAATTTCTAAAAATCTCTAGAATATTTTAAAGGTATTTCTACTTATTTTTGAGGCTCAAAATGAGAAAATTTGGGTCGTTACAGGGACTCTAGGTGAAAATCCTGGTGGTCGTAGACCAGGTGGAGTCTAGACCGGTCATGGAGCGGACGTTTAGCATGAAGTCCTGAAGTCTCGGACGCTGAGCAAAAGTCCAGTCGGTCTAGAGGGTCAATCTGACAAAAGATAATTTTTCTTGAGAGGAGTAGGTGAAGACGCGTTCTCTATTGAGGGAACAGTAGGCGTCGGTTTGATATAGGATTTTTCAGAAATTCAAAAGTTAGAACCGGATAGTCTAAAGACTATCAACTACTTTATTATTCATATTTTATTGTGCTAACTTTGTTTTGCAGGGTATATTTTGCTTGTGGACTGATATGTCTTGCATGAAGGGAGATTCACAAGGAAATGCTCAAATGAACAGCGTCCGAGGCGCCTCCGGGGCTGTTGGAGGTGCCTTGGGTGTCTTAGCCAAAGCTTCGCACAGGAGGGAGCTGGAGGCGCCTTCCAGGTGCCTGAAGGCGCCTTGGATCAAAGATGGAAGGTGCCTTCTAAGTTCTTGAAGGTGCCTTCGACCGAATAAGTTTCGCAAATTACGGAAATTATCGTCTCCGACGCTGCGGGCATAAACTTCATAGCTGGAGACACCTTCATGGAGTTGAAGGTGCCTTCAACAGTTTATAATTGCCCTCTTTGAGTAGTGCATCAAACACTACTCATCTTCACGATCTTTCTCCTGTGCGCTACTCCAAAGACGATCCAACAAAGTCGTAGCGCTACTCCGACAACCAGAAGCTCTCAATTTCAACACCGTTGTTGTCGGTATAACTTTCAGTTATAGTACTTTAATTATAAATCTGTTGTACTCAGTTTTGTAATATTTCATATTGATAGTGAATTGCCCAAAGTAAACACTCAATGAGTGTGAGCCTTGGAGTAGGAGTCGTCAAATGCTCCGAAGCAAGTAAAACGAAAAGTATCAACATTGCTTTTTCTTCTTCTACTTATTTTTCGCTGCGTTGATTTCCGATAGTTTTTACGAAAAGTGTGAAAAAGCCACGAATGTTATTCACCCCCTCTAGCACGTGTCGATCCTACACGATTGTCATTGTAGTAGCTTGCAACACGTCCACAGAAAGCATTCACCTTCTTATCATTGTCGATGATTGGATCATCGCTAATAGTGACAAATGATCTCACTAAAACCTCATCTTCAATCTTACTCCATGTTGACCGATTTATTCTATCTGCAGCATCATAATCCGTCTTTTCCAAATTTGTAAATTCAATTGGGGATTCACGGTCAGACAGTTGAGTTTCCGAAACAAAAGTTGGAGTAAATGGTTCATTTTCCATCAGAGATGTAAAAAGTATACCGATTGCATGTAGATTAGATAGATAATTTTATGGATATGGGCCTTATGAATTATTTGGTGGGTATGAATTATGTAGATAATTTGGTGGATATGAAAAATATAGATAATTTGATGAAATTTGTCAATTTTGGGAAGAATCATTTTCTATTTTTTTTTAAATATTTGATTATTTTTATCCATTTCGGAAGAAATGAGTAGAGAGAAAGTTTTTAGAGTGATTTAGATATTTAAATGATTGAAATAAATAGTATAAGATGATATATATTTATAGATAAAATTTTATTTTTTTATTAAAATAACTGTTAATTAGTCATTTAGCTTTTTTTTTATTTTAATCTCATTAAAAAATATATACCACTAATTTAATTTTATTTATTGGTTTAAAGTTTTAAAATTTTAAATTTTTTTAATAAAATGAAGCCATGGCCCTCCTATACGCTCCAGGTGACAAAATTTTTTATAATATAACACGTTCACTGTCATTCAATGTCACGTCGGATTTAACACCATTTCACATTCATTTTGACGTGACTTAAACATTATAACAAAGCACTGAATAGAAGTCAACGCTTCAATAAGGCTTGTGCAAGAAAGTGGCATATCAATAACTAGCCACATCAGTTGATGCTGTTTTGTTGGAAGAATAATCATTAATTAAGGATAAATATGTTATGAAATGATTAAATTAATTAATTAAGACATCTATTGATTAAATCTTCTAATAATTTTTTAAAATTTTTTAATATATCACATTAAAATCATATCATAAGTTTAAAAAATACTGATCGTCCGAATGGAGAAAGTTAAAAAGTTAAGGATTAGATGACCGTTGATGGGATGAAGATTTTAATCTTGCAAAATATAATTAAATCAGGGAAGGAGTTTTTGACGTTGGCCCTCCGACGCTCAAGTCGAAATCAGGAAGAGAATGAATAATCAAGAAATGATAAACCTTGCCTTCTTCATACCTAGCGTGCCCTTTTATACCTTTTTCTGTGATCGTTCATCTGCCCTTATTTCATGATATTAATTGCTAGAGAAAGATTTCTTTATCTTGACTTCTGTATATTGATGATAAATGTAGTGTTCTTCTTTATCTTGACTTCTTCATATTTAATGGTAGACGGTGTATTCTCTTTTGCTTTCTTATCTCCTCATGTGTAATGTCATTCCTTGCGCCGAACGGGCTGTCCAAGCGGCTCGTTTTCCTGCCGACCGACCCATGATGCCCCGATCGGCTGGGTGATGTCCGATCGGCCACTCCTTTACCGACCGGGATAACCGTAAGCCCGATATTGATCGCCTTGATTTTGACCAATACTATGTCAATTGACCCGTGACAGATGGACCCTCCCTTATCACTGCATCACAACTCTCCCCCTCAAGTCTAGTCAAAGGAGGCTACATGTCTGACTGACTGGACAACTAGTCCTTGGCAATTTTTATGTCCGATGAGAATGTTCGGTCCCTACTGTCTAATCAGCGCATCAACCAATGTCACTCAGTCGTTGTCTAACCATGACAAATGGACGATCGGAGTGTCTGGTAACCTGTTCTCTATGCAGTGCGGGGCAATGAGCAGCGATACTTAGAGAATTCTCTAAACGCGCTTCTTCAAGCGGTCTTGGTCATTGCTGACGTCACTCATATTTCACGAAGCCTGTGTAAATCCTTGACAATTATGGTCGAGCTCGCGGCTATCCCTTTTAATTAAATTCATTAAATGCTACCTGGTAACCACATGCCACGTGCCCCTCTTTCTACCATCGCACACCTGACAAGACAGGCGGATATCCTCTGTTGGAGTGACTAGCACCTCTTTGAATTCCACGGTCAGATCTTCTTCTAGGTTTTTGAAACCTTGGATCGGACGGTTGAGAGCAATCGACCGTGAGGTTTATAAGCCTCGCGTGTGCCGTCATCTTCTCCACTTTGTGCCTTCGTCTTCGAGCTTCGTTGTTATGGCATTTCACTTATTCGCCGGTGATCCTCCTATACTCCGGTAATCTCTCGCTTCTTTGATCGATTCTACATGATCTTCCTTGTAAGGTTTTCGATCGATTCGGTCTAGTGTTCGTTGATCGTTCATTTTCAATCTTGTTCTTTCGTTCTTTCAATAGCAAGCTCATCTCAGCCTCCCATCGTCATCCCTGGACTCAGGTACACCTCCATTGAGTCTAGGTTCAACGCAGGCAATGCGGAGAGTATGAGGTTTGCATACGAAATTCCGTCTAACTATCAAATTGGTCTTCCTTCTACTTTTGACCACCCGGACGAACTGCTGCCCGGTTTCGTAATATTTTTTAGGGACCAATTTATTACTGTTCTACGGTTCCCGATCCACCCTTTCTTCTCACTCGTTTGCAAATATTTTCGTATCTTCTTACATCAACTAGTATCGAACTCCTTTCGGCTACTGTGTGGGGTCGTCGTTCTATTCCGCCTACACAACATTCCCCTTACTCCTCGACTCTTCCATTATTTCTACTATCCCGAGCTGTCCGAGATGAGGACTTTTCTTTTCCAAGCCCGAGTGGACCTTGTTTTCTTTGATAAGATGTCGTCCTCCAATAAACATTGGAAGGACTACTATTTTTTTGTTCGCTTTCCTGACCGGTCGGACTTCCCGATCTGATGGTAATTAGAAGCGCCAAATCCTCTAGAGCTCAAGAAATACAAGAGCCGACCGGACTACCTCCACGCAGCTTCACAATTGGCTAGGGAAAAATACCATATTCACAAATTTCTATATGAGGGAGTCCTCTATATGTTAGGCTTGAGCCCGATCCGCACGAAGCTTCCGTCTAGTCTAGGTACGTTCTGTCTTAGCTTAACTTTTGAATCTAATTGATTTTTCTTTCTCTTTTGCAGCTCAAGTCATGTTGCGTGCACGTCTTGCTAGCAAAGCCAAGCTTACTAATGCTGAGATCAATGCAGCAGCCGTGGATGAGTTGGAGAGCCGCCGATCGGCTCACAAAAAGACCCACTCAAAGAGAGTGAGGGAGCACCAACACTAGTGAGTGAAGGGATAGCCAACCGAACACCCAGTGGTGGAGCGGTTGATGCATCGAATCCTCCCCCCGCTCGGCTGCCGGTGGTTCCAGTTGAGAGGGCGTCAGACTTGGCCTCTTCTGGGGAGCCACTAATAAGCCGCAAGAGGCGCCGGGCGAAGGCTACATCCCGCTCTGCTTCCTCCGTTGTGCGGACCCCCACCAGAACTAGCCCGCACCTTCCCTCCGTTGAACAGGTTGAAACTTCGATGCCAGCTCCTGTCATGGCAACCATTCCCCCTACATCATCTGATCGGACACCATCCCTTTCCAGTCTGCCCCAGGGAACCATTTGCGTGTCACCAGTTGCCTTCATGCCACTGCTGAAGATTCAAAAGTCCGGAATTCGATCGGTGTCAACGTCTCGACCGTCTGGCAGAGCCACCTCAGCCCAATCAGCCCCGAGCGCCTGGCGAAACATAACAACGGTTATCCATCTTCTGACTGAGGAATGACATGAGTCGGACGACGCTGAATCCCGAGCCCTTGAGCACCAAATAATCATTCAAGTGCCGCTCGCATAGATATGGGAAGACGCCCGAGCCCGCGCAACAATCATGCCTTCGGGAGCACTTGCGGATAACCATACGCAGATGTCCACTGGGGTAAGTTTTTTGTATGGTCTTTAATTTATCTCTGATTGCCTCTTATATTTCTCTGGTTCTTCTTAGTATTGGTTGGAGAGTCTGGTCATGTGCTAGAGGCTCATATTTTTGGAACAGAAAGTCAAGTGGCTGAAGGCGTTGAGCGGCCAATCATCTGCTTCTCAGACGCAACTGGAGCAGATGAATGCTGAGATGGCTCAACTAAGAGTCGATCTGGCCAAGAGCACTGAGCAGCTGGAGGCGGAGAAAGGCAAGAGCGCCAAACAGGCGACCCAGATGGCTTGTCTTAATAAACAAGTTGCCTTATTTGAGTCAAAAATCCACTCGGCCAACACTAGAAAGCTCCGAGCCATTGAAAATCTAGAGATTAAAAACAAAGAGTATTGGGTGTTGGCTCAAAATCTGAAGGAGGCTGAAACTGCGCTGAAGGTCGAGCGAGATGGATGATCGACCGAGCAGACTACAACAAAGGCCCAACTCGACACCAAGGATGAAGAGCTGACCAAGTTGAAGGAAGAGTTGGAGGCCTCCCGAGTGGCCCTAGAGACTTATCAGGGAGCCGAGTCAAGTAGGTTTGATCTTATGAAGCAAGCCTACATCCGCTCGGATGCTTTTAATGACAAAGTCGTTGATTGGGCTCTTCGTTTGTTCAACCTGGCTATTAAAGGGGTGTTCGGCCAACTCAGGGAAGGCGGCTACCTCCTCGCTGCTCTATCAAGCAAGGTCATCAGTCGTCAGGACAAACTGACTGAGTCGTTGCCCGATGATGTCTTAGATTATCTGGAGTGAGCCAGTTTGAACGTTTTGCCTCTGTAAAAATTTTAAGTTTCAATGAATGTTTATTCGTTCGGCTAACCTTTATTCTCTTCCCTTTATTTTCTTCTTAGTATTTTAACTTTTTAGCTCGATTTTCAAGCGTCGCGTAAACTCGTTTGGCCTCGTGTTTCTTCCGATTGGCAACGGATTATCTACTTAGCTGGTCGATCCATTTTTTTTTCAAAGTTCTCACTTGACCGTTTTAACATAGATATGGGTTTAAGGTCGTCGTTCACCGCTGACGAAGACAGAGGTTTAAGGTTGCCGCTCGACTATTGATGAAGATAGGGGTTTAAGGTCACCGCTCGACCGCTGACGAAAACAGGGGTTTAAGGTCGCCGCTCAACTTTTGATAACGACAGAGGTTTAAGGTCACCGCTCGATCGCTGACGTAGACAAGGGTTTAAGGTTGCTGCTCGACCGTTGATGACAACGGGGGTTTAAGGTCGCCGCTCGACCGTTGATGGAGACAGGGGTTTAAGGTTGCCGCTCGACCGTTCATGACGACAGGGGTTAAGGTCACTGCTTGACCGCTGATGTAGACAAGGGTTTAAGGTTGTTGCTCGACCGTTGATGGACACAGGGGTTTAAGGTTGTCGCTCGACCGTTGATGATGATAGGGGTTTAAGGTTACCGCTCGACCGTTGATGGAGATAGGGGTTTAAGGTCACTGCTCGCCCCGTTGATGGAGATAGGGGTTTATAGTCGCCGCTCGACTTTTAACTTGGCCTAATCGACCCAAGAGTCTGGAAAACTTTTGTTTTATTCATGTTGGCCCTGCATTCAGAAGGCATATGCACAAGTATATTTATATTTGCTCACGCACCTCTCACCCGGACCTGTAGGATTAAAGAGAATTCACGCTCCACGGCCGCTTGAGTCGTCTCCTGTTTTCTTCTTCCATGTAATAGGCCCCCGAGCAGAGTTTCTGTACGACCTTGTAAGGTCCCATCCATGGTAGCCTCGAGTTTGGTGACGTCGCCGACCGGCTTGACTTTCTTCCATACCAGATCACCGACTTGGAAAGATTTCGGGATCACCCTTCTGTTGTAGTTCTGCGTCATCTGTTGTCGGTAAACCATTAGCCGAATGATCGCCTTATCATGCACTTTATCTACCAAGTCGAGCTCCATTGACCTTCGCTCGCCATTTTCCTAGTCGTAAAGTTGCACCCGATCGAATTCTACTCCGACCTCCACAGGAACCACCGCTTCTCTCCTGTACACTAGCTGGAATGGTGTTACGCCGATCACTTCCTTTGAAATCTTGCGAAGTGCCACAAGACACTTGAGAGATCGTCAACCCAGCTACCTCCTGTGTGGTCGAACCGAGTTCGTAAGCCTCTGAGTATATCTTAGTTTGTAACCTCCGCATGACCGTTGCTCTGGGGTAGACGACTGAGGTGAAGGCTTGCTGGATGTCATAGCCTTTGTACCACTCCTGGAGCTTCTAACCCGCGAAATGTTATGACCAAAAGTAGCTAGAGGGGGGGTGAATAGCTCGTCGCGTTCGCTCGGTGCTCGGCGGTGCTTGTTTCTTCAAAGATGTGCAGCGGAAATACAAAGAAGCAATCACACAACGCTAACACGGTTGGTTTACTTGGAATCCACCTCACAAGAGGTGACTAGTCCAAGGATCCACACCACGCACGCACCCTCCACTATGAAAACACTCCTTTTCGGTAACTACCGAGGGCGGAGAAGCCCTACAAGACTCTCAGTACAAGAAGAAAGGAAAGGGAAACAAAATACAAGCGCAAAGCTTACAATGAGTACAGAAAACCCTAACCCTAGCTTCTCTTCTTGCCTTTGATCCGCCTCTTGACTTGGAAAGCTTCCAAGATCCTTCAAGAACTGGCGATCTGATCTTTTAGAGCGCTATGGAGGAGTTGGCGAGAGATCTGAAGTGAATCTGCGAAGAGATGCCGAAGACAATGTTCGCCTGCGGCTATAAACCCGACGCAACGGTCGGATCCCGATCGATTCGAATGTTCCCAATCGATCGGGGAGGCTTTGGATCGATCCACGGATCGATCCAGAGCGCCTCTGTGCTCTGGAAAAACGCCTGGATCGATCCATGGATCGATCCAGCGCTTATCGCGCGAAGCAGCCGCGTCCCAATCGATCCACTGATCGATTGGGACATCTGGATCGATCCACGGATCGATCCAGAGGCTCTCTGTTCACTAGGAAAGGCCTGGATCGATCCTGGATCGATCCACTGATCGATCCAGCACTTGGTTTTTGCCCAAAACCAAGTCCCAAGCCTCTCAAACCAACATCCGGTCAACCTTGACCTGTTGGTACATCATGCCTAGCATCTGGTCACTCCTTTGACTTACTAGGACTTCCCACCAAGTGTCTGGTCAATCCCTTTGACCCACTTGGACTTTTCTATTCATGCCAAGTATCTGGTCACTCCCTTGACCTACTTGGACTTCCATCCGATGTCTGGTCAATCCCTTTGACCTATCTGTATTTTCTCGTGCCAAGTATCCAGTCAATCCTTTGACCTACTTGGACTTCCCAACACCAGATGTCCGATCATCCTTGATCCATCTGGATTTTCCCTTGCCTGGCTTCACTCACCAAGACTTTCACCTAGCTTCACTCACTAGGGTTTTCCATCTGCCTAGCTTCACTCACTAGGGCTTTCACCTGGCTTCACTCACCAGGACTTTCACCTAGCTTCACTCACTAGGGTTTTCCATCTGCCTAGCTTCACTCACTAGGACTTTCCTTCTGCCTGGCTTCACTCACCAGGACTTCCATTCTACCTAACATCCCAGTTAGGACTTCCCAGTCAAGTATCCGGTCAACCTTGACCTACTTGACTCATCTTCAATCAATTTCTTATTGTCAAACATCTAAACTCAAACCAAGACTCAGCTTGGTCAACCAGGTCAACCTTGACCTGAGGGATGTTGCACTAACACGAAATACCTTCCGTTATCCGAGATGAGCCAGCGAGGGATGCCGAACCGACAGAGGATGTTTTGCCAGATAAACTTGATGCTCATCTGCTCAGTTATCTTTACTAGGGGTTTAGCCTCCACCCATTTTGAAAAGTAGTCCCCAATAACGAGTAGGAACCTTCGCTGACCTGTTGCCATGGGAAATGGCCCCATGATGTCCATGCCCCATTGCTCTGGGGTAGTTCTGCGTCATCTGCTGTCGGTAAACCATTAGCCGAATGATCGCCTTATCATGCACTTTATCTACCAAGTCAAGCTCCATTGACCTTCGCTCGCCATTTTCCTCGTCGTAAAGTCGCACCCGATCGGATTCTACTCTGACCTCCACAGGAACCACCCCTTCTCTCCTGTACATTAGCTGGAATGGTGTTACGTCGATCACCTCCTTTAAAGTCGTGCAAAGTGCCACAAGACACTTGAGAGCTCGTCAACCCAGTTACCTCCTGTGTGGTCGAGCTGAGTTCGTAAGCCTATGAGTATATCTCAGTTTGTAACCTCCGCCTGACCGTTGTTCTAGGGTAGGCGACTGAGGTGAACGTCTGCTGGATGTCATAGCCTTCGTACCACTCTCGGAGCTTCAAACCTGCGAACTACCTTCCATTATCCGAGATGAGCCGGCAAGGGATGCCAAACCGATAGAGGATGTTTTGCCAGATAAACTTGATGACCATCTGCTCAGTTATCTTTGCCAGGGGTTTAGCCTCCACCCATTTTGAAAAGTAGTCCCCAATAACGAGTAGGAACCTTCGCTGACCTGTTGCCATGGGAAATGACCCCATGATGTTCATACCTCATTGGTTGAACGGGTAAGATACCGTGGATGACTTCATCTCTTCGGTCGGTCGATGCGAAATATTATGATACTTTTGACATGACATGCATGTGGTTGTCGCCCGAGCGACATCCTCTTGGAGAGTTAGCCAGAAGCATCTGGTCAGCTAATCAAGTGGACAACTGAGCTAAGTGAGTTCAACATCTAATACCAGCCCCGAACGGCGATAAAAGTTCAAGCCTTGGCTGATTTCATCACAGAAATCCAGAGCAGTGAGTTAGAAGCCACTCGGGGAATATATGTGGATGACTCTTCCACCCGACAAGGCAACGAGATCGATATCCTGCTCACTTCCCCAAGGGAAGGCCGAATGCAACTTTTCGTTCGGTTGGATTATCGTGCCACCAACAATGAAGCCAAGTATGAAGTCTTGATAGCCGGCTTGCAAGCAACGAGGCATGTCGGAGCCACAAAGGTCTTCATTCACTTGGACTCCCAGTTGGCCGCCCAACAGCTGGCAGGGGTGTTCAAGATTAGCAACCCCCGACTCAAGTTATATACAAAAGCCTTCGAGAAGTTAAAGATAAATTTTCAAGAAGTCACTGTACAGAAGATTCCTCGATCGGATAATCAAGTAGCAGATGAACTGGCTAAGTTAGCTAGTTCATTATCACCGGTCATGATTAGTCGGCCGATCGAACAGTTTTCACTGGTGGCGCACATCGATCGGATGGAAGGAGTTGTCTTTCCGAGCGACTAGAGAATACCATTAATTGAATTTCTCCGATTGGGAAGTACGCCGACCAATTGGAAGCGACATGTCTATTAAAGAAGAGGGCCAGACATAAAGGATACTCTAGGTATGAAGAAGGCAAGATTTATCATTTTCTTGATTACTCATTGTGTTTCTGATTTTGACTTGAGCGTCGGAGGGCCAACGCTAGGGACCCTTCCCTGATTTGGTTTTGTTTTGCATGATTGAAGTCTTCATCCCGTCAGCAGTCACTCAATCCCCGACTTTCCAACTTCCTTCATTCGGACAGGATCATATACTATTCTCTCTACGATCAAAAACCTCTATGCAACTCTTTGATTGATCCTACATTACAAATCACATTTATTTATTTATTATTATTTTCATTTAATATCTCTATATAATTTTTATTTAATATTTTAATTAATTATGATCTTTAATTTATTTTTTAAATTTATAATTAATAAATTAATAAATTTATGATTATTAATTTAATTTAATTTATAATTTTTATTTAATATTTATTAACTTATACATTTTAATTTAATTATAGTCATTTATATATTTTCTTAACTTATCTCAAATATATTTATTTTAAAAAAACTTTAATTATTATAAAAAATTTATGAAATAAAATATTATAATTAAATGTTTCATAAAGTAATTTATTTTTTAATTATTTTAAAAGGTCAAACATGCAATTAAATCATAGAATCATTTTAGGTGTAAAAAAGATCCTCTTTGGTAAATGTATAAATATATTATCTTTTTCTACCCAAATAAGTTAATTTGAAGTATTAAGTTTTACAAATACAATATGAAAATCTATTTTATATTTGATTTTTTAAATCTGTTCTTAAATAAAAAAATCTTAAATCTTATCTACACAATCATAAAAAAAAAAAATGTTGAAAATTTTCAATTTTACAAATTTTTGACAAAATTTACATGAGAGATGCTCTTACACAGTGACCTTTTAACTGAGGCACAACCATTGGTGAGGAATTTTAGAGCCAACTGTGAAATCGTTGCCGTGTGATCATGGATTCTAATATACAGTCTCTTGCAACGCAAATAAACGGTGTTTAATAGACCGTTTCCAGTATATATAAGAAGTTCATCCACCGGACAACCTTTATAAACATTGAACCTTCCTTATGAAATCTGAAAGAGTCTTAACATTATGCTTTTCTAGACTAAATGCTAAAATGAATGTATTTCAAAAGGTATTTCTTATTCACTGAACAGCTACTATTAAAATTTATTTATATTCATTCAATATACATAAGATTAATTAAATAAAAAATCTTGAACAACTCGTTAAATTAAATAAATAAATTTAAATTAATATGTGTTCAACTCGTTAACATTCATGAACAATATTTATTAATAAATTTTTTTAATATATTAAATAAATAATTAAATAAAATAAATAAATAAATTTAAATTATCAAATTCAATAACCAATCAAACAACTAGAAATTTCAAACAATTAAATAACCTTGAATCTTGAATTGAAAGCTCAATAACATCTAAACGAACCAAGGTCAAGCCAAGTTTGAATTGAGAGCTCGATAACATCTAAACGAACCAAGCTCAAGCTAAGCTTTAAACAAGCTCAAGGTCATAAAAAAAATAAACCAAGTTAAGCTTGAATACTCATTTCAAAAACTTAGTTTGCTCGAAGCTTGATACAGCTCGATTCGATTATCTAATCAAACAAGTTTAAACATCCAAATCTCAATTCACCTCGACTCGTTTACAGCCCTAACCACAACTAGCATTCAAGAATGCCTAATGTGATTTGAATCGTCGTTACATGCAAATGGGCCCCGCTATTTAGGGTAGGGATCCTTTGGTCTCGGATTCCTGGATCAGTCCTGGTCCCTTTCTCATTCATTGATTGGATGAGCTGGATCCCACCTATTTAACAGATCCTCCGCTATTTACCATCGCACCATGCCCAGGCCGGGGATCACTATTTGGCATTCTTGATCTCAACTTGTGCTCACTAAAAAAACTTGGCTAAAAAAAACTTTTTTCCGGATATTATGCTCACAATCCATCAAACACATCAAAGAGCATCCACAAATTGCATTAGAAAGCTTGACAATCGGATATAAACCAGAATGAGAGATTCTGATATGTATATTTCAAGTTGAATGAAATCTAAATGATTAGGAAAAAGATAGACATTGATTTGAACAATCGGAAAGTTGCAAGCATGTAAAACCGCAGTAATCATGATAAAAATTGTTTTTTATGTATCTGTTCAAAACTTTTTCAAATTGATTTGACTTGGATTTGGAGTGAATTGTGGCCAGATAATCTTTCTCTTCCTCTCGATCGCTTCGGAGATTTCCATGGGCATGTACTTCTCATCGTGCTGCTTCGCCAGCACTTCAGTGGCGTTGAGGAAGCCCTCGAGGACGAGTCCACGGAGGCAGAAGCGGTTCCTGGTGGGATTCGCGGCGAACTTCTCCATGGCATCGGTGAAAGTGCTGATCACGATGAACCGGAGACGCGGCTGAAAATGATCGGCCGGAAATGGGGGCGGGGTGGGGTGAGGAGAAAGGGCCGGAGGTGGAGGATGCGACGGTCGAGAGGAAGAGGGAAGTTGTACGAGGCGGAACCGCGTGGGCGAGGAAGAGTGAGGAAGGGGGGCGAGAGACTTGTGTTTTTGTATTTTCCTCGGTGACGGGATCCGACCCACGGCCCATAAATTTCGTGGCCCGTCTCCTTTTCGCCTTCTTTCGCAGCGCCGTTCCTTCGGTTGCAGAACAAGCCACGCCATGGCGACGACACGTTCCCTGCGCACCTCTTCCAGGTGTTACCTTCTCCCTCACCCCCGCTGCATGCCGCTGCTGCCTCAGCCGCCCCCGAAATCGCCAGATACGAATAAGATCGCTCTTTCCCTTCTCCAATCCCTATCCCCATTTCCGATCCCTTACTGGCAAACCAACGAGCTCTTGCAGCAGAGAAGCAATGGCTCTGCGCACGCCCTTGACCTTCGCTGCTGCGCTCTTCCTCCTGATCCTCTCCGGCGGAGCATCTGATCTCCCTGAAGACTCCCAGATCCTCCAGGTGACCGATCGCCGGCCACTGGGAGCCACGGAGCTGCGTTTCCGGGCTTTCTTGCAGAAGTACAACAAGGAGTACCGCAACCGGGAGGAATACGCGCACAGGATGGGAATCTTCGCGCGGAACCTCGCCCGGGCGGCAGAGCATCAGGTGCTTGACCCCACCGCCGTCCACGGGGTCACGCCCTTCTCCGACCTCACCGAGGCGGAGTTCGAGGAGGCCTTCACAGGGTTGGTGACCCACCGCCCGGAGTTCCCCACCGCGGCTGTCATGGAGGTCGACGGCCTCCCCTCGAGCTTCGATTGGCGTGAGAAGGGCGCCGTCACCGACGTCAAGATCCAGGTAATTTAGACTCAAAAAGGGCGACACTGACAATTATGCAGACCTTCCAGTATAGCATCTGTTGTTTTCTGATGATTTTTTTTTGCTAGTTTCATGAAAATTCACACTTCTTAAAAATTATTTACTTTAGTCCACAAATGTTTTTTTATGAAGTTTATCTTCTGGATCTTACGTTTCTATCCTTTATCTTATTCCAATTCATTCAACTTATTCCTGCCGCTAGATTGGCCATCACCAATCATGATTCTATCATAATAGTTTCAACTTTTGTTATCACACTGCACAAAACAGACAAAACAGTTCATGTTCATCGAATTTCTGTGAGTAACAACAGATCTTTCATGGACAATGTAGATATCATCAAAGTGATTAATTTTTAGTTGATTTATAGAGGTGTAGTTTGATGCAGAGTGTCGGGTTCTTTTGGTATTCAAAGTCAGCATTGGTTAACTCTTCTTATTGTTAACATTTCTTCTACATGCATGAACAACAAATTGAACTGGAGGAATGCGTGATCTATAATACTGATCTTTTAGGTGATATTTTTCTATAGTCACACATTTTTCTTGTTGGTTGTAAGGGACAAAAAATTGTGTCGTTAGACTATCTAGTGTATATAGCAGCAGCTACTTATTTTTTCTAGATTGTTTATCTTCTATAAGGGAAGCCTTGGCGCAACCATAAAGTTGTCACCGTGGTCCAAAGGACACGGGTTCGAGTTAACAGAAATAACCACTCGCAAAGCAGCCAAGCGGGAAGGAATCCACATTGGAAGGAGCTTCGTGCAATGGATGCCCCATTCATTGTTTATCTTCCATCTAATGTCAGCATCTTGATAGTAACCAGGAATTTGGATTTGGCCATGCATCAATGCTCCATGAACAATATCGGTTTTGTTGGCACAGATGTAGCAAAAGATTCTGTTGCATGGCTCCACAGACTGATTTTTTTTTTTTTTAACTCAGTGCAATTTGATGCAGGGTGTGTGTGGATCTTGTTGGGCATTCAGCACAACAGGAGCTGTTGAGGGGGCAAACTTTCTGGCTACCGGGAAGCTTATCGGCCTCAGTGAACAGCAGCTCATCGACTGCGATCACACGGTTGGTTGATCATCAAACTATCATTACATGCCATGCTTCTTCTCCCATTATTACCGATTGTTAAATCATCAAATAACAGTGTGATGCGGTAAAGAAGGAAGAGTGCAACAATGGCTGCCGAGGCGGGCTGATGACGAATGCCTACAACTACTTGTTGCAATCCGGCGGCCTCATGGAGGAGAAGTCCTACCCTTACACCGGTCGGCAAGGCGAATGCAAGTTTGACGAGGGAAAGATTGCGGTCCGTGTGACCAACTTCACGGTCATCCCCCTCGACGAGCAGCAAATGATGGCTAATTTGGTCCGCCACGGCCCCTTGGCAGTAGGATTGAACGCAGCATTCATGCAGACGTACATGAAAGGCTTGTCTTGCCCATTGATCTGCCCTCGGAAATGGATCAACCACGGCGTGCTACTGGTGGGATACGGCGCCAGAGGGTACTCGATTCTCAGGCTGGGGTACAAGCCCTACTGGATCATCAAGAACTCGTGGGGGAAGCAGTGGGGCGAGCAAGGGTACTACAGGCTCTGCAGAGGCCTCAACATCTGTGGGATCGATAGCATGGTCTCTGCTGTGGCAGCAACATCATCATCATCATCATCATCCTAAATAACTTGGATGACTTTGTGAAAGGATGAAAGGTGTTGTTGTATTTGCAGTAGTTTTCTTTCTTTGACATTTCCAAATGCAGTGCTTGGCTTTGCAATTCGCGGTGCGTTTCTTTGTGTGTTCTTCGTGGAGCTGTGTATTTAGTAATCCGTTGCTTTTCCAGTTTCAATCCTAATTTGTAATGTAAATCAGACATTCTTACATCCCATATATATATATATATATATATAGGTTTTTATCCTGTGTGATGCCGGTAGAGCTACTTGCGTGGACGACTCTCATATTCGGAGGCGTCTTCGATCATTGGAGCCACCTCTGCATGGGGAGCCGCCTCCGCAGGTAAGAGGCGTCCATGTGTGTCGTCCATCAGTGTCGCCCAAGTTATCAAAAGTTTATATAGAGAGAGAGGGAAAAGAAATGATGTTGAATATAATTAGTAATATATGTTTAGTCCTGTATTGAAAAAAGAATTCAATACAAGTTATTAAAAGATGTGTATTAAATATAACATATTTGATTGATGACTAAATGGAATATATATATATATATATATTAAAAGATGTGTATTAAATATAACATATTTGATTGATGACTAAATGGAATATATATATATATAAATTCGGTCACTTAATTTTGAATTTTAATTTTAAATTAATCATTTCTTAATGAACAAGTGTGATGGTTAACGTGTTCTTTCATGAACAGATGTCTCAACAACCTTTTTCAAAGGTTATATCGTTCATTCTATATATATCCTTTTAACATCTTCTCCAGTAATCATTTTTTATTCGTTAAATTATTTTGGGGGAATTTATAAATTTATTGTCCATAAATTCTATTTTATTTTGAGTATCCTAGAAAGAATTTATCATTAACCCAATAGTAATATAGTGGGGAAAAATTTTTCTTAAGAAAAGTGATTCACTCTTAAACAAAAATTCCTTAAGAAAAGTGATCCACTTTTAAAACAAAGTTCAGTCATTGAATTTTCTTCTAACAATCTTAAGAAAATTTTTAGTTCGTTTTTCAAAGTATGTTTTTGATGCATTCAAGTTGGACCGTTTCGATGAGACAAACTGTTAGAATGTATACTAAAAGTCTAGTTTTTTGTATAAACACTTGGTTTGAAATAAGAATCACATTGGTCAAATATCTGCATTTATGTTAAATATAGTTGTCCATTTAATTTATATTGTAGATAACATAGTGTGAGGTGCCACACAGAAGATCATATTATCCGTTCCTTATAAATTATAAATAGTAGCTCACAACCAAGATGGAATGGGACAAACCATTAGAGTGGTTGTAGTGTAATTTGGTATTAGTTTATCTTAACTATAAAATTACACTAGTACATTAGGTGTGTATTGAGCAGGACCATTTGAGGTAGTTCTTTTTATACTGACTTAATAAAAGAACAAGACCTCTGTTATTATGGAAGTGTATGCTCTTAATCCCGATATAATAACAAGCATGTATACTTATTATTTATTTATTTAATTTATCAATGGGTGAGATTTAGTTTGATAAATCAATAGGCCCGATAAGTTACGAAATAATATTATTTATATGGTGTGTTGTTGATTATAGAAGGAAATTGTATCCTAGTAATCTAGGTTGATAATGTCCCCTTGAGGACCTCATAAGGATTGTCATGTAAACCCTGCAGGTGGACTTAGTTCGACATGATAATAAAGTTGAGTGGTACTACTCTTAGAGCTAGATATTAATTAAGTGAGTTGTCAGTAACTCATTTAATTAATGGACATTCGATATCTTAAGCACAGGGAGATTAATGCACTCATGATAAGAAGGAGCCTATAATGTAATTTGGGATTGGTGCGGTAGTTCAATAATAACTCTTTAGTGGTATGAGTTATTATTGATGAACTTGAGTTGGGTGTTCGGGGCGAACACAGGAAGCTTAAGCTCATCGGGAGACCAAAACCAATTTCTCCTCTCGGTCCATGTTGTAGCCTCTATAATGTCTTGTATCTACAAAGTCCACTTCTTACCTAAGTAATGGGTCGGACACATTCTTGCTTGGAGCAAGGGGGCCGACCAAGCATTATTTTGGAGCTCATGTAGTGGTCGGCCAAGCCATGCTTAGTGACCAAGCATGAGGCCGACCATTGGTAAAGGAAAAAAGGAAGTTTTGTTTAAAATAAAATTTTGTTAAAATCTTTCCTTATTTGTAGTTATCTACAATGGTTAAAATTAAGAGAGATTTTATTTTGTTAAAATATTTCCTTTTTTTAGTTAAAAGAAATATTTTTATTTCCTTTTATAGCCATCCTCATGGTTTTAAAAGAGAGTTTTAAAATTTTAAAATTTTTCCTTTTATAGCTATCTATAAAAGATTAAAGAAAGATTTTAATTTTGTTAAAATCTTTCCTTATTTGTAGTTATCTATAATGTTTAAAAGAAAGATTTTAATTTTTGATAAAACTTTCTCTTTTTGTAACCATGATTTAAAAAGGAGAAGTTTTAATTAATCTTTCCTTTTTGGTAGTTGTCTATGTGTTTTAAAAGAGAGAGATTAATTTTAAAACTTTCCTTTATTGCCATGTACAATAGGAAATTTAGAAAAAAGAGATTTTAATTGTGTTAAAACTTTCTTTTTTAAATGGGAGGCCACAAATAAAGAAGTTTTAATTATGTTTAAAACTTTCCTTTTTTGACATGATCAAGGATTATAAAAGAGAGGTAGAGGGTGCCTCATGGAAGGTGGACAACCCTATTCTCTCCTCTCTTTTCCTTGGTGTGGTTGGCTCCCTTTCTTCTTATCCTTACTTGTGGCCGACCCTCTCATCCCCTCATCCATCAAGGGTCGGCGGCACAAGAGAGGTTCATCTTCATCTAGATCCGAGGGCATACAAGGGACCTCTCTTCCTCACCTTGGGCTGGAGGCAATTTCATTCTTACTTGCGAAGGTCGGCGGAACAAAGAGAGGAAGAAAGCTTGTGTTCGGTTGCTTGGAGGAGAAGAAGAAGAGAAGGTAATTTCCTATTTTGGCATCCCTTGGTGGCTTGAGAGTCTTGGAGAAGAAGAAGTGGTTCGAGTGGATTCCATCTTGGTAGATCGTTGCCCACACAACGTCCAAGAGGAGGAGAGGAATACAACAGAAGATCAAGAGGTCTTTAGCTACAAAGAAAGGTATAACTAGTTATTTGTTTCCGCATCATAACTAGTTCATGTTCTTTGTATTGATCTTGAAAAACCAAACACAAGAGGCTATCAGTTTTTGTTTATCATTTTGTTATCGATTTTATTGTTTGATTTCATGTTTCAATATTGTGTTTCTATTGAGGTCTCTATAGTTAAACCTAGTTTACTGTAAGAAGTTAAATATCCAATTTCTTTGAAAGACTTTGTCTAGAAAGTGATGGATGATCCCATATCCAAGAAGGTCTGGTGCCTCGTCATGTTTAACTTAGAAGTTGATCTTTGAAATAGATATTTGATAACTTCTGTAATATGGTTTAACTTAGGAAGATCATATCGGTTAAACTTGGAGTAAAAATGTTAAGTATCGTATCCAATCCAAGTTTAACTTCTGAAGGGAAATTTGGATTAATAATGTTAAGTATTATTTGCAATCCAAATTTAACTTCAGTAGAGCACATGGGTAGCTAGGATAGTTCTATGCTTGTACAAATTTTTGTACAGGGGAACTAGAACGGTATTCCGAGTAACAACTAACACAAACTTCACTCATTGGACGGACAAATTGTTCTTCCTCCTCACTGAATTGGGTGTTATATATCTGCTGCTATGTGATTTGCCAATGATTCTTGCACCAACTGATAAGGATACTGATGAGATCAAAGTAACTCGGAAAAAATGAGAAGAGGATGGAGTTCGCTATAGAGGATAGATCCTAAATGTCTTATTAGACTGGTTATATGTGTTGGATCGAGATACACGTGAAATGGGGGTGAATCATGTGATTTTAAAAACTTTTCTTTATATTTTTTAAAAACAAAGTACGCGCAACGAAAAACTAAACACGAAAACAAAAGCAAGTAAAAAGACACTTTCAATTTTATTTGGTTCGGAGCCTTCGAAGACTCCTATTCCAAGACTCACGTCCCGCAGACCTATCGATGTGTAGTCCACTAATAATCTCTTCTAGATTCGTCGGAAGAGGAGATCGAATACAAAAAGAGTAGGAACAAGTGTAATATGCTACACTTTTCATTTTGCAAGAATTAAGTACATAATTAAACTTTGTTACCCAACACTTATGAGGATGATCGGATCACATTTGGTGTTGGATGGCTTCTCAACGGCAGTCAGGCGTAGCAGAGCCATAGCAGAGCAACAACAGAAAGTCGGAGCAGTCGGAACGCCAAAAGGACACGTAGAAGCTTGTAGAATTGATGTTCTTGAAGCCTTGGTCGAGATGGTCTTTAATAAGGTGTGGAAGGCGCCTTCTATAGTCTTGAAGGCACCTCCAATGTGTAAAATCTAATTCCGGACAACTCGCTCCTTATTGTCGACAAAGTCTGATTTTATCCGTTAGAAGACACCTTCCAAGCATTCGAAGGCACCTTCCATGAATAGTACTCAAGGTGCCTTCCATGTTCCCGAATGCGTCTCGAGTACTGTTCACGGAGGCCTTTTGTGCTTCTTTTACCCTACAAAATGTGTTAGTTCAACATAAATATTTAACCTATAAAATAAAGTTAGCACAATAATAATATGATTAGTTTAGGACTTAGACCCCGTCCTCCATACCAGGATCTAGTCAGGGTCTCAATTTAGATTTATGAAATGAACCCAAATTGAATCGATGCCTACTGCCCCCTCAACCAGGATACGCCCTCACTGAGTCACTCTCCTCCAGTGACTTATCTCCACTTACCTACCAAATATCTAGTCCTCCAGACCTGTTTGGACTTTCTCTAGTCTTGCTTAGTCTCCGACCAAACTGATCTACTAAGACTTACTTGCAACACTGATTTAGCACAATGGATGAAATAGTAAAATAAAATAGTGTTAATAGATTTCAAGATTTGCTGGTCCGGTCAACCATGCACGGTCAACCGAAAACCAGTCGATCACACATGCATGGAGTTTACTCCTCCAAGACTTCTCATTACCTAGGCTTACCTCCTCCTAGGGTTGCCCTTTACTCACTAGGACTTTCATTGTCTGGCTTCAATCACCAGGACTTCCACTACCTAGCTTCACTCACTAAGACCCAACTTCACTCACTAGGACTTCCACCACCTACCTTCACTCACCCCCGGCTTCACTCACCAAGACTTCCACTACCTAGCTTCACTCACTAGGACCTGACTTCACTCACTAAGACTTCCACTACCTCACTCACTAGGGCCGAGCTTCACTCACCAGGACTTCCATTTGCTTAACTTCCAGTTAGGACTAATTACTCAGTAGACTTCTCACCTACCTATCCTTCGGTCAGAACTTACCCTTATTAGTCATTTAGTCCTGACAAGACTTCTCTCTTCCAAACATCAAGTCCCGCTTGGATCAACCTTTGGTCAAACTGACCAGACTTAGGTACATTGTTAAACATCAAAATCTTATAGGTCGATTTCACCAACAATCTCTTCCATTTTGATGTTTGACAATTTTTTTAAGTTAGACTTGGGTCTTTAAGGGTTAATATCAAAGGTTGAGAGATTCAAAAAGAGTTTGGAATGGGAGATTAGAAATATTATCTCTCAAAGTTTGAGAGATTACAAATATTCTTAACTTTTCTAACTTAAGATGACTCTCTCCATTTAACACATATCAAAAGGAATATAAATTTAAGGTCACTTTCCATCATTGTGCACCAACAATAACTTAGGAAAGACATAAAGAAGACACATATTAACTTTTTGAAAACATTTAAAGTATTTGAGATTCTTTTAAAAAAATCTTTAAAGTACTTCAAGGATCAAACGTTAAGTACTTGAATTTATTTTAAAAAATTAACCAAAAAATTTGTGAAGTAAAAAAAAGATTTTTCAAAAGATTTTTTAAAATATATGTATCTTTCAACAATTTAATTTTCTACCAACTTTTTTGAAAGAATTTTGAAAAATTATTTCAAATTTTTGGCAAGATGATTATTTAAATATATTGCAAGATTTTTAATGAGTTTTCAAATATCGTTTCAAATATTAGCAAAATTACTTTTCCAAATAGTTTGGAAAATTATGTTTAATCTTTTAATTGGACTTTCCCTCAATATGACACACCCTTAGGAGTCCTTATTAACTACAAGGAACATTTTCTATGTGTCTTAGGGGTTGATCCAAATTAAAAGAATACCTACGCTATTTTTAAAATATTTTCAAAAAGGTATTTCAGAATAATTTCTTACATTTTTTAAAAGTATTTTTCAGACATTTTTATTAAAGAATTTTCAAAGTAATTTTCAAAAAAAAATTCACAAGGATTGTGAAAAACAAATATTGAACTATTTTATCAAAAGTTTGAAGATAAAATTTTCAAATTATGTGATTAAATTTATCTTTCAATTAAGTCTCCCCCCTAACCTGACACTTCCTTAGAAAACCCTTATTAACCACTGATACAGGTTATAACGAGTGAACCTAGGAAGTGACGTAGCGACTAGGGTCAAGATGATGGGGTGGTCAAAGTCGAGAAAGGAGAACATCTCCTCACCTGTCTTTGATTGGTCACTCATCACTAAGCTTTTTAGATCCAACCCGACCAAATTACATGCAAGCTGAGAGAGTAGTGGCCGACCAACCCTTAAGCCAGTCAAACATATGGAGCCTAGTACTCTACCTAAAAGATAACATATCCGGTCATCAACAACCAACCGGGTTTTTGAAGTGGCCGGCCTTATAGGCTGGCCGGGATGTCCGAACCATCTCACAATCGACCAGCCATAAATTTGGTTAGAGTATGGGTTGGACTCCTTGAGGATCATGGATCTCTCTATGCACAACCGACTAGATAAAAGGTCAGCCGAGTTTGAAATATTTATCCTCATATCATTACCAACGGATTTCCAACAAAGCATAAGTTGTCATATGGACTTCTAGGAAGCATAGGGTGTCATATTATTTCTCAAACAGATTTCTTACATGACCAAGGCATTATATTATTTTTTGAACAAATGTCTCAATGCGGTGCGGAATATAACTGAGCGGCTTAATGCTGAGGCAGGTGTAAAGGAGGTCGCCCTTAAGGGCCAACCAAAATACATACAGTATAATACATAATAGAGCAGACTATACAGAGTGTAATCGAGCAGCTCAGTAGAAACGGTCGGCCTTAAGGACCGGCCGAGATATACTTAGCAGACAATAGCCTAACAACCTGTCAAAATAACAACTGTGTCAAAAAATATTCTTCTAAAAACTTCTCTAGAGACCATCATGTGTTCCATCAGTAGATCATTTATAACAACATATTCTTTCATCAACCCCAGCAACGATAGAAGTTACAAACAACAAAAGAGGTATGCATGTGGGTAAAAGAAAGATTCCTAGGATAATTATTGCGCATTACCCAACAAACTCTGACACACTTTGCCACCTCATGATTACGGAGGTTCTGAAAGGTGGTACATAAAGGGGAGTCCTCTCCGTGGCGAGGGTACATTCTTTGAACATCTACAACTTACCTTCGCATGCACATCATCTACTATTCTCCATTCACTCGTCGAAACTTGGATTGACTTGAGCGTCGAAGGGCCTTTGCCAGGGCCTTCCCCCTAGTTTATAGGCGCTGATATTTTGTTGGATCGTCTCCATGTGTGCAGGATCGGAGGGAAGCTTCCATTTGGAGAGAAAGATCTTCTACCAGTCAACCACCGATCCACCATTCCTAGCGTGTCATCTCTGTAGTGTTCAGATAGGATCAAATAAGTCTCCCTCTTAACCTGACAGTTCCTTAGAAAATTCTTATTAACCACCTATGTGTCTGGGGGTTTACAAGTTTGTGGTTGACAGTAATGGATCTAGACACTAAGTGTTAGTCAACAATGATTTTAAGGAGTGTATACTTTTGAAACCTATATAAGCAATGGTAATCATGACTTAATTTTCTTTTCCTACCATTTCAACTATTCTAGATTTTCAAACATGGTGATCTTATGTGTTTAGAGAAATGGTTAACATGTATTATTTAAGGTAGACATAATTTAATTTTTATTTTATTTTAATTAAAAATTCTAACTTAAATAATCCAAAATTAATCATCAATTGAGTTTGATTATTCAAAGTTCTTGAATCATTAATTAATTATTGATTACTTAATTATTCTGAACTTTGAAATAAAAGTTTAGATTAATCTGGAGTTATATTTAAGTTAAGTTTACGATTGTTTTCATATTAAATGATTTAGTTTAATTAATTTTAGAATAAATGAATTGATTAGTTATTAATGTATTAGGTAAAGATTGAGTTAATAGTTATATTTCTGATTAACTTATTAATTAGGATTAACTATAATTTAATCAATTGTAAGTTTTAAATTAACAAATAAGTTATAATTATTTTTGGATTAATAGTTAACTTAAATCAATTTTTGGAGTAAAATAATCATTGAAAATAATTAACTTTATTCAATTGATTAATTTATATTGGTATTGGTCTGATTAATTGATTAGAATGATTAAATTCATATTATTAAATAAATTACTAATTAGGATTAATTAATTATTTATTAATTAAAATTTAAGTTAATTACTTATTACTTGAATTAATTCAGATAAGTTAATTGTGATCTATTACGATCTATTAAATAAATTTTGAAATAGTTTACTAAGATAAACAATTATTAAATTTTAATTTTAATTTATGTTTAAATTTAAGTTAAATTTTAAGTTTAAATTAAGTTTTAATTTTAAGTTTAAGTTTTCTTAAATTTAAGTTTAAGTTTTAATTTAATTTAAGTTTAAGTTAAGTTTTAGTTTTAATTTAAGTTTAAGTTTGTTTAAGTTTAAGTTTTAATTTTAAATTATAAGTTTTAAGTTTATGTTTAATTTTAAATTATGATTTTTAAGTTTAAGTTTAAGTTTAATTATAATTTTTTAAGTTGAAGTTTAATTATAATTTATAATTTAATTTTGATTTTAATTTAATGTTAATGTTAATGTTAATTTAATTTAATTTATTTAAATTTAAATTTAAATTTAATTTAATTTAATTTATTTTTATTTTTATTTTTATTTAATTTTAATTTAAATTTAAATTTAATCCTTATTCATCTCACTCAATCTATATTTTCAATCAAGAAATTCTATAATTTTATAAGATAAGTTAAGTTGAAGTTTCAGGGTTTGGTTTAACTTATGTTATATTCAAATTTATCTTTGGGTTGAATAAATTGATATTTTTTGAATAAATGTCTAAGCTGTGGTGAGTCACTTGGATATCATTAGAATAATTACGCTTTCAAAATTTTTCAAATAGTCATGTCCACTAAACTTAGTATAAAACTTTGGTCTAACCAGCTAAGATTAGTAATGGGTAGTTTCAGTTAGTTCCACTAAGCCAAATGCACCAAGTTGGAGCCATATCTTCCTAGACATGTATAGACAAAGCTTCCCTAACCTACTATCATCCAAAACTTCTCGAATACTATTTATCAAGTTAAACTTTTGTCCCTATTTAAACTATTCCTAATTACCCAGCCGGATAAATTATTATTTTGGAGGTGTTAACTGATTTGGTGCCTCCCCTAAATTATTGAACCTCTATTTTAAGTTTTGATTTAGTTTAGATTTGTTATTTTTATTAATTAGTTTCATAATTAAAAGATACTTGATTATAATTTGGTTTGTGGAGTTTAAATTTTAAATTTGATTTAGAATTTTAACCAAGTCTAAATTTTGTATGTTGATAAAATTATCAATAATTTTTTCTAGTTTATCAAGTTTATCTTTCAAAAGTCTATTTTGTTTTTCTAATTTTCTAAAACTTGAAGATAAATTTTTAAACTTTGAAAGATTATTAAATGATTTTGAATTAGCTTGATTAGTTAAATTAATTGATTTGTTTGGGTGAGCATGCATATTTAATTTCTGGGGAGAATCTAAACTTGAGTAGTAGTGATTATCTAAGTTACTAACATGTGTAGAAAAAAAAAAAAAGATTTTCATGTATTATAAAATTACTAACCTTTGCTCCCACTAGATCCTTGGGTTTTCTTTCTAGGCATTGATGTTTGTAATGACCCATCTTTTTGCACTTGAAGCATTGAATATGCTCCTTCCCTTTTTGAACTTTTGATGTCGACTTTTCCTTTACCTCCGGTTGTGCGGTTTGAGTCTTATATGTGGGGCACTTACTTTTGTAATGCCTCTTTTACTGAATTTAAAATATATTATATGATCTTTGAATTTTGAATTTATAAATTTACCTTTTGAATCCTCATTAGGATTCTCCTCCTTGCCCATCGTCGTCTCAGATTCGAATTCTGACTTTTGTTCTGACTCTGATTCAGATCCTTCTACCTCCTCTTTTGCCATTATTTCCATGAAGATGGTTTAGTATGATTCTCCTAAGTATGATTCTGAGGATGACTCTGGGGATTCAGACTCAAATTCGAGCTTGAGTTCAACTTCATCTTCTAGTTGTGACAGATCTTCGTGAAGTTCATTTAGCCAGGTCCAAAAGTCATAGGCATATCTGAATTCTCTGATTCTACACACAATTTTATTAAGTAATAATTCTAAAATTAATTTTATTACCGTTTGGTTTGCTTTTGAATTTTGGGTAGATCTTTTCAATGTTATTCCATAGTCGAAGTCACCCATCATGATGAAGCACTCTATCTGATGCTTCTATATTTTGAAATAATCAGTTTTGTATGGTGGAGGTTCATGAATGCTTCGTCCTTTACCTTGAGGCATTGATGTGAGAAGATCTTGCAAGATAGATATAGGCAAGAAATAATTGCCAAGACTTTGTCTTGGAATTAGTAGTGCGGGAGAAAAAAGAGAAAAATATCTCGAGTGGTGTTGCACCAACTTCGAGCAGAAACTACGGTGAAATAAAAATTATCTGAAGGGGTAATCATACTAGTTCAGATATAATAAAAAAAATCTCAAAATAAAAAAAATCTCAAAATGGAAAACAAAGAAAAAGCCCCCCTGCTTGATTGATGGTTATACCAATTTAGAGCAAAACTTGGCTCTGATACCGCTTGTTGGATCGAGACACACGTGAGAGCGAGGCGGTGAATCACATAAGTTTTGAAAACTTTTCTTTTATTTTTTAAAAACAAAGTACGCGTAGCGGAAAATTAAACACAAAAACAAAAGTAGGTAAAAATACACTTTAAGTTTTACTTGCTTTGGAGCCTTCGACGACTCCTATTCTAAGACCCAGGTCCTGAGGATCTATCGATGGATAATCCACTAATAACCTCTTCCAGAACCGCTGAAAGAGGGGATCAAATACAAAAAGAGTAGGAACAAATGTAATACGCTACACTTTTCCTTTTGCAAGAATTAAGTACAGAATTGAACTTTGTTACCCAACACTTATGAGAATGATTAGATCACGTTTGGTGTTGGACTGTTTCTCAGCAGTAGTTGGGTGTAGCAGAACCATATCAGGGCAGTAGCAGGAAGTCGAAGTAGTCAGAATGCCAAAAGGATGCATAGAAGCTTGTAGAATTTATGTTCTTGAAGCCTTGGTTGAGATGGTCTTTTATAAGGTGTGGAAGGGGCCTTTCATAGCCTTGAAGGCACCTCCAATGTGTAAAATCTAATCCCAAATAGATCGCTCTCTATCGTTGACAAAGTCTAATTTTATCTGTTAGAAAATGCCTTCGAAGAACTTGAAGGCGTCTTCCATGAATAGTACTCAAGGCACCATCCAAACTCCCGAATGCGCCTCGGATACTATTCACCAGAGACCTTTTGTGTTTCCTTTGCCCTGCAAAATGTGTCAGTCCAACACAAAAATATTTAACCTACAAAGTAAAGTTAGCAGAATAATAATATAATTAATTTATGACTTAGACCTTATCCTCCAGACCAAGATCTAGTTAGGGTCTTAATTTAGGTTTTTGAAATGGACCTAAATTGGACTGACGCCTACTATCCCTTCAACTAGGATGCGTCCTCACTGCGTCACTCTCCTCCAGTAACTTACCTCCACTTACTTGCCAAATATCTGATCCTCCATACCTATTTGGACTTTCTCGGGTCTTACTTAGTATCTGACCAAGCTAATCTACTAAGACTTATCTGCAACACTGATTTAGCACAATAGATAAAATAGTAAAGTAAAATAGTGTTAACAGATTTCAAGATTTGCTGGTTCGATCGATTGCGCGTGGTCAACTGAAAACCAGTTGGTCACACATGCTTGGAGTTTACTCCTCCAAGACTTCTCATTACCTAGGATTACCTCCCCCTAGGATTGCCAAGTTTTACTCACTAGGACTTCCATTGCTTGACTTCACTCACCAGGACTTTCACCACCTAGCTTCACTCACTAGGGCCTGATTTTACTCACTAGGACTTCCACCACCTAGCTTCACTCAATAGGGTCTGGCTTCACTCACTAGGACTTCCACTACCTAGCTTCACTCACTAAGGCCCCGCTTCACTCACCAAGACTTCCACTACCTAGCTTCACTCACTAAGACCTGGCTTCACTCACCTAGACTTTTACTTTCCTAACTTCCAGTTAGGACTAGTCGCTCAGTAGACTTCTTACCTGCCTATCCTTCAGTTAGGACTTACCCTTGTTAGTCATCTAGTACAGACTAGACTTCTCTCTTCCAAACATCAAGTCTTATTTGGATCAACCCTTGGTCAAACTGACCAGACTTAGGTATATTGTCAAACATCAAAATCTTAAAGGTCTATTGCATAAATAATATGATCTCTTCCATTCGATAAAATCTCCATAAGAAATTTGGAATACCTTGGAGAACAAATACACATCTAAAAAACAAGGTACGGATAGATTTCTGAGCATGAAGTTTTTCGAATCTTATAAGGTTGATAATAAGTCTGTCATGGATCAAGTTGATGAATTGCTTGTCCTAGTTTCTAGACTCAATGATCTGAAAATGGAAGTGTCTGATCCATTACAAGTGGATGCTATAATTACAAAATTGCCAACCACTTGGAATGGCTACAAAAAAAAATTGTTACACACTTCTGAAGATTTCACCATAGATCATCTCATAAAGCATATTTGAATTGAGGAAGAAACTCGAATTCATGAGAATAAATTTTCTTATGAGTCTAGTTCTAAGATTAATAATGTTGAGTCTAAGAAAGCAAGAAATTCTAGAAAGAAAAGAAAGTTTGTTGAAACTTCATCTGAAAATTTTGCTAACAAAAAGAAAACCAAGACATGTTACTTCTCTAGAAAGAAAGGCTAATACAAAAATGAATGCAAGTTTTACAAGAAACTAATGGTGGAGGGAAATGTTGAACAAAAAACTATGAATGTTTTTGAACATCCACCAAGTCCTCCTGATATCGTTGTTATGATTGCTGATCTTAAAATCAGCATGATAACTGAATGCAATAAGGCAACAAATGAAAAATCTGTTGATTGGTGGTATGACTCTGGCGCTTTAGTTCATGTTTGCAATGAGAAAAGTTTATTCAAAAACTATGAACTTGCTGTAAAGGAAGAAAAGGTCTTGATGGGAAATTATGATATGGCCATAGTGCTTGGAAAAGGAACCAGTGAGATATAATTTATTTCTGGAAAGAAGATGATCTTGATGAATGCACTGAATGTTCCCAACGTGAGGAAGAATCTGATTTCTACAAGTTTGTTATGTAAGAGGGGATTGAAGGATGTTATAGAAGTAGAGAAACTTATAATTTCTAAGAATGGTGTATTTGTAGGACAAGGATATTCATATGACGAAATGTTCAAATTAAGTATCAATAATGATCATAATTTTGCTTAAATGCTTGTGTCTCCATTTAATTTATGGCATGCTCACTTATCTCATGTTAATTTTAATTCAATTAAATTTATGTCAAAGCATGGTTTAATTTCATGTCCAAATGAAAATTCTAAAAAATGTGAGATTTGCATACAAGTGAAAATGACTAGAAAACCTTTTCCTAAGGATGAAAGGGCAACTGAATTGTTTGAACTAATACATTCTGATATATGTGAATTAAATGGTCACTTAACTAGAGGTGGAAAAAGATAATTTATTACTTTTATAGATGATTATTCTAGATTTACACAAGTTTATTTAATGACAACAAAAGAGCAAGCATTTGATATGTTTAAAAAAATATAAAGTCTTGATTGAGAATCAATTGGAAAAGAAAATTAAGATCCTGCGAAGTGATTGAGATAGTGAATATTTTTCAATTGAATTTTTAAATCTTTGTGAAGATAATGGCATAATCTACCAAACTAGTGCACCCTACACCACACAACAGAATGGTCAAAGTGATGAGGTGGTGAATATTTTCCAATTGAACTTTTAAATTTTTGTGAAGATAATGGCATAATCCACTAAACTAGTGCACCCTACACCCCATAACAGAATGATTTAGCTGAAAGGAAAAATAGAACGTTAGTAGATATGATAAATGCTATGCTCATGCATGCTAAATTACCAACAAATCTATGGAGAGAGGCATTACTAACAGCCTGTTATGTACACAATCGAATTCCATCACAGAAAACTAAAACTTCTCCATATGAAGTATGGAAAGGAAGGAAGCCAAATCGAAGTTATTTGAAAGTGTGGGAGTGTATAGCTTATTATAGAGTTCTGGATCCTAAGAGGACCAAGTTAGGACCTAGAGCTCTTAAAAGTGTTTTTGTGGGATATGCTAAAAATTCAAAAGCATATAGATTATTGGATACAGATTCTAATACTATTATAGAATCTAGGGATGTTGAATTTTTAGAAACAAGCTTTCTGAAAGATTCAAAAGGTAATCCACAATCAAATGAAGAAGTCCCTGAAAATGTAACACAAAGCACTACTAAGAATTATTATTCAACTAAGAAACAAAAATCAATAGAACCTCCTAATGAACAAAGGAGGAGTAAAAGAGCAAGAAAGAAAAGTATTTTGGTACTGATGTTATATATTTTGATGTTTATAGTTGAAAGAAGTAAAGATGAGGTATTGAGTAAAATACCTATTGTTTTGCATTTAGAAGATGATCCAAAATTATATAATGAAGCAATGACTTCAAGAGATTCCAGTTTTTGGAAGGAATCGCTAAATGATGAAATGGACTCTCTTCTAGTAAATGAAACATGGGTGCTAGTTGATCCACCTTCTAAATTAAAACCCATTGGTTGTAAATGGGTGTTTAGGAGAAAGTACAACACTGATGGTTCTCTACAAACCTTCAAGGCAAGGCTTACTACCAAGGGCTTTAGGCAAAAGAAAGGTGTTGATTACTTTGACATATATGCTCTTGTAGCAATAATTACTTCAATAAGAGTTTTGTTTGCTTTAGCATCAATCTACGATTTACATATTCATCAAATGAATGTAAAGACAACATTTTTAGATGGTGAACTTGATAAATAAATTTACATGGAATGACTAGAAGGTTTTGAACTTCCTAGTCATGAAAAGAAAGTCTGCAAATTGGTTAAACCCTTATATGGAGTAAAGCAAGCCCCTAAATAGTGTGGCATGAAAAGTTCGACAATATGATTTTATCACATGGGCTTAGACATAATGGGGCAGACAAATGTATCTACTCTAAGTTCACCAAAATTGCTAGTGTCATTATATGTCTTTACGTTGTTGACATGTTAATTATAAGAACAAATATGCAAGGAGTAAATAAAACTAAATCTTATTTATATTCTCAGTTTAAGATGAAAGATTTAGGAGAAGTTGATACTATTTTAGGAATAAAAGTGACGAAACATAGTGGGGGTTTTTGCTCTCAGTCAATCTCACTATATAGATAAAGTTTTTTCTAAGTTTAGTCATCTAGGAATAAAAGAAGCTAATACCCCATTTGATGTTTCAAACAAATTGGTAGACAATTCGGGTAGATCAATTAGTCAATTAGACTATATAAGTACTATTGGCAGTTTAATGTATGTTATACATTGTACAAGACCCGATATTGCCTTTTCTGTTTGTAGGCTTACAAGATATACACATAATCCTATCATCAAACATTGGAGAGCGATTAGAAGAGTTCTTGGATATTTGAAGAAAATAAAGTCTCATTCCTTGTTCTATAATAAGCTCCCATCGGTGCTAGAAGGTTATCCAGATGCTAGTTGGATAACTAGTATCACTGATAATAAATTGACATCTGGTTAGATTTTCACCTTGGGTGGAGGAGCTATTTCATGGGTTTCAAAGAAATAGACGTGCATTACTCATTCTACAATGGAATCTGAATTCATTGCTTTGGCAGCCACAGGCAAAGAAGTCGAATGGCTAAGAAACATGTTGACAGACATAAAGTTGTAGCCACAACCAATGCCAGCAATTTCTTTGCACTGTCATAGTCAAGCAACTATGTTTAGAGCATTTAGCAAGATTTACATTGGTAAATCAAGATATATTGCCTTGAGGCATGAATATATTAGACAAGTAATTTCTAATGGTATTATAACAGTTGTCTATGTTAGGTCTAGTAAGAACCTAGCCAACCCATTAACAAAAGGACTCTCGAGAGATATGATAAAAAAGCACTGCATGTAATGGGTCTAAAATCATTCTGATTTGTCAGTAATAATGGGAACCTTACCTTTGTTATTGCACAATGATTTTAAAGGTTTAACGGGTAACAACAAATTATTAGTGGCATGTAGCAAGTATTAGAATCAATGCAGTACTTATGAAAAAGAGGTTGAATATAAAGTATTCTTAATGAAGATTTATGTTGGTCATAAACAAGAAATCTCAAATGAGATTTAAAGGTCTTTCACTTATGCGGACACAAGAAGTGGTGTTGCTTCTATATCAAAGGTTTGAGAATAAAACTTTTGTAAGTGTTTGTGAATCCAGGGTAGCAAAAGGCCATAATATGGTGCTAACTCTCGATGGACATATTAGAGAAATCAAAAGTTATATGTATATGATATTTCCAATCTTATCATATAGAAATTATGGTTTAAGTTAATTAAGTACCATATATTTCAATGAGATTTTGAAATATTATACTAATAGCAGGTTTAAGTTGAAAGACACCTTTTAGATACATAGAACTTTGCATTTGATTGCAAATATTACTAAGTGGGGGATTGTTGAATATAGTTAGTGATATATGTTTAGTCCCACATTAAAAAAGGAGAGGTTTGATAGGCTTATTAAAGGATGTGCATCAAATATGTTGTATTTGATTGGTGACCAAGTGGAACATATTTATATGTATAAATCAAAGATGGGCACTTGGGCACATGGGCACGAAAATTAAATTCAGAATTAAACAATCTTAATTTTGGATTTTAATTTTAAATTAATCATTTCTTGGTGAACAAGTATGATGGTTACGTGCCCTTTCATGAACAGGTGACTCCACAACCTGTCCCAAAGGTTGTATCGTTCATTATATATACATCCTTTTAACATCTTCTCTAGTAATCATTTTTAATTCTCTATATTGTTTTGGGTGAATTTATAGATTTATTGTCCATAAATTCTATTTTGTTTTGAGTATCTTGGAGGGAATTTATCATTAAACCCAGCAGCAATATAGTAGGGGCAAAATTTCCTTAAGGAAAGTGATTCATGCTCGAAACGAAGTTCAGTCATCGAATTTCCGTCTAACAAATGATACCCTGCATACCTTTATCCTGAACACTCCTAGGCGACCCTCACAGGCCTGGGCGCTCGAAAGCACTCCCGGGCGCCCTAATTCACTTTTTGAGAATCAGGGCAGGCATTCAGGTGCTCGAGCGGGCATTCAACCGTTCATACTTGTGAGGGGCGTCCATGAGTGTGCAAGGTAAGGATATGCAAACTATCTATCTATCTATCTATCTATCTATATATATATATATATATATATACAAGAATGTTACTCTCCTTTGATTATATACAACCATCATTATCGTTTTGATTTTTAAAAAACAACAACATTTTGGTGCTGGTTTGTAATGTGGTGTTGATTTTTACAAATCATCACTAAGGTGGATGGTGTTGGGTGTTGATTTTTAAAAATTAGCAACTAGTTGTTACTAGTGTTGGTACAACCAGCCTCGAGAGTTTTGATGTTTGGCAATATACCTAAGTCTAATTAGTTTGACCAAGGGTTTATCCAAACAAGACTTATTGTTTGGAAGAGAGAAGTCGAATCAGGACTAGATGACTAGCAAAAGTCCTAACTTAGGCAAGGGTAAGTCCTAGTGAGTGAAGCTATGTAGTGGAAATCCTAGGGAGAGGTAACCTTAGGTGGTGGAAGTCCTAGTGAGTGAAGCTAAGCCCTAGTGAGTGAAGTTAGGTGGTGAAAATCCTAGGAAGAGGTAACCTTAGGTGGTGGAAGTCCTAGTGAGTGAAGCTAGGCCCTAGTGAGTAAAGCTAGGTGGTGAAAATCCTAGGGGGAGGTAACCTTAGGTGGTGGAAGTCCTAGTGAGTGAAGCTAGGCAGTGGAAATCCTAAGGGGAGGTAATCCTAGATAATGGTAAAGTCTTGGATACTATCTAAGTATGAAGCCTAGTAGGTCAAGTAGACTTACAGGAGTGCGGCTTGATCCTAAGGGATTGACCCTTAGGTGGTAGACTTGGAGGAGGGACCTCCAAGCAAAAAGTAAGCCTAGTAGGTCAGGTAGACTTACATATATAAGCTAGATTGCTTGTTTGTGTTTGTCTGGTTGTTTTGTAGGAACCTGGAACTGGAAGCAAAATAGAGAATAGATAAATACAAATGGGTGAACCAAACTTAATTCAGGTCGAATCAAACCCAAATCAATTTAGGTAGACCGACTGGGTTCGCTCTAGATTGTTGAGTTGTCAAAAATATTGACATGGAAAATGATGTGGCAAAAGATCATCTTTATGATTTGGATCAGGATGAAGATAAGCTAGATGATATGAATAGAGATAAGGCTTGATCCAGATATTCCTTCATCTAGATATGACTTTATCTAGATATGACTTTATCTAGATATGCTTCATCCATATCTAAGACTTCATCCAGATAAGAATTAATCTAGATAAGGATCTGATCCAACTCTATAAAAGGAAATGAATGCTTTATGTTCAATATATCGATTCTTCTACTACTCATATTCCGTGTGCTCAAAAGGAAGGCTACAAAGCGAAGCTTTGCTATCGGGGAAGCTCTAGGAAGGGTGTGCGACGCTCAGGACTTTCGGATCGACTCAGTAAAGTTTTTTTTGTATTTCTTTTACTACCACTACAACAAATGTGACTTTTTGCAGCGCATCATCAACGACGCGCTGTTAAAGTGCGCCGATAATAATAGTTTTTACGACGCACCCAATTATGTGCGCTGCAGACAGTGTAATATTTATATAAACGACAGCATGCATAAAAAATATATTGTCAATAATATTTTTTATGGCATACAAAGTACGCTGTTAAAACTTAATATTAACAGTGTGCGAAGCACACTGTTAAATACCTATCATATATATAAATGACAGCGTGCAAAAAAGCACGCTGCCAATAAGTATTAAAAAAATTTTAACAACATATAATGTTCGCTGTTAATTATTTTCAAGCTCTTCTAATATATTTTTGTTGAAACATCTCATCTACTAATTATTCATCAAAACTTTTTTGCTCCCGCATTTATTTTTCCGTCAAACTCCTCACCGCGAACAAAACCTCACGCCCAAAACCCCTCCCACGAAAAGCTAAACTCGCGATCTCTCCTCACGTAAAACCTAAACTCCCGATTCCTCAAGTGAACTCCCTCCGCCGACAACTCTAAACTCCTTCCCCGTCAACATCTTCGCCCATTCTCGGCAAAGACCTCTCCTCCATCCCCCTCTCCGCCGAATTGATCTTCGTCGGGATCTTTTTTGGTACCAATCATCTTAATCCAAGTACTTATCTCTTATATAAGTAAGATTTGCTTCATTATTTATGATATAGTTGTAGACCCGTTAATTGTTTTTTATGAGCTCTCCTGGTTTTGATTTCTAGTTGGTTTTGATTGATCAAACTCCATCTCTTGGTATTCCGATCTAGGTTTCACCAATGCCTCTGACGATTTTAGTTCATCTTCATCTATTATTGGGGTTTTGATTTGGTTTTATCTGCAAAAATAAAACTTTTTTTAGTGTAGAATCAGGATCGTATTAGAGGGTTCATTTTATGGTTTTGCATCTTTCCGTATAATCTATCTTTTCTTTAGGACCCTTTAGTTTTCCCTTAGTTATCATGTGTAGATGTAATTGCCACTTTAGGGGGAAGAGTACTCTATAGATTAGTTCCTAAGGTCTCTTCTAATTTTTTTCTCTTCCTTTTCCTTTTTTATTGATGCTGATTTTAGGTTAAAGACATGCCAATCTGAGTAAAAGGGGATCATCATTTATATGCTCCATCAACTATCTATAAAACTTTGTTGATTTTGGTCGAAAGGAACTCCCCATTGACTATATAAGTTTTGTTTGTGCTTTGGCTACATGTGAATAGCATGTCTTATTTTATTATTGGCATGTCTAATTTTAGTTTGCATGTGCAAGTTTCTCTAGCTCATGTGATAAGCTAGACATACATGATTTTATTCTACTTATAATATTTACCCATGCATGTTTTTATTCTACTTATATTAAAATCAGATAACACAAGCTTTAAATTTAATCAAATTGTCTCATTAAATAACACATCAAGTATGCGTATCTTCAGCATAATTAGCTAACTCATCTAGTATTAATATGAAAAAGTAGGAGGTTAAAACTCTAACACCAGAAATGCCAATATCCCAAATAACTTCTATTACATTAATATACAATAAGAGAATTCTTTTCTCCTAATTGATTACAAATTTAAGCATATTTTTTAAAAAATAAAAAACCTATGCAAATCCTTTTTATATTTTTCATAATCTGACAAAGTTTTGTCTTGGTGAATGACCCACTTAATTGTGCTTTTGCTCACCTCAATTAATTAAACTATGTTTATTTTTGATATTTTATGTTTCTTTTTGGTATCATTTTTTAATTAATTAATTTAATTTGGTAATCTATGCACGCTTAAGCTATGTTTGCTCCCCTTGTTGTGAGTGTAACGACCCAACTCCTGGGTACTAGGCTGTGAGTCGGATCGCTACATTAACTACTGGAACTACTGTGCCGTACTGTGCGGAAAACTAGGTAAAATAAAATTTTCACTAACTGACTCTATTAATCTGATAACTGATGCACCCATGCTGTTATAAGGAAGGATTCAAGACCCTTTCCGGTTGGTGTACATGTGCTAAGGAGAATGCTTGACCTCCCATCTGAGCTAGGAACTCAAACTAACTTCCCAGCTAGCTGCTGATCGATCCACGGATCGATCAATCTTACTGCGATTCTGTGCCCTGCTGGATCGGTCTACGGAACGATCCAGCAGAGGCTGGATCGGTCGGCAGACCGATCCATGTGTGTCTGGATCAGGCAGACCGATCCAGGTACCTGGAGGCGCTGAGATGCCTACTGTTCGATGCTGGATCGGTCGGCTGACCGATCCATGCACCTGGAAATTTCCTCCGAGGCTACTGTATCGAGCTGGATCGGTCGGCTGACTGATCCAGGAGGATACAGTAGCATACTGTATCTCGCTGGATCGGTCGGCTGACCGATCCAGTGGAACAGACCCTGATCGGTCTGGGCACCGATCAGTGTCTGATTTCACTCGAGAGTTCTGATTTCAGCACTTTGGCGTGCCAAAACATCACACAATAGTTCTAAAACAATGAAGATACATTCTAGCATATAAGTACTATTGTTCTAAACATGATAAGCTAACAAAACATAGTTACTAAGCTAGAACAATTAGTAACAAGACTAAGTATCAAACTAGACATGATAAGTGCTAAACTGAAATAAAAACGTATAGATCCCAAGGATCTTTATTCCAGACCCCTTGCACACACACATCATCGTAGCATCGCCCTCCAGCCTCCGCTAATCCACTTTTCTTTTACCAGTATCTGTAGTATAAGAAAAGTAGTATCTGTAAGCCAATAAGCTTAGTAAGAAACCATCTACCTCACAAAAACATGCAACGATGCGATTATGTTTTTAAAACATGCAGTTTGAAACTAAACTGAGCATGCAAGCATGGCATGGCATGGTATCACACAAAGCATGGCATAACATATATACTGAACATGGCATATTTATAAACCGAGCATGAAATCGAACTAGTCATGCATATATCTAAATCAGACACGAACTCAAATCATGTAAACTCAACCCGAATCGAACTGAACGCTAAATTTGTGTTCTCATCATCGGTTTCAAATTTGAAAACTATACATATAGTAGATGAAAATACTAAACATGTTGGTGGGGCCCTTTACTGTGCGCGATCCCTACGAGACCCGGGATTGCAAGTGAATCCAGTGAGGTTACTAGGTTATCTGAACCTAGGGACGATGTGGAGTCCAACCCATGGATATCTGATCCAAGTACAACTGAATAAAAGTAAATACTGAATACTGTTTTATTTTACTTTGCTGTTCTAGGTTATCTGAACCTAGAGCTAGGTTATCTGAACCTAGAGGCTACTGTGGGAGCCTACCCAATGGATATCTGATCCATATAGCTGTGATAACTGATAACCAACTGAATAAAATGTTTCTAATATATTTTACATGCTGTTAGGACGCCTATTGGTGTATCCTTCTGAACTGGGCATTCTACCGAATGCTTGGTGTGTGCTAAAAACACACCCTAAAACTGAGAACTGTAAAATTACTGAACTAACGCCAAAACTAACAAGCGAGAGCAATTATACTGCAGGTGAGGGGTTTCTTACCTCAATCGTAAGGTTTTCTTACGATTCTATTCGCTAGGTGTTTCCGGAAAACTGTCCGCTCGACGAACCGCTTCCGTCCTCGCGTTCCTCTCGCGGAGAAGGACCCTTTTTGTGTTGGAGTCGTCGCCGGGAGATGTTCCCTTGGCCCTTGGGGCTTGGTGTACCGTGCGTGAGGGAGAGGAGAAGGAGGAGTCAGCGTGAGGGCTAGGGTGAGGAATAGGTCACAGTAAAACCAATATAAAATAACCCAAATCCCAACTTAAGTTTATATTTATATTAAGTGGTTCAATGAACCCAACTCTAATATAAATATATTTGGTTCTCCTTCCTTTCAGCACGGCCCTGCTGGGTTCACCGGTTACTAAACTTATCCGTAAACCATAGGTCTCGGGTTCGATTCACGCTTAAGCTATTTTACGGGTCCAATTATTTTTGCTGCTTCCGCTACTCGGAAAATTCCGGAAAAATATCTAAAAATTCCAGAAAAATCATACTATATTTCTAAAACAAATTCTGGAATTTTTCGGGCTTTACAATCCCCCATACCTTATAAAAAGTTCGTCCCCGAACTTAAAACAATTCTGGGTACTGTCTCCCATGTCGCCTCTGCTGCTGTGTGGTTTTGCCAACTGACTTTGACTAATGGCACTTCCTTGTTCCGTAATTTCTTTACTGCTCGGTCTATTATCTGAATAGGCCGACTGTCATAGCTGAGATCATCACGGACCTGTACCATCTGGGGCTCAATCACCTGGGTGGCGTCTGGAATATGCTTCTTCAGCATGGAGACATGAAATACGTTGTGGACGGCTGACATCTCCTGGGGTAGCTCTAGCTCATATGCTACCTTTCCCACTCTCTTCGTGATAAGGTAGGGTCCCACATATCTGGGAGCTAGCTTGCCCTTCTTCCCAAAACGCATGACTCCCTTCATGGGAGCTACTCTGAGGAAAACTGTATCCCCAACTGAAAACTCTAGGGGTCTGCGTCATGTATCAGCATAGCTCTTCTGACGGCTCTGTGCTGTCTCTATCCTCTGGCGAATCTGCTGTATGGCGGCTGTGGTATCTGCTACTAGATCTGTCTGAAGCTCTAGCTCCTTCTGTTCACCACTCTCATACCAGCAGATTGGTGATCTGCACCTCCGCCCATAGAGTGCCTCATAAGGTGCCATGCCGATAGTGGCCTGATAACTGTTGTTGTATGCAAATTCTGCTAGACTCAGATATTTGCACCAACCTCCTTGAAATCTAGGGCACAAGCTCGGAGCATATCTTCGATTACTCGCTCCGTCTGACCATCTGTCTGAGGATGGAAGGCTGTACTGAATTTTAACTGGGTGCCCATAGCTGACTGTACACACTTCCAGAAGTGTGATGTAAACCTGCTGTCTCTGTCTGATATAATGGTTCGTGGGACTCCATGCAGCCTGACTATCTCCTTGAGATACAACTGAGCTAGTTGCTCCATGGAATAGGATATTCTGATAGCTAAGAAGTGGGCTGATTTAGTCAACCTGTCGACTATTACCCAAATGGCATCAAAACCATTCGTGGTTCTGGGTAACCCCACTATGAAGTCCATAGAGATATCCTCCCACTTCCATTCTGGAATCTGGATCGGCTGCAGAACTCCTCCTGGTCGCTGATGTTCTGCCTTAACCCTTTGACAGGTTAGACAGATGCTGACGTATCTGGCGATATCTCGCTTCATCCCAGGCCACCAAAATCGTTTCTTTAGATCCTGATACATTTTGGTGGAACCAGGATGCATCGCATAGGGAGTCCTGTGAGCCTCATCTAGAATCTGCTTTCGTAGTTCCTCCTGATCTGGAACACAAAGTCTGTCACCACAGTACACTACCCCACTGGCGGACACTCTGAACTCTCCACTTTCTGATTCTGCTAACCCTTGCTTGATTTTCTGGATTTCAGGATCCTGCTCCTGAGCTGTCTGGATATCATCAAGCAAGGTAGATGCTAAGGACATTGTGGAAAGCTGCCCAACTATAATTTCGAGACTAAAAGTTGTAATCTCCTTCCTCAGGGGTGGTGACATAGCTGCTAAAGATAATAAGGTAGCACTAGACTTCTTGCTGAGTGCGTCTGCTACCTTATTAGCTTTCCCTGGATGGTAGAGGATATCTATGTCATAATCTTTGACCAGTTCTGACCATCTGCGCTGTCGCATATTCAGATCCTTCTGAGTAAAGAAATACTTCAGACTTTGATGATTTGTATACACTCTGCACTGAGCTCCGTACAGATAATGTCTCCAAATCTTGAGAGCGAACACCACTGCTGCAAGCTCGAGGTCGTGAGTAGGATAGTTCCTCTCATAATCCTTGAGTTGTCTGGAGGCATAGGCGATCACCTTGCCCTGCTGCATCAGTACTGCTCCTAATCCCAATTTAGAGGCGTCGTAGATGTCGGTTGTACGTGTTTTCGGTATAGCTAAAATAGAGCACCGTCAATCTCCGCTTTAGTTATTGCTGCCCTCCGTCCACCGAAATTTCTTGTTCTTCCCGGTGAGAGCTGTCTGGGGAGGCTATCCCGAGAAGTCCTCTACAATTTCTGTAGTAGCTCGCTAATCCCGTAAAGCTTCGATTTCACCGACGCCTGGGTCTCTTCCAGCTACTTACCGCTTCTATCTTGTTGGGATCTACCATAACACCATCCTTGGAGATGATGTGACCTAGAAAGGCTACTTGGTCTAGCCAAAATTCACATTTCGTGAATTTGGCGTACAGCTGGTTCTGCTGAAGGATCTGCAAAACTGTCTTCAGATGCTCTGCATGGTCCTCCCGAGTGCCTGAATAGATAAGAATGTCATCGATGAACACGATGACAAACTTGTCTAAGTATTCTCTGAATACTCATGAGGTCCATGAATGTAGTGGGGCATTTGTCACGCCGAAGGCATGACTACGAACTCATAATGTCCGTATCTAGTCCTCAAGGTCGTTTTAGGTATATCACCTTCCTTGACTTTAACTCGATGATATCCCGATCCGAGGTCGATTTTAGAGAACACTGTGGCTCCTTTAACGGTCAAACAGTCATCTATCCCGGAAGAGGGTACTGCTTTTAATTGTGACCGGTTCAAAGCACGGTAGTCATGCAAGCGCATGCTTCCATCCTTCTTCTTCACGAACAACACAGGTGCTCCCCATGGTGAGTGACTAGGGCGTATGAAACCCTTGTCAAGAAGCTCCTGTAATTGCTCCTGAAGTTCCTTCAGTTCTGCTGGAGCCATGCGGTACGGTGCCTTGGAAATTGGATTTGTGCCGGGAATGAGCTCTATCTCAAATTCAATCTCCCTGTCTGGTGCTAAGCCTGGTAGCTCTTCAGGGAAGACTGCTGGGTAGTCGCAAACGACTCGAACCTCTGATAGCTGTTGGTTCTTGTCCTGGCTGGTGTTGACTACATTTGCTAAAAATCCCATGCATCCTGAATCCAATAGCTGTTGTGCTTTCAATGCTGAGAGAAACTTCCTGGCTTTCCTCTTTGGCTTCCCCGTGTACTCAAACTGTACTCCTGCTTCAGGTTGGAATATGACTTTCTGTTTACGGCACTCTATAGAAGCGCCGTATCTGATCAGAAAATCCATTCCAAAGATGACATCGTAGTCAGTCATTTCTAGCACTATCAGATCACCAAAAAGCTCCCTGTCTGCTATAATGACTGGTACTGCCCTGAGCCAGTGCGTAGACGCCATAATGTCTCCTGAGGGTAGCGTTGTCAGAAACTGACTATTAAGTACTTCTGGAGGTGTTGCTAGTTTCTCGGCAAATGCCCTGGATACATAAGAGTGGGTTGCCCCAGTATCGAATAAGACAGTTGCATTATGCTGAAAAATACTGATCTGACCTGTGACAACTGTCGAGGCATTTGCTACGTCCTCTCTGGTCAGTGAGAAAATCCTGGCATTCGTGGTAGCTGTGGGGGCTTCTAATCTGCCCTGACTGATCTGTGGACCATCTAAGACAGCATACATCTGGTGTAGCTGGGCTGGTTGAGCTCCATACTGTATCGGCTGAGGCTGAGGAAGACTGTTCTTGTTCGGGCACTGCTTAGCCATGTGCCCTTCCTGTCCACATTCAAAACAACCTCGCGTACCCTTGCGGCAAACTCCTGGATGATGTTTCCCACAAGTAGCACACTTGGGATGTCTGGAATGTTTTCCAGCTGGTCCTCCTTTTGGGTCACTGCTTGCCTTGCGTTTCCCCTTCCAGTTGGAGCTATGCCCTTGTTGTTTCTGCTGAGTACCTGAGCCAGCTTGTCCCTTGGGTTCTGTGGAAACCTGCTTCTGCTGGGTGATGCTGTGCTGATAGTGCTCGGTGATCAGAGCACTACTCACCAGCTCCTCTGTGGTTTGTGGCCTATGAACACCACCAGCCACATTCATTGCGATCTCTGGTCTGAGCATCTTCAAGATCAAGCGTACTCGTTCCTTCTCTGAGCTGACTAGTTCTGGACACAGACGGGCCAACCTGTTGAATTTCTTCACGGCCTCCTGAACTGATAGGTTGCCCTGACGAAACTCTGTAAACTCGTCATAGTGTCGGTTCGTGACTTGCATGTGAAAGAATTCCTCGAAGAATTCTTTCTCAAAGTTGGCCCATGTCATCTGGTTTACTGGCCACTTCGGTTTAATCCGCTCCCACCACATGCGTGCGTCTCCTGTTAAACAGAAGGAGGCACACTTCACCTTTTCGTGCTCTGGCCAATCTAGAAGCTCCATCGTGCTTTCCAGTGTTTTAAACCATGCCTGAGCATCCCATGGTTCGCTGGTGCCTGAGAAGTTCTCGGGCTTAATTCTCTGCCACTGGATAAGGTAAGCTTCTCTCTTAGCCCCTGCTACTGGGGCTACTGGGACTGGTACTGCAGGCTGAGCTGGTACTACCTCTGTGATTACTGGAGTCGTGAGGTTCGGTACTGGAGTGACTGGGGGAGTAGTCTGCTGGTTAGCCTTTAAGGAGGCTATCTCCTGCTGCTGTTCAGCTAACTGCTGTTCAGCTAACTGCTGCTGTAGCTGAGCCATGCTGGGGCTCAGCCGCTGCTGCTTTCTTAGCTGGACGTCCTCTTACCATTTTCTAAATAGCAAAGAACATATATATATAACTAGGCTATCATGTTATAGTTAACTACTGGTAACATGTTAAATACTATCACTGTAAACATGAATTAATTAACTACCAACATGCGAGCAAACATGAAAGCACATATAACTGATATGAAAGCTGAAAACAAAACTGAGTGAGAGATGTTCTTACTTGGAAGCTGCAGGTACAATGCTGATGTGTGTGTAGGAAGTATGGAACTTGGCTCTGATACCACTCTGTAACGACCCAACTCCTGGGTACTAGGCTGTGAGTCGGATCGCTACATTAACTACTGGAACTACTGTGCCGTACTGTGCGGAAAACTAGGTAAAATAAAATTTTCACTAACTGACTCTATTAATCTGATAACTGATGCACCCATGCTGTTATAAGGAAGGATTCAAGACCCTTTCCGGTTGGTGTACATGTGCTAAGGAGAATGCTTGACCTCCCATCTGAGCTAGGAACTCAAACTAACTTCCCAGCTAGCTGCTGATCGATCCACGGATCGATCAATCTTATCGCGATTCGTACCTGGATCGGTCTGAACGATCCAGAGAGGTCGGATCGGCCGGCATCGATCCATGTGTCTGGATCGGTGCAGACCGATCCTGCACCGGAGGCGCCGAGATGCCATCGCTGATGCCTTGGATCGGTCGACCGATCCATGCTCGAACCAGTCTCCTGATCGGTCCGTGGATCGGTCGGTGACCGATCCAGGGATACTCTGAGCATGCCATTGGATCGGTCGGCCGACCGATCCGGAATAGCTGCACTCGATCGGTCCGCACCGATCGATGTCGATTTCACTCGAGAGTTCGATTTCAGACTTTGTGCCAAAACATCACACAATAGTTCTAAAACAATGAAGATACATTCTAGCATATAAGTACTAATGTTCTAAACATGATAAGCTAACAAAACATAGTTACTAAGCTAGAACAATTAGTAACAAGACTAAGTATCAAACTAGACATGATAAGTGCTAAACTGAAATAAAAACGTATAGATCCCAAGGATCTTTATTCCAGACCCCTTGGACACACACACATCATCGTAGCATCGCCCTCCAGCCTCCGCTAATCCACTTTTCTTTTACCGGTATCTGCAGTATAAGAAAAGTAGTATCTGTAAGCCAATAAGCTTAGTAAGAAACCATCTACCTCACAAAAACATGCAACGATGCGATTATGTTTTTAAAACATGCAGTTTGAAACTAAACTGAGCATGCAAGCATGGCATAGCATGGTATCACACAAAGCATGGCATAACATATATACTGAACATGGCATATTTATAAACTGAGCATGAACTGAACTAGTCATGCATATATCTAAATCATACGAACTCAAATCATGTAAACTGAACCTGAATCGAATGAACGCTAAATTTGTGTTCTCATCATGGTTTCAAATTTGAAAACTATACATATAGTAGATGAAAATACTAAACATGTTGGTGGGGCCCTGATACTTACTGTGGCGCATCCCTACGAGACCCGGATTGCAAGTTCCGAATCCAAAGGGTTACTAGGTTATCTGAACCTAGGGACGACTGTGGGAGTCCCACCCATGGATATCTGATCCAAGTAGTGCCAACTGAATAAAAGTAAAATCATGAATACTGTTTTATTTTACTTTTCATTTCTAGGTTATCGAACCTAGAGCTAGGTTATCTGAACCTAGAGGCTACTGTGGAGCCTACCCAATGGATATCTGATCCATATAGCTGTGATAACTGATAACCAACTGAATAAAATGTTTCTAATATATTTTACATGCTGTTAGGACGCCTATTGGTGTATCCTTCTGAACTGGGCATTCTACCGAATGCTTGGTGTGCGCTAAAAACACACCCTAAAACTGAGAACTGTAAAATTACTGAACTAACGCCAAAACTAACAAGTGAGAGCAATTATACTGCAGGTGAGGGGTTTCTTACCTCAATCGTAAGGTTTTCTTACGATTCTATTCGCTAGGTGTTTCCGGAAAACTGTCCGCTCGACGAACCGCTTCCGTCCTCGCGTTCCTCTCGCGGAGAAGGACCCTTTTTGTGTTGGAGTCGTCGCCGGGAGATGTTCCCTTGGCCCTTGGGGCTTGGTGTACCGTGCGTGAGGGAGAGGAGAAGGAGGAGTCGGCGTGAGGGCTAGGGTGAGGAATAGGTCACGGTAAAACCAATATAAAATAACCCAAATCCCAACTTAAGTTTATATTTATATTAAGTGGTTCAATGAACCCAACTCTAATATAAATATATTTGGTTCTCCTTCCTTTCAGCACGGCCCTGCTGGGTTCACCGGTTACTAAACTTATCCGTAAACCATAAGTCTCGGGTTCGATTCCCGCCTAAGCTATTTTACGGCTCCAATTATTTTTGCTGCTTCCGCTACTCGGAAAATTCCGGAAAAATATCTAAAAATTCCAGAAAAATCATACTATATTTCTAAAACAAATTCTGGAATTTTTCGGGCTTTACAGTGAGACAGAGACCACTTTCTTTCATCCGAAGCTTAGATCATTTACCAAATGGATAAGGAATGGATGTGTCTGCTTTCAAGGCTTGTACCCAAGTATGAAGAAGGGGTTCAAAAATTTCTTGCACAAGCTAGGAACTATGCCAAAACACGTGAAGTAATCTTATGTCCTTGCAAGCGTTGTAAAAGAAGAAGTATATGAAATTTGACCAAGTGTACGAGCACTTAATTATTAAGGGGATAGATCCTTCTTACACTAGTTGAGTCTTCCATGGTGAAAGTTATACCTCATAATTTCAAGGCGAAGGTAGTTCTGGAGGAGTTCAAGTAGAGGATGATAAAAGTAGAGAGGAATATCACTTATATAGGAATGTCTTTGTGCCAGAAGAAGAGGTTGGACACTGCACACTATATCTGAGGCAAAATATTATGAATTTGCTTATTTATTAGAAGATGCAAAAACTCCTCTCTTCCCTGGTTGTATAACTTACACAAAGTTGTCAGCAACCATCACATTATACAATTGCAAGTCTACTAATGGTTACACTGACAATAATTTCAATGAGCTTCTTAAGATCTTAGATGGTATGCTTCCAGAAAAAAACACTTCCAAAAATTGTTTATTCAATGGGAAAGATATTAAAACCATTTGATTTAGGATATGAAAAGATTCATGCTTGCCCAAATGATTGTTGTCTATTTAGAAAGAAGTTTAAAAATTTGGACTCATGTCCAAAGTGTGGTTCCTCAAGATGGAAGGTGGACAAAATAACCACCAAAGTTCGTAAAGGAGTTCTTGAAAAGGTACTACAGTATTTTCCCATGATACTAAGATTAAAAAGGATGTTTACATTAGAAGAAAAGGCTGGAGACTTGATTTGGTACTCCAACCACAAAAGTCAAGATCATATGATGCGTCATCCAGTTGATTCAGTAGCTTGGGATACAATAAATCATAAGTGGCTGACTTTTGCATCAGATCCTAGAAATCTCCAACTTGGTCTTGCTACAGATGGATTCAAACCTTTTGGTGACCTTAGTTCTAGATATAGTTGTTGGCCGGTTATTTTGGTAAATTACAACCTTTCTCCATTGATGTGTATGGCGAGGAAAATCTTATGCTAACATTACTGATTCCAAGCCCAAAACAACCTGAAAATGATATAGATGTTTACTTGGAACTCCTTGTGGAGGATTTGAAAGAGCTGTGGGACACAGGTGTAGAGGCTTATGATGCATTTAACAATTCAATGTTCAATCTAAAGGCCATTTTGATGTGGACGATCAATGATTTTCCTGCTTATGGAAATCTAGCTGGATGTGCCATAAAAGGAAAAGTTGGTTGCTCAATATGTGGTGAAGACATATGTTCAATGTGGCTTAAGTACAGTAAAAAGTTTGCATACTTGGGTCACAGGAGATTTCTTTCTTCTAATCATCCATTTCGTCAGAAAAAGAAGTGGTTTAATGGGAAAAGAGAGAGAAAAGGGAAACCTAGACCTTTGACTGGGTTACAAATTCTCAATGCAGTGAAAGATATTAAAAATGATTGGGGTAAAAAACAAAAGGGTGAGACTATCAATACTTGTCAGAAAAAGAGAAAGACGTGGGAGAGTTCAAAAAGAGTACAAAAATCAATTCAAATGTGGAAGAAAAAGTCAATTTTTTTCGATTTGCCATATTGGAGTGTAAGTTATTTAACTCTCTATTTAATAGTTTTTAATAATTTTTTATATTCCTGACCTAATACTATGAAATGTATTGATGATTACTTACAGGGGCTTCAGTTACGTCATAACTTAGATGTGATGCATGTTGAAAAGAATGTTTGTGAGAATATCATAGGTACATTGTTAAATGTGAAGAAAAAAAATCAAAAATGGTGTTAATGCTCACAAAGATTTGATGCACTTAAAAATTAGAGAAGAATTACATCCTCAACAAAAAGGAGAAAACATGTATCACTTGTCTGCTGCACCTTACACATTATCTAAAAAAGAAATGGATGTAATTTGCTCTAGGTTGAAGAAAATAAAGTTACTTGATGGCTATAGATCAAATATTGGTAATTGTGTTTCTTTAGAAGAGCATAAACTTATTGGGCTGAAATCTCATGATTGCCATGTTCTAATACAATAATTGCTATCAGTTGCATTGAGAAATCTTTTATTGAAAGGTTCATGCAATGCTATATTTCTACTATGTGCATTTTACAATGAATTATGTCAAAGAGTGTTAGACAGAAACCGTTTAGAATAACTCGAGGAGAATATTGTTGAAACTCTATGCATGTTGGAAAGGTATTTTCCACCTTTTTTTTTTTTTACCATTTCAGTTCATTTGACAATTCATTTAGCTAGAGAAGCTCGCTTGTGTGGACTAGTCCAATTCTGCTGGATGTATCCATTTGAAAGGTAATAAATATTATACAACGAATTGGATTTTGTTATCAACACTTCTTTTATCTAATTTATTTTTTTATTTAGATTTATGAAAATGCTAAAAGGTTTGTGAAGAATCGAGCAAGGCCAGAGGGTTGCATAGCTAAGTGTTACCTGGCAGAAGAAAGAATGCGATTTTGTAGTGCTTTTATTAATAAAGTTGCTAGTATTTGTGTCCGTTCTAATCGAAATGTAGATTTGGAGAATGGATTAGTGGAAGGTCGCCCAATTTTCCAAGGAAAAGTCAAAATTTTAGAAGACCATGTGTTGCAAGCCGCACATCAATATGTGTTGTTCAATAGTGCAGAAGTTGAACCTTACTTACAGTGAGTATAGTTAATTGCAAACCCTATTAAATAATCTTAGTCTATTACATAATTCATATATTTTAACAATCACCCTTCAATGATTTTAAATAGGATGCACATTGAGGAGCTTAAACAAGTAGATCATCGTTTCATAAGGAATGAAACGTTGTTACAAAAATAACATATGGAAACATTTGCTCAATGGCTATCAAAACATGTTCCTGATACCTCTTCAGGACGAATTCAATGGCTAGCACATGGTCCAAGAAAGCATGTCATATCTTATACAGGTTATATTATAAATGGATATCGGTTCTACACAATTGATGTTGAAAGGTCGACACAAGATAGTGGTGTTTCAATTGAAGCCGATACTATTTGTCAATCTAGTGCTAATAATTATTCATATATAGTAGGAAGACTATCATATTATGGGGTTATACGAGATATTGTTTTACTAGACTACTATTCCTTCAAAGTGCCTATCTTCAGGCGTGATTGGACCAATCATGGAACTGGTATTAAAATCAAAGATGGTTTTACATTGGTCAACTTACACCAAGGACTAAGAACTTTTGAAAGCGATCCTTTCATTTTAGCATCACAAGCAAAGCAGGTATTCTATTCTAGGAACAATGATGAATCAAATTGGTATGTGTTGCTAAAAGCACCGCCTTGGGGTATTCATGACATGAATTTGATTGAAGAGGATGCTTATACGTCATCAACACCTCTTGATGTATCTAGACTTGATATTAACATTACTGGGAATGAACCATATGTAAGGAATGAGTGTGAGGGTTGATGTAACTGATCCATGACTTAAATTTTATAGTGTATATTTTATAGTTAATTTGTTCTTTTCAAGTTTTATTATACTTTGTTTACTATTTTATTATATTTTTCTAGTTGTTTATTTTCAGCGATGATCATGTCATTTGTAAATGAGCAGGTCATTAATTATAAAACATTCAAAAGATGAGAAAAATGGGTAAAAAACACAGCAAAACAGTTGTAGATGAAATTCAAGTAATATTGTATTCTATTTTAAATCTTGATTTATTTTAATAAAGTATACTTATACATTTCAATCTCTTTATGCTATTTTGTAGAAAAATATAACTTCTAACAGTCCACTTAATTCATCACAAGATTTTTACGGTAAAGAGGGAATTGATGATGACAAAATTGTAAGAAAAAGGGATGTGGTCCATCAAAGTTGAATTTGATTAGTGGTCAACAAAAACCTAAAGAACTAGATCATAATGAATTTGGACAACCAATTGGAGATAATTCAGTTAAATATGCTTCTTTCCTAGGTTGCATGATAAAAGAATTTGTGACATATACATAAGATGGATGGAATGAAGTAGACGAAGAAGTAAAGAATAGGATGTGGAATTGTCTTTAGGTAATGTCTTCGGATACTAAATTTTTCTTGTCCGGTATTATTACAAAATGTAAACATATTTTCATGCATCTTAATGTACAAATGAATTATAATGTTGAGTGGGAAAAGAAATCAATCTTTCAAAAGTTGGCTAAGTTATGGCGTGATAGAAAATCTAAACTACAAATACTTATACGAGAAGCTAATGCTAGTCTATTGGTTTCACGAAATTTTAGTCTTTTGAAGCCTGAATTTATAGATCAAAATCAATGGAAATTGTTTGTAAAGAGGACACTATCATCTTCCTTTCAAGTAAGTATTAATTAACAAATCTTACTTTTAATGGTTAAAGTTTCTTTTGTTATTTTATGTGCTTCATATACATTATTTAGTTTTACATCTATATTGTAGTTACATGACTGTTTAAGGTTGTAGTTTTACATCTGAGATGCTTGACCATGTGGCATCTCCCAATGCATTGACTGCTTTGACAACTTTATCAAAATCTAAGCTTGAAGATATGCTTTTTCTATTTTCATCAATTGCAAGAATGTGTGAGCTATTAGAACCAACCGTATTTTGAGCCAACTTTAAGAGATCGAGTAGACAAATTGGGATGTTTGTGTTGGTTAGGCTTTGATCTAGGGAAAGGTTTATATATAATTGACATTCTATGATTCCTTGCTCCCTGGTTCAGTTAGAAATGAGAAAAAAATAGAAACTGAGATAAGGGAATCACCAGATGGGGGCATTGATCTCAACTTGAGACTTTAGGAATTCTTCAGATTTTGGCTCTGAACAAGTTAGAATGGTAGGGTAACAATCAAGGTGAAAGCAGCCAAGGTAGCAGATTTGGTCTCAACAAGCATATTAGGTCATTATATTTCAATCCTTATGGCTTATTAGGATTCACATAAACTATTTATGCTCTACTTTTGCAACCTCACTGATTTATGCTGCTTATAAATACATTAGGTCATTATATCTCAAGCCCTATGGCTTATTAGGATTCACATGAATCATTTATACTCTGCTTTTGCAACCTCACTGATTTATGTGTCATACATGACAGTAATACAGTAGTAGCTCTATACTTTCCCTCAGTATAGAAATTGTTTCCACAACTTAGTTGCTACATGGTAGCTTGTGGAGCTAAACTACCAAGAAATTCTTCCCATCAACCTGCATTATCTTGATCCACACTCTCTGTCTGAAGCTCTCTCACTTACAGATGGAAGCTCTGCATGTGATGCATACATGGAGCCACACCAACACTAGGTTGCTCCTACGCTAACAAGTTACACAATGGTTAGTTGTAATTATCTATTGATTGTCGACTCATGGTGATGGAACTAGTGGAGGCAAAGAAGGATCATCTTGTCAAGGGCATGATGGAGGTCGAATCCTCTTCTTGAGACCACCATGAGATCCACTCAACAAGCGTCATCTCTGTGTCAGCCTGAGCAAACTTCATGCAGACCCACTTCCTTGTTAGAGGCATAGCAACACTTCTATGTGTCACCGGATAATGCACTGCATGCATAAACAATGTGCTAGCAAGGTACCATCACCACCTGTGAGAGCCATTGCACTATTTGATTGTGCAATATTATGTGATTCTCAATGTGCAAACCTAAAATTCATCACATGAACCTCTTTTGCATTCCGGCAACACCTCTTCAAGAGTTGCTTCACATACTCATTCGTGTTTGAGCTACTTGCACAGGTTTATACCAGTTGAAGTAATTTTGTTGTAGAATAAGGAATCATCATCTGCTATAAGTGTGATTGTTGTACGAATTTTATTGTTATCCTTCGTATAGTAGGATCTTCTCATTTATCCTTGTGTTTCCCCCTAATTTAAAGTTTCTATATAAACCTTTTTGTGAGCCACTTGTGAATGTTAACTTAAATGCTGTCCCTTCCATGCAGCATCTTCTAAAATTAAAATGTTCATGTTGCTTTATGTTATTTTGATTAACTCTTTTTTAGAGGGATTATTAGTACTTTTGTTACTTTCTTTCCATATCATATTTTATCTTTTATATCTTAATTACTACTATTTATTTTCATTTCCTTTGTCTAAGTAATTATTATTTATTGATCCAATGAATAATTAATTATATATGAATATGTTAGACATTTTTTTATTCTCAGGAAAAAAGTGCAAAATTCAGAACAATGAGGCAAAATCAAGACCACATTCACACAATGAGTCGTAGAGGTTATGGCCGTTTGGCTTGCATGATGGTAAACAATCTTATTTATCAAACTTTATAAAAAACTTTTACATATACACTTAATTAGTAATATTATTTGTTCTAACACTGTTTATATATTTTATACTTAATGAAAAAGCAAGTCCTGCAGATACACCAATTACACGATCAAAAGTTTGGATTGAAGGTCACAAGAAGAAAAATGGAGAACCTAGTAGTCAAGCTATTGGAGAGAAAATGGTAATAAAACCATCTCTTTATTATTTGTAGAATTCACAAAAAAAAATAGACAATCTAAATTTTTTATTTTATCATTTTTAAAAGTTATCTTTTTTTATTTGCAGAAAGAAATAGAACGGTGTCCACCTAAATCTCACAATATAACTAACATTCTTGATGATGTAATTAGTCTTGTGTTTGGCAAGGAAGCTCGAGGTAAAGTGCGCAGAATGGACTTTGGAGTAGCACCATCGAAAGTTGGAGCATCTGTGCAACATAATGGAACTGTTAAATGACTTGAAAGTACGATGACTAACCTTCAACAAGAAATGCAAGAAATGAGGTTCTTATTTTTTCGAAATATGAGGCAACAAAATGAGCAAGAACAGGTTAGTAATTAAAAATAAAATATATAATATGGAAAAGTTTGTCATCAATTGTCTTAATTACTTTGAGTTATTTTGTATTCTTGTTAGTAAAATTATCTTATGGTGATATTAATTGACACAATTTGTTTATAAAATTAGGTTGTTAGCGGTGGCATTGGTAGCGGTATTGGTAATGATGTTGGTGGTGGTAGTCTTGGAAAAAAAAGTAGTAATGTTAACCAACCTCTAACTGTAGCTCAAGTAATTATTTTGTAATTTTTGTTTTCTAAATTACATATTTGTTATAAAATAGATATGGTAGAATTAATAATTTTGTATTATTATACAGTCAAAAATGAAGGATGTGAGTCATGGAGATATCAGGGATAATGCTAAATGTAAGCTACTTCATTGGTGCGTTGATGGAGTTGTGGCAGAAGGTCGAATTGCATCTACAGATCCAAAAGCAAAAGTGCATCACGTTCTTCTTGGTGGATCATGTTGGAAAGTTTGGATTGATAAAGTTTTTTAGAGAAGGTGGACCTAATTAGATCAAATGATGATCATGTTTTTTCTCGAGGATGCAATAGGAAGTAGCTTGGTTATCTAAGTTTATAGTTGTGTATGACTTATATAGATTCTATTTATTGTAAAGACATATACTCTTTTGTACAAAAGAAATTATGTTACTAAGTGAATTTTTTTATTACTAGTTTTGATTCTTTTACTTAAGTGATGTTTATGGTTGAATGTGATATTATAATTGTTTGAGTTTTAATTTTATAATTGCGTGTATGTGGTATATGTATGTGATATTATAATTTACGTGTGGTATTATAATTGTATGTAGTATTGTAATTTGTGTGGTATCTGTATGTGGTATTTGAATGATTGTAACTGCAGTGCGCGATGCACACAACGAATGATGTTGATTGCTCATAACTGTAGCGCGTAGCGCACGCTACGAATGCTTGTAACTGCAGCGTGCGATGCACACTGCGAATGTTGTTGATTACTCTTAATTATAGCACGACGTGCGCGCAGTGAATATTTGTAACCGCAACGTGCGGTGCATGTTGCGAAAACTCATAATGGCAGCGTTCGATGCACGCTGCGAAAGCACTTAACCGCAGCATGCGGTGCGTGCTGTCGATGTTTTATGACTTTTACAGCTTGCAGTTATGCAGCGTGCAATGTGCGCTGCGGATAGCAAATTTGCACACCGTGGAAAGTCATATTTGGTGTAGTGTACAAGCTGTATTTACTTTATCATTCTTTTATTCTTGTACTTTATAAATTGTAAGACGGGTTTTTCCGCCTCCAGAAAGCTTTCAGAAAGGAGGCCACTAGTGGACTCATGCTTAAGAGCGTAGGCCTTGGACGTACTAACCCTAGGAAGTTGGAAACCAAGTAAATCCCCCAAGTATTCTTTCCTTTAAGTTTTATTATATTCCGCTGCGACTAACACTTTGATAGAAAGAATAAACAAAATCGAAGCGAAAAGCCGTTATTCCCCCCTCTCTCGACCACACCGATCCTACAACTGGTATTTAAAAATCAACACCATAGTGATATTGTTGCATTTAATCAAAGGAGATAATAGAGAATTTTATTTTAATTTAAGAAAAAGTAGAGAAAAATTATTGCATGTAAATGCAAGAAAGATTATTGCATGTAGTGCCTATATATATATATATATTCCATTTTAATATTTAAGTAAAAAGACTCAATTTTCTAATTCATTTTCATAGTTTAATAAGATGAAACAAGTAGGGTTGTAAATAAATCCAGTTTTGTGTATTAATTCAGTCAAAGAGTTAAAAATGAGGTTTAATTTTTTTTATCAAGTTTAGTTAAATTTGATTTATTTAGATGTTATTCATATTTTGTATATTATATATGAAAAGTTGTTCAAGGTTGAGTTTATAAGTTTTATTTGATTATTAAGTTTATTTATTTATCATGTGGATGATAATTTTATTGATGAATACTATTCTTAAGTTTTGTTCGTGAATTATATTCATGAACATTATTCATAAATTTTATTAAACAGTTCATTATTCTTGTTTTGTTTAATTAAATTTATGTAGCCGTCAGAGTTATAGTATCACAGAAGGACATTAAGTTATCACCTAAGTATTTACGGTTCGATCTCTAGCTATAGCATAATTATAGAGATTTTTTCTCAAAATATGATACAAAATCACGGGATACTAGGATTCTGGACTGACCATCATAAATACTTCTCAATGTACCCTAACGATCGATGAAAAACTTTAGATTTAGTGCTACATAGTTCATCATTTTCTTAATTAAATTTATGTGTGGAATGAAAATAAATAAATTTTTATTAAATTAAATATTAAATTTATTTATGAATATTTGGTTCATTTACATAATCTAATGCAATTGATTAAAGGTTGAATGTGTTGAGCAAGTTGGAGAGAACAACTTTGGTGTAGGGTCAGACATTGTAACGGTTAATCAGTTATTTAAAATTTAAACCTCAGGCACATGTTAAGGTATTTTTTTTATTGGTAAGACAAATTTAAGGCATCCGTAGTGATTAGAATCTACTCTGAGCTCCTTCGTTGCCACGTCTATGCCACATCAAAAGTTAAAAACCTTATACCTCTTTCCACTATCAAAAAACCTCTCAACAATTTCTTCATGGGTCTCACACTTTTCATTATATATATTTCATTATCTCTTCTTCATATTTATATTTATATAATTAAATTTTAATAAAATTTAAATTCATAAATTACTAACATAAAATAACTTTCATAATTAAAAAAATTACATAAATATCACAATACATATATCGCAATTAATAAATTATTTTTTCACTGACTATAATTATAGCGTGCCCAGATATACTCAACTAAGTCGGCTCGAAGTTGATGATGTAGTTGATTATCACGTAGCTCGTAATTTCTGCGGATGTATGCTTGGAATTCTTGAGTGGAGCCTTGAAATATTTGTGATTGAGAATCTCCTTCATCATCCGACCAATTGACTGCTGCATCTCCCTCATTCTCAATAATCATGTTGTGCAAAATAATACAGGTATACATGATGTCCTTCAAATTACACTTGTACCAAAATCGTCCTGGACCTTTTATCATTGCCCATCGTGATTGGAGCACCCCAAATGCCCTCTCGACATCCTTTCTCACGGCCTCCTGTCGTTCTTTAAATATTTTCTTTTGGGATCCTGGGGACATGGAAAGCTCTTGACGAAAGTAGCCCATTCTGGATAGATCCCATCGGTCAGATAATATCTTTTTGTATATTGTGTATTATTAATCATAAAATTAACCTCGGGTGCATTCCCTTGTAAGACGTCGTTGAATAACGGTGATTCGTTAAGCGCATTGATATCATTACGTGACCCTGCAATCCCCAAAAAGGCATGTCATATCCACAAGTCCGAAGATGCAATGACTTCGAGCACAATTGTTGGGACGCCATGATCTCCTCGAGTAAACTGGCCTTTCCAAGCGACGGGGCAATTTTTCCATTGTCAATGCATACAATCAAGACTGCCCAACATGCCAGGGAAACCATGTCTCTACTCATGCATTTCAAGCAAGTGTTGGATATCGTTAGCATTAGGTCTTTTTAAATATTGGGCTCCGAACACTTCAATTACACATCGACAAAAGTTGAATAAACATTGGATGACAGTTGTTTCAGCAATCCGTAGATACTCATCATAATGATCAGCAGGGACTCCATACGCCAATTGACGAATAGCTTCTGTGCATTTCTGAAGTGGTGACAAACCTTTTTTCCCCGCTGCATCGACCTTCCATTGAAAATATTCGGAATGATTTTTCACGGCAACAACTATACGAAGGAATAGCTATTTTTTCATTCGAAATCGACGTCAAAATATGTCATCAGGATATACCGGATCATCAGAAAAGTAATCATTGAAAAGACGAGCATGTCCAACTTCACGATCCCGATTCAAATATCTTCTCCTCTGTGTTCTACCGGAAGAACTTTGAGCTCTTTGATGTACCATTTGTCGCTGCTCATATAGTTGGAGTATTCTTCGTTCATCTATATCCTCCGCATCTTCCGCCAATTCATTTCTCCAAAATTCATAGAGCATAGATCAATTTGGATTTTGAGTCATTTGAAATAAATCAAGATATTTTTGTAGTTGAAAATATAGAGAGTTGAGAAAAGAAATCGAACGTAAAGATAACAAGGAGATGAATGAAAAATATAAAATCGATCATGTATTTATAAAAAAAAATTAAATTAAAAAAATAAAGTTAACCGTTGAACAACGGCTATTTTAGCCGTTGTTCAACGGCATAACATACAAAGACTATTATTCTACCTCTTATTTTTTATTTTTTATAATTATTAAAAAAAATTAATATAAAAAAAAAATAAAAAACACGACAAAGCGGCTCCATAACTACGGACCGCTTCGTTGTGTGAAATGAAAAATCTCCCTCCCACTATGAGTGGGAGATTTCTCCCTCATGACATGTCTGTAGTGGGAGCTCCGAAGGAGCTCCTACTATGGATACTCTAAGGACAATGATCAGTCTGTACTGATAATTATGATCATTTCCTAATTTACTTGATGGACGAGACGTGCAATCGAACCAAGATGGAAAAAAAAACTAAAGAGAGAGAAAGAGAGAAAACTTGTAAATTGGGTGATCGTGGCAGATCATTCAACTTGAAATTCTTTCCCACGACAAAGCATGTGATCTTGGCATCTTCCAAATTGGCAAAAGCAGGACGACAAGCGCACGCCCTGCGTCGTCACCTATTGGCTGCACCACGTGAACTGACACCCTACTTCACGTGCGAGACAACTCCTTGAGGGCGACCAACGAATTAAGCTCACCGCTTCTTAAATATTATTATTATTATTATTACATAAAAATAAGTGATTGTTGTTAATACTAAACATCCCTTTCAGTAATTCTCCTATTAATACTCTATTTTCTTTCTCCCCTTCTCTGGGCATCTGTAGTGTGGGATCTAGAAAACAAGAAGAGATTTTCTTTTTCTCTTCTCTTATATTTTTTTTTTTGTTTTTGGCTCCGTGGGCAGCTCAAGCTCAAGATGGTTTCAAATGGCTGCATTTGCACCTGCACCTGAAGAGGTATATGTCACTAATGGATGAACAGGCTTGAGGTATATCTCATTCTCATTCTTTAGGTGCAGTGGCCAATGCAACGGTTTGCATTCCATCTTTTCTTTTTTCTTCGGGTTCTTTTATGTTCTGTATTTTAAAAAAAAAATCTAGTCATATTTAAATTAACAGAAATAAACTTCCATACAAAGATTTTTTATTTAAAAAAAAAAATCTTTCTCATTCCCTTTTCTATCTGTCTCAGGAACTCGAGACCAGTTGTTTTTAACTGCTGTTTTTTTAGTGTATTTTTCCTTCAGAATTTGTATATTGATTTTGCTGAATTAAAGCCTTTTTTATTATCATAATGCTGTTTTTGGTTTCTGTTTCTGATATTAGTTGATCCTATCTAAAAACACAGTAAAAATGTAGGCGGGATAGATACTGCTATTGATGTGGAGAAAAGGTTGCGGACTAGAGTGAAAAGGGCTCCTAATGTCTTCTTCCTCTCTGCGCATACAAAAAAGTAAATTAACAGAACGTTAGAGCGAGAATCAAGGAAGAGGTTCCTAGTACAACCACTCCTAGCGCTCAAGTCAGTATGGTGACCGAGCCACGAAAATGGACGAGTAGTAGTTTTCTAGTAAAATGTGTATGTGTATGTGTGAGCGTCTGAAAGTACCTGATCAACGGAGAGGACTTCCCTTTTAACATCGCCTCTCATAACCTTTATAATAATCATGCGACAAAAAATATTCAGTATCAGAAGATGTTGGGTAATGGAAGATGTATAGTTTAGAAGAAATCTTCTGTTACATGTGTAATAATAGTTTTGTGTAACTGCTTCAATAATGATAAAAGCAAAGCAACCACCCTTATAAGAAGGTTTTGTTGCATATATATATCAAATATCGAAATATTATCTGACAAATAGCTATTATTTTATGACAGATTACTGTGATTCTTTGACAATACGATCTTTTGAGGAAGTTCGACCAGATCTTTATCCGACCGGTAGTATATTATATTGGCAGATCAATATATAAGAAGCAGAGTACCGAGTCCCGTAAGGTCGTCTATCCCCTAAGCCAGTCAGCTATATACTATGTGATGTTGGGGATTTAATATTGAAGCAATAAGAGACCAAGTTCCATAGGTTCAACTAGCTCTATGATCGACTGGTCATATGTTGGGATACTTTCCTTTAAAGGATAGGGAACTGAATCCCGAGAGATCCGATCGGTACTTTAAACCGATCATCTGTATGATAGGAGACTTGACTTTGAAGTGATAATCCGATATCTAGAAGTTTGGCCGAGTCTATAATAAGAATTGCCTTATATATTTATCTTCTGTACATATGAGAGATGGGCATACTGAGCTATGTAAACCTAACCAACGTTGTTACCAACTAGCTATATAAAGGAGGGTTGGCTTGTACACTCGTTCGACCATAGGGTCATTCAGGCTATGTGTATGCATTGGTATTGAGCCCCCTAAGTTTGACTGGTTTTAGGGCCGAGCATTCCTATGGTGAGTTATATTGCAGAAGTGGGAAGCTGGATCTGTAGACTTGTTCCGGAGTGTAAGGTCGGTCGGATTTGCTTTGTGTATCTTGGCAATGAGTGGAGCAACAAGCTCCCTAAGTCTGATCTGCTTAAGGGTCAACTACCCATATGCTGAAAGACTTGTACTATGAGAATGGGAAGTTGAGTCCTCTGAATCCGACCTGATTTATGACTGACCGAATTTGTGGTAGGTCGGCCATCCCTTGAACCCAATCAGCTATTAGCTGATTGGATATATAATAAGTATCCTAGCACATGAATGGTGCATTAGGTCCCTTGGGTCTGACCTACTCTTTGGTCGGTTGTCCTCGTACTAAAGGCTTTAACGTTGGGCGAGGAGCAATAATCCGCTGAGAGTGACCCGTTGGCTGCCACCTTCCCTTGACTTTGATTGCCACCTCACTTTGACTATCACATCATACTTGGGTCCACTCGTAACATCCCATATCACTATTCTCCCATTCAAGTCTAGTCGAAGGAGGCTCATAACCGACTCACTGAGCCAAGTCTTATCTTAGCCAGATCACCCAACTTATTAGTCCGACCGGCTGGACATGATTCTGATCCGACTATCCGACCATGTTCCCACTCGCACTTTAAATATTGAGATTAGCTTTTATCTTGGAAAGAAAGCTTTTGACAATCCAAGTAATTAGCCAATGATTTATGGGAAGGTATTTTTTAGTGTAATGATGCAGTTGTCTTATCCATTATAAATGTTGATTTATGGTTAAGTGTCATGTGTCCCACTACCTCATTCTTCAAAGTGACAACTGATGCACATCTTTTTATATGGACCAACGACACTATAAAATATCGAACTAGATAATAATTAAATAATAAGATTAATGGGCGAATAATCTTATTGGAATTTTTTTGAAATTTTTAGAAATTTTTCTGGAATTAATCGGAGCACGTACTACATATTTTGAGGGGATGCATTTATGGACTCAAGAAAAAGTCTGTTTGGAATACCCAGAGATGGGAGTTGATTGAGGAACTCATCTAGGGCTTAATCAAATATACCTAGGTTTATAAATTCATTTCTCTTCTTTGCCCGTGCCCTAGCTTCCCCCACAGCGCCGTGCCTCCTTCATCCCCGAGCCCCCTCCCGCTCGCGAACCTGCTCTCCAAAACCCGCCGACTACAAGCTCTGCTGAGTCCTCGTTCCCGTGCCCTAAGCCCGACGTCGCCACCATTGTACCACCCATCGCCGCCGCGCACGATCATCAGCCGCGACCGCTTCTCCCGCCGACTCCTCTCCGAGCTCTCACGCAAGCACCTAGCATCGTCGACCCTCTCCTTGCACGAGCACCCCAGACGCCACCTCTTCCCTCTGCCCTAGCGCCGGTCGCCCGATCCACTGCCACCTCCGGCCACGACGAGAGCTAGCCAACAAGTACACCTTTATGTTAGTATAATTTCCATGAGGTAAGGGCTAGATGCATAGGAGCAGTGGGATATGCCGACTGTGATGATTATTTTGGTTGATCGAGATACGATTCGAGGTTTTCTTGCGGCTCGTTTTGGTTTCTAGTATCAGATTTTGAAAGTTGCTACTGTTTTGGTTGCTTCTTGCGGATTGTGCTGGATTTGTTGGTGGATTGAGTCTGGATTAGAGTTGCTCTTGCCTTTCCCTATTGTTTCTGGAATTCTCGGACAGATTTTGGGTGGTTTAAGCTGTAAATGATGGAAATTACTCGTTCGATTTAGAGGGTTAGTTCGATTCAATGTAATTTTGTTCAAACCTAATTGTTGTTCCTCCATGCCCTGTGAAGTAATCGGTTGTGTTTGAACTTGAGGAAATTTTGGGTTCTATTCAATGTTGCTCTGATATTCAATATAGCTGTGGATTTCCAATGTTTATTCAAAAGATTTCGATGTGTTAACTGGTGATTTTTGGTTCGTTGTGTGCTTTTAAAGTTCTGGACTGGTGTGGATTTTAATTAAGGATTTATTGATTGGATTAATCGAGGTAAATCGACGATTAGGCTTGACTAATACTCATTGCGATGGAGGGTTACCTTATTGGTTTTGGGAACTAGGTTTAGTTAGTTGATATATAGCATGATTAGCTAAACTGTACATCATGTGATTTGTAGGATTTTGATTCGAGACAAGCATCTCGATGTGGGATTAATTAGCACGATCTACACATAAGGCGGGTACTTCTTACTTTGTCTCTTTAGTTCTTTGAACTTAGTACATGAGGTATGTTTGGATAAGGATTGTTTTACCTCAACTCCACTCTTATTTACTTGCGCTTGATACTTCCACCCAAACCTTTGAGTTATTCGTTTCTATATTCATACATTCTCTTGTTGTCATCTATGATATTTAGCAGATACTAGATACCATGTTTGCATGTTTTGATTGTTATTTAGTTATGTTTTGTATTGAGCATGCTGGCCTCCTGTAGCATACATGATTCTTGTTTATATATATATATATATCATGACAGACATGTTAATGATCAATTCTCCCTTGCGGTCGACAGAGTCGTTGACCAGGGCCGCATCCTCTGCCACTCGATAGAGTGGTAGCTGGAGTTGATGCCGCTTGTCCTGTCGTGCCGCACTCGGCCACTTGCAGTTGGTGGTAGCTGGAGTTGCGAGCAGCAGGGACCCCCTTCGCTGTGTAGCTAGTTAGCTACTCAGCACATGTCCATCCGGTCACTCGAGAGTAATGGCAGCTTTTGGGTGGTACAGTTGTCATCGATCCGGCCTCTTGACCATACAGGGGTCATGGTGCAGAAAGGTGGGCGGGTGACCATCTGTGCATACGCTTTTATTATACTTGCTTTGGCTGCTGCTGTTTACATATGTTGTTATTGCATACTTATGCTGCTGTGGTATATATATATGTTGTCGTTACTTCTTGCTGTTGTTCACTTATGCTGATATGCTGCCTTATGCTGAGATATACTCTCATTGTAGGTGGTTAGACCTTGGGTTATTTATTGGAAATGTTTATATACCTTACGCATTACCTCTGTAAGTATGAGCAGTACTGTAGCAGATTAGTTCTACTCCTGACCTTCTATTACCTAGCCTAGGATATGACTTCAGGTATGAGCATTGATTATGGTTTTATTTTGTATCTGTTACTTCCCTTATGAAACTGTATTTCTTTTGGCATTTTCTATTTGTATATTATGTTCATGCACTATCTTTCCTTACCCGCTGAGTTCCAATACTCACCACCCCATAAAATGGTTTTCTTTCGCCAGATAGCAGTAGATGATTCGTGGATGCTTGGAGAGATGTCGGCTGCCAGTCTTGGGTCCTGCGCTATATCGGTTTATTTCCGCTTTACTTGTATTTTTGTATATAGCGGCTTTAGCATTGTATGAATTGGTCTGTGTTTAGTGTTTGATTCGTGGTTTTTGCTTTCGAGATCTTGTGGTGGTGGAAACCTAATTGGCTAGTAAACTTTAGTTGTGGATTGTTCGTATTATTTTATGTTTTTCCGTTGGGCATGTTTCCAGCCGTGTGGGTTGTTATTAATTGCGTGGTTATTTTCATTTTGTCCAGCCGGGTAGGCTGAGTATATTAATTGCGTGGTTGTACTTATATCCAGTCGTGTGGGTTGTTGTATTATGTTATATGTTTGTGTGTATGTATTTATTACTTCATATTGTCACCCGTACAGGGGAGATGCTGTCGGATTTTTGTTTGGCGGAGACTCTCTAGGGCGTGACAGACACTCTCTCCTTTCCAATCCAACGATTGTCAATGATCAAGCCGTTTTAATCAAACGATTGAGATTGGAAGATCTCTCATAGTTTGCGCTTAAAAACCCTATTCGATGAAAAAGAAGATTATTTGTGTTGTGTCTTCTCTCACTCTCTTCTGACTATTTCACTTGACAAACTTCTCCTTACAATTTGCGTCAGTAAGTTCTTTCTCTGATTCTTCTTTGTCTTCACTACATTTTTCCATGGCTCAAGAATCCTTTGTTCCTTGGTACATCTTTACCTGCTCAGATTTTGACAATTGTGATCAAGAAGTGATCCGCCTGCAATACGAAATCCCCAAAAGCTACCGCTTAAGCCTTCCCCCCAAGATTGTCCTCATCGTCCACCTCTGCGTTTTGTTACTTTCTTTAAAGATCAACTTCTAACCGATTTTCGCTTCCCAATCCCCTCATTTCTTTTTGAAGTAGGTCATTATTTTAACATCTCGCTCCAAAAGCTTGCACCAAACACCTTCCGTACTATGTGAGGGATGTTTATTTTATTTTTCTTGTATGACATTCCTATGACTCCTCGTAACTTTCATTACTTTTCGTACCCCAAAAAATAGGAGTCGGGAATCTTTTTGTTCCAATCCCGTCCCAAAGTAGTGTTCTTTAAGGACTTACCTTCCTGGCATAATGGATGGAAATCTCATTTCTTTTTTATTCAAATACCTCAATCTGTTTCCTGGCCGACCGAATGACGGTCCGACCTACCTCCTATTCCTGACCTAGGGAACTTTAAGCATGATCCTGTTGGAGTGTAGACTTAAAAGTTTAGCTTTTGTACACATTTATTTTGAAATAAAGAATCACATTGGTCAAATGTTTACATTTATTTGTTAAATGTAATTGTTCAATTAATTTATGTAGTAGATAACATGGAGTGTGGAGTCACACTTAGAAGATCATGTTGTCGGTTATCTATAAATTATAAACAGTTGCTCACGACTAAGATGGAAAGGAACAAACCATCAGAATAGACGTAGTGTAATTAAGTATTAGTTTATCTTGACTAATAAATTACACTGATGCACTTTAAGTGTATTGAGTAGGATCATTTAGGTAAGTTCTTTTTGTACTGACTTAGTGAAAGAACTAGATCTTAGTTATTATGGAAGTGTATGCTCTTAATCCTAATATAATAACAAGCATGTATATTTAATATTTATTTCTTTGACTTATCAAAGGGTGAGGTTTAGCTCGATAAATCAATATACCTGATAAGTTGGGAAATGATATTACTTATAGTATGTGTTGTTGATTATAGAAGGAATCTGTGTCCTAGTTATCTAGGTTCAGAATGTCCCCAAGAGGAGCTCATAAGGATTGCCATATTAAACCCTGCAGGTGGAACTAGTCCAACATGACAATAAAGTTGAGTGGTACTACTCTTGGAGCTAGATATTAATTAAATGAGTTGTCAGTAACTCACATAATTAATAGACATTCGTAATCTTAAACACAGGGTGACTAACACACTCATGATAAGAAGGAGCCCATAATGTAATTTGTGATTGGTGCGGTAGTGCGGTAATAACTCTCTAGTGGAATGAGTTATTATCGATGAACTTGAGTTGTGTGTTCGGGACAAACACGGGATACTCAAGCTCATCGGAAGGCCAAAACCAATTTCTCCTCTAGGTCCCTGTTGTAGCCTCAATAAAGCCTCAAGTTCATCCAAAGAAAAGTCTATCTTGGTGTCCAAGAAAGGGCCGGTTCATTGCTTGGTGACCAAGCAATGGCCCACCACATATTCTCTAGAAGTGGTCGTCCCTTGCCTTGGGCAAGGGGGCCGACCGCAATATTTAAATTAGGAAGGTTGTTTTTGAATTTTTAAATTTCCTCAGATATTTACAATTTGTAAAAAGAGATATTTTTAAAAAATTTATAAAATTTTCCTAATTTAAATTAGCCCACAAGGTTTTAAAAGAGAGTTGTAAAATTTATAAAACTTTCTTTTAAAAAGAAATATTATTAGAGATGTTTTAAATTTTAAAACTTGGTTTTAAATTTTAAAACTTTCCTTTCAATATCCACATTAAAAAAAAAAGAGTTTGTAAAATTTTATTAGAAGTTTTCTTCTTTTAAAATTTTATAAAAAAATTTTCTTTCTTTTCCTTTTAATAAGTGACCGGCCACCTTGCTTGGTGCCCAAGCAAGGGGCCGGTCAAATAATTAAACATCAACAAATAGTTGTTTAATTAATAAATCAATCCAGGATTGATTAATTAAAAGGAAAGAAAAAGAAAAAATTAAAAGGAAATAGGAATGAGTCTAATTTTTTATAAAACTCTTTCCATAATTTTCCGTTGGGAAACTAATATAAAAAGGGGGTGAGGGGAGGCCTTGAAAAACATAACAATTGATATTGTGTTGTTGGAGATCATCAAGTGGTCGGCCCCTCTCCCTCTCTTCCCTTTGCTCTCTTTTGCTCCTTTGTGGTGGTGGTGGCCGAATTCTAGAGAAGGAGGAGAAGCTTTCCGGGTGGTGTTCGTCTTGGAGGATCGTCGCCCACACGACATCCAAGAGGAGGCGAGGGATACGGCAGAAGATCTCGAGGTTTTTAGCATACAAGGAAGAGGTATAACTAGTATTTAATTTCCGCATCATACTAGTTAATTTTTCTTTGTATAAATACCAAATACAAGAAGCATTCGATTCTTGTTTTTCGAATTTAATTTCGATGTTGTGTTCTTTTTCTTTTTTCCTTGTGATTTGATTGTTCCTTTTGGTTAACCTAGAGTTATATAAGGAAATTAAATATTAACTTTCCTTAAAAGGCTTTGTCTAGTCAGTGGTGGTTGCTCCCATATCCAAGAAGGCCAAGTGCCTCGCCATGCAGTACTGGAAGCCAATTTTGGAAACTAATATTTAATTAAATTTATAACCTAGGTGATTTGGATCAAACGTGTTAAGTTCCGCAGGAGATCCAAATTTAAACCTAAAAGAACATATAAGTTAAACTTGGAATCAAACGTGTTAAGTTCCGCAGGAGATACAAGTTTAACTTAAAAGAACACATGGTAGCTAGGAAAGGTTCAGATCACATACAAAATTTTTGTACAGTGGAGCCATTGGGTTTTCCGAGTAGCAACCAACAGATCCAACCTTCATCTCTATCTCGAAGAAGCTGGTTGGCATAAAATTCAAGGCTCCCAAGTTGTTGCACAAGGGCATGCTTTTCTTGATCGGATTGAGCCCTGTCCAAACGTCACTCCCTTATTATTTCGGTAAGCATCAACAACTTAGCCATTGTGTTATCACTAACTAAGGTCTTCTTGATTTTATGTAGTGGATGCTTTTTTCGAGGCTCTGGTTTTTTAGCGTCTGCAACTAGAAGAGGAAGAGTTGACTCGGTAGGAGCAACTGCTTTTAGCTGAGTGACAAATTCAACCGGCTGGCCCTTTAGGAGAGGCTTCAAGTAGCCGAGTTGGCTCGCTGGAGGACACTACTGTGGGCAGAACCTTGGTAAGAGAAGCAATGGGAAGAGAAGATGGTGAACGTGAAAAAGTCGGAGAGTTGCCCAGATAGGATGTTGTTGGTTGCTACTCGGAAAGCCTATAGGTTCCACTGTACAAAAATTTTGTACAAAGGTCTGAACCTTTTCCTAGCTACCATGTGTTCTTTTAAATTAAATTTTGGATCTCCTGCGGAACTTAACACGTTTGATCCAAAACTTAATCTATTTGTTCTTTTAGGTTTTGACTTGGATCTCCTGCGGAACTTAACACGTTCGACCCAAGTCTCCTTAAGTTATTAATTCCATTAAATATCAATTTCCATAAAAGGTTCCCAGTACTGACGTGGCGAGGCACATGGCCTTCTTGGATATGGGAGCAACCACCACCGACTAGACAAAACCTTTAATAGAAAGCTAATATTTAATTTCCTAAAATAACTTTAGGTTAACCAAAGAGAACAATCAAATCACAAGGAAAAGAAAGAAACAAAAGAACACAACTTCGAAAAAACCATATTCGAAATACTAGAACGTAAGCCTCTTGTATTTGGTATTATTTCCATAAATAACTAGCATGATGCGGAAATAGAAATTACTAGTTATACCTTGTAGAAAAACCTCTTGATCTTCTACCGTATTCCTCTTCTAACCTCGGACGTTGTGTGGGCAACGATCTTCCAAGATGAGAAACCACCAACCACCTTCTTCTCCTCCAAGCAAGGTTCGGCCCACAAAGGAAACTTCACCAAGGAGGAAAAACAAAATACTAACCAAGCTCCAAGAGATGCTAGCTTTCTCTCCTTCTTCTTCTTCTTCTCCGAGTAGTATCCGCCACCACAAGAACTCCAAGGGAGAGGGAGAGGTTCGGCCACCACAAGAGGAAGAGAAGAAGATGATGGCCGGCCACACCAAGGAGCAAAAGATGGAGAGGAATAATAGATGTTGTGTCTTGTGAAGGCACCCTCACCCCTTCTTTTATATTCCTTGGCCTAGGTAAATTAGGAAATTTAATTACAACAAATTTTCCTTAATTTCCTTGACATGATTTAATTGAGAAAAATAAAATAATATTTCCCCAATTAAACAATGATGGCGGCCACATCAAGAGGAAACAAATTGGACAAGTTTTAATCAACAATTAAAACTTTCCTTATTTGTTTCGAAATTTTAAAAATAAAATTTCTCTTTAAAATCTCTTCATGGTTAATAAAAGGAAATATCTATAATTTTAATTTTATTAACATGTGAATAATTTTAAAGAGAAAATAAAAACTCTCCAATCTACAAATAAGGAAAGAGATCTAATCTCTTTCTTTAATCTTTTGTAAAACTTTTACAAGAGAGATATTTTAATTTTAATTCTCTTTAAAATATATCTTCCACATAATAATAAAATCTAAAATTAAATTTCTTTTTTATTTAATTATGGCCGGCCCTACTAGCTTGGGTTCAAGCTAGGGCCGGCCACCTTAAACCCAAGCTTAGGCCGGCCCTAGCTTGGTTCCCAAGCTAGCTTGGCCGGCCCCCTTTAGGTGGGTATAGAAGGTGGGTATATGTGGGTATAGTACTCTATAAATAAGAGGCTACGATAGGGACCGAGAGGAGGAATTGGTTTTGGTCTCCGATAAAATTAAGCATCCCATGTTGCCCAACACACAACTTAATTTTATCAATGATAATTCATTCCACTAGAGAACTATCATTGAACTACCGCACCAATCCCAAATTACATTTTTGGGCTCCTTCTTATTATGAGTGTGTTAGTCTCCCTGTGTTTAAGATATCGAATGTCCACTAATTAAGTGAGTTACTGACAACTCATTTAATTAATATCTAAGTCCAAGAGTAGTACCACTCAACCTTATTATCATGTCGGACTAAGTCCACCTGCAGGGTTTAACATGACAATCTTTATGAGCTCCTCTTGAGGACATTATCAACCTAGCATCACTAGGACACAGTTTCCTTCTATAATCAACAACACACACTATAGGTGATACCATTTCCCAACTTATCGGGTTTATTGATTCATCGAACTAAATCTCACCCATTGATAAATTAAAGAAATAAATATCAAACATATGTGCTTGTTATTATATTAGGATTAAGAGCACACACTTCCATAATAACTGAGGTCTTTGTTCCTTTACAAAGTCAGTATAAAAGAAACGACCTCAAATGGTCCTACTCAATACACTCTGAGTGTACTAGTGTAATTATATAGTCAAGATAAACTAATACCTAATTACACTACGACCTTCTAATGGTTTGTTCCTTTCCATTCTGGTCGTGAGCTACTGTTTATAATTTATAAGGTACTGATAACATCATCTTCTGTATGTGACACCACATACTATGTTATATACAATATAAATTAAATGAACAACTACAAACAAATGTAGATAATTAGACCAAATGTGATTCTTTATTCATAATGAATGTTTACAAAGCTTAGGCTCTCAGTATACACTCCAACAGATGTGACCTCCTCTCGGTCTAGACTGACAGAAGGGAGAGCAGACAATGTCCTCTTAGAAGATTGAGCTGGGGTTTCCTCCCAGACTGTTGTAAGACGGGGGGAAGGCGCATTGATTGGAGATGCCTACCCCTCAGGAACTTGAGTAGAAGGGACGAGATGGCGCCTCTTGTGCCTCCTCCTTAATGGCGTTTGGGGGTCGTAGGATGGAGAGTCTTCGAATGTCAAGAGAGGGTCTGAGAGTAACTCCTCTTCTGTTGAGGGTGCCGCACTCAAAAGTCTTTATCAATTTTCAGCCGTCTATGATCTATTGAAGAAATATCTTCTCCTTCGGCTCCCCGATCGGTCTGTGATTGATTCTTACTGAAGGGTCAATTAATCGAGGCATGAGAATTAGTGATAAACCGATCAGAGGAATACATGCCCATAGAGATGGCTGATGGGTATTCACACGACTTAACCATGACATATTTTGTCTTTCTGATCTTCTTTTATTTCAAACACTTTTTGATGATGTTTATTTTATAAGCACGGGGAGTAGGGATGAGCATGACCCAGAAATTAACGACTCTAGCCCAAGAGAATGAAGCATTAAAGGAGCGTCTATCAGAGTGAGATTCTATGTATGCTCCCACTCGTTCTCCATAGGAAAATTGAGTTCAACTCAACCGGCTAAGCGAACTAGAAAGCCAACTCTAAGAAGCTCAAGCGTCGGTGAGGGATGAGACAAAGAGGACAAATAAATCAGAGGCTGCCCTAAAAATAATTGAAGATAAGCTCCTTTTGAGACAGCTCGGTGAACGAAAGCAATGGTTGATCTGGACGAAAAAATTGTTGAAGTCAAGAGCCTCTCTATCTAGTTGGAGGAGTTGAAGGCTGCTCATGCCGTGGAGATGGCTGCTAAAGAATCCAAGATGATGGCCAAAACCCAGCTGGTATCTAAGCAGCAACACAATCTAGACCCCCAAAGAGCTGCACTAGAGTCCCTGTGGACGAAATTAGAGGCCACCCAAGCTGCCCTAACTGCCTCTAAATATGAGCTGATGGGACTTTCATTTGAGCTGATAGCCTCTCGGGCGGAGCTAACAACCTACCAGGCAAGGGAGGATGAGTGTTTCGAGATAAGAAAAATAGTCCTCCTCCACTCATGGGACTTTAACATGCCGATCATCACTTCTATCAACAAAGCTCTTCTCTTTAGGGTCGATGGTGCGGTTACACAACTCTGGGAGGGGGGATGCTTGGCGTTCAAACTCAGGCTCATTTTCTGGACCACCAAAGACTGGTAAAAGAGTGTCCACCTGGGCTATTCCCTTTTCTCAAATAGTATGTTATATTTCAACTCTCCTCATGGGGAAGGAACTCTATGTAACTAAGGTTTCTTTTTATACAACTAAGTCTTTATAAGGTTTCACCTACTCTTGGTCCACATTTGATCACTTAGATGCTGTTATTTCTCCCAAGTATTCATGATTACTCCATGCGTCTAAGTGGAGGGTTGTCCTAGTCCAATTTAATATACTGAGTAACTCAGAAGTTTGAGCACTTAATTACTAACAAAACCTTGGATATCCAACCAGATTTTAAGTCAATTAGGTATGTGGTAAGAGTTGTGATTAGGCTACAAGGAGGACGAAGCCTTAAAATCCCAAATAAAATTAAATCCGACCAGACTTTAGATGACTTCAACACTAAAAATGTTCGACCGGCTCTTAGGCCAATTGAATATGTGATGAGGACTGTGCTTAAGAGACAGGACGAATGAAGCCTTAAACCCCCGAATGAAATTAAATTCGGTCAGACTTTAGATGACTTCAGTGCTAATAACAAGGAAATGTTCATTGAAGTGTGCTCCGACACTTCAGAATAATGATTTACTTGTCACATATGTCATAAATATACCTTTTCTATTGTCAACATTTGTCTAATAACTTTACTCCTCTGACATGCCAACTGGCACACCATTTTCCATACTCACGACAGTTCACCTCCTTGATCCTATGATTACGATATTTGACCCATCTTTTTATCACTATGATCCAGCGGTCTCACTTTAAAAAGGGGCTTAAAAGGTTTTCTTTAAAAACCCTAGTGCCTTCACCTTCCTGTGTTTTCCTCTTTCTCCACCTTAACGAATCTTCTATTCTCTTGAGTTTCGATAGATTCCCTTTTTCTTCGTTCTCCTTTATCCTTACCCTTGAATTTCTACCATGGATGTTCCTGTGTGTGGTATATACTTCTTACATCGAGCTTTGATGGGGTAGGCCTTGATGACTTTAGATTCACATATGAGGTCCCCAACTCTATACACATGATTATACCTACCGATCGAGACCATCCTCCCCAAAAAAAAAAAAAACTAGTTATATAACCATTTTCAAGAAACAAGTCTTGGTTGGCCTACATTTTCCTATTCCACCATTTTTTTTATTGTGGTGAGCCAATATTTCCACATTCCTCATCAACAATTAATGTAAGTACTCCATGGTAGTTTTGATGTGATCAACCAAATCAAGTTAGGTCCTGTTGTATTTTGATTCTTGTGTCTGAGTGTGCAGGAACTTAGGAGCACATGAAGTTGAGCAAAAGACGCAGCTAGTGAGAAGGACGGCACGAGAGAGAGTCGAAGGATTCAGTGCGTCTGAGGGATGAGGTGTTATGGAAGAGTACGTTGACAGATGAAAAGGAGGCACACAGTATTTTCAAAGGATGAGGAGCCAAAGCGGAAGCATGCTCGAGGAGAAGGCCAAAAAATGGGTTCGGGTGAGCCCTATTCCGGATGGCCAAAATCACCCAAGCGAAAGGAGAGAAACTGGACAATCAACAAGGAGTTGACTATCCGGGCACTTAGACCAAGTCCAAGCTCCCAGACTGTCCGGGTGCCTCCTCGATGCGCCCTTGTCGAAGGCAGTCCGAGCACCTGGAGTTGTTCCAAGTGCCCAGACTAGATACGGTTTATCAACTCGAGCCATTACGAGATGTTACGACGTGGATAAAGTTTTATCCACACCCAGATGCCCAGAGCCCTTCCAGGTGCCCGAACCGTGCTACGTTAGCAAATGGACAGTTTCAACCAATGGGGTATAAATAAAGCCCTGGTCTTCTCCTTTTTGAACAACACACATTGTACTTCAAGTTTCTTTCTATTTTCCATTTCTGAGTGTCATTTTCGTGTATGAGGCTTCTCCGCCTCTGACATTTTGTTCAAGAAGGAGATCTTCTTACTGAGTTGACTTTCCTTGGAGTAGCAATCCTTTAATTGTAAACCAAGTAAAAATTTATATGTCTCGTACTCTTTTAATTCTATTCTTTTTTTATTAAATGTGTAATTGCTAAAGACTGATTGTTTGAGAAAGGTGTTTGCTGTTTTATTTTCTGCAGGGCAATTCACCCCTCTCTTGCCAGCCTCAAGGGACTTACAATTGGTATTAGAGCTCAACCGCTTTAGAAGGACTAATCGTCGAACGAAGCACAAAAGATGATGGCTAGAACAAGCATCCACCCGCCGAAGTTCGAGGGAGACTTCGCACATTGGAAGAAGAAAATGGAGGTATATTTCAAAACTGATTGTGACATTTTCTAATCTTGAAAAATGATTTTTGCAGTACCTACTGATAGCAACGGGGAGTTAAAGAAAGAAGAAAGATGGACAAAGAAGGAACAAGCTGAGTTTGTGGCCAATGGGAAAGCAGAATTCCATCTGCTAAGTGTGTTGTCACCACAAGAAGTAAACAGAATCGAAGTCTACAAGTCTGTAAAAGACCTCTGAAAAAAATTCCTAGAGCTTCATGAAGGATCCTCTAAAGCCAAGCTCGCAAGAAAAATTCTTTTTCAGAATCAATTAACGAATCTATGACTAAAGGAAGGTAAAACAGTTCCTTAACTGCATGCCAAGCTAAAGGAACTAGTCACCGAACTCACGAATCTCGAAAAAAAGATAACCAACTGAGATTTGCTAAGGTATGCGCTTAACACTTTTCCTAGAACACCTAAATGGTCATTTCTAGTAAATGCATATTACACCTCTAGAGACTTAGAGGTAAGTAATTTAGAAGAATTATTTTCCACTTTTGAAATTCATGAGTCTAGATGTGTATATCTAAAGAAGTAGTCAAAGAAGAACATTGTCTTAAAGGCAAAAATAGACGAACCAAGTTCCGAAACATCCCTCAACGATGACGAAATAACATTTATGGTATAGAAGTTTAAAAAAAATAAAACTAAATTCAATCAAGTGCAGGCCAAAAGAAGAAAAAGGAAAGTGAGATGCTATCATTGCAATGAAGAAGGTCATGTCAAAGACGACTGCCCAAAACTGAAGAACAAGAACAAGGACAAAAGACTAACCCAAACAAAGCACAAAAACTTAAAGACGACGTTGGATGAAACGTCATCATCAGAGTCAAAGATTGAAGTCCTTACCGGACTTGAAATGATGGCAAGTCACGAAGAAGATGACAAAGCAAACTCATCCGAAATGAGTATCAAGAGCATCGATGAAAAGGGAGCAACGTCAGAAGGAACCAGCAATACAGGGGGAGCTTCAGATAACGGGATCGACGAGGTAAGTCAGGTATGGTCTCTACCTCCTGACCAGTTATATAAATTTATTAAAAATGTTATCAAAAATATTCTGTCAATTAGAAAGTAAGAATAAAAAATTATTAAAAGAAAACAAAGGGCTAAAAGGAACTTTAGTCAAATTTTGTCGACTAGAAGATTTCGATAAAATAAAAATAAAAAATAAAAAATTGAAAGAATAAATAAATTTTTTTAACAATTCTGCATGTTTAAATTTTACTACTTTTAAAAATTATCAAGGAATTAATTGACATTTTAGATATAATAAGGGTCAAATTAGAAAATTATCAACAAAATATATTAAAAAAAAATCAAATTAATTCAGTGGGTAGGAACCTATATTGGATTCCAAAATTATGATTATGTTAAAATTTTATGCATGTCTAACTTTTAAATTGATTTAATGTTTTTTTTTAGAATTCTCTAAATAATTTTTTTTGTATAATTTATGTTTGAAATTAATTTGATCTTAATTTTTCTGAAAAAGAGGAGTTCATTACTTATCTGTAAAAAAACATTTTAAAACTTTTTGACCGTTGAATTAGTTTTTATAGATTATTTAACACAAATTTTTTTTTAATTTAAAAATATTTCACCAAGTTATTTTTGCAAACTTTATTTTTTTTATGAAAATATATCATATTCACTATCTAATAAAATATTATCGGAATTTTTTTAAAGATATTGAATTTTCTGTGAATTTTTTATAAAATACTAATTTTTAATATTACAATTTCTCGAACTTTCAATTTTTGAAAATTTATTTTTTTCTACCAAAAATACTTGCATATTACATTCTCAGAAAATATTTTAAGATTTTTTGAGCTTAGAAACTATTTTTAAGTATTTTTTTTTTAAAATACATCTTTCTATAGAAAATAATTAATTACTACTTAAATCAATTTTATTTTTTTTTGTAAAAATTTTATCACAGCTTTGGATATATTTGTTTAACTATTATAAATTTTTTTATAATTTTTAAATAATTAAAAATTATTTTATGAAAAATTACTTTAGAAATCGTAAAAGTTCATATTTTCAAAATTTAAAGTTCAAAATTTTTCTGATTGTTAGTAAATTTTTCTCTTAGAGACTATTTTAGATTTATTTCAAAATTTTTCTCTTTTTAATGTGATCAAAGGGAGAGAATTAAATATTAAGCCTAGGGGGAGAGTACATTTTATTTTTGCATTACATGTTATTAATTGCAAATTATGTACCTATTATTTTACTATTATTTTATTTTGTGTTATCCTAACTTAACTTGGATTGCTCACATCAAAAAGAGAGAGATTATAACTACTCTGTAATAGTTATTCCGAATGACCAAAATCATCCAAGCGAACAAAGGAAAAAAGCTTTATCCATGCCTAGGTGCCCGAAGCCCTTCCAGGCGCTCAGATCATGTCACATCAGCAAATGGTTAGTTTTGACCAATGGACTATAAATAGAGCCCTGGTCTTCTCCTTTTCAAATAACACACTTTATATTTCAAGTTTCTTTCTATTTTTCATTTCCAAGCATCATTTTCGTGTACAAGGCTTCGCCGCCTCTGACGTTTTGTTTGAGAAGGAGATCTTCTTACTATGCCGACTTTCCTTGGAGTAGCAATCATCTGATTGCAAACGAAAGTAAAAATTTGTGTGTCTTGTACTCTTTTAATTTCATTCTTTTTTATTGTGTAATTGATAAAGCCTGATTGTTTGAGAAAGGTGTTTGCTATTTTATTTTGTGCAGGGTAATTCACCCCCTCTTATCGACGGCAAGGGATCTACAATTAGCACCTAATTCCATTCGCCTTCTATGAGGCACAGTCATCGTGTTTCTCTTATTCGAGGTCCTTCTAACCCCTCGAGCATTCCATTACCTCTTTTACCCCAACAAATAGTTGAAAGTCTGTTTCATTTTTGTGCCCGTCCTAACACTACTCATTTTAATAAGATCCTTTCTCAAGGCACTAAGTAGAGGGACAAGTACTTTTTCATTTGACTCCCCATCCTGGTGCCCTAGCCAACTGCTTGGCAGTCGCGCCTTCCCCTTTCACCTACTCTAGATCACCCGAGCACAAACCAAACCTTTAGTACGACCACCACCAAGCTAGCTAGCTTGAAGTTCAACATACCTGGATTACTCCAAGAAGGTATGTTGTATATCTTTGGGCTAAGCCCCACCTGGATGGGTTTGGAATCCTCTTTTGATAAGAAACTTCTACCTCTCTTTCCATATTAAATATAATTAAGATATTCTGCTTTCCTTTATAGAAGAGATTGTATCTAAGGATGTTCGCTCGACGACCACCAAGCTAAACAAAACCACATTGAATCGACTTGGGAAAGCAATTCTGGAGGCGCGAGAAGCCTCAGAACCTGACCATCCTTAGGCTTCGGACACAACATGGGAATCTCCTAACTTGGATGCGCCGCTAAGATTTAGGAGTAAAAGGTGCTGCCTGAATGCCCCGGCTTCCTCAGAATGACCTAAGGTTGAACGGGCCATTGTTACTACGTCCCCGACTCCCCCCCGAGGAAAAGACTCGATTGCAGTTGACCATCCTCCAGTCGGGCCCATTATCTTAAGGTCGATCAGTCCTTCTTCTGAGCCATCAACATTTGCGCAACCTCCCTAATCGTCCAAGCCAACTCCTAGACCTTCGTCTTCTGTTTGCCCAGCACCGCCAACGGACCTTACTCTGGGCGCCATCTTACGGGGTGGTAAAGTTGAAAGGGGAATTGGCCGATGCTTGAACGAGTGCGAGAAGGCAACCAAGAGACTTCTCTATTTCTGAACGTGCAGACGTATATTCTCATAACGCGATTGTGGTAAGTTCTTAATTTTACTCCCTTTAATAAGAACAACTTCTTAATGTTGTTCCTTTCAGGTTTAGGCTTCCGAGCTAAACCTAAGCCACCTAATGGTGGACTTGGAGAGAGATAACAAGATCCTAAGGGAGCATGTGGAGAAATTAGAACTCTCTGCATCTAAACTGAGCATTGAAATGACTAAGTTGCAAAAAAAAGTAGACTTTCAGGTCGAGGAAATGCAAAAGACTATAAGGGAGTCTAACAGCTAGTGGATTCTCACCAAGCGGATAAGAGAAAACTGGAATCCTATTACAAACTAGCAAAGCCGAGCTTCGAGCAAAAAGTATAATGAGAGCTAAGGAAATTTCTAACCTGGCACAAAAGACCGTCCAGCTGGAGGAACTGAAGGTTAATCATGCCTCGGGATCATCTTAACGAGCCAAAGAACTATCAACCAAAAATATGTTGATCCTGGAGCAAGAACGAAACTTAGACATGCAAGAAACTTAGCTGAACTTAATGCAAGCGGAACTAAAATCTATGAAGTTTGAACTAGCTACTTATAAGGCTAGAGAAGATGAGTGTTTTGAGATTAAGTGAAAAGCCTATCTTGAATCTCGCAATTTTAGCCTGAAATTTAGTGAGCACCATAAGGATGCTCACTTATGGAGCTAAAGGAGTAATCCAGCAACTTCGTAAGGGTGGCTATCTATCGGCAGAGCCACCAAAATGATTTATAAATCGCCATCAAATTCTAATAGGCCTCCCGAAAGACCTTTTAAGTAAACTCAATTGAATTTATAATATGATTATTTTTGTGCCTTGTGATTTATGAAGGGAGGAAATGGAACTTAAATGCAAAATATATATTGACTATTATTAAATCGTACCTATCTTTTTGTGCATTTTCACAAATTGTTGATGTTGCCTTTAGGCTTGTACAATGAAGTCCGAGTAGATGCCTTTTAAAAAGAAATATCTAGGGACTTGAAGACCAGACAATTATATGCATAAGCGTTCACGTTAATAATTAAGTCGGGCGTAATAGTTTGACTGGGCATCACGATGAGAGACATCCAATGATATGGAGATAAGTTAGATGTGTAAGTGGTTATATTCATAATTTAGCCCAGCTAAATAATTATATCGGGCTAAATAAATACGCTGAGCAAAATAATTACGCCGACCGGAATAATCAGGCCGGGAGAAACAATTATGCCGAATGGAGTAGGGATGGCAATGGGTCGGGTTCGGGTCAGATTCTATATCCTCCGTCCTCATACCCATCGGGTATAGGATCTCTGATGGGTATACTCATACCCATTAAATGATCGGATATCTTGTATAGTTATAATTTTTCTTCTTTCTATCCAACTATTATCATTCAACAAAAATATATTAAAATTAACAATCTATTAAAATATATATATATATATATATATATATAATTAAAAAAATAGATTAAACATCTATATAGTCTCCTCGTAATATCAACAAAAATAGTAAGTTGATTTTGGAAAAAGAAAATTTTCTTTAATATATGTATATATATTATTTAATCGGGTATTCGGGTTGGGTATCGAGTATTGATAGCCCCTCCATACCCTCCTCCATTTGGGTCGGATGTCGGATCCTCCATCGGGTTCGGGTGAAATTGTCATCCCTAGAATGGAGTAATATGTCTGGGAGAAATAATAAGATCGAACGAAATAATTTTTTCGAATGGAGCATGAATTTGATATTTAGACGCGTGGACCAACACGTTTATAATTTTACCGACTAGCATAACTAGACAGTACAAAATAGAGAAATAATTCTGCTATCATCCGAGCGGCCTGCGCTAGGCGAGAAATTAACCCTGATAAAATGTGAATAAGATACATAAATGCGAGAGTAAACTTGGTTATAACTCGGTTAGACGGTTCGGGCGTTTAGAATATGAGCACAAGAGTCAACTCGCCTATAACTCGGTCGAACGACTTGGGAGATTAAGATAGGGCGTGAGAGCATGCTCGCATATAACCCAACTGAACGATTTTGGGAGTTCAGAATATGGGCACAAGATTCAACTCGCTTATAACTCGGCCAAATGGCTCGAGCATTCAAAATATGGGTACAAGAGTTAACTCGCTTATAACCCAATCAAATAGCTCGAGAGTTTAAGATAGGGAGCGAAAGCATGCTCATTTATAACCCGGCTGAATGACTTCGGTAGTTTAGAATATGGGCACAAGAGTTAACTTGCATATAATCTGGTCGAATGACTCGAGAGTTTGGAATATATAGGCGCAAGAGCAAGCTCTCTTATAACTTGGCTGGAAAGCTCGCGAGTCTAGGGCATGGCATGAGAGTATGCTCGCTTATAACTCAGCTGAACGGCTTGGTAGTCTGAAAGATAGGTGTGAGAGCCTACTCGCTTATAACTCGACCAGATGACTTGGGAGTCTGGAATATAAAGGCGTCAGAGCATGCTCGCTTATAACCCAGTTAAATGACTCGGAAGTCTAGAAGATAGGCGTGAGAGCAAGCTCGCTTATAACCCAGTTGAATGACTCGGGAGTCTAGGACCTGGCATGAGAGCATGCTCACTTATAACCCGATCGAACAGCTTGGGAATCTAGGACATGGCTCCAGAGTATACTCACTTATAACTCGATTGGATAGCTTGGGAGTCTGGGACATGGTGCGAAAGTATGTTCACTTATAACCCGACCGAATTGCTCAGGACTCTGGCCCATGGTACAAGAACATGCTCGCTTATAACCCGGCCGAACAACTCAGGAATCTAGAAGATAGGTGCAAGAGCATGTTTGCTTATAACCCAGTTAGACGGCTCAGGAGTCTAGAAAATAGGGGCGAGAGTAAGCTTGCTTATAACCCAGTTGAATGGCCTAAGAGTCTAGAATAAATAAGTGTCAGAGCATGCTCGCTTATAACCCAACCAAACAGCTAAGAAGTCTGAAATATATAGGCACGAGAGCATGTTCTCTTATAACCCAACGAAACATCTCAGAAGTCTGAAATATATAGGTGAGAGCATGCTACCTTATAACTCTATCGAACGGCTCGAGAGTGTAGGACATGATATAAAAGTATGCTCGCTTATAACTTGATCGAATTGCTTGGGAGGCTGGCACATGGTGAAAGAGCATGCTCGCTTATAACTCAGTCGGACGACTTAGGAGGTTAGCACATGACACAAGATCATCCTCTCTTATAAACTGGCTGGGCGGCTCAAGAGTTTGGGACATGGTACGAGAGCATACTCGCTTATAACCCTGCTGAATAGCTCAGGAGTCTAGAAGATATGCATAAGAGCATGCTCTCTTATAACCTAGTAGGACAGCTTAGGAGTCTAGATGATAGGTACGAGAACAAACTCGCTTAAAACCCGGTTGAATAGCTTAGAAGTCTAGGATATAGCATGAGAGCATGCTCTCTTATAACCCGGCCGAACAACTCGAGAGTCTAGGATATGGCACGAGAGCATGCTCATTTATAATCTGGTTGAACAGCTCGAGAGTCTAGGACACAGCGTGAGAGCATGGTTGCTTATAATCCGGCTAAGTGGCTTGGGAATCTAGAAGATAGGCGTGAGAACATGCTCGCTAATAACTCAACCGAATGGCTTGGGAGTCTGGAATATAGGCGCGAGAACAAGCTCACTTATAACCCGGTTAGATAGCCCAAGAGTCTGGAATATATAAGTGCGAGAGTATGCTCCCTTATAACCTGACCGAATGGCTCAAAAGTCTGCAACATGGCGCGAGAGAATGCTTTCTTATAACCTAGTCGAACGGCTAGAGAGTTTGGGATATGGTGCGAGAGTATGCTCACTTATAACCTAAATGAATGACTCAAGAGTCTGGGACATGGCGTGAGAGCATGCTCACTTATAACCCAACTAAATGGATCAGGAGTCTAGGACACAACACTAGAGCATGTTCGCTTTTAACCCGACTGAATGGCTTGGGAATCTAGAAGATATGCGCAAGAGCATGCTCGCTTATAACCCAGTCAGATGGCTCGGGAGTCTGGAAGATAGGCGCAAGAGCAAGTTTTCTTATAACCCGACCAAATAGTTTAGGAGTCGGGGACATAGCGCAAGAGCATACTCACTTATAACCCTGTTGAACAACTCGAGAGTCTGGGACATGGCGCGAGAGCATGCTCGCTTATAACCAGTCGAATGGCTGGAAAGTTAAGAAGATAGGCATGAGAGTATGCTTGCTTATAACTCGGTCGGATGGCCCAAGAGTCTGGAATATATAGGTGCAAGAGTATGCTCACTTATAACTCGGCTGAATCGTTAGGGAGTCTAGAAGATAGGCGTGAGAACAAGCTCGCTTATAAACTAGTCGAATGGCTCAGGAGTTTGGGATATGGCATGAAAGTATACTCGCTTATAACCCGGTCGAACGGCTCGAAAGTTTGGGATATAGCACAAGAGCATACTCACTTATAACCCGGGCAGATGGCTCGGGAGTCTAAGACATGACGCGAGAGCATGCTCGCTTATAACCTAGCCGAACGGCTCGGGAGTCTGGGACATGGTGCAAGAGCATGCTCACTTATAACCTGACCGAACAACTTAGGAGTCTGAGACATGACACGAGAGCATACTTGCTTATAATCCAGCCGAACGGCTTGGGAATCTGGAAGATAGGCGCGAGAGCATGCTTGCTTATGATCCAGCTTGATGGCTCGAGGGTCTAGAAGATAGGCACAAGAGCAAGCTCGCTTATAACCTGTCCGAACAACTCAAGAGTCTAGTATATGGCACGAGAGCATGCTCGTTTATAACCCGACCGAACAACTCTGGAGTCTGGGACATAGTATGAGAGCATACTCGATTATAACCCAAGTGAATGGCTTAGGATTCTGGAATATATAGGCATGAGAGCATACTCGATTATAACCCGACCGGAGGCTCGGGAATCTAGGACATGTCATGAGAGCATGCTCGTTTATAACCCGTCGGTACAGCTCCGGAGTCTGGGGCATGGCGTGAGAGCATGCTCATTTATAACTTGACCAAATGACTCGAGAGTCTGAAATATGGCGCAAGAGCATGCTAACTTATAATCCAGCCGAATGGCTCAAGAGTCTGAAAATTATAGGCATGAGAGCAAGTTTGCTTATAATTTGGTCTGATGGCTCGAGAGTCTGGAATATAGGGCTTTTGAGATAAAATCACCTGCATTTTTATTAAGTGTAAATATTCAATGTGCTATATTAATACATTACAAACGTACTCTTAGGTCCTATAGGGCTGCAGATGGTTCACACTCCACGACCGCTCCAAGTTCTTTCCATCTGCATCCTTGAGGTAGTAGGAGCTTGAGGCGAGCTTTTGTACTACCTTGTATGGCCCACCCCACTATGGCTTCAGTTTGTTGATGTCTCCGATCGGCTTGATCCGCTTCCAGACCAAGTCCTCCACTTGAAAAAAAAATCTCAGAATAACCCTTCTATTATAGTTTTGCTTCATCCTTTAGTGATATGTCATCAGCCGAGCAGCTGCCTTATCTCTAATCTCCTCTATTATATCAATCTCTATAAGGCGTCGACCGACATTATCCTCATCGTATAGTTGTCTCTGATCGAACTCCACTCTCACTTCAATTGGGACAACTGCTTCACCACCATAAACAAGGCTGAAAGGAGTTATACCTGTCGCTTCTCATGGGATGGGGTGGTACGCCCACAACACACTAAGTAGTTCCTCAACCTAACTTCCTCCAACATGATCAAGCTTAGTTTTGAGTCCCCTAATGATTTTCATGTTGGTGACTTTAGCTTGACCATTGCTCTGAGAATATTCTATAGATGTAAAAGCTTGTGAGATGTCATAACTCGAACACCATTCTCAAATTTTTTTACCCTTAGAACTATCTTCCATTGTCGGAGATGAGCTTGTATAGAATCCCAAACCGACAAATAATCTTCTATCAGAGGAACTTGATAATCATCTGATTGATTATTTTGGCCAATGCCTCAGCTTCAACCCATTTGAAAAAATAATTTACAGCTACTAGAAAGAATTTTTTCTGAATGAGTGGCATAGGAAAGGACCCCCACAATGTTCATTCCCCATTAATCGAATGGGTAGGAGACAATCAAAGTATTCAACAATTTTGTAGGATGGTGAGGAATATTTTGATGTTTCTGACATGATAAACAAGTTGATACCAATCGGGTGGAGTTTGGCTACAGAATGGGCCAGAAATATCCATCTAGCAAAATTTTTTGACCAAGCGATCGAGCGCCTGAATGACTTCCGCACGAATCTTGATGTACTTCTTATAAAATATACTACACGTCATCTTGTCCAATGCACTTAAGTAAAGGGCAAAAAAAAAAACCTTTTGTATAGATTATCCCCAATCAAAGTGAACCAATCGGCTCTCTTCTTCATCACACGTGCATGTTCCCGGTCGACTAGTAATATTCCTTGTTGAAGAAATAAGATTAAAGGCATTCTCCAATCACTTTGTAATTTCAGGTTGGTCTATCTCTCAATCAACAACATTTGCTCCACGAGCTTGTCCAGGGTCTATGGAACTATGGAGGAGGCCAACTTTGCTAAGTTATCTGCTTTCTGATTCTCTAATCAGGGAATTTTTTTGTAAAATGACCTCTTGAAATTCTGCCTTTAATTTCTCGAATGCCTCCGCATATAACTTGAGTCGTTCATTATTGATCTCAAAATTATCTGATAATTGCTTAGCGGTTAACTAAGAATCTGAGTAAATTAAAACCCGGGTGGCCCCTACATGCCTTGCAGCTTGCAGCCATGCTTTCAATGCTTCATATTCTGCCTCATTATTGGAAGCCCGGTAATTTAGCCAGATAGACAATTGCATCTTGTCCTCCCTCGGTGATATCATCAGAATTCCCACTCCACTAAATTGTCGGTGGATGATTCATCTATATATATCTTTCAGGTTTCTTCCTGCTTTGGCTTTGAATCTTCGATATAAAATCAACTAAGGTTTGAGCCTTGATAGCTGCTCAGGGCTGATATTGTATATCATATTCACTAAACTTCGTGGTTCATTTGATCAACCACCCTGAAACTTCCGGGATAATGAGTACTCGACCTAAGGTATTGTTGGTTAGTATGATGATTGGGTGAGAGAGAAAATAATGGCGTAACCTTCAAGTAGCTAAAACCAATCCATAAGCCAACTTCTTGAGTGTAGTGTAGCGACACTCAACACCCTTTAATAAATAACTTAAGAAATATACAGGTTGCTGCTCTTTCCCCTCTTGTTTTACTAACAATGATTTGACAGTATCCTCAGTAACAGACAAGTATACCCATAAAAGTTCACCTACTATTGGTTTAGCAAGCGCTAGCAGGGTGGACAAATACTTTTTCAATTCTTCGAATGCCTAGTCAAATTTGGTGTCCCACTGAAATTTGGTAGTCCAACGAAGTATCTTGAAGAATGGTAAACTCTGATCGACTGATCTTGATATAAAGTGAGATAATATCGTGATCTGTCCGGGTGCAGCAGAAGATCCCCAGACGTGGCAAGAGGAAAATTGTAATAATATCACTCAGGGGATATTGGGATGATCACTGGATGTCCGATCGACGGAGACTCCAATCAAGCGAGGAAGTCGCACACCCGCCAACTGGAGATCCACGCAGTTGGCTGCAGCCAGGATCAAGCACAAGAGCCTGAGATTAGTTTTGTGCCTAAGGATTTAGAGAGAGTAGAAGTGCCCTGTGATGATGCTTTAATAATCAAGACTGTTATAGCCAATTATAATATATACCGTACCTTTGTTGATACCGGTAACTCAATCAACATCATCTTCAAGGAGGCTTTTGAGCAACTGTAGATAGATAAGAGTAAGCTCCAGCCCATGATGACGCCACTATACGACTTCACTGGCAATGAGGCTCAGCCATTCGGCTAGATTAAGTTGGTCATATCCTTAGGCGAGGAGCCCCTAATGAGAACGCGTTGATCGACTTTTATTATAGTCGATGCGCCCTCAGCATACAACATTATTTTGGCCTGGCTGACTCTAATAAATTTCAGGTAGTTGTTTCAACTTTCTACTAGAAAATAAAATTCTCCGTAGACAACCAGGTAGGGGAAGTTAGAGGGAACCAACTAGTAGCACATAAGTGTTACGTTGATATTATCAAAATTGAAGCTAATACTGTCCGGAATAACTAACAGCTGGAAGTTAACACCTTTCGAGAGGCACCCCCGACTTTGGTCTTTGAAGAGAAATAATAAGTGCAAATTCGACAGGCCGATCGAAGGCTACTACTCAAATAGAAACAGACCTATCTCGGGAGTTTAAAGCAGAGCTGGTTGCATGTTTAACACACAATAATGATGTATTCGCTTGGGAGCCCAAGGAAATCACTGGCATATTGCCAATTATACCAAATTTAATCATGTCTGAAAGCGGTGGAGATGACACGTTGAGCAGGTGACACTACTATTAACCTAGAGAAGACCTCGAACTAGAGAAAAGATTGAGGACTAGAGCGAAAAGGGGCTCAAAATACCTTCTTCCTCTTTGTGCACACAAAAAAGCAAGCCAACAAAATGTTAGAGCAAGAACTAGGGAAGATGTCCCTAGCACAGTCACTCTGATGCTCAAATCAGTATGGCGGCCGAGCGGAGAAAATGGAGTAGTAGTTTTCTAGTAAAATGTGTATGCATGCATGTGTGAGCGCCTGAGAGTACCTAGCCAATGGAGAGGACCTCCCTTTTAATATCACCTCTTATAACCTTCATAATAATGAGACGAGAAGGAATACTCGGTGTCAAAAGATGTCAAGATAATGGAAGGTGTACAGTCTGGAATATGTACAGTTAACATCCGAAGAATCTTCTATTACATGTGTGTGAATGGTCTCGTGTAAACGCTGCAATAATGATAGAAACTAAGCAGCCACCCCCATAAGAAGATTCCATTGCATGTATATGTCAGACATCGGAATATTTCCTAACGAATAGCTATTATTTTCTGACAGGTTATTGTGATTCTTTGACAATGTGATCTCCTGAGGAAGTCCGACCGGATCTTTATTCAACCGATTGTATATTATATTGGCATATATAAGCAAAAGGGTACCAAGTCCCGTAAGGTCGTCCATCCCTTGAGTCGCTCGGCTATATACTAAGTGATGTTGGGGATCTTATATTGAAGTAGCAAGGAGCCAAGTCCCATAGACTCGACCGGTCATATGCTAGGACACTTGCCTCTGAAGGATGGGGAACTGAATCTCAAGAGATTCGATCGCTACTTTAAACAGATCGTCCGTATGATAGGAGACTTGCCTTTGAAGTGATAACCCGAGATCTACAAGTTCGGCCAAGTCTATAATGAGAATTGCCTTATACATTTATCTTGGCAATGAGTGGAGCAACAAGCTCCCTAAGTCTGATCGGCTTAAGGGTCGACCGTTCATATGTTGAAAGACTTGTACCATGAGAATGGGAAGCTGGGTCCTCTGAATCCAGCATGACTTATGATCGACTGGATGTGTGGTAGGTCGGTCATCCCTTAAACTTAATCTGCTATTGATTGATTGGATATATAATAGGTGTCTTAGTACATGAATAGAGCGCTAGGTCCCTTAAGGTCCGACCTACTCTTTGATCAGCCGTCCTCATACAAAAGTTCTTAGCGTTGAACGAGAAGCAATTGTCCTTTTGAAAGTGATCTATTGGCTGCCATCTTCCCTTAAGTCCACTTGTAACATTCCGTATCATTAGTTATATTAGATGGCTAAAATTAATAGTTATCCGGTCATGTTTTAATTTATCCAGCTTTAGTTATTTCTCTTTATTTGGATCCAAGGCGATAAATGAGTTCGTAAGCAAATTTATTGTTCCAATGGGTAAGAATTTATTTATGTTATTTATTTATTTATTTTAGTTGACATAGTATATGATTCTTGCGATGATCAGCACAATCTTAAGCAAGTTTTTTTATCAACCATTATAATAAATAAAAAGTATTTCATTCAGACGATCAATATTAGGTCTACTCTGTACTAGAAAAAAAAATCTCCTATAACATACTGCAATCCAGATTTAAACCTTACATCCTTGATATCCATTAAAGAATTTACCTTGTACCATTACCTCAGTGATAAAAATTTATTTATGTTCCTTCAATTAATTAAATACATAAATTTAAATAACTTGTTAAATTAAATAAATAACTTAAATATATTTGTCTTCGATTTTTTAATATTCATGAATAATAATCATAAACTATTTCTGAATAATATTCACGAACAAAATTTATAAATTATATTCATCAATACAATTTTTATCAAATAACAAATAAATAAATTTATATTATCAAACTCAACAATCAAACAAATAAATTTAAAAACATAAAAATTTTAAATAATTAAATAAACTTAAACAACTAAACTTAAGGAAAACCAATCAAGTCAAACTTAAAATACTATTTCATAGACTTAGAACATCCGCAACGCTAATTCATTATAATATTCACCACCTCATCAAAAAATATGGAACCCACTGTCGCATACTCATTATAACAACATATCTCTTTCACTCACATCCCTTTTAACATTAACACTCATTATTTATGGGCTCCACCGTCCACTCACTCATCTCTTTTACTATTTTTTAAATAATATTAAAAAAATTTACAATTTAAAAAAAATAAAATAAAAAAATTTGAGAGAGAGTATCAAGGGTTGTAAATGAACCAAGCGTTCGTGAACAAGCTTGGTATTCAGTTTGATAAGAACTTGTTTATGTTCGTTCAATATGCATGAGATTAATTAAACAAACAACCTTGAACAGCTCGTTAAGCTAAACAAACAAGCTTGAACACATATGTGTTCAGCTCGTTAACGTTCGTGAACAACGTTCGTGAACAATGTTCATGAACAACGTTCGTGAATAATGTTCAAGAACCATATTTATTAATAAAACTCTTTTCAATATGCTAAATAAATAATAAAATAAAATAAATAAATAAATTTAAATTATCAACCTTAATAACCAATCAAACAATTAAAAGTTTTAAATAATCAAACAAGCTTGAATTGAGAGCTTGATAACATCTAAATGAACCAAGTTCAAACCAAGCTCAAGCCAAACTTAAATTGAGAGTTTGATAACATCTAAACGAACCAAGCTCAAGCCAAGCTTTAAACAAGCTCAAACTCAAAAAAAAAACCAAACCAAGCTTGAACACTCATTTCAAAAGCTTGGTTCATTTTAAGCTCAGCTCGATTATCTTATCAAACAAATTTAAACATCACAAAACTCGACTCGACTTGTTTACAGTCCTAAGAGTGTGTTCAAAGGTGTTCAAACCTTTGAACAATCTCTCTCCTCTCTCTTGTGTGGAAAGGAAATATTAAATAAATATTATAATACCTATTTAACGTCCCATTATGGATACTCTTATTCATTTTATACCCAATTTAACTGGGTCATTATCAATAAATAAATTTGAATATCACAAAATTTAAAATTTGATTCACTTGTTTGCAGTCCTAAGACGAAAAAAAAAATCTCAGAAAACCAAATAATACCAAAATCCTTCTGGAATTTCAATCTATATGTTTTAAAAGTACAAAAATTATCACAATATATAGTTTGTTTGAAATCTATTATCGACGTGGAATTCCAACCAACCGACAGATGTAAACAAATTTACTGATTTGACATTCGACAACAGCATCACTACCAGGTCACCAACTTGTACAAAAAATTTTGACCTGAAACACTTATTTAATGAACCACATCTACAAAAGCAAATTACAAATAGCATAGAATTTTAAGATCTTTTTCAATCCAATTTTGTTAACATAGATCTACACAATAAAATGGCTTCCTCGTACTGGTAAATAACAAAAGAACATGTCCACTGCACACAAATTGTTAAGGTTATTGAGTACCAGCAGCACTTCCTATATAACTCACAAAGGAACTATTGCATGAAGGGAGAAGAAATGAGGCACGATTACCTTCCAATAACTTGACTTGGGAAGAAGGAAATGCAAGTGTTGAACCCTAAGCGGCCATTCCGACTCATTAAAACGGCTATGTTAGCAACCAACCCCAATTGGTTTCCCCAGCTTATAGACTTATTTATATTTACTTCACGAAGAAAATGGCAACCGATGACTCGATGTGGGGCACCGAGACAACAATGAGGTTGTAAACTTTTCAAGTTAATGTTCATTCTTCACGCGTGATTTTAGAATTCCAGGTTTTGGTGGAGAAGCTAATACTCTGGCCATGGAATTAGCCCTCGAAGATGGTGACGTATGATTCTGGCTCGCATTCATCAGGCTCGAACCATCACCTCCATTAGAGCAAGGTGTTAAAGAACCATCACTTTTCTCTCGTTTGCATAATCCCATCGCTTTAACCACGTACGAATCGTCATGTAGCTCAAAGGGAGTACTGCAGTTTAAAGTTACTACCTAGTCAGTGAAGGAGAAAATGGTGGATATGATCTAAATTTTGAAATGGGTCAAGGAGAACATTGCAGCGAGCAATATCTCCAAATCAAACAGGTGGTTTGAATCATTTGATAATCATCATTAATATTGCATTTTTTTACTTGAGAACACCAAGAATATAACAATGGGAAATCTAAGTTTTTACTGAGAAAGCAGGCTGTAAGATAATGCTCAGTATCATAAACGTCAAAGAGAGAATATAAAAAAGTTACCTGTTGAAGTCAAAATGTACAAGCTGCATGTCTTCTGATATTTCTACCTCAACCATAGCATGTGGACGAGTCTGTTGGTCATCATTTAAAAGAAAATATTAACTTATCATGTGGCTAAATTGCATTAGCAGTTCCTAAGAACTTTGAGCCTCTGGTTTAGGGTTTCATAAGTGACCAAATATGCATGCATGATCTAACATTAGATCTCATAAGCGACCAAATGTTACAAATGTAGTGTATTCTAGAAATTTAAACAATATCCTTTTATATAAGAATTCAAAATTGATAATTAAGCTTTGATATTGATGACTAACAAGTTGAAAGGGTAGGAGAAGCATTACAAATTCATATCAGCAACTTGAGAAACCAAATTGCTTGCATGTATTATTATTACATGTCAATAAACTGCAGTAGACTAGTTTTTGTTACCAAATATAAGCAAGCATCTCAAATCCACACTTCAATAATGTCTAACTGCCATTTAAACATTTATCTGGAAACAATTGGCCCATTCTTAAAATGTAACTCCAATAGCCATTAAAAATCTAAAACGCAGAGGCATAAAAGAAAAATTCAACCTTGTACCTGAGCCAAGATAAAGGGCAAAGCAACGCCACCAGATGGCAGATTTCCCGATCCATATAAACTATCATTCCTTTGCACCAATTTTTGGAGACCTACAAACTAGTAAAAAATGGAGAAAATTAAATCATTACTAAGTTGAAGAGATAAAGTGATAAGCCAGTTGCAATATAGGCTAGCATTTCTGATCATCTTTAGAAAATGGATGTATCCTTTCACCATAACAGTGCATAAAAGGAAATTTCTAATTCATGAAGTTACCATGACCATAGTGAACCTTTGTATACTTAGCACTTTGAACTGGCCGACAAAGAATGATCAGAGATTGTTAAAGCTAAAATAAGTAAATAACTAGCCTAACATATTCACAATAGAGATTTGGTTGGTAATTGGCATTAAGACAATTCAGATGGTTTTTTTTAGACACTACTAAAATGACTTGGTGAAGATACTTTACTCAACAGGAACATTTTTTTTTAGAATGATAGATTTATAATGCTTGTTTAGCCTTGTTAGCATTCTGGTTAAGTTAATGATAGACAGCATTAAAAAATCTGAATTTTGTGAGGGGATCCTCATACTAATGATACTAAGAAAATGGAAATGGACATTATAAAAGAAAATCCTGGAGATAACAGGCATCAAGGTGGCTATATAACTACCATATAAAATATATACACTTTTAAGAAACTAAAAAAGGATGACTAATTGGGAATGAATAAAGATAATTTGGCATGCACTCACCTCTTTTTAGCAAAAGATCAGCCCCCAATTTGACAAAACAGATACTAGAAACTTACAAAGTACAGTGGCTTTCATTGTTATTTTATTAGCTAACAATATTGCTTGAACCTAGAATTACTAGCACCTTTTATCCCTACTCGGATGAGTCAATGAGAGTCGGATTCTAAAGATATAGTTAGAAATAGCTGAGTACAGAATACAGATAAAGAAATGACTATCAAATAAAAAAGTATAAGAGACCACCATTTGTAATTGGAAGTAGGTAAAAAATATTAGCAACAAGTCATACTTGATCATGCAATTCTTGCAAATATGCAGTTTTTTTATCAATTCTACTCCTCAATCCAACTCGCTCTGCCTGTGACAAAATACATAATTACAAATCAGTAGTTCAAGGTAACATGGTGCAAATAGTAGATTGGAGTATATGACAGGAACAAACCTTTAATTCTTCAATGTCATTTAGACTAGTTCGAGGTAAACCTTTCCAATGTATTTCCTTTTTATCCTTAGAGAGAATATCCATAGCCATGAGAACATTTAGTGCATCATATACCCTTCGCCGTATGTTCTTCTCATCATATTGTTGCTGCCTCAGAGATACATATCAGATAATGCACTTTCCAAAATCAAACTAGTTGAAGAAAGTAAACAATACATGCAATCTTCAATAGCACAGGCAATTTGTCAGATACCTGATCGTTAGATCCTGGATTATTGGGGGGGTTTGCAAATTCAGTAACAAGTTCATCTGCAACCTGAAAAATGAATTAATGAAATATGAGGCTTCAACCAGAAAAGTCAGGCAAATACACTTCAAGCCAACAGAGAATTCTAAAAGTGAACTGGAATTTCATAACTGCTGCCAACTTAAGATTACTCAAACTCTTCATCTAGCCTCAAACTCTTCATCTATGTTAGACATCCAACACATCAGACACCCTCATTGTTCACTTCTAAAAATCTTAGAAGCAACTATGTGAAGCACAAAAGTGATAAGACAGTGGAAAGATAGTCAAGCAATTAGAAATTGAGTCGTTGAAAGTGAGCAGTTGGTGACAGAAGCAGTACCATGAATAATTTAACAACACCAATATGTTTTGCCAGAATAAATGACACCAAAGGATTTTTTTTAAGACATCCTTATTAGGAGAAGCAGCAATAACTAAAACTGCATTCTTTAAAAGGGAAAGTTTAGCAATATAGTTCAATTTGGCAAATTTATAAAATGATCCATGGAACACAAAATCCAGCCTATGTCAAAATACCCCTAACCTGTGTAAAGGAATCTAGAAGTACTTGAAACATGAGATCAGCATTACTAGTTTCTGGTAACTGACAGGTACAGTCATATCGATTGATGCCATAAGAGGAAAAGATTTAATAAACAAAATATTAATGTGTACTTTACCAATCATATATTATTAAAATTTCAACAAAAGCCAAGGTAAACCTAACCTCATTGTAAGTGGTTCGCCCCTTGCTTTCAACTTTCTCACATACTGAGCAGATAGACATGGCAAGAAAACCAAAGAGCAAAAGTTCAAATAATTATTAAATATAGAAATAGGAAAATAAAATAGAGTAGTTAATCAGACAGTATAAGATAAACATACTGGTTTAAATTTTCATAGCAGCCAATTCAGAACATATTACAGCTAATATGGAAGAGAATTACCTTTCATGCTGAATTGACGAAGTCCCCTTCCACTTTTATCACCTGCAACAGCTCGAGCACTCCTTTTTTTCTTTTTACCACTGCATAGAACACTCTCCATCAGTCCTACAAATAGTTCTTCTCCATAATGAGATTTGATCTACTGAATTCACAAAATCCTCAGAAACTTTCCCATTGGAAATATTTAGCAGTCACTAAATAAATGGAGAATTATTTTATGCAAGTTGGATGGCAGAAGTTATCGAATTTTCAAGTAATTCGGTAGAACAATCGTATATGGAATCTCATTAGTGATGCACGCTTTTAAATTCCCATTTGTTCCGACGAAACAGAAACCACATCACGCCCAATTATCCACACCCATTAGCACCAATTCTGGTGCGCTGCCATCTACGGGTTACCAAATTGTCCATCAATGAACACAATTCGACTGTAAAACCCAAACAAACCCCCTCACCTCACGGCTCCTTTGGGCGTCCCCGCGTCGTCCCCGTGAATGTCGAGGTGGTTCAGACTGACCAAGGTATTCTCGCTGGCGGCAGTCATCGCCACTATCTCACTCCGGCTGGAGGGAGAGCCGGCGCTGCCGCTAGTGGAGGCCGAGTGGCCGCCAGAGAAGGCCGGCGCGCCGAGCGAGAAGAGGCAGCCACCAGCGCCTCCGCGGGCCTTGGGGAAGCTCGTGGCGCTACTGCTTCCTCCCTCCATCTCCACGATCGCCGAACGAGGACAAGATCGCGCGAGCGGATCGAGGGAGGGGGAGCTAACCCTAACGTAGAAGGAGCGAGGAGAAAGAGGGAAGGGAAAGAAGCGTGTTTTGTTTGTTTGTTTGTTGGGTCGTGGGCGGGTTGAAGGTTGCTTACGAAAAAGCCAAGTGGGGACGACACTAGATTTGACACGTGGGAACTTCTATCTGGCCCAAATACTATGCACGATGATGTTTCGTTCCAGTAACACATGATGAAATCGACCATTTCACCGTTTCTCTGATCAACGAATAGGATCATCATAGCCACAGGGCAACGATGCTAGCAGGAGAGAATTTCTCACACCTCTAATAATCAAGTCTTTACTTCAACCCATTAATAAATAAATTATCCTTCGTAGATAGTTCATAAGAATATTAGATTTATAAGTTATTTATTATAAATATTTTTTTATTTATCTAAATAGTTGATAAATTTTTTTTATAAGACTGAGTGATATTAGGCATTAGGAGCGGCCCCAGATATAACATGACAATCAAAATTAAGATGAGGTGACGATCAAAGTTAAGGGGACATAGTGCTCCATTTCAGTACTAAGACACCTATTATATATCTGATCGGCCAATAGCCGATCGAGTTTAAGGATGGTCGATCTACTACGAACTCGGTCGGTAACAAACCCGGTCAAGTTTACATAGCTTAGCACGCATGTCTCCTATATGTACAGAAGATAAATGTGTAATTCTCATTATAGACCCGGTCGGACTTCCGAGTCTCAAGTTATCATTTTAGGAACGAGCCTCCTAACATATGGACAATCAGCTAAAAGTGCTGATCGAATCTCTCAGGACTCAGTTCCTCATTTCTTAGAGACAAGTATCTTAGCATATTATCAATCAGTCATAGAACCGACCAGACATAAAGAGCTTAGCTCCAAATTACTTTAATATCAAAGCTCCAGCATTACACAATATATAACCGTGCAGCTAATAGGCCGAACGACCATACTTATTGGGTACTCTGCTTATGTAGTACTCTGCTAATACACAACTGGTCGGCTAAATTTCCGACCAAGATATCTTTAGGGAACAACATTGTCAAAGAATCACAACAACCTGTAAGAAAATAACAACTATTTGTCAGAGAATATTCTGATAGATCGGATGCGAGCGATAGAGGAGGGGGGTGAATATCGCTTCTTTTAAAACTTTTCTTTTACTTTTTAAATTAGAATCGTGCAGCGGAAATAAGAAAAGAGACAAAGTCGTTTACTTCGTTCGGAGCCTAGCTCGACTCCTACTCGAAGGCCCGCGGTCCTCGATCGCACCGATGGGCAAAGCACTAAAACCCTTCTTTCGGAAATCTTCAGAAAGAAGCAGATCGTACAAGTACAATGAAATAAGATAGTAACACTCCTACTATCTTATTTTAATTTAAGTGCAATATGAAAATAAATATACCGACAATCGTATGCGTAGGGTGTAGCTTGGTCGGTACTTTAGAACGGAGTGACTTGCTGAGCTGTTGAAGATGTGTAGCACAATCCGTACGTGAAGAAAAGCTTTTCAGATGATCAGAAGAGTTGTTCTGGCCTCAGACTTCGAGCCTCATTTTATAGGTGTAATGGAGGTTCGGTCGACCGAACCAGCTCCCATCCTTTCCTGGCTGGAGTCTGACGCTGGCTCGATCTCTAACATTAACTGATCTTTAATGGTTCGGTCGACCGATCCCGTTGTTCGGTCAACCGATCAGCTTCCTTCCCTGTTCGTCTTGATTCGCCGAGATCAACATTCAATGCACCATTAATGTTAATTGGTTCGGTCGACCGATCCATAGGTTCGGTCGACCAATCCGCTTCTTTTCCTTTTGCTGCTGATCGGTGCTGATGAACTAGCTGTGCTGAGTCATCATGGTTCGGTCGACCGATCAAGCTTTGACCGGAACTCTATTTTGGTCTGAACTGATACCTGCTTTGAGTTGACCTGGTTCGGTCGACTGATCCTCATGTTCAGTCGACTGATCGGGTCAAACTTGCAAAACAGTGTTAGATAATAACCCTGCAAAACAGAGATTAGTACAGTAATATTATAATGTATTAGTAGTATAAAATATAGTAGAACTATCTTGATCTCAACTTGGAAACCTTCCCGATTTTTTTCAGTTGGATCAGCGACCTTAGGTTGTTCCTTTCAGGAACCCGACCTCACTGTCGCTCCTCTAGTTGTTTACCTCAACTTACCTGCCAAACATGGTCCTCCAAACATGTTTGGACTTTTCCTGCTTTTCCTGCAATACTACATTAGCCAACAGCAATAATAGTAATACAGAATACAATGGTAAACCTAAACCTAGATTTACCGAGATCTGCTGGTCTGGTCGACCGCGCGTCCGATCAACCTTGCTTGGAGTTCACTCCTCCAAGACTTCTCGTTACATAAGGTTACCACCCCCTAGGGTTTTCTCAACCTGGCTTCACTCACCAAGACCTAAGGTTACCACTCCCTAGGGTTTTCTTAACCTGGCTTTACTCACCAGGACCTAAGGTTACCACCCCCTAGGATTTTCTCCACTTGGCTTCACTCACCAAAACTCAGTATTCGGCTACCCAAGGATCAAGTCCTCCAGACCTATCCACCTAGCTTCCACGATATACCAAGATTTTTCCCCTTGCCTAGCCTACAACTAGGATTTCCCTTGATCAAGTTCCATACTTAAGCATACTTAAACATATTTGTCTGACATTAAAATCTTGGAGGTTGATTGCACCAACATATTCTTCTGTTACAACATATATATTCAATGGAACTTTCTTATGAAGGTGACTATACAATTAACTTCTATTATTATTGGGGAGGTTACATGAGACTGTTCATATGGAAAAAAGATTCCTTGGATGATAACTGTAAAAATTTCAGAATGTACATCTTCCATTATTTAATATCTTCTGACACTGAATATTCCCTGTCATCTCGTTATTGTAGAGTTATGAGAGGTAATATAAAGGGGTTCTCTCCCGGGGAGGTACATTTTTATAGATTACTATGCAACATTACTCCTTACTACGCTCACTCAATTTTATTGTAGTTCTTCTCCATTTTTCGCTCGATCATCTATTGACTTGAGCATTAGAGGACCTATGCTAAGGACCCCTTCCCTGGTTTTTGCCCTAATATTCTGTGTGCTTACTTTTCCGTGTGTGCAAAGAAGAGAGAAGCACTCAGAGCACTTTCTCTACCCCACTTTATCATCTTTTTCTCCCATGCAAAATCTTGTTCTGGTCAACCACATCGCCACCTGCCTAGCACGTCATCTCCTCCGATTTCAGACATGATCAAATTTGACGTCTTTTGTGGGAACTTTTGCTTGAATCTGAAAGGTAGAGACGAAAGAAACTGGATGATTCACCACCATCACTTTGTCTCAAGAAGATTTTGAGTTACTAGTAGCCGCTTGAGCACAAAAGTTAATGCAACAGCAGCAAGCAACTGTCGCTGGTACATTGCCCCACAATCCAGTCGCATCAAGGACGGGCCCTCACACTGAAAGAAGGACTCGAGTTGAAGGCCCAACTGGGTTTCAGCCAATCCCTCCACCAGTAGCTAGTTTCATACAACCACTCATTCAACCAGTCAACCTGCCACCTATGCCACCATCCCCAATAGCGCATCACCGAGTACTATTTCACACTCCTGTCTAGGAGATAGCCAAGAAGAAAGGCCCTAAGTATCTGTTAATACAGTCTGACCTGGCTGTTGTTTTGATATTGACACTGATTTAAGTTTGTATCATACATTAATTAAACACAGACTAATTGATGATCAAGGTTGATCATGAGGAGAGGAAAAGTCCAAGTACGGATACTTGGCACGCAAAGTCAGAGAGGGCTCGGTAGCTCGTTCTCTGGACCGGACGAAGTCGGAGAGGGCTCGGCAGCTCGTTCTCCGGACTAGGTCAGAGAGGGCTCGGTAGCTCGTTCTCTGGACCGGACGAAGTCGGAGAGGGCTCGGCAGCTCGTTCTCCGGACTAGGTCAGAGAGGGCTCAGTAACTCGTTCTTTGGACCCGACGAAGTCGGAGAGGGCTCGGCAGCTCGTTCTCAGGACTAGGTCAGAGAGGGCTTGGTAGCTCGTTCTCTGGACCAGGAAGATGTTAGGGTTTAGGGCTGGGAGGCTCTAAAACTAACACAGAGAGCTATGGATCGGTCTGTTGACCGATCCAGTGAAACTCTGGTTGTCTGGATCGGTCCACGGACCGATCCAGTGATACTTAAGTTTCCTGATCGGTCTGTGGATCGATCAGGAACCACACAGAAAGTTTCTGTGGGTTATATGATCGGTCTGTGGACCGATCAGTAACCACATAGAAGCATTTGTGGGTTATCTGATCGGTCTACAGACCAATGAGAGAGAAGCGATCAGAAACGCTAAGACTCAAAGCGAGAGGGGGGATCGGTCTGTGGACCGATCCACACATAGGCTGATCGGTCCACAGACCGATCAGACACTTCCCGGACCGATCAGGATGTGTCCTGATCGGTCCAGAGAGCCATGGATCGGTCTGTTGACCGATCCACAGCGATATCGTTTGTATTCTGCTATCTTTCTGCAACTTCTGATTTCTCTGAACTAACGATCTGCTGTGAGTTTTTTGAGATACAGGTTGCAGGTATCATGACGATGCTTGAATTCAAATTAAGGTCTATCAGAGGAATAAGACAAAATGGTTTTTCTACTGAGCTTGGCTGCAAATGGTGCATTTGAAGCATCAACGGATACTGGCGATCTGGGTATGTTCTGGCTGCAATCAGCTTGACTCCTTGGCATTGGTTCGAGCTCAGAAGACACCAGTGAAGACCATGGATGGTATTGGTGTGAGTTCAGAGGACCAGATGAGGAGGAGGAGTGATTGGCGACGCTTGAGTTGATTGCAGTGATTCGATACAGGTTGCAGCTATTCTATGCAGCTTGCAGTGATTCGATGCAGGCAAACGCAGTGAAGAAAGCAGAGAAATAAGAAGGAGAAAGAAGAGAGGTTGGGGTAATGTTTTTGTAATGCAAACTCTCTGTCGTCGATTAAGCAAGGGCGCTGTGTGTTTAAGCTCTTGTGCTGAGGAATCCTTCTGTCTTTGCGCGTTGTTTTCATTGTGGCTGTGAGTTCATTTGTTCATTCCTTTAGCTACAAAGCTCTGTAAGTCTGTGCTTCATTTCATATCATTTTCTGTGACTTTTGTGGAGAGGTTGCTCCACCGAGAAGGAGAAATACTTAGCCGGAATTTGTCCGGGGTGTGATCTACCGAAAGATCAAGGGATCGCCCACCTTACGGACACGCCGAGGAGTAGGGGCAAGTTATCCCCGAACCTCGTACATCGTTTTGTTAGTGTTGGTTGGTTTTCTTTCCTTGCATCAGTTTTTGTTTTGTTTATTTCCGCTGTGCTAACCAAGTTTTGTGAGGAAATTCTTTGAGTTTTAGTGGTGGTTATTCACACCCCCCTCTCTAGCCATCCGAAGATCCTAATAAGTGATATCAGAGCAAGGCGCTCTTCATCCGGATTAACACCCTAAAGAGCAATAAGATGGCTATGAAGGAAGGTTTTAGTACCAATCGCCCACCCTACTTCGATGGAGCGGATTTCCAATATTGGAAGAGTCGTATGGAGTATTATCTCAAGACCGACATCTCCATGTGGTTCTCGGTCAAGGAAGGTTTCACACCTCCGAAGGATGAAGAAGGTAAGGAACTAGAGTCGTCGAGGTGGTCCGCCGAGCAAACTCGCAAAGGACAAGCCGATGCCAAGGCGGTGGTCACACTACAATGTGGAATAGCCAAAGATCAGCATGTCAAGGTAGGTCCATTCATGAGTGCAAAGGATTTGTGGAACAAGCTCATCGAGCTCCAAGAAGGAACTCGAGACTCTCGGATCGCTTGCTTGAGAAATGTTCAACTAGCTCTAAGACCTTAGACATGATTCTAAATGCCCAAAGGGCGGTCTACAACAAAGCCGGGTTAGGATATCAACCCAAAGAGTCTAGTTTCATTTCACTAGTGTCTAGAACCCAATTTCATAGATCACATGCTTCTAGGGTTCATGAGACTAGGAAGGGTGTAACCAAGGCATGGGTTCCTAGGTCTTACATTGTAGATGCATTAGGTCCCAAGATTTGGGTACCTAAAACATCTATCTTTCGTGTCTTGTAGGCGTTTGTCGAGGGGGAGCATCTATCAACTTGGTTTGTTGATAGTGGATGCTCCAAGCACATGACCGGGGACAAGTCACTCTTTACTACTCTTCAAAATAAAAATAGAGGTAATGTGTCTTTTGGTAATAATGGTAGCCTTAAGGTTATAGGAGTTGGAGATATTCATATATCCGAATGTCTTCAAATCAGAAATGTCCTTCTAGTCAAGGGGATGACTTTTAATCTCCTAAGTGTCAGCCAATTGTGTGATACAGGTTACACAATTGAGTTTCACTCAAGTCAATGTCTGGTCAAACACATTGACACACTTGACACGGTACTAGTAGGCACAAGAGTAGATAACATCTATCAAGTATCGTTTAAAAGTGCTACTAATGCTTCTGCTAAGTGTTTCATGTCAAAAGAAGAAGAATCGTGGCTTTGGCATAGGAGGTTGGCCCACGTAAACATGAAGAACATTCGAAAGCTGGTCAACAAAGGATTAGTGTGAGGCCTACCAAGCATCAAGTACCAAAAGTCAAAACTATGTGATGCATGTCAAAAGGGTAAGCAAACAAAAGCGTCTCATAAAGGTAAGAGCATTGTAAGTACATCTACTGCTTTAGATTTATTGCATATGGACTTGTTTGATTGCAGTAATGTTATTTCATTGAATGGAAGTAGATATTGCTTAGTAATTATTGATGATTTTACTAGATTTACATGGACTTTCTTTTTGAAAAATAAGGACCAAACCATAGATATTTTTATTTCCTTTTGTAGAAGAACTGAAAATGAAAAATCAACAACAATTAAAACAATTAGAAGTGATCATGGTGGAGAATTTCAAAACCATAGATTTTTGGAATTTTGTCAAGAAAAAGGATATAGGCATGAGTTCTCTACTCCAAGGACCCCACAACAAAATGGGGTTGTGGAGAGAAAGAACCGAGTCTTACAAGAGGTTGCACGAAGCATGCTCAATGAGTACTCTCTACCGAGCTACCTATGGGCTGAAGCTGTAAATACAGCTTGCTATGTGCAGAACCGGGTCTTGATACATAGGTTTTTAGGAAAGACTCCCTATGAACTTTGGTTTGGGAAACCCCCTACAATCAAACATCTTAGGGTGTTTGGTTGTAAGGTGTTTATCTTGAACACCAAGGATCATCTTGGAAAGTTCAGGGCTAAGGCTGATGAAGGGATACTGGTCGGGTACTCTCTCATCAGCAAAGCCTATCGAGTCTACAACAATAGGACTAAGTTGATTGAAGAGTCCTCGGATGTAGCTTTTGAAGAAATCCCTAAATCAAATGATCAATCAAGGGATGTAGGAGAAATTCAATTTGAACTTAGAAATCTAAGTTTAAATGATCAAAACATAGAAAGAGTCCAAATTGACTCCGATGACGATGAGCAAAGGCAAGAGAGAGCTCAGTTTGATCCTTTACCTGATACTGAGCCCTTGCTGTGTCTAGTGAGATCACTCATGAGGCACCATCGACACCAAGGCAATCAAGGATAGCCTCCAGTCATCCCCAAGACCAGATTATGGGAGACATTCAACAAGGGGTTAGGACTAGGTCATTCTTTAGAAATGAGTCTAATGAGGTCGCCTTGATCTCAGAAATCGAACCAAAATTAGTTGATGAGGCATTGCACGATCCTGATTGGATCATAGCTATGCAAGATGAGTTAGGTCAATTTGAAAGGAGCCAAGTGTGGGACTTAGTTCCTAGACCTAAGAAGACCACCATTATTGGAACCAAATGGGTCTTCAAAAATAAGTTAAACCAAAAGGGAGAAGTAGTGAGAAACAAGGCAAGACTTGTAGCCAAGGGCTATAATCAAGTCGAAGGCCTCGATTATGATGAAACTTATGCTCCCGTGGCTCGATTAGAGTCCATTCGTTTAATGCTAGCTTTTGCTGCACATAGAGGTTTCAAGCTCTATCAAATGGACGTTAAATCGGCCTTCTTAAATGGTTTCATTAAAGAAGAGGTCTATGTTGAACAACCACCGGGGTTTGTGAATACCGAAGCTCCAAACCACGTGTACAAGCTCAAGAAATCTCTTTATGGGCTTAAACAAGCACCTCGAGCTTGGTACGAAAGGTTGTCAACTTACCTATTAGAAAAGGATTTTGTGAGAGGTCAAATAGACCCAACACTATTTCTGCGTAGAGATGGTGAAAACATATTTGTAGCCCAGGTGTATGTCGATGACATAATTTGTCGCTCAAATAACAAGGGCTATTTGAATGAATTTATCACTCACATGGAAAGTGAGTTTGAGATGAGTCTGGTGGGAGAATTGACATTCTTTCTTGGACTTGAAATCAAACAAACTCGAGATGGCATTTATGTCCATCAAACAAAATACACTCAAGAGATGCTCAAGAAATTCAAAATGAGTGACTCTAAGGAAGTATCCACTCCAATGGCGACGAGCACTCGCCTAGACAGTGATGAGAATGGAAAACCAGTTGATCTAACGCAATATACAAGCATGATTGGTAGCCTTCTATATCTCACAGCTAGTAGACCGGACATACTTTTTGCTGTGGGCATGTGCGCTAGATATCAAGTCTGTGCCAAGGAATCTCATTTAATTGCAGTTAAGAGAATTCTGAGATACCTTAAGGGCACAATTAGAGTGGGTCTATGGTACCCTCGCACGGAGTCTTTTGACTTAATAGGTTATACCGACTCTGATTACGCTGGGTGCAAATTGGATCGAAAAAGCACTAGTGAGGGTTGCCAATTTTTAGGTTCATCATTAGTTAGTTGGTCAAGTCGGAAGCAACATTGTGTTGCTCTCTCCACGACCGAGGCTGAATACATTGCCATGGGAGAGAGTGTATCACAATTGTTGTGGATGATCCATACTCTAGAAGATTATGGACTTTCGTATAAGGGAGTGCAAGTGTTGTGTGACAACATCAGCACAATAAACCTAACAAAAAACCCAGTCCATCATTCAAGGACCAAACATATTGAAGTGCGTCACCACTTCATTAGAGATCACGTAGCTAGGGGAGACATTGCACTCACCTATGTTGAGTCAAAGTCAAACCTAGCCGATATTTTCATCAAACCTCTTCCGGAAAATGAATTTAGTCATTTGAGGAGAGAATTGGGAATGTGTTTGGCTCAATAGGCCATTAGGACTTTATCATGATCAATAAGGACAATTAAAACAACAAGAGAAATAGGGAAATTAATTTGGGCAACTTGGGAACATCTCACACAAACTATAAGGTTTAACAAATGATTTTTGTTTGCTAGAAATGGGGTGAGATGCTAGGATCAGCCGAATTATTCAAAATGTATCATGCATCCCTTGAATAATTAGGTTGAAGAGACATAAATTGAGTATGGGGAAGACCATTACATATTTCATGTGTATTTGGTTCCTAGATCTTACTCATATATTCCAACCAAGGAAACTTGGTTGGACCTTTACCTTGAAATTATGAAACTTTGGTTGATGGACTGTTTGATACATTTGAACGATATTTTTCATGATTTTGATTGATACAAGGACAAGTCCTTGAAAGAATAATAGCAAGTTGGGTATATTTTGACAAACTTGAAACTGAACATAACAAAGGTCAAAAATTTCAGTTTTCAGGACTTAAGTTGTTTGTTTTCTAAAATGTCTGCAACTTTAGGGCTATAAACAAGTTCAGACCATAATGTTTAGGTGATCGTTATGCTTGTAGATCCTCCAGGTTCTAGGTTCTGAACTTGGAAGTTTTCCTAGAGAAACTCCCAGGAACTATCGAACATCTATATAAATTTCAGTTACTGAAATTGCGAATTTCAATTACTGAAATATCTAAGTATCAGACACTGATCGGTCTACGGACCGATCAGGTCAGCCTGGCACGCAGAGCCCGCTACTGATCACTTTCTGATCGGTCTACAGACCGATCAGGGAGTTCCCTGATCGGTCCGGAGACCGATCAGATCGATCCGGCACAAAAGCCACTGATCAATCTCTGATCGGTCTACCGACCGATCAGGAAGTTCCCTGATCGGTCCAGGGACCGATCAGCGAGTACTGATCGTCTCCTGATCGGTCTACAGACCGATCAGGATGTTCCTGGATCGGTCCATGGACCGATCAGGAGGCTCCTGATACCTCCTGATCGGACAGCCGTCCGATCATTTAATCAACTGTACACCCATCAATAACCCCTTAAATCTTCCCGATCCCTTCTTTTTCTCTTTCACGCGGAACCCTAGCCGACTCTTCCCTACACCTTCTCTTCCCTTCTCTTCTCTTTGCACGCCGGAACCCTAGCCAAAGCTCTAGCCGAAACTTCAATGGCACCAAGGTAACTCTTTACTTCTCTATAACTTGGCATTTCGGTTTCATTTCTCACCATTTTGTGCTTTTTGGGTGTTGATGGCTCCGGTGCTCACTTATTTCCCCTATTGGTTCACATTGTTACACCTTAGGAAGAAACCAGTGGGTGAGGGTGAGGGTACCTCTAAGTCACCTGCTAAGTCGAAGTCTAAGGCTCCTTCCCGACCTCAACCTTCTGTTTCCGGGAGATTCCCGAACCACAATTTTGAGGAAGCCTTTAGACAAAGAACCTTCAATTTACTCCCTTGTAGGTCTATAGATCGTAGATTCATGGACGAATTTTGTCCAACTGTGTCTGAAATCATTGCCTACTACAAACTTGACTCACTTGTCTACTTAGAACGGGATATCAACTATGACTTGGTCTCTGAGTTTTATAACAACCTTCATCAGATTCCTAATGATGTAGGTTATAAAACAAGAGTTGCTAAGCGGACTCTTGATTTGAGTTTCTCATCCTTCTTTGAATATCTCGATTGTCGGAGGTGTTCCGGTAATGTCTTTTCGATATTTCCTGATCTACCAGACCCCCTACCCTCACCTTTTGATGTCACACCTGACTCCGTCTATGAGTATTTCTTCAGACAACCTAGACCGGGTGGGCTTGATGAGCTAGATGTTGACTTTTCTACTTTTGCAGCCTTGAGATTATCTCCTCAAGACTACTTTCTTTTTAAAATTGTCACAAACTGCCTTCTGCCTATCACATCTAAACCATTGTCTGAGATCCGACCATATCATTGTCTGATGCTTTATGGATTGCGTCGGCGTCTCGACTTTGACATCTTATCTAGCATCTACTCTTCGATCATCTCCTACAGTGAGCCGAGCGGCTACACTGTTTATATGCCTTATGGGCATATAATTACAGATTGGCTCGAGACCCTTCAGATTGATGTTTCTAAGGGTAGATTAATCAAGATGGTCAGACAGGATGGCAGACTTGGGAAGTGGGCATTTTCCAAGTCTGGAATCATAGGACAAAATGGGGACGTTCGGTGGAAGGATGGGAGAGCCCTAGGTGAGTTACCACGGTGACCTCCACGACAGGTTGCTCCTGTTGCTGCTCCTCCTGCTGCTGACGATGGAGAGGCCGATCCTGATCTGCGCTGGCAGATCGCCGAGCTGGAGAGTCGCTTTGATCGGCACGATGAGCTGCTGGTTGCTGAGCTTCACGGGCTGCGCGTCCGGATTGACCAGTGTTGGAGTGTATACTGAAAGCCTAAGCTTTGTAAACATTCATAATGAATAAAGAATCACATTTGGTCTAATTATCTACATTTGTTTGTAGTTGTTCATTTAATTTATATTGTAGATAACATAGTATGTGGTGTCACATACAGAAGATGATGTTATCAGTACCTTATAAATTATAAATAGTAGCTCACGACCAGAATGGAAAGGAACAAACCATTAGAAGGTCGTAGTGTAATTAGGTATTAGTTTATCTTGACTATATAATTACACTAGTACACTCAGAGTGTATTGAGTAGGACCATTTGAGGTCGTTCCTTTTATACTGACTTTATAAAGGAACAAAGACCTCAGTTATTATGGAAGTGTGTGCTCTTAATCCTAATATAATAACAAGCACATATGTTTGATATTTATTTCTTTAATTTATCAATGGGTGAGATTTAGTTCGATGAATCAATAAACCCGATAAATTGGGAAATGGTATCACTCATAGTGTGTGTTGTTGATTATAGAAGGAAACTGTGTCCTAGTGATACTAGGTTGATAATGTCCTCAAGAGGAGCTCATAAAAATTGTCATGTTAAACCCTGCAGGTGGACTTAGTCCGACATGATAATAAGGTTGAGTGGTACTACTCTTTGACTTAGATATTAATTAAATGAGTTGTCAGTAACTCACTTAATTAGTGGACATTCGATATCTTAAACACAGGGAGACTAACACACTCATAATAAGAAGGAGCCCAAAAATGTAATTTGGGATTGGTGCGGTAGTTCAATGATAGTTCTCTAGTGGAATGAATTATCATTGATAAAATTAAGTTGTGTGTTCGGGGCGAACATGGGATGCTTAATTTTATCGGGAGACCAAAACCAATTCCTCCTCTCGGTCCCTATCGTAGCCTCTTATTTATAGAGTACTATACTCACATATACCCACCTTCTATACCCACCTAAAGGGGGCCGGCCAAGCTAGCTTGGGAACCAAGCTAGGGCCGGCCTAAGCTTGGGTTTAAGGTGGCCGGCCCTAGCTTGAACCCAAGCTAGTAGGGCCGGCCATAATTAATTAAAAATAAAATTTAATTTTAATGTTTATTATTATGTGGAAGATTTAATTTAAAAGAGAATTAAAATTAAAATATCTCTCTTGTAAAAGATTTACAAAAGATTAAAGAAAGAGATTAGATCTCTTTCCTTATTTGTAGATTGGAGAGATGTTTTATTTTTTCTTTAAAATTATTCACATGTTAATAAAATTAAAATTATAGATATTTCCTTTTATTAACCATGAAGAGATTTTAAAGAGAAATTTTATTTTTTAAAATTTCCGGAAACAAATAAGGAAAGTTTTAATTGTTGATTGAAACTTGTCCAATTTGCTTCCTATTGATTTGGCCGGCCATCATTGTTTAATTGGGGAAATATTATTTTATTTTTCTCAATTAAATCATGTCAAGGAAATTAAGGAAAATTTATTGTAATTAAATTTCCTAATTTACCTAGGCCAAGGAATATAAAAGAAGGGGTGAGGGTGCCTTCACAAGATACAACATCTATTATTCCTCTCCCTCTTTTGTTCCTTGGTGTGGCCAGCCATCATCTCCTTCTCTTCCTCTTGTGGTGGCCGAACCTCTCCCTCTCCCTTGGAGTTCTTGTGGTGGCCGGATACTACTCGGAGAAGAAGAAGAAGAAGGAGAGAAAGCTAGCATCTCTTGGAGCTTGGTTAGTATTTTGGTTTTTCTCCTTGGTGAAGCTTTTCTTTTGTGGCCGAACCATGCTTGGAGGAGAAGAAGGTGGTTTGTGGTTTCTCATCTTGGAAGATCGTTGCCCACACAACGTCCGAGGTTAGAAGAGGAATACGGTAGAAGATCAAGAGGTTTTTTCTACAAGGTATAACTAGTAATTTCTATTTCCGCATCATGCTAGTTATTTATGGAAATAATACCAAATACAAGAGGCTTACGTTCTAGTATTTCGAATATGTTTTTTCAAAGTTGTGTTCTTTTGTTTCTTTCTTTTCCTTGTGATTTGATTGTTCTCTTTGGTTAACCTAAAGTTATTTTAGGAAATTAAATATTAGCTTTCTATTAAAGGTTTTGTCTAGTCGGTGGTGGTTGCTCCCATATCCAAGAAGGTCATGTGCCTCGCCACATCAGTACTGGGAACCTTTTATGGAAATTAATATTTAATGGAATTAATAACTTAAGGAGACTTGGGTCGAACGTGTTAAGTTCCGCAGGAGATCCAAGTCAAAACCTAAAAGAACAAATAGATTAAGTTTTGGATCAAACGTGTTAAGTTCCGCAGGAGATCCAAAATTTAATTTAAAAGAACACATGGTAGCTAGGAAAAGGTTCAGATCTTTGTACAAAATTTTTGTACAGTGGAACCTATAGGCTTTCCGAGTAGCAACCAACAATTGGTATCAGAGCTAGGGTTTTGCCTCTGTGTATTTGGTATTTAGTTTAATTATGCACATGTCATACATAATTTAGGCAGGATAATAATAGGATGTGCTAACTTTGTGGATGCAGGATCCAACTATTATGGCTTTTAGTTAATTATGTGTGTGATTGGACCCTTGGACATGTCAAGGGCAATTTATATGTGTGTGCATGATTGTATTAAAATACAGCAGGAGCTGTATTTAGTTTTATTAGGATTTTATTTTTGATCTAGATACATGTACATTCCTTTTATGGAATATAGGATCAAAATGTAAAATTCTATTTATGTCGCGGATCGAATCTTGCAAAGCGTGGAACCTTCTAAGGACCAGAGGCGCAGCGGAACTACGAGCAAGATGGATGCGACAGTTAGACCCGGTGGCGCCAAATATGGCAGCTTCGGATGACAACACACGGAGGACAATTAAAGATAAAAGCCATAATAGTTGAAAATTAGATTTTCTATTTATTGCTTTTATATTGTGCTGTGTGTGCATGTTAGTTTACAAGTTTAGTAGGCTAGCATAGTTAAAATTCCTCATTTATAAATAACTAAGTGGGAGAGGGATTTTTAAGTAAATCTCATGGTCTCCATTACTGGTTTGTAAGTGATGCAAACAAGCTTGCGCGTTGGCTCTGAGTGCCTTCCTCCATAACGGATGAGCTTGTTTGTGGATCACTAGAACAGACTTCCATTTTGGATGACTATAGGAAGTTAATTAAGAGCGTGTGATCTTCCCCAACGGAAGGGGCATAATCTTATTAATGGACTTAGTGTCAAGTAATGGTGTACACTTAGACACATCTAATAGTATCCTCCCTAACGGAGTCACTGCTATTATTTGTGTGACCAAATAATACCAACTATTAATTTTATTTGTCAAAAAGTTAGGTTGACAAGATAATAAAATTAATGGGTTAAAACCCTCCTTTTACAAATGTTGAATTTGTATACGTCCACACTAACGTGGCATACAAAATTCACGGTGTTTTAAGGTGTTGGTTAATTTAAAATAGTATTGTTTGAGGAATCAATATTATTCTAAATTTAGAGTTCACCAAAAGTTATTTGTGATTCTTAGGATGACTTTCAACCCACCGTCCATCATACTTCAACAAAATAGACTTCTGGACCTAACTACATAGATTGGAAAAGAAACACGGACATTGTTCTTCACTGAAAGCTATAAATTTGATCTTGTTGAGCATTGCCCGATGCACCCATCGGTGAATCTACCCAAGAGGAGATTGAATATCATAGGAAATGGGTAAAAGCATGAGATGGCGCGGTGTTACATTTTGGCTTCAATGTCAAATGTATTGCAACATCGGTATCAAGAAATAGCCTATGATATCATGAACAATCTCAAGGAACTCTTTGGTCATCGGGATAGGGCTTCTAGGCAAGAAGCCATGAGAAAGATAATGACACCACCATGCAAGAGGGTACTCGTGTAAGGGATCATATTCTAAAGATGATGGCTTATCCGAACGAAAATGATCCTTGGAGGAGAAATTGATGGGGAAACCCGGATCGATATGATCCTCCAAACGCTACCTAAGTTTTGAGCAGCTTCGACTGAACTATAATATGAATAAAAGGATTTATTCATTAGGGGAACCACTGAAGCAGCAGAAGGGTTATTTCGTCACAATGCTCAAATTCACTATCTTTGAAAATGGTTCTACTTCTAAACCGAAGGAAAGAAGAAGAAGAAACAAGTCGGTTCAGCAAAGAAAGTGAATAAATCTCAGTACGGGATTTAAAGTTGGAATGAAGAAGTCAAGGAAAGTGCTTCATCTACAAGCAGGTGGACATTGAAGGCGGATGTCCTCGTAAGAACCAAAACAAAGGTATATCTCATACTCTAGTTGTTGAAACATGTTTAGCGGTGTTATCTACCAGAACCTGGTGTGTAGATACGGAGCCATTGATCATGTCTGCAATTCCTTGCAGGGGTTCCAGGAAATTTGAGGGGAGATTACCGTCTACATGGGCAATGCTACTAAGGTGGCGCTGTTGCAGTGGGAGGCGTCTACTTATCTTTTAGTAGAAATAGAAATTTGGTTTTAAGAAATTGTCTTTATGTACCCAATTTTAGAAAGAATTTAATTTCAGTTTCTAAACTATTTTTAGATGGATATTCGGTTTCTTTCAGTAACGATGTAGTTATTAAAAGAAATAAAGTGATTATCTGTTCTGGTGCATTAGTTGGCAATTTGTATATTTTAAATCCAAATTCTTCCACAAAGCAAAACATGGAAATTTATAATTCATCTTCTAATTCTAATAAGAGAAAAGAACCTTCATAAATGAACCAAGCATATCTTTGGCATCTAAGGCTTGGTCATATTAACTTAAGTAGGATTCAGAGGCTTATAGCCGATGGACTTTTAAGTTCATTAGAGTTGGAAAATTTTCCAACTTGTGAATCTTGCTTAGAAGGTAAAATGACCAAGAGGCCGTTCAAGGCCAAGGGGTATAGAGCCAAAGAAGTGTTAGAGTTGGTTCACTCTGATTTGTGTGGTCCTATGTCTGTCCAGGCAAGAGGAGGTTTTGAATATTTTGTCTCTTTCATAGACGATTATTCAAGATATGGATACATTTACCTAATGCGCCGCAAGTCCGAATGCTTTGACAAGTTCAAAGAATACAAGGCTGATGTGGAGAAACGATTAGGTAAAAGTATCAAGACACTACGATCTGATCGTGGTGGTGAATACCTCTTAGGAGAGTTTAGGAATTACTTATCAGAGGCCGGGATTCAATCCCAATTGTCTGCACCTGGAACACCCCAACAGAATGGTGTAGCAGAACGAAGGAATAGGACTCTTATGGAGATGGTTAGATCAATGATGAGTTATTCAGAATTACCAAATTCGTTTTGGGGATATGCTCTGGAAACAGCAGTGTATGTTCTGAACTTAGTACCTTCTAAATCAGTTTCTTCTACTCCCATAGAATTGTGGAATGGGCGAAAACCCAGTCTAAGACATATTCGGATTTGGGGTAGTCCAGCACATGTGCTGAAACCAGATGCTGATAAGTTAGAATCTCGTACAGAAGTTCGCGTGTTTGTAGGATATCCCAAAGGAACGAAGGTGGTTTATTTTATAGTCCTAAAGACCGAAGGTCATTGTTAGCACCAATGCCCGCTTTTAGAAGAAGACTATATAATGGATCACAAGCCCGAGTAAAGTCGTTTTAGAAGAACTTAGAGAGGACATGTCTACTTCAGCACCAACAAGTACAAGATAAAGTACCACAAGAGAGCAACACGTGTCACACATGATACACAACCACGGACAATGCCTCGTCGTAGTGGGAGGGTTGTGAGGCACTGAAGATTCATATTTTGGGAGAGTCTTGGACTTGATCCGGTAAACATGAACCTGATTCCCGGTCATATGACGAAGCACTCCAAGATATAGATGCAAGATCTTGGCAAAAGGCAATGAATTCTAAAATAGAGTCCATGTACTCTAATAAGGTCTGGGAGCTTGTAGAACCACCTGATGGTGTAAAAGCCGTTGGATGCAAGTGGATCTACAAAAGGAAAAGAGGGACAGACGGGAAGGTAGAAACCTTCAAAGCTAGGCTTGTTGCGAAAGGGTACACTCAGAAAGAGGGAATCGATTATGAGGAAACCTTTTCACCGGTAGCCATGCTTAAGTCTATCTGGATACTCTTATCCATTGCTGCTCATATGGATTATGAGATTTGGCAAATGGATGTCAAGACAGCTTTCCTTAATGGAAGTCTTGAAGAGAACATCCATATGAAGCAACCAGAAGAATTTATTGAAAAAGGCAAAGAGCATCTAGTATGCAAGCTCAATCGGTCCATTTATGGACTGAAGCAAGCTTCAAGGTCTTGGAACATCCGGTTTAATGAAGTAATCCAGTCATATGGATTTATTCAAAGTCCGGATGAGTCTTGTGTATATAAGAAGTGTAACGGAAACGTGGTGGTATTTCTTGTACTATACGTAGATGATATTTTGTTAATTGGCAACAATGTCAAGGTATTATCAAACGTAAGGGTATGGTTGTCCAAACAATTTGATATGAAGGACTTAGGAGAATGTGCACACATTCTTGGGATCAAAGTTATAAGGGATCGCAAGAAAAGAATGTTGTGTCTATCCCAAGCTTCATATATAGATACAATCCTTGCTCGTTTTAGCATGCAAGACTCCAAGAAAGGTTTCTTACCTTTTAGACATGGAGTAGCTCTATCTAAAGAGATGTCTCCAAAGACATCAAAAGAGATAGAGGACATGAAAGCAGTTCCTTATGCTTCGGCTGTAGGAAGCCTAATGTATGCAATGCTATGTACGAGACCGATATCTGTTTTGTCGTAGGCATGGTCAGCAGATATCGTAGTAACCTCGACAAGGAACAACATGTAAAGCATATATTAAAGTACCGAGAAGGACTAGGGATTATATGCTAGTTTACCAAGCAGATGATTTGCTCCCTGTGGGTTACATTTGATTTTCAATCGATAGGGACAATAGTAAGTCTACATCAGGCTATGTGTTTACTTTAGGATGTGGAACCATTTCATGGAGGAGTGTTAGCGAATGCGTTTGACTCAACCATGGAAGTCGAGTATGTGGCAGCGTAAAGAAGCAGTATGGCTCGGGAACTTTCTAATGGACTTAGATGTGATTCTGGTTTGCCCAAGATCATCACAATTTATTGTGATAATAGCGCTTGATTGCAAACTCGAAGGAACCACGAGCTCATAAGCGAGTAAACATATAGAGCGCAAGTACCACCGATACGAGATATCGTGAAGCGAGGAGAAGTTGTCATCGCCAAGATTGCATCAGCGGATACCTCGCGGATCCTTTCACTAAGGCCCTTCCTACGAAAGCTTTTTGTGGAGGGAATGGGAATCCGATGTATGGTAGAAGATATGGCGCTTAGTCATTAGTATAAGTGGGAGATTGTTGGAGTGTATACGAAAGCCTAAGCTTTGTAAACATTCATAATGAATAAAGAGTAACATTTGGTCTAATTATCTACATGTGTTTGTAGTTGTTCGTTGAAGTTATATTGTAGATAACATATTATGTGGTGTCACATACGGAAGATGATGTTATCAGTACCTTATAAATTATAAACAGTAGCTCACGACCGGAATGGAAAGGAACAAACCATTAGAAGGTCGTAGTGTAATCAAGTATTAGTTTATCTTGACTATATAATTACACTAGTACACCCAGAGTGTATTGAGTAGGACCATTTGAGGTCGTTCCTTTTATACTGACTTTATAAAGGAACAAAGACCTCGATTATTATGGAAGTGTGTGCTCTTAATCCTAATATAATAACAAGCACATATGTTTGATATTTATTTCTTTAATTTATCAATGGGTGAGATTTAGTTCGATGAATCAATAAACCCGATAAATTGGGAAATGGTATCACTCATAGTGTGTGTTGTTGATTATAGAAGGAAACCGTGTCCTAGTGATACTAGGTTGATAATGTCCTCAAGAGGAGCTCATAAAGATTGTCATGTTAAACCCTGGTGGACTTAGTCCGACATGATAATAAGGTTGAGTGGTACTACTCTTGGACTTAGATATTAATTAAATGAGTTGTCAATAACTCACTTAATTAGTGGACATTCGATATCTTAAACACGGAGACTAACACACTCATAATAAGAAGGAGCCCAAAAATGTAATTTGGGATTGGTGCGGTAGTTCAATGATAGTTCTCTAGTGGAATGAATTATCATTGATAAAATTAAGTTGTGTGTTCGGGGCGAACATGGGATGCTTAATTTTATCGGGAGACCAAAACCAATTCCTCCTCTCGGTCCCTATCGTAGCCTCTTATTTATAGAGTACTATACCCACATATACCCACCTTCTATACCCACCTAAAGGGGTGGCCAAGCTAGCTTGGGAACCAAGCTAGGGCCGGTGGCCCTAGCTTGAACCCAAGCTAGTAGGGCCGGCCATAATTAATTAAAAGAAAATTTAATTTTAATGTTTATTATTATGTGGAAGATTTAATTTAAAAGAGAATTAAAATTAAAATATCTCTCTTGTAAAAGATTTACAAAAGATTAAAGAAAGAGATTAGATCTCTTTCCTTATTTGTAGATTGGAGAGATGTTTTACTTTTTCTTTAAAATTATTCACATGTTAATAAAATTAAAATTATAGATATTTCCTTTTATTAACCATGAAGAGATTTTAAAGAGAAATTTTATTTTTTAAAATTTCCGGAAACAAATAAGGAAAGTTTTAATTGTTGATTGAAACTTGTCCAATTTGCTTCCTATTGATTTGGCCGGCCATCATTGTTTAATTGGGGAAATATTATTTTATTTTTCTCAATTAAATCATGTCAAGGAAATTAAGGAAAATTTATTGTAATTAAATTTCCTAATTTACCTAGGCCAAGGAATATAAAAGAAGGGGTGAGGGTGCCTTCACAAGATACAACATCTATTATTCCTCTCCCTCTTTTGTTCCTTGGTGTGGCCGGCCATCATCTCCTTCTCTTCCTCTTGTGGTGGCCGAACCTCTCCCTCTCCCTTGGAGTTCTTGTGGTGGCTGGATACTACTCGGAGAAGAAGAAGAAGAAGGAGAGAAAGCTAGCATCTCTTGGAGCTTGGTTAGTATTTTGGTTTTCTCCTTGGTGAAGCTTTTCTTTTGTGGCCGAACCTTGCTTGGAGGAGAAGAAGGTGGTTTGTGGTTTCTCATCTTGGAAGATCGTTGCCCACACAACGTCCGAGGTTAGAAGAGGAATACGGTAGAAGATCAAGAGGTTTTTTCTACAAGGAATAACTAGTAATTTCTATTTCCGCATCATGCTAGTTATTTATGGAAATAATACCAAATACAAGAGGCTTACGTTCTAGTATTTCGAATATGTTTTTTCGAAGTTGTGTTCTTTTGTTTCTTTCTTTTCCTTGTGATTTGATTGTTCTCTTTGGTTAACCTAAAGTTATTTTAGGAAATTAAATATTAGCTTTCTATTAAAGGTTTTGTCTAGTCGGTGGTGGTTGCTCCCATATCCAAGAAGGCCATGTGCCTCGCCACGTCAGTACTGGGAACCTTTTATGGAAATTAATATTTAATGGAATTAATAACTTAAGGAGACTTGGGTCGAACGTGTTAAGTTCCGCAGGAGATCCAAGTCAAAACCTAAAAGAACAAATAGATTAAGTTTTGGATCAAACGTGTTAAGTTCCGCAGGAGATCCAAAATTTAATTTAAAAGAACACATGGTAGCTAGGAAAAGGTTCAGATTTTTGTACAAAATTTTTGTACAGTGGAACCTATAGGCTTTCCGAGTAGCAACCAACAACCAGCGCTACGATGATTTACGCAGTCAGCAGCTGACGACACATCAGACGATTATGGATTGGATGGCCAGATACCCACCTCCGCAGGATTTCCCGGGCTATCCATCCTTGAGCAGCGGCATGCCACCTCAGGGACCCATTCCTCCAGTTGATGATGTTGATGCTCCTCATGATGAGGAGGCTGATTGATATACATTGTTCCATGATGTCATTTTGACTGTCTATGTTTTGGATGTTGGTTGTTGGATTTTTATGTCAGACCTGGATATTTGCTGCTTTCATCTATTTATGTTGTTCATTTTCTTGTCTTTCTTTATGTTTCACTTCTTATTGATTTTTAATATGCTGTTCATATGTCATGTCTTGTATGTCTCTCTTTTCTTTATCATTGTCTTATAATACACTTAGAGGGTGTTCTAGGTGAATTAAGAAAACGACAGTATGGGTTAAGGGGGGTCTTTTCAAGTTTTCTTACCTAATTCGCACCTTTTCGGTGTTTGACAAAGGGGGAGAGAATAACTAAGTTTAGAGATAAATGAAAGTTTGGCTTTAGGGGGAGGATCTTGATTCCCCTATCCTTACATGGTGTTGTATCTGTCTTAGGGGGAGGATCTTGATTCCCCTAAAATTAGGGAAATATGGAAATATGAACATTTCTGATCTAAACTTAAATCATGTTGTTAAACAACAAAAATGGGGAGATTGTTGATACAGTCTGACCTGGCTGTTGTTTTGATGCTGACACTGATTTAAGTTTGTATCAGACATTAATTAAACTCAGACTGATTGATGATCAAGGTTGATCATGAGGAGAGGAAAAGTCCAAGTACGGATATTTGGCACGCAAAGTCAGAGAGGGCTCGGTAGCTCGTTCTCTGGACCGGACGAAGTCGGAGAGGGCTCGGTAGCTCGTTCTCTGGACCGGACGAAGTCGGAGAGGGCTCGGCAGCTCGTTCTCCGGACTAGGTCAGAGAGGGCTCGGTAGCTCGTTCTCTGGACCAGACGAAGTCGGAGAGGGCTCGACAGCTCGTTCTCCGAACTAGGTCAAGAGGGCTCGGTAGCTCGTTCTCTGGACCTGACGGTCGGAGAGGGCTCGGCACTGCCTCCTGACCAGGTCGAGAGGGCCTCGTAGCTCGCTCTTGGACCGGACGAAGTCGGAGAGGGCTCGGCACTCGTTCTCGGACTAGGTCCGAGAGGGCTTGGTAGCTCGCTCTCTGGACCTGATTGTTTAGGGCGGGGAGGCTCTAAAACTAACACAGAGAGCTATGGATCGATCCGCTGACCGATCCACGACACTGGTTCCAATCGGTCCACGGACCGATCCATTTCATCTGATCGGTCTCGGACCGATCAGATACTACCTGAAGTTTCTATCCTCGATCGGCCTGGACCGATCAGATTCCACACAGATACGACGAGCACGATACGATCGAGAGAAGCGATCGAAACGCTAAGACTCAAAGCGAGAGGGGATCGGTCCGTGGACCGATCCACATAAAGGCCGATCGGTCCATGCATCGATCGACATTTCCGACCGATCAGGATGTGTCCTGATCAGTCCAGAGAGCCATGGATCGGTCTGCTGACCGATCCACAGCGATATCGTTTGCATTCTGCTATCTTTCTGCAACTTCTGATTTCTCTGAACTAACGATCTGCTGTGAGCTTTTTGAGATACAGGTTGTAGGTATCATGACGATGCTTGAATTCAAATTAAGGTCTATCAGAGGAATACGACAAAATGGTTTTTCTACTGAGCTTGGCTGCAAATGGTGCATTTGAAGCATCAACGGATACTGGCGATCTGGGTATGTTCTGGCTGCAATCAGCTTGACTCCTTGGCATTGGTTCGAGCTCAGAAGACACCAGTGAAGACCATGGATGGTATTGGTGTGAGTTCAGAGGACCAGATGAGGAGGAGAAGTGATTGGCGACGCCTGAGTTGATTGCAGTGATTCGATACAGGTTGCAGCGATTCTATGCAGCTTGCAGTGATTCGATGCAGGCAAACGCAGTGAAGAAAGCAGAGAAATAAGAAGGAGAAAGAAGAGAGGTTGGGGTAATGTTTTTGTATTGCAAACTCTCTGTCGTCGATTAAGCAAGGGCGATGTGTGTTTGAGCTCTTGTGCTGAGGAATCCTTCTATCTTTGCGCGTTGTTTTCATTGTGGATGTGAGTTCATTTGTTCATTCCTTTAGCCACAAAGCTCTGTAAGTCTGTGCTTCATTTCATATCATTTTCTGTGACTTTTGTGGAGAGGTTGCTCCACCGAGAAGGAGAAATACTTAGCCGAAATTTGTCCGGGGTGTGATCTACCGAAAGATCAAGGGATCGTCCACCTTACAGACACGCCGAGGAGTAGGGGCAAGCTATCCCCGAACCTCGTACATCGTTTTGTTAGTGTTGGTTGGTTTTCTTTCCTTGCATCAGTTTTTGTTTTGTTTATTTCCGCTGTACTAACCAAGTTTTGTGAGGAAATTCTTTGAGTTTTAGTGGTGGCTATTCACACCCCCCCTCTCTAGCCATCCGAAGATCCTAACAGTATCGTCTTTTGGGGATGTGTCCGTGTGGGATTTGTGCAAGGGGAAATCCTCGAGGGTCAGCGACACTCCTGAGCGGATAAGCATGTCATTTTCCCATGAAATATTGGAAGACAAGCTGCCAAAACATTATCGACCCCTGATGACTGGGGAATATGGAGGGTCAATTGGTCCAGAAGATCACCTCCTTAAGTTCGAGAACGACACCCTCCTTCATCAGTACATGGATGGTGTGAAGTGTTAAGTGTTCCTCATCACACTCTCTAGCTCAACATAGAGGTGGTTCAAACGATTGTCGGCCGAATCCATCTGCTGTTTTAAAGATTTCTGCAAGGTTTTCCTCCATCATTTTATCAGCAGCCGCTATTACTACAAAACCACCCTGAGGCTCTTTTCGCTCAAGCAGGGATCCAAGGAGATGCTTAGAGTCTATATTAAAAAGATCAACCAGGTGGCTATGGATGTTCCCTTGGCCACCCCTAAGATCTTAATGAGCGCTTTTTCTCAAGGGCTTCCAGATAACAATTTTTTTCACTCCCTAATTAGCAAACCCCCAAGTGACTTTGATCAACTACTTGGTTGGATGACAAGTATATTGATATAGAGGAAGCTTAATCCGCTCAGAAGAAGGAAATCACTGCACCCACTCCATCACTTGTTGTGATGCATCGAGCTCCTCCCTTGCCTCTTCCTCATAAAGGACCCCAAGAAGGTCCTCAACCTCATTACCAAGAGTCATGGAGTTAATCTGTACAACACATGGAGGTCGAGCGGAGAAGATTCCCCGAGCCTCTTAGATGGGCTCCATCAAAATTCTGTACATATCATCAATCAAGGACATACAACATTCAGGATTGTTATTATTACAATCGAGAGGCGTGTCAAGCAACCAACCAAGCGTTCCTCTATCAGTCGTCGTCTCCCAACTATCATCATTATTGAAGGTCGGCCTGACCATCCCGAAGAGAACATCAAAGTGTCGAGTGGTGCCAAAGAATGCCCCAACAACAAGAGAATCGGGCCCAGGATCTCACCCGAGCGTAGCAGGATCATCCCCCTTGCGGTAGGAGGAAAACTATAATAACGCCGCTCAAGGGATACCAACCTTATCGCTGGAGGCCCAACAAAAGGAGACTCCAACTGCGTTGGGAAGTCGTACGCCCGTCGACTGGAGATCCAGACTGTCAAATATAGCCAAGAGCAGGCACAAGGGCCCAAGATTAGTTTCGAACCCAAGGATTTGGAAGGAGACAAAGTACCCCATGATGATGCTTTGATTATTAAGGCTACCATAGCCAATTATAACATACATCGCACCATTGTTGACACAAGCAAGTCTGTCAACATCATCTTCAAGAAGGCATTTGAGAAGTTGCAGATAGAGCTAAGTGAGCTCCAGCCCATGATGACTCCTCTATATTGGTTCACAAGTAATGAAGTGTACTGCTCAGCCAAATTAAGCTGGACATATCTTTAGAGGAGGAGCCCCTTATGAGGACGTGTCAATCGAATTTTATTGTGGTAGACGTACCCTCAACATATAATGTCATTTTGAGTCGACTGACATTAAATGAATTTTGGACAGTTATTTCAACCTTTTATCAGAAAATAAAATTTTCCATGGATGATCAGGTGGGAGAAGTTAGAGGAAACCAACTAGTAGCACACAGGTATTACGTTGATATTATCAAGACTGAGGACAACACCGCCCAAAAGAGCCAATGGTTGGAAGTTAATACCATTTGAGAAGCACCCCCAACTCTAATCTATAAAGAGAAGGAAGAAGTACAAATTCAGCCTGGCTGACCAGATATTACTACTCAGATAGTAGCCGACATGTCCCTAGAGCTTAAAGTGGAGTTGGTTGATTATTTAACATGTAATAGTGATGATGTCTTCACCTGGACGCCTAAGGAAATAGCTGGCGTGTTACCGACTGTAATGGAGCATGCGCTCTATGTCCACACGGATGCCAGACTAGTCAAACAGAGAAAGAGAGATTTCGGGGTTGACAAAAACAAAATCATCTAAGCAAAGGTGGACAAATTACTAGAGGCCAACTATTTCCAATAAGTATAGTTCCTAAGTTGGCTAGCTAATGTGATCTTGGTGTTTAAGCTAGGAAATAAATGGTAGGTTTACATTAATTTCAGAGATCTTAACAAGGCATGCCCCAAAAATTATTATCCCTTGCCACGAATTGATCAAATGATGGACTCAACCTCTGGCTGCCATTTGATATGTATGTTGGATGTATACCAGGGCTACCATCAAGTTTCGCTCATCAAAAAAGATCAAGAGAAGGTTAGCTTCATAATTGCTTAAGGGACTTATTATTATAATGATATGGCGTTCAAACTAAAGAATGCAGGAGTCACTTACCAACGGCTTGTGAACAAAGTGTTAGGGAAGTAAATCGGGCAGAATATGGAAGTTTATCTAGATGATATTCTTATCAAATCTCTTTACACGGTCGATCTATTCTCTGATATAGAAGAAACTTGTTAGAACTTAAGGGAGTATGGACTTAAGCTCAACCCCAGCAGATGTCTGTTCAAATAAAAGAGCGGGTGTTTCTTGGGCAATATAGTGACCGAGTGGGGAATCAAAGCTAATCCAAGAAAAGTGTTGGCTCTCCAAGATATGACTCCCTCACACAATCTCAAGGAAGCACAACAACTGACCATGCGTATTACGGCGTTATCTCGATTCATATCAAGATCAGTCGACCGGAGCCTACCTTTCTTCAAAATACTTCGCTGGACTATAAAATTTCAATGGGATGCTGACTACGATAAGGCATTCGAAGAGTTGAAAATTTTTTTGTCCACCCTTCCCATACTCGCTAAACTAATAGTGGGTGAGCCTTTGTATGTGTATTTGTCTACTAATGTGAGTGTTGTTGGGTCAGCGTTAGTATGGTACGAGGGAAAGGAACATCAGCTTGTATATTTCATAAGTCATCTATTGAAAAATGTTGAATGTCATTGCCCCATGCTTGAAAAATTGGCATACGGGTTGGTCTTAGCCGCTCAAAGATTACATCCCTATTTTTTATCTTGTCTGATCATTGCACTAACTAATAGCACTCTAAGACGAGTACTTATCAATCCAGAGGTTTCAGGGAGGTTGATTAAATGAACCACGAAGCTTAGTGAGTATAATATACAATATCAACCATGAGTGACCATCAAGGCTCAAGTCCTAGTTGATTTTATAATAGAGATCCAAAACCCAGAGCTGGAGGAAATCTGAAAGATATATGTAGATAGATCATCAATCCGGCAAGGTAGTGGAGTGAAAATTCTTATAATCTCACCCAGGGAGGACAAAATGTAGCTGTCCATCCGGCTAAATTACCGAGCTACCAACAATAAAGAAGAATATGAAGCATTTATAGTTGACCTATAGGCTGTAAGATATGTGGGAACCGCTCAGGTCTTAATTTATTCAGACTCTCAGTTAATCGCTCAACAACTATCGGATAATTTTTAGATCAACAATGAGCAACTCAAACTATATGCAGAGGCATTTGATAAGTTAAAAGCTGAATTCCAAGAGATAATTAAATTGAAGATTCCCTGATCGAAAAATCAAAATGTAGATGATATAAGTTAGCCTCCTCTATAACTCCGTGGAATTTGGACAAACCTATAGAGTAAATGTAAGACCAAAAGAAATTTAGATATCTCCACAATGGTATAATATTATCCACTTTGGACTTAAGCCCTCATAGTTTTGCTCTTGGGCTCTACCCAAAAGACCTTATACCAATAGAGATATCTTTCTCTTATAAACTCATGATCTTTCCCATGTGTTTTTAATGTGAGATTATGTTTGCAACCTTACAGCTCCAACAATCCCCCCTCAAACAAAGGACCACAGGATCCCCCATGTCTAATTCTTGATCCACCAGGTCATCCGGCCCCTTGGTCCAACTGACCTATTAGGAGTTCCTTGCCTAGCCACAACTAAGACTTCTTGCATGGTGTCTGGTCCTCTTGATCCGGACATAGCAGCCCCCACTTCCTTTATTCGAGGCCAATATTTTACTCACATGGCTCAATTATACCATAGCTCTTGTGCATAATCGGCGGTTAGGCCTTCTGGCAGTCCGGACTCTAATACCAATTGTAGGACCCACAGGAATTTAGATATCTCCATAATGGTATGATATTATCTACTTTAAGCCTAAACTCTCATGGTTTTACTCTTGGGCTCTACCCAAAAGGCTTCATACTAATGGAAATCTTTTTCTCTTATAAACTCATGATCTTTCCAATGTATTTTCAATGTGGGACTATACTTGTAACCTTACAACCCCAATAGTAAACACTCTTAGTAGCTCATATCGAGAGATAAGCCGACCTAGAATTACAAACCGACTTGAGGACGACATTAATCTTATTCCTCCAACAGGGTGTCTTATCATCTGACCGAGAACAAGCACGTATGATCAAGAAAAGGGTCAGACGGTATACAAAAGGGATTTTTCTGCCCTTTACTTAAATGTGTTGGACCACAGTACGTGTAGTATGTCTTACTAGAAGTACATCAAGGTTTGTGCGGAAGTCATTCAAGCACCCGATCACTCTTTCAAAAAATCTTACTGGGTGGGTATTTTTGGCCCACTCTGCAGGTAGACTCCGCTCGATTGGTATCAACTTACGTATTATGTCAAAAGCATCAAAACATCCCTCACCACCCTATGGAGTTATTAAAGACATCGATTGTCTCTTTCTCATTCAATCAATGGAGGATGGACATTGTGGGACACTTTTCACGGGCATCTTTTTAGAGAAAATTCTTGTCGGTAGCCGTAGACTATTTCTCCAAGTGGGTGGAGGTTGAACCACTGATCAAAATAACCAAACAGATGGTTATTAAATTCCTCTTATAGAACATTATTTGTTAGTTTGGGATTCCATATAAGCTCATCTCTGACAATGGAAGATAGTTCCAATGATGGAAGATTCAGAAATCATGTTTAAGTTATGGCATCACACAGGCCTTTATATCTGTAGCATATCCGTAAAGCAACGGTCAAGCGAAAGTCACCAACAGGGAGATTATTAGAGGACTCAAAACTAAGCTTGATCATGTCAGAGAAGGATGGGTGGATGAGTTACCTAGCGTGTTATGGGCTTACCACACCACTCACGAGAAGCAACAAATATAACTCCTTTTCACCTTGTTTATGGTGGTGAAGCAGTTGTCCTGGTGGAAGTGGGAGTTGAGTCCGATCGAAGGCCGCTATACGACGAAGATAATGCTAGCCGGCGCCTTATGGAGTTTGATCTAATAGAGGAGATTAGAAACAAGGCAGAAGCTCGGCTAATGACATATCACCAAAGGATGAAGCAAAACTATAATAGAAGAGTTGTTCCGAGATTCTTTTATGTGGGAGACTTGGTCTAGAAGCGAATCATGTCAGCCGGGGAGGTCAGCAAACTTGAGCCATAATGGGGCAGACCATACAAGGTGGAGCAAAAGTTTGCCTCGGGCTTCTATTACCTCCAGGATATAGATGGAAAGAACTTAGAACGACCATAGAGTGCAAATCATCTACAACCTATAGGACTTTAGAGTACGCTTGTAATGCATGTAATGCATTAATATAGCATGTTGAACATTTGCACTTAATGAAAATGTAGGTGAATTCATCTAAAAGACCCCATGTCCCATACTCCCAAGCATCCAACCTAGTTATAAGCGAGCATGCTCTTGCACCATATCCCAGACTCTCGAGTATCAGGTCAGGTTATAAGTTAGCATGCTCTCATGGCATGTCCCAGACTCCCGAGTCGTCCAGCCGAGTTATAAGTGAGCATGCTCTCTTGCCTATATAATCCAAACTCCCGAGGCGTTCGGCTAGGTTATAAGTGAGTATACTCTTGTGTCATGTCTCAAACTCCCAAGCCATCCAATAGGCTTATAAGAGAGCATGCTCCAGCGTCATGTCCCAAACTTCTGAGCCTCTAGCCAGATTATAAGCGATCATGCTCTCGTGCCTATATTATTGGTTGCTACTAGGAATATCGTACCGGTTCCTCTGTATAAAATTTTGTACAAGTCCTGAACCTTTCCTAACAACCTATTGTGTTCTTTAGAAATTAAATTCGGAATCGCAAACAGAACTTAACATTATTGATTCCAAATTTAACTTATCTGTTCTTAGAGGTTTAGACTTGGATCGCAAACGATACTTAACATTATAGATCCAAACCCACCCATGTTACAAATTCAATTAAATATTTATTTCAAAGATCGGCTCCCAGGTCAAACATGGCGAGGCACTTGACCTTCTTGGGTATGGGAACATCCACCACTGCCTCGACAAAACCTCTCAACGAAATTCAATATTTAATTTCCTTATAGTAACCCTAGGTTTAACCAAAAAGAACAATCGAATCACAAGATCAAAAAAAAAACACAACTTCGAATCACAAATCCGAAAATCTAGAATCACTAGCCTCTTGTGTTTGGTATTTCAAAATCCATACAAAGAAAACTAGTATGATGCGGAATAGAATTACTAGTTATACCTTTCTTTGTAAGCAACAACTTCTTGATCTTCTATCGTATTCCTCTTCTTATCTCGGACATTGTGTGGGCAATGATCTACCGAGATGAGAACCACCAAGACACCTTCCTTCTTGCAAGTTTCGGCCACCAACCTTAAAGCTCCAAGAGATGCTAGAACAAAGTCTCCTTTCTCTCCTTCTTCTCCTAGCAAGAACCGGCCACCAAAAGAACTCCAAGAAAGGGATGCACCGGCCACTAAAGAAGAAAAGAAAAGGAGGAGTATAGTGTCGGCCACACCAAGGAAGAGAAGAGAGAAACAATAGTAGATATGTTGTAAGGTGAGGCACCTCTACCCTCTCTTTTATATTCCTTGGTCTTGGCAAATAAGGAAATTTAATTATTATTAAAATTCTCTTATTTTCCTTGCCATTAGTTAATAAGGAAAATTTAATTAAAAATTCCTTTTAACCCTTCTCATGGTCGGCCCCTACAAGTGCTCCAAATAAGGCAAGTTTTAAACACAAAATTAAAACTTCCTTATTTGTTTCCGAAAATTTTAAAAATAAAATTTCTCTTTAAAAATTCCCTTCATGGTTGGTTATAAAAGGAAATTTTTATAAATTAAAATCTCTCTATTAAAACATGTGGATGATTACAAAAAGGAAAGTTTTTCTCAAAATTAAAATCTTCCTTTCAATCTACAAATAAGAAAAGATATCAAATCTTTTCTCTTAATCTTTTATAGAAACTATAAAAGGAAAGATTTAATTTTAAAACTCTCTTTTAAAATCATGAGGATGGTTACATAAAAGGAAAGTTTAATCAAAAATTAAAATCTTCCTTTTAACTACAAATAAGGAAAGATATCAAACATTTCTCTTAATCTTTTGTAGAAAACTATAAAAGGAAAGATTTAAATTTTAAACTCTCTTTTAAAACCATGGCTTCCACATAAGAAAAGATTTTTTAAAAAATAAAATCCTTTTATTTTATATGGCCGGCCACACCAAGCTTGGGCACCAAGCTATGGCCGGCCACCCTACTTGGCTCAAGCATTTGGCTTGGCCGGCCCAAGCTTGGGCTCCAAGCTTGCTTGGCCGGCCACCTAAGGGTGGGTAGGAAGTGGGTATTTGGTGGATATAATTCTCTATAAATAAGAGGCTACGATAGGGACCGAGAGGAGGAATTGGTTTTGGTCTCCCAATGAAATTAAGCTTCCCGTGTTCGCCCCGAACACTCAACTTAATTTCATCAATAATAATTCATACTACTAAAGAATTATTATTGAACTATCGTACCAATTTCAAATTACATTTTGGGCTCCTTCTTATCATGAGTGTGTTAATCTCCCTGTGTTTAAGATGTCGAATGTCCACTAATTAAATGAGTTACTGACAACTCACTTTAATTAATATCTTAGTCCAAGAGTAGTACCACTCAATCTTGTCATCATGTCGGACTAAGTCCACCTGCAGGGTTTACATGACAATCCTTATAAGCTCCTCTTGGGGACATTATCAACCTAGATTACTAGGACACAGTTTCATTCTATAATCAACAACACACCATATAAATAATATAATTTCCCAACTTATCGGGCCTATTGATTTATCGAACTAAATCGCACCCTTTGATAAATTAAAGAAATGAATATTAAGTATATGTACTTGTTATTATATCATGATTAAGAGCACACACTTTCATAATAACAAAGGTCTTGTTCTTTTATTTAGTCGGTATAAAAAGAACTTTCCTTAAATGGTCTAGCTCAATACACTCTGAGTGTACTAGTGTAATTTTATAGTCAAGATAAACTAATACCAAATTACACTATGACTATTCCAATGGTTTGTTCCTATCCATCTTAGTCATGAGCAACTGTTTATAATTTATAAAGAACTGATAACATTATCTTCTATGTGTGACACCACACACCATGTTATCTACAATATAAATTAATTGAACAACTATACTTGGCATAAATGTAGGCATTTGACCAATGTGATTCTTTATTTCAAAAATAAATGTTTACAAAAAACTAGGCTTTTAGTATACACTCCAACATATATATTCCAGAGTCCTTAACCATTCAGCCGGGTTATAAGTGAGTATACTCTCACGTCATGTCCCAGACTCCCAAGCCGTTCGACTGAGTTATAAGTAAGCATGCTCTCGCGCTATGTTCTAGACTCCTAAGTCGTTTGTCGAGGTTATTGTTGGTTGCTACTCGGAAAACCTAACGGTTCCACTGTAAAAAAATTTTGTACAAAGGTTTGAACCTTTTCCTAGCTACCATGTGTTCTTTTAAATTAAACTTGGATCTCTTGCGGAACTTAACACGTTTGATCCCAAGTTTAACTTATATATTCTTTTAGGTTTAGATTTGGATCTCCTGCGGAACTTAACACGTTCAATCCAAATCACCTAGGTCACAAAGTTGATTAAATATTAATTTCCAAATTTGGCTTCCAGGACTGCATGGCGAGGCACATGGCCTTCTTGGATATGGGAGCAACCACCACCGCCTAGACAAAGCCTCTTAAGGAAAGTTAATATTTAATTTCCTTAAATGACTCTAGGTTAACCAAAAAGAATAATCGAAGCACAAGTTCGAAAAGAAAACAAAAGAACACAACATGGAAAACTAATTCGAAATCTAGAATCACATGCCTCTTGTATTTGGTATTTTTACAAAGAAATAAAACTAGTATGATGCGGAAAATAATTACTAGTTATACCTTTCTTTGTGAACTTTCAATGATCTCTTGATCTTCTACCGTATTCCTCTTCTAACCTCGGACATTGTGTGGACAATGATCTTCCGAGATGAGAACCACCAAAGTACCTTTTTCTTCCTTCCTTCAAGTTTCGGCCAAGTAAAAACTTCCGAAGGACGAAGAACTTTTTCCACCAACCAAGCTCCAAGGGATGCAAGAAACAAGTCTCCTTTCTCTCCTTTTCTCCAAGCTAGATCCGGCCACTTCTATGTGTCCAAGAGGTGATGAAGTCTCGGCCACAAAAAGGAGAAGAGAGAAAAGGAAAGGGAACCTCTAGGGGCCGGCCACACCTAGGAAGAAAAGAGAGGAAGAAAAAGAATAGAGTCGTTCACCATGAAGGCACCTCTACCCCCTCTTTTATAATCCTTGGTCTTGGCAAATAAGGAAATTTTAATAAAAACTTCCTTAATTCCTTTGCCATGAAAAAGGAAAAATTATTTAATTAAAAATAATTTTCTTTTCTTAAAATCAATGGTCGGCCACCTCTTTCCCCAAAACAAGGAGAGTTTTAACAAAAATTAAAACTTCCTAATTTGTTTCCAAAAATTTATAAAAATTTCTCCAATAATTTTTATCCCTTCATGATTGGTTAATAAAAAAAAATTTATAAATTAAAATCTTTCTTTTAAACATGTGGATAATTTCCAAAAAGGAAAGTTATTTCTAAAAATTAAAACCTCCTTTCAATCTACAAATAAGGAAAGATATTAAATCTTTTCTTAATCTTTTGTAGAAATTAATAAAAGAGAATTTTTAATTTTTAAACTTTCTTTTAAATCATGAACATGATTAAAAGGAAAGTTTTTACCAAAATTAAAATCAACCTTTTTAATCTACAAATAAGGAAAGAGATTTAGCTCTTCTCTTAATCTTTTGTAGAATCTTATAAAAGGAAAGATTTAAATTTTTAAACTCTATTTTAAATCATGTTATCCACATAAGAAAAATTTTTAAAATTAAAATTTCTTTTTATTTTAATAGGGTCGGCCACCTAAGCTTGAGTTCAAGCTAGGGTCGGCCACACGAATTCACCCATGAACCAAGCCATGGCCGGCCCTAGCTTGGTCTTCAAGCTAGCTTGGCCGGCCCCTATAGAATGGGTAAGAAGGTGGGTATAGGTGGGTATAGTACTCTATAATTAAGAGGCTACGATAGGGACCGAGAGGAGGAATTGGTTTTGGTCTCCCGATAAAATTAAGCATCCCGTGTTCACCCCGAACACACAACTTAATTTTATCAATAATAATTCATTCCACTAGAGAACTATTATTGAACTACCGCACCAATCCCAAATTACATTTTTGGGCTCCTTCTTATTATGACTGTGTTAGTCTCCCTGTGTTTAAGATGTCGAATGTCCACTAATTAAGTGAGTTACTGACAACTCATTTAATTAATATCTTAGTCCAAGAGTAGTACCACTCAACCTTATCGTCATGTCGGACTAAGTCTACCTGCAGGGTTTAACATGACAATCCTTATGAGCTCCTCTTGGGGACATTCTCAACCTAGATTACTAGGACACAGTTTCCTTCTATAATCAACAACACACACTATAAGTGGTATCATTTCCCAACTTATCGGGCTTATTGATTTATCGAACTAAATCTCACCCATTGTTAAATTAAAGAAATAAATATCAAATATATGTGCTTGTTATTATATTAAGATTAAGAGCATACACTTTCATAATAACTGAGGTCTTTGTTCCTTTATAAAGTCAGTATAAAAGAAACGACCTCTAATGGTTCTACTCAATACACTCTAAGTGTACTAGTGTAATTATATAGTTAAGATAAACTAATATCTAATTACACTACGACCTTCCAATGATTTGTTCTTTTCTATCTTGGTCATGAGCTACTGTTTATAATTTATAAGGTACTGATAACATGATCCTCTGTGTGTGACACCACACACCATGTTATCTACAATATAAATTAATTAAACAACTACATTTATCATAAATGTAGACATTTGACCAATGTGATTCTTATTTCTAGATAAATGTTTATACCAAAAGCTAGACTTTTAGTATACATCCTAACAATCTCTCACTTATATTAAAAGACTAAGCTGCTATATCTGCTGCCATACATCTGATTCCCAACTCTTCAACATGCCCATCAAAAGCTCTTGCCTTAAGGGCCTTAGTGAAAAGATCTATAGGTCATCATCTGATGCAATCTTGGCAGCAACAACTTCTCCTCGTTTATACGATTTCTCGTATTGGGTGGTACTTGCGCTCTATTATGTTTACTTGCCTTATAGACTCATGGTTTCTTCGAGTTTGCTACTGCACCACTATTATTACAATAAATTATGATAATCTTTGGACAAACCAGAAATCATATCTAAGTCTATCTTGAGGTTATTAAGTCATTCAGCTTTTATGACTACCTAAGAGGCTTGCCATATACTCAGCTTCTATGGTTGAGTCCAGAAAAACACCTATGCTTATCACTCTTCCATAGTTATGACTTTACCTCCTAAAGTAAACACAAAACCTTGAGGTTGACTTACTATTGTCCCTATTTGAATGAAAGTCAAAATCCGTGCAACCCACAGGGACCAAATTAACTGCCTTGTAAGCTAGCATATAATCTCTAGTGCCTCTAAGGTACTTCAATATATGCTTTACTGCAGTCCAATGTCCTTGTCTAGGGTTACTTTGATATCTGCTAACTATGCCCTTAGCAAAATAGATCTCTGATCTCGTGTATAGCATACATTAGGCTTCCGACAGCCGAAGCATAAGGAACTACCTTTTTATACTTTATCTCCTTTGATATCTACAGAGACATCTCTTTAGATAAAGTTACTCCATGCTAAAAAGGTAAGAAACCTTTCTTGGAGTTTTGCATGCTTAAAATGAGCAAGGATTTTTTCGATATATGAAGCTTGGGATAAGTAAAATATTCTTTTCTTGCAATCTCTTATTACTTTGATCCCAAGAATATATACATTCTCCCAAGTCCTTCATATCGAATTGTTTGGACAACCATACCCTTACTTCTGATAACATTTTGATATTGTTTCCAACTATCAAAAATGTTATCTACGTATAGTACAAGAAATACCACCACGTTTCCATCACACCTTTTGTATACACAAGACTTATCCGGTTACTAAATAAATCCATAGGTATGGATTACTTTGATAAATCGGATGTTCCAAGACCTTGAAGCTTTGCCTCAGTCCATAGACTAATTGAGCTTGCACACAAGATGCTCTTTGCCCTTTGCAATGAATCATTCTGGTTGCTTTATATGGATGCTTTTTTCAAGACTTCCATTAAGGAATGCTGTCTTGACATCCACTTGCCAAATAGATAAAAGAATCCAGATAGACTTAAGCATGACTACCAGTGAAAAAGTTTCCTTTTTCATCAAGCCTTGCTTTGAAAGTTTCCACCTTCCTATCTATCCATCTTTTCCTATTGTAGACCTATTTTTACCCAATGACTTTTACACCATCTGGTAGTTCTACAAGCTTCCAGATTTTATTAGAATTCTAATTCTATATTCATTGCTCTTTGTCAAGATGTTGCATCCTTATTTTGGAGTGCTTCATCATATGTCCGAGATCAGGCTCATGTTCATTTGGGATTAAGTCCAAAAGACTCTCCCAAAACATGAATCTTTTAGGTTGTTTGACAACCCTCCCACTACGATTAGGCACTGTCTATAATTGTGTATCAATTGTGATACGTGTTGCAGTTTCTTGTGATATTTCATCTTGTACAGTTGGTACTAGATTAGACATGTCCTTTATAATTTCTTTAAGAACAAATTTACTTATGGGCTTGTGGTTTATTATATAGTCCTCTTCTAAAAATCAGTCATTGATGCTAACAATGACCTTCTGATTTTTAAGACTATAAACCTACTTTCGTTTATCTAGGATAACCCACAAACAAGTGAATTCCTATCCAACTTGTCATTCTCTCTCTTCAGCATATGTGCTGGACTACCCGAATCCGAATATGCTTCAAAATAGGCTTATGCCTATTCAACAATTCTATATGAGTAGAGAGTTCTGACTTTGGAAGGTACTATGTTCACTTTCTTTTTCAGAGTATATCCTTAAAACAAACTTGGTAATTTTCTAAATAACTCATCATCAATCTAATTATTTCCATAAGAGTCATATACCTTCTTTCTACTACATCATTCTATTGGGGTATACCAGGTGCAGTTAGTTGGGATTGAATCCCTACTTTTGATAAGTAACTCCTAAATTGTCCCAAGAGGTACTTGCCACTACGATCTTACCATAGTGACTTGATATTTTTACTTTAACGTTTCTCCGCATCAGCCTTGTACTCTTTGAACTAATCAAAGCACTTAGTCTTGCGGCACATTAAGTAAATGTATTTGTATCTTGAATAGTTGTCTATAAAATAGATGAAATATTCGATACTACCTCTTGTCTGGATAGTCATAGGATCACACAAATCAGAATGAACCAATTCCAACATATCTTTGGCTCCATACCCCTTAGACTTAAAAGCTTCTTGGTTATTTTTCCTTCCAAGTAAGACTCGCAGGTTGGAAAGATTTCCACTACTAATGAACCCAAAAGTTCATCAGCTACCAATGAATTCTACTCAAGTTAATATAACCTAGCTTTAGATGCCAATGATATAATTGGTTCATTTCCGAAGGTTGCTTTCTCTTAAAATTAGAAGATGTGTTACTAATTTCCATTTGTTGCATCGTGGGAGTTCTTGGATTTATAAATTGCCAACCAACGTACCAGAACAGATAACTTCCCTCTTTTTCTTAATAACAACTTTGTTATTAAAAGAGGCAGAATATCAAGTTTAGAAACTGAAAACTAGTTCTTTCTAAACTTGGTACGTAAAGACAATTACTTAAAATCCATATTTTATTCTTATCAAAGGATAAACATCTCCCACTACAACAGCTGCCACTGTGGACGGTGTTTTTTATTTTCATTTAGTTGTTGGATTTCCTGGAACCCTGCAATGAATTGCGGGCATGATTAATGGTATCTGTATCTACACTCCAGGTTCTGGTAGATAACACCACTAAACATGTTTCAACTAATGAATTAAATACACCTATATTGTTCTTAGTTCTAAGAAGACAGTCTACCTTAATGTCCAAGTCCTATTTCCAATCATTACAATTAGGACTACTAAGTCTTTTCTATAGTATAACAACTAGGGAATTGACAAACATTTTAAATCCTAAGAATCACAAAAATATTTGGTTAAGATCAATTCCTTAAAATCCCCATGAATTTTGTATGCCACGATAGTGTGGACGTATACAAAATTAAAGAGGAGATTTTATCCATTAATTTTATTATCTCGTCAACTTTACTTTATGACGAATAAAATTAATAGTTGATCTGTCTTTGATCAAATATTTGGTCAAAACTTTTGAATTTAAAATAACATTGATTCCTCAAACAATATTATTTAAATTCACCAACACCTAAAAACACCGTGAATTTTGCATGCCACGATAGTGTGGACGTATACAAAATTTAAACATTTGTAAGAGGAGGGTTTTACCCATTAATTATCTTGTCAATAAATCTTTATGACAAAATAAAATTACCTCAAACACAGTAAATTTTGTATGCCACGATAGTGTGGACGTATACAAAATCAAACATTTGTAAGAGGAATTTTTAATTTTATTATCTTGTCAACCTATTTATTTGACAAATTAATAGTTGGTTTTCTTCGGTCACACAAATAATAGCAGTGACTCCGATGGGGAGGATACTATTAGACGTGCCTAAGTGTATACCATTACTTGACACTAAGTCCATTAATAAGATTGTGCCCCTTCCGATGGGGAAGATCACACGCTCTTAATTAACTTCCTATAGTCATCCAAAATAGAAGTTTAATCTAGTGATCCGCAAACAAGCTCATCCGATATGGAGGAAGGCACTCAGAGCCAACGCGCAAGCTTGTTGCATCACTTATAAACTAGTAATGGAGACCATGGAAATAAATCCCTCTCCCACTTAGTTATTTAAAGTGAGGAATTTTGACTATGCTAGCCTACTTAACATGCATACTAACAAGCACACACAGCACAACATAAAAAGAAATAAATAGAAAAATTAATTTTCAACTATTATTGCTTTTATCTATTGCTGTCCTCCGTGTGTCACCAACCCTAGCTGCTGCCATCTTTGGCCACCGCCACCGGGTCTAGTTGTCTCATCCATCTTGCTCCTTGTTCCGCTGTGCCTCTGGTCCTCAAAAGGTTCCACGCCTTGCAAGATTCGATCCGCGACATAAATAGAATTTTACATTTTTCGATCCTTTATTCCTCGAAGGAATGTACATGTAAACTAGATCGAACATAAAATAAAATTTACATCCATCGATCCTATATTCCATAAAAAGAATGTACATGTAACTAGATCAAAAAATAAAATCCTAATAAAACTAAATACAGCTCCTGCTGTATTTTATAATACAATCATGCACACACAATAAAATGCCCTTGACATGTCCAAGGGTCCAATCATACACACAATATCTATAAGCCATAATAGTTGGATCCTGCATCCACAAAGTTAGCACATCCTACTATTATCCTGCCTAAATTATGTATGACATGTGCATAATTAAACTAATACAAAATACACAGAGGTAAAACCCTAGCTCTGATACCAATTGTTGGTTGCTACTCGGAAAACGTAACGGTTCCACTGTATAAAAATTTTATACAAAGGTCTGAACCTTTTCCTAGCTACCATGTGTTCTTTTAAATTAAACTTGGATTGCCTGCGGAACTTAACACGTTTGATCCCAAGTTTAACTTATATATTCTTTTAGGTTTAGATTTGGATCTCCTGCGGAACTTAACACGTTCAATCCAAATCACCTAGGTCACAAAGTTGATTAAATATTAATTTTCAAATTTGACTTCCAGGACTGCATGGCGAGGCACATGGCCTTCTTGGATATGGGAGCAACCACCACCGCCTAGACAAAGCCTCTTAAGGAAAGTTAATATTTAATTTCCTTAAATGACTCTAGGTTAACCAAAAAGAATAATCGAAGCACAAGTTCAAAAATAAAACAAAAGAACACAACATCGAAAACTAATTCGAAATATAGAATCACATGCCTCTTGTATTTGGTATTTTTACAAAGAAATAAAACTAGTATGATGCGGAAAATAATTACTAGTTATACCTTTCTTTGTGAACTTTCAATGACCTCTTGATCTTCTACCGTATTCCTCTTCTAACCTCGGACATTGTGTGGGCAATGATCTTCCGAGATGAGAACCACCAAGGCACCTTCTTCTTCCTTCCTTCAAGTTTCAGCCAAGCAAAAACTTCCGAAGGACGAAGAACTTTTTCCACCAACCAAGCTCCAAGGGATGCAAGAAACAAGCCTCCTTTCTCTCCTTTTCTCCAAGCTAGATCTGGCCACTTCTATGTCTCCAAGAGGTGATGAAGTCTCGGCCACAAAAAGGAGAAGAGAGAAAAGGAAAGGGAACCTCTAGGGGCCGGCCACACCTAGGAAGAAAAGAGAGGAAGAAAAAGAATAGAGTCGTTCACCATGAAGGCACCTCTACCCCCTCTTTTATAATCCTTGGTCTTGGCAAATAAGGAAATTTTAATAAAAACTTCCTTAATTCCTTTGCCATGAAAAAGGAAAAATTATTTAATTAAAAATAATTTTCTTTTCTTAAAATCAATGGTCGGCCACCTCTTTCCCCAAAACAAGGAGAGTTTTAACAAAAATTAAAACTTTCTAATTTGTTTCCAAAAATTTATAAAAATTTCTCCAATAATTTTTATCCCTTCATGATTGGTTAATAAAAAGAATTTTATAAATTAAAATCTTTCTTTTAAACATGTGGATAATTTCCAAAAAGGAAAGTTATTTCTAAAAATTAAAATCTCCTTTCAATCTACAAATAAGGAAAGATATTAAATCTTTTCTTAATCTTTTGTAGAAACTAATAAAAGAGAATTTTTAATTTTTAAACTTTCTTTTAAATCATGAACATGATTAAAAGGAAAGTTTTTACCAAAATTAAAATCAACCTTTTTAATCTACAAATAAGAAAAAGATTTAGCTCTTCTATTAATCTTTTGTAGAATCTTATAAAAGGAAAGATTTAAATTTTTAAACTCTCTTTTAAATCATGTTATCCACATAAGAAAAAATTTTAAAATTAAAATTCCTTTTTATTTTAATAGGGCCGGCCACCTAAGCTTGAGTTCAAGCTAGGGTCGGCCACACGAATTCACCCATGAACCAAGCCATGGCCGGCCCTAGCTTGGTCTCCAAGCTAGCTTGGCCGGCCCCTATAGAATGGGTAAGAAGGTGGGTATAGTACTCTATAATTAAGAGGCTACGATAGGGACCGAGAGAAAGAATTGGTTTTAATCTCCCGATAAAATTAAGCATCCCGTGTTCGCCCCGAATACACAACTTAATTTTATCAATAATAATTCATTCCACTAGAGAACTATTATTGAACTACCGCACCAATCCCAAATTACATTTTTGGGTTCCTTCTTATTATGAGTGTGTTAGTTTCCCTGTGTTTAAGATGTCGAATGTCCACTAATTAAGTGAGTTACTGACAACTCATTTAATTAATATCTTAGTCCAAGAGTAGTACCACTCAACCTTATCGTCATGTCGGACTAAGTCCACCTGCAGGGTTTAACATGACAATCCTTATGAGCTCCTCTTGGGAACATTCTCAACCTAGATTACTAGGACACAGTTTCCTTCTATAATCAACAACACACACTATAAGTGGTATCATTTCCCAACTTATCGGGCTTATTGATTTATCGAACTAAATCTCACAGGGTTTAACATGACAATCCTTATGAGCTCCTCTTGGGGACATTCTCAACCTAGATTACTAGGACACAGTTTCCTTCTATAATCAACAACACACACTATAAGTAGTATCATTTCCCAACTTATCGGGCTTATTGATTTATCGAACTAAATCTCACCCATTGATAAATTAAAGAAATAAATATCAAATATATGTGCTTGTTATTATATTAGGATTAAGAGCATACACTTCCATAATAACTGAGGTCTTTGTTCCTTTATAAAGTCAGTATAAAAGAAACGACCTCCAATGGTCTTACTCAATATACTCTAAGTGTACTAGTGTAATTATATAGTTAAGATAAATTAATACCTAATTACACTACGATCTTCCAATGGTTTATTCTTTTCCATCTTGGTCGTGAGCTACTGTTTATAATTTATAAGGTACTGATAACATGATCCTCTGTGTGTGACACCACACACCATGTTATCTACAATATAAATTAATTGAACAACTACATTTATCATAAATGCAGACATTTGACCAATGTGATTCTTATTTCTAGATAAATATTTATACCAAAAGCTTGACTTTTAGTATACATCCTAACAGTTATAAGCGAGCATGCTCTCACGCATGTCCCAGACTCCCAAGCCATTCGGTCTGGTTATAAGTGAGCATGCTCTCGCATTATATCCCAGACTCCCGAGCCTCCGACCAAGTAATAAACGAGCATGCTCTCACGCCTATATATTCCAGATTCTTGAGTCGTTTAATAGGGTTACAAGCGAGCATGCTCTCACGCCATGTCCCAAACTTTTGAGCTGTTCGACCGAGTTAAAGCAAGCATGCTCTGGCACCATGTCCCAGACTCTCAAGCCATCCGGCCGAGTTATAAGCCAGCATACTCTCGTGCCATGTCCCAAACTCTTGAGTCTTCGGTTGGGTTATAAGCGAGAATACTCTCACTCCTATATATATTTCAGACTCTCAAGTCATTCAGCTAGATTATAAGTGAGTATTCTCTCACATCATGTCCCAGACTCCCGAGCCGTTTGGCCTAGTAATAAGCGAGCATACTCTCGTGCCATGTCCCAAACTCCCAAGTCATCTAGCAGGGTTATAAGATAGCATGCTCTCACACTTATATATTCTGAACTCCCGAGCCATGCAACCGAGTTATAAGTGAGCTTGCTCTTATGTGTATCTTATTCATATTCCATCCGACATAATTTCCCGTTCGATTTGGATCACTTGGAAAGCAGAGAAATTATTTCATCCAACTCAATTACATCAGTTGATTAAATTATAAGCAGATTGGTCCCGCGTTTAAATATCAAACTCCTGCTCCATTTAGAATAATTTTTCCATCTAGTTTTATTATTACTCCGGCCCAATTATTCAGCTCGGCATAATTATCCCACCCAACCTATTATTTAGCTCAGCTTAATTATGATTGTGATCGCTTATGCGCCTAACCTCTGGACCTCCGTGTTATTGGACCTTTCTTATAGGGGAGAGTTCATTCAAATTTTATCTTACAAAGGAGGTATCAACAAACTGTGAAAATGTACAAGACAAGTATGATTTAAAAACGGTCAATACATATTTTGCATTTAAGTTCTATTTCCTCCTTTCAACACTTATAGAGCACAAAGATAAGCATGTTATACATTTAATCGAGTTTACTCAAAAGGTCTTTCAAGAGCTCTTTTAAAAGTTATTGGTGATCTACAAAGTGTTTGGGTGGTTCTGCTAATAGGTAGTCACCCTCACGAAGTTATTGGACTGCCCCTTTAGCTCCATGAGTGAGCATCCTTACGGTGTGTGTGACAAATTTTTGGCCAAATTCATGAGATTTGAGATAGGCTTTCTACCTAATCTCAAAATGCTCGTCCTCTCCAACCTTGTAAGTTGTCAGTTTGAATTTAGCAATTTCCCATTCGGCATACATTGATTCCAACCTGGCCTCTTGTGTATACAAGTTCCGTTGTTGCTTCAAGATCAACATATCTTTAGTCGATAATTCTTTGGTTTGCTTAGCTAATCTTGAGGTGTGAGAAACCTTCAGTTCTTCTAGCAAGGTAGTTTTTATGCCGGGTCTACTATTACTTTGGCTTTTACTATAGTTTCTGCTCGGAGTTTGGATTCACTAGTACTTAGCAGAATTCCAATTTCCTTTTATCAACCTATTAAGAAGTCACCAGATATTAGGACTCTCTCATAGTCTTCTCCATTTCTGATAGTAGCCCAGCCTGAAGGTTTACTTCTTTCTACAAATTGGCTACCTCAGTGCTAGGATTGGACACAGAGAGCTCTAGTTCCTCGACACGCTCTCTTAGGATTTTGTTATCCTGCTCCAAGTTCACCACTAGATGGCTCAAGCTTAGCCTTGCAGCGTAAAGCTGAGAAGAACAACATTGAGAAGTTTTACTTGCTAAAGGAAGTAAGATTAAAGACTTACCGTTGTGGTGTTATGGGCATATTGTAACGCCCGAAAATTCTCAAAACTGTTTTAGAAATATAGTATGATTTTTCTGGAATTTTGAGATATTTTTCCGGAATTTTTCGAGTAGCGAAAGTAGCAAAAATAAATATAAACGAAAACGGCCTAAGCGGGAATCGAACCCAAGACCTATGGTTTAAGGGATAATGTTAGTAACCAGTGAACCCAGCAGGGCCATGCTGAGAGAAAGGAGAAACATCTATATTTATATTAGAGTTGACCGGAATTACCACTTAATATAAATAGAAGGGTTAAGTGGGTTTGGTTTATTTTGCTTGGTTCGGCAAACTCCTCCCTCTCCAAACCCTCAACGCCGACGCCACCTCCTCCTCCTCCTCCTCTCTCGGCGCCCAAACCCAAGGACTCTCGGCTCATCTTTCGGTAAGGCCTCCAACACGAAAGAGGTTCTTCTCCGCGAGAGGAACGCGAAGACGTGAGTGGGTCGTCGAGAAGGTCATCTCCACCGGAATTCTAGCGAATAGAATTGTAAGGAATTTAGCGTACGAGGTAAGAAACCCCTCGCCTGCGGTATAATAGCTCCGGTTGGTTTCCTACGCATTAGTTTTAGCTATATGCAAGTTTTTCCGGCACATAGGGTATGTTTAAACCCTCCTCGAGGATTTAGGGATCTAGTTGAACACCTCTAGACGGGCCGGACACGTTGTTCTCCTTTAGTTGGAGATTCTAGACGTTGTCGGGTGCCTAGAGGTGATCTCCCTATTAGAGGAGAGAGTTGGAGCACACCAAGTGTTCGGTAAAATGTTAGTGTAGCTAAATACCACCTCAGTTATGTTTAATAGCTCAGTTAAATGCATTAGAGGCATTTAAACCAGCACATTAGTTTAGTTCAGTTTTATGGGACTACGGTCCAATGGGTGGGCTCCCACAGTCGCCTTGAATGTGGACAAGAAGGGCACATGGCCAAGCAGTGCCCGAACAAGACCGGTCTTCCTCAGCCACAGCAGATCCAGTATGCAGGCCAGCCAGCTCAGTTACATCATATGCAGGCCGCTCTAGAAGGTCCACTCATCAGCCAGGGCCGATTAGAAGCCCCTCCAGCTATGGTGAATGCGAGGATCTACTCACTCACCAGAGAGGACGTAGCAAATGCCTCGACAGTCGTCACAGGTCAGATTAGCATTTTTCAGTATAGTGCTAGTGTTCTATTTGATACTGGGGCAACCCATTCATATATAGCCCGGATGTTCTCCGAGAAATTAGAAATACCCCCAGAGGTACTCAGTGGTCAGTTTCTGACGGCACTACCTTTAGGAGAGGTCATGGCATCGACGCACTGGCTCAGAGCAGTGCCAGTCATTATAGCAGACCGGGAACTCTTTTGTGATCTGATCCTGCTGGAAATGACTGACTACGACGTCATCCTTGGAATGGACTTCCTGATCAGATACGGTGCTTCTATAGAGTGCCGTAAACAGAAAGTTAAACCGAAGTGCAGTTTGAGTACATCGGAGAACCAAAGAGAAAAGCCGTAAATTTCTCTATGAAGGCATGAAGTTGATGGATTCGGGATGTACGGGTACCTAGACATGTAGTCAATACCAGCCAGGACAGGACCAACAGCTAGCAGAGGTCCGAGTTGTATGTGACTACCCAGCAGTCTTCCCTGAAGAGTTAGGCCTAGCACCAGTCAGAGAGATTGAATTTGAGATAGAGCTCTTCCCCGGCACAAATCCTATTTCCAAAGCGCCTTACCGCATGGCTCCAGCAGAATTGAAGGAACTTCATGAGCAACTACAGGAGCTGCTTGACAAGGGCTTCATACGCCCTAGTCACTCACCCTGGGGAGCTGTTCGTGAAGAAGAAGGATGGAAGCATGCGGATATGTATAGACTACAGAGCACTGAATCAGGTCACGATCAAGAACAGGTATCCTCTTCCCAGAATAGATGACATGTTCGACCAGTTAAAGGGAGCAGCAGTGTTCTCTAAGATTGACCTCAGATCAGGATATCACCAAGTCAGAGTCAAGGAGGGTGATATACCGAAGACAGCATTCAGGACCAGATACGGACATTACGAGTTCGTAGTCATGCCTTTTGGCGTGACAAATGCTCCAGCTACATTCATGGATCTCATGAACAGAGTATTCAGGGAGTATTTAGATCAGTTTGTTATTGTGTTTATCGATGACATTCTTATCTACTCAGGAACTCAGGAAGAACACTCAGAGCACCTGAAACTAGTATTGCAGACCCTTCAGCAGAACCAGCTATACGCCAAATTCACGAAATGTGAATTTTGGCTAGATCAGGTGTCCTTCCTGGGTCACATCATCTCAAAGGATGGTATTATGGTAGATCCCAGCAAGATAGAAGCAGTAAGTAACTGGAAGAGACCCAAGAACGCCAGCGAGATCAGGAGCTTTCTGGGATTAGCAGGATATTACAGGAAGTTTGTAGAGGACTTCTCCAGGATAGCCTCCCCACTGACTGCTCTTACCAGAAAGAACAGAAAATTTCAGTGGACAGAGGACTGTGAGAACAGCTTCAGTGAGCTAAAAAGGAGATTGACCAGTGCTCCCATTTTGGCTCTACCAGACGACACCAGCAGCTTTGACATCTATAGTGATACCTCTAAGTTGGGATTAGGAGCAGTACTGATGCAAAATGGCAAGGTGATCGCTTATGCCTCCAGACAACTCAAGGATTATGAGAAGAATTACCCTACTCATGACCTTGAACTTGCAGCAGTAGTGTTCGCTCTCAAAATTTGGAGACATTACTTATATGGAGCTCAGTGCAGAGTGTATACAGATCATCAGAGTCTGAAGTATTTCTTCACTCAGAAGGATCTGAATATGCGACAGCGCAGATGGCTTGAACTGGTCAAGGACTACGATGTAGACATCCTCTACCATCCAGGGAAAGTCAATAAGGTAGCAGATGCCCTTAGCAGAAAATCCAGTGCTACCTTATTATCTCTTACAGCCATGTCACCGCCCCTACAGAAGGAGATCGTAGATTTCGGTCTTGAACTGATCGTTGGACAGCTCTCTACTATGACCTTAGAGTCCACCTTGCTTGGTGATATTCATCACCAGGAGCAAGACAAATTGAAAATCAAGCAAGGGCTAGCGTAATCGAAGTGGAGAATTCGAGTGTCCGATAAGGGTGTTGTATTTTGGTGACAGACTACTTGTTCCGCATCGGGAGGAGCTACGGAGACGATTTTAGATGAGGCTCGCAGGACTCCTTATGCGATGCATCCAGTTCCACCAAAATGTATCAAGACCGAAGAATCGTTTTGGTGGCTCGGGATGAGCGAGACATCGCCAGATATGTTAGCATCTGCCTCACCGGCAGAGGGTCAAGGCGGAACATCAGCGACCAGGAGGTGCAGCCTATACAGATCCCGAATGGAAGTGGGAGGATATCTCTATGGACTTCATAGTGGGACTACCGAACCACGAATGGTTTTGATGCCATCCGGGTAATAGTCGACGAGTTGACTAAATCAGCCCACTTCTTAGCTATTAGAATATCCTACTCCATGGAGCGGCTAGCTCGATTGTATCTCAAGGAGATTGTCCGCATGGAGTCCCACGGACCATTATATCGAGACAGATTTACATCACACTTACGGAAGTGTGTGCGATCGACTATGGGCACCCGATTAAAATTCCCCTTCCATCCTCGACGGATGGTCGACAGAGCGAGTAAACCGTGTACTCAAGATATGCTCCGAGCTTAGGCCCTAGATTTCAAGGTAATTTGGTGCAAATATCTGAGGCTAGCAGGATTGTCATACAACAACAGTTATCAGGCCACTATCGGCATGGCTCCTTATGAGGCACTCTATGGGCGAAGGTGCAGATCACCAATCTGCTGGTATGAGAGTGGTGAACATAAGGAACTAGAGCTTCAGACAGATCTAGTAGCAGATACCACAGCAGCCATACAGCAGATTCGCCAGAGGATAGAGACAGCACAGAGCCATCAGAAGAGCTATGCCGATACACGACGCAGACCCCTAGAGTTTTCAGTTGGGGATACAGTTTTCCTCAGAGTAGCTCCCATGAAGGGAGTCATGCATTTTGGGAAGAAAGACAAGCTAGCTCCCAGATATGTGGGACCCTACCTTATCACGAAGAGAGTGGGCAAGGTAGCATATGAGCTAGAGCTACCTCAGGAGATGTCAGCTGTCCACAACGTATTTCATGTCTCCATGCTGAAGAAGCATATTCCAGACGCCACCCAGGTGATTGAGCCCCAGTTGGTACAGGTCCGTGATGATCTCAGCTATGACAGTCGGCCTATTCAGATAATAGACCGAGCAGTAAAGAAATTACGGAACAAGGAGATACCATTAGTCAAAGTCAGCTGGCAAAATCACACAGCAGCAGAGGCGACTTGGGAGACAGAGGCCAGCATGAGACAGAAGTATCCAGAATTATTCTAAGTTCGAGGATGAACTTTTTATAAGGTATGGGGGATTGTAACGCCCGAAAATTCTCAAAACTGTTTTAGAAATATAGTATGATTTTTCTGGAATTTTTAGATATTTTTTCAGAATTTTCCGAGTAGCGGAAGTAGCAAAAATAAATATAAACGAAAACTGCCTAAGCGGGAATCGAACCCAAGACCTATGGTTTAAGGGATAATGTTAGTAACCAGTGAACCCAGCAGGGCCGTGCTGAGAGAAAGGAGAAACATCTATATTTATATTAGAGTTGACCGGAATTACCACTTAATATAAATATAAGGGTTAAGTGAGTTTGGTTTATTTTGCTTGGTTCGGCAAACTCCTCCCTCTCCAAACCCTCAACGTCGACGCCACCACCTCCTCCTCCTCCTCCTCCTCCTCCTCTCTCGGCGCCCAAACCCAAGGACTCTCGGCTCATCTTCCGGTAACGACTCCAACACGAAAGAGATTCTTCTCCGCGAGAGGAACGCGAAGACGTGAGTGGGTTGTCGAGAAGGTCATCTCCACCGGAATTCTAGCGAATAGAATTGTAAGGAATTTAGCATACGAGGTAAGAAACCCCTCACCTGCGGTATAATAGCTCCGGTTGGTTTCCTACGCATTAGTTTTAGCTATATGCAGGTTTTTCCGGCACATAGGGTATGTTTAAACCCTCCTCGAGGATTTAGGGATCTAGTTGAACACCTCTAGACGGGCCGGACACGTTGTTCTCCTTTAGTTGGAGATTCTAGACGTTGTCGGCTGCCTAGAGGTGATCTCCCTATTAGAGGAGAGAGTTGGAGCACACCAAGTGTTCGGTAAAATGTTAGTGTAGCTAAATACCACCTCAGTTATGTTTAATAGCTCAGTTAAATGCATTAGAGGCATTTAAACCAGCACATTAGTTTAGTTCAGTTTTATGGGACTACGGTCCAATGGGTGGGCTCCTACAGTCGCCTCTAGGTTCAGATAACCTAGCTCTAGGTTCAGATAACCTAGAAACAGCATGTTATATCAGTTAGCTATAGATATCAATATTTTATTTTCAGTGGCACTGTACTGGATTAGATATCCATTGGGTTGGACTCCCACAGTCGTCCCTAGGTTCAGATAGCCTAGACAACCCTGCTAAATTCGGGACTTGCAACCCCGGGTCTAGTAGGGATGCGCGCACAACAAGTATAGTTGCCGGGCCCAACAGCATGTTTAGTATTTTCACCTATTATGTATTAGATTTCAAAACTCAAAATCAATTATGCTAGTTGAGTTTGTTTCCAGTTACAGATTTAGTTTCAGTTAGTTTAGCTTATGTTCAGTTCAGTGTTTTATTGCTTGCTACGATATGATTCAGTGCTCATGCCATGCTTATGTGTTATGCTTTATGATTTCAGTATACCATGACTTAGCAAGTTCAGTGCATATTTTCAAATAGCATGCTTTAAAAACCATATTGCACCGAATGCATGTTTTTGTGAGGTAGATGATTTCTTACTAAGCTTGTTAGCTTTCAGATACTACTTTTCTTATACTGCAGATAAAAGTAAAGGAAAAGTGGACTAGTAGTGGAGGCTGGAGGTCAATGCAGATGAGGATGTGTGTGTATGGAACTGGAATCAAAGGTCCTTAGGGGACGTAGCAAATTGAGCATTAGACTCTTTAGCATTTACTTTAGCATTTTATTTATTGGTTTTGGTTTCCATGTTCTAGGCACTTTTAGTTATGTGTTGCCATGAATTCCTAAACTATGCCCTATGTTAAGTCAGATTACTAGTTTATGTCGTTGGAATGTTATTATATGTTGTTAGAATAGTTATGATGCATTAGTTAGGTGTTAAGTGGGGTTTTGCACGCCAAAGTGTCAAACCGAGTCCCCGGTGAAATCAAACTCGATTGGTCTCCCGACCGATCGCTCGGTCAGAACATCCTGGATCGGTCACCGACCGATCCAGCCAGATATAGTATGATCCCTGGATCGGTCACCGACCGATCCAATGCCTTAGAGCGCCCCAGATTTAGGTGCGGATCGGTCGGCCGGCCGATCGGACAGATACCGATCGGTCCGACCGACGATCACACTGGATCGATGCATCGGCCGATCGATCCGCCGGGAATGTAACGTTCCCCAGCTCCGATCGATCCACGGACCGATCCAACCAAGAGCAATCGATCCAGTCCAGCTCGGATCGATTGGGGAAGCTCAGGTTTCGTCCAAGAAACTTATCAGTCCAGCTCCTTGACCGTAGGGGATGTAGGATACACCAGGTATCCCTTAGATCATCTCCCTTAGCACAGGTAGAACCAATAACATGTATTAGGTCAGATATCAGTAGCATAAAAACTCAAATTAGATCAGTTTTCCGCGCAGCTTAGCACAGTAACCGTAGCGATTCACCTTACAGCCTAGCAGTGGAAGGTGGGTCGTTACACATATTCATATGCATGCACGAAAACTAAGAATTCCCTCGGTCGTCATCTCATACCCGCCCACCTTTTAGGTTCACCACCCCGTAAGATGGCAAGGAGGTGGAGGTCATCCCCTATTGGGATGGCAAACCAAACATAAGGTGGTATTGACAATCTGGGTCAGGAAGAGAGTCCGGCCTAGAAGAAGAGGTGCCCAAAGTAAGGCCAGTTCATGGTGCCAAGTGGATGGAGGATGGAAGCCTGTGAGTTGACTCACCTGACTGAGGAGGTCGAATGGATGTGGAGGGTACAGAAGTAGGACCAATCAGCCTTAAAATTAGGGGTCCGACCGGAGGTTGATCAGTTATAAGTAGACTTTTTTTTAGTGGGGGGAGTCGGGGACGCTTTAGCAATGTGTCGCTCAATCCTTGGTTGTCTGGATGAAGTCAGAGTGTCGTATTGGCATCTTTTATGCCTAAATGATAGTGGTGCATCTGAGTCGGGAGACTCCCCCGCTTTGTCCGAAGCCTGGGGATGGTCGGGCTATGAGGCTGCCCGCTCAGCTTCCCTTGCCTCTAAAATTACTTTTCCCAATAAATTCAGTGTAGCTTTATCTAACTTGAAGCTTGTCAGACGAACAGTCTTGGATACAATCTCCACAGTAAAGAGAAGCATCGGGTCTCAATTATACTGAACATGCAAAGAGAAGTGAAAGTTTCTTACCAAAAGAGAATTCCAATCCCATCGGGATGGGGCTCAGCCCAAAGGTATATAGCATACCCTCTTGGAGTAATCTAGGAATGTCGAACTGCAAATGAGATAATTTGGTGGCAGATGCATTGCAGGTTTGATCCGTGCTTGGGTCACCCAGAGCAGACGTGGCAGGAAGGCACGACTTGTTAGAATTTGAGAGATGTCCTAAGGCAATCGCCTTACGTTTTTTTATTTATTTGATAAGTATATATTCACTATTTGAGTGTATATTATATATTTGATTGTCTTAAACTCATTTACTGAATGTCTGTAATATAATTCATAGCATGAGAGAATTTGTGATTAGATCACAACTAGTGATTATGTCTACATATGCAATTATAAATATATTAAAATTTCTCTAGTCATTTAATTGATGTATTTGGACACCATCAATTCTATAAGACTAGCACAGGTTATACTCCTTGGTCCAGCCAAACAGTTGTTTTCTCATTGGCTGGAGACAGATGTCAAGAGTTAAACGTAGATGCTAATTATGGTAACTAGTTCATTAGAGTGATTCACTATAAGACTTCATATGATTCTCTACATATATATAGATATGTCTGTGAAGTTCTTACTGCAACACGAGTGCAAGTTTCCTTCGACTTGAGGTATACAAGTCATCTTGGTTATGAAAACTTATACTTTGACATCTTAATCAGGCATCTTATTAAAGTGTAGACCCGGGATGATTGGGTATAAGTTGAAGTACCCAAAGGTGTTTGGATAGCCTACAGAGGATTCATCGCTCCTTGCGAGGAGACGTATACCGTATGGCCACTCATTAGGATTATTACTCAAAGTCTTTGGCCAAAGCATCACATGTTAAGAGTCTAGTGGGGACAAGACATATAGATCATGTCCTAAACCAAGTGGATATAAGACGAGTGAAAGGAAAGAGGTATGACTTACTGTAGCTGCTGAAGGGTTTAGAATTAATTCTAAGATCAACTATGATTTTTCAACTACTTGGGGATCATGATGTACTAATAGGTGTCACTCATGATCGTTCTATAATTAAGTAGTTAATTATGGATAACCAAAATAAATCGAGAATATATTGGGTCACACGCACTAACGAGTCTCTAAAAGACATAGAACAAGTTAAAAAATAGAATTCTTAGATCAAGAGATAAATATTTGGTTGGACCATACATAAGACAAATATGAAAATATTTGTTGCAATGGAAGCGCGGATGGGTCACATCTCTTATGGAAGAGTTGGACTATATTTAGTTTAATTATGAATTAGTCATGAACCAACTTGGTTTAGTTGTGAACCAAACCAACGGGTTAATGGGCTAATTTTTGGTTAAGGGATAATGGCTTAGATTTGGGCTTTCTAATTCAACTCATTAATGAGGGCTATATATTGATATAGTTGAGAGAAAATTATACACATGAAATCATTAATTGGCTTGTAAGATTTTTGGAAAATCTTAACCCAATTTCTCTTCTCCTCTCCCTCTCCCCTCTCTCTTTTCCGCCGCCAACAAGGGGAAGCCTTTCCCCTTGTTGTCATGACCACCACAAGGGAGAAAACTCTTCCTTGTGTGCTTCTCTTCCTCTTTCTCTTGATCCCTCTTCTTCACTTGTGGCTAGTAACTTTCGAAGAAGAGGCTTATACTTAAGGAAAGACTTGTACTCAAGGCTTGTACAAAAAGAGGCGACCGTTCGACAACGTCGCTACGGTTGATGCCCTTCTCGTTACAGGTCATCATTAAGGTACACCTAGCGTAAATTTACTTTCCATAAAAATTTAATTATGCGATCATATTTGACATGTTGTATCCTTGTATGCATGTGATGCATGTGATGCGTGTGATGTAATAATTTAGGAATTATTATTGTTTTATTTTTCGCTGCGCGTGTTTACGAAATGTGTTTTAGCACACACCGCATCGGGCATATCCCAACAGTGGTATCAGAGCCTGATCGTACTTCGACATGATTGAAAAATTATTTTAAGGTTTATAATTTGCGTTTTAATTAATTTTAGAATTTTTATGAAATTATTAAGATTTTTCTATTTTTTGGAAAGTTTCCTAAATTGTTAGGAAATTCTATTTTTGGAAAGTTTCTGATATAATTTCAGAAAATTAAATTTAGAAATATTCTGTTAATTTAGAAATTATCATTTCTAGATTTTTTTGAAATTTTAAGAAATATTCTATTTTTAGAAAAATTTCTAATTTGTTAGGTAATACCAAATATGGAAAGATTCTAAATTTTTTTTAAAAAAAATCCATATCTAAGATATTCTAAATTAAATTATAGAATTAATCTTTTCTGAAATTTTCATATTTATTAAAATATTTTACTTTTAGAAAGTTTCCTAAATTGTTAGGAAATATCAAATTTAGAAAGATTAAAAATTATAAAAAAAAATCTAAATTTGAGATATTCTAAATTAAATTATAGAATTACAATTTTCTAGAATTTTCATATTTCTTAAAATATTCTATTTTTGGAAAGTTTCCTAAATTGTGAGAAATACCAAATTTGGACAGATTTGAAAAATTACAAAAAAAATTATATTTTAATTATTCTGTAATAAATTAATAAATATTAATTATTTATTTCTTAAATAGTTAGGAAATTAATTTAGAAATTTGTTTCCAAAATAATTAAAGATTCTTGATTAATAGAAAGATTCTAGATGAGATATGTTAATTAAATTTAGAAATTGATTTCCTAATTTGATTAGATAAATTTTGATTTATTAAATTAGTTTCCATTTAATTTTTATTAACAATTATTGTTATATAACCTTAAATGACGTTCTTTATGGCCCTGGAACTTTATGCAATGACATCTACATGTTAGATATATCTAGTGGCGTACTCAATATCAAAAAGAGCAATAAACGCACCCGAATAGATAATCAATTAACCTCTTACTCGTGGCATTGTCGCATTGGCCATATAAGCAAGAAACACATGTCTGAATTGCAAAACATTATAGTTCTCGAATCATTTGAATTAAATACATTTGATACATGTGATTCATGTTTAAAAGGTAAGATGACAAAGTTACATTTTTCTAGAAAGGGTAAACGAGTTGATGAGTTACTTGGGCTCGTACATATCGATGTATGTGGACCAATGACAACTCATGCATTAGGAGGTTACAGCTACTTCATTACTTTCATTGATGATCACTCTCATTATGGGTATGTGTATATAATGAAACACAAGTCTGAAGCCTTTGAAATATTTAAAAAATTCAAAAGTGAAGTAGAGAAACAACCTGGTAAAAATATTAAGATATTTTAATCCAATCGAGGTGGTGAATATTTAAGTCAAGAGTTTCTAGATTATCTAAGGAATAATGGTATATTGTTTCAATGGACTCTGGCTTATATGCAACAACATAATGGTGTATCGGAAAGGCGTAATCGAACCTTGTTAAACATAGTTAGATCAATGATGGATCGTGCAGATCTTCCCAAAATCTTTTGGGGTTATGCACTCATGACAGTTATTTACTTGCTAAACAAAGTTATGACGAAGATAATCTCAACTACTCCATATGAGGTATGGACTAATAAGAAAACCCTCATATCTTATTTGAAGATATGGGGATGTTCTACTTATGTGAAGAGGACTATATCAGATAAGTTGGATGCCAAGTCTGATAAGTGTTTATTTATTGGATACCCTAAGAAAACTAAGGGTAACCAATTCTATCACCCCTTGGAACAAAAGATATTTGTTTCAAGGCATGCTACCTTCCTAGAGAAATAATTTCTCTTACAAGAAGCAAGTGGGAGTATGGTTAAACTTGATGAAGTTCAAGAGACTCTAATAAATACTAATGTGATGCCTAGTCAAGAACCACAATAGATTATGACACAACCTCTTCATAGATCAGGTAGGACACGTAATATTCCTGAGAGATATGGATCTCTTGTAAGAGAATTGAATGATGTGTTACTCATTGACGATGAGGAACCTACTGATTATGAAGAGGCTCTGAATAGTTCAGAAAAGGACAAGTGGCTTAAAGTCATGAAGTCGAAAATGGATTCCATGTACAAAAACTAAGTTTGGAACTTGGTGGACCCACCTGAAGGCATTACGCCTATAGGGTGCAAATGGGGTTTCAAGAAAAAAATTGACATGGATGGTAATATTATTACCTACAATGTAAGGTTGGTGGCGAAAGGCTATTGTCAAACGCAAGGCATTGACTATGACAAAACTTTCTCACCTGTGGCCATACTTAAATCCATTCGGATACTCCTGGCCATATCAGCTCATCATAATTATGAGATATGGTAGATGGATGTGAAAATAGCTTTCCTTAATGGAAATCTGCTCAAGGATGTGTATATGACACAACTCGAAGGCTTCATATCTGTCAACAAGAATAAAGTATGCAAGTTTCAACGGTCAATTTATGGACTAAAGCAAGCATCCAGGAGTCAGAATATCAGTTTTGATGAGGCGATCAAATAATTTGATGTTAATGATATATTACTTATAGGAAACGATGTACCAGTTCTACAGTCAGTTAAAGTTTGGTTGTCCAATATGTTCTTCATGAAAGATATGGGAGAAGCAACTTACATCCTCGAGATGAAAATTTATAGAGATAGATCGAAAAGGTTGCTTGGTCTTTCACAGTCTATATATATAGACAGAGTGCTAAAATGGTTTAGCATGTCTAAATCCAAGAAAGGTTTCATACCTATGAGGTATGGAATTTAGCTTTCGAAGTCTATGTGCCCACGCACAGAAGACGAGAGGATTTGCATGGATAAGATACCTTATGTGTCCGCAATAGGATCTATCATGTATGCTATGTTTTATATACAAGACCCGATGTATCATATGCTCTGAGTGTTACGAGCAGATACCAGTCTGATCCATGAATAGATCATTGGGTGGCTGTCAAGATGATCCTTAAGTACTTAAAAAGAACTAAGGATATGTTCTTAGTTTATGGAGATGGTGATATAACCATACGTGGATATACATATGCTAGTTTCCAGTCATACAAGGATGACTCCAAGCCCTAGTTTAGTTTCATATTCATATTAAATGGAGGCGCAATTAGTTAGAAAAGTTCCAAGCAAGACACTGTTACAGATTCTACCTGTGAGGTAGAATATATTACAACTTCGGAAGCAGCAAAGGAAGCGGTTTGGATCAAGAAGTTTGTTACTGAACTTGGAGTGGTTCCATCCATTGTTGAAGCATTACCTGTTTATTGTGACAACACTGGAGCCATTGCACAAGCAAAGGAATCGAGGTCTCATCAGCAATTAAAACATGTGCTTCGCCGTTATCATCTGATCAGGGAGATCGTTAGTAAGAAAGAAATACAACTTGAGAAAATTCCCAATGAAAGGAATCTAGCAAATCCTTTGATAAAGGCTCTACCACAAAGTAAGCTTGAGAGTCACGTCTGAGCTTACGGTTTAGGACACCATGGCGATTGACTTTAGGCCAAGTGGGCGTGTTAGAATTTGAGGGATGTCCTAAGGCAATCTCCTTATATTTTTTTCTATTTATTTGATAAGTATAGATTCATTATTTGAGTGCATATTATATGTTTAATTATCTTAAACTCATTTACTGAATGTCCATAATATAATTCATAGCATGAGAGAATTTATGATTGAATCGCAATTAGTGATTATCTCTACATGTGTAATTCTGAATATATTGAAATTTCTGTAGTCATCAAATTGATGTATTCGGACATCATCAATTCTATAAGACTAGTACGGGTTATACTCCTTAGTTCAGCTAAGCAGGTGTTTTCTCATTGGCTGGAGACATTGAGATGTCAAGAGTTAAACATGGATGCTGGTTATGGTATTTAGTTCATTGGAGTGATTCTCTATAAGACTTCATATGGTTCTCTACATATATATAGATATGTTTGTGAAGTTTTTACTACAGCATGAGTGCAAGTTTCCTTTGACTTGAGGTATACAAGTCATCTTGGTCATGGAGACTTATGCTTTAACATCTTAAGGAATCATCTCATTGAGGTGTGGGCCTGGGATGATTAGGTATAAGTTGAAGTGCCCGAAGGTATTTGGATAGCCCACAGACAGGGGCGTAGCCAGGATTTTCGATTAGGAGGGGCAATTTTCAAAAATTCATGAAACAAGAAAGGAATAACTTACAATTGTTGGAAGATCATTGCTTTTAAGAAAAATAGAGAAAATAAAATAGAGAGGAAGAAGTAAAAAAAAAAAAAAAAGGAGAACTTTACTTTCTTTGTTAGCAACCTTGACTAGTTTCGGTGAGCTTGGTAATAACACAAAAAGAGCAAGGTAAGACAAAACATGACTATTTTGTTGTGCCAATAAAATCCTAAAAAATACCAGAAGAGGAAGAAGATAGGGGGGTTGATGGCTGCTTGATCTTGTTGTTAGAAGAGGGCAGCAACTGGTGTTGTATTTCTTGCTTGCTGGAGAAGAGAAAGGAGAAGAAAAAGCTCGTGTGCTTTAGAAGAGAGGAAAAAATTGTAAGTTTACTAACGTTGGAGAAGAGACGGAGAAGAAGCAAATGAGGAAGAAGAGGAAGAAAAAAAATAAAAGAGAGGAATGGGCGAAGAGGTGGCATACGGTATGTTGGGATGTAACATGCATAGGGAGAAGAGGGAGAAGAGGGAGAGAAAAAAATGAAAGGTTTAGTTAAAAATATCCTAATTCTTTTTAAATCGTTTGAACTCATTTAAACATTAAACTTGGTTCAGTCTTAATTCAACTTCAAATCAATTCCAATTTGAACTAAAATAATTCTTATCACCATATCTACCCGTTGAATTTAGTTCAAACTCGATTCAATTTTAATTTAGCTTCCTTACTTTGTGCCCTACGATTTAGTTCATCCGTTTATTATTATATATTTTATTTTTAAAATTCAATACTTAACATTTCAAATCGTGATATTTCCTCGTAGAAGTGGTATCAATGGATAACTTAGATCATGAACTTTCCAAATATGTGATCAATTTTAGTTTTCGACATTGAATGGTGATGATTCAACTCAAAGTGACAATAAGGACTTCCAAATATATATATATATATATATATATATATATATATATATATATATATATATAAAATGTGAGAGGGGGCGGTCGCACCCCCTCTCCTTAAGGTGGCTACGCCCCTGCCCACAGACGAGTCGCCGCTCCTTGCGAGGAGACGTATACCTTATGGCCACTCGTTAAGATTATTACTCAAAGTCTTTGGCCAAAGCATCACATGTTAAGAGTGGGAGACTCTTGTACACATGTATGAGTAATTTGAATTCGTAGAACGAGAAATTATTCCCTGGGCTATGTGTGACATAGTCAGCCTTGTGGGGACCAGACACATAGATCATGTCCTGAACCAAGTGGGAATAATACTAGTGAAAGGATGAGGCATGACTCACTGTAGTTGCTGAATGGTTTAGAATTAATTCTAAGATCAACTATGATTTTCTAGCTAATTGAGGATTATGATGTACTACTAGGTGCCACTGATGATAATTCTATAATTAAGTAGTTAATTATGGATGACCAAGATAAACTGGGAACCTATTGGGTCTCACACACTAACGAATCTCTAAAAGACGTAAAACAAGTTAAAGAATAGGATTCTTTGATCAAGAGATAAATGTTTGGTTGGACCATACATAAAATAAATATAGAAATATTTATCACAATGGAAGCGCGGATAGGCCACATCTCTTATGGATGAGTTGGACCATATTTGATTTAATCATGAATTAGTCATAAACCAACTTGGTTTAGTTGTGAACCAAACCAAGGGGTTAATGGGCTAATTTTTTATTAAGGGATAATGTCTTGGATTTGGGTTTTCTAATCCAACTCATTATGAGAGCTATATGTTAGGATGTATACTAAAAGTCTAGCTTTTGGTATAAACATTTATCTAGAAATAAGAATCACATTGGTCAAATGTCTACATTTATGATAAATATAGTTGTTCAATTAATTTATATTGTAGATAACATGGTATGTGGAGTCACACACAAAGGATCATGTTATCAGTACCTTATAAATTATAAACAATAGCTCACGACCAAGATGGAAAGGAACAAACCATTGGAAGGTCGTAGTGTAATTAGGTATTAGTTTATCTTAACTATATAATTACACTAGTATACTTAGAGTGTATTGAGTAGGACCATTAGAGGTCGTTTCCTTTTATACTGACTTTATAAAGGAACAAAGACCTCAGTTATTATGGAAGTGTGTGCTCTTAATCCTAATATAATAACAAGCATATATATTTGATATTCATTTCTTTAATTTATCAATGGGTGAGATTTAGTTTGATAAATCAATAAGTCCGATAAGTTGGGAAATGATGTTACTTATAGTGTGACTTGTTGATTATAGAAGGAAACTGTGTCCTAGTAATCTAGGTTGATAATGTCCCCAAGAGGAGCTCATAAAGATTGTCATGTTAAACCCTGTAGGTAGACTTAGTCCGACATGACGATAAGGTTGAGTGGTACTACTCTTGGACTAAGATATTAATTAAATGAGTTGTCAGTAACTCACTTAATTAGTGGACATTCGACATCTTAAACACAGGGAGACTAACACACTCATAATAAGAAGGAGCCCAAAAATGTAATTTGGGATTGATGCGGTAGTTCAATAATAATTCTTTAGTGGTATGAATTATTATTGATGAAGTTAAGTTGTGTGTTCGGAGCGAACACGGGAAGCTTAATTTCATCGGGAGACCAAAACTAATTCCTCCTCTCGGTCCCTATCGTAGCCTCTTGTATATAGAGATTTATACCCACCATATACCCACCTTCTTACCCACTTTTGGTGGCCGGCCAAGCTAGCTTGGAACCCAAGCTAGGGCCGGCCAAGACCCAAAGGTTGAGCCAAGTTGGTGGCCGGCCAAAGCTTGGGTCCCAAGTTTAGGTGGTCGGCCACTAGAAAATTAAAAGGAATTTTTATTAAAATTATTTCTTATGTGGATATCATGGTTTTAAAAGAGAGTTTAAAATTTAAATCTTTCCTTTTATAGCTTTCTACAAAAGATTAAGAAAAGATTTGAAATCTTTCCTTATTTGTAGATTGAAAGGAGATTTTAATTTTGAGAAAACTTTCCTTTTTTAACCATGTTCATGTTTTAAAAGAGAGTTTAAAAATTAAATATTTTCTTTTATTAGTTTCTACAAAAGATTAAGAAAAAATTTGATATCTTTCCTTATTTGTAAATTGAAAAGAGATTTTAATTTTTAGAGATAACTTTCCTTTTTAGAAATTATCCACATGTTTAAAAGAAAGATTTTAATTTATAAAATTTCCTTTTTACTAAACATGAAGGGATTAAAATTATTGGAGAAATTTTTATAAATTTCTGGAGACAAATTAAGAAGTTTTAATTAATTAAAACTCTCCTTGTTTATAGCTTGTGGTGGCCGGCCATTATTATTAAGAGAAGAAAATTGTTTTTTAATTAAAATAATTTTTATTTTTCATGGCAAAGAAATTAAGGAAGTTTTTATTTAAAATTTCCTTATTTTCCAAGACCAAGGATTATAAAAGAGAGGGTAGAGGTGCCTTAATGGCTACCGACTCTATTCTATTCTTCCTCTCTTTTCTTCTTTGGTGGTCGGCCCTAGCTTCTCCTTCTTCTCTTCTTCTTGTGGCCGGCAGCAACTTCTCTAGGAGCATGGCTGGTGGCCGGATTTTACTTGAGGAAGAAGAAGAAGAAGAAGGCTTTGTTTCCTAGCATCCCTTGGAGCTTGGTGGTGGCCGAACCTCATCTTTTCATGGAGATATCTTGGTGGCCGAAACCTAGAAGGAAGAAGAAGGTGCTTGGTGGTTCTCATCTCGGAAAATCGTTGCCCACACAACGTCCGAGGTTAGAAGAGGAATATGGTAGAAGATCAAGAGGTCATTGCATACAAAGGAAGGTATAATTAGTAATTAATTTTCGCATCATACTAGTTGTATTTCTTTTGTATGAATTCCAAACACAAGAGGCATTAGATTCTAGATTTTGGATTTGTTTCGAAGATGTGTTTCTTTTTGTTTTGTTTTTCGAATTTGTGATTCGATTGTTCTTTTTGGTTAACCTAGAGTTATTTAAGGAAATTAAATATTAGCTTTCCTTAAAAGGCTTTGTCTAGGCGATGGTGGTTGCTCCCATATCCAAGAAGGTCATGTGCCTCGCCATGCAGTCCTGGAAGTCAATTTTGGAAATTAATATTTAATGAAATTAATAACATAGGTGGATTTGAATCAATAGTGTTAAGTTCCGCTTGCGATTCAAATCTAAACCAATAAGAACAGATAAGTTAAATTTGGAATCAATGATGTTAAGTTCCGTCTGCGATTCCTAATTTAACTTCTAAAGAACACAATAGGTTATTTAAGGAAATGTTCGACACTTGTACAAAAATTTTTGTACAGTGGAACAGGTACGTTTTCCTAGGACTAACCAACACTATATTGATATAGCTGAGAAAAAATTATACACATGATATCATTAATTGGCTTGTAAGATTTTTGAAAAACCTTAACCCAATTTCTCTTCTCCTCTCCCTCTCCCCTCTCTCTTTGTCGCTGCCAACAAGGGGAAGCCTTTCCCCTTGTTTTCGTGACCACCACAAGGGAGAAAACTCTCCCTTGTGTGCTTCTCTTCCTCTTCCTCTTCCTCTTGATCCCTCTTCTTCGATCATAGCTAGTAATTTTTGAAGGAGAGACTTATACTCAAGGAGTTGTCATAAGGAGCTCGGCGTGGATACGAATAGAGGCGAGGTTCGACAACGTCGCTATAGTTGATGCCCTTCTCGTTACAGGTCATCAGTAAGGTACACCTGACGTAAATTTACTTTTCGTAAAAATTTAATTATGCGATCATGTTTGGCATGTTATATCCTTGTATGCGTATGGTGTGTGTGATGTAATAATTTAGGAATTATTATTGTTTTATTTTTCTATGCGCATATTTACGAAACATGTTTTAGCACACACCACATCGGGCATATCCCAACACGACTACCAGGATATCGGCCAGGAGATTGGGGTGGGGAGCCAAATAACAAAGTACTTGTCCCTCCAATCAGTCCCTTGGGAAGGAATCTTATCGAACAGAGTAGTGTTGGGACGGGCACGGAACCAAAATAGACCTTCGATTATTTGTTAAGAGTAGAAAAGATAATGGAACATTTGAGGGGTTAGAGGAACCTTGAATACGTGAAACACAATAATGATGCCATACAGAAGGTGAATGGAGTTGGGGACTAATTGTTGAAAAGGAATATGTAAATAATGGCTCACCTCAACAAAAAATGATGGGATAGGACAGCACAGGCCGACCAAGACTTGCTCTTTGAAAATAGCCACATAACTAGTGGAGGGAATGTGATGATGATCTTGGTTGGTAGGTACAATTATATGCATAGAGCGGGGGACCTCGTTAGTAAATCGGAGGTCGTCTAAGTCTACCTCATTAAAGATGAAAGTAAGAAAGGTGTACCACACACCTAGAACATTCATGGTCGAGTTCAAGGGAAAGAAGCAAAGAAAAGCAAAGGGGAGGAGAGTTCACTAGAGCTCGTGACAGTCAACGATTAGAAGGAAGCGAGAAGAAAGAGCACTAGGGTTTTAAAGGCAACCCTTCAAGTCCCCTTTTAAAAGGGACTATTAGATTGGGGTAAAAAAAAAAGTGGGTTAATTACCATGGTCGTTGGATCATAAAGAAGATGAACCACTGTACGTATGGAAAAGTGTGTGTCGGTTATCATGTCAGAAGAATGAGGTTATTAGACATGCATCGCCAATAGGAGATGCACATGTATAATGGAGGTGATAGGCAAATCATTATTTCGAATCATCAGCACACGTATCAAGGTGAACTTTTACTTATCTTTAGTGATCAAGTCATTTAAAGGCCAGTTGGCTTTAATTCCGACCGGGGTTTTAGGATCTCGTCCCGCTCATCTCTCATGTCATCCTTATTACATATCCGATTGGCCTAAAGTATGGTCGAACCTTTTTATTGTCGAAATTGTCTAGCGAGTTTTAATGCTGGACAGACTTAACTCTGGACGATCCCTGAAGGTTACATCCTTACATAAGCAATCTTTACTATACATCTAAGCGGCTCAAGATCCAGTCAAACCCTTGATGTTTTGTTACCCGAGTGGTCAAATGCCTGAACTTTTGAGTCAAGATGAAACTAGGACACTTCCACTTAAGCATGTGGAATACTCACAAATACTTAAGGAAGATAGTAGCATTACAAGATTAACCATACACTAATAGGTAGATAACATCTAATTACATGGAGAGAAAGTTAAAGGGAGAAGTTTTTCTTGCCCATGACCGGGGCTAATATAGGAAACATGTTACAGAAGCTTAGGGACAGTACAACAAATATGTCTTTCCACAGCGTGTAAATATGACTTTTCGCAGCGTGTAAATATGCTATCCGTTGCTCACATTGCACGCTGCACAACTGCAAGCTGTTAAAATTCATAAAACTTCAACAGCGCTTGTCGCCTGCTACAGTGAAGAGCATTCCTAGTGCATGTTGTTGTTAGTTGGTCCTAGGAAGATCGTACCGGTTCCACTGTACAAAAATTTTGTACAAGTGTTAAACCTTTCCTAAACAACCTATTGTGTTCTTTAGAAGTTAAATTAGGAATCGTAAACGGAACTTAACATTATTGATTCCAAATTTAACTTATCTGTTTTTAATGGTTTAGACTCGGATCGCAAGCAGAACTTAACACTATTGATCCAAATACACCTACGTTATAAATTCAATTAAATATTAATTTCCAAAATTGGCTTCCAGGTTAAACATGGCGAGGCACTAGGCCTTCTTGGATATGGGAGCAACCACCACTTCTTAGACAAAGTCTTTTAAGGAAAGTTAATATTTAATTTCCTTATATAACTCTAGGTTTAACCAAAAAGAACAATCAAATCACAAATTCAAAAAATAAAAAGAAAACACAAACTCGAATTACAATTCGAAAAAATAGAATCTAATGCCTCTTGTGTTTGGAATTCTTACAAAGAAAAAATAACTAGCATGATGCGGAAGAAAATTACTAGTTATACCTTTTCTTTGTATGCTAATAACCTTGAGATCTTCTGCCGTATTCCTCGCCTCGCCTTGGACCTCGTGTGGGCGACGATCCTCCAAGATGAACACCACCCAAAGAGCTTCTCCTCCTTCTATATGTTTCGGCCACCACCACCACCAAGGAGCAAAAGAGAGCAAAGGGAAAAGAGAAGGAGAGAGGGTCGGCCACAAGAAGATCACCAACAAGAGAATAAGAATTGTTATCTCATGAGGCCGCCTCTCCCCTTCTTTTATATTACTTTCCCAAGGCAAATAAGGGAAGATTTTTTACAAAAATTAAAATCTTCCTCTTGTTTTTCCTTTTCCCTTTTTATTTTTCCTTTTCTTTCCTCTTGATTGATTCAATCACCAAACATGGATTGATTGGCTTGATTGGCCGGCCCCTTGCTTGGGCACTAAGCAAGGGTGGCCAGCCACATCATCAAGGAGAGAAAAAATAATTTTTATAAAATTTATAAAAGAAGAAATCCTTTTATAAAATTTTACAAGCTCTCTTTCCTATTGTGGATGTTAAAAAGGAAAGTTTTAAAAATTAAAATCATGTTTTAAAATTTAAAACTTTTCTTATAAAATTTCCTTTTTAAACATGATTAGAAAATTTTAATTTTAAAACTTCTCTTCCTTTTTTCTAAAAACCATGAGGATGGTTAAAAAAGGAAAGTTTTAAAACTTTTAAACTTTCTATTAAACCATGTGGCCTAATTCAAATAAGGAAAGTTTTATATTTTAAAAACTCTCTTTTAAAACTTGTAGTTTTCTACAAAGAGAAGATTTTAAAAAATTCAAAACACCCCTCCTTATTTGACATATTATGGTCGGCCCCTCTTTACTTGGACACCAAGCAAAGGGCCGGCCCCTTTGTGAAGGAGATTGGCCGACCCCTTTGGCTTGGTCACCAAGCCATGGGTCGGCCTCTTCTTGTACACCAAGAAGGGCTTTATATGGGTGGACTTGAGGCTTTGATGAGGCTACGACAGGGACCTAGAGGAGAAATTGGTTTTAGCCTTTCGATGAGCTTGAGTATCTCGTGTTCGCCCCGAACACACAACTCAAGTTCATCAATAATAACTCATTCCACTAGAGAGTTATTATTGCACTACCGCACCAATCCCAAATTACATTATGGGCTCCTTCTTATCATGAGTGTGTAAGTCTCCCTGTGTTTAAGATATCGAATGTCCATTAATTTAATTGAGTTACTGGTAAGTCACTATAATTAATGTCTTAGTCCAAGAGTAGTACCACTCAACTTCATTGTCATGTCGGACTAAGTCCACCTGCAGGGTTTAACATGACAATCCTTATGAGCTCCTCTTGGGGACATTCTCAACCTAGATTACTGGGACACAGTTTCCTTCTATAATCAACAACACACACTATAAGTAATATCATTTCCCAACTTATCGGGCCTATTGATTTATCAAGCTAAATCTCACCCTTTGATAAGTTAAAGAAATAAATACTAAATATATGTGCTTGTTATTATATTAGGATTAAGAGCACACACTTCCATAACAACTAAGGTCTAGTTCTTTTATTAAGTCAGTATAAAAGAACTTACCTAAAATGGTCCTACTCAATACACTTAGAGTGTACTAGTGTAATTTATTAGTCAAGATAAACTAATATATAATTACACTACGACTATTCCAATGGTTTGTTCCTTTTCATCTTAGTCGTGAGCAACTGTTTATAATTTATAAAGAACTGATAACATGATCTTCTATGTGTGACACCACACACCATGTTATCTACAATATAAATTAATTGAACAACTACACTTATCACATAAAATGTAGACATTTGACCAATGTGATTCTTTTATTTCAAAAATAAATGTTTACAAAAACTAGGCTTTTAGTATACATTCTAACAGTTGTGTGCTGTAGTTATGAGCATACGCAGCACGCGCCACGAGCTGTAGTTAAGAGCAGTCGACAGTATTCGCAGCGCACGCCACACGCTGCGATTAAGAGCATTCATAGTACACGGCGCACGCTGCAGTTAAGAGCAATCGACAACATTCGTAGTGCACAATGCACGTTGCAGTTACTATCATTCAAATACCGCATACAAATACTACACACAAATTATAATAACACATACAATTATAATACCACACAAATTATAATATCACATACATATATCACACACATATACCACATACATACAATTATACAATCAAAACTCAAATAATTATAATATTACATTCAACCATAAACATCACACTTAAGTAAAAAAATTCAAAATAGTAATAAAAAATTTACTTAGTAACATAATTGTTTTCCTATAAAAGAGTATATGACTTTAAACTAAGTAGAATTTATATTAATTAGTCAGACAAAACTATAAACTTAAATAACCATGCAATTGTACTTTCTATTACATCCTTGAGAAAATGGGCGCATGAATGCATCATCATACTTCTACTAATAATGATGAACCATGTGAGTTGGTTTTGTGAGGAGTAGTCTAAGATTGGATGGTCAAGTTATATATTCCCCCTATTTCATCTTCTGAGGCCTGTCCATTCTCCATTAGCGGCAATAGGAGAGATTTGGGGGTTAATGGATCAGAGAACATGTTGCTGAAGTATTTAGCACTATGCGATAATAAGAACCTCAAGAGCGACTTCGTCATCAATCCAAAAACCTAGGAGGCATCATAAGGTAGTAAAACAATCAGAAATTTCACTCTAAAAAACAAAAAAAAAAGACCACTTATGCATTTGATAATCACCAAGTTGATTATTTAGTTAGCTTGAATATTGCAACAAATTTGAATTCAGAAGGTCACAAACATAACAGGATTTGGTATGTATTTCGTACTTTCGCAAACACAAAGACTTACCACAGTGCTAAAGAGCACATGTAAAATACCGGAAATAGGCGAATATGAATAAGGGAATTTTTGGAAATTTTTCGGGAATTTTTCGGAGCTCGTACGGGCGAGTTGACGGGGATAAAAATGGGATCCGGAAAAGCCTGTTTAGGCGACCCGTTTAAGCGAGGAAATGTTTATATTTACATTTCCTTTTCTTTTATTTCTTTTTATTTTCTTTTTATTCCCGTTTTCTTCCTCGCTGAGACCCCCGCGTGCCCGAGCGGTTCCCTTTCTTCTCCTTCTCGTTTCTTCTTCTTCTCTGTCGCCACTCCGACGCGGAGCTGAGCGATCCTCCGGCAGCCACATCTTCTTCCTTCTTCTTCCCCCGTCGCCGACTCCTAGCCCTAACCGGCGCCGACAATTTCTTCTCCACTGCCCGCACCGGCGTCCTCTCCGATCTCCTCACGGCGCCACCTTTCCTCTGTGCCCTAGCCAGCCCCGGCCGACCAGCGACTTCTCCTCCCTTTCTCTGATCCGACGAGCCACCGTCGACCGAAGTCTTCTTCCTCTTCCTCCCTGTCCAAGCGGCGGCGACGCACGGAGCACCGCCCTTTTTCCTGTGCCCTAGCGTCGGCTCGCCGCCAAGCCTAGCATCTCCACCGACGTCGAGCAGTGCCGGCGACTCACCCCGTGCCCTAGCCGAGCCCTTGCTGGGGAGTTCACAGCCGCCAGCCACCGAGCACCTTCGATTACTGCCATCGTGCCCTAGCTACCCACCGGCGTCGCACGGAGCAGCGTCGCCTCTCGCTGTGTCGCCTCTCCACTGTTCTTGATCATTCCTTCTTTGTGGTGAAGTTAGGTCACAGTTGGGGTAAGTTGGATTCTTGGTAAGAAATTTTGTGTTATGTGATTGGATATCTTGATTTGGTGATGTTCACATCTTATTAATCTGACAGTGGGGAAAAGATTTTCCGTAGGGTTGCTTTACTGTGGATTTATTCTAATTCCAGCAGCAACTATCTCTTGGCGTTGGATCAGTGATTACAGCTGTGGAATTTAAGGTAAGGTTTAGGGTTTTGATCTTCGTTGTAGGTGATTTCTAGTTGTGTTAGCAATACTTGTTAACTTAAGTTTAGAAATAAATCTAAAGGTGTAATTAGGGTTAATGAAGCTAACCCTAGTTGGTCGATGGATTAGAATTTAGTTTGGCTAATAGTTGTATGATAAATTAGCTAAACTAGACATTACGTTTGATGCCACAGGACTTTGACGCGAGATGAGTATCTCGGAGTCAGATTGGACTTTTCTATTTTCGGAGGCGGGTACTTTTGACTTATTGTCTTTGATATGCTTAGTAATGAAAATAATATGTTGCATTAATTGTGTTTCCTATTTGTTTCGGTTAATCACTGCCCAATACATGTTACCTGTTTGATTGATTGTTTGTTTGCATCTCGTATTGATCTTGTACCGATCTATCATGCTCATGGGTAGTGATATAACCATGTTTCACATGTTCAGGACCTAGGTTTGATACCTTTTTGATCAGTATGTCTTGATTTGATCTATTCACTATGGTGCCCATTGTTATATGCCCAGAGGTTGGTTTAGTATATTACCATGCTTAGTGACATGCACCATTTGCATGATCGCATGCTGTGCGATAGATTGCTCCATTATTGTCGAGCACTTTGCCAGTTTTCATCACTGTTCGGTGCTCCGTTGTGACGCTCATGGGTAGCGTGACACAGCGTGGTAGCACGTCAGTTTGACTCTTCCAGTGCTCCGTTGATCCGCTCAGGGGTAGTGTGACGCAGCGTGTAGCACGTTAGAGATTCCTCCCCGTCATAGTGTACCGGGAGATGTGAGCATTGCGCTCCCCCATTTATGATTTGGGGTAGGAGTACGTATGTACTCCGACAGCATCCCGTCCACTCGATCACTCATCAGGAGTAGTGTTGCTGAGTGCACGGTTGTCACAGCCCTACCCACTTGGTCCCACTTTTGTTGTGAGTTGGCTGACTGGCGTCAGGGGTGACCATGACATTGGCATTATATGCATGATGCATTTATTGTTTGTGATTGTGTTTGCTGCATTTATATGCTGCATATTGTTTGGATACCTATGTTTGACATGCATACAGGTCTTCTATACCTTTCGGACTGTTTTTCCTTATACCGGGTCCTGGTTAGTACAGATTCTCTCCTGTCTTCTTCGGTTTGTATTTACCTTTATCTTTATCAGGAGACTGTACGCATGATTAGTGCTAGGTGTTATTTCTTTACTTTGCATATCAATTGTACCTGCTGAGTGTTGGACTCACCCCGCCTCCATTGTTGATATTTTCAGGTTGATGCTGTCCGGAGGGAGTTCCAGTCGCTAGTCCCCACTGCACGTAGTGCTAGATCCCCTGCAGATCTCGAGGATTGATTGACTTTTGAGTTTTCTTCTCGTTTGTCTATGTTTAGACTTGATTTGTTTGATACTTGGACGTTGTATTTATTTTTGTGATGTCGATGGATTTTATTTGGTCTTATTCTACTACATGACTGCCGGGTCAGCATAAGAGGTGAGTTTCGTCGGATTTGAGTTTTACGAGTGTAGTTGAGTAGGGTGGTTTTCGAGTCAGAGTATTACTGCTTGTTTGATTATATATAACTGCGTGGATGTTGTGTGGTTGTGTTATATTTATTGTTATTATTCCAGCCGCATGTGGCTGAGGTATGGAGATATGTAGAAAGTTTCAGATTGTCCGCCGTACAGGGGAGATGCTGCCAAAATTTCTTCGAACGGGAACTCCTCTGGGGCGTGACAGCACAATAAAGATAGTGCTAGTGATCATAATTGCATTTCCTCACAGTTGAACATGTCTCGATCTTGCAAACTATAAGTTTAATAGATATATACTATCAAAATTTGTTAAATCAAATGAAAATTGAAAATACTTTCGTCTTTCAAATCATCTATTTGAATTAGATTATCAAAAGAACTATAGGGTGACAAAAAATTCATGCTAAACAGTAGTTGAATGTTTAGAAATGTATTATAATATAACATTACTATTTTGATTGAACTAGACATATAATAAATTAGGGAAAACATCTATGCCTCCTTATTTAATATTAATAGATCTATCATGAAAAAACACAAAAAGAAAAAAAAACTTCAAATTTGATAACCTGATTATAAGCAAGTTCTATGGGCACTGCACCTCTCATGAGACCTGCCAACCATATTGTAACCTGTCTAAATTTGTGTAAATTTATTAATAAATCAATCTAATGAACTTAGTGAAAATGATTTTATATCCACTTGTTGTTTGAAAATGATTCTATCGTCTAGAGATTTTTTTGTTAGGTTGGATAGAAATGAGAGTGGAAATACAAAAGTAGCTCGACCAACGAAAACTAGCCCTAACAAGATCGAGCTGATCTGAACTAATTTCCTAGGGCTACAAATTAAAAAAGCACATGAATGTTACTTTAGAATCAATATTAGTTGGAGTAAAGAGAATCAGAAATGTTATTAAGTATTAGGTGCAGCAGATTAAGTCCTGTATTATTAGTACTTGCAGGTGTTTATGGTTTTATCATGAGTCCTACAAATTTCATGTAAGTGTTTCATATCAAGACACATGCAATGTTTTTTTCCAAACCATACCAGCTACTAACAAACCTCCATTTTTTGATGTCCAATGCATCCATTCCAACATAAAGAAATAAAAAGGTTTCTGCAATGAAAGATAATGTGGAAAATGTGTGCTTAGAGCTACCAGAAAGGAAAGAAGAGAGATGGACAATAATTAGTGGACTCTATTTGATCAGTGGGATGCTTCAAAACTAAGTTAATCAACAAATACAAAATAAAGGTATTGAGATCATTTGTAACACACTTGATAGTATTCTAGAGCCCTTTGTGACATTATGTTAGGTATAGTGTGACATGACTATCCCACAAAAGAATACTGTGAGGATGCCGCTTAGATCCAACAACTGCATGCAACATAAAACAAAGCCTAAGAAAATAAACAAGTCTACAAATTATCTTTAAAAAATAGATTAAATATTTTTAGATCATACAAGATGATATTTATCTTTAAAAATATAGAACTAGTAGTAAAATGCATGAAGTAATATCATACAAAAGCTCCGAGGAGCGTGCCGGTGAGAAACAGATATCCAAAGTTTGCCAAAAATTTCAATACAATTATGGCATTGATGTGAACAAGATCAAAGTTCTGAATTACATTGAAGAGCATGACAGACATTAACAACTCCTTTGCCAAATACCAAGCTATATAATAGAGGTGTTTCATCTTGAATAAGAATCTGTTTTATAGAAATCATTTTGTGCGTTAAGTATTTACTTGTTCAGCTAGAACTAATGAATACAGAAGTCTTCGTTACCTGTAAGGTGTAGACAAAATCCGTGGCAGAAAATATGGTACCTATTGCTACATGAACAAAAGAAAAGGAATAAATCAGAATAAGAAATTATGGTAGATCACTTGGACAAGTGAAAGCAAAGATATGCATTATAAAGAGACAAAAAAATACCAAGAAAGTCTTTGATATCTAATGAGCCATATCCATTTTCTAGAACAATGCAACTGCCCCTATGTTTACCACCAAAGGAATAAAATATATTAGGCATGATTAACATTGTTATCCTGTGTCATGCACTTGGAAAGAAATCTTGAAGATCACTTTTTCACAAGGCAATACACTTTTGTTAAAAGAAGATATTTGCACAATCAAACTCTCAAATCCCCAAAAATATGAACAAAAAATAAAACAAGCTTGAAATCCCAAACTCTCTAGCATTTAGAAACAAACTTGAAGTCCCCACCAAGCATGAACCCCCATATGAATTCTGTGTAGGATCGATGTGTGCTAGAGGGGAGTGAATGGTACTCGTTGCTTTCAATTTCATTTAAAAATAATCTCAGAGTAAGACGCAGCAAAATAAAGAAAGAAAACAAAAAGCAAGCACTAACATAGTTTGTTTTTACTTGGTTCGAAGTCTGTGACAACTCCTACTTCAAAGCTCACACTCGTTGAGTGTTTACTTTGGGCAATTCACTATCAGTTCATAAATCACAATTACAAAGATAATTACAATAACATATACGTTAAATGCTGTAAAAATTATACCGACGACTTTTGAAATTTGGAGAGTCGTGCTTTCGGTCGTCAAAGTTGCATCACGGAGTCACAAGGTCATCCTTGAAGAAACGCGCAAGAGAAGAATCATAAGAATGAGTTGTGTCTGATACACTACTTGAAGAAGACATATATAAGCTGTTGAAGGTGCCTTCAACCTCCTTGAAGGCACCTCCAGCTCAAAAGTTTACCCCCGCAGCGTCGGAGATGATAACTCCTGCAATCTGTGAAAGTTATCCCTTTGAAGGCGCCTTCAAGTGTATGGAAGGCACCTTCCATCCAGTATCCAAGGCACCTTTAGGTGCTTCAAAGGCACCTCCGCACCTCTTCCGCACGGGCCTTCGGCTAAAGCAGCTGAGGCACCTCCAACAGCCCTGGAGGTGCCTCAGACACTGTTCTTCTGAGTTTTTTATTATGCATCTCACTTCCTGCAAGACATATTAGTCTATATACAAAGTATATCATGCAAGACAAAGTTAGCACAATAAAATATGAATAATAAATTATTTGACAGCCTCCGGCCTATCCGATTCTGACTTTCAGATTTTTTGAAAACCCTAGGTCGAATTGACGCCTAATGTTCCTTCAACGGGGAACGCATCCTCACCTACTCCTCTTAGGAGAAATTACCCTTTGCCTGACCGGTCCTCCAGACTGATTGGACTTTTGTACAACGTCTGAAGCTTTAGGACTTCATACTGAACGTCCGCTGCATGACCCGTCCAGACTTCCACCTGGTTTGCGACCACCAGGATTTTCACCTATAATCCCTGACTCTAGGATTTCGCCCAAAGTGCTCCACCCTCCAAGATTTCACCCAGCCCCCTATGTTGGAGTGTATACTAAAAGCCTAGCTTTTGTATAAATATTTATAAAAATCACATTGGTCAAGTGTCTACATTTATATATACCAAATGTAGATGTTCAATTAATTTATATTGTAGATAACATAGTGTGTGGTGTCACACACAGAAGATCGTGTTATCGGTTCTTTATAAATTATAAACAGTAGCTCACGACTGAGATGGAAAGGAACAAACCATCGGAAAAATCATAGTGTAATTAGGTATTAGTTTATCTTGACTAATAAATTATACTGATACACTCCAAGTGTATTGAGTAGGATTATTTTAGGTAAGTTCTTTTTGTACTGACTTTATAAAAGAACTAGACCTTAGTGTTGGGACCAATGTACCGCTAGAGGGGGGTGAATAGTGTCTCACCCAAATCGATGTCTTCTTACGTATTCGTTAGTGCGCAAGCGGAATAATACAATACAAATTATGAATACGAAAGCTAAAGATAAAGAAAAGAACAAGCAAACCAATGCACGTCGATGTAACGTGGTTCGGAGATGATGCTCCTACTCCACGGCTGTCCGTAAGGTGGACGATCCCTCAATCCGTCGGTGGATTAGTCCCCGGAAACTCCGGCTAGCTCAAACCGCTCCTTGTGGGTGGAAAAACCTCACCACAACTTCAACCAAGAACACTTGGACACAAGAGATCCTTGAGCACTTTAGTGACTACTAATTAGGCTTTAACCAAGTCTAATTTTGTCACCTTGGCCGGTCATCCCAAGCTCCTTCTTATAGAGCTTGGAACAAATCAGTAAGCTGATTTGCCCGTTACCAGTCGACTGCATCAACGGCTCTCTACAGTGCACCAGTCGACTGCTACAGTGCTGCTGCAGTAACGCTATAGTATTGCTACAGTAACGCTACAGTACTGCTACAGTAAACCCTAATTTTAGGATTTTACCTCGAGTACATTCACTCAGCACTCGTTCTCGCCCGACCAACCTAGACCTAGCCTTCTAGCCTCCTCTATCAGCCTTGCGTCCCTCGGATGCCTCCCCATCCTTCACGTCTTGCCTTCTGGAGCTTCCATCGGCCTTGTCCATATTGTCGGGTCTTCCTTTGCCAAGAGGCTCCTCACCTCCGGGACTTCATCCATTGCCAAGTCACACTTGGACTTACGTTGCCAAGACTACATGCTTGGACTTACACCGCCAAGACTCATTCTTGGACTTTCCTCCTTTGCCAAGATCACACTTGGACTTTCCTTGTTGTACCTGTATCCTGCACACTCACAATGCATATCAAATACAACAATAAACCTAACTTGAACCTTTGCCCAAACATCAAAACTTAGGGCACCTAGATTGCTTCAACACTTAGTTATTATGGAAGTGTGTGCTCTTAATCCTAATATAATAACAAACACATATATTTAGTATTTATTTCTTTGACTTATCAATGGGTGAGATTTAGCTCGATAAATCAATAAGTCCGATAAGTTGGGAAATAATATTACTTATAGTGTGTGTTGTTGATTATAGAAGGAAACTGTGTCCTAGAGAGTTAGGTTGATAATGTCCCCAAAAGGAGTTCATAAGGATTGTCATGTTAAACCCTGCAGGTGGACTTAGTCCGACATGATGATAAAGTTGAGTGGTACTACTCTTGGAACTAGATATTAATTAAGTGAGTTGTCAATAACTCATTTGAATTAATGGGCATTCGATATCTTAAACACAGGGAGACTAATGTACTCATAATAAGAAGGAGCCCAAAATGTAATTTGGGATTGGTGCGGTAGTTCAATAATAGTTCTTTAGTGGAATGAATTATTATTGATGAAATTAATTTATGTGTTCAGAGCGAACACGAGATGCTTAATTTCATCGAGAGACCAAAACCAATTTCTCCTCTCGGTCCCTATCGCAGCCTCTTAATTATAGAGTACTATACCCACCTATACCCACCTTCTTACCCATCCTATAGGGCCGGCCAAGCTAGCTTGGAGTTCAAGCTAGGGTCGGCCAAAGGCATGGTTCATGGGTTCATGAGGTGGTCGGCCCTAGCTTGAACCCAAGCTTAGGTGGCCGACCCTATTAAAATAAAAAGTAATTTTATTTTTTAAAATTTTTCTTATGTGGATTCTATGATTTTAAAAGAGAGTTTAAAATTTAAATCTTTCCTTTTATAGCTTTCTACAAAATATTAAGAAAAGATTTGAAATCTTTCCTTATTTGTAGATTGAAAGGTAGATTTAAATTTTGAGAAAACTTTCCTTTTTTAACCATGTTCATGCTTTAAAAGAGAGTTTAAAAATTAAATATTCTCTTTTATTAGTTTCTACAAAAGATTAAGAAAAGATTTGATATCTTTCCTTATTTGTAAATTGAATGGAGATTTTAATTTTTAGAGATAACTTTCCTTTTTGGAAATCATCCACATGTTTAAAAGAAAGATTTTAATTTATAAAATTTCCTTTTTACAAACCACACCACGAAGGGAAAAATTATTGGAGAAATTTTTTATAAATTTCCGGAGACAAATTAGGAAGTTTTAATTCTTATTATAATTAAAACTCTCCTTGTTTATAGCTTATAGATGTGGCCGGCCATGTAATGTGAGAAGAGGAAATGATTTTTAATTAAATAAATTTCCCTTTTCATGGCAAAAGAATTAAGGAAGTTTTTTATTTAAATTTTCTTATTTACCAAGACCAAGGATTATAAAAGAGGGGGTAGAGGTGCCTTCATGGGTAACGACTCTATTCTTTTTCTTCCTCCCTCTCTTCCTTGGTGGTGTGGTCGGCCCCCTCTTTTTCTCTCCTCTCCTTATTGTGGCCGAAACTTCTTCATTGGTGGAGTTCTCTTGGTGGTCAGATCAAGCAAGGAGAAGAAGGAGAGAAAGGAAGCCTAGTCTCTAGCATCCCTTGGAGCATTGGTGGTAGCCGAACCTATCCATCAAGAAGGACTCTTGGTGGCCGAAACCTAGAAGGAAGAAGAAGGTGCTTGGTGGTTCTCATCTCAGAAGATTGTTGCTCACACAACGTCCGAGGTTAGAAGAGGAATACGGTAGAAGATCAAGAGGTTATTTGCTTACAAAGAAAGGTATAACTAGTAATTATTTTCCGCATCATACTAGTTTTCTTTGTATAGTTATTTTTGAAAATACCAAACACAAGAGGTATATGATTCTAGAGTTTTTCGGATTTGTTTCAAATTTGTGTTTCTTTTGATTTATTTTTCGAATTTGTGATTCGATTGTTCTTTCTGGTTAACCTAGAGTTATTTAAGGAAATTAAATATTAGCTTTCCTTAAAAGGCTTTGTCTAGGCGGTGGCGGTTGCTCCCATATCCAAGAAGGTCATGTGCCTCGCCATGCAGTCCTGGAAGCCAATTTTGGAAATTAATATTTAATAGAATTAATAACATAGGTGGATTTGAATCAATAGTGTTAAGTTCCGCTTGCGATTCAAACTTAAACCATTAAGCACATATAAGTTAAATTTGGAATCAATGATGTTAAGTTCCGTCTGCGATTCCTAATTTAACTTCTAAAGAACACAATAGGTTATTTAAGGAAAGGTTCGACACTTGTACAAAAAAATTTTGTACAATGGAACCAGTACGATTTTCCTAGGACTAACCAACACCCTAGACCAAGACTTCATTGTCTAACCGCAACTAGAACTTTCCACCTGCCTAGAGTCCACTAGAACTTTTACTTAAGAGCACTTATGAATTTCCTGCATGTTCATTCACACTTGTTAGACAACAAGTAACCTTAACTTTGAACCATTTGCTATAATCAAAACACATGTTCGATCGTCTAGTGCTCCCTGCACCAATAATCTCTCCCTTTTTAATTATGGCAACCGAGTTCAAAGTTAAGTAAAGCATAATAAAAATTAATGTAACATAAGGATTTAGAGCATAAGCATAAGTAAAACAATTTGACATATTTAAAAAACTCTCCCTTATTCTCTCCTTAATAAAAAGTTATATGTTTAACTTAACTTTAATCTTTCTCTCCCCCTTTGACATACATCAAAAAGATACTAAGTTAGAGAGAAAATTAATTTGTAAAGATAGTTAAAAAAATTCTTGCTTTTAATCTCTTTAAAAATTTTAATTTTAACTTTAATTCTAAATCATCACTTTAAATAAATTTAGCTTAAAAAGGAGTTACTTAGCTTTGAAAAGGATTTAAAACACTTAGTTAAGTACTTAGTTTCATATTTCTATTAAACAACTTAGTTAAGTAATTATCAAAAAAGATTCAAAACAAACTTAATCAGAAGAAGTATTTAAACTTGCTTTTTCAAAAATATTTAAGCTTGCCTTTCAAAAATAGTTTAAACTTTCTTTTCAAAAATAGTTAACCAAAAAAACTTAACTTCCTTTTTCAAAAATACTTTGACTCTTTTTATAAAGGAAAAAAATTAACTTTTAAATTTTGAAGAAATACTTTAACCTAAAAGGATATTTAATTTTGAGAGTAATTAAAAAAAACTTTAATTTTGAGAAAATATTTAACTTAACATAAGTCCTTTCACTTCCCCTTGATTAATGTCCTAAAAAATACAATTAAGTGCCTTAAGTTTTAGGATCCTAGAGTCCAAGCATGAGAGTTCAAAGCAAAAAATCTTCAAAACAATCATCTACTTTCTTGATTTTCCATCTCACCCGTTCTAAATTATTAAACAAGTTAAGCTTATGAATTTATGTGACATAGAGTTACTCTTAATTTTGATGTTGATTGAAAATATTTAAGTTTAACTTTTGAATTTTGATTTGAATTTAAGATTGAATTTTGAAAAATATTAAAATTTTAGATTTTGAAAGATATTTAAGTTTGAATTTTAAAAATATTTAAGTTTGGATTTCAAAAATATTTAATTTTAAATTTTAAAATATTTAAATTTAAAATTTAAAATTTAGAGATTAATTATGATTTAAAAATTAATTAATATTTAAATTATTTAAGATTTTAAATTTTGAAAATCAATTATGATTAATATTATGATTTTAAATTTTGAAAATCAATTATGATTAAAAATTAATAATTAAGATTTTGAATTTTAAAAATTAATTATGATTAATATTAAGATTTAAAATTTAAATTTAAAATTAATTATTATTTGAAAATCAATTAACATTTGAAAATATTTAAGATTTTGAAATTAAAATTATGATTTGATTGGTTTGAACTGGGTTAGACTAATTCTCAAATTAAACCTAAATCCATCTCACCATTTTCTATATTGTTAATCAGGGAACCTTATCTATTTTGTGAGATGGTTAATTTTATCTTTAATTTAGATTCCATTCTAAGGATTGATGTAAACATGAGTTAGACTAAGATTTAACAGTTAGTTAATTAAACACTCATTTCAATAATTAGTTTCCAGGTTGTGGCGAGACACTAGGCCTTATTGGGTATTGGATCATCAACCAATTCTAGACAAAGCCTTTTAAAGAAATTAAATATTTAATTTTCTTCCTAAAAATTCTAGGTCCAACTGGTTAAGTGTAGATCAAGCCTAAGTCTTTATCTATCCTTTCTAGGTTAAGCAATTAGTAATCATGAATGACATGACATTTATAAATCAATTAAGCATATGCATGTTCATGGTAATTATGCATGGATCAACCAAGTCAAGCAATTATTTTAAGTTTAGGATTTATTGATTAGTTTCATAATTAAAAGGTACTTGATTATATCTTGATTTGTAGAGTTTAAGTTTTACCTTAGAATTGTAATCCAAGTCTAGATTTTATGATTTGGTTAAATTATTAACAATCTTTTCTAATTTATCAATTTTACCTTTTTAAATATTATTTATTTTTCTAATTTTTTAAAAGTTAATTTCTTATTTTTATTAAATAATTTTGAGTTATTCTTATATAGATTTGAATGAACTTTATTCCTTGCATTATTAGCATGCATATTTGATTTTTGGGAGGGAACTAAATTAGAGCAATAATGATTAGTTAGGGTATTGACACATGTTACAAAAATTAGATTTTCATGTAATGTAAATTTACTAATCTTGATTTCACCCCTTGGGTTCTTGAGTCTTCTTTTTGGAAATTGACTTTTGTAGTGACCCATCCATTTGCACTTGAAGTGTTCAGTGTATTCCTTCCCTTTCCGAACTCCTAGAATCGATTTCTTCTTCTTTTCCAGTTGTGTCGTTTGAATCTTATGAGTAGGGCACTGGTTTCTATGCTTCCCTCTCTCCCTACACTTAAAATAAATTATTTGAAAATTAAATTTTGAATTTACAATTTTACCTTTTAGCTCCTCCCCCTTGACTGTTGCCATCTTAAATTCAGACTCAGATATTTCTTCCTTGGCTATCAATGCTATGAAATTGGTTTGATCCGATTCTTCTACGTCTGGTTCAGAGGTTGAGTATGGGAATTCATATTCAGGTTTGACTTGGTCTTCTGGCTCTGATGAAATCTCATGAAGCTCGATCAATTTTTCCCAGAGCTCCTTAGCATTGTTGAACTTTCCAACTTCCAACACGATCAAGCTCTTCATTTGTTAGTCCACATAGGAGAGTACAGGTCACTTTTGCATTTGCCTCGATTTTTCTCCTTGTTTGCCCACTTGTTGCATGAAATGGGCATACCTTCTTCGGTGGGGAGTGTAAATTCGATCTAAATTATGGTCCATATCTCTGCCTGGGTCTTTAGTTGGTACTCTATCTGGTCTTTCCAATACCTGAAATTCTCGCCGAAGAAGAGTGGTGGGCTTGCGGTGTCGTAGCCTTCTTGGTAGGCCATTTAGAAAAGATCTTGCACACAATAAGAAAAAGACTTGTCCCAAGACTAGGTCTTGACTTAGTAGTGTGGAATAAAATAATAAAATAAGGGAGTTTCACTAATTTTAAGATAAATTAATAAAATAATAATAAAAAATATTCTGAAAAATTATATTAAATGCGATATTTCACCAACTCTAACTAATGGTGAAAAAAATGAAAGTAAATTTTTTTAAAAAATGGAGGAAAAAAATGAAATGTGTAAGAATAATTTTTAAACACGAACAATGCACAATTTTCTTTTTCAAAAACGAACCTCTTGCTCGATTGGTGGTTTCACCAATTCAGAACAACCTCTCTCTGATACCAATTATAGGATCGATATGTGCTAAAGGGGGTGAATAGCACTCGTGGCTTTTAACTTTGTTTAAAAATAATCTCGGAGTATGATGCAGCAGAATAAAGAAAGAAAACAAAAAGCAAGAACTAACACAGTTTGTTTTCAGTTGGTTCGAAGTCTGTGACAACTCCTACTCCAAGGCACACGTTGTTGAGTGTTTACTTTGGGTAATTTACTATCAGTTCGTAAATCATAATTACAAAGATGATTACAATAACATATACTTCGAATGTTGTAAAAATTTTACCGGTGACTTTGAAATTCGAAGAGTCGTGCTTTCAGTCGTCGGAGTCGCATCGCAGAGTTGCAGGGTCGTCCTTGAAGCAACGCGCAAGAGAAGAATCATAAGAATGAGTTGTTTCTGATTCACTACTTGAAGAAGACATATATAAGTTGTTGAAGGTGCCTTCAACCTCCTTGAAGGCACCTCCAGCTCGGAAGTTTATCCTCGTAGCATCGAAGATGATAACTTCCGCAATCTGCGAAAGTTATCCCTTTGAAGGCACCTTCAAGCGCATGGAAGGTGCCTTCCATCCGGTATCCAAGGCATCTCTTCCGCGCAGGCCTTCGGCCAAAGTAGCCAAGGCACCTCCAACAGCCCTGGAGGCACCTCGGACACTGTTCTTCTGAGTTTTTCATTGTGCATCTCACTTCCTGCCAAACATATTAGTCTATATACAAAGTATACCCTGCAAGACAAAGTAAGCACAATAAAATATGAATAATAAATTATTTGATAGAATCTAGACTGTCCGATTCTGACTTTCAAATTTTTCAAAAACCCTAGATTGAACTGACGCCTACTGTTCCCTCAACGGGGAGTGCGTTCTCACCTACTCCTCTCAGGAGAAATTACCTTTTGCCATACCAGTCCTTCAGACCGACTGGACTTTTGCTTAGCGTCCAAGACTTTAGAACTTCATGCCTAACGTCTACTCCATGACCCATCTAGACTTCCATCTAGTCCACGACCACAAGGATTTTCACCTAGAGTCCCCGACTCTAGGATTTGGTCCAAAGTCCTCGACCCGCAAAGACTTCACCTAGCCCCCAGACCAAGACTTCGTTGCCTAACCATAGCTAGGATTTTCCACCTACCTAGAGTCTACTAGGACTTTTACCTAAGAACACTTAGGGTTTTCCTGCAAGCTCATTCATACTTGTTAGACAACAAATCACTTTAACTTTGAACCCTTTGTAATAATTAAAATACAGGTTCGATCGTCTGGTGCTCCCTGCACCAATATCTTACAATCTAAAAAATCTCAAAACTCTACCATCTTCAAGCAAAAACAAATTTCAACAGAAACCCATCACAAAAACCACACTTCCACCATTAATGCTCTACCTTCTTTAATCTCAATCATAAGCTCCAATGTTCTATAAAGTCATTCAAAGTCATAATCTCCAACATAAAGTCAAATGGAAATCTTTTTTATTTAAGTAAGAAATAGAAACAATGTATGCAGGAACAAAATAACAATTATCCAGTTCTAAGATAAGTCCATTAGAAAGCTTTAACCAGTATGTTTTGATGGCCACTATAGCAACCTTTGCTTCATTCTCAACTCACAGACTTGATTCTCCCTTGACGAGTCTTCTGCTATTCCTTAGCCCCTGTATGTAATTACATATATGTGAACCACACCTAGTATCCAATATCCAAGTGTCTAAGGAAATAACATGATAATCAATAACAAAAATACCTAAAGAGGATGGGGCATCAGATGCCTTATTCTTCCTCACAGACCCAAGATAAATCTTGTAGTTTCTTCACTAGTGTCCTATCTTGCCACAATGATGGCATGGGCCCTTTTGTGTTGGTTCTACTGTCTTAACTTTTTTGCTCTTTCCCTTAGCCTGATGTTTTGGCTTTCTCTTAGAATCTTTCTTGGAGGAGTATGCTAGCATCATAGTTTTCTGTTCACCCTTTCTCATAGTCTTGAGCATATTAATCATCTCAGGGATGATCGATTTCAAATTGTTCATCAGATAGTTCATCAAAAATTATGAATGACTTTTCAAAAAACTATGTAGAATTAAGTCAATACTTAACTAATGATCAATCGCAAAATCGAGTGATGTTAAACGCTCTATGTAAATGTTCATCTTTAGTATAAATTATACTACACACAAACCCTCTGCATCTTTGAGCAAAAGAGAAGCTTGGAGACCTCAAACCTTTCAGATCTAGCTTGCTCATCAAACAACTCACAAAGATGATAGACAATATCATAAGCATCTAAATGCTCATGTTGTTTCTATAGTTTAGAAGTCATAGCAGGTAGCATGATGTAACTTGTAAGTACAGAATCATCCTTATATTTTTGATGGGCCAACAATTGGTCCGCAATTGCATCGGCATCAAGACTTGTGGGAAGAGGCTCATCAAGGATATAAGCTAGTTTCTCAACTTTGAGAACAATTGTCAAACTTCAAAACCAATCCAAGATGTTTGACCCAGTCAGTTTGTTTGAGCCCAAAATCAAATGCAGATTAACAGAAGTCATAATTAAATGATTAACTTAAAAATACAAAATAAGAATGTATTAGAGACATGATTTTATTTATGTAAACAATTTACATATAATAAAAGCTTGTTTATTTATTAAATTCAAATACCCTTATTTTGAATTCGAGAGATGATAGGTTTCTGCAAGTGGGTTGACATCCACCATATATAAGAACGAGCTTGACTTTGGCCAACAAGTCATTCTTAACTATAGCGGTAGGTAACAAGTTTACCGATATATGCAACTGTCACATTATATGCTAACAACTAATTAATTTTTGCATAAGCATCGGGTTGTTAACACATTAACAAGTACACACCAAATGCATATATCACCCAACTTCACCTCTATCCACATTAATCATAGCTTTGGCACAACAAATCAATGCTTTAAGTTTAAAATCAACACATTAATCATGAGATTGCATCTATGATTTGAACATATTTAATTTCAAGTTGAGTTTGACTTTGGCCAACAACTCAAACAAAAACTTAAACTCTGTTCTTACCATATTAACGGAAGGTCTAGGTTTTAATATTGTGTAAGGGATTTGATCTCATCTACATCATGAAAATATTTTATCTACATAACACTACACACATGGCATAAATGATGACATGATACATCACACACATGGCATAGCATGACATATCACACATACAGTAAAATATAATCACATTGCACACATGGTAAAATCTAATCATGTCTTAATTGATGTATCTACATGCCATACTATATGGCATGAACATGGCATAAATTAAATATATATTAATTCTATTTCGAAATAAAAATATGTTATAAATATGATTTTAATAAATCAAGATTTATCTAATCAAATTAGAAAACTAATTTTCAAATTTAATTAACATATCTCATCTAAAATCTTTTTATCAATCAAGAATCTTTAATTATTTTAGAAATAAATTTATAAATTAATTTCCTAACAATTTATAAAATAAATATTAATATTTCTTAATTTATTACAAAAAAAAATTAGATTTGGATTTTTTTATGATTTTCTAAATATTTTCAAATTTGGTATTTTCTAACCATTTAGGAAACTTTCCAGAAATTGAATATTTTAATAAATTTAAAAATTTTAGAAAATATAATTTCTATAATTTAATTCAAAATATCTCAAATCTAGATTTTTTAAGAATTTAATAATCTTTCTAAATTTGGTATTACCTAACAAATTAGGGAATTTTTTAAAAATAGAATATTTCTTAAAATTCTAAAAAAAATGTGAAATAATAATTTCTAAATTAATATAATATTTCTAAATTTAATTTTCTAAAATTATTTTAAAAACTTTCCAAAAGTGAAATTTCCTAACAATTTAGGAAACCTCCAAAAATAAAAAATCCTTAATAATTCCAGAATAATCCCAAAATTAATTACAACACTAATTATAAATTGTAAAATAATTTTACAATCATGTCAAAGCATGATTAGGTTCTGATACCACTAATAAGATATTCCCGATGTGGTGTGTAACGACCCAAATTTCCTCATTTTGAGCCTCAAAAATAATTAGAAATACCTTTAAAATATTCTAGAGATTTTTAGAAATTTTTAGAGTATTTTTACGTAATTTTTGGAGTTCGTTTGGTATTTTTACCAAAAGAAAGAAGTTTAAAAATAAAATAAAATAAAATAAAAAAGTGTTAAGGTGGGGCTTTGAACCCAAGATCTCGGACCGAACTAAACCCTAACCAAAGTCAGCCAACCAACTGGGCTAGCAAGTGTTATTTGAACAAATAAAGGAAGAGATTTATTTGAGTAATAGGAATTAGTAACAAAGAAATAAAAGGAAGGAAAAGGGGTAGCAGCCGAGAATTGAACTCGGGGCTTTTGGCTCGGTCAAAACCTAGCCAACCAACTGCTTCGCGGATATTTTGCGAAAGAGTTGGCAGCGAAATAGTCTTAAGTTAACAGAAATACTAGAGTTATAAAAAGGAATTTAGGGCTTTCCGAAACCTAATTTTCCCCGATCCCTTCCTCTCTCGCGCGACAAAGGCAGCTCGGGAGGAAACAAGCCGCGGCTAGGGCACGATTCCGGCGGCCGGCGGGTGGCTAACTCGGGGAGGTTCTCCACCGTCGTGATCCATGCGTCGAGGAGGAACCGTAAGCACGGAGGAGTCGAAGCTTGCAATTTCTGCAAGCCCTAGAAGTTGTTCCGGTTGTAGGTTTAAGAAGAGGTAAGTTGCTTCCTCACATGCAGTAAGATAGCTCCGAAGCATGTTTTGTATTCCTCTCCTGGTTTCCGAAGCTTTGCTTGAATTTTCTTGCGTTTCAGCTTTTGGATCTGTTTGTTGCCGTGTGCTTCAAAGAAAAGGGAAAAGGGTTTTTGTTGTTTAGCTTGTGCCTAATTTCTTTGGACCTTGTTGCTTAATTTAGGGATTTTGTTTGCTGCCATGTTGTTGCCGAGAGTTTCATAGGGTCAAGAGAGAAATTTTAATAGGTTTTGCTTCTTCGCAATTATTACTCTGGAAGGATTTTCAATCTGATTAGTAATGGTTCTCTGATTAGTAATGGTTCTTAGTGGGTTTCAAAGAAGGATTATGAATAGTAAAGTTCAAGTTTGATAGGCATATGGTTGTAGCAGAATTCAGAATTTATGCTTATATTATCCCTTTCATTTCCTTTGCTGCTGTACAAACCCGAATTGCCTTTTTATTCCAAGCAGATAGTTGGATTTCTCATTTATCCTCTAGCTTCTTAATGTTGTGGTAGGCGTGAGCAACAATTGAAACAGTGCAAATATTTGATTGTTAGCTTAGCAGATTTTGAATTGTTAGCATTATAGACTTGGAATTGTTAGCACTACAGATTTTTTATTTATTCTAGTATGTTGTTTAGACCTTCCTATTTGTTGTTAGTTAAGCATGTAGTTTTCTTTACTACTAGATATACATGAGCAGTTTCTTTAGTTTTCATTTGTTATTGATTATAGCATGAGCAGTATTGATTTAATTCCTAGTTTTGTTTGCTATGTGTTGAGCATGATCAGTTTCCTTTGCCACGAGATATGCATGGGTATACCTTCTAGTTTTCCTATGCTATTAGATTAACCTGAGCAGTTATATATATGTTGTTTATTTCAAGATTTCAGAATTGTTTTCCTTTGTATTAAACCTGTTGTAGCATGTTGGAAGAAGTTAGATATGCTTTCTTTTGATTTGTCTCTGATATAGCATGCTTATAGAAGTCAGATTTTCTTTCCTTTGATTTAATCCTGTTGTGGCATGCCTATATTCTTTTAAGAGTTTAAGAAAAATATAAGAAAGATAAAGAAAAGAAAAGAAAAGAAAAGAAAAGAAAAGGTCGAGGCCTTAAGTAGATCCCAAAGTCGAGACTTTAGGAATTTTTGGCACACAATGTGCCTATTAAAATGCCAAGGCATTTAAAGAAGAAGTAATTAAGATTATAAGTATTTTACTTTTAAGAAGAGGCTAGTACCCGACTTCCGAGGTTGTCGTTAAACAAATCCAGGTGTCCAATTCCGAGGTTTTGGCCCTGGTAGACCGAGGTCTGCTCTTTTAGGATTGGTGGCTCGCTACCCCAACCTATCAGGGAACGCGCATAAGATGGTACTATGCCTGGGCCCAAGAAGAAGTTGATTACTATTTTGAAGTATTATAATTATAAGTTTTTGAACAAGTAAAGCAAGTTTTACATAAGTATAAGTATTAAAGAATAAGTCTTTAAGCAAGTGAAATAAGATTCAGAAGGTGTTTAGAATTCAGTAAGTTTAGTTCTTTATGCTAGCATGATTGTATAGATTTACTTTACATGTTTAGCCTTTCAGTATGTTTCTTTCACTAGTAGATGAGCATGAGTAGATTTCCTTTTGAGCATTCAGTTTTAGATTTCAGTATATCCTCATGCATATCGAGATTTTGTGAGTTAGATAGCGCTTACTAAGCAAATTTTGCTTATAGACTACACTTCCTCTTACTGCAGATACAGGAAAGGAAAAGATATAGAAAGGAAGGCGACAAGGTGGCGCGGATGGTGTGTGATGCCAGGACTATGGAAGCCTTGGGACTTAGTTTAAGAATTTATTAAGATTGTCATTTATTAAGAATGTATTAGATGAGTCATTTAGTCTTCCGCTGTTAGTTAATTGTATGTTTTTATTTTGTTTCCGCTATTCATTACTTGCATTCTTTGATTTCATTAAACTGTGTGGTGATGTTATTCCTTTTGTGTGTTTGGTATGTGTTCCAGCCGCCTATGGCTGTGTATATTATGTTATGTATTAATGATTATGGTCACCGGTACAGGGGAGACTTTGCCGGAATTTTTTGGTAGGGTTTCCATGTGATTTTTAATCATACCGGTTAAGTAGAGTTAGTAGTTAAATAACGGTCATCCTTAGAGAGTAGTAGTAGTAAGAAGGGTGGTCTTTACATGGTGTATGCTAAAAATATGTTTCGTAAACATGCATAGCAAAAGACTTAACGATAAATAAACTAATTTATTACATCACACATACCACATGGATGTAAGATGCAATCTCCTAGATAAGATCATAAAATGAAAAAAAAAATTGAATAATAATTATTCTAGATATACTTTACGAATGACCTGTAATGAGAAGGGCATCAACCTTTTACGACGTTATTGAACCTTGCCTCTATTCGTATCCACACCTAGCTCTTCAAGACAACTCAAAAAGAACAAGCTTTGCCTTTGGAAGGTACTAACCATGAGTGAAGGAGAAGAATCAAGAAGAGGAACAAGAAGAAAAAGGAAGATCTTCTTCCTTTGGGTGGCTCACGGTAACAAAAGGAGACCCTCTTGTTATGGTCGGCGACAAGAGAGAGGGAGAGGGAGAAAGGTATTGGGTTTAGATTTCTAAAACCTAATCAAGCCAATAATGAATTGTGTATTAATTCTCTCTTAACCATATCAATATATAGTCTTCATTAATAATTTGGATTAGAAAGCCCAAATCCAACCTATTATACCTTAACCAAAAATTAGTCCATTAACCCTTGGTTTGGTTCACAACTAAATCAAGTTGGTTCATGACTAAATCAGATTGGTTCATGATTAAACTAAATAGGGTCCAACTCTTTCATAAGAGATGTGGCACATCTGCACTTCTATTCCGACAAATATTTCCATATTTGTCTTATGTATAGTCCAACCAAACATTTATCTCTTGATCTCATAATCCTATTCTCTAACTTGTTTTATGTCTTTTAAAGACTCATAATGTGTGTGACCCAATAGGTTCCTAATTTATCTTGGCCATGCATAATTAACTACTTAATTATGGAATAATCATAGTGGCTAGTAGCTAGCCTATAAGGTGTTGTCACCATGAGGTCTGGGATTCGAATCTCGGAAAAGCCAAGGTAAATGTCTCCCTTATGTGCTAGTCATTATTCCAAAGGCTAGTAGCCGCCCGTGATTTACCTCCTCCGTGTTGGCCATGGGACGGGTTGGCGGGGGCGTTGGGGGCGAGCGTATTCACCTTTTTCCACCATCATAGTGGCACCTAGTAGTACATCATGATCCTCAATTAACCAGAAAATCACAGTTAATCTCAGAACTAATTTTGAACTCTTTAGTAGCTACAGTTAGTCGTGCCTCATTCCTTTTCCTCATCTTATACTCACTTGGTTCAAGACATGGCTGATGTGTGTAGATTATATACACTTTTATGCATACTTTATCGCACATCTACTTATATTTCATTAGCACAATCTATGTTTATTACACCCTATGTCATTATAATATCATACTTTCATTATATTTTGTTCGGAGATCTTCTCTTTGTATATTTTGATTAACAGGACGCATATTGGAGCGAAAATGGAGTAAAAATGCACACGAGAGCAACTTTGGAAGAAATCAAGCTTGGGCCATGTAGGCCACACAGTCATGTAGCCATCCCGAAGTAAATCCTGTTCCAGCTATGTGACCCACACGGTCGTGTCAATCTCCCATGACCAAGCAGCACACGGCCATGCCAACAATCCAGAAGCGAAGAATGTCATGGTCGTGTGGATCCACACGGCCGTGTGACTTTGGAAGAGAAGAAGAAGGTCACGACTGTGTGAGCTACATGGCCGTGTGACTCAACCCGAGAGGAAGTCAGGTGAGGCCGTGTGGACCACACGGTCATGTCACGGGCCTTGTGGTGCCCGTGCCCTACTCTATAAAAGGGGTTTCTCCCCTTTTCACTCATCTTTGGCTTAGGGCTCTTCCCTATTGCTTGGGGAAGGGTTCTCCCCTTTTGGGGAGGCCCTAGAAACCACATCTTCGCCTATCCATCTACCTCCGGAGCAAGGGAACGCCTCCAAGGATGCCACGCTTCAAGGATAAGTACTCTCCTCTCTCTACTTCTTTGTATTGGGTTGTAGTTTGCTTCTTTCTTCGTCTTTGGTTATGTTTCATTTGCTATAGAGTAGAGCTCTAGATCTAGGATGTAGGAAGTAGCTATGATGTAATTGTGGATGTATGAACTATGTATTTGGATATTTCCTTATTCAATGAAGTATTATGTCATGTTCTATTTGTGTTGTGCCTTCTATGTGTTTGATGAAGTGTGTGAATGGTGTAAACATGTAGATGTGGATTGATTGTGGATCCCGTAAAGGGATACCCTAGATCGTATCACCGAGGGGTGTCAGTGACAGGCTACCCCACTAATAGATGTCTAGGGGGTCACCTTGAAAGGAGAAGCAATTCTCTACAAGGAAGTAGACAGTCGTAGTTAATTGTAATCCCTCATCTCTATGTTTATTAAGTAGTGCATGTGTTCCTATGTTGTATGACCGTGGGACGCTAGTGACAAGCAAATCCCGTTAACGGACTTCATAGGAATCATTCCTATTTAATTGCAAGGAATGTTGATCTAACTATCCTGCCGATTGTCCACTGCAGGGGATAGCCGGTAACTTTCTACATGTGCATAAGAATGAAGGTAAGGAGATGAATAATGCATAGGGTCATTAATTAGCATCATAGCGAAACCGAAATCGTAGTATCTATCCATCCCCAAATCTAACTCTCCCTCTTTCTCTACTCTTTACATTCTCTCTTTCCTTCACTCTCTCTTTTCCAATTAACCTTCGATTGTTTAGATAGCCCACCATGCAAAGTTAACTAGTGCTTAATCAACAGTTCTTATGGGATCGATAATCTTTTATTACTGACAATAAAACCACGCACTTGCGGTGATGTAACAATAGTCTATGTGTCTACCCTCATTATGCTGACTACATCACACCTAGCCCAAGTAATACTTCCTTATTCTGTGAATTCAAATTATTCGTACATGTGTATAAGAGTCTCATACTCTTAACATATGATGCTTTGGCAAAAGACTTTGAGTAATAATCCTGACGAGTGTCCATAGGGTATATGTCTCCTCGCAAGGAGTGATGAATCCCCTATAGGTTATCCAAACACCTTTGAGTACTTCAACTTATACTCAATCATCTCGAGTCCATACCTCCAAGAGATGTTTGCTTAAGATGTCAAAGTATAAGTCTCCATGACCAAGATGACTTGTATACCTCAAATCGAAGGAAACTTACACTCAAGCTGCAATAAGAACTTCATAAACATATCTATATATATAGAGAACCATATAAAGTCTTACAGCAAGTCACTCCAATAAACTAGTTATCATAACTAGCATCCACGTTTAACTCTCAACATCACAATATCTCCAACTAGTGAGAAACAGTTGCTTGGCTGAACCAAGGAGCATAATCCATGCTAGTCTTACAGAATTGATTATTTTCAAATGTATTATTTCAACAACTAGGGAAATTCCAATACATTCATAATTGCACATGTAGAGATAATCACAAGTTGTGATCCAATCACAAATTCTCTCATGCTATGAATTGTATTATGGATATTCAGTAAATGAGTTTAAGATTATTCAAACATATAATCTACACTCAAATAGTGAATCTATATTTATCAAATAAATACTAAAAATCATAAGGTGATTGTCTTAGGACATCCCATAAAATCTAACAAGTAAGGATGTGGATACTATATTTTTTGGGGATTTCATATTGAAGGCGGAACACTTCTCAATAGCAATTATCAAAATCAGATCAAGTGAAGGTGTACTAGGGAACGAATGTTTCTTGTGCCAAGAGGCAATATGAGGAAAACAAAGAAAGATTGAGGGAGGAACTTACTAGCACTAGTTATAAGAAGGTCGTTGAGGGAGATCACCGAAAGGAAGGTCAGAGAAGATGAAGCGCAAGTGATTGGTTCCTCATCACTTAGGATTTCTAAACAGAAGTCATGACCTACTTTCCTATAAAATATGACTTACAAATAATAATTCAATAATAAGTGTTAATGAAGAAATAACCATATTAGATTTTTCAGAATTTTTTAGAAATTTTCTGAGATTTAATTGAAGCTCATATGATAAGTTTAAGGGAATAAAGTTATTGGGCTCGGAGAAATCCTGTTTGGAATTTCCATTTTAAGAGGGAGTTAATTGAGATATTAACTTAGGTTTAATTATAAAGACCTAACTTTTATTTTCTTCTCTCAATCTCTCCGCTTGATCCCCCTTTCACTTCACCACGCGCACGCTGCCGATTCCCATCCCCTTTCCCGATCTCCTTCCATCGCCTCTCTTCATCGTCGCCGATCACCGAGTCCCAATGTCGACAGCCAGCCGCCAATCCTGAGAAGCCAGCGCCCTGTGATGCAGCCGTCGTCGATCTTCGAACTGCCTCCTCCACCATTCTATCGGCTGAGCAGTGCCCTAGCTACAATCCATCTCAACCTTCTTTTGTGGGAGCCTGGATTGGCGATGCTACAACCACCGGTTGAGTAGGAGTCTCGATCATCCCTTCTTTTCCTCTGTCGTGCCTCTACCGCAGGCATATCTGACCAAGTGGTTGTGTCGTCGGCCATCTGCATCGCTGCCCACGTGAGTATGGGAGGTGGACGACGGAAGTAGTAGCTGTTGTGCCCTTCAGGCCGTCCATCCTTTTGTCGGTTGAGAAGACCAACCGTGGTGATTCCCCATCACCACTAGTGATTCCCCAGCACCACCGCTTCACCAGAGCTATTCTAGCCATAAGTAAAAGGTCAATAGATTTCCTATACACTGCCATCTTTGCTCCGACCACTATAACTCCACTAGTAGCTGGTCCGGATGGGTGCCCCGCTGGCCATGGTGAGTTGCCGCTGTAAAGAAAGGAAGCCTGATGTTTAATTCGGGTAACAAATCTCTTTCATTAAACCTAATCCAGTAATGATTAGTTCTTCAATTAATAGGCGATTTGTGGATGAGTTGATCAATAAGTAAGAGGTTAATTGATATATTAGTTGATTTGGAATTGTTATGTTAGTAGGAGAATGAAGGGTGGGTAGTAGACCATCTTCTGACCATGAATCCCTCCAGTCGTGAGTCACCATTAGCTATCACAGATTTGGTGAGTATGTGGAATGATTAGGTTAATTTAATTAGGGTTTCCTAACCCTAATTAGGATTATATTTGGTTAATTATATTATGGTAGATTGGTATGATTTGTATTCTATGTTGTAGAGTTTTGATTCGATTTGAAGCAGACTCTTGGACATGAGGACAATTAGCGCGACTTACAATAAAGGCGAGTATTTCTTCCTTGGCCTCTATTTAGTTCTTTGAACTTAGCGCATGGTTGTTTTAATTGATGGATTAGGTTGCTTTACCTTAAATCTGTACATTTGTTGTTATCCTGCTTGATACTTATGCTTGACCTTTGAGATGATCTATTTATATTACATGCAATCTTAACTTTTGGATATCTTGACTCTGTTGTGTGTACATATGTAGAGTGTGTATTATAGGGGATATCTTGTTGACTGAGTTAACATGCTAATTACGCAAATTGTGTTATGTGTACGCATGTTTGGTATGTGCCATAAGAGTTATCATGTTGACCCTGCATTTATATATTTTATGTGTACACATGTCCGGTGTTATCTATTGGAGGTTTCATGTTGATTGTATCTATGTTGTGTGTACATGTGTCTGATATGTACTATTGGAAGAATTATGTCGATAATGCCTATGTTGATGATCTTATATGTCTGGTGTGATATTGGAGGTATTATGTTGATTATACCTACATTGTAGGTTGTGTACATGTATGGTGTGTACATGTCTGATGATGCTACTTACGATATTTGATGTTTAGTAGACACCTGTTGGATCTACCCTTATCTATAGATATAGGTGTTTGATGGATCATGTACTGGAGGTATTTATGATGGATTGAGGTGTTGCATTGATGATGATTGTGTCTGTATCATGATTATTACATCATGCCAATCATTTGCACTGCGTGTTGACAATCAAATGTCTCCCTTATGGTTGAGCGAATTGTCAGTCATTTATAGCTATCCATTCGACCATTGTGGGAGAGTGGTAGCTAGGAGTGGAGCCAGTCCTATCGTGCCACCCGGCCACTCAGCCATTGGAGTGATATCCGGCGTTGTGAGCAGTCAGGTGTTGAAACCCCAAGGTTGTTTTGATGTGATCAACAAGTTAAGTTAGGTCCTGTCATGTTTTAACCTTATGTCTAAGTATGCAGGAGCTTAGGAGCATAGGGAGTCGAGCAAAAGGCATAGCTAACGAGAAGGACGGTACGGGAGGGAGCCGACGGGTTCGGTGCGTCTAAGGTATGAGGTGCTGTGGAAGAGTATGCGGGCGGATGAGAAGGAGGCGCACGACGTTTCCAAGGGACGAGAAGCCGGAGCGGAAGGTTGCTCGAGAAGGCCAAAATTGGGTTTGGGTGAGCCTTATTTCGGTTAGCTGAAATCACCCAAGCGAGTGGAGCCGGAGCGGAAGACCCGGACCGAGGCGAGCAGCACCAAAACAAAGGACCCCAAACCAAAAGACTTTACCAGTCCGAGCGCCCGGAGCCATTCTAGGCGCCCAGAATTGGATTTTGACTAGGATCACGTCAAACAGGATCCGTTGCGAAGAGTATAAAAGTTTATCCCCTCCCAGGTGCCTGGACCCCTTCCAGGCGCCCCGACCAAGGCTATAAATACAGCCTTGGTCCAAAAGCTAATAATGAACTCAAGAATTCTATATTCCAACACTTGTGCACTTCCTTGATAGTTTAGCTTTTGTTTTTTGCGCTTTCACTGCTGTAAGAGGCTTCTCCGCCTGAAGGAGATACTAGTGCGATACTTTCCTTGGATTAACAACCTCCCCGGTTGTAACCAAGTAAAAACCCTTTGCCTCTTCTTTTACTTTTAGTTTAGTTAATTTATTTATGCAAGTGTTATGTTGAAAGTTCGAGAAGGGTTATTTTTAATTTTTTTCAGGGCTATTCAACCCCCCTTCTAACCGGTCACCATGATCCAACGTCAGGGACCCTGATGCTATGCAGTTAGATAACTACTTAGCGAATTGTCCGTCTCGGCCGCTATATAGTGATTGGTGGGTAGTATAGTTGTCACGGACTCAAGCCTCTCTGCCATATAAGGGTCGTGGTGTCTGAAGAGGTGGCGGGGTTGACCATGGAATATGCATGCCCATTTGCATATGATGCACGGTTCATCTGTGGAAATATATTTGCATACATGTCTAGTAGATACTAGCTACATGTGATTGTAATTGTAATACCCACTAAGCTTGTAAGATAAATATATGAATGTGGGATTTTTCCTTAGAAAAATAATAGGAAGTGAGTTGAAGCAAAAAGAAATAAAATGAAATAAAAAGAAGAGGAGGTCAAGGATTGAACCATAAACCTCTTATATTATATTTCATAGAATTAATTAGTAGAAACCAATTGGGATAGAGAGAAGATATTGATAGTAAAGGAGGGAAACTCATGATAAAGGTAAGAGTAAAAGCTAGCCAAAAGAAAATAAGAAAAGAGCAAGAGAAGGGCAACTTGCCTTCCTCCCTTTCTCTCCCTCTTCCTCTTTGATTTTTGCCGAAAACTTAAAGAGGAATTAAGGGGATTCATTCCCCCTTATTTTATCATGAATGGTGAGAATAAATAGAAAATAAAATAAATGTAAGAAAAATAGAAAATGGGTTAAGGGAGAAGGAAAGCAAAAATCAATTTTGCTACCTCTTCCTCCTTAACATAAAAGGGAGCAAGAAAAGAGAAAGTTATTTTTTCTCTCATTTCCTCATCCTCCCTCTTCCTCACCGAGAACACCACAGTCCCCTCTCCTCCATCTTCGGCCCCAAAGCCAAGTTTTTTCCCTAAGAAAGCCTAAGATACAAGGAGGACTTAGCAAAGGAATCAAGGGAAAGGAACTAGAAGAAGAGGCTACTTCTTCTCCACCATACCTTAGATCCACAAGCGAAAAGGATGTAAGCTTCCCCTCACCTGTGGTACAAGGCTTTTATGTGATTTTTGGATTCTATAAGGATTAGAAAACCTAGGAAAGAATTTAAGAAAATTCGGCTAAAGAAAGGGTTTTCAAATCTAGGATGATTTGAACAAGTCCTTATTTCATGATATTCTTATGCTATGTAGGAAGGATTTTCTCCATGTTTTTATACTTAGATGATGCTTGATCAGAGGAGTACCTAACCCTAGAATTTTGGCCAAAAATATGTTAAGGAGGTTAGGGAAAAATATTGTTTAACTAAACTAGTACAAAATTTCTCCCATGAACTACTAAGGGTTTTTATTGGTTTTCTTGCTTGAAAGTTACTTGAAACCAAAGAAATCCATTTATATGTTTCGGCCAAGAAAAGGGCTTAGGGTTAGGAAGACCTTTAAATTTAAATAACCATGTTTGTATGATAGAATATAGAGTTCTCTTAAAGAATTGCATGTTGTACATTGCTAGAAGTTCATGAACTCTTATTTTAGATTTTCGGCCATGATAAGATGGATAGTTTAGAAAAACTTAAACAAAATTCTAATATGCTCAAGACCTCTGTGATATTATGATATGAAAGTTGTTTAATGCTCTTATGTTTAAATTGAGTATAGAAAATTAGTTACATGATATATGACATGTAAGATCATAAGGGTCCTAGCTTGTTTATGAACCAACTTTGTATATGATGTTCTTAGTAAATTTTGCCATGAAACTTACTTAGGTTTTCCATGCTTTAGGCCACTTAAAACTTAGTTTAGAGATTGGTAGGTTTCGGCCATAAGGAGAAATAAAAGAAAAAAAGGGAAAGAAACCTAGGAAGCCTAAAACACAATTCACATGTATGTTTATTATGCTTGTCCTTACACATACTATGAAACTTGTATAATTTCTCATGCTTTTAGGCTATTTGAAGCAAATTTATATTCTGTGAGTTTCGGCCAAGTAGGGTTTAAAAGACCTAGAGGCCTTAGAAATGAAACCAAATGTGTTAAAAGTGCTTCTTATGAAAATATGATAAGGTGTTGATTGTGTCACATATTTGTATAATTTTTCCATGACCTAAATGGATCATTGTGTGTTTCGGCCATGAAGGAATAGATGTCCTAGAAACCCTAGAACAAGAATTAAATATGCTTATGTCACTCTACATGAAATATGATAAGTAGAAAACCAAAGTTCTCATACTATATGTTGTTTAGTGACCTAAATGAGGCTAGGGTAAGTTTCAGCCATACCTATTGTATGATGTCTTGTTATGAATTTATACATGATGTTAGTTCAAGTTCACATGCTTGTATGTTTGTTTTTAGCCCTAATGAACACTTGTTAAAAGTTTGACCAAGATATACGTTAAGGGCTTGAAGGACTTAAGAACTAGCTCAATATGCTTACTATGCTATTTGAAAAAAAAATGCTATAAATATGGTTTAAGGTTTCCATGCTTTCATGACATTTGGGACCTTGTTTATATACTGATAGGGTTCGGCCACATGAGTTTAAGGACTTGGAGAACTTAGAAACCAAGTTAATCATGCTTATAATGCTTCCTATGAAATTTATGTGATGATGATTTAGGTTTCACATGCTTGGAGGTTGTTTTTACCTAAATTGAGACCTAAGGGGGTTCGGCCATGATAGGAACCCAAGGGTTTAGGAAGCTTAGAACCCAAGTTAACTATGTTACCATGTTTCTTATGATAGTATAATCACATGATACACCCTTATGCTTAACCATGTATGCTTGTGATTTATACCTTTTTATGATATGGTATGTGGATAGAGATATGCATATTTTAATGATATGTTATGTGCTTAGCAATATGCATGTTTTAATGATATGTTATGTGCTTAGAAATATGCATGCTTTAATGATATGCTATGTGCTTAGAATATGCATACTTTTATGATATGCTATGTGAGTAGAAATATGCATGCTTTAATGATATGCTATGTGCTTAGAATATGAATGTTTTTATGATATGCTATGTGGATAGAAATATGCATGCTTTAATGATATACTACATGTTTAAGTGATGCATACTTTCTATGATATGATGTATGCCTAAGTGATGCATACTTTCTTAAGACATGATGTATGCCTAAGTGATGCATACTTTTTATGATATGATGTATGCCTAAGTGATGCATACTTTTATGACATAATGTATGCCTAAGTGATGCATACTTTTATGCTATGCTATGTGACTAAATGATGCATTTTTATACATGCTACTTTACTTTGTAAGGCTTGTACCAAGGGTGGACTCCTAATCAGTCTATAGGCCTTGCTTTGTGATCTAGGCTAAGCCTTGCTTTGTGATCTAGGCTAATAAGGGATGGGCTCCTTAGTACACCCCCTAAGCCTTGCTTTGTGATCTGGGCTAAGCCTTGCTTTGTGATCTAGGCTAATAAGGGATGGACTCTTCAAGTACGCCCCTAGGCCATGCTTTGTGATCTTGACCTAGTTCCTAGTATGATTCAAGACTTGCTACCTTGGATATACTTAGGACGCGCGTATCTATGTTATGTATGTATGGTACAAGCCGGGGCCCTAATTATGTTGATATTATGTTCAAATATATATATATGGAAGAAGAAAATGATTTTAAAAGATCATGAGACATACACATGTTTTTCGGATACATGTTTTTAAAATCATGATGCATATGATCTATGATTATGTTGTGTTGAGGCTATGATTTAAGATATGTCATGATATGATTATGTTATGTTTCATGCTATGTTTTAAGAGATGATATGTCATGATATGATTATGTTATGCTTCATGCTATGTTTTAAGAGATGATATGCCATGATATAATTATGTTATGTTTCATGCTATGTTTTAAGAGATGATATGTCATGATATGATTATGTTATGTTTCATGCTATGTTTTAAGAGATAATATGCCATGATATGATTATGTTATGTTTCATGCTATGCTTTAAGAGATGATATGCCATGACTAGTTACAATGTTAGTTATGTTGCATGATAAGCTTAAAGAGTATGATATGTTATGCCATGACTAGTTGAGATCATGTTAAGTTGAGACATTATTTGATTATGTGTTGATTGTTGGTTTTAGTGAGTAGGAAAGGAACTTACTGAGCCATGAGTGCTCATAGCTTACTTTCCTTGTGCCACAGATACAGGAAAAAGTTGGATGAGTTAAAGGAGCAGCAGGAGGGGCAACGAAGATGTGTGTGGCGGTGGCTAGGCAACTAATTAAGAACCTGCTTTAAAACCTTTAAGAACTATGCTTTGGTTTTGTGAAATGTAATACAATATGGGTGACTTGATGTTGAGTTTTTATTTATTTTGTTATCATGTTATGAAACCATGTTAGTGTAGTTCGGTTTTAATTAAGTTAAGAAAAAAAATAATTTTAAGTCTTCCGCTATAATACGTACGTAGAGTATCGTAGCCCCGTCCCTTGTTGACAGCAGGGAGGGCGGGCGTTACAGTAATATGTTGCACTTGTTTGAGCTATGATTGTTGCATATAATTGTCATGCTTCATACATGTTGTTGGATCGAAAGCGCCAGAGGGGGTGAATAATGCTCGTGGCTATTTCATTCATTTCTAAAAACTATCAAGTAAATACGTAGCGGAAAAGTAATAAACATAAAAGCAATGCTAACATTGTTTCTTTTACTTGGTTCGGAGCCTGTGGTGACTCCTACTCCAAGGCCCGCGATCGTTGATCGCTTTCATTGGGCAATCACTATAAGTTTATAAATCCTTTACAAGTATGCAGTTACAAGTACAAGTATTGAACTGGAAAGATTATACCGACAATACAAAAGATGATGGAAGTAGCCGTCAAATGTCGGAATAGCAGAGCATTGTTGAGGCGTTTGGAGCAGCACACTGGAGCACAAGTTGTTATGTTTTCGGTTGTCTTCGAAGTGCTGCCCGAGACTCCTCTTTATAGCTCTTTAGATCAGATCCAGATCCTTGAAACTCGGGATCAGGTTTGACCTAAAGCGGATTGATCGACCGATCTCCATGTTCGGTCGACCGATCAGATGATCTCCTCCTCATCTGATCCGATCACCCCGCTTCGATCAGGTCAACTCATATCCTTGGTTCGGTCGACCGATCCCTGGGTTCGATCGACCGATCCCTCAATCGAACTTGATCTACAATCTGGAAATCTGATCCGGTTGTACTAGGGTTCGGTCGACCGATCTGGTCGTTCAGTCGACCGATCCCTCGATCGAACCCGGTCTGTAATCTGGAAATCTGATCCGGTTGTACTAGGGTTTGGTCGACCGATCTGGCCGTTCGGTTGACCGATCAAGGCTAAGTCTGACCCTGCAGAATCATTAATTCCCTGCAAAATAGAGTTAGACAAGTAGCAAATAATATCAAACAAATAAGTTGACAGTCTTTGGACTATCCGGTTCTAACTTTGGATTTCCTCCAGAAATCCTAGGTCGAACTGACGCCTACTATTCCCTCATCGGGGAACGCGTCCTCACCTACTCCACTCAAAAGAGTATACCTGTTGCCAGTTGATCCTTCAGACCAACTGGACTTTTGCCCAGCGCCTGAAGCTTCCAGTCTTCATGCTGGACGTCTGCTCCATGACCCGCCCAGACTTCCACCCGGTTCGTGACACCAGGATTTCAACCTCGGGTTACCACCCCCTAGGATTTTGTCTGAAGCTCTCGACCCGCCAAGACTTTCCGCCTAGGGTTACCACCCCCTAGGACCTAAGATTACCTCCCCCTAGGGTTTTCCACCTGCCTAACCGCAGCTAGGACTTTTGTCTAAGTACACTTAGAACTTTCCTACAAACTCATTCACACATATTAGATAACAAATAACCTTAACTTTGAATCTTTTGTCATTATCAAAACTTAGGTTCGATCGTTGGATGCTTTTTGCAACAACAATCTCCCCCTTTTTGATTATGGCAACACAATTCAAAGTTAAGTAAAAGGTAAATGCAATATTAAGAATAACTAGACATGTTAAGTACTTGTAGCAGATTGTAAAATGTTCTATTTTCGCTAAAATGTTCTAGTCTTTGCTAAAAATTTACTTTTACTTTCACTTTCCTAAAAATTTACTTTTATTTTCCTCTCCCCCTTTGCCATATATCAAAAATATATAAAGTATAGAAATGAATAATCTGCTCCCCCTAAAAAATAGCTTGGAGAAATATTTATTTGTTTGAATTTTTGAAAAAGATTTAGTAAATAATTTCTAGCCAAATAATAGAGTTGCAAAACTACTAAATTTCAGGATTTAAAACCAAGTTAATTGAAGTTTTAGGGAGTACTTCGTCAAGATTGAAAAAAAATACTAGGCTCAGATTTTTAATTCAGACTTCAAAATAATTTAATCAACCCTTAAGTCCAAGTAAAATGAATTTTAAATTTAAGTCAAAAATGATTTTTAAATCCAAGTCATAAAAATAATTTCCAAGTCCAAATAATGTTTTAAAAGTTAAAATTCAAGTAAAAAAAATTCATTTTAAAACTAAGTCAAAAATAATTAAAGATAATTTTATTTTAAGACCAAGTAAAAGATAATTTTAAGTTAAAAACTAATTTCCCAAATTATAAAATAATTTTGTTTTAAGACCAAGTAAAAAATAATTTTAAATACAAAAAATAACTTGGTTACAAAAATTCTTTTCACTCCCCCTTGATTCATATCAGCCAATTAAAAGTCTCATAGTCCAAGCATGAGTAACCAAATTATTTACTAACAATCAACTGTCTAACCTTTAGTTACTAGCTATTTACCAAGAGGTAGTAGCTTTCACTTGGTTAGTCAAGTTAAGTAAGTGTTCCAGTTAGCTTTGACTAAGCATGGATCACTTAACCTGATTAATATGATTTTGGTATTTAACGCCCAGACTTATGTCGATGCACAGACATAAGCATTCTTAAGTCCAGGCAGTACCCTATGCATCTCACACCATTCTAAGTTTTTCATACACAAGCAAGGTAATCCTAGTGTGCTTGTGAGATGCTCTGGCTGAAACTAGGGGTATATGCTTTCTAGGGGGTAATTTCCTAGGCTAAATCCAAAATTTTGAAAAACTAATAAACTTGAGATTTTTGAAAATTATTTTTCCTAGAATTTGAAATCAAAGTATTTTGAAATTGCAAATGAAGAATCAATTAAAAACAACCTCTATTCTACTAAGAACATCCCTATTTGTCTTCTAAGTGCACTGAACTCGAGTTCAGGTAAAGGTTTTATGAACATATTAGCCAGGTTTGACTTGGACTCAACGTAGTTAAGCACAATGTCACCCTTAGCTACATGATCCCTTACAAAGTGGTGTCTTGAGTGGTGAATTGGATTTTTGGTTAAGTTAATTGAACTTATATTATAAATAGAAATTTTTGTGTTTTTATATTCTAGTTGATAGTCCTTTTAAGGTATGCATCATCTATAATAATTGAGATGCACATTCCCCTAAGGTTATGTACTCAGCTTTAGAAGTGGATAAAGCAACGCAGTGTTGCTTTCTACTTGACCAACTTACTAGGCACTGACCTAGGAATTGGCAGCTACCACTTGTGCTTTTTCTATCTAATTTACACTCGGCATAGTCTGAGTCAGAATAGCCAATTAGGTCGAAGGTGTAACTTCTAGGGTACCAAAGTCCTACATTTAGGGTTCCCTTAATATACCTAAGTATTCTTTTAACATTTATTAGGTGTGACTCTTTTGCACAAGATTGGCATCTTGCACACATACCTACTGCAAATAGGATGTCCGGTTGACTTGTAGTTAGGTAGAGTAGACTTCCTATCGCACTTCGATAGTATTTCAAGTCTACTGGTTTTCCTTCTAAGTCAAAGTCAATTTTAACATTTATAGCCATTGGAGTACTTATAATTTTTGAATTTTTTATTCCAAATTTTCTAATTAATTCCTTGATATATTTTGTTTGAAAGATGTAAATTCCATCTTTGGTTTGTTTAATTTATAAGCCTAAGAAAAAGTTGAGTTCTCCTACTAGGCTCATTTCAAATTCACTCTCCATTAATTTGGTAAATTCTTTTAGAAATTTAGTGTTGGTTGAACCAAAAATTATATCATCTACGTATATTTGGGCTATAAAAATATCTTTTTCTAAGGTTTTTACAAATAAGGTTTGATCTATTTGACCTTATTTAAAACCTTTAGATATTAAATAATTTGATAGTCGTTCATATTAAGCCCTAAGTACTTGTTTTAGTCTATATAGGGCCTTTTTTAGCCTAAAAATATGGTTCGGGTGGTCCAAGTCCTCAAATCCTGGGGGTTGACTTACATATACCTCTTCTTTGATAAATATGTTTAAAAAAAGAGGATTTTACATCCATTTAGAATAACTTGAATCCTTTCTGTGCTGCATAGGCCAGCAGCATTCTAATGGATTCAAGTCTTGCTACGGGGGCATAGGTCTCATCATAGTCTAACCCTTCTACTTGACTAAACCCTTTAGCTACTAACCTAGCTTTATTTCTTATAATTTCACCCTTATCATCCAATTTATTTCTAAATACCCATTTGGTGTCAACTATGGTTTTGTTATTGGGTTTGGGTACTAGTGCCCAGACCTGGTTTCTTTCAAATTGGGCTAACTCCTCTTGCATTGCTAGTATCCAGTCTAGGTCAGGTAGGGCTTCTTCTATAGTTTTGGGTTCAATTTTTAAAATGAGAGCAATCTGACTTAGGTTCCTATAAGATGATCTAGTTCTAACTCCTAGGGTTGGGTCACCCAAAATTTGGTCAGATGGGTGATTGGTACTTGTTCTTGATGGTCTTATGTTAGAGTCAATAATTGGTTCTTGTGATTGACTACATTTTATTTGAATATCTTCATCATCTTCTATATTTATTGAATTAATATTTTCTGTGTTTTGATTAATATTTTCATTTATTAAGTTAGGTAAGTTATTTTCTTCATCAAAAGTTACACTAGTTGTTTCTTCAACTTTTAAGGTATTTTTGTTATAAACTCTACAAGCCCTACTGGTTGTGGAATACCCTAAAAAGATTACTGGGATTGATTTAGATGTGAATTTTCCTAAGTAGTCCTTAGTGTTTAATATATAAATTTTACACCCAAAAACTTTTAAATAATTTAAGTTAGGAATCCTGTTGTAATATAATTCATATGGAGTTTTATTTTGTATTTTATTAATTAAAATTCTATTTTGAATGTAACAGGTTGTATTAATTACCTTAGCCCAGAATTGATTATTTAAGTTATATTCATTTAACATGGTTCTAGCGGCTTCTTGTAGGGTTTTATTTTTTCTTTCTACTAGACCATTTTGTTGGGGGTTCTAGGGCATGAATATTCATGTTTATATCCATTAGTCTGGCAAAATTCAATAAATTTTAGGTTTTCAAATTCCCCCCATGGTCACTTCTAATTCTTTTAATTTTAGTATCTTTTTCATTTGCTAATAAGTTACAAAAAGTTTTAAAGATTTCATAGGTTTCATGTTTAGATTTTAGAAATTTTACCCAAGTAAACCTTGAGTAATCATCAATTATTACTAAGCAATATTGGTTTTTGCTTAGTGACTTAGCCCCATGTGAATCAAACAGGTCTAAGTGTAGAAGTTTAAGTATTGAGTTAGTTCTACTTAAATTGGTTGATTTATGGGTTAACTTGGTTTGTTTACCTTGTTGACATGCATTACAAATTGAATTTTCAATAAATTTTAATTTGGGCAAGCCTCTAACTAAGTCATTTTGACTCATTTTTGAAATGAGTTTGGTATGAGTGTGACCCAGGCTTCTGTGCCACAACTTAGTTTCCTCTTGTTGTGTCAATAGACACTTAAGTGAGGAGGTTGGTAGATCAATTGAATAGATATTCTTTTTACTAATTCCTTTAAGTGTGATTTTAGGATTTTCAACATTTTTAATTAAGCATTCAGATTTTGAAAATATGACCAAATACCTTGAGTCACATAATTAGCTAATACTTAGTAAATTTAAATTTAATCGATCAACCAATAAAACTTTTCGAATATAAAAATCAGAAGTTAGTTGGATATTACCTGTTCTGATTACCTTGAGTGTTCCATCGTTGCTGAATGTGACGAACCCTAGGTTCTTAAATTTCAACTTAGTGAATTTCAATTTATCTCCAATCATGTGCTTGGAGCATCCACTATCTAGCATACATTGATCCAAATCTTTATGTTCCTACACATAAAGTATTTGATTTGGTTCAATTTGACGAATAGAAAGATAGTTTGATTGAAATTAACTTTTAATGTTCCATCTCACCCAGGCTAGGTTATCAAACATGGTATCCCTATGGGTGATTGTGAGATGGTTTTATTGAGTTAAACAGTTTTCAGTTAGGAATTGGTTAGTTTAAGTATTTTTAACTTATTTAATAATCTTAATTGTGTTAAATTGATTTATTGATTTTATTAATTAAGTTACAATTATTTATTAATTAAGTTAAAAATATTTATTAATTAATTTAAAATTATTTAAGTGATTAAGTTAAAATTATTTAATAAATTAAGTTAAAATTATTTAATAAATTAAGTTAAAATTATTGAATTGATTAAGTTAAAATTATTTAATTGAAAATTATTTATTTAAAATGAAATTGATTTAATAAAGTTACAATTGATTTATTTGTTTAAAATTAATTTGTTAATTTAAAAGTATTTTAATTCAATTCTAAATTTTACCTAAGTCCATCTCATCCATTTTTAAATTATCAATCAGTGAACCTTATGAATTTTGTGTGATGGTTAATTTTATCTTTGATTTAAGTTATATCTAAGGATTAATTTACATTTGGGTTAGACTCAAGTTTTTCAATTAGACAATTAAATACACATTTTAAAGATTAGCTTCCAAGCTATGGCGAGGCACTAGGCCTTCTTGGGTATGGGATCATCCACCACTTCTAGACAAAGTCTCTCAAAGAAATTAGATATTTAATTTTCCTTTTGAAATCCCTAGGTTTAACTAGTCAAGTGTAAATTACGCCTAGGTCCTTAACTAGCCTAATCTAAGCATGTATAATAAAAGTAGAAAACGCAATCATCAAACAGTTCTAAAAATAGTCTTCCTATTGGCTTCCCCTGGATCATAGCCTTGATATGGTCTATCAAGGTAATGGATTTGATCCTTCGGGACCCAATATCATCCAAGTCCATCTTGATCAATCAAGTTCGATTTAGGGACCCATGCTTGGACTAATTTGGGATTATTTCTATTAACCAGAGATAAATATGACTTGTATTTTCTTTTAGCCTTGAATCCAAGTCCGGATCTGTTGTAAACGGCTCGCTGTTTTCCAAGAATCAGATCAAGATTCTTGGAACCCAGAGTAAACCATTCCAACGTGTTCTTTAGTTCCTTGATTTTTCAGGCTAGAATTCTCTTCCTCAAGCTTTTGAACTTGAGTTGAGGTTCCAGTCTGATCAAGATCAGTCAAGGAGCTAGGGTTAGTCACTTTTTTAAGGGTTGTTACCTCGAAGTGACTTGACCCGGACATTCGATTTAGCTAGCTTACGTAACAAATAATTAACTAAACTATATAATTTACCTAATTGACAAGCACTTACAGTGGGTTTTGGCCCTTCGGAAATGGATACGGATCCGTGGCTTCGCTCGGACTCAGTTTTTGATTCGCTCTCAGTCTCTGATTCGTTGATGTGTTCCCGGGCCATCAGTGCAAGAAAGCTCGTCTGCTCGAGCTCTTCGTCAGAATCTTCTGAGGAGGACTCATCCCATGTGGCTTGTAGTGCCTTCTTCTTCCACTGCTTCTTTGCTTCTTTTAGGTTGGGACAATTGGCCTTGACATGTCCCTTTTGATTGCACTCGTAGCAGGTTACTTCGAATTTTACCTTTGGACTTGTCTATGCCTTTTTGGACTGAACTACCTTTTTGATATCCTTCTTTGTGAGCCCCTTCTTCTTTCTGTAGAGCTTGCATACTAGGTTAACGAGCTCGTCTTATATCTCATCGTCGTCATTATCCGAGTCTGGTTCTTCTTCGGACTCGGGTTCGATCTAACGCTTCTTCCTTGCATCCTTTGTCTTGCTTATACCTGCAAACAATGCAACACCTTTCTCGACCGGCCGAGCATTAGTCTGTTCATGTAATTCAAATTAAGAAAATAACTTATCTAATTTGATTAAAGACAAATCCTTAGAAACTTTGTAGGCATCGACGATGGATGCCCACAAAGTGTTCCTTGGAAAAGCATTAAGCACGTACCTTATAACATCGTGGTTCTCCACTTTCTGTCCGATCGCGTGAAGTCCGTTTAGTAGATCTTGAATTCTCGCGTGAATCCGGCTAGCTACTTCTCCTTCCTGTATTTTGATGTTATACAATTTATTAAAAAGTAAGTCACGCTTACTTACCTTTGTGTCAGACGTGTCCTCGTGTAAAATATAGAAAAAGGGTGAATAAACATAAGGGAATTTTTAGAAATTTTTCGGAGACCGTATGGACGAGTTTACGGGGATAAAATTGGGTCCCGGGAAAGCCTATTTAGGCTACCCCGTTTTAGCGAGGAAATGTTTGATTTTTTTTAAAATATTTCCTTTTCATTTAATTCTTTTCTTTTTCTTTTTTTTTCTCCCCTTCGTTTTCTTTCTCCCCCGCCGAACCACCCGCGTGCCCGACCCTCACCCGACGCCTCCTCGCGCTGAGTCTTCTTCCCCCGCCGAACCCGTGCCCTAACCGCACCGACGGTTTCTTCTTCCCGCGTACAAAATCCCTCGACAGAAGGGAAGTCAGGCATCTCTTCCTCTTCTCTCCCGATCTCTACCCTAGACGCCTCGCGCCACCCTTGCTCCTCCACTTCGCCGAGCGACGACGCAGATCGCCACCACTAATCATCTCGGATCCGTCCGATCTTCCCCTCTTCCTCTAGAGAGTGTCGCCGCCGTACGGGACCAGCGCCGGCCACCTCCACACCGTGGCCTAAGTTCCGACTCTAGCCTCCGTCGATTTCACTGCCTCAACATCTCTCCTTACTACTAGACTGCTGCCGGCAGTCTACTTCGAGCCGGTGAACCTCAGGTATGAGTAGGGACACGCTGTGGTGCCCTAGGTCTACCGCCCACACTTTCCTTCATCTCCTTCACTGGTGACAGCCGAAATTCCCTCATTTTTGTACAATAGTTCTCTTCCCTTGTGCTAGATCTTTGCTGTACAGATCTGAGGTGTCTTAGGTTGGATGAGAGCCACACCTATTGGTTTCAACTACAATATCCAGCAGTAGACCATCTTTCCGACAGCAAACCCTTCGGACCGTATTCCACCAGCAATCACTGGGCTATGAGGAAGAGGTAAGGTCAGTAGGTTATGTCTTGAATTAGGTTGTTTTATTTGATCTGTGATCTCCACTACTGGATCACTACTTGATCCAGTTGATTCCAATTCTTGATCCTAACAGTATACTGGAATCCAACGGAGAGGTTACGTTTTTGTGGTATTGGAATTGTGATCGTGAAGTAGGATTTGTTGTAGGTGTTCTTGGTTCTAGCAGCAAAAACCACCTTGTTCCAGCAACCTTATCGATCGACTGTGAATTGAGGTAAGGTGTTGGGGAATTTGATATAAATTGGTTAAGTGTGAATTACGTATATGTTTATGTGTTGATTAGGGTTTTGCCCTAATTTAGGGTTAGAGATTTTATTTAGCTATTTATACAAATTTAGCAAAATAAAATATTTATATGTATTGTTTGACACAGGACTTTAACTCGAGACGGTGTCTCGACAAGGGATCTATTTCGGATACGATCATTTTATTGGAGGCGGGTACCTTGACTTATCTTTTAAATTTGTCATTTGATGTGCATAGTGGATTTTTAACAAATAGTAACGATTATGTTTTATATCTGCATCGATATGTCATTATCCATTACCTGTGCATGCTTTGATTGTTTCCTATTTTGCATTCATGTTTATACCTTCCAGATTACTTATGATCATAAAGGTAATGACATACCATGCCATAGGATATACCGTACTTATTTGATACCATATATGACCTGTGTACCTAGATTTTCTAATTTGATCCATGTATATTTTTGGTAGATATTTTATGGAGGTAGATATGGTCAGGACCAGGATATTTCCATGCTTAGTGTCATGCACCATCTCGCATGATTGCATCCTGTGCGATAGTCGGCTCCATTATTGTTGAGCACATCGCCAGTTACATAGATCTACACATACCACAACTCATGGGTTAGTGGTATAGCAGGCAGGTGTGTGGCAGTTATGCTGCTAGGCTCCGCTGGTCCGGTGACTCAGCGTGGTAGCCGGCAGACAGTTCTGCTCTGTTAGTCTCCGCTGGTCTGGAGATGCAGCATGGTAGCCGGCAGACAGTTTGCTCTGTTTGGCTCCGTTGGTCCACTCATGGGTAGTGTGACGCAGCGTGGTAGACGGCAGGGATCCCTCCTCTGGGCATGCTCAGGGAGATGAGAGCATTGAGCTCCCCCACTTATGATTTGGGGTAGGAGGATAGGTGTACTCCGACAGCATCCCGTCAACTCGGTCACTCATCAGAAGCAATGATGGCAGAGTGCACGGTTGTCACAGCCCTACCCACTCAGTCTCACCATCGTATGTGAGATAGTTGGCTGGCAGTAGGGGTGACCAGGACATGTCATTGGCATCATACGCATTGATGTATTTATTGCTTATGTTTGCTGCACTTGTATGCTGCAAATTAGATAGATGCATTTGTTTGACATGCATATAGGATTCCTATTCCTCTCGGTTAATTATCCATACACCAGGTCCTAGTTAGTACAGTTTTCTCCTGTTTATTTCTGTTGCATTTATCATTCTTATATCAGGAGACTGTACGCATGATTAGTGCTAGTTGTTATTTTCTTACTATGCATGTCAATATTACCCGCAGAGGAGTTGACTCACCCCGTGGATATTTACTATTTTCAGGTTGAGGCTATCCGGAGGAGTTCCAGTCGCTAGTCCCCTGCAGATCGTGAGGATGTGTTTTATCTTTTGGTTTTCTTATTGTACATTTTAGACTTGTTCTAGTTTTGACACTTGGATATTGTGTTATCTTTATTGTCGATGAGTTTTATTTGGATGTGTTTTTGCTACATGCTTGCTTGGATGGCAGAAGAGGTGAGTTCATTGTGATTTGTGTTTTATGGTGTAGTGGAGTAAGATATCGGTTTTGAGCTTTATGGGTGTAGTTGAGTAGGATTTTTGACTTGATTTTTCTTACCGTTGCATTTGTTTAGTTTTACTATTAAACTGCGTGGTGATTGCTTGTTTTTATATATATTGTTCCGGCCGTGTTGGCTGAGGTATTTGGATAGATGTAGAAAGTTTCAGATTATCACCCGTACAGGGGAAATGCTGCCAAAATTTCTTCTGGTAGGGACTCCCCCGGGTCGTGACAATTTATTTGGTATCAGAGCTAAGTTTCTAATGCTTGGTTTTTCGTATTTTAAGTTGTGGCGAGTCAAGTTTTTGTGTGTGTTGGATTTTCGAAATAATCTGATACCAATTTATTTGGTATCAGAGCCAAGTTGGCGATACTTGTTTGTTTTTCGTGTTATGGATTTTCGAGATTTATCTGATACCAATTGATTAGTATCAGAGTGGGATACGATACCTGCTTTTAGTGTTCTGGATTAGGGTTAGCCCAAGTTTGCCAGTAAACTTGGGTATTTATTTTCGGATTTGTAGGGTTTCTGTCGATTTTCTCGTACGGAATTTTTAGGTAAAATGGGGACTGGACAGCGACAGAACATCTCCATACGATAAATAGGTATAAAGGTAATTTTATAATTTTTATACTTGTAGTGATATTTGTGTTATAACTTAACATATATGAGGAGATCTACACGAGTAGCTGCGAGATGTGGTGCTGAACGGCCACGTAAGAGGACTTTGGAATCTCTGGCAACAGACTCGCCATTGATCCCTACTGGGTTTGAGCCTGTCAGTCAAGGAAAGACTCAAGATACTGCGGGTGCATTGGGCTCTCAGACCCCGATGGCTCCTTTAGAGGTACCTACCTCGGCTGCACTCACTGTACCCACCCCTACCATATTTACGGTACCACCAAGGGTACTACCGACATACCCCGCATATGCTCCAGTCGAGCCTACGGCGTACCAGGCACCACCGCCACCTGGACCTAACGTGTACCCGGCACCAGCGGCACCCGTGCCCCTAGTGCCTACAGTGTACCTAGCACCCGCACCAGCGGTACCGGTTGCTCCATTTCTGATACCACCACCTACCGTACCTCCAGCCGCGGCCACCCATATTGACCTTGCAGTATCACTAGTGGTATATGCCCCAGTTTATACAACAGCACCGGGAGTACCACCCCCGGTATATCTAGCGGTACTACCTGCAGCACCAACTCCAGGGATTCCGCCAGTTCCCGCATCGATCCCTACCCATCTCACAGATATTGTCGCGGCACGAGCCCGGATCCCAGCATTAGCAGAGTCGATGAAGAGTCGATTCACACTATTCCGTGGAGAGACCGATCCGAGTGTGGCCCAGTCTTAGATAGAGACTATGAAGCATACCCTTCCCAAGTTAAATTTTGATACCAACATTTAATTCACTGAGCATGGTAGGCCAGAGTATGGCCTATTAGCTCAGTTGGTTAGAGTGTTGTGCATTTATGAGGGAGATTGGTAGACTACCTACTTTTAGACTGTAGCGATTGACCATTTCTCTACCGTCCGATGATGCTTTGGACGTCACTCAGGAGGTCAAAGGTTGCTCATTAGACTTTGGCAACAAAATACTTACGGTAGATCTTTTAGTACTGGAAATGGTCGAGTTTGATATTATTCTTGGCATGGACTGTTTGTCAGCATATCATGCCATTGTTGATTGTCAGACGAGGGAAGTCACATTTCAGCCTCCGAACCAACCCTCGTGGGATTTCACTGGCATCAGAGACGACGACATATCGACCATTTCGACGATTCAGACTCAGAAGTTGCTGTCACATGGCTGTTAGGGTTTTATTTTATCCTTGATTCATACTGAAGACAGCAGTAGTTCTCAACTCTCCAACGTTCCAGTAGTCCAAGAGTATTCGGATGTATTTCCAAAGGAGCTACCAGGTTTGCCTCCCAGAAGGCAAGTGGAGTTTGCTATTGAGTTGATTCCGGGAACCGCGCCGACATCGAAAGCTACTTATCGTATGGCGCCAAAAGAGTTGAACGAACTGAAGGTTCAACTCCAGGAGCTTTTAGACCGGGGATTTATACGCCCTAGTGCTTCTCCATGGGATTCTCTAGTATTATTTGTCAAGAAAAAGTATGGTACTATGAGGTTGTGCATAGACTACAGATAGTTGAATGCAGTGACCGTCAGAAATAAGTACCCCTTACCGCGGATCGAGGATTTATTTGATCAGCTCAGAGGTACCTCAGTGTATTCTAAGATTGATCTGATATCCGGATATCATTAGATGAGAGTCAGAGAATCTGATATTCAGAAGACAACATTCCATACCAGATATGGCCATTATGAGTTTTTGGTAATGCCATTTGGGCTTACCAATGCTCCAGCAGTGTTTATGGATTTGATGAACCGCGTCTTCTTGGAATATCTTGATTAGTTTGTTATCGTTTTCATCGATGACATATTGGTCTACTCATGTTACGAGGAGGAACATGCGCAGCATCTTCGCACAGTCTTGGAGACTCTTCGACGACATTAGCTATATGCGAAGTTCAGCAAGTGTGTCTTCTGGCTATCTTCAGTCAGTTTTCTGGGTCACGTGGTTTCTAGCCGAGGTATTTCAGTATACCCTCAGAAGATCGAGGTTGTCACCAGTTGGGAGCAGCCGAAATCAGTACAGGAGATCCGAAGTTTTCTGGGACTAGCTGGATATTACAGACGGTTCGTCGAGGGTTTCTCCCGAATTGCTATGTCGCTGACACATTTGACCAAGAAAGGAGTGAAGTTCACTTGGATAGAAGATTGCGAGACCAGCTTCCAAGAGTTGAAGCAGAGATTAGTGTCGGCTTGGGTTTGTCCACTGGAGAGGACGGATTCGTGCTCTACACCGACTCTTCTCTTCAGGGTTTGGGCACTGTCTTGATGCAGCACGGCAGGGTAGTCTCCTATGCTTCTCGTCAGTTGAAGGAGTATGAGAAGAACTACCCAGTACATGATTTGGAGCTAGCTGCCATCATCTTTGCTTTGTAGATTTGGAGACATCATCTGTATGGCATTACCTTTGAGATTCTTACGGATCATAAGAGTCTCAAATATATTTTCATCCAGAAGGAACTTAATCTCTGACAGAGGAGATGGATGGATTTCCTGAAGGATTATGATTTTACCATTAGCTACCACTTGGGGAAAGCTAATGTGGTTGCCGATGTACTCAGTAATAAGTCCAGAGGGACTTTGGCTTGTCACCGGGCTTCAGTCACATACTTGATTCTGGGTTTCTCTGAGTTGGGCCTTCAGGAGCAGGGACAGACAGAGCAAGGTATTCTTGTTACCATGGTTGCTCAGTCGTCGATCAGGATGAGGATCCGAGAGGCCCAGGCTGGTGATTAGCATTTGTAGTTTATTGGCAGCCAGATAGCTTCCGGGCAGCAGACCGAGTTTACACGAGATGAGGAGGGTATTATATACTTCTAAGGTAGATTATGCGTACCTCAGTCTCACCCAGTCTTACAGGAGTTGTTGGTTAATCCTAAGAAAACGTACCGGTTCCACTGCACAAAAATTTTTGTACAAGAGTCGAACCTTTCCTTAAATAACCTATTGTGTTCTTTAGAAATTAAATCAGGAATCGCAGACGGAACTTAACATCATTGATTCCAAATTTAACTTATATGTTCTTAATGGTTTAGATTTGAATCGCAAGCGAAACTTAACACTATTGATTCAAATCTACCTAAATTATTAATTTCATAAATATTAATTTCCAAAATTGGCTTTCAGGACTGCATGGCGAGGCACATGGCCTTCTTGGATATGGAAGCAACCACCACCGCCTAGGCAAAGACTTTTAAGGAAAGCTAATATTTATTTCCTTAAATAATTTTAGGTTAACCAAAAAGAACAATCGAATCACAAATTCGAAAAAGAAGAAAACACAAAATCGAAAAATAAATTCGATAAACTAGATCTAATTGCCTCTTGTATTTAGAATTCATACAAAGAAAAACAACTAGTATGATGCGGAAGAAAAATACTAGTTATACCTTCTCTTTGTAAGCTAATGACCTCGAGATCTTCTGCCGTATTCCTCGCCTCGCCTTGGACGTCGTGTGGGCGACGATCCTCCAAGATGAACACCACCCAAAAGCTTCCTCCTTCTTCTTCTAAAATCCGGCCACCACCACCACCAAGGAGAAGAGAGCAAAGGGAGAGGAAGAAGGGAGAGGGCCGGCCACACCAAGAGATCACCCAAGCAAAAGAATAAGAGTTGTGTCTCATGAAGCCCCCTCACCCCTTCTTTTATATTACTTGCCCAAGGCAAATAAGGAAAAACCTTTTACAAAAAATAAAATCATCCAAGAGTTTTTCCTTTTCCCTTTTTATTTTTCCTTTTCTTTCCTCTTGATTGAATCAATCACCAATCAATGGTTATGATCAATCCTATTTGGTTTAGGATTGAATTTGGTTTAATCCTATTGGCCGGCCCTTGCTTGGGCACCAAGCAAGGTGGCCGGCCACAATTAAAATGAAAGGAAAAATAATTTTTTAAAAATTTTACAAGAAGAAATCCTCTTATAAAATTTACAAGCTCTCTTTCCTAAAGTATGAGTTAAAAAAGGAAAGTTTCTAAAAATTAAAATCATGTTTTAAAATTTAAAAACTCTCTTATAAAATATCCTTTTTTTAACATGGTGATAGAAAATTTAAATTTTAAAACTTCTTTTCCTTTTTTTTTTTAAACCATAAGGATGGTTAAAAAAGGAAAGTTTTAAAATCTTTTAAACTCTCTATTTAAACATGTGGCCTAATTCAAATAAGGAAAGTTTTAAAAATTAAAATCTCTCTTTTAAAACTTATAGTTTTCTACAAAGAGAAGATTTTAAAAATTCAAAACAACCCTCCCTTTTTGAATTATTATGGTCGGCCCCTACAAGCTTGGTCATCAAGCTATAGGGTCGGCTCCTTTCAAGAGGATGTGGTCGGCCATTGCTTGGTCACCAAGCAATGGTCCGGCCCCCTTCTTAGACACCAAGAAGAGCCTTACATTTGGATGGACTTGAGGCTATAATGAGACTACGACAGGAACCTAGAGGACAAATTGGTTTTGGCCTTCCGATGAGCTTGAGTATCCCGTGTTCGCCCCGAACACACAACTCAAGTTCATCGATAATAACTCATTCCACTAGAGAGTTATTACCGCACTACCGCACCAATCCCAAATTACATTATGGGCTCCTTCTTATCATGAGTGTGTTAGTCTCCCTGTGTTTAAGATTACAAATGTCCACTAATTAAGTAAGTTACTGACAACTCACTTAATTAATATCTAGCTCCAAGAGTAGTACCACTGTAACGACCCGCCTTCTACTGACTAGGCTGTGAGGCCGATCGCTACATTATGCTGTGCTAAATTACTATTGCAGAAATCTGGATTGATTAAAATTTTACTAAACTGATTACTGTCAAATCTGAACTTAATATTCTAGGTGTACCTAGGAGTTGTACACATGCTAGGGAAGATAATCTGTGCCTCTCGGATGTCCTGTTAGCTGTAATCAGGCATTTCAATCGATCCATGAATCGATTGGGCTGTCGAATCGATCCAGTGATCGTCCGAACAAACTAAGCGAGAAACTCGATCGGTCGGTGACCGATCCACAAGCCATCTCGCTTCAGATGCGGTGGATCGGTCACCGACCGATCCACGGACCGATGATCGGTTGGCCCCGATCAATCTCACCGATCGGTCGTGCCCACTTCTCCATGATCAGTTCCACTAGTCACTGGATTGGTCGGCCGACCGATCCATAACAGACGCTAACTCTCTGATCGGATCGGTCAGCTGACCGATCCAGTGGCACAACCCAACTCTGATCGATCTGTAGATCGATCTGGGTTTCTGATTTCGAACCAGAACCCCTGATTTCAGCACTATTTCATGCCTCAATCACATTACATGTTCTAAGATGGCTAGGAAACACTCTAACAACCACAACTAACATTCTAACATCATAAAGAACAATGTTCTAAGCATAATAGAGTGCATGGTTAACTAATTCATAGCGATCAAGATACTAAAGTGCAAATTGCTAAAATACTAAAAAGTACTAATGTTTAAACAAAGCTTGCTAGAGTTCCCTAAGATCTTCTTTCCAAGTTCCTGCCCACACACATCTTCGTAGCATTGTCCTCCAGCCTCCGCTAGTCCATCTTTCCTTTACCTTTATCTGCAGTATAAGGAAAAGAAAGTATCTATAAGCTTTCGCTTAGTAAGAAACCATCTACCTCACTAAAACGTGCATTCGATGCAATATGCTTTTAAAACATGTTGTTTGAAAGTGCAATGATTAGACTGAAACATGGCATGTTATCATACATAGAAATCAAAGCTAGTCATGGCATACTATCATCTAAACATGTGTAATAAAAGCTGAACATGAACACTAAAGCACAGCATACAAAGCTAACCATAACTATCATGTGTAACAACAAGGAAAACTGAGCTGAACATGAATTAAACTAGTCTGGAACTGAATTCAAACTCAACTAACATAACTGATCTTTGTGAGTTTTGAAAAACTATAATATAATAGATTAAAATACATAATCATACTGCTAATGGGCCCGGCAACTGTACATGCTATGCGCGCATCCTCAACTAAACCCGGGGTTGCAAATCCTGAATTTAGCAAGGTTTACTAGGTTATCTAAACCTAGGGACCGACTATGGGAGCCCAGCCCAATGGATATCTAATCCTGTACAGTGCCACTACTGAAAATAAAATACTGAATCATAGCTAATTAATTTACCTTGCTTCTACTAGGTTATCTGAACCTAGAGGCGACTGTGGGTGCCCACCCATTGGACCGTAGTCCCATATATGCTGTGGCAAGGCTAACTAAACTATTTAAATGCTTCTATTGCATTTACTGAGCTATTAAAATGCCTAAGTTGTATTTTTCTGTGCTAAATAATTTAATCAAACACTTAATATGCACTAATTCGCATCCTTGTGCCGAAAGTCTACATATTACTAAACTAAAACATGGAATTCACATGGAAGCTACTTATACTGCAGGTGAGGGGTTTCTTACCTCGTACGCTAATTTTCTTACAACTCTATTCGCTAGAATTCCAGTGGAGACGATCCTTTCGACAATCTCCTCGCTCCAACGCGTTCTTCTCGCGGAGGGGAACGTTCTTGTGCTGGAATCGCTGCCGGAAGGTGCTCTTAGGGCCCTAGGGAGAGAACCCTAGGGTTGGCGCCGAGAGGAAGAAGGAGAAGGAGAGGAGGCGGCGTGTAAGGTGAGGTCTCAGTGGAGAATTCCCGAACCAAAGAAATAAACCAAACCCACTCAAGTTTTCTATTTGTTTTTGCTACTTTCGCTACTCCAAAAATTCTGTAAAAATATCCTAAGATTCCAGAAAAATCATAGAATATTTCTAAAATAGTTTTGAGAATTTTCGGGCGTTACACCACTCAACTTTATTATCATGTTGGACTAGGTCCACCTGCAGAGTTTAACATAGCAATCCTTATGAACTCCTCTTGGGGACATTCTCAACCTAGATAACTAGGACACAGATTTCTTCTATAATCAACAACACACACTATAAGTAATATCATTTCCCAACTTATCGGGCATATTGATTTATTGAGCTAAACCTCACCCTTTGATAAATCAAAGAAATAAATATTAAATATATGTGCTTGTTATTATATTAGGATTAAGAGCACACACTTCCATAATAATTAAGGTTTAGTTCTTTTACTAAGTCAGTACAAAAAGAACATACTTAAATGATCCTACTCAATACACTTAAAGTGTATTAGTATAATTTATTAGTCAAGATAAACTAATACTTAATTACACTACGACTATACTGATAGTTTGTTTCTTTCTATCTTAGTCGCGAGCAACTGTTTATAATTTATAGAGAACCGACAACATGATCTTCTGAGTGTGACACCACACTCCATGTTATCTACTATATAAATTAATTGAACAATTACATTTAATAAATAAATGCAGATATTGACCAATGTGATTCTTTTATTTTAACAAATAAATGTTTACAAAAGCTAGGCTTTTAGTATACACTCTAACAGGAGCTACTTCAGGAGTCTCATCGCTCTCGATTTGCGATCCACCCAGGAGGGACCCTCATGTATCGAGATTTGAGGCGTTCCTACTGGTGGAATGGTATGAAGAAAGACATCGCGGAATTCGTAGCTAGATGTCTTGTCTGTCAGCAAGTGAAGGCTGAGCACCAGAGACCTATCGGATTACTTCAGCTGATTCCTATTCTTGAGTGGAAATGGGAACACATTACCATGGATTTTGTGGTGGGTTTACCTAGGACACAATGAGGTCATGACACGATTTGGGTAACCGTTGATCGATTAACCAAATCGGCGCACTTCTTAGCGATCCGGAAGACTGATTCCCTGGATCGATTGGCATATCTGTATTGCCGGGAGATTATCAGGTTACATGGTGTTCCTTTGAGTATTATTTCGGATAGAGACCCACGATTCACGTCCCGATTCTGGCAGAGTCTGCAGCAGGCCCTGAGCACTCAGCTCCGTTTCAGTACAGCTTTCCATCCGCAGACAGATGGACAGTCAGAGCGGACCATTTAGACTCTAGAGGACTTGCTGAGGTCTTGTGTATTGGATTTCGGAGGCAGTTGGGAGGACCATTTGCCATTGGTAGAGTTTGCCTACAACAACAGCTTTCATTCGGCTATCCAGATGGCACCGTTTGAAGCGTTGTATGGTAGGCCTTGTCGGACACCCACCCTCTGGGATGAGGTTGGGGAGGCCAAGTTTTTGGGACCTCATAGAGCTCAGCATGAGGCAGAGTTGGTCCGTACTATCAGACGGAGGATGTCAGAGGTGCAAGACCGCCTAAAGAGTTATGCTGATCAGAGACGCAGACCCCTGGAGTTCTCTATAGGCGACCATGTATTTCTGCGAGTTTCACCCACAAAAAGGGTGAAGAGATTTGGCCTCAGAGGTAAGCTAGCTCCGCAGTACATTGGCCCTTTCCAGATCTTGGAGAGGATTGGAGCAGTAGCTTATCGTCTGGCAGTACCACCGTCCCTGGCAGGCGTCCACGACGTATTCCATGTATCTATGCTGAGGAGATACGTACCCGACCCGACACATGTGCTGACAGATATCTCAGTTCCCCTTCAGCCTGACGCTACCTACGAGGAGGTTCCGGTACGGATTCTGGACCGGAAAGAGCGTCAGCTACGGAACAAGACTATCTGACTTGTTAAAGTCGGATGGCATCATCATACGGACGAGGAGGCCACCTGGGAGCTCGAGGATACGATTCGAGCTCGATACCCCCATCTTTTCACTTGAGGTATGTGGTTTAATTTACCGTTCAGCATTTATACTTTCTATCTGTTGTTAGTACTTGCTGATGGTAGATAACAAAATTTGGGAACCAAATATTTATTAGTGGGGGAGAATGTAAAATACCAAAAAAAAAAAGGGTGAATAAACATAAGGGAATTTTCTGAAATTTTTAGAAATTTTTTAAAAAAATTTCGGAGACCGTATGGATGAATTTACGGGGATAAAATTGGGTCACGGGAAAGCCTGTTTAGGCTACCCTGTTTTAGCGAGAAAATGTTTGATTTTTTTTTAATATTCCTTTTCTTTTAATTCTTTTCTTTTTCTTTTTTTTCTCCCCTTCGTTTTATTTCTCCCCCGCCGAACCACCCGCGTGCCCGACCCTCACCCGACGCCTCCTCGCGCTGAGTCTTCTTCCCCCGCCGAACCCGTGCCCTAACCGCACCGACGGTTTCTTCTTCCTACGTACAAAATCCCTCGACAGAAGGGAAGTCGGGCATCTCTTCCTCTTCTCTCCCGATCTCTGCCCTAGATGCCTCGCACCACCTTTGCTCCACCACTTCGCCGAGCGACGGCGCCGATCGCCACCACTGATCGCCTCGGATCCATCCGATCTTCCCAACTTCCTCTAGAGAGCATCGCCGTCGCACGAGACCAGCGCCGGCCACCTCCACACCGTGCCCTAAGTCCCGACTCCAGCCTCCGTCGGTTTCACTGCCTCTACATCTCTCCTTACTACTAGACGGCTGCCAGCATTCTACTTCGAGCCGATGAACCTCAGGTATGAGTAGGGACACGCTGTGGTGCCCTAGGTCTACCGCCCACACTTTCCTTCATCTCCTTCACTGGTGACAGCCAAAATTCCCTCATTTTTGTACAATAATTCTCTTCCCTTGTGCTAGATCTTTGCTGTACAGATCTGAGGTGTCTTAGGTTGGATGAGAGCCACACCTATTGGTTTCAACTACAATATCCAGCAGTAGACCATCTTTCCGACAGCAAACCCTTCGGACCGTATTCCACCAGCAATCACTGGGCTATGAGGAAGAGGTAAGGTCAGTAGGTTATGTCTTGAATTAGGTTGTTTTATTTGATCTGTGATCTCCACTACTGGATCACTACTTGATCCAGTTGATTCCAATTCTTGATCCTAACAGTATACTGGAATCCAACGGAGAGGTTACATTTCTGTGGTGTTGGAATTGTGATCATGAAGTAGGATTTGCTGTATGATCCGGTGGTAAGAGCCCGGGATCCCCTAACGAGGGATCAATGCCACGTGTAGGTCAAAAGGCCAGGTGGTCCGTCGAAGAAGGGTGAGCCGACCGGACTCGTGAGAAAAGGGCAGGCCGATCGGTCTGCCAGTAAACATCTGATAGTAAAAGGTACCCTGACAGGGATCGGGGTTCCGACGCTCAATGAAACAGTAAATAATGATCGAGCGGAAGGCCTAAGAGAAGGCAGGACGTAATGGGTGCGCCGCCCGGCCGGCGCAGGGAATTATGGTCGTCCGGACGGCGCTCTTCGTCTAGCCGGTCGGACGGACGTCCTGGCCGGCGGTGGGTAAATAGGGACAAGAACATCTGCTGACAGCCGTCAAGTCATATAACTAGCCCATACTCCTAGACTGACAACGGGGTGTCCTATTGTTCCATCGAAGGCGCGATGGGACTGTTGAAGTATGGCGTCAGGTAAGATTTCTGACAAACCCATACCGAGGTATGGGCTGCGGACACGTACGCGCCTCGGTGGGCGTGTAGAAGCTCTTTCACCGCTCTATATAAAGAGCCGCAGACTTCGCCGGAGGTACGCGAGAGACAAGCTTTGGAGCTACTGTTTTCACCACCTGCTTACCTGACTTGAGCGTCGGAGGGTCGCCGCCGGGAACCCCTTCCCGGCCTGACTTCTGTGCAGGTTCGCCGGAGCTCCGTGGGACTAGCCGGAGATCTACATCAGCAACCCGGAGAGCGCCACGTGCCCAGCGTCCGTTGATTCAGCGTTCGGACAGGATCACTGTAGGTGTTCTTGGTTCCAGCAGCAACAACCACCTTGTTCCAGCAACCTTATCGGCTGTGAATTGAGGTAAGGTGTAGGGGAATTTGATATAAATTGGTTAAGTATGAATTAGGTATATGTTTATGTGTTGATTAGGGTTTTGCCCTAATTTAGGGTTAGAGATTTTATTTAGCTATTTATACGAATTTAACTAAATAAAATATTTATATGTATTGTTTGACACAGGACTTTGACTCGAGACGGTGTCTCGACGAGGGATCTATTTCGGATACGATCCTTTTATTAGAGGCGGGTACCTTGACTTATCTTTTAAATTTGTCATTTGATTTGCATAGTGGATTTTTAACAAATAGTAATGATTATGTTTTATATCTGCATCGATATGTCATTATCCATTACCTGTGCATGCTTTGATTGTTTCCTATTTTGCATTCATGTTAATACCTTCCAGATTACTTATGATCATAAAGGTAATGACATACCATGCCATAGGATATACCATATTTATTTGATACCATATCTGACCTGTGTACGTAGATTTTCTGATTTGATCCATGTATATTTTTGGTAGATATTTTATGGAGGTAGATATGGTAAGGACCAGGATATTTCCATGCTTAATGTCATGCACCATCTCGCATGATTGCATCCTGTGCGATAATCGGCTCCATTATTGTTGAGCACATCGCCAATTACATAGATCTATACACACCACAACTCATGGGTTAGTGGTATAGCAGGCAGGTGTGTGGCAGTTATGCTGCTAGGCTCCGCTGGTCCGGTGACTCAGCATGGTAGCCGGCAGACAGTTCTGCTCTGTTAGGCTCCGCTGGTCTGGAGACGCAGCGTGGTAGCCGGCAGACAGTTTGCTCTGTTTGGCTCCGTTGGTCCACTCATGGGTAGTGTGACGCAGCGTGGTAGACGGCAGGGATCCCTCCTCTGGGCATGCTCAGGGAGATGAGAGCATTGAGCTCCCCCACTTATGATTTGGGGTAGGAAGATAGGTGTACTCCGACAGCATCCCGTCAACTCGGTCACTCATCAGAAGCAATGATGGTAGAGTGCACGGTTGTTACAGCCCTACCCACTCGGTCTCACCATCGTATGTGAGATAGTTGGCTGGCAGTAGGGGTGACCAGGATATGTCATTGGCATCATACGCATTGATGCATTTATTGCTTATGTTTGCTGCACTTGTATGCTGCATATTGGATAGATGCATTTGTTTAACATGCATACAGGATTCCTATTCCTCTCGGTTAATTATCCATACACCAGATCCTAGTTAGTACAGTTTTCTCCTGTTTATTTCTGTTGCATTTATCATTCTTATATCAGGAGACTGTACGCATGATTAGTGCTAGTTGTTATTTTCTTACTATGCATGTCATTATTACCCGCTGAGAAGTTGACTCACCCCGTGGATATTTACTATTTTCAGGTTGAGGCTATCTGGAGGAGTTCCAGTCGCTAGTCCCCTACAGATCGCGAGGATGTGTTTTATCTTTTGGTTTTCTTATTGTACTTTTTAGACTTGTTCTAGTTTTGACACTTGAATATTGTGTTATCTCTATTGTCGATGAGTTTTATTTGGATGTGTTTTTGCTACATGTCTGCTTGGATGACAGAAGAGGTGAGTTCGTTGTGATTTATGTTTTATGGGTGTAGTGGAGTAGGATATCGATTTTGAGGTTTATGGGTGTAGTTGAGTAGGATTTTTGACTTGGTTTTTCTTATCGTTGCATTTGTTTAGTTTTACTATTAAACTGCATGGTGATTACTTGTTTTTATATATATTGTTCCGCCCGTGTTGGCCGAGGTATTTGGATGGATGTAGAAAGTTTCAGATTGTCACCCGTACAGGGGAGATACTGCCGAAATTTCTTCTGGTAGGGACTCTCCCGGGGCGTGACAATTTATTTTGTATCAGAGCCAAGTTTCTGATGCTTGGTTTTTCGTATTTTTAGTTGTGGTTGTTGATACAGTCTGACCTGGCTGTTGTTTTGATGTTGACACTGATTTAAATTTGTATCAGATATTAATTAAACTCAGACTGATTGATGATCAAGGATGATCATGAGGAGAGGAAAAGTCCAAGTACGGATACTTGGCACGCAAAGTCAGAGAGGGCTCGGCAGCTCGTTCTCCGGACTAGGTCAGAGAGGGCTCGGTAGCTCATTCTCTGGACCGGACGAAGTCGGAGAGGGCTCGGCAGCTCATTCTCCGGACTAGGTCAGAGAGGGCTCGGTAGCTCGTTCTCTGGACCGGACGAAGTTGGAGAGGGTTCGGCAGCTCGTTCTCTGGACTAGGTCAGAGAGGGCTCGGTAGCTCGTTCTATGAACCGGACAAAGTCGGAGAGGGCTCGGCGGCTCGTTCTCCGGACTAGGTCAGAGAGGGCTTGGTAGCTCGTTCTCTGGACCAGGAAGACGTTAGGGTTTAGGGCTGGGAGGCTCTAAAACTAACACAAGGACATTGGATCGGTCTGTTGACCAATCCAGTGATACTCTGGTTGTCTGGATCGGTCGACAGACCGATCCAGTGATACATGAGTCACCTGATCGGTCTCGTGACCGATCAGTGACCACACAAAAAGTCTCTGTGGGTTATCTGATCGGCAGGGACCAAACAGTAGCATTCTGCAGGTTATCTGATCGGTCTATAGACCGATCGGAGATCAAAAGACGCTGGGACTCAAAGCGATAAGGGGATCGGTCGTGGACCGATCCACCCATACGATCGGTCCACGCATCGATCGACTCTTCTGCATCGATCGGGATGAGTCCCGATCGGTCGAGCTATGGATCGATGCTGACCGATCCACAACATGTCGTTTGTTTCTACTGCTTCTCTGATATTTCTGATTCACTTCTAATTCACCTGATCAAATCATCTGCTGTGAGATTTTTAAGTTACAGGTTGCAGGTATCATGCCATTGGTTAATTTCAAATGAAGTTCCATCAGAAGAATAAGAACAAGTGCCCTTTATGTTGTAGTTCACTGCAAGTGATGCAATTCGGGCTTCAACGTTCACTGGCCGTGATCAGTTAGACTCTTGCTCATTAGTTCGAGCTCAGAGACACCAGTGAAGACCATGGATGGTATTGGTGTGAGTTCAGAGAACCAGATGAGAAGGAAGAGTGATTGGCGACGCCTGAGTTGGTTGCAGCGATTCGACACAGGTGACAGTGATTCGGGACAGTGAGAAAGCAGAATAAGAAGGAGGAAGAAGAGAGGTTTGCTAAGGTTCTGAACAAACTCTCTGTCGATCAAGAGGATGTGTTCCTTCTGTCTTTGCATGTGTTTTGCTTCGTGGCTGTAAGTTTCATTTGTTCATTCCGTTAGCCACAAAACTCTGTATGTCATTGTGCTTTGTTTTCAAATCTATTCTGTGACTTTTGTGGAGAGGTTACTCCACCGAGAAGGAGAAACACTTAGCCGGATTTTGTCCGGGGTGTGATCTACCGAAAGATCAAGGGATCGTCCACCTTACGGACACGCTGAGGAGTAGGGGCAAGTTATCCCCGAACCTCATACATCGTTTTGTTAGTGGTGGTTTGTTCTTTTCCTTGCATCAATTTTCATTTTACTTATTTCCGCTGTGCTAACAAACTCTTGTGAGGAAATTAATTGGATTTTTAAAGGAGGCTATTCACACCCCCCTCTCTAGCCATCCGAAGGTCCTAACAAGTGGTATCAGAGCAAGGCGCTCTTCATCCGGATTAACACCCTAAAGAGCAAGAAGATGACTATGAAGGAAGGTTTTAGTACCAATCGTCCACCCTACTTCGATGGAGCGGATTTCCAATATTGGAAGAGTCGTATGGAGTATTATCTCAAGACCGACATCTCCATGTGGTTCTCGGTCAAGGAAGGTTTCACACCTCCGAAGGATGAAGAAGGTAAGGAACTAGAGTCGTCGAGGTGGTCCGCCGAGCAAACTCGCAAAGGACAAGCCGATGCCAAGGCGGTGGTCACACTACAATGTGGAATAGCCAAAGATCAGCTTGTCAAGGTAGGTCCATACGTGAGTGCAAAGGATTTGTGGAACAAGCTCATCGAGCTCCAAGAAGGAACTCGAGACTCTCGGATCGCCAAGAGAGACTTGTTCCTAAACCAACTACAAAATCTCACCATGAAGGAGAACGAAACGGTAAGTGAACTACACAGAAGGTTCAAGGAGATCATCAATGGTCTTCATTCCGTGGATGAACGCGTAGAAAATCGCGATCTCGTAAGGTACGCTCTCAAAGCTTTTTCCAAGGAATGCCTTGTGGTCATCTATGGTAGATGCCTACAAGGTCTCCAAGGACCTCTCAATTGTTAAGTTAGATGAATTCTTTTGTGAAATGGAACTTCATGAGCTTGCTAACAAGGGTCAAAAAGAGAAAGGTATTACTTTAGTTGCAGGAGAAAAGAGCAAGGATGGAAAGAGGAAGAAAGAAAAGAAGGAGAAAGAAATTCCTACATCCTCATCCTCCTCCGAGTCCGATGATGAAGGAGGATCATCATCAAGCGAGATGGCCAACTTCATGAGAAGAATCATGAGAAGGAGCCGAAGATACAAAGGGAAAGGTAAGTCTATTGATCAAAATATTAATAAGACTAACGTTACTTGTTATGAGTGTAGCAAGAAAGGACACTATCGGAGCGAGTGTCCGAAACTCAAGAAGAAGGAAGAAAGGGCCAAGAAGAAGAAAGCTCTCAAAGCTTCTTGGGATGAATCCTCCTCAAGCTCATCGGAGGAAGAGAAGGAGAAAAGCACTCGTCAATTAGCACTCATGGCAAGGGAGGAATCGGACTCCGGAAGTGATACATCAGCCGCGGCTTCATCATCTTCGGATGATGAAGAGGTAACCTCTCCACATTTAGAAAAATGCTATAAGACTATTGCTCATTTATCTACACTGCTTAAGAAATCAAAAACTGAAATCAAATTATTAAAAGAAGAAGTAGAACACTTGAAGACTCTTAGGGAAGATGAGGTTGATGACCTTCATCAAGAGCTTCTTGAGGATGAAAATAATGCCCTAAAGAGTGAAGTTGAGAAACTCAAGAAAATGCTTGAGAAATTCTCAACTAGCTCTAAGACCTTAGATATGATTCTAAATGCCCAAAGGGCGGTCTACAACAAGGCTGGATTAGGATACCAACCTAAGGAGTCTAGTTTCATTTCCTTAGTGTCTAGAACCCAATTTCATAGATCACATGCTTCTAGGGTTCATGAGACTAGGAAGGGTGTGACCAAGGCATGGGTTCCTAGGTCTTTCATTGTAGATGCATTAGGTCCCAAGATTTGGGTACCTAAAACATCTATCTTTCGTGTCTTGTAGGCATTTGTCAAGGGGGAGCATCTATCAACTTGGTTTGTTGATAGTGGATGCTCCAAGCACATGACCGGGGACAAGTCACTCTTTACCACCCTTCAAAACAAAAATAGAGGTAATATGTCTTTTGGTAATAATGGTAGCCTTAAGGTTATAGGAGTTGGAGATATTTAAATATCTGAATGTCTCCAAATCAAAAATGTCCTTCTAGTCAAGGGGATGACTTTTAATCTCCTAAGTGTCAGCCAATTGTGTGATACGGGTTACACAATTGAGTTTCATTCAAGTCAATGTCTGGTCAAACACATTGACACACTTGACACGGTACTAGTAGGCACAAGGGTAGATAACATTTACCAAGTATCCTTTAAAAGTGCTACTAATGCCTCTGCTAAGTGTTTCATGTCAAAAGAAGAAGAATCATGGTTGTGGCATAGAAGATTGGCCCACGTAAACATGAAGAATATTCGAAAGCTGGCCAACAAAGGATTACTGCGAGACTTACCAAGCATCAAGTATCAAAAGATAAAATTATGTGATGCATGTCAAAAGGGTAAGCAAACAAAAGCGGCTCATAAAGGTAAAAGCGATGTAAGTACATCTACTACTTTAGATTTATTGCATATGGATTTGTTTGATTGCAGTAATGTTATTTCATTGAATGGGAGTAGATACTATTTAGTGATCATTGATTATTTTACTAGATATACATGGACCTTCTTTTTGAAAAATAAGGATCAAACCATAGATGTTTTTGTTTCTTTTTGTAGAAGAACTGAAAATAAAAAATCGACAACAATTAAAACAATTAGAAGTGATCATGGTGGAGAATTTCAAAACCATAGATTTTTAGAATTTTGTCAAGAAAAAGGATATAGGCATGAGTTCTCTACTCCAAGGACGCCACAACAAAACGGGATTGTGGAGAGAAAGAACCTAGTCTTGCAAGAGGCTGCACGAAGCATGCTCAATGAGTACTCATTACCGAGCTACTTATGGGCTGAAGCGGTAAATACCGCTTTCTATGTGCAAAACCGAGTCTTGATACATAGGTTTTTAGGAAAGACTCCCCATGAACTTTGGTTTGGGAAACCCCCTACAATTAAACATCTTAGGGTGTTTGGTTGTAAGGTGTTTATCTTGAACACCAAGGATCATCTTGGAAAGTTCACGGCTAAGGCTGACGAAGGGGTACTAGTCGGGTACTCTCTCACCAGCAAAGCCTATCGAGTCTACAACAATAGGACTAAATTGATTGAAGAGTCCTCGGATGTAGCATTTGAAGAAATCCCTAAATCAAATGATCAATCAAGGGATGTAGGAGAAATTCAATTTGAACTTAGAAATTTAAGTTTAAATGATCAAAACATAGAGAGAGTCGAAGTTGACTCCGATGACGATGAGCAAAGGCAAGAGAGAGCTCAGTCTGATCCTTTACCTGATATTGAGCCTTTGCATGTGTCTAGTGAGATCACTCATGAGGCACCGTCAACACCAAGGCAATCTAGGATAGCCTCTAGTCATCCCCAAGACCAGATTGTGGGAGACATTCAACAAAGGGTTAGGACTAGGTCATTCTTTAGAAATGAGTCTAATGAGGTCGCCTTGATCTCAGAAATCGAACCAAAATTAGTTGATGAGGCATTGCATGATCCTGATTGGATCATAGCTATGCAAGATGAGTTAGGTCAATTTGAAAGGAGCCAAGTGTGGGACTTAGTTCCTAGACCTAAGAAGACCACCATTATTGGAACCAAATGGGTCTTCAAAAATAAGTTAAACCAAAAGGGAGAAGTCGTAAGAAACAAGGCAAGACTTGTAGCCAAGGGCTATAGTCTGTAGGACCGTTAGATTCAATAGAGGGGGGGTGAATATCGATTCGAAAACTTAGAGTATAAACGCAGCGGAAAAGTAAAATAGACACAAATGTTTTTTACTTCGTTCGGAGCCTGTGACGACTCCTACTCGAAGGCCAATGGTCCTTGACCACTTTCGTTGGGCAATCACTAACAAGTCGAAATATGATTACAGAATGGATACAGGAAATACTAGTGAAAATAAAGCAATACCGACAAGGAAATTAAATAAAAAGCGAAGGAGCACTTTGTCGGAGCGTTGTTGGCGTCGCACTGAACGTCGAGCAGAAAGACCAGCAGTAGAAGAGTTCTCAGATGAATTATTGTATGAAGCTCCTGCCTGGGGCTTCTTTTATATGCTGTTCTGGGCGCCTGGATTCCTTCCGGGCGCCTGGAATGTGACGTCGCTGCTCAAACCAAGATGCTCCACGTGGTGATGGCTTGGTTTGGATATAATTTGACTTCCGGGCGCCCGGATCCCTTCCGGGCGCCCGGATCCCCTCCGGGCGCCCGGATCCCCTCCAGGCGCCCAGACCACCTTGTTCCATAAAACTCCCTTTTCCTGCAAAACAAAGTTAGTCCGAGGCAATATATACCCTGCAACATAGATTATTAGCACATTTATAATAGTATGAATTAGCACAAGTTAGTATGACTTAGATTCCGTCTTTCCGAGACCGGAATCTAGTCACGATCTCGACTTAGATATCCGAAATGGATCTAAGCCGGATCGACGCCTAATGTTCCTTCCGGGGCAGCGTCCTCATGATCACTCCCCTCGTTGACTTACCTCACTTACACCCAGACGTCCGGTCAGCCCGTCGACCCGTCTGGACTTCTCGCCAAGCGTCCGGTCAACCCGTCGACCCGCTTGGACTTCTCGCCAGCTATCCGGTCAGCCCGTCGACCTAGCTGGACTTCTCGCCAAGCATCTGGTCAGCCCGTCGACCCGCTTGGACTTCTCGTCAGCTATCCGGTCAGCCCGTCGACCTAGCTGGACTTCGTGCCAGACATCCGGTCAGCCTGTCGACCTGTCTGGACTTCTCCTGCACACTCGATCAAAGTGTCAGACAACAACAAAACTAACTTAACCTATTTGTCATTCATCAAAACCTGGGTTAAATCGTTAGTGCTAACCGCACCAACATAGTCAAGTCGAAGGCCTCGATTATGATGAGACTTATGCTCCCGTGGCTCGATTAGAGTCCATTCGTTTAATGCTAGCTTTTGCTGCACATAGAGGCTTCAAGCTCTATCAAATGGACGTCAAATCAGCCTTCTTAAATGGTTTCATTAAAGAAGAGGTCTATGTTGAACAACCACCGGGGTTTGTGAATACCGAAGTTCCAAACCACGTGTACAAGCTCAAGAAAGCTCTTTATGGGCTTAAACAAGCACCTCGAGCTTGGTACGAAAGGTTGTCAACTTAACTATTAGAAAAGGGTTTTGTGAGAGGTCAAATAGACCCAACACTATTTCTGCGTAGAGATGGTGAAAACATATTTGTAGCCCAGGTGTATGTCGATGACATAATTTGTGGCTCAAATAACAAGGGTTATTTGAATGAATTTATCACTCACATGGAAAGTGAGTTTGAAATGAGTCTGGTGGGAGAATTGACATTCTTCCTTGGACTTGAAATCAAACAAACTCGAGATGGCATTTATGTCCATCAAACAAAATATACTCAAGAGATGCTCAAGAAATTCAAAATGAGTGACTCTAAGGAAGTATCCACTCCAATGGCGACAAACACTCGCCTTGACAATGATGAGAATGGAAAACCAGTTGATCTAACGCAATATAGAAGCATGATTGGTAGTCTTCTATATCTCACAGCTAGTAGGTCGGACATACTTTTTGCTGTGGGCATGTGCGCTAGATATCAAGTCTGTGCCAAGGAATCTCATTTAATTGCAGTTAAGAGAATTCTGAGATACCTTAAGGGCACAATTCGAGTAGGTCTATGGTACCCTCGCACGGAGTCTTTTGACTTGATAGGTTATACCGACTCCGATTACGCTGGGTGCAAATTGGATCGGAAAAGCACTAGTGGGGGTTGCCAATTTTTAGGTTCATCATTAGTTAGTTGGTCAAGTCGGAAGCAACATTGTGTTGCTCTCTCCACGACCGAGGCTGAATACATTGCCATGGGAGAGAGTGTATCACAATTGTTGTGGATGATCCACACTCTAGAAGATTATGTACTTTCATATAAGGGAGTGCAAGTGTTGTGTGACAACATCAGCACAATAAACCTAACAAAAAACCCAGTCCATCATTCAAGGACCAAACATATTGAAGTGCGTCACCACTTCATTAGAGATCACGTAGCTAGGGGAGACATTGCACTCACCTATGTTGAATCAAAGTCAAACCTAGCCGATATTTTCACCAAACCTCTTCCAGAAAATGAATTTAGTCATTTGAGGAGAGAATTGGGAATGTGTTTGGCTCAATAGGCCATTAGGACTTCATCATGATCAATAAGGACAATTAAAACAACAAGAGAAATAGGGAAATTAATTTGGGCAACTTGGGAACATCTCACACAAACTATAAGGTTTAACAAATGATTTTTGTTTACTAGAAATGGGGTGAGATGCTAGGATCAGCCGAATTATTCAAAATGTATCATGCATCCCTTGAATAATTAGGTTGAAGAGACATAAATTGAGTATGGGGAAGACCATTACATAATTTATGTGTATTTGGTTCCTAGATCTTACTCATATATTCCAACCAAGGAAACTTGGTTAGACCTTTACCTAGAAATTATGAAACTTTGGTTGATGGACTGTTTGATACACTTGAACGATGCTTTTCATGATTTTGATTGATACTAGGACAAGTCCTTGAAAGAATGATAGCAAGTTGGTTATATTTTGACAAACTTGAAACTGAACATAACAAAGGTCAAAAATTTCAGCTTTCAGGCCTTAAGTTGTTTGTTTTCTAAATGTCTGCAACTTTAGGGCTATAAACAAGTTCAGACCATAATTTTTAGGTAATCGTTATGCTTGTAGATCCTCCAGGTTCTAGGTTCTGAACTTGGAAGTTTTCCTAGAGAAACTTCCACGAACTATCGAACATCTCTATGAATTTCAGTTACTGAAATTACTAATTTCAGTTACTGAAATTACTAATTTCAGTTACTGAAATTACTGGAGAGATCTAAGTATCAGACACTGATCGGTCTACGTACCGATCAGGTTAGCCTGGCACGCAGAGCCCGCTACTGATCACTTTCTGATCGGTCTACAGACCGATCAGGGAGTTCCCTGATCGGTCCAGAGACCGATCAGATCAATCCGGTACGCAAGGCCACTGATCATTCTCTGATCGGTCTACTGATCGATCAGGAAGTTCCCTGATCGGTCCAGGGACCGATCAGCGAGTACTGATCGTCTCCTGATCGGTCTATAGACCGATCAGGATGTTCCTGGATCGGTCCATGGACCGATCAAGAGGCTCCTGATACCTCCTGATCGGATAGCCGTCCGATCATTTCATCAACTGTACACCCATCAGAAAACCCTTAAAACTTCCCTATCCTTTCTTTTCCCTCTTCATGCGGAAGCCCTAGCCGACTCTTCCCTACACCTCACCTCTTCTCTTCTCTTTGCACGCCGGAACCCTAGCCAAAGCTCTAGCCAAAACTTCAATGGCACCAAGGTAACTCCTTACTTCTCTAGAACTTGGCATTTCGGTCTCATTTCTCACCATATCTGTGGTTTTTGTTTCGGGTGGCTCCGGTGCTCACTTACTTGCCCCATTATATCATTTTGTTAACTCTTAGAAAGAAACCAGTGGGTGAGGGGACCTCTAAGTCACCTGAGAAGTCGAAGTCTAAGGCTCCTTCCCGACCTCAACCATCTGTTTCCGGGAGATTCCCGAACCACAATTTTGAGGAAGCCTTTAGACAAAGAACCTTTAAATTACTCCCTTGTAGGTCTGTAGATCGTAAATTCATGGACAAATTTTGTCCAACTGTGTCTGAAATCATTGCCTACTACAAACTTGACTCACTTGTCTACTTAGAACGGGATATCAACTATGACTTGGTCTCTAAGTTTTATAACAACCTTCATCAGACTAATGATGTAAGTTATAAAACAAGAGTTGCTAAGCGGACTCTTGATTTCAGTTTCTCATCCTTCTTTGACTACCTCGATTGTCGGAGGTGTTCTGGTAATGTCTTTTCGATATTTCCTGATTTACCAGATCCTTTACCTCCACCCTTTGATATCTCATCTGACGATATTTATGAGTACTTCTTCAGACATCCTAGACCAGGTGGCCTTGATGAGGTAGATGTTGACTTTCCTACTTTTGCAGCCTTGAGATTATCTCCTCAAGACTACATTCTTTTTAAAATTGTCACAAACTGCCTTCTGCCTATCACATCTAAACCATTGTCTAAGATCCGACCATATCATTGCCTGATGCTTTATGGATTGCGTCGGCGTCTCGACTTTGACATCATATCTAGCATCTACTCTTCGATCATCTCCTATAGTGAGCCGAGCGGCTACACTGTTTATATGCCTTATGGGCATATAATTACAGATTGGCTCGAGACCCTTCAGATTGATGTCTCTAAGGGTAGAATAGTCAAGATGGTCAGACAGGATTACAGACTTGGGAAGCGGGCATTTTCCAAGTCTGGAATCATAGGACAAAATGGGGATGTTTGGTGGAAGGATGGGAGAGCTCTAGGTGAGTTACCACGGGGACCTCCACGACAGGTTGCAGCTGCTCCTGTTGCTGCTCCTCCTGCTGCTGACGATGGAGAGGCCGATCCTGATCTGCGCTGGCAGATCGCCGAGCTGGAGAGTCGCTTTGATCGGCACGATGAGCTGCTGGTTGCTGAGCTTCACGGGCTGCGCGTCCGGATTGACCAGCGCTACGATGATTTACGCAGTCAGCAGCTGGCGACACATCAGGTGATTATGGATTGGATGGCCAGATACCCACCTCCGCAGGATTTCCCGGGCTATCCATCCTCGAGCAGCGGCATGCCACCTCAGGGACCCATTCCTCCCGTTGATGATGCTGATGCTCCTCATGATGAGGAGGCTGATTGATATACATTATTCTATGATGTCATTTTGGCTGTCTATGTTTTGGATGTTGGTTGTTGGATATGTATGTCTGTCCTGGATACTTACTGATTTCTTCTATTTATGCTGTTTATTTTCTTTCTTTATGTTTCACTCCTTATTGGTTTTTAATATGCTGTTCATAAGCCATGTCTTGTATGTCTCTTATTTCTTTATCACTGTCTTATAATACATTTAGAGGGTGTCCTAGGTGAATTAAGAAAAAGACAGTATGGGTTAAGGGGGAGTTTTTTTAAAGTTTTCTTACCTAATTCGCACCTTTTCGGTGTTTGACAAAGGGGGAGAGAATAACTAAGTTTAGAGATAAATGAAAGTTTGGCTTTAGGGGAGGACGTTGATTCCCCTAAGTTTAGAGATAAATGAAAGTTTGGCTTTAGGGGGAGAACCTTGATTCCCCTATCCTTACATGGTGTTGTATCTGTCTTAGGGGGAGGATCTTGATTCCCTTAAAATTAGGGAAATATGGAAATATGAACATTTCTGATCTAAACTTAAATCGTGTTGTCAAACAATAAAAAGGGGGAGATTGTTGATACAGTCTGACCTGGCTGTTGTTTTGATGTTGACACTGATTTAAGTTTGTATCAGATATTAATTAAACTGAGACTGATTGATGATCAAGGATGATCATGACGAGAGGAAAATTCCAAGTACAGATACTTGGCACCCAAAGTCAGAGAGGGCTCGGCAGCTCGTTCTCCGGACTAGGTCAAAGAGGGCTCGGTAGCTCGTTCTCTAGATCGGACGAAGTCGGAGAGGGCTCGGCAGCTCGTTCTCCGGACTAGGTCAGAGAGGGCTCGGTAGCTCGTTCTCCGGACTAGGTCAGAGAGGGCTCGGTAGCTCGTTCTCCGGACTAGGTCAGAGAGGGCTCGGTAGCTCGTTCTCTGAACCGGACAAAGTCGGAGAGGGCTCGGCAGCTCGTTCTCCGGACTAGGTCAGAGAGGGCTTGGTAGCTCGTTCTCTGGACCAGGAAGACGTTAGGGTTTAGGGCTGGGAGGCTCTAAAACTAACACAGGGACATTGGATCGGTCTGTTGACCGATCCAGTGATACTTCGGTTGACTGGATCGGTCGACAGACCGATCCAGTGATACCTCAAGTGAACTGATCGGTCTCGTGACCGATCAGTGACCACACAGAAAGTCTCTGTGGGTTATCTGATCGGTCTGGGGACCGATCAGTAACCACACAGAAGCATTCTGTGGGTTATCTGATCGGTCTACAGACCGATCAGAAAGAAGCGATCAGAAAGACGCTGGGACTCAAAGCGATAGGGGGATCGGTCTGTGGACCGATCCACCCATAGGCTGATAGTTACAGGTTGCAGGTATCGTGCCATTGGTTAATTTCAAATGAAGTTCCATCAGAAGAATAAGAACAAGTGCCCTTTATGCTGTAGTTCACTGCAAGTGATGCAATTCGGGCTTCAACGTTCACTGGCCGCGATCAGTTGGACTCTTGCTCATTGGTTCGAGCTCAGAGACACCAGTGAAGACCATGGATGGTATTGGTGTGAGTTCAGAGAACCAGATGAGAAGGAAGAGTGATTGGCGACGCCTGAGTTGGTTGCAGCGATTCGACACAGGTGACAGTGATTCGGGACAGTGAGAAAGCATAATAAGAAGGAGGAAGAAGAGAGGTTTGCTAAGGTTCTGAAAAAACTCTCTGTCGATCAAGAGGCTGTGTTCCTTCTGTCTTTGCATGCGTTTTGCTTGGTGGCTGTAAGTTTCATTTGTTTATTCCGTTAGCCACAAAACTCTGTAAGTCATTGTGCTTTGTTTTCAAATCTATTCTGTGACTTTTGTGGAGAGGTTACTCCACCGAGAAGGAGAAACACTTAGCCGAATTTTGTCCGGGGTATGATCTACCGAAAGATCAAGGGATCATCCACCTTACGGACACGCCGAGGAGTAGGGGCAAGTTATCCCCGAACCTCGTACATCGTTTTGTTAGTGGTGGTTTGTTCTTTTCCTTGCATCAGTTTTCATTTTACTTATTTCCGCTGTGCTAACAAACTCTTGTGAGGAAATTAATTGGATTTTTAAAGGAGGCTATTCACACCCCCCTCTCTAGTCATCCGAAGGTCCTAACAGTGGTGAGTCAAGTTTTTGTGTGTGTTGGATTTTCAAAATAATCTGATACCAATTTATTTAGTATCAGAGCCAAGTTGGCGATACTTGTTTGTTTTTCGTGTTTCGGATTTTCGAGATTTATCTGATACCAATTGATTGGTATCAGAGTGGGTTAAGATACCTGCTTTTAGTGTTCTGGATTAGGATTAGCCCAAGTTTGCAAGTAAACTTGGGTATTTATTTTCAGATTTGTAGGGTTTCCGTCAATTTTCTTGTCCAGAATTTTTAGGTAAAATGGGGACTGGACAGCGACGGAATATCTCCAGACGGCAAATAGGTATAAAGGTAATTTTATAATTTTTATACTTGTAGTGATTTTTGTGTTATATCTTAACAGATATGAGGAGATCTACACGAGTAGCTGCGAGACGTGGTGCTAGACGGCCACGTAAGAGGACTTTGGAATCTCTGGCAACAGACTCGCCAGAGATCCCTACTGGTTTGAGCATGTCGATCAGGGTCACACTCAAGATACTGCGGGTGCGTCGGGCTCTCAGACCCCGATGGCTCCTTTAGAGGTACCTACCTCGGCTGCACCCGTTTTACCCACCCCTACCATATTTACGGTACCACCAGGGGTACTACCGGCATACCCCACACCTGCTCCGGTCGAGCCTACAGCATACCAGGCACCACCGCCACCTAGACCTACCGTGTACCCGGCACCAGCGGCACCCGTGCCCCTAGTGCCTACAGTGTACACAACACCCGCACCAACGGTACCGGTTGCTCCATTTCCGGTACCACCACCTACCATACCTCCAACCGTGGCCACCCATATTGACCCTACAGAACCACCAGTGGTATATGCCCCAATTTATGCAACAGCACCGGGAGTACCTCCCCCGGTATATCTAGCGGTACTTCCTGTAGCACCAGCTCCAGGGATTCCGCCAGTTCCCGTGTTGATCCCTACCCATCTCACAGATATTTTTGCGGCACGAGCCTGGATCCCAACATTGGCAGAGTCGATGAAGCGTCGATTCACACTATTCCATGGAGAGACCGATCCGAGTGTGGCCCAGTCTTGGATAAATACTATGGAGCAGACCCATTCCAAGTTAAATTTTGATACCAACATTTAATTCACTGAGCATGGTAGGCCAGAGGATGGCCTATTAGCTCAGTTGGTTAGAGCGTTGTGCATTTATGAGGGAGATTGGTAGACTACCTACTTTTAGACCGCAGCGATTGATCATTTCTCTACCGTCCAGTGATGCTTTGGACTTCACTCAGGAGGTCAAAGGTTGCCCATTAGACTTTGGCAACAAGATACTTACGGTAGATCTTTTAGTACTGGAAATGGTTGAGTTTGATATTATTCTTGGCATGGACTGTTTGTTAGCATATCATGCCACTGTTGATTGCCAGACGAGGGTGGTCACATTCCGGCCTCGGAACCAACCCTCGTGGGATTTCACTGGCATCAGAGACGACGACATATCGATCATTTCGACGATTCAGACTCAGAAGTTGTTGTGACATAGCTGTCAGGGTTTTCTTTTATCCTTGATTCATACTGAAGACAACAGTAGTTCTCAACTCTCCAACGTTCCAGTAGTCCAAGAGTATCTGGATGTATTTCCAGAGGAGTTACCAGGTTTGCCTCCCAGAAGGTAAGTGGAGTTTGCTATTGAGTTGATTCCGAGAACCGCGTCGACATCGAAAGCTACTTATCGTATGGCGCCAAAAGAGTTGAACGAACTGAAGGTTCAACTCCAGGAGCTTTTAGACCGGGGATTTATACGCCCTAATGCTTCTCCATGGGGTTCTCCGGTATTATTTGTCAAGAAAAAAGATAGTACTATGAGGTTGTGCATAGACTACAGACAGCTGAATGCGGTGACCGTCAGAAATAAATACCCCTTACCATGGATCGAGGATTTATTTGATCAGCTCAGAGGTACTTCAGTGTATTCTAAGATTGATCTGCTATCCGAATATCATCAGATGAGAGTCATATAATCTGATATTCAGAAGACAGCATTCCGTACCAGATACGGCCATTATGAGTTTTTGGTAATGTCATTTGGGCTTACCAATGCTCCAACGGTGTTTATGGATTTGATGAACCGCGTCTTCTTGGAATATCTTGATCAGTTTGTTATTGTTTTCATCGTTGACATATTGGTCTACTCACGTTACGAGGTGGAACATGCGCAGCATCTTTGCACAGTCTTGGAGACTCTTTGACGACATCAGCTATACGCGAAGTTCAGCAAGTGTGCCTTCTGGCTATCTTCAGTCGGTTTTCTGGGTCACGTGGTTTCTAGCCGAGGTATTTCAGTAGACCCTCAGAAGATCGAGGCTGCCACCAGTTGGGAGCAGCCGAAATCAGTACAGGAGATCCGTAGTTTTCTGGGACTAGCTGGATATTACAGACGATTCGTCAAGGGTTTCTCCCGAATTGATATGCCACTGACACGTCTGACCAGGAAAGGCGTGAAATTCACTTGGACAGAAGATTGCGAGAGCAGCTTCCAGGTGCTGAAGCAGAGATTAGTGTCAGCTCCAGTTTTGGTTTTGCCCACTGGAGAAGACGGATTCGTGCTCTACACCGACGCTTCTCTTCAGGGTTTGGGCACTGTCCTGATGCAGCATGGCAGAGTAGTCTCCTATGCTTCTCGTCAGTTGAAGGAGCATGAGAAGAACTACCCAGTACATGATTTGGAGCTAGCCGCCATCATCTTTGCTTTGAAGAATTGGCGACATCATTTTTATGACATTACCTTTGAGATTCTTACGGATCATAAGAGTCTCAAATATATTTTCACCCAAAAGGAACTTAATCTCTGATAGAGGATTTTCCTGCGTCGTCAAGTGGGAGCGAGATGTCAGTCTTGATGATCATCCATACCTCGAACTAAGTTTAGACGTAGGATTCCATTCGGCCCTTCCAGTAGCCGAAGTCTTCCCTAGAGAAGAGAGGTGGTCGAGCTATGCTCTAGCCTTCTTGATGGACCATTATAGAAACAAAAATCTTGCACATAAAAAAATAGAGAACTTGTTCCAAGACTTAGTCTTAGATTAGTAGTGCCGGATTAAAAAATTAAAACACGAACTCGAGTGGTGTTGCACCAGCTTTGAGCAAAAATTTTGATTACGAAAAAAAACTAGATCCAAAGTCGGCAATTCTACCGATTTCGATCGACCCCGAAAAACTAAAAATTACCACGAAAAAAATTTACTTGAATGGTGGTTGCACCAATTCGAAGCAATCCCATTTTGATACCAATTGTTGGATCGAAAGCGCTCGAGGGGGGTGAATAGCGCTCGTGGTTATTTCGTTTGTTTCTAAAAACTATCAAGTAAATACACAGCGGAAAAGTAATAAACACAGAAGCAACGCTAACACTGTTTCTTTTACTTGGTTCGGAGCCTGTGGTGACTCCTACTCCAAGGCCCACGATTGTTGATCGCTTTCGTTGGGCAATCACTATAAGTTCATAAATCCTTTACAAGTATGCAATTACAAGTACAAGTATTGAACTGGAAAGATTATACCGACAATACAAAAGATGATGGAAGTAGTCGTCGAATGTTGGAACAGCAGAGCATTGTTGAGGCGTTTGGAGCAGCACACTAGAGCACAAGTTGTTCTATTTTCGGTTGTCTTTGAAGTGTTGCCCGAGGCTCCTTTTTATAGCCTCTTTAGATCTGATCTAGATCCTCGAAACTCGGGATCAGGTTTGACCTGAAGCGGTTCGGTTGACCGATCCCCATGTTCGGTCGACCGATCAGATGATCTCCTCCTCATCTGATCCAATCACCCCGCTTCGATCAGGTCAACTCATATCCTTGGTTTGGTCGACCGATCCCCATGTTCGGTCGACCGATCAGATGATCTCCTCCTCATCCGATCCAATCACCCCGCTTCGATCAGGTCAACTCATATCCTTGGTTTGGTCGACCGATCCCCGGGTTCGGTCGATCGATCCCTCGATCAAATCGTTCTGCAATCTGGAAATCTAATCCGGTTGTACTAGGTTTCAATCGACCGATCTAGTCGTTCGATCGACCGATCTGGCCGTTCGGTCGACCGATCCCTCGATTGAACCCGGTCTGTAATCTGGAAATCTGATCCGGTTGTACTGGGGTTCGGTCGACCAATCTGGCTGTTCGGTTGACCGATCAAGGCTAAGTCTGACCCTGTAGAATCGTTAGTTCCCTGCAAAATAGAGTTAGACAAGTAGCAAATAATATCAAACAAATAAGTTGACAGCCTTTGGACGTTCTGACTTCGGATTTCCTCTGGAAACCTTAAGTCGAACCGACGTCTACTATTCCCTCATCGGGGAACGCGTCCTCACCTACTCCACTCAGGAGAGTATAACTATTGTCAGTTAATCCTTTAGACCAACTAGATTTTTGCTTAGCGCCCGAAGCTTCCGGTCTTCATGTTGGACGTCCGCTCCATGACCCGCCCAGACTTCCACCCGGTTTGTGACACCAAGATTTCAACCTCGGGTTACCACCCCCTAAGATTTTGCCCGAAGCTCTCGACCCACCAAGACTTTCCGCCTAGGGTTACCACCCCCTAGGACCTAGGGTTACCTCCCCCTAACCGCAGCTAGGACTTTTGCCTAAGTACACTTAGGACTTTCCTGCAAACTCATTCACACATATTAGATAACAAATAACCTTAACTTTGAACCCTTTGCCATTATCAAAACTTAGGTTTGATCGTCGGATGCTATCTACACCAACACATGTCATTTATTATACATGTATATGTTGTCGGTTATATTGCTCAAGTATTACGAGCAGATCTGTTGTTGATCCTCGGTGAGTTTACTGATTATTATACGGTGTGTCGATTCTAGATTTGGTATATGCATTTATTATGTCATTTACGATCTTGACCTTATATATATGTTCCAGATTGGGTTGGTTCATTTTCTATGACATTATAATCATGATATTATGTGTTGGATCCAGATTAAGTATGTACATTCATTATGTCAGTTTATGATCATGTTCTTATTGCCCTGATGAGACTGTATACTTTGATCTCCATGTTTTATATAGACCATGCATTATCTTATCTATTACCCACTGAGTGACCTGCATTCACCACCACATTTCTATGTTGTCTTTTCCTCAGGTAGCAGGTAGTGATTATGGAGTCTCTTGGAGTATCTTGTCTGCCAGACCCATGTCACATCAGAAGACAGTCTTTACTTCGTTCCTATTTTCTTACATGTTTTCTTTATGTTATTGGTATTGTATTGGTGTTTAACAATATGGCTCTGTTATTGTTTTGGTATTTTGTTGAGTTTAAGTCGTACTGGTACGCATTGTATTTTTTTGGTTTGTATGGAATTTCCTTTCGTTTTTCGCTGTATTTTTAGTATAGTCGTGTGGACTGTTTATTATACAACTAAGTGGTTGTGATTATTTTGTTCTAGCCGAGTGGGATGTGTATATAACTGCATGGTTGTGTATGTTCCGGTCGTGTAGGCTGATGATTATAGCTTATGAGTAGTCTTGTGGTTGTATTTATAATTCATATTATCACAGTTACAGGGGATATGTTGTCCGTTTGCTGGGTAGAGACTCCTCTAGGATGTGGCATTTCCAATCTCAACCATTCAATCAAATTGTCTACTCACTGGTAATCGTTGGATTGGAAAGAAGAGAGTGTTGTTGGTTCATACGAAAAGGCGTACATCAACTGTCGCTTCGAAGAATGAGGTAGTGGGACACGTGGCGCTTACCCATGAATGGCCATTTATAATGGGCAAGACAACCACATCATTACGCTAAAAAATACCTTATCGCTATCAGGGACGCATTACTTGGCTTGCCAAAAGCCTGGCGAGCATCTTTCTAAGATAAAAGCTAGTCACAATATTTAAAGCGTGAGCAAGAACATAGTCGGACGGTCGAATCATAAGGATGTTCAACTGGTTGGACCTATAAGTGGGGCAATCGGGCAAAGATAAGACTCGAGTCTAGTCAGTCGGCTACAAGCCTCCTTCGACTAGACACGAAGGAGAGTCTACTAATACGGGGTATTACGAGCGGACCAAGATATGATGTGATAGTCAAAGTCAAGGTGAGGTGGCAACCAGCAGGCCACTCTCAACAGGACTTTGCTCCCCACCCAACACTGAGGCCTTTAGTACGAGGAAAATTGATCCAAGGATCGATCGAACCCAAGAGACGTAGTGCTCCATTTCTATGCTAAGACACCTATTATATATCTAATCGACCAATAGATGATCAAGTTTAAGGATAGTCGGTCTACTATGAAGCCAATCGTCAATAAAGTCGGTCAGGTTTACACAACCCAACACACTCGTCTCCTATATGTACAGAAGATAAATGTGTAATTCTCATTATAGATACGACCAAACTTCCGGATCTCAGATTATCATCTCAGGAATGAGTCTCCTAACATATGGACGATCAGTTAAAAGTGTCGATCGGATCTCTTGAGACTCGGCTCCCCATTCCTTAGAGGCAAGCATCCCAGCACATGGCCTGTCAATCATAGAATCGATTGGACATAGGGAACTTAGCTTCATATTGCTTCAATATCAAAGCTCCGACATTTCATAATATGTAGCCACGCAGTTGATAGGCCAGGCGACCCTATTATACTAGGTACTCTGCTTATGTATTACTCTGCCAATATATAACCAGTCGATTAAATATCCGATCGAGATATCTTCAGGGGATAACATTGTTAGAGAATCATAATAACCTATCAAAGAGTAACAACTATTCGTCAAAAAATATTCTTCTATTACAACATATGTATTCAATGGAATATTCTTACAAAGGTGACTATACAATTTCTATCATTATTGCAGAAGTTACATGAGACTATTCATATAGCAGAAGATTCCTCGAAGGATAACTATACAAATTCTAGATTGTACACCTTCCATTATTCGACATCTTCTTCTACCAAATATTCCCTATCACCTTGTTATTGTAGAGTTATGAGAGGCGATAAAAAAGCAGGAGTTCTCTCCAGGGGAGGTACGCTTTTATAGATTATTACACAACATTTCTCCTTACTATGCTCACTCAATTTTACTATAGTTCTTCTCCACTTTTCGCTTGGTCATCTACATACTTGAGCATCGGAGAGCCTACTCCAGGGACCCTCTTTCTTGGCTTTTACCCTAATATTCTGTGGGCTTGCTTTCCCATGTGAGCAAAGAGGACGGAAGCACTAAGAGCCCTTTTTTTGCCCTAGCTTATCATCTTTTTCTCCCATCCAAAGTCTTCTTCCGGGCAACCACATCGCCACCTATCTAGCGTGCCATCTCCTCCAGTTTCAAACAGGACCACTGAGCTAGTCACTTAAGATTAGTCATAGTAAGCAGAATACCTAGTGTCAATGAAAAAAATAATAGGATCTTCATAATAAATCTAAATCAATATGCCTCAGGCTAATTCCTAGCTATGACGTACCATGGAATTAATTTTCTCATATGGTAAGACAATCTTAGAATGTTGATTGCAGAGGGATGAGGCGTTCTTACTTTCGGATTTACTATAATGGTAGGTGGAAAATTTTAAAGGGTTGGACCGATCATTTTCAAGATTAATCAATTTAAAAAGCTAGATATATGAATTATAAAAAAAAAATGAATAGGATCTTCGTAACTAGTAGGGATGGAATTTTTTTTTAATTAGCATCAGGTGTCTAGCTTACACCCACTAATTCTGGGGATGACCGATACGGCCTCACGAAAGTTTCTAATCAACCATTAGGAAAAATCGAAAAGCACTCGTAGTGATAGTCCATCAGTTCAATATTCTTAGGTCAACTGCCCATTAAGGAAAATTTATCAATTAATTCACCCAAACTAAGACTCGATCCTTAGATGCCTGAAAAATTAAGAAGACGTCTTGCCACTACACCATTGTCCTAGGGGCTGGGATTGAGTTTTATGTTGAGGGAGAGGGAACGTGTCATTATCCCATTTGCCCTTCTCTCACCCTATTCCTATATCCCTACAACACTTATATTAGAAAATTAAAGGGGTCAGCCTCCGCCTAGCCCTTGGTAATGAGCATCCTATTTGTATATGATTGTGTACTGAAACATAGAATAGGCGAACAAGCTATGATGTGATTGTTGGAAATATTTTATTTTACAAATATTTCCTTATTAAGTGGCACATATTTGTTAAGATTTTATTTATACATAATCTTTTGTCTTAATTAAGAAGTCATATATTGTAAGATTTTAATGTGCATAATTAATTGAAATCTTACCTTAATATGCATATCATATCTTTTAATATAGTATGATTATCTCATCATGATTTGACATAATATTAAGAATTGACTCAATGATGGTAATAATCCCTATAAATAGTTGTCTTTAGGGTCCCTAAATATATACACCTTTCAAGAATAACAACACCATTTATAGAAGAGGCTTGGAGTGTTTAGAAGGCTCTAAAGCATTAAGCAACAAAAATAGTATTCAAGCATTCTTCAAATATCAATGGTTGAAAGTAATAATTGATTTATTTTTTCACATTCAGTTATCATGTTTATTTATAACTAAGCATATTTTCAAAGTTCTAACAGTTTGTATAGAGTAACTTTTACTTTTGCCTTGATATAATTTTCAATCAAGAAATTTTTTATTTTATGTAATTCTCTAATTTTTTAAATTAAAATAAAATAAAATTTAGAATTTGGAAATTTTACAGGTATGAAATTTGGATTTTTAAAAAAAAAATTATCCTTCCAAAATTATGAATATTAATTTTTTTTTAATAAATTTACATGTGATGTATGAATGATTGTGAATTATTTATTGATATACATATAAGATTTGCATGTATGAATTTGGAATTTGCAAAAATTATCCTTCCAAAATTATGAATATTGATTTTCTTAGAATAAATTTACATGTGATATCTCAATTATTGTAAACTTTTCTTGTTATGCATGTGATTTGATGTTACATTTGAAAAATTTACATGTAAATTAAGTTGAAAATGTTTAGCTTATGAAGATTCATTATTTGAATAATTAAGTTTAAATAACAATTATAAGGTGACATAAGAAGACATGATCTAAGGGAGTTATTCATAGACTAGTCTTGTTGATGCTCCCACTTTGGGCTAACACCTGGGCCACTAGTCTGCTTGGTAACATGGCTCTGTCTAAGGAGGTTGATTTTTAAAGAGGCCTTGCCCTACCAAATCTTTCTTAGGAGCACGCTTGGAAGGTGTTGATTGTGTTACTAAATTATTACTATATAAAAGTTTTTTAAAAAGTCCAAAGAGCCGTATACTTTTAAATAATTGAAGTTTGGCAACAGCACCCTTAATTATATAAAATTATACCTTAAGTGGATTAGAATCACATAATGAACATAAATTGTAATTAATTATATAACATAACAAATTTTACTCCAAAGGATCTTTGTTATATTATATGGTTAACTAGAATAAAATATCAAATTATATTTCCTTAATTTACTCACAGGAGTTAAAGAAAATATAATTAGATAGTTTTATTATAAAGTTATAGTAAAATTTAATTCAATTAAACTTTAGCCTACAAGCAAGTTTTATGTCACTAGCTTTTTTTTTTTCTAAATATGATTCACATTGGTAAACATGACATTTTCCTCAATTTTTTTTAATAAGCATGTATTTAATTTATGCAGCACAATCTTTAAATTTCACTACAAGAAAAAAACTAATAAACAATGCTTTTAAAGCGTTGTCTTTGTGCCTGAAAAAGCGTTGTTAAAGGCACTGTTATTAAAAGTCTGTTCAACGACAACGCTTTTAAAGCGTTGTCGTTTGTAGCAAAGACAACGCTTTTGCAACACTTTAAAAGAGTTGTGTATTTTTTGCGAAAACATCAGTATTGCAATGCTTTAAAAGTGTTGTTGTTTTTGGCAAAGACAACACTTGTGCAACGCTTTAAAAGCGTTGTCTTTTTAAAAATAAAAATAAAAATCTATTTACAAAATCATTTTTTTATATTTACAAAACTATTAATTTTCTTTTACCATATCCAGATTTGAATTTGACATATAAAATAGCATTAATTAGCTCAGCTAATGATTTCAAACTCGTACCAAATAATAGAATTCAATTACAAAGTATTAGTATTTACAGGAGAATTCAACTATACACAAAGACTAAATATTTCTGTTTCAAAGTAGTTAGTGACATTCAAATTTAAAACAAAAAAAAAAGCATAAAATAGCTAGCCGACCTCGAAGACAACGATCTGCATGCTTACTTCTACTAGATATATTGATCAAAATGGATTGATGGCTTGAGACTGGGACAAAACACCTACCACTGTGTATCTGTCACAGAAAACAATACCATCAGTATTATGCAAAAGAAATTTTTGGTGGTAATAGATTAAAATAAATGTCACAATTCACACCATACAATAACTTTTAAGAGAAAAAGAATTAAGCATAAAATAACGGGGAATAGAGCAAACGAAAAATACATGTGCTACTTTGTTTCCGCCATGGAAATATAGCAAAAAGAATAGCATAATTGGAGATGTTAGGAAAACCACTGTGAGACCTAAATACATAATTAGAGATGCAGTGCAAAAAGAACAACATATATTTCATTTGAGTTCTTACACATGAACTAAAGTCGAAATCAGCATATGTTCTGATTTCTTTGGTTTGCAGATAGGGGTGTCAAAAATGAACCTGACCCGACGACCCAACCCGAGTCGACCCGAAAAAAATCAGATTCGGGTTGGACATTTTCGGGTTCGGTTCGGGTTGGAGGGTTGGAGAGTAAAAAATTTTCGGGTTGGGTCGGGTCGGGTTCGGGTTGACCCGGGTTGACTTAAATATAGGGTTTTGTGGGTTTTTTAGGGTTAAATCAAATTTTATTTTAAAATTTTAGATGTTTTTATGTATATTTGTATGATAATGATGGAGTATTGAGATAAAAGTGAAGAATTATAGGGAAAATAGCCCAAAAAAGTCACTTTGAATCATATTTTCGGGTTATATGGGTCGGGTTGATCGGGTTGGTCGGGTTCGGGTTCGGGTTTAGGTGTTTTGGGTTGAACTCGGGTTCGGGTTGGGTTAAAAAAAAAACTCAACCCGACCCGACCCGACCCGACCCGACCCACCCGAATTGACACCCCTATTTGTAGAACTTGTAGCTTTATCAAACACAATTTGACTTGAAATTTTCCAATAGCAAATGTAGTTTTCCGGTGTACTAAACTATACATATAAAATATGGCTTTGATTCTAGAGTGCAAAGAAAGGATGGTCCTTCACTTATCGTCTAAAACTCAAACAGGTTGCTATATTTTTTGTTTCAATTGAGTCCTTAAACTTGCAATATATACTAAACAAGTCCATCCCATTGGTACACTTAAAACACAAGAAACAGGTTACTGACTGAGCATCTAATCACATCACGTCAACACCAGATTATCAACAGAATATAACAACTATGTAAATTCAACCATGAAGCATGGAAAGGAAAAGATGTGTATTTAGAGTTGCAATACATCTCACTATCATTGAAATAGTTCTCCATCCATTCATCTGAGGATGGATCCAAGACTTCATTACTGAAAAGAAATCTATCATCTATCACAAATTCTTTGATTAGAATAGCTGGAAATCCACATCTACTGCTAGAAAAATTCTTTCCGAGGTAAGAAAATTAAAACCTGAACACGTGAGATTCGACTGTAAATTTTATGTGCATATTTTTTCTGATGTCAAGTCCTCCCGAACCTAAAGTAAAAAAATCAAACGCACCAAGTGGATGCTTTAGCCTAATTTGAATAAAGTATTAAGATGAATCTAATTTATCTATCTGAAGAAACAGTCTTGGAACAAACTACTTCAGAGGACAAATGCTCATTGACGGCTGTGGCACCATCATCATCAGAAAAAAAAAATTAGAACACGACGCCTTTTCACTCTTGATGCCTCGTTTGCTTCCTCCACGCCCTTCTCGACCTCATCTGCTACCATTTATCTCACTTGAGATTTAGAAGGACTTGAAACAGTTAGAAGAGAAGGCAAAGTTGACAAACACACCTCCAAAATCCAATTCGTCTAAGTCGAAATCACCAAATCCTTAAAGTGGAGTTTGATTTCCCATCGTATCATCCCATAGAGGTAAAGCTGTGAATTTGAGAAATAGGTACTAAAACGTAAATTCCCTTGGGAAAAAAAAAAGAAGAAGAATTAGTTGTAGAAAACAAACCAAATTGGGAATATGTTGGCAGGCAACATTCTTCTTCTTGCTGCCATTGCCACATATCGCTCCTACAAATTCCACAGGACATTAGTACGGAGTTTTAAAAATTATTTTAACTGAGCACTCAAAATCTCAAGTTCTGGCAGATCATCAAACAACAAGCTGCTTCAATCAAAAATGGTAATGGATGCGATATCATCCATAATTGTGTTTCCTTGAATCGCGCCCGAAGGGCTCTCGGCTCGATCAAGGATGAGATCTAACTCGGGGAAGAAAGCACGAACGGATCGGCCTTGCTCGCCTTGCGTGGTGGCAGAGCGAGCGACGAGGAAGCAAAGAGACGACCCGTTTCCTTGTTCCTTTCATACACTCTGCGATTCTCCATCCTCCGTACCGCTTTCCGCCTTCGCAAACCCTAACAAAAAAAAGATGAAACTAGGATGAATCGGCTTAAACAAATCCCCCAGGCCGTCAATGACAATTTTCTCCGACAAACTAGAGCAAGACAAAGACCGAGCTGCAAATATCGATCTTCCAAAGAGGAGGCCAAGTGCGGAGGGCGGCGATCCAAGAGCGGAGTGATTAGGGCATTTGCTATTTGACGAAGAGGTGAAGGAATTCAGAGGAGAGGAGCTAGGTTCGCAGAGAGGAGTTTGCCGGAGAGGGGTTTGCTGGAGAGGACGTGAGAGGAGGAGTTGGAAGGAGAGGGCGTGAGAGGGGCTCGGGAAGATAGGCATGAGATGAGGAGTTGTGAGAGGGGTTCGGGAAGATAAGCATGAGATGAGGAGTTGTGAGAGGGGTTCGGGAAGATAAGCATGAGATGAGGAGTTGTGAGAGTGAAACCTAAGGGTACTTGATCCAACGGTTTGTATTATCCCAGATTTAGATGAGGGTTTAACAATACACAACGCTTTTTAAAAATCGTTGTCGTAGACATTAAAAAATGCTAATAGACAACGCTTTTCAAAAAGCGTTGTGTTTGACCTATAAAAATCACTAATAGACAATGGTTTTTAAAAAAGCGTTGTCTATTAGTAAGAAAATAAAGAAATAGACAACGCTTTTCACTAAAAGCGTTGTTAAAAAGAAAAAGACAACGTTTTTTTTAAAAAACGTTGCCTTTTAAGTGTTGTAAAATCTCAATTTTCTTGTAGTGTTTCTCTAATATGCATTGTGGCATCCCCAAACTTAAAGGTAATAACTATAAAATCTGGAAGGAAAGGGTTCTCCTTCATTTAGGATGGTTGGACATTGACTATGTCATAAGGAAAGACAGCTCACTTGTTATTAATGAAATTAGCATTCCTGATGAGATTGACCTTTATGAAAAATGGGAGCGATCTAATCATCTCTACGTAATGTTCATAAAGACCAAAATCTCTATTGGTATTCGTGATTTGATTGAGGAGCATGGAAAAGTCAAGGATCTACTTAAGGCAATTGATGAACAATTTAAAACTTCTGACATCATTAAGGCTCACCAGCATAAAAGGTGTGCAAGAGCACATCATGAAAGGTAGATCCTCTACCTTAGCGGCCCCCTAGTGCTAGCCCCACGGATATGGAGGGAGGTTCATGCAGGTACACAGGCCATAGGCGCATGACGGGATAAACCCCAGGTCGTCAGTTCCTGAGAATCGACCCCTGACCATTACGCCAGAGATATCATGCACCCACCGTCTGCGCTACGCCCTGGGGGCAAGAGCGCATCATGAAGATAAGGGATATAGTGGCTCGATTAAAGACACTTGAGGGAGAAATATATGAAACTTTCCTTATGCACTACATCTTATGCACTCTTCCTCATCAATATGGTCCTTTCAAAATCTCCTAGAATACGCATAAAGATAAGTGGTCAATCAATGAGTTAATGATTATGTGTGTACAAAAGGAAGGAAGGTTGTTGATGAAAATAAGTGATAATATTCTTATGATTGCACAAGGGAGGCCACAAAAATAAGCCATAGTTAAGGGAAAAGGGAAAGGGAAGATTTCATCCCAACCTGACATCAAGAAGGAATCCAAGTGTTTCTTTTATAAAAAGAAGGGGCACATGAAGAAGATTGTACCAAATTTAAGGATTAGTTTGAAAAGAAAGGTATTTCTATCTCATTTGTCTGTTATGAATCTAATATGGTTAGTACAATTTATAATACTTAGTGGATTGATTATGGTTCTACAATTCATATCACAAATATCTTGCAGGATATGCAAAGCTTAAGGAACCCAGTAAGGAGTGAGCAGAGGATTTATTCTGGAAATAAGATATGCTCACATGTGGCGGCAATTGAAACATATGTTTTAATTATAAATAGTGGTTTTGTTTTAAAGTTACAAAAAATATTTTATATTCCTAATTTTGTAAAATATATATATATATTTCAAAGCTGGTACTATTTGAATACTCTTTTAAAATTTTAAATAACTTTGTGAATTTATTTTATAAATCTAATCTTGTTGGAAATGGTACAATTATTGATGACCTTTATTCCATATCTTTGCAAAATAATAGCAATATCACTATACATGTTCGAGTGGATATTAAAAGATGTGTTATAAATGAGGATTTCTCTACTTTGTAGCACCATAGATTGGGACATATTTCCATATAGAGGATTAAAAGATTAGTAAATGATGGAGTACTTGGTACTTTAGATGTTGCTAATTTTGAGACTTGTGTGGATTGCATTAAGGGAAAACATACTAACAAATCCAAATAGGGTGCCAAGAGGAGTACTGAAATATTGGAGATCATACATTTAGATATATGTTGTCTAAATATGGATATGCATGATTCAAAATACTTCATCTCTTTCATTGATGATTACTCATGATATATGTATATCTACCTGCTTGATAATAATAGTGAAGCATTAAGTGCCTTTAAGATATTTAAGATGGAGGTAGAAAAATAATGTGAGAAAACAAATTAAGATTGTGAGAACAAATACAAGTGGAGAAAATTATGGTAGATACACTAAGAGTGGACAAGCACTTGGTCCATTTGTGAAGTTTCTTCAAGAAAATATGATTGTTGCCCAATACACCATGCTTGGTTCACAAGATAAGAATGGTGTGGCTAAAAGAAGAAACCAAACTTTGATTGATATGGTTAAGAGTATGTGCAGCTACTCCAAACTTCCTAAATCATTGTGAACTGAAGCTCTTAAAATGACAATATATATATTAAGTCGAGTTCTAACAAAGGTTGTTTCAAAGACGTCATTTGAGTTATGGAAAGGTTGGAAACTGATTTTACTACATATATGCATTTGAGGATGTCTGTCTGAAAAAGAGTTTATAACTCACAAGAAAAGAAACTTGACCCAAGGACTATAAGTGGATATTTCATTGGATATACCGAAAAGTCCAAAGGATATAGATTTTATTGTCCATCTCACAGCATTAGAATTGTGGAATCAAGAAATACAAAATTTCTTAAGAATGACTTGACTAGTAGGAGTGATCATTCTCAAGACATAGCTTTTGAGAAAGATCACATTAATGATTAACCACTTTGTTCAAGTTATGGACGGACTGTCATTCACACCCCTCAAGCACAAATGAGTGTTAGACAACCAATTGAGGAGATTCCATAAAATATTGATGAAAATCTAGTCGATCAAATTGTTAATGAGGAACAACAAGCAATTGTTCAATCGATTGAACAACAAGTTCCTCAAGAGAATAACTTAAGAAGATCTACTAGAATAAGGAAATTAGCAATACCTAGTGACCATGTTGTGTATCTACAAGAATCATATTTTAATGTTGGAGCCGAAAATGACCTTGAAACATTTTCATAAGCCATAAATTGTAGTGAATCAAAATTTTGGTATGATGCTATGAAAGAAGAATTGAATTCTATGGAGTCTGGGATCTTATCGAGTTGCCCGATAATGCAAAAATCATAGGATGTAAATGGGTCTTCAAAACAAAGGACTCATTGGGCTACATTGAGAGATATAAAGCAAGACTCGTGGCTAAAGGATTCACTCAAAGGGAAGGAATCGACTACAAAGAGACATTTTCTCCTATCTCTAAGAAAGATTTATCTTAGAGATTTATTTCGCGTTATTATGGCATTGGTTGCACAATTTGACTTAGAATTGCAACAAATGGATGTAAAAACTGTTTATTAATGGATACTAAAAGGAAGAAGTTTATATGAAAGAATCAGAAGGTTTTTTCTCTAGTAATGGTTAACACTTGGTATGCAAACTCAAAAAATCCATATATGAATTGAAACAAGTTTCCCATCAATGGTATTTGAAATTTCATGATGTCATCTCTTCATTTGGTTTCTTGGAGAATATCATGAATCAATGTATATACTAGAAAGTCAATGGGACCAAGATTTTTTCCTTATTCTCTATGTAGATGATATTTTACTTGCAACTAGGGATGAGCATTCGGTTAATTTGGTATTAATTTTATATAAATTCTTTTTATTATTTTTTAAACAAATTCAGTTAATTCGGTGTTAACCAAAATAACTTATTTTTAATTTGATTTGGTTAATTCGATTTTAGTAAAACTTTGATTTGATTCGATTAGCCAATATTAAATTGATTTTTGATTAATTCAGTTAATTTATAGATCAAATTAACTGAATGCTCACTTGGGACCAATGATGAGGGTTTACTATATGAGGTTAAATAATTTCTCTCTAAGAATTTTGATATGAAAGATATGAGTGATGTTTCTTATGTCATTGGCATTAAGATACACAGAGACAGATTTCAAGAAATATTAAGCATGTCTCAAGAAACCTATATCAATAAAGTTTTAGAGAGATTTTGGATAAAAAATTGTTCACCAAATATAGCTCCCATTGTAAAAGGTGACAATGTCTAAAAAATGACTTTGAAATAGAATAAATAAAAAACATTCCTTATGCTTCTGCTGTTGGAAGCTTGATGTATGCTCAAGTCTAGACTAGACCTAACATTGTATTTGTTGTTGATATGTTGGGAAGATATCAGAGTAATCCTGGTATAAACCACTGGAAAGCTGCAAAGAAAATAATGTGATACCTTCAAGAGACCAAAGACTACATGCTTGTATTTAGACGAGCTGAGAATTTAGAAGTGATTGGCTACTCTGATTCAAACTACACTGGTTGCATTGATTCACGAAAAGCAGACATTGACTGCCACTTCCACTATGGAGGCTAAGTTCGTATCTTGTTTTTAGGTGACCTCGCATGGTGTATGGATGAAGAGTTTCATTTCGGGTTTAGAATTGTGGATTCTATTTCTAAGACATTGAGGATATATTGTAACAATTCAGTTAATGTCTTTATGGCTAAGAACAATAAAAGTAGGAGTCAAACTAAACATATTGACATTAAGTATCTAGCCATAAAAGAGCGTGTTAAAAATAAGACAGTGGTTATTGAACACATTAGCATTGAATTGATGATTATTGATCTTTTAACTAAAGGCATGCCATCGTTGAAATTTAGGGATCAAGTAGAGAGGATGGGACCTGGTTCCCTTATGTAATTTTTGTTGTTAGAATAATTTGGTTATCAATGAAACTCAATTATGATTTTTTATATATATATATTTGTATACACATTAATTAATTTGAGAAATATTACTAAAGTTGAACCTTGAATAAACATAAGATTTATTCATTAAGATATATTGGTTGGGAAGTATGATACAATGTAATACATGGAAGATAATATTCGCGTTTAGAGGACCTATCATCATGATTTATGTGTCGTATACACTCATTTAGTAAATGATGAGATACATATATATCAAGTGGGAGAATACTAGAAATATTTTATTTTATAAACCTTTCCTATGACACATATTTGTTAAGATTTTATTTATGCATAATTTTTTGTTTTAATTAAGAGGTCATATATTGTAAGATTTAAATATGCATAATTAATTGAAATCTTACCTTAATATGCATATCATATCTTTCAATATGATATTATTATCTCCTCATGATTTGTAATTGACTCAATAATGATAATGAGTCCCTATAAATAATGACATCTCGTACCACGGTAAACCGGCACCATCCATATAGGAAACCTATCCTCTATACCTATCCTCTATACCTCTATAGTAAACCGTTCCTCGTACCGCAGAGAAGGATACATCAGGAAAGCAGTTCAGGCTCTATCTCGTACCAACGTAAACCGAACCGTTACTATATAGGCTCCTACGTAAACCCTTCCCATATAGGAGTTCAGGATATATCGACTACCAACGGAAACGACCTTTAGGATCCTTAAACATACACACCTTTCAAAAATAACAACATCATTTGTAGAAGAAGTTTGAAATACTTAGAAAGCTCTAAAGTATTAAGCAATAAAAATGATGTTCAAGTGTTCTTCAAATATTAATGACTGAAGATAACAATTAATTTATTTTTCTGCAATCAATTATCATATTTATTTGGAATGATTTAAAAGTTCTAACCGTGATCCTTTCTCCAAAGAGGAAGGGTTCAAATATTTATTCAAATATATATAATCTATATTATTCGTAATATATTAAAAATAAAAAACACTATCAATTTTATAAATCGAATATTTTTTATAAAATTGTAAAAACAATGACATTGTTGATGGAAATATGAAACTTTATAAAAGCGAAAATGTTCTAGAGGAGAGGCTCCTCTTAGGCATTTCTTAGAACACACCGAAGTGTAATCCGAGCCGTCCCCATGGGTTAGCGATATTGGTGCTCGAGTGGCAAATTTGTTGAATTGTGCATAGGTTGATTCCCAAGAGTTATATCGCCCTGGAGTATGCCCTTTCACTCTGGTGTCAATTATGAATCGAGATTTATCTGTCTGTATTGAGCTATTTATAGGGGTGTAATCGAATCGAATCGAATTCTTAAATATTTGAGCTTGGCTCGTTTATAATCGAGCCGAGCTCGAGCTTTATTTAACGAATATATTCATGACTCACGAGCTTATTCGAGTTTTTATTGAACATAAACGAGCTTAATATATATAAATTATAAATTTAAATATTCATTAAAAATTAAATTATATATTTAGAGAAATTTATAATATTCTTATTAAAATTTATAATTTTATTCTAATAAATAAATTTAATATATTTATCTATATTTTTCATAAGTAGAGTGTAAAATTTATAAATTTAATATCAAAATTATTATTTTTTAAAATTTAAAAGTTGATTCATGAACTTAACGTGTTCACGAGCTAACGAACCTGAGTATTTCGAAGCTTGAGCTTGATTTGTTTATCTTAACGAATCTTATTAAACGAGCTCAAACGAACTTTTATCGAATCGAACTTCGAATAGTTCACGAGCGACTTGGTCCATTTACACCCCTAATTGTTTAATATGAATGTCTGAATTGAGCCGTTTAGGATACTGATCAAGTAAATACAGACGTAGTACAGTTAATACTTGGATGATCATCGCCCTAGGTTATGTCCTCCCAATAATATTGAACCGGCAATATCATCTTTTACTGAATTGAGTATCTCCAACATCACACTGACAGTGTAACTGGAGCTGCTTGTTACTCCAACACAACATGATCTACACGTAGAGATTCCTCTTAGGCATTTCTTAGAACACACCAAAGCCATTATATCTACGAACTCACAGCAACCAAATCGACACGTACCTCTAAGCGGGCCATCATCGCAGTCAGCAGAGAAACACTCTTTAAAGGTATATGTTCTTGTTCGGTCACCCTCCAAGCAGATAACTTATCACTACACTGCCCATCCATGTCAGCAAAGGCCAAGTCTTTAACGAAATTGGTTGAATCCAATAAAATACTGAGGAAAAAAAAGCGTAATAGCACAATAGACTGTTAATATGATCACAATCTATCACAACTATGAAGTCTTAAAATTTAAAAAAGTTCTTTCGAGTTCAAAATTAATAATTAGCAACCAGCATTCAGAGCAACACAGCAAAGAGGTGCACATCAAACAGAAACAAAATGTAGATCAACAAGATTTCACTATTTGAACGCACATAAATCAGCAGGCATCAGCTCAGAGTTAGTTGCTCGATGATGGCTTCTCATTTCCGCACCCTTTCCGGTTACACACAGTGCGGAAGGGGTAGTTGACATTGTTGCATTTCTCACAAGTCCAGCTACCCTCAGGGACATCAGATTGTTCCTTGCCACTGCCACGGTTAGGAGCCTAAAACACAGCCAGTACAAATTCATGACAGTTAAGTTATATAATAGAACCAAAACAAGAAAATAAAACCAATTTAAGTTGTATAATACCAGCGCAGGTCTAGGAGCTCCACATTTCTTCATGTTACAGGTTGTTCTGAATGCGAAGTTAACATTTTCACATTTAGGGCATACCCAATCGCCCTCTGATAACCCATCAGGGCCTATAGATTCAAATAATATCAAATATAACCAATGTCAAATTAAGAAGAAATAGGCATGATATCATCTAGTTCTAATAGATAAAACTAAGCAAAAAGTGGGACAAATAGGTATTATAATACTTCATGTAAATTCAAGTGATATGAAGCACACAAAATGCAGCTCTACATTCAAGTAGTGCTAGTAATGCCATTTTCCTCGGCAACATGGGCTTTCCAGGAGAGGAGAAGAAAGATGTATGATTGAAGAGAATCCTATATGCTAAATGAATAGGTTTCAGGGCAACTTACATAAATTAGACTGACTTAAACACAACAGTGGCTAATGTTTTCAAATCATTGCAAGGATAATTGCAATTCTCTTTTGTAAAATGTATGGAAACAACACAGCAGCATGCATAATAGAAAAAGAAAGTAAAATAACCTCCGCGGCGTTTCCTTGAAGCACTATTATCTAATTGCTCTGCACTTGTTGGACCTGAAAGCTGCAGGAGGAAAAAAAACAATAACATAAGATTATGCAATAGCCCTAAAATAATGTAGCGAATAAACAAAGGATTACCGGCATTGGGAAACCACGATAGCCATAACCATATCTGCTCATCATTGGATCAGGTCCACCATATCTATCCATGACAGGGCCAAGTCCATAGCCATACACTACAAAACACAAATGCAAAGATATTATATTTAAAATTCATCAAACAAATCTATATACAGGCAATGAAAATCCATAGGCCAATATATGAAAAACAAATAAAAAACACTGAAAATACAATCAACAACAACAAACCCACAAGACAAGCAAATCTCTTAAACATCACTTAGAACCGAAAAAAAATGCAAGGTGACTGCAAGATCATAGCCAAATAGAGATCAATAGATGACGGACCTCCAATTGGCCCTCCCATTGACCCTGATGGACCATATGGAGACATAAGGCCATATAGACCAGCAGCACCTGTTGGTGGCCCATAGTCATAGCGCAACCCATGAAGAGGTGGAAGGGGGGAACCAAATCCACCAGACATTCCATGTGGCATAGGTGGTGGACCCACCACTCCACCATAATAACTAGGCAACTGACGATCAAAACCACCAGGGTAAGGAGCCGCTCCAGGTCTCTGCAGTTGAGTAGAAACAGCTAATATTACATAAATTATCTTACTCCACTATTAAAAAACAAGCAAATACAAACATGACACAAAGATCAAATTAAAATTGGAGATTTGAGGCAAACCCTCAGTTCCATCATCAAGAATATCTCATTAGACAGTAGGGATGCAACTACTTGGATACAAGGGAAAAGAGGGTAAGTGTAAAAAAAATATGTATATAAATAATGAAGCTGCCTATGTAATTTAGTGGTCCTTTCCCTCATCTTCCATCAAGTAACCAGACCTTAGAAAATCCATTATTTAATTCTACTTATAACCAAAACAAACTAAATTTTAAAAAAAGGACGGTCACTTCAAATAAAAATCAATAAAAAAAACACAAATTTCTTTTGAATCATTACAACATTAAGAATTTCAATTTGATATAATTAATAAAAATGAAAAATATTCATTGATAATGCAATTAAACCCAAACCAAACTGATAATCCCAAACAAATCTTCAGCTCAATAACAAAAAGGTTACCTTGTTTATACGGTTCAGCTTCTCAAAATAGAATACAAATTGATTGCCATCAATTATCCAATTACAAAAAAGAAAAAAGAGAACTGTTTGGCAATTGGAAAAATGTACAGTTTCATCTACTGGGATAGCCACTTTATAGAATGAAAATCTTACTTAAATCCTGGCAGTCTCAAATATGATGAACAGAACAAAATGCGTACGCCTCTCAATCAAAAAAGTGTATGAGTCCTTACAATGGTTATTTTAATCTGCTAAACTTAGTTGGCACAACAATCTATAACTACTTTGGTGCTTGTAAACATATCATATGAAATTACCTCATAAAGGACAGTAAAATAAACAATAATGAACACAGCTAAAATTAACATGCATTCAGATAATTGAAGAAAAATAATGTAAAAGCTTACTGGACTGGGACTGGCAGATGGACGAGCAGTACCACAACTCCCACGATTACATAGTGTTCTAAAACTGAAGTTCACATTTCCACATTTAGGGCAAGTCCAATCTCCATCACGCCTAAAACCTTAACATGAAAATAAATTGCAATAATAGTATAAAAATATTTATATTGTCTAATGAACACAAGGAACATTTTAAAACAACATTATTAAATGGAAGGAAGAGCGTCTTAAAACTCTTTGGCTAGTTCAATGAACAAACCCAGTCTGCACTTAGAACAATGAAAAGACATTAATAACAACATAAGCAATACCATAGAACCTCTACTTCACCACGTTTATGTTCCTAAGAGATTATCATCCCACTGTTGAAAAGTGAGGCGAGCCGTATCTGAACAAGACACATTGCAGACAACTCCATGCTACACTATTTCAACAGGAAGCCATGTCAATTATTACAGTTCATCCGGCCAGACTTCATTAGGCAACCAACCAGACTTTTAAGTAACCAAACCTAACTTCAGAGAATAACAGTGAATATATAGATAATTACCTGAGTACCAAACGCTGACAGATTTTACACATAGAACTAGGTGAAACATTCAACAAACTTCCAGAGAACATAAAGTAAACAGGGATGTGAATACACTAATCAAAAGCAAAAAAACAACAACACCGCAGCACCATGAACGCCACGAAACCAACCACCACAGGAAGAGGCATACACCAATTGGTAAAGAGAGGAAACAACAGGAAGTAAAAGAAAGTCTTAGAACAACTTCCTTAATTATAAACCCTACCCTCACTGCGCGACCTTTTGGACCCTAAGCCACGATCGTCAACCTAAACAAACAAACACCAGAAAGAACCAAACGTCACCACATCGAGAAAATCCCTGAACCAGAGCAAGATTACAGCAGAATAAAGAACTGAACCGAAACCCTAGATCTCGATCTCGATTGGCCAGATCAGAACCCCAAGCGGCGTGGCAGGAACTGAAGAGGAAGAGGAGATTGGAGAAGGCAGAAGATAGATCACCTTAGCGGAGGCCATGAAAGATGAAAGGAAGGGCGGATGTCGTCCGACGTTGAGAGAGGAGGAGCCGCCTCGAACGGGCAGCGATTCTCGAAGGGCGAGAGGGTTTGCTAGCGAAAGCAGGATCTTCTAATTTTATAGCGACTTGATGGGCTTCGATCGGCTTGCGTGTCAGCTACTCACAAGGGCTGTATTCTACGGCCCGGTCCGGTTCTGACTTTTTAAAATTTCCAAGGTTTTGGAAAAAAAAAAATAATAACCAAAATTCTTTTTTAAAAAAAAATAAACAAGATCCGGATTCGACATTTAAATAGCTAACTTATTACAATTAATTTATTTATTTTGTCGTCCTGGAATGGCTATTTATCTTTTAATTACATTCGGGTTCAACGATCATCGCTCGGCAGTTCACTAGCAATTCGGCGAAGAATCGTCGTGAAATCGGCGACAGCGGCGGCACGGGGAACAACCCGACCTTGCTTTCCTCCTCGACCTCCTCCGCTTGCGCTGATCGTTCCTTCATCGCCGCCCTGGGCGATTCCGTCTCCATTGCTCTTTTCCTCTTTTCGCCCGAGGCAAGGGAAGAAGGGGATCCGCCGATTGGCAGGCTGATAGGCCGATCTTGTTGGGGAAGTTGAGGATTGCCTTGCGGCCGCAGATCTAGAAGGCGGCGCGGTCGTACGTGCGGGCGGTGTCCACGGCGGCGTCGAATGTCTCGAGCCAGACTCGGGATCCACGGCGGTTGGGATCCCGGATCTCCGCTGCAAACTTGCCCCATGGCCGCTGGCAGACGCCGCGGAACGCCGGTCCCGCGGGGACGCGATCCTGCTCCGCGGGGGTGGTCCAATTGAGATGGCAGGAGAGGGGCGGCGATGGTGAGGGAGGACCATGGATGGGAGGGGAAAGCATCTGGTTCAAATTTTCTGTACTCAAATTTCTCTGTCCTCGTGTCTCACATGTCACCCCAGTCCACACCATCGACGGCCTCCGACCGCCGTCCCAATCAACACTATAACCCTTGGGGAAGGTGCACCCAAGGGAGTCGTCATCGGCATGATCGGTGCCGGAATCCGGCTGGATCTGAGCAAGGGCTCAGATCGACGGCAGAGGAAAGTCTGTTCAGATCCAGCCGGATTCCAATATCGATCATGCCGATAACAACTCTCTTGGGTTCATCTTCCCTAAGGATGCGTTTGGTTCAAGATTACCAGATAACTTATTAGGTATTTGGTTCAACTAAAATTATGTAATTACTTAATTTTACATTTACTAATTTACCCTTTAACTTTTTGAATTAATTTAATTGAATGAAAATATTTTTTATCTCTTCTCTCCCGTGACTTCTCGATTGCAATCCATCAGCTTTCAATTTAATGAACAATTTTCCATCATCCTTTACCTTGCTTTGCTTGCAAAACCCACCAATCGGAGAAGTTATACGTCACGATGTTTGGCAGAATCCCCTTCTGAGACATTTCGTCGAACGGTTGGAATGCAGAGCAGAAGTCTTGTTCCCTGCAGCACTCTGATACAAAACGTTGCAAGTGTAGAGATTGGGACAGACTCCACTCTGCTTCATCTTGTTGTACATCTCAAAACCAAGAGTAGGGAATCCGTTGCTGAAGCAGCCGTTGATCATGACGGTGAGTGAACTCGTTGGGGGACACGCCCCGACCTTTCTTCCGGTCGAACAATCGCTTTGCGGCATCAAAGCTGCCTCTTTTACAGCACCTGTCGATCAAGCTGGTATAGATGACCACACTGGAAGCCTCGTAGCTGGCCTCGAACTCATCAAGCAAAATGGAAGCTTAGTTGAAGAGTCCGGCATCGCAGAGGCTAAACTGTGTTCATCGTGAGGCATCTGGGTCCTAGCTTTGCGGAAGAGTGAGGAGGCGGTGTGGAGGAGGTCAGCATCAAGGAGGAGGCACGCGGAGGAGGCGGTTGAAGGTGGCGGGATGAGGGGTGAGGTCATGGCGGAGCATGTGGTGGAGGTAGAGGGCGGCGGGGCGAGGATCGTGGGATGAGTCTTTGGTAGTGGACGAGGTGACGGAGGACGAGGGCGGAGGTGGAAGGGTCGAAGATCGGATAGGTTTTGATCAGCTGTTGGAGAAGAACGAAGGGCTTACAAGCCGTAACCATTATTTCCCACTACGAAGATGAGGAGGAGGCGCGAAGGTGCGGTTGGTGTCGGAGCTGGTTGCAAGCAAAGGCGGTGACTACCGTGCCGACCAGTGACCAAGGAGAGGATCTGAGGGTAATTTTGGAAGAAAAAGATTGATAACCCCGGAATCATGAAAAACCTAAGCTTTCCAAGATTTTCTGATTCCGGGTTATATTCCCTGATTGCTGACGTGGCGGGAATGTTGTATTACCGGGAATCACTGATTACTTAAACCAAACAAGGTTGTCATTGATAACCTACCAAGGTTATCATTGATAACCCCCAACCAAACACACCCTAAGGGTTATAGTGTTGATTGGGACGGCGGCCAGAGGCCGTCGATTATGGACTGGGACGATGAGTGGGACACGTGGACAGATGATATCGGGGACAGAAAATTTAAACTCGAAAGTATCAGATCGGATACACCGAAGCTGATCATGAGGCCCGCGGCGACAAGAAGCGGAAGGAGGGAGTATTGAGGGGGAGAGTTTGAGGAAGATATGAGAGGAGTCGCTGCTATTGATGAGTTAAAATTAGGGAAAATTGAATTAACTGAGCGGTTCAATTTTCAATTTTTTTAAAAAAAAATCTGGGTTAAATCGTATAAATTGAATATTAATTTAATTATTTTATTTAACAATATAATTAGTAAATAAAATATATAATTAATTAAATAAAATTTAAATTAATTGATTTGGTTTGTCAAATTTGATTGGATTTGTTTGATTTTTATAGAAAAAATTAGGATTAATTGGTTAAAAAAATTTTGATATGTGTGATTTTCGATTAGTTCAATCGAATGCTCAGGAACTGACGGATGAACTCGAGAGCGGCGTCGCCGCGGTGCCACCGACGAGTGCGTCCATACTAAAATTGGAAAAGTAGATTTCAAAAGTGGGAAAGGAGGGATCAACGAAGTTATGCGGTGGATATTTTATAGGGACAAAATGATTTTCAAAAAATGGTGTCGGAAATTAATGGGACATGGCCACCATCGTCCAAACTTGCTCACTACGAACCGCCCATCGAACAATGCTGTTGGCAGTGAAATTGAACCGGGCTCAATCAAACCGGTTGGATCACAGCTGGCGTATTAATTGAGCACTATAATACAAAAGATAATAAATATTTATAATTTGGATTAAGAGAAAATTATGTTTTTAATCCTGTAATTTATATATTTTTTAATTTTAGTCCTGTTACGAATTAAATTATATTTTTAGTCCTGTAACTTGTAATATTTTTCAATTTCAATCCTTTTCTCTCTAAAATTGAAATTTTTCAACAGAAAATGATGAGTTGTAAATTGAATTTGGGAATTTTGATTTTTTATGACCCATGTGCTTTTTATATTCAATCACAAACTAGACATTTTCCGTTGAAAAATTCCAATTTTGAAGAAAAAAAGACTGAAATTGAAAAATATTACAAGTTACAGGACTAAGAACATAAATTAACTCATAACAGGACTAAAATTTAAAAAGATATAAGTTATAGGACTGAAAATATAATTTTCTCTTTGGATTAACGTTGGGTTCACTCCTATAAATCGGAATAAGAATTCGTATCATATTATCATGAAACGAGAATGGTATAAGTTTAAGTATTATTCTTAAAAATATTTGATTAATTAAATATTTTTAATTAAAATAAATCTAAATTTATTTTTTTATCTAAGAAAAAATAAGAGAAAAAATTAAATATGAGAACAAGTTAATTGTGAGAGAAAAATATGATGAGAAAGAATGTGTGATGTGAGAAAATATGATGGGAAAAAAATGAAGAAAGGAAAAGTGTGGTGAGAGAAAATGAGGAGAGAGTGTGTGATAAAAGAGATTGAGAAAAGAAAAAGTACGATAAAAGAGAAAGTGTGCTGAAAGAGAAAATGTGATGGAAAAATGAAGAGAGAAAATGTGTGATGAAAGAAAATGAGTGGATATTAGGAGAAAAAAGTATTAGGAGAGAAAAAGTGTGCTAAAAGAGAAAGTATGATGGAAAAATAAAGAGAGGAAAAGTGTGATGAGAGAAAATGAGCAAAGAGAGTGTGATGGGATAGAATGATTAGAGGAAAAATGTAATAAGAGAAAATGAGAAGAGAAAGTATGGTAGGAAAGATTGAGGAGAGAGAAAGTATGATGAGAGAGAAAATGCGATTAAAAAAATGAGGAGAGAGTGTGTAATGTGAGAGAAAGTGTGATTAAAAAATGAGAAGAGAGTGTGTGATGTGAGAGAAAATCTGATTAAACAGAAAATGTGATGGAAAAAATAAAGAAAGAGTAAATTAGAAGAGAAAGTGTTTGTGATGGAAGAAAATACAAGAAAAAATGATAGAGAATATGTTATGAGAGAGAAAATACGTTGAGAGAGTAAGTATGATGAGAGAATAAGGAGAGAGAGTATGATTAGAGAGAATAAAGAGATAAAGTGAAATGAAAAAAAATTGAATAAATATATTAATAGTATTTTTGTCCAACTTAATTTTCATTTTCGTTCCTATCAAAACCCAAGGGAAGAGGTGGGTTTCATCAATACCCAAGTTTTTGGATTTCACTCTAAAATCTTGATTTCATTCCCATCAACCAAACACAAAATTTAGGAATGAATCTATTCCTTCATTCTCAACCCCTTAAATTAAAGGCCACCTAATAGTATATAATTTGGATTATTTTCTAATCCTAAAATTTAATAGGTCAAATATACCCCTAGTTTGTTTTACTATCGTCGGTCACCGTCAATCGTTGTCGGTCACCATTGTCGTCGGTTGCCGTCGGGCGTCGGTTGCTGTTAGTCACCATCGGTCGTCGCTGGTCACCATCATCGGTGACCGTCGCCGCTAGTCATCGTCGTCAATCGTCGCCGCCACTCGCCGGCCAACCGTTGCATGTTGCCGCTCGCCGCCATCGTCGATCGTCGGCAGATGGCGATGCCACCACCTGCCACCGACCATCATCGACAAAGATCAAAATATTTTTATTATTTTATAATATAATAAATTATATTTCTTATAAAAAATAATAGACACCAACTTAAAAAAATATAATCTAATTATAAAGATGATCTAATCGTATATAATTTTTTAACCAAATAGGATAATATAATATAAATTATATTACATTATAAATTTAATTATATTACAAACTTAATTATATTATGTCCACCTAAATGCAATGCAGAATTCAAGAACAAATTGGATTGTAGATATGCCGACGGAGAAATAAATCATAAATAAATTCAGAACAAATTGGATTAAAAAGAATAGAAAAAAAAATTAATCAAGTTGGGTAAAGACGAGGACTAATTTTATAGAAATTTTTTCACCATCTATCAGGGTAAATCAGGAAATATTCGTAATAGACAGTTCAAGAGTCCAGTATCTTTTAATTACGTATGTCATTTGGAGAAATTTTTTTCACAAATTTATTATAGTTAGGATTTGAATTGTGAATATCTGAATGATAATTTAGTATCATAATTCCGGAGAGGAATTAAAACGCATAGAGAGATAGAGAGAGGACGTCGACAACCAAATCTATTCGCACGTAACCTTGCTAGATCAAATTAAGGCGTACACATTGACTAGAAGTCAAATGACGACCTTTGAGGCTTTTGACTTTTCTTTTTGAACAAATATAAACTAAAATTAAATCCTTTATCTCTGTTTAATGACGCCCACAGGATTCTATCTGTTCAACGCCTCTCTAGTCTCTAGATCTTCAAGGGGAAAAAAAACATTAAAAAAAAGTAATCTGGTCAAAGTAACGAACCCTGAGTCTGACCGCCGCTTTGTGATTTCCGATAAGGGTTGACGTGTGACGATATTGGAGTGTGTGTTCAACTCGAGGCAAACAAACATTTCTCATTGCGGCTGCCTCACATCCGTCTATTAAGATTTAAATTATATTTAAATGTTAAAACTGAGAATAATGGGGAAAATGTATTAAATAAAAAAAAATGCAAGAAAAAAATTAAGATTTAAATAATAAGTGTAGCAAATTCTACGAACAGTTAGTTTTAAATTATTATGTACTATTATTCTTATAATTCTAGTGTTAATTATGAATAAACATGATACAACCTTTTAATCTAAGTATAACTTACTCTCTAAAAAAAAAAAAAAGTAAGGGTGCGTTTAATTTGTGCGTTTTTTATTTTCATTTTTTGAAAAAAAATATGTTTCTGAAAAATGATGTTTGGTTTACATTTTTCATGTTTATTTTCTAAAAAAAATAGATAGTATTTTCTAGAAAAACAGGAAATGACAAAAAGTCATTTTCTGTTTTCTAGAAAACGCGCATTTTTTAGAAAATGAAAATAAAAAACGTGTAAACCAAACGTACCCTAAAATTTTTTATTTTTTATTTTTTTATTTTTCATTTTTGTAATATAACATATCATCGTCATGCACTGTCGTTTTATATTAAAGTACATTATTTACATTTAACTTAGTCTCACGGGTACCAGTTAATTAAGGATGACAGATTGATTATATAATATGATAGGAATTAATATGATAGCTGCATATTCTTAGAAAAAATTCTTTTCATTTCTTAGTGATTTACTAGTTCATCTTATGATTTATTTTTCTTTATATAATTTGAGAATGGATGATAAGAGACGTCTGAAATTTGCGTGTTGGGGTTGCAAATAAAATCTATATTAAAAAATAAAAATATATGAGAAATATCATAGAATTATTAAAAAAAAGAGCTATTGGTATTATATTTTTCGGATAAAGTCTCAAAATAAAATCATGAAGTCTTAGGCTTAAAGTGGACAATATTATATCATTATGGAGATATATAAAATTCTTTCAGTCCTAACAAAAGGTATCAGAGTCATGGTCCGAACTAGATGCCATGTGATGTAGCCTTGAACGAAGGTGATGCTAGATCTGAAACAGATAAAGATGACCAAATGATTGCAAGGAGGCTCAAAGTATGTTAGGGTGATCGGATTTTTGCGCGGAGACCTGAAGCAGATCAGGGTGTCCAGATACTTGCAGGAAGGCCTATAGTAGGTCATTGTAGGATTGTTGTGCGTCAATAGAGAGGGTGAATATCGACCCATTATTTTTCTCAATTTTGTCGTTCGTTCATCTTTCTATGAGAGTTAATATGCATCGGAATATAATAAATAAAACAATAAGAAAGATATGTAGGATTTATTTTGTTTCCAATCCCCATGGTCAGTACGTCCAAGATCTAATCATGGAAGATGGCATGTCTAATAGTGGTCTCCTTTCCAGAGTTTTCTGAAGGTAGAGAAACTCGTCTTACACTTGCCCCCAAGGTGTAGCACAGACGATGGGCGCATGGCATCTCTGACGTAATGGCCAGGGGTCGATTATCAGGAACTGACGACCTGGGTTTACCCCACCATGTGCCTGACACTTGTGTTCCTACATGTACCTCCCTCTATATCCATTGGGCCGGCATTAGGGGGGTCGTTAATGTAGAGTTAAGCACAACTTTTAAGCAAAAAATACAAACAAACTGTTGTGATAAATCTAGAAGTCCTGCACAGCGCACCCTTCCTAGAGCTTCCCTAGTCGTAGAGCTTCGCAGCACATTTGTTTGAGCGTAGAGATGAAAAGTATGATAGAAGAAGTTGATCTTGAACATAGAGCCTTCATTTTCTTTTATAGAGTTGGATCAGATCCTTATCTGGGTCAATTCTTATATGGAAGAAGTCATATCTGATCAAGTCTTATCTCTATCCACATTATTTGGCATATCATTATCCTCGTCCAAATCATAAAGATGAACCAAATCTTTAATCACGTCATCTTCCATGTTAACATTTCTGACAACTCAGTAATTTGGACCGAACCTAAACAGTCTACTGGACCACTAGTTCAGTCTATTGAAGTAGTTTGAATCCGGTTCGACCCGAGTCAAGTCTGGTTCATCCATTTACGATCTGCTCTCTGGTTTGCATCCAACTTCAGGTTCATGTAAAACAATCATACAACAACAAATAAGCAACCTAAGCCTTGATCATGTAAGTCTACCTGACCTATGAGACTTACCTTTTGCTTAAAAATCCCTCCTCCAATTCTACCACCTAAAGGTCAATCCCTTAGGATCAAACCACACTCTTGTAAGTCTACCTGACCTAATAGGCTTGCCTTTTACTTGAAGGTCTCTTCTCCAAATCTACCAACTAAGGGTCAATCCTTTAGGATCAAGTCGCACTCCTATAAATCGACCTGACCTACTAAGATTCAAGCATGCTTGGACTATATTCAAGACTTACCACCTAAGACTTACTCCTTAAGATCTCTACTGCCTAACTTCATTCACTAGGACTTACACCGTCTGTCTTCACACTCATCAGGACTTTTACCCATGGGCGGAGCCAGCACAGCCAGCATATGCCCAACGTCGACAGCTACCCACACTCGGCCCCTGGATAAAAAACAAGCTACTGGTCAATAAAAGGATTTCATAGAAAATCTTATTAAGAGTCCTTGATAGGTTCCTGTTAACTAAACATATGGTCAATCTTGATCTGACCACATTTCTTATTTTATCTGATCAAATTAGCAATAAAAAGAAAAATAATAAAAAGGCATAAAATGGATACTTGATAACTTCAATTCCTTCCCTAACTTTTTCCGTAGGGTCATTGTGTAACGACCCGCCTCCTACTGACTAGGCTGCGAGGCCGGTCGCTACAGTTATGCTGTGCTGGACTATTAATGCGGAATGAAAACTGGCTAATTTAAAATTTTACTGAACTAAATGCTGTAAAGTTTAACTTAGTGTTCTGGGTGTACCTAGGAGTTGTACACATGTTAGGGGAGGTGTTCACAACTGATAATAAACTTCGGATCGATCCACAGACCGATCTACTGATGCTGGCACGGTAGGAAACTCCGAATCGTTCAACCGACCGATCCATAAACCATACTGCGATACTGTACGCTGCTGGATCGGTCTGCCGACCGATCCAGCTGGTCCCTGATCGGTCAATGAGACCGATCAGTGGCTTACTGATCGGTCTGCTGACCGATCAGTGAACCATTTTTCGCGACCCAGCTCCTGATCGATCCACGGATCGATCAGGGAACGAACAGAAAGCTTCGCGGTCTACCGACCGATAAGGGGTTTCTGATTTCGTATCAGACCCCTGATATCAGCACTGATGCGTGCCAAAGTCATTACACAACACTATAAAAGCTAAGAGGAACATTCTACTAGGTAATGGCTAACATACTAAACATGATTAAGGCATGGAATACTAATTCATGGCATGTAAACTTATGGAAACCAAAACTAACAAGGTTTTTAAACTGTTCTCTCGCTAACTAACAGAAACATAAGATAACGCTTGCTATAAGTACTAATGCATACTGAACACGTTCCAATGCATAATAAAATAAAACTAGATCCCTAGGATCTTTATTCCAGTTCCTTCCACACACATCTTGATCTGCATTGACCTCCAGCCTCCACTGCTAGTCCATTTTCCTTTTACCTGTATCTGCAGTATAAGGAAAATAGTATCTGTAAGCTAAAGAGCTTAGTAAGAAACCATCTACCTCACTAAAACATGCATACGATGCAAATATGATTTTAAATCATGCTGTTTGAAAGGATATGCTAAGTATACTGAATAAACCAAACATGGCATGGCATATAAGCATACAATCATGACATGCCAACTAATCATATGAATCAATAAAGATAACTGAACTGAACATATAATAAGCTAAACTGTAGCTAAACTGATACTGAATTCCAACTCAACTAACATAACTAATTTGAGCTTTGAAAACTAATTCATAATAAGTGAAAATACTTAATCATGCTGTTTGGGCCCGGCAACTGTACTTGCTGTGCGCGCATCCCTAACTAGACCCGGGTTTGCAAGTCCCGAATTTAGTAGGGTTAACTAGGTTATCTAAACCTAGGGACGACTGTGGGAGTCCAACCCAATGGATATCTGATCCAGTACAGTGCCACTGAAAATAAAATACTGAATATAGCTAACAGTTTTAACTTGCTGTTTCTAGGTTATCTGAACCTAGAGCTAGGTTATCTGAACCTAGAGCTAGGTTGTCTGAACCTAGAGGCGACTGTGAGAGCCCACCCATTGGACCGTGGTCCCATATAAGCTAAAATAAACTGATTTACTGATTTAAATGCTTCTAATGCATTTAACTGAGCTATTAAAATGCCTAATTTACATTTTAACTTAACTAGTTATTTTATCAAACACCTAGTGTGCCCCAACTCTCCCCTCTATTAGGGAGACCACTTCTAGGCACCCGACAACGTCTAGGAACCCCCACTGAAGAGGAAATACATGTCCGGCCCATCTAGAAGTACTCACTAAATCCCTAAATCTGCGAGGAGGGTCAAATTCACCCTATGCGTCGATAAAAACTGCATATAGTTAAACTAGTGCGTATAAAACCAAACGGAGCTACTTATACTGCAGGTGAGGGGTTTCTTACCTGATACGCTAATTTCCTTACAATTCTATTCGCTAGAGTTCCGGTGGAGACGACTTCTCGACGATCTTCTCACATCTAAGCGTTCCCCTCGCGAAGGAGAGCGTCCTTGTGCCGGAGTTATCGTCGGAAGATGTCCTTGGGGCCCTAGGGAGAGAACCCTAGGGTTGGCTTTGGCTTGTTTTGGCGCCGAGAGAAGGAAGAGGAGAAGGAGAGGGTGTTCGGCGGTGAGGGTTTTTGAGAAAGAGATGTTGCCGAACCAAACTAAAAATAACTCAAACCAACTTAAGTTTTTAATTTATATTAAGTGGGTAACTAGGCCCAACTCAAATATAAATATAAATGTTTCCCTTCTCTTTCAGCACGGCCCTGCTGGGTTCACCGGTTACTAAGGCTAACTAAAGGTTTAGCGGACCCTAGGGGTCCCGGGTTCGATTCCCGCTTAAACCATTTGACTTTTCTATTTATTTTTGCTACTTCCGATACTCCAAAAATTCCAGAAAAATATCTAATAATTCCAAGAAAATCATAGAATATTCCTAAAATAGTTTTGAGAATTTTCGGACGTTACACATTGAGAATGTCAATTTATCTAGAAGTATTGTTAATCTGTGTTGGGTCGTGACATTGAATAGACTTTGGCCTTATACTTTGAAGATTGATTTTGAAATCAAGTAGAACACTTTAATAAAGTGATCAAACAATTGATTAGAATAAACTTGCTAAAACAACAATTCAATTGTTTGCTTTATTACAAACTCTATGGCATATGTCCTTGTGTTCATATACAACTAATGACAATTGATAAGTATGAAGTATATAGGATTTGTATCGTATTGTCACACTACATTCGATTCACTTTTACATACATGATTTGAGACAACCTAATTCTATGCTTCATTTCTATGTTTTACTATTCTTAAATACCGGTCTCATATATTTTGGATGACAGGAGTGAAGATTGGAATGAAATGGGGAGTGAAAAGATTGATCCAAAGAAGCTCTGCCTTGCCACCGATGGTCGTGCCCAATGGCATGACTCATGGCAGGTTCGGCTACCTTGCCACGAGCGGTCGTACCCAGTGGCACGGACCATAGCAAGTGGCGGGCTATGCTTCCCTGCCACAGCTTGCCCCTGCCCAGTGACACGAGGCCGTGGCATGTTTGGTCATCACACCACGGGCACCCGTGTCCAGCGACACGGGCCATGGCCCAGGAAATCTACGCTCAACGCCTCACCACGGGTGGTCGTGCCCAATGGCACGAGCGACCATGCCCAATGGCATGACCTATGTCGGACAACAGATTCCAGTGGCTATAAAAGGGGATTCACCTGATCATATTGGGGATCTTGATCTAGGGTCGTCGAAGGACCATAAGAAGGTGGAGAAGGAGTCTTCGAAACGTTTCGGAGCCATCCACGCATCAAGGAACCATCAGGAGCGGCTAGGAGGAAGATTCATCGAGCAATCTAAGCATTTTTCCCTTCTTTATTTCCTCTGCATTCATAACTATTTGATTGAGATTGTTAATCATGTGTTGCTAACTATAACCCCTCATTTATGGGGTAATTTTCTAGATTCTAGGGTTAGCGAGTAGCCTCTATGTGATGTAAATACATTTCTTTGATCTATGCATGTTTTCTATCTTGTTTCTATGATGTATTATATTATAGTCCAGATCTACTGCTTTAACACGACCTCAATGTCAAAAGCACGATATTCATATATCATGAGGATTTGGGGAAGAACTGAAAGGAGAACTCGACCCTTCGCCCCGTAGAAAATTGAAACATGGAGAGCTGGATATGAAAATACAACCCGATTTACCACGAGGAACCCTGGGCGATCATAGAACTTAATGGATCAAACTTAATTCATTATCATGCAGTAGGAAAAGAGGGTAATTAGGGGTCGTTGGATCTAGTGACAAGGTCCCCCTTAGGTTACAACCACTAATTATGATCCTTCTAAAAGTAAACGATGATTAGGATTGATACGCCATTGTAGAAACAAAAGTTTATATTGGATATCTTAAGATTGTCTACCTACACAAGCTAATATTAAGGATCAGAATTGAGACATAGATAAAGTGTTTGTTGGCCTGGAGGTGAAACCGAAACTCTAGGATCATTTTCTCTAACTGTCTTTCCTCTACCTTCTTTGCACTTCCCTCTGTGATCACGTTCTATCTTCTTGCTCCATGTCACGCTCTGTCTTTTTGTCTAGATCACATTTTGTTTTCTATTATGATCTCTCTCTGATTTTCTTCTCTCTCTTACCCTCTATGTTTCCCTTTCACATTTAGACATTGATTCACATTTGTGACAACCATCACTTTTGATTTAGTCTAGACTATTAGGATTGATTGGTAGGCTAGTACTCGATTATTGATCTCTATGGATTCAATCTTATTATGACTTGAAGACACTTCTGTGGACTTGTAGATTTGCTACATATCAAGTTTTTTGTGTCATTTTCTGGGACTAGCATAGATTGATATTAGCTGAATATTAGACTGACTAGATTAGACCATTTTTTTTCTTTAATTTCTTGTTCTTGTTATTTACTTTCTTTTTTTACTTTGCACTTATTTTTCATGCTATGTTTTGTTTTAAACTTCCATTCCTATTAAATTTTACTCTTCCTTTTAGGATTTTGAAAAATGATTAAGTGGAAATCATGAGGATAATTAATATCGTTGGACCCCTGAAGGATTACTCAACGTCCATATCCTGGGCTTCTCTTGTATTGTTAGACCCCTAATCAAGGCTAGTGATTTTTAATTAAAACCATAATCGATCTGTATCATCCAACAACAATAGTTTGGAAGCACACTTCAAAAGGACCCGTATTGTCACCTAGATCGTTATCTGACCTATTGCAATACACTAAAGTGAGATGACGTTCCCGAAGATGCAATAAGATTAATGCGATTCAGTTTTTCTCTGACTAGCAAGGCAAGTGATTCGTTCTATTCATTTACATCGGAAAGCATCTTTACTTGGGAGTAGATGGAGAAGCGTTTTCTTAGTAAATACTTTCCTCAAGTCAAGACAGTAGAATTGAGATGTCAAATCACAAATTTTCAACAAGTAGAAGAGGAGTCATTGGTTACAACTTGGGAAAGACTCAAGGGATTATTATTATAGTGTCCTCACCATGGCCTAGAAGAATGATTTATACTTCATCTATTTTACGTAGGGAATTCCACATTAAATAGGACTTCAGTAGATTTAGCAACTGGGGGTTCCTTAATGAAGAAGAATGTTCAGGAAGCTTTTTCACTTATAGAGAAAATGATGTCAAATATAAGTATGTCAGGAGGAAATTGAAATACAAGAGAAAGTCATTCTCGTGAAGGTGAAAGAGATGTAAAGCAATGGACGACAAGTGTCGAGGGTGTGAATCAGAGCACTAATAAAGCAAGATACCTACGAGATTCTTTTAACCATCACCAACCTATTGGTTGGTCATAGGAAGATCGTATCGGTTCCACTATACAAAAATTTTGTACAAGTGTCGGACCTTTCCTAAACAACATATTATGTTCTTTAGAAATTAAATCAGGAATCACAAACGGAACTTAACATTATTGATTCCAAATTTAACTTATCTATTCTTAATGGTTTAGACTTGGATCGCAAACGATGTTTAACATTATTGATCCAAACCCACCTATGTTATAAATTCAATTAAATATTAATTTCTAAAATTGGCTTCCAGGACTACATGGCGAGGCACTAGTCCTTCTTGGGTATGGGATCATCCACCACCGCCTAGATAAAGCCTTTTAAAGAAATCTAATATTTAATTTCCTTATATAACTCTAGGTTTAACCAAAAATAATAATCGAATCACAAATTCGAAAAATAAAACAAAAGAAACACAAATTCGAAACTCTAGAATCATATGCCTCTTGTGTTTAGAATTCATACAAAGAAAAACTAGCATGATACGGAAAATAATTACTAGTTATACCTTTCTTTGTATGCAACAACCTCTTGATCTTCTGTCGTATTCCTCGCCTCCTCTCGTACGTTGTGTGGGCGACGAACCTCCAAGATGAACACCACCCAAAAGCTTCTTCCTCCTTCTCTAAAATCCGGCCACCACCACCACAAAGAAATAAAAGAGAGCAAGGGGAAAGGAAAGGGGAGAGGGCTGGGAACAAGAGGGAGCACAAGCAAGAGAATAATAATTGATCCTCATGAGGCCTCACCTCCCCTTCTTTTATAATACTTGCCCAAGGCAAATAAGGAAGGATTTTTACAAAAATTAAAATCTTCCTCTTGTTTTTCCTTTCCTCCTTTTAAATTCCTTTTTTCTCCTCTTGATTGAATGGTTGATTGGCCGGCCCCTTGCTTGGGCACCAAGCAAGGGTGGCCGGCCCTTAAAAGAAGAAGAAAATAATCTTGTAAAAATTTTATAAGCAAAGAAGAAAAGCTCTTATAAAATTTTACAAACTCTCTTTTAATTTCCTAATGTGGATTTTAAAAAAGAAAAATTTTAAAACAAGTTTTAAGATTTAAAACTTCTCAATTAAAATTTCCTTTTTTAACATGGTTACAAAAAAGGAAAGTTTTAAATCTAAAACTCTTTTTTTTTAAAAAAACCATGTAGATGGTTAAAAAATGAAAGTTTTAAAACTTTTAAAACTTTCTTTTAAACCATGTGACCTAATTCAAATAAGGAAAGTTTTTATAAATTTAAAATCTCTCTTTTAAAATTTGTAGTTATCTACAAAGAGAAGATTTTAAAAATTCAAAACACCCCCTCATAGTTTGAATTATGGTGGCCGGCCCCTTCTTGCTTGGGCACCAAGCAAAGGGTCGGCCCCTTTGAGAAGGAAGTGGTCGGCCCCATGGCTTGGTCACCAAGCCATGGGTCGGCCCCCTCTTGGACACCAAGATGGGCTTTTCATGAGTGGATTTGAGGCTCTATTGAGGCTACGATAGGGACCTAGAGGAGAAATTGGTTTTGGCCTCTCGACGAGCTCAAGTATCCCGTGTTCGCCCCGAACACACAACTCAAGTTCATCAATAATAACTCATTCCACTAGAAAGTTATTATTGCACTACCACACCAATCTCAAATTACATCATGGGCTCCTTATCATGAGTGTGTTAATCTCCTGTGTTTAAGATATCGAATGTCCACTAATTAATTGAGTTACTGACAACTCATTTTAATTAATGTCTTAATCCAAGAGTAGTACCACACAACCTCATCATCATGTCGGACTAAGTCCACCTACAGGGTTTAACATGACAATCCTTATGAGCTCCTCTTGGGAGCATTCTCAACCTAGATTACTAGAATACAGTTTCCTTCTATAATCAACAATACACACTATAAGTAATATCATTTCCCAACTTATCGAGCCTTTTGATTTATCGAGCTAAATCTCACCCTTTAATAAGTTAAAGAAATAAATACTAAATATATGTGCTTGTTATTATATTAGGATTAAGAGCACACACTTCTATAATAACTAAGGTCTTGTTCTTTTATTAAGTCAGTACAAAAAGAACTTACCTTAAATGGTCCTGCTCAATACACTCTGAGTGTACTAGTGTAATTTCATAGTTAAGATAAACTAATACCAAATTACACTACGACTATTCCAATGGGTTGTTCCTCACCATCTTAGTCGTGAGCTACTGTTTATAATTTATAAAGAACCGATAACATAATCTTCTGTGTGTGACATCACACACCATGTTATCTACAATATAAATTAATTGAACAACTACACTTAGCACATAAATGTAGATATTTTTTACCAATGTGATTCTTTATTTCAAAATAAATATTTACAAAAGCTAGGCTTTTAGTATACACTCTAACACAACCCCCATACGGAACGACGTTGAGCAAGGTAGATTGCCAAAAGGATGAAGCTCCATGATTAGAAAGGGATTTTCAGACAGCCAACTTCATAGCATGAAAAGTCGTTATGCAAGGTTCCTTAAAGATGCATTGACTCCAAAAAGGTAATTGGAAGGACGGAGTGCCATAACCATATCTAAGGAAGGTAGCTCTCTTGTGCGAGAAGGGAGACCCTTCAAGCTACAGGATTCTGGAAGCTTTCCATACCGTGCATTATTGGTGACATCTACATTGAAAGAGCTATTTGTGACTTGGGATACGGAGTGAACATCATGTCATATGCATTATTCAAAAGGATGGGATGGGAAGAATTAAAAGCTACAGATGTATCCTTACAAGTGGTGGATTATTCGATTCGACGTCCTTTGGGGAAAATAGATGATGTGCCAATTGAGATCGAAGGATGCTTGGTACCAACATATTTCATAGTCTTAGACATGAAAGAAGACCCACAAACTCCACTTTTATTAGGGAAGTTGTTTCTAGCTACCATTAGTGCAGTGATCGACGTTAAAAATCATCAACTCGCATTAATGATAGGTGGAGAGAAGGTTAAATTTGACTTATCAAAGGTTATCTAATAACCTTTTGAAATTGACACATGTTGTAGGGTGGAGTTGATGTGATGTGTGGCAAATCTTCAAGTGCACGGAGATGTTGCCTAAAAGATATCGATTCCATGAGGACTGTGAATCAAATACTAGTTAGAATTATAAAATAAGTTATCTAGATAATCAAAGATTTGTGTGTGTTACTAGAACAAGAAATAAAGCTAGAGTTGAGAGAGAGAGAGTTGTGCACAAGAGAATTGAGAGAGAGGCAGAGAGATCAAAGCAAGTGAGCAGAGAGAATATAGAAGGTTCAGTGGTGAAGGCAGTTCTAGGACTTTGGTTTCACCCGAATGATTGTAAACACCTAATCTATGTTTGGTTTTCTATTCTCAATGTGTATTTATGTAAGTAGACCATCCTATGGTATCCAATGTGAACTTTTACTTCCACAACAGCGTATCAACTCAAATCGTCTAACGTATTAGGTATGATCCATTAAGTTCTATGATCGCTTAGGGTTCCTCGTAGTAAATCAGGTTACACTTTCGTATCTAACTCTCCATGTCTCAGTTTTCTATGGGTCGAAGGGTTGGGGTTCTCTTTTCAGTTCATCCCTAATTCCTTGTACTATATGAATCTCATGATTTTGGCATTGAGATCATGTTTGTTGGTGCAACCTTAGGTCAAGGTTGACCTGGTTGACCTGACTCGAGTTGACCTGACTCGAGTTGTATTTTGATGTTTGACTTAGGAAGATTGTTGGTGCAACCTTAGGTCAAGGTTGACCTAGTTGAGTTGTATTTTGATGTTTGACACTCGTGGAAGAGTTGTATTCTTGATATGGGACAAGAATAGATGTTTGGGAGATTATTGGTGCAACCGTAGGTCAAGGTTGACCTGGTTGACCTGATTCGGGAAAAAGTCCAAGTATGGAGACTTGGCACTGGAAAAGTCCAAGCAGGGAGCTTGGCACGCGAAAAGTCCAAGTATGGAGACTTGGCACGGGAAAAGTCCAAGTATGGAGACTTGGCACTGGAAAAGTCCAAGTATGGAGACTTGGCACGGGAAAGTCCTAACTGGGATGTTAGGCAGTTGGAAAGTCCTGGTGAGTGAAGCCAGCAGAGGAAAGTCCTAACTGGGATGTTAGGCGGTGTGGAAAGTCACAGTGAGTGAAGCCGGGGAAAAGTCCTAAGCGGGATGTTAGGCAATGGGAAAGTCCTAAGTGGATGTTAGGCGGTTGAAAAGTCTGGTGAGTGAAGCCAGAGAAATGGAAAGTCCTAAGTTAGGCGGTGTGGAGAGTCTGGTGAGTGAAGCCAGCAGGAAAAATCCAGATGGATCAAGGGTGATCGGACATCCGGTGTGGAGAAGTCTAAGTGGGTCAAAAGGATTGACCGGACACTTAGCGGGAGTGCTAGTGTTAAGGGAGTGACCGGATGCTAGGCGTGATGTACCAACAGTCAAGGTTGACCGGATGTTGGTGTGGAAGCCTTAGGTTTAGGGTCGAGAAGTTTGGATCGGGTGCAGACCGATCCAATGATCATGGCTCATCGATCGGTCGGTGACCGATCGGTGACCGATCGATATGCTCGATGGTTATCGATCGATGCGAGACCGATCGAAGGAGATCGATGGTAAACTAGCGAGAAGAAGCTGATCGGTCTACGGACCGATCGGAAGGTTCCCTGATCGGTCGCGTCCGATCAGTTTCTGATCGGTCCATGGACCGATCAGGGGACCTCAAAGCCTGGTCGGTCTGCGGACCGATCAGGATGTTACTGATCGGTCCACGCCGATCGAGGTTCTAGCCGCCAGACGCGGCTAGTTTCTTCGCTGTTTCTTCTTCGCAGGTATAAGGAGACGAGGGCATCTTCTGTGCAGAAAATTCTTCCTTTTTCCTCCTTAGAACTTCTGTTTTGCTGCTGAAGTTTAAGCTTCGACTGAGCTTTGTTGAGCTCACTTTCGAAGCCCCGCGTTAGCTTCTTTCGGCTGAGTTGCTTGTTGGCATTCGTCCGTGAAGTTGTTGCTTCCAGGACTTCAGTCGACGACAAGAAGGCAAGCTTGTATTGTTACATTCATTGTATTTACTTCTTGTATTCTGTTGTACTCTTAGCTTGCTGTTGCAAGTGTTTGTGGCGAGGTTTCTCCACCCACAAGGAGTTGATATTAGCCGGTTCTCCGGGGACTCATCCACCGACGGATTGATAGGGCTCGTCCACCTTACGGACACGCCGAGGAGTAGGAGTATCATCTCCGAACCTCGTTACATCCTTGCGTTGAGGTTTGATTTCTTCTCCTGTTTTCTTTCTGCATTTAGTTTCCGCTGCGCTAACCCTAGATTGTAGAAAGAAACGCGAGCAATTGGGGTCGGCTATTCACACCCCCCTCTCTAGCCGTACGAAGAGATCCTAACAATGTTAATATGGTAGATTCAGACCATAAATATACATTTCATCAAATAAGAAATATGCAAAGATATAGTGAGTGTACAGAGACTTAGGAACACAAGAAGTCGAGCGGAAGATATAGTGAGCGAGAAAGATGACATGGGAAACGAGTTGACAGACTCAGTGTATTTGAGGAACGAGGAGCTGAGGAAGAATACACTGGCGGACGAGAAGGACTCGCCCGATGCTTTCTAGGGGCGAGAAGCCAAGGAGGAAAACTGCTTGAGAAGAATGCTGGAGTTAGGTTGGGGTGAGCTCAACTCTGGACGACTATAGAATCACCCAAAGTCAACTTCTGAGTTGACTGCGTCCAAGCGCCCGGACCATGTCCAGGTGCCCGAACTCTAGGCTCTCGGATCGGGTACAGGCACCTAGACTGTTCCGCCATGTCAGTCAGCCATTGGTCTAAGAGGATTAGCGTTGGAGTCCACATTAGCCGACTCTAGGCGCTCGGAAACCGATAAGTCATTATTGAAGAGACGTTGCAAAGTAGATTGAGTCGACCACATCCAAGAGCCCGGACAGGGTCCATGCGCCCGAAAAATGTCACGTCAGTAAACAACTAGTTGCGACTAGTGGACTATAAATAGAGTCCTGGTCTTTGAAGTTTAACCCAACACATGCTGTAATTGATTTTGTTTCTTGTTTTAAGTGTTTGTACTTTAAATTTCTGCAAAATGTTTCTTTGCCTCTATTGAAAGAGAATTTTAATGAGCTTTCACAGTCTTAAATTAGTAACCTTCCTAGCTGCAAACCAAATAACTCTTTGTGTCTCTTACTTTATATTTATGTCTTTTATTTTGTTCAACTAACATGTGTTTTGTCCTTCTAAGTAGAAAGCAAGAGATTAGTTTTAATTCTAACTTGCAAGCTATTCACCCCTTTTTAGTCGACCTATCGGGGGCCTACGCTAGCAATTGGTATCAGAACTCAAACTGCAAGAAGATCTAATTGTCAACTGTGCATAAGAGTTATGGTCTAATTAAGTCATGTGAGTGAAATATTGACCTCGAACAAAGGATGTAAAGGCTATTGTGTCTGGATTAAACCAAACACTAGGTAGGAAGGTTTTGTGGGCAGTCAAAGATACCCTAGTTGTGGTTAGGTAAGGAAGACCTACTAAGTCAGTTGGACTGAGAGACAAGGAAGTCCTAATAGGTTAGGTGGACTGACAGACATGAAGATCTAGTAGGTTGGTTGGACCGAAGGACAGAAAGACCTAGTGGGTCAATAAGCTTTCCATTTGAGAGGGGGGGATCTATGGTCCTTTGTTTGAAAGAGGATTATTGGGGGTGTAAAATTACAAACAAAGTTCCACATTGAAAATATATGGGAAAGATTGTGAGCTTTTAAGAAAAAAATATCTCTATTAGTATGAGATCTTTCCAGTAATGCTCAAAAATAAAATTATGAAAAATTAGGTCCAAATAAATAATATTATATAATTATAAAAATACCTAAAATTATTTCGATTTTAATACCTTTAACTTATTAAATTGTAATTAAAATATTGTCAAGTTGTAAAATTTGTTGTATTTTAATCTAAAAAGTATAGTGAAAAAATAAAATTGAGCTATATCAACGATGGAACAAAAAGACTTATTGTCGATTCCATCGAATAATACAAAAATTCTACACTATATCTATATATATCACTAAAAATATTATATCCTTAAACTGCTGATCTTAGCAATGATCAATTAATTAGAGACAACAAATTTAAAATAAAAAATAAATAACAGTTCCGTGCCAAATAAACTATCGTTGATGCATGCATACATGATATGTCAAATCCAATTAACATATCATTTACCTTGAAATTTTTTTATTTCCAACATATCGACTTATTTGTTTAGTTTTCCATCTAATTTGTGGCAATCCAAGAAAAATAGTTATTTTCATATATATACAACTTTATTATTGTACAAATTATAGACCTCATATGAACTCTTTAATTATTCAAGATAACATATTGTCATGCATACGTGTTCAAAAAATTAAACTACTGTACTCATTAAATTTACTTGATGGATAAAATATGAAACTAGATTATCTATCCAACATTAATAGAATGTTGAGATAGGGATACCAGAGTACTTAATTATTCAAGATAAAGGCCCAGTTAATTTTGAAATCCCCAAAAATATTATTTTATTTTAAATTTCTAAATCATATTTTTTTAATTATTTATAAGGATAATTCATCCTCTAATCTATTTAAATAATATACTTAATGTAATGTTAGTAGCTATAGCTATAGGTTTCTTGAGAATGAATTAAATATCCTTATAAGTGAAGATAGAGTTCAAAGAGAAGACGGCAGGCAAATGAAAGGGTAGGAACCAAGCAATTAGAAAGTGGATGATGACATTATGATGCAAGATTATCGTATTAAATATAACAAACATGGTGATGACTATGATACTTCATTTAAAATTTCAAAAAACAACCTATGTACATTTCAAAAATCAGTGATGGATAGAAATAATAAAATAGAAAATAAATATAGTATTTAAGGCATTTAAAAGTTAAATAATCCTTTAAAAATTCCACAATTTTAAGTCTACTATTTAGATAATTATCTTAAAATCAAGAGTGATTGCTACAAAAAAAAAAAATAGAGATAGTTCTGATGATTCTATTTTTCTAATTTGATAAATAATATTATTATTTTAACTTGGGATCTTAATTCAAAAAGAAACGGTGGAATGGAACTTTGTGTTCGAGCGCGAAATATTATTTTTCCTTTAAAAATTGTAACGGCTTTTGATTATCCTCACGTGCTGAAAAAAACAAGGAACCTTCAGAGAAGCACACGAGGGCTGGAGACCAAGAAAAAGCTTCGACTTGGACCCATCGCCTTCTTCCCCTTTCCTAATTCCACTCCTATATAAATAAACCTCCACTCCAACCCTTTCCTCTCATCGCCACCGCCTTCTGCCAGATCGCTTTCTTCACTAACGCTACCAGCTATGTCCGGCATTGCTGACGCCGACCTGGCCCTCCTCGCCGGCGTCTGCGGCTACCTCCTCGACGATCCCGCCCCCTTCCCCTTTCCGCTGGCCGCCGATCGCTCCGGATCCGTGTCACTCCCTTTCCTCCCCGACGATCCCGACGACATGCTCGTTTTCGGCGCCCTCGCGGACGCCTTCCGCCACGGATGGACTCCCTCGCCCTCATCCGCATCCGGCCCCGATCCCGCCGCTCCGCCGCCTAAATCGTCCGCCGCCAGGGGACAGCACTACCGAGGGGTGCGGCAGCGGCCGTGGGGGAAGTTCGCGGCCGAGATCCGCGACCCGGCGCGCAATGGGGCGCGCGTGTGGTTGGGGACGTTCGAGACGGCGGAGGACGCCGCCCGCGCCTACGACCGCGCCGCCTACCGGATCCGCGGAGCCCGCGCCCTGCTCAACTTCCCGCACCTCATCGGCGATTCCCCTGATTCACCTTCCTGGTCCTCTTCCTCTTCCTCCGCAGAGAAGCCCTCGCCCAAGCGGAGAAAGAGGGCGGCGTCAGCGGCTCCGGCAGCTACCCTATTTCCGGCCGATCAACCGGCAATCTTCCCAGAGCCTGAGGAATCGGGCAATCTCGCCATCTCTCGGCGAGCTGAGACTTAACGCTAATCATCAAGGTCGACATCTCAAATCGTTGATTTGGTGCTTCGGAATCGGGAAATTCGACGAAAATTGAGCCGAATGCCTCGACGATTTGTGCGTGTTTGCAATTTGTTCGTTCAATTGTTCTCCCCCCTACAAAACAGAGAAGCTCAATCTGAATATAACTTTGTTCTTTTATTTAATAATTTTTTCTGTCCAACTTTTATTTCGCCGCTGGTCTGCTGTATGTGAAAGGAGACCTTACTCTTTTTGGATATATAAAATATTAACCATAATTTTATTCCTGAGTTTGTCTGTACCTAATTTATTTCCAATAGATTGATGCAGTTTTTCCGTTCTCCTACTGGACTAGACATGGAAATTTTGTCAGTCTTTTTAAACTTATTCAATCGCAATCGGCAACTGAGTTGTGGTCCTGTAGTAAATTTAGGTTGCCCTTGGTATAGTCAAGTTAATTAATTAGGTTTATAGAATTAAATAAGGGTTGAATTCGAATAAGATTAAAAAAATTATTTAATGACTAGTTTTGGTTTATTAATTTACTTCCTTCTAATATGGTTTTAACTTTTACCAATATAGTAAATCTAAGATATTCGAAGGAAAATAAATTACTAGGAGGAGATTTTTACCTGAGTATATCCATTATTTTATTATAATAAATTTGTTATCCTCTGACAAATTGAACCCCTTGTGAAGACAAAATCAGAGACATGATTCGAAACATCAAAATCAGAGATGATCAAATTGTATTGTGGCACCTAAATCATGCCATCTTTATTATAATAACTCAATGTGTCGACCACATTAAAATAAATCTAACTTTTTTATGATTAATTTTAAAGACATGATTTTTCCCTTGAGTTCGTCTATCAAATAAATTTATACATACTATCGTTGGGATTGCAAAAACATAAATTAGCAAAATTCCCAACTCTGAATGATTCAGATTAGCTCATTTAACTACACTCATCATGATAGATCTTTAACAGTAAAAGTGAATTCATAAGTCTATATATATATATATATATATATATATAAAATAAATTACTTATCCCAGTGTTGTTTTATTAATAATGCAGCAAATCGAAAATGGATGGTCATCGTCTGATTTCAACTTATTTGACAAATTTACAATTTTTTCTTGTTCTTTGGTAGCGAATGAAACATCAAGCTGTGTGTGCATGCATGCACTTTGAAAGCAAATCCAAACCCTATTACTTCTAGGAAGCTCCAACCTTTTGACAAAGAAACATCTACTGCTTCTTAATTAATTTCTCCACTAATGTTTCTTCTATCTATCTAATACGGGTCTTAAACTATATAATTAAATTCCAAAATAACTATATATATATATGGACGATCTGGCTCCACAGATCGGCTATCAGGCAAATCTTACCTCCAACGTCTCAGATTTTTTATTTCACTATAGAAAAATATCTTGCTCATAATTGATATTTGAATTGGCTCGAGAGATTATCTCTATTTCTCTTAATTATGATATAAGGTTATGCGCACATCCTAGGCGTCTCTCCATGTCCGTCCAAGGCATTTGAAAGGATCATGATGATTGAGCGGCATTTTTTAAGTGAAAGAAATTTTATTTCCAAGAGATTGTTGAGATTCGATTGATGCTCTCTTTTGACATTTTATCACATGAGTATCAACTCCATTATATACATGGGGCATCCCCAATTCTCTTAATGAACAATACAAACACACATTAAAAAAAAGTGAAGATTGAAATGATACAAACAATGAAAAATAATTTGGCCACTTGGTATGTTTATTTTGTTTTAGAGATAAATATCTTTGCTTGAACGTAACAGGGACAAGAGTCAACGCACGGAAAATTAGGTTGCAAAGAGTAAGTTTTCTACAAGCAAACGCAGTCAATTAATTGAGATGGGACAAGAGACATTTACTATAATATGAAATATCTTACGAAGCTGGGAGGATTTGGAGTGAATAAAGTCGAAGCATGTTAATATTTCAATCTCTTTTTTTTTTTAAAAAACATTATATATTTCGAAAGGCAACAAACCCCATCATGTAATTTGCGTTTCAAGTTGATGTAGTTCAAGTCTTCAAGACCAGGAGTAGGAACAATCCTTGGCAGGTAGATGGCTAACACAAGCCTAATCGTGAATGAAACCCGTAGACTTCTAATGATCCGTTATAAATTATTTACACTAATTTACTAAGAGGTATATAATTTTTATAAAATCATTTACTTTTATTTTGAAACCACATTTTACTTCCTCCTAGAATTATAATATGCTACGAGAGAATATACATGATTTAATTGAATATGCACAATTACAATTTACAAACAAAAACTTTAAATTAAGAAGGGCAAATGATTTCATTAATTTAAAATACTAGTTTCACTTGTAAATAACTAGCAATTACTTGCAAATTTCCAAATACCCATTCAGCTAAGATATATAGCTATTGACAATTACCATCGTTCACTAGATACTTTTCATGTTGTGCTCAGATGGACCCAAAACAGAATACAAGAAGAATTCAATGTTGGGAAAATTATAGCTTGAGATTTTAGCAGGAGCTGCTCGTCGAATGTTCTCAACAAAGACTGTTATCTGAGCTGGAGAAGACACATTGGGCTCCGTCAACATGATTATTGAGCTTAAGCCAGTTAAAATTGCAAGCACAGTTGACTCAACCCCACCACCAGACAAAAAATTGTTGAAAGAGACCATTCTTAATCTGTTACCAGTTTGTTCCGACCCTTCAAAATTTATCTCCATACTTGTGGAATGTTCTGTCAAACTGGAAACGCATTTCATCTTGCTCAGAAGGCAAGAGCACGAGTATTTGCATGTAAGATTGAAGAGAGCGACTTACAGAGCAAAGATTACCAATGTGGTGATCATGATTTCATCAACTGTACACTTTTTGGATTGCAGGACTTCTTTAGTTTCTCCAAACAAGGAATATCATTGTTGGAAAGATGTACAATGCCATCCTGCTCACTTACTTTCTCGATCAGTAACTTTAACAATGGAATTTTAGACAGCGTTTTGCGAGATCCAACCATGATAAGTTTCTTCTGCAGCGCAGAACATGAGCAGAAGAGTCAAGGACTAAAAATATTCACTAAAAGAACACAATTTGCAAATAGAAAGCCAAGTTCTTCTGACAGTTTTGAGTTCATTGCTTGAGCTAACCTTTGCACGTGTGATAGCAACATTTATCCGATGCCACTCGCCAAGTAAAGAAGAAATGCAGGATCCGGAGTTTTTCAAAGAGCGTACAAATGATAAGAGTATGCAATCCTTGTCCCTTCCCTGCAGCTCATACCATAGTGTTAATTAATGGAACAAACCATACACATTTTGGAAAGAGACATGGAATGAAGTCTTCGTCAAAATGACCTCATTAACCAGTCTAGCAAAGAACATTTTGAATGAAACAAATTGATAGTTCATCATCTCATTGTATTGGAAGTAAAAGAAATTATAAGCTTAAAAAAAACAAAATACTGTAAAAGAATAACTGCTACGTAAGACTACAAGATTTTATGAGAGACATGTCACCGTTGATATAGGATCCAGAAGTAGGAAAAAAGAATGTGCACCCATTTCCTTATTGAAACATTGTGAACTTTTGGGGGAGAAAATTAATGAATGATATAAAACAACTGCCTTACAAACTTGAATCTTGATTCCTGTCATTACCTGATATTTGTCAATTGTCTGGACCTCTATAGAAGCATCAAGAATTTGCCGTATAATATTGACCTGTGAATTGTATGGACTAATGATCCCAATGTCATCTCCAGCAATGCCTCTCTTTATTAGTTCTTTAGTAATCTGGATAAGAAAAAAAGTGAAGGCATGACAGCAAAGTTGAGTGCCAGATACAAACAAGCACCACCTAGATAATCCACTTGGCAATATGGATAAAGGCAGAAGCATGGCTATAAGTTGCTGAATACAAAGCCATGACTAGATCAAAAATCCGTACCTCTGCTACGATGTATGCCTCTGTATAATTTACTACAGTAGTATTTTCTCTTTCCTCGTTAGCAGGAAGCATATCTGAAGAAGCAAATTGGAATAGGATTTTTAATTGAAATTTATGATATTTTCTCAAGAATCAAAAAGTTCTACTAACCTGTACTTGCAAAGATGACTGGCTTGTTTGCATTCAGAATCTGAAAAAGAAAAATCATGTTGCCAGAAGAACGAGTACTAAAGTTAAAACATATTAAGAAGCAAGATGTACTCTACCTCTTGTAACCACAATGTGACAGGTTTACTACAAGATAATTTGAGCTTTGCATCTGCAACTTCAGAGGAACCACACCGTAATCTATTCCCGTATATCAATGCATTTGAAAGTTCCATGATACCAGCGCACATTCGATACTGACATAAAAATGATAGATCAACCTTATATGACCACAAGGTTGCAGGTAAAATAAAGCAACCACGTCCATAGGTAGACAAACACCAAAATAACTGACAGAACCTGGCACTGCAGTGCTGATATTGCCTGAGGATGTGTTTCCGATAGCCTGCAAAATAAGCTAACGGACATTCCATTTTCACGTGCTTCCACGCTCTACATATGAGAGGCTAACTTATTCATCTGAATCATATGAAACACGGTGGCTTATCAAAGATCAGAGTAGGTTATGAACCTGAACAAGTGGTGGAAGCTGGTAATGATCTCCGACTAAAACAAATCTTGAGGCAAGCATCAAAGGTCCCAATGAAATCTGTTGCAAGATAGCTATATGATTTTTTTTTTCCTAAAACCTTCTTTTCCATTAAACAAATGAGTAACAGAAGCTGATACAACACTTGATTCCAATTCACGAACCCCTATCGTCTACCAGTTTATCACCTAAGCATGACAGACCATCTATTTCTGTGATTGCAAATGGGCGCAAGAAAATTAACAAATGGCAGAGAAGAAAATATTTTTCTCAAAGATGCATTTATTACAAATATCAAAAACACATGTCGATCACACTCAGTCCTGCAATAGACCCTTAAGTAATCACTGTGGACAAAGCTATGATGTAACATAACAGGTGACTCATACATAAGCTATCAATCTTCACCAGCATACCATACTGATCTGTTAGCTAGCTAGATCTGGCATAGTCACCAGACTATACTAGTTAGAATTCTGTAGAGAATATGCATTTATGATTATTACTTGGTACTTTACAAGCAAAGAACAGTATATATTCCTACAACAAAAGCAAAAAAGGAGGCATACGGGAAGAGTGGTTTGCCCAGCCTCATCTATTATGCAGATGTCGAACTTCTTATTCGTAAGCAATGGATGATTTATTCCTAAGCAAGTTACTCCAACTACACGAGTGAGTTCCATCTTTTCTTTGATGTCATTCACAGTGCCTATGTTCTCTGCTGCCCAAAAAAAAACACCTCATTGAACAACCTAAAAACAATGATAATGAACAATACTGAAAATTAAGAACGGAAGAAAAATCACCTGGGATGCAATACTCAAGAATGTCAGAATGCACTGCTTCACGTCTTCCGATACGCACAAAATCAATGCCCTAAAAAGGTGTGATTTGTCAATCTGGTGATTGTTTGAATTGCAGGCCACTGATCAATTTTATTGACTAGTAGGTGTTTGTTACGTTAAATTTCATAGCCATACAAAACCCTTGTGTCCAGCAAGATAGCATACAAAGAGCTACGATAATGCCTTCGACACACACCACCAACAGTTAATAAATGCTTCTTTTTCTTTCCTTTGAACCCTTAAACAATCTACTGGTCTTAGATTTCTCAGCCTTAGATCACCAAAGGCAACCAAAAAAAAAACAAAGTATGGAACTCTGAATACATCATACAAGCTAGAAAAGATTTGGTAGTCTAAAATTTAAATACCTAATTGAAGGTGTATATACTAACAAATGCAGTTTACTAGTATATGTAGTAGAATAATATCAGGGTCAAGTCAAAACACCAAAATATAAAATTGTTTCTACTGGAAATAGCTTTTAGTGAAATACAGAAACATAAACTGGAATATGGCACACCAAAGAATTACATCAAACTCATTTAAGTGACTGAACATTATAAATAAATGCAACTCTTTACAGTCATTATTCAAGTTCCATGTAGCAGTATATTAGCAAAAAAAAATATACAGCACATAATCCTGCTAATTTACCTTATTTTTTAATTTGATAAGCAAGGTATCAATGGCTAAATTTGTGTATGAAGTGAGTAATATGGAAGATCCTCTCATCAGTAGCGCTTTCACAGCATGCACCATCGTGGATGTCTTTCCAGTGCCAGGCATCCCTAAAATAAGGGCATAATCCTTTGCAGCTAGAATCTGAAATGTGTAATGAAAAAATCAAAAAAACACGAACTTCAGGCAAACATCAACAAATTCTAGCATTCTACGTTTAACAAAAAAAGCACTAAATTCATGTAATTAAATGATATAAGGGCTGATTTATAAATCTATATCCTTTAGCCGATATTCAAATTCTCTCTGGACGTTCACCAGCTAAGTCTCATTCAAAAAACAAATGAAAGAAACATACAAAAAGAAATACTGCAAGGGGTACCTTTTGAATGGCTCTCCTTTGATCATCATTCAAATTTTTTTGTGAGCGTATATATGACAGTGCTGGATCTTGACTCAATGTTCCTTCACTATCAAACCTAGGTACCTGCAGAATTGGAAAAAATATTAGAAGAGTCTACAACATGAAAAGGGAGACGTGGAATGAGAAAAATAATCACCTCAAGATCCACAATCATCTTCCTCAAACGTCCAAATTGCAAACTTTGAGTAAACAACAGTGCAAGGTTGTATCTGAAGATGGATAAAAAATCATGTATCCTTGGGTTTAAATAAAATTCCTTAAATGAAAAGAACATTGACATGAAAAGTACCTCATGGTTGTAAAAGAGGAAGCAAATTCATCCTTATTGATTCTCCAAACTTCTTGACCAAGACGACCTAGATCTAGTGAATGTTCACATATTGGGAGTCGTAATCGCCGAGAAAAAAAAACCTGACATAAAGCAAGATAAAGTAAGGATAAATATGATGCTATAAATGAAACCAATATGCCAATAGATAGAAACTTTACAATTTCTAACCATCTTATAACGTTACTTATCCAATCATTATGCTTGATACATAGACACTTTATTTCTTAATACAAAATACGAGCAAGGTTCATAATAAAATTTTCCAAGATACTCGAAGGAAAGAATTTCTTACAGATATATGTGATTTACCAATATCATCTATTACTCCAGTTGCAACAGCAAGATGTCCAGACTCTGTGCTAAGCACCTACAATCAAGAACAAAGACAAGTAAAGGAATCAAAAGGTTTGGACAATCCAAAGTAACAAATACAGCATCCTGAGTAAAGTATACTAAGATAATCAAATATATCATTTCTATTGAAGGCCTGGGCATAGTCATATCCAATTCAAAATAACTAGCTACTAAGGTGGGTGCCTCTACTCACTTATAACGGCACAAACACAAACTAACTGTTTGAAACCATCAAGCTCCAAACTGCGTAATATATCAGATTGCACTTAACTGTAGTGTTTTCAGCATACAACCCCAAGTTGGGGTCGGGATCTTCATAGAAAACCAAAAACCATAATTTCAAGACATCCAAAATCTGTGAAAAAAGGAAAATTTCTAGGCCATTCAGGTGTCTGAGTTCTTTCTAGCCCTAAATAGAACAGCCATTAATAAATACATTACATAAATGTCGAAAGTGCCTAGTTAAAGAACAATGGTGAAGAGTGATCATTGCCATCTTCAAATATAGATACACATTATGCAGAAACTTTGGTTTCGCATTGACATCTATGAATAAGCATTTCCCATATGAAAGTGATGTTGCTAGTCTTGTCCAGCTCCATCTAAGATATATATGTACTCCAATTGTTCATTTGAAAATGTTGTTAACAAATAGGCAGCATGAAAATACTCGCTATCAATTCCTTATTAACATGTAGTAGAAACAACTTGTAGCAGTAGTCATCCTCACAACAAAAAGAGAAAATCTAGAAAGGCTATTTAGGGCTAAAGTGAAATAGCAGAATAAAATGTGGGAACCTTACCACATGATCACCACGTTTAAGTGTGGAACCATGATCACTCATTCTGAGTTTAGAAAAATCATATTGGTCCTGAGCTTTCTGTTCATTCAGCACAAAACAATACTTGAATCTGTCATTTCTAGAAGAATTACTGCCTGAAAATTCGTTCTTAAAATCAACAAGGATGTAAGAACTGCTTCTGGTACTGTTCTCATCCCATGGAGTATGTGAAGAGAACCTTTCTTTCTTATTGACCTGAGATTTTAAGTATTTCTCCAGCTTAGCTCATCAGGAGCATATGCAAAAAATAGTTGTCAGGGATAAAAGTAGGTTAAACCTTAGATGCCTGAGCTTCCAAGTCAACCAAACGAACCCAATGCTTAAGAAAATTAGAATGAGAAACAGTTAAGTGGCCCGCAAGGTCATCAAAGAAATCACCAAGTCCACTGCTATTAGAATCACCTCCATAAGCCTATTTCCATTAAAAAAAAACAATATCATGTCATCGTTAGATGGCAATAATAGGTCTGAATAATAAAGAGTTGAAAAGACAGAAGTCTTTCATGTACCTTATGAAAGATTGTGCAGATATTAAGATGGCGACAAACTTTGCACAATGCTAGATTCTACAGAAACATTCACTAAAATATTAGTGGAGATCCTCTAATCCAGTTAATCAGACAAGTTTCATTTAGTAATACCTGTAGCATTGAAGGTAGGTGCCGTGTTCTTGAAGCCTTTAGGACATCAGTTGCTAGTTCATTGCGGCGCATAATTAGCCCAACTAAGTCGGATCGTTGAACTTTGACACCCTATAAGAAAATTTGTAAGCAAGACAATACCTAGACCTCCATAATTTGTTATGAAATAGCACTTTACCCTTGTCTGATCTGTCTGGAGGTAATATAGAAGGCCAATATTGATATCCCTTTTCAAATATCTGAAATAGTATTCCAATTAAAACACCAATTTTGCCTACAACAGAGTGTACAATATCACCAAAGGAAATGTCAGGAAAAAAGAAATAGCAAGAATATTACATGTTAGAATTACCTTTCAGACATCAAAAGAGTGTACAATATCACCTGGGCAGAATGCTCCATTGCAGCCTGCACAGTTAGGGCATTAAGAGACCTCAAGCCTTAAGAAATTTCTTTGAAACCTACGCAGTAAATGTCACATAGTAGTGTAATAGTGTTACAGAAACATTTCTAAACCAATAGCCTCAACAACCTCATGAATCTATATAACCTGGATGGTAGTGCACTTGATTGATGTGATTATCAGCAAACAAACAACCAACAATACCATAAATGGGAATATTTTCAATGCTAAAAAGTCAAACGAAAAATAGACTTAATTCTCTTTGTTAGAAAACATATGAACAAATTGTAACTAACATATATTTTGTTTTCAGGACAACCAAAATTCTATGTAAATTGGGTATTAAATCCATATAAGTTTTAAATATCTTATCTATTATTCAACAAAAGGGAATATTATATAAATATCATTACTACATTAAATGAGTGATCACAATTGAGAAGAGTTTTTGAGGTCTTGTACAATTGTTGTGTCCCTCTTAAGCTAGAAGAAAATTTTACTGTGCTATCACTGCTATACTTTAAGTGTCATTGTATTGGGTTATTAGAAAGCATGTATAAGAATTACTTTAGTGGAGATGACAATACTAAAAAGAATATATGGAATTATTATAAAGGATAAAATGATTGACGATAGATTGAGATGGTATTGGCATATTCAAAAGAGGCCACACAATATGACAATTAAAGAGTTAGATTAAATAGAATGGAAGATACAAGAGGTTGAGAAAAAAGATAGAATATTATTCAACAAATAAAAGATTTAATGCATTTGAATATTAGTGGTGATATATACTTGCATAGAGCTCAAAGGACAATTTGAGGAGCCAACCCCAACAAAGATGCAGCAAACACAATTTGCTATAAGACAAAAATTCTTGATTCTGTTTCCTTCTGTTGTTTCTGATAATTCATAAAGGTATATAGCAGAATAAGAAAAGGCATGTCATAAATGCAATAGTAACAATTTTAGTGGTTGCTTCCATGCGCACAACCATTATATGTGTAAAATGTGCAATATTGGAAGATGAAGCTAGAATGTGTACATTATCAGCAAAGAAATTATATAAATTACAAGTAAAACATTCACTAGTAATGTGAACAGCAAAGTTGATTAAGAGATGATTTACAGAAACAAATCAAATTGTTACTCATAATTTATCTGCACCAAAAAAAAATAAAGCATATTTGGCATAACAAACATGTGATCTAATAAATTATGATACATCTTATGATCTTACCTGACCATTGTTTCTTTTACCAGTCTTGAATTCCAAAGGCATTATTGTTTCATATGACTCATCATTGCTAGAAGTAACTTTTACACAGACTGAAGCATCAATTACTCCTTTCATGCCATATGTTGGGGCTTGTGCCATCTCTTCAATATCCATAACCTGAAGGTCAAAATCCACACAATATTACCAAATCACAGATGTGTATGATAGTAGCAAAAATCAAACTTGATCTAGCTGATATAGGTCATAGATATGTGAATCAGAAAGCATCCAACTAGCTTGTTTTATTTTCAGAAAAAAACAGAAGGGTGTACCTTATTTTCATTATCATCAAAAGGACACCACACCCTAATCCTTCATTCCAAAAATATCCCTTTTTGGCATACTAATTCAGAACTTTTGTGGCAATTTTAGTCAAAATAATTTTAACATTAGTCAAAACCGCTTCAGAGTTAGCAAAATCAACTCCAATCCTACTGTAGCGATTTGTGGCACAACCTGCTATAATATGTAGTAATTTTAGCCAAACCTACTATTTTTAAAAAATTTGACCAATATTAGAATAATTTTGACCAAAAGTGCTCCATGTTGTAACAAGTTTGACTAAAACTGATATAATGCAAATCAGTTTTGGTCAAACCTGTTAAAAACCACAACAACAGTGTTGGATAAATTTGGTTAAAAAAGGTAAACTAGGAAGAAAAATTTAAGATAAAGCGCCTTTTGTCTTTCTTTGACATATGGTACCCTTTAGACTATAACAAAATAAGGGGCACTCTTTTGATTTTTGTCTTTTTATTTTTGACTATACATCTGCAACTTTAGAATTATGAGCTTCAAAGAAATATTCCATGTGCATCATAGAAGACTTCATCACGCGTTTAAGTTTATAGATATTCAAAATAACTATAAATTTAAAGACTAGCACAATAATTACTGAAAGATGTCAAAATCTCAACTAGAGACAGGCAAATGATATTAATGCATAAGGCTTGGATGGCAGATTGATGCAGGAGAAATACCATTAAAGAATCTTTCAACTTTTGAATGGACATCAGTATTCAGATCACAACAATGACTATAAAGCACAATTTCAAACCTAACTAACTATTGCATGCCATTTTTTTACATTGATACACATAGTCTTTCTACTGAACTTGATGCATGGATTTCTCAATTAAAAAGAGTTACGGGCATATCAGAAGATTGAGATCTCAATTCCTGCTACAGTTTCAAGAGATATCTTACAACTAGAATCCTTTTTTTTCCCAATTCACTCCCCCCACCTCCACCACTGTGAACTCCAGTTAGATTTACGCATGATACACTTTTGATTTATTAGGAGAACCCAAGTATTTTTCATGGATCCATGAAACAATTCTCAAAAAGTTTTTTACCTTTTGGAAGATACAAGAGGGAAACAATCAACCTATTGATATTGGAAGACCAAAAAGATTCTTCCAATGTCTCATTTCCAGGTCCAATGGAATTCATAGGTATAGGAAGAAGCCCCATCAAATATAATTAAATGTGAATTTTAGAATGAACATTGTATTTATAAGAAAAAGGTAAGACCTAGACCAACAATAAAGATTCAATAGCTGAGCACCAAAAAGGTAACAAGCAAAGACAACAACCCACATATAAAAATCTAAAGACCAAAGGCACAAGGGGGCATGGAACATTCTTGGTCTAAGACTCAAATGGAATTACATGGACATGTTTCCTATGCATATATGAAGTTATTTTATTCTACTTTTTAGGACATGTTACTACCTTATATGCATAAAAGTTGATGTATGTCTAGCCAATATCAATATGAAACAATAACCATGATAAAAAAATTTAAAAATTCATTTAATAATGTTAACTATAAAATCTTTCAAAAAGTTAGAATAGGTTAACAAAAACTAATTGTTATGTGTTTTAGCTACTTAGCGAACATTGACTCAGATCATGTGGACATGGGCCCATTAAGACATTGTGTCTTGGCAGGGACTGGGAGCCCCCCACTCCTATACTCTTTGTCAAAATATGTCACAAAGGATGGAAAACTCTTTTGCTTTATAAGAGCATCCACAATGGGAGCTCCATTGTGGACATGGCATAGGGGAGGGAGCTCCCTCATTTTTAGGAAGAAACGGCTCCTAGTCTTCCTTCTTTTTTTTTTCTTTTTTTTTTCTTTTTTTTTAATTAAAATAAAATTTTTAATTTAAACTAAAAAATCGATAAATTTTTTATTTAGGTCTTTTATTTCAAATAATGTAATTTATTTTTTAATTATTAATATTATTTAGTGATAATTTATGAATTTAAATTTTATTTATATATAAAGTAAAATATAATGAAAAAGTGTAGGACCGATGAAAGAGTTATTTAGAGGTTTTTTTGTATGCTGGAGAGATATGTAGGGGTTTTTACTTTTGATGTGGCACTGATATGGCGTCGAGAGAACTCTTGGAGAGCTCCCACGACAATGGGTGCCCTAAGGGCTTGAGGCTTCCAGTCCCCACTCCTTGTCAATTCCACTGAAGCACCATCACCAGGGTTCTAGCGGAGAGTTGGAATCCTATATCGTTGCTGCTAGCAATGCCAATCTATCAGGTAATTCTATAGGCATTGATTTCAGGTCACGTGGATGATGAATCCCTCCTGATTGGAGATGCTTTAGCCCTACATTAACAAGAACAGGAAACCTCAAAGGCTTAGGCCCTCATAGAGCTCAGGGATTTCCACAATTTCAGACGTCTTTTACAAAAGCAAAACAACCACATGTATGATAGGTTCTTCAAGGTATTGTCCACATTAGGGGCAAGACCTTCATGTTTCATCCTTTTCCAAAGGCATGTCAATTAGCAAGATTCCTCTGAACTGAAAGCCAGGCCTTATGATTTTACAACTTCTGAATAGGTATTTTGAATGGTGATCACTTTGAGATTCATAATAACTAGAAGCAAATCTTGACCAATGGGAAACTTGTTGGAATTTCTATCACCTAACAAGATTGGTCCAATAGGTTGGTTGGGTTCGATTAAACTGTTCATTGACAAGTCAACAACTCAAATTGATAGAGCATCAGTATAGCAATGCAGATTATATCCTATTTAGATTATTGACACACCCCAAGACTATTGAGTCACCCTTTCAAATGGTAGATGTATCCCTTCAGATAGCATTGTCACTAATCTAATCATTTCAATTGTAGAATCACACCTTTAGGGCCAACTTATCCCATCGGACAAGAGAATTTAAGGTCAAGGTTAGGAATGAAAATTGTTTAGTTTGTTTAAAGACCATATTGTCCTACCCAAGTGCCTATCATTCATTAGCAATGCTCTTTTAAAATAAAAAAGAACTAAAGAGGCACAACAATTTGAGAGTTGAGTGAATTAAGCAAGAGGACAAGGGAATTAATTTATAGATGTAAAGGATTTCTTTCAAAGGTCGAAAAGACATCCTCAAAGGTGAAAAGCTTAATTTGCAAAAGGTGTATCCTCTTTTGCATAGTTATTTAATTAAATTAAATTATTCTTATCAGTCTATAATTGGTTGTTCGTGTGAATTATGTTGGCTGTTCTATACAACATTTGAGTTCCATTGGCAAGAGAAGTTCCCTATTTGAGAAGTGTGTAGTGCAAATATCTAGACGACGCATGCATACAGTGGATCAACTGCTCATAACTCCTATTAGTTGTTTTGATCCATTGCCAAGCTGTTCCTCCATTGGCTGTAGTTAGTGATTCTTGTTCGGGTCATTGCATGCAACCCATGTGAGTCAAGGAATGAATTACACAAAAATGCATGAGAACCATCACTTTAACTAAAATCTAGTGCATGCTCTCTGTGTTAGGATGTATACTAAAAGCCTAGCTTTTGGTATAAACATTTATCTAGAAATAAGAATCACATTGGTCAAATGTCTACATTTATGATAAATATAATTGTTCAATTAATTTATATTGTAGATAACATGGTGTGTGGTGTAACACACAGAAGATCATGTTATCGGTTCCTTATAAATTATAAACAGTAGCTCACGACCAAGATGGAAATGAACAAACCATTGGAAGGTCGTAGTGTAATTAGGTATTAGTTTATCTTAACTATATAATTACACTAGTATACTTAGAGTGTATTGAGTAGGACTATTTGAGGTCGTTTCTTTTATACTGACTTTATAAAGGAACAAAGACCTCAGTTATTATGGAAGTGTGTGCTCTTAATCCTAATATAATAACAAGCACATATATTTGATATTTATTTCTTTAATTTATCAATGGGTGAGATTTAGTTCGATAAATCAATAAGTCCGATAAGTTGGGAAATGATATCACTTATAGTGTGTGTTGTTGATTATAGAAGGAAACTGTGTCCTAGTGATCTAGGTTGAGAATGTCCCCAAGAGGAGCTCATAAGGATTGTCATGTTAAACCTTGCAGGTGGACTTAGTCCGACATGACGATGAAGTTGAGTGGTACTACTCTTGAAGCTAGATATTAATTAAGTGAGTTGTCAATAACTTACTTAATTAGTGGGCATTCGTAATCTTAAACACAGGGAGACTAACACACTCATGATAAGAAGGAGCCCATAATGTAATTTGGGATTGGTGCGGTAGAGCGGTAATAACTCTCTAGTGAAATGAGTTATTATCGATGAACTTGAGTTGTGTGTTCGGGGCGAACACGGGATGCTTAATTTTATTGGGAGACCAAAATCAATTCCTCCTCTCAGTCCCTATCGTAGCCTCTTAATTATAGAGTACTATACCCACCTATACCCACCTTCTTACCCATCCCATAGGGGTCGACCAAGTTAGCTTGGAGACCAAGCTAGGGCCAGCCAAAGTTTGGTTCATGGGTGCTTCAAGGTGGCGGGCCCTAGCTTGGGTTCAAGCTTGGTGTGGCCGGCCATCCTCTCCTCCTCTCTTCTCTTTGATGGCCGAACCTCATCCTTCTTGTGGAGATTCATATGGTGGCCGGATCAAGTTTAGAGAAGAAGGAGAGAAAGAAATTTTTGTTTCTAGCATCCCTTGGAGCATGGTGGTGGTGGCCGAACCTCTTCATCCTAGGAGAAGTTTTGATGGCCGAAACTTGTAAGGAAGAAGAAGGTGCTTGGTGGTTCTCATCTCGGAAGATCGTTGCCCACACAACGTCTGAGGTTAGAAGAAGAATACGGTAGAAGATCAAGAGGTCTTTCTAAAAGATATAACTAGTATTTTTCTTTTCCGCATCATACTAGTTATTTTTGGAAATAATATTACAAATACAAGAGGCATGCGATTCTAGTATTTCGAATTTATTTTCGATGTTGTGTTCTTTTGTTTTGTTTTTTTTTCCTTGTGATTTGATTGTTCTTTTCGGTTGACCTAAAGTTATTTAAAGAAATTAAATATTAGTTTTCCTTAAAAGGCTTTGTCTAGTCGGTGGTGGTTGCTCCCATATCCAAGAAGGTCATGTGCCTCGCCACGTCAGTACTGGAAGCAAATTTTGGAAATTAATATTTAATAAAATTAATAACCTAGGTGATTTGGATCGAAAGTGTTAAGTTCCGCAGAAGATCCAAGTCTAAACCTAAAAGAACAAATAAATTAAACTTTGGATCAAACGTGTTAAGTTTCGCAGGCGATCCAAGTTTAATTTAAAAGAACACATGGTAGCTAGGAAAAAGGTTTAGACCTTTGTACAAAATTTTTGTACAGTGGAACCATTAGGTTTTCCGACAGCAACCAACACTCTGTAGTTTTCATGCTTGCCGAATTTCTAAAAAACTATATGCATGGTATGATTTCAAGTAGACATAATATATTAATTAATTTTCATCCTTCCTCCCAAAATCCAATCTCAACTTCATAACCCAAATAATCTCGTACATTAATTTTTCACTCATTCAAGAAAATAATATACGATAGTCTACTAGCAAAATAACCATCCATATTTCCTATTTGATTATTTAGTTATGGAAACCAATTTCCAACAAGTCTAAAGTCCCCTCATAAAGCAACATCAAAATGATTCATTGCTTCTGGAGACCCATAACCAATTTTTCAGCCCAATTAATAAGAAAAAATACACATGAATTTTTTTTTAAGAATATCATATTAAAAAGACAATTGGTGAAGGCCCAAACACAAGTAGATGGATTACCTCACTTATGCAAATACCCTTCACACCATCCAGTTGTCCAAAATCAATAGGCACACTATTTCCTTCCTGCAAATATCAAAAAACATCAGTCATTATTCACAATTAAATAAAGAAAATATTAGTATTATAAATATCAAAATATATTACAAAGATTAAACAGTTACAATGTAAAGAATGGCTTGGAAAAAAAATGTCCAGCTTAGTGAATATACAAAATGTTTATACCATCAAAAAACACCATCACCAGCTGTTATTATAAAAAACATGTGCCCAAAAAGAATCAAGATAATCATCTGATTTACTGTCAGGTCATAAGTTGCTTAATCCATGCCCAATGACAAATCCTTATTTGAAGTTTTGCACAAAAATGAAATCTTGATATCCACCAAAAAATCTGAGTTAATATGAGTTAATCTGATTCTTCATATTTTGTTTATCCACAAAATATGAAGAATCAGCAATCAGAAAATGCAAAAAATAAGAAAATCTGACTAGCTTCAAGAGCAAGAATTTTGAGAGGATACAGCAGTCCTAGAGGCAATTGTCATTGATTCATTTTACAGAGAAACAAAAGAGTCTTTCCAGAAAATAATCAAGCTAAAAGAATGTGGATTCAATAAAAAAAAAAGGTTGCAAAGTACCTCTTTCTCTTTAAAACATGTTAGCCAGTTTAATATTCTTGGAATTGCATCTATAAGCTTGGAGAAAAAATCTTTCTCATTGGCTGCAAGTAAAAGCATTGTTTATGTCCCTTTGATTAGAACATTCACAGTAGCATCAATTAATCATGTAATATTCTATTCAAGCAATTCACCATACCTCCACATGCATATATATCCTCAATGTTTCTCTGAATGATAATTCCTGCATACTCCTCCAAGAACTGTCTAGAAGGCAAATCCTTGAGAAGTCCAGCCTATAGATATAGCAAAATTATTGATGACTCTAGCCTATAGAAGACTGATTATCAGAGCTAAGAGAAAGTTGCATGGTTAATAAGGTTAGTATTCTTGAATCAAGAACCTGAAAGAGTTGATGAAGCAAGGTACCAAGTAATGCAACAGAAGAATGCTCAGTAGTCTTCAACCTCTCATCTAGCACAGCTCGTCTAGGACAAGTAAAACTGGAGGCAACCTAAAAATTAATGTAAGCATATCAACTTTAACATAGCAAAAAATATATTAAAAGTTTGAAGATCAAAGTTTAGTATCCTTGCTTAATAATGGCAAAGGATATACCAAACTATTAAAGAAAATCAAAGCATTACCCGAGTTCCAGATAGGAGTATGTCTGGATGAACAATGATAAGATTTTTAACACGATCAACAGTGCATCTCCCTGCATCATCAAACTCTCCAACCACATTTAAAGTATCACCAGGTCCAATGACACTATAGAACCTAGAAGATAAGGAATTCCATTGACAGCGAGTTTAGACAGATAGAATATTCATTGAGCATGAAAGGAAAAAAAAAATTTATAGTGTTAGAATAAGTAAAAGGGTATTTGAGTCTTTTGGTTCTATTTCGTTTCCTATATAAAGGCCTAACTCATGGGGGTTTAACCAATATGAGATTCTAGGTTTTACTTTAAACATGGTATCAGAGCCAAGTTAAAACCCTAATTTCTTTTCTCTATCCACGCCGTCTCTTTCTGCCGAGCCTTCCTCTCCAGCGACGCGCGCGCGTGTTCTTCTCCAGCGACGCGCGAGTTCTTCTCCAGCATCGAGCTTCTCCAATCGCGTGGACGCCCGACGCCTGCTGGTTCGTGGACGCTGAGCTCCGCCTCGTGGACGCCCGACGCCGGCCTGCTGTTTCGTGGACACCAGACACCCGACGCCCGACGCCCGACGCCCTTCTGTTCGCGTTTCCTCTGCTCGGGCGGCTAGGGCACAGAGGCATCCTGGTACGCCCTTCTGTTCGCGTTTCCTCTGCTCGGGCGGCTAGGGCACAGAGGCATCCTGGTGCTCCCTACCAATCGCGTTTTTCCTCTTCTCGGGCGGCTAGGGCACAGAGACGCTCCCCTTTCTTCTTCTTCTTTCCAGCCGGCGGCACCTCTTCTTCTCTCCAGCGGCGACGTTCCCTGTTCAAGCTCAACTCTTCGCCGGCAGGGGAAGAATTGGTGGCGTTCCAATTCCTTCCCATCCATCAGCAAGCTTCGAAGAGTTCCTGCTGGAGTAGGGCATCTCCGAAGAAGCTTCCGCATCACACGTTACCCTGCTGCGAGTTTTCCAGTGGCACACCCGGTGGGACACGAACCCACAGTCGCCTGATTTGAAGTCAGATTAAGGATTCATCCGATTGGGCAGAAGAAGCAAGCACAGTCCGGTCCACAGTTCTATTCATGGCTACATCTGGCGCTCCAAAACCAGATACCTCAATCTTTACCAACCATATTACTGCACCCCTTTCTTCCGAGCAGTTGGATGGTAAAAATTATATCTCCTGGGCATCTCACATTGAACTTTGGCTTGTTGGACAAGGATATGAGACACATCTCACTCAAACTGAAGAAGATATTCGAGACGCCGATCGTCCTCTGTGGAAGAAGGTTGACGCTCAGTTGTGTTGTATTATCCGAGCCACCATCCATTCATCTCTTAGGAATGTCTTCCGTACTCACAAAACCTGCAAAGCTGTTTGGATGCAAGCTCAACAACTCTTTACAAACACCTCTCGACGACTCTATCAAGTTTGTGAAGATCTCATGACTATCCTCAGCACCAATCAGATTAAGGATTCAATGTCAAATTATCTGGGTTCAGTTTCTAGCCTTCTTTGTGATTTCAATGAACTGCTCCCACCTGCGGCCGATCCTGTTGAAGAGCTTGAAAATCGGAAGAAATTTTTTATGTCTTTGGCTTTATATGGTCTGCCCACAGATTATTCTCATGTCCGCGACCAGATCCTGGGCAACCCCACAGAAGCTACCATGGAAAATACCTGGGCGACTCTTCTCCGTGTCCCGGCCAAAGTCTTGACGATGCCTTCTTCTGTTCCTATTGACTCGTCAGCTTTGGTCTCTCGACACAAAGGACCTCCACCTCGCAAGGGTGGCAAAGGACGCCCTTGGTGTGATCATTGCCACCGACCGGGACACACGATTGATAAATGCTGGAGTCTACATGGTCGTCCTCCTCGTGCTGCTCAGATTGTTCAGAGTTCTGCTCCTTCAGCTTCCACTTCACAGTTAACACCTGATTCGACTTCAACACCTTCATATACTGACTTTCTGAAATGGTTTGAGGATCGACAGGCTTCAGGCTCCACTGCTACCATTGCAGACGCTGGTACTTCTTTTGCTGGCATATCTCGTTCTTCGAGTCCTTGGGTTCTTGATTCTGGGGCCACCGATCATATCACTGGTAATAAATCCCTTTTTTCCTCTCTCACTACTTCTGGTAATTTACCAATGGTCACCATGGCCAATGGTTCCCAAACTCAATCCCAGGGTATTGGTATTGTTCATCCTTCCTCATCTCTTTCAGTTCATAATGTTCTTTATGTTCCCGGCGCTCCTTTTAATTTATTGTCAATAAGTCAACTTACTCGATCTCTTGATTGTGTCATTTCTTTTACTAACACGTCCGTTTCCCTACAGGACCGGAGTACGGGGAGGATGATTGGCTTCGGATGTGAATCTCATGGCCTATATCGACTTCACCAACCCTCTTTTGTTGGTTCGGCGGCGGCATCTCCACTTCTTATTCATGCTCAGTTGGGACATCCAGGTCTTAATAAGTTGAAACAGTTACATCCTAGTCTTTCTCACTTAGAGTCTTTATCTTGTGCGTCGTGTCAATTAGGTAAGCATGTTCGTAATTCTTTTTCTCCTCGTATTGAGAGTCGGGCTATGTCTCCCTTTTCTTTAGTTCATTCTGATGTTTGGGGTCCGAGTCGTGTTTCTTCTACAATGGGGTCAAGATATTTTGTTACTTTTATAGACGATTTTTCCCGTTGTACATGGTTATATCTTATGAAGGATCGTTCAGAGTTGTTTTCTATTTTTGAATCCTTTTTCCTTGAAATAAAAACTCAATTTGGTATTTCCCTTCGAACTTTGCAAAGTGATAATGCACGCGAGTATTTGTCTACTCAGTTTCGTAGCTTCTTGACATCTCATGGTGTGCTGCATCGCACTTCTTGCCCTCATACCCCTCAACAGAATGGGGTTGCAGAACGCAAGAATCGTCATCTCCTTGAAACCACTCGGACTATTCTTCTTCATTCTCATGTCCCTCATCAGTTTTGGGGTGATGCCGTACTTACTGCGTGTTATCTCATCAATCGCATGCCTTCATCCACCCTCCAGGGTAAAATACCTCATCAGGTACTTTATCCACATCAGTCCCTTCATCCTCTACCACCTCGAATCTTTGGTTCTATTTGTTTTGTTCATGCTCTTGGTCCCGGCATTGACAAACTATCTCCTCGGTCTCATAAGTGTGTCTTCCTTGGGTACCCGCGGTCTCAGAAAGGGTACAGGTGTTATTCCCCTACTCTTCGTCGGTACTTCATCTCTGCTGACGTCACATTCTTTGAGTCGATTCCTTTTTTTGGTCCTTCCGCTTCACAGACCGAGGTTTCTCCCTCTCCACCTGCACCAATGACTATCTTTTATCCTCCGGAGGCACCTCTATCACCTCCTGCCTCGTCCCCTCCTTTGCAGGTTTATCAGCGCCGTCCTCGTTTTGCTTTGCCGCCGACCAACACTGACATTGCTGTGGGCACATCTGTAGAGCCTAGTCCTTCGTCGTTTACTCCGGTCTCGTCTCCTGACTCTGATGTTCCTATTGCACTTCGAAAGGGTATGCATTCCACTCGTAATCCTTCTCCTCACTATGTTTCTTTGAGCTATCATCATCTTTCTCCATCCTATTATTATTGTCTGTCTTCCTTGTCGTCTGTTTCTCTTCCAAAGACTGCAGGTGATGTCTTTGCCCATCCAGGATGGAAACAGGCTATGCTTGATGAAATGAGTACCTTACAGAGCAGAGCAGTGGGACTTAGGACCTCGTTCCTCTACCTCCTCGGAAGTCGGTGGTTGGTTGTCGATGGGTGTTTACGGTGAAGGTTGGTGTAGACGACACGGTTGATCGGCTTAAGGCTCGTCTTGTCGCTAAAGGCTATACTCAGGTATTTGGATTGGATTATGGAGACACCTTTTCTCCTGTTGCCAAGATGTCTTTTGTGCGTCTTTTCCTGTCTATTGCTGCAATTCGCCATTGACCCCTTCATCAATTGGACATGAAAAATGTATTCTTACATGGTGACCTGCTCGAGGAAGTCTACATGGAGCAACCTCTGTGTTTTGTTGCTCAGGGGGAGTCTTCTGGTCTTGTATGTCGCTTGCGGAAATCTTTATATGGTCTCAAGTAGTCACCCAGAGCATGGTTCAGTAGATTTAGTACCGTAATTCAACAGTTTGGCATGACTCGAAGCGAGGCTGATCATTCTGTCTTTTATCGCCACTCATCTACTAGTTGCATCTATGTAGTGGTTTATGTTGATGATATTGTCATCACAGGTAATGATCATCTTGGGATTTCACAAGTAAAACATCTTTTCAAACATTTCCAGACAAAGGATCTTGGCAAACTTAAATATTTCTTGGGATAGAAGTGACACAGTCTAAAGATGGGATCATTATATCCCAAAGGAAGTATGCAATGGATATTCTGGAAGAAACAGGAATGTTAAACTCAAAGACAGTCGACAATCCCATGGATCCTAATGTCAAGCTCCTACCAAATCAGGGGGAGCCTCTTTCAGATCCTGAACGGTACAGGCGATTGGTAGGGAAACTAAGCTACCTTACTGTTACTCGTCCGGATATCTCATTTGCAGTGAGTGTAGTAAGTCAGTTTCTTAGCTCTCCATGCAAAGAACATTGGGATGCAGTGACTCGCATTGTTCGATATATCAGGGGAGCACCAGGAAAGGGTCTTTTATATGAAGACAAAGGACATACTGAAGTCGTAGGATATTCTGATGCAGATTGGGCAGGATCTCCCTCTGATAGAAGGTCCACTTCTGGATTTTGTATATTTGTCGGAGGTAATCTTATTTCTTGGAAAAGCAAGAAACAAAATGTTGTGGCAAGATCCAGTGCAGAGGCAGAATATCGAGCTATGGCTATTGCTAGTCAAGAGCTTATATGGTTAAAACAGTTGCTTCAGGAACTAAGGTTTGGAGAGGTTACACAAATGTCACTCATATGTGACAACCAAGCTGCTATGCATATTGCCTCAAATCCAGTCTTCCATGAGAGAACAAAGTATATTGAAGTTGACTGTCACTTTGTCAGAAAGAAAGTCATATCCGGAGAAATATCTACTAGTTTTGTTAACTCAAATGATCAGCTAGCAGATATATTTACTAAATCACTTAGAGGTCCCCGGATTGACTACATATGTAACAAGCTTGGTATATATGATCTATATTCTCAAGCTTGAGGGGGAGTGTTAGAATAAGTAAAAGGGTATTTGAGTCTTTTGGTTCTATTTCGTTTCCTATATAAAGGCCTAACTCATGGGGGTTTAACCAATATGAGATTCTAGGTTTTACTTTAAACATATAGTAATAGAAATCCTATTCCGTGAGTGCAAGTACAGTTTAAGTCGAGGCATTTAAAGTAAAATCAACCATTTAGAAAATCTTAGCTTTCTCAAGAACAACAAATTTGCCTCATAAAAATGAATACAAACAGGATGAACAGTTGAAACAGAATAGGAAATTATCTTACCTCTAGCTACTGTAAATAAAGGAAATTGAGAGGTGCATATATAAAAAAACAAGATTACTATATTTTAATGATTATTTTGTATCAGTGCCCAATTGTAATGAAACAAGACAATCTGACAAGTTTGGTCATATCAATATACTTTTCTTAGAAGACAATGTAGAAGAGCTAAGCTCAACTTAATGTCATTTAAGCATAGAAACAATATATTACAGGAAAAGCAACAACAAAAAAAAATTGTCTTAAGTTATTTGCAATATAATGTATGTTGAGATAGCTATTCAAAAATTCCATCGAACAAAACATTAGTTGAATAAAAAAAGGGGTCAAAGCAACATTTTCTTATATTGCTTCCAATTCTTCAAAAGTTTTAGAAAAAAAAACTAAAAAGAGAGACTTTGCTTGTGAAATATTGATGCCAACCAGATACATGTGTGCTTAAGAAGACTAAACTAACCACTCATCACATAGATGCAAAATCCTCTCCTGGCCACTTTGTTCATTCAGCAACCGAATAATCTAGAAATAAGAAACAACACCTTCCATTTCATGTTTGGGCCAAAATTTGTATGAAAATTAAAAAAGGACAACATGTGTTTTTCCAAATTAAGATGTACCTTTACAGGACTTTGGCAGCACCAGGGATCACTGCTCTTATGTTTTTCTGATACCTACAATTGAAGGCCAAGAGAGTGGCAATTAAAGTGTACAAACCTTGAAAAAAGAAATGCCAATGAAAGGAAAAAAAGAATTGTACCTCGAGCACCAGAAAAGTATCATAATGTGTATATGATGGATCTGTTTTAGACATGGCTCCAATGCTTCTGCCAGAAACACTGGGTTCAGGCTGATTTTTTGCATTTGTAGCATGACGATGCTCACATTCCTTCTGATTACCTGGAACTGGTTCATCGGTGATTGCATCTTCAACTTGATCTAGAAGCTCCAGTAATGTCTATAAATAAATAAATAAAAGCCATGCCATCTGTTTCAATCAATCTGCACAACTGAAATGGGCAACAACAAAAACTCAAACCTTCTGGTACTTCTGGGAACCCAACTGCTCCATTTCTCCACTACTACCAATGAACTGATAGCCATTGATGGATAGCATAGAAGAAAATGTCACTAAATAAGAAATTTCCTGAGACTTTGACTAGAAAAAACTGTCTAAAGATGAGGATGATGACCTCTTTGGACTCATACGGCATAGATGGGGGAGTTCTAAAAGGTCTCTTGAAGTCCACTGCAGAAGAATCGACATTGCTCTGCTGGCTGGGGAATGCCCCTGTTTCTTTAAATATATTTTCTGACAATTCCAAGGGTTTATCACTAGTAACAGTGGATTCAGAACAAATCCACTTCTCGAATTTGCTATTAGAACGAGGATCCTAACCCAAAATGGAACATGTGAAGTCCAAAGCCAAAAAAGGAACATTCCACATATCCAATGGAAGTAAACTATCTACAGTGTACCTGATTCGAAGAGCAAGGACGAAGGGTGGATAATTGCGGCCTCGATGTGTCGCAGAAGCCTTTCATTTTCCCAGACAACCGTCTCGAGGAGATTGAGTGAAGTCGTTCATTGACCGGAGAGATCTTCCAAGTAACTTCGTCTACCCCATCATCTTGACTTTGCTTTATCAACTAACAAGACAAACAGACTAGCAGATCAGGAAAGAGAAAAATTTAGACTTTTTCGATGGATGCATCAAGAATCTAACCATTCCAGGGGAGAACTTAAATCGCTTTTTAGCGGACGACTTTACCACCGATGGAGAGATATGCGACGACTCTTCGCCACCATCGGCAGGGGCAATATCTGGCGAATGCGGCAGCTGGTCATTAGCAGATGGATGGTTAGGATTCCTAACAGGGTGAGGCTTTGAGGGTCCCGCTGCTGCGACCGAGGGAGCGGCAGCCTGGGACTGGGAGTGCCGCTCGAAGAAGTGCTGGATCCCGTACTTGGAAGGCTGCGATGGCTGGTTGCCCTGGTTCGGCTTTCTGCTGGCGGCGGCAGCAGCTCTCTTTCTAGGCGGCATGGAAAGGAAGAGGTGGACAACGACGAAGAGGAGGAGAGCTAGGGTTTCGAGGCGGAGAACGCGGCGGCGATTGAGCGCGCGACAAAGCCAGGTGAGAAGGCGGGAGTGGAATGGAACATTTTTCCCGTTTAAAAAACATAAAAATGTGAGGAATTGGAACTGAACCGGCCGGAGTAACGACAGAAATCAAACCGGTCGGATAAATTTTGACTAAACCACTTAGGCTAATTAATCGACTCGAACTAAATAAATTTATTTATCGAAATTAATTAACTCACTAACCAATTGTTTTATTTTAATTGGACCAACTAGGTCAATTGACATGGCCCCATCTGGATGCTTGCTCGACCGGTCTAAATTTAGCCCAACTAGACCGGCCTCTCTTCCCAAACGGCGCGCTTCATTTCGATCTGACGCGCTAAATTCAAAATCCATGAAAAAAAACGCGCTCCGCTCGCGGCGGGAAACAGATCGAAGCATTCAAAAGAAACAGAAACCCCTGGAGAAGCGCCTCCTCAAGAACTACAATCCCTCATTGTCATCGCTTCGTCGCCATGGCGCAATCGCCTGATCTCTCTCGGCAGCATTCCCAGGTAGAAATTGTACTCCCTTTGCTTCTTTCCTATTAAATCTTTCTCCGATTTTCTCACGATCCTTCTTCCGCCTAGGGCTTGAAAGATCGCTTTTTGCCATTCTCCTTGCCCTCCCGTGAGTCCTACTTTCCTTTTGATTCGATACTTTTGTTGGACAGAGTAGTCTCACGTTTGCGATTTTTGATGTGCTTCAGAACCTCCGGATATCACCAATTGGTTCTCGAGCTATGTGTACGAGTCACCGGAGTCTTTGGGTCTTCCTGATCCGATTGGTAGTTTCATGCTGCACCAAGAAGATGAGAGCGAAACCCAAGAACCGCCAGAATGTGAGGTACCGCTTCTTGTATTCCTATTGATTGTTTCTTGTGATAAGGCGAGGAATTTATTGTTATTTTATTGTTTCTGGAACAATAGAAGAACACTTTCATGGATCTTCCACCATACGACACCAAGAATCCACTTGTCCAAGTTGCAAGTGATGATTTTTACAGCAAATATCGAGTGAATCATGTTGATAAGGACGGTTTCGTGCCTGTAAAGAAGGTGAATATATCTAGAAACTATGATCAAATTTCTTCAAGGAAATTAACTGCATACAATGAAGAGGGGCAGGATGGTCTCTCGCAAATGCAAACAGCTGAAGACTATTCAAGCAGGAGGAAGAACAATGGAAGCACTAAAAAAGAGCAATTTGCAAGAACTCCCTATGCACAACCAAAGAAAAAAGTGAGCTTGCGGAAGCTTCTTGGTGAGGATTTCGTTGCTAGCCATTCAAACTTGATATTATCAGATTCAAAAGGATGCGAGGGTGTCGATGGAAGTTCCATGAAGAAGATTGATATGTTGCCGGTCAGTAACATCGATAAGGAAAAAATTGCTGACCAGCAGGTGGTTCAGTTATGGGGTGATGTCAATGCTCAAGATCTGAAAGAACCAAACAGTAGAAAAGAAGATCCTGTACATGAATCGGAATCAGTCTTGCCAATGAATTATGGTTCCACTGCTTTTAGGACTGCAACTAATCAAGAGGTGCATGAGCCGTCATCACCCACATTGCAGGGCAAGAATGGAGCTTTGATGGAGGAAGACGGATGCTGGATTCAAGAAAGTGAGACTATGCATTGCAATTCTAACAACAATGTTGAAAGCTGTAGAGGAGACGATCTTATGCTTGAATCAGAGTCAAGTTTGCAGGTGAATTATGGATTTGCAGCTTCTATGACTGCAACAGATAATCAAGAGATACATGAACTGACATTGCTCGCATTGCAGGGCAAGAATGAAGCTTTGGTGGGGGAGAACAAAAGTTGTGTTCGAGAAAGTGATACCATGTATTGCAATGCTGATAAGGGTGAAAATGGTAGCCGACAGATGGAACCAACATGTTTCGATATAAATGTTCAAGTGCCAAAAGAAACAAATGGCTTCATCTCGATAAAGTGCAGAGGCAAAAGAGAAGGTTCTGTTCACGGACTGAAATCAAGTTCCCCATCTGAGGCTGCTACAACTTGGAAAGGGAACAATGAAACATTGGCACAGGAGGACCAAACTCATGGTGGAAGCAGAAATGCTTTGGCAGATATATCTAATGAAGAAGAAATCCCTGATGAATGGCAATGTCCCCGGAAGGCAAAAGCTGATATAGGTCCTCCGATGAAGCAACTCCGGCTAGATCGCTGGTTTCGACTGCTTAACAGCCGTTCCAGGATCATATAGATGTCCATAACACCCATTTTAAAACCTTTCAAAGTCTATAGCTTTTATGGTTTTGTTGGTTTGCCCTGTTAGAGCATCCACAATCGTTGGTTTGCCCTGTTATATTCGTGCCATGTTAAAAAATTTAATAGGTTTCACATGTTAAAAGTATTTTATTAGCCGTTGTCTCTTTTTTTTTACCAAATATTAAAAACATATTTTAATATAAAATAAAAAATTAACCATGGAACTGTTTTTCAATTAAATCGAAAAAAACTCCATTTCATAGTGGAAGGGAGCTTTTTTGACATTACCTACTCACGGTTGGTGCTTTGATAGCCTTAGTTCTTATTTGCCAATGTGTCAATTTCTAAGTGTAAGAGAAATATTTTTTATTCAAGTAAAAGTTATTTTCCCATCATTATTTTATATATATATAAAACAATAGGCTACAGTTTCACTGATTCATTTACTTCTTGACCTTGCATCATTATTTTTGTTGCCTTTGTCTTCGAGACTATGATACCGTGATAGAATATTTAAATTATTATTTAGATATTCATAATTCATTTTTAATTATATTATATTTATAGAAATTTTTTTACTAAATAAGATGTGCAATCAAAGGATACTGAACTTTTAACTATCTATTGATCGTGCTTTCTAATTTACCCTAATAATCGATGGAACCGATCATCCTAGACTAGTTATTGAAGTTAACTAAATTTTTTTTTTTTTAAATTATAAGGACATTTAATTTTCTATCTTTCTTTCCGTAATAAAAAAAATCTCCCTCTAACATTTTTTATAAATCCTGCATTATCAAATATTTTTTATATACTATTAATTTGAGATGATTGAGTAAGATTTTTCTACCCTCTTAAATTATAAACCTCAACTTTGCCTACGTAATTAGATTTTTTTTCCTTCAAATTTTCATTTCATAAATTTCTTTAAAAACTCCCATAGGAGATGCCCTAAGAAAATTCTTCATGCAGGTCCAATTCAATGCAGGAAACCACTGAGATCGCAGAACCAGTAGGATCAGAAAACCACAAACATCAACCAGAAATCAATAATACCAACTTTTTGGATGTAAATCTCGTAATGGATATTAGGGTTTAATTTGCCGTTGCATCATTGATCTGTTACTTCCAAGACTTTGTTGACCCAGAAAACTCTTCGTGCAGGTTCAGGTTCCTGTGCCTTTTCCCTCCCCTGGAACCCTGGTCAGTAGCCTGGAACAACAGCAGCCACTGTCAGGTTCAATGCAAGGGGAGAATGGCATGCTAATAAATAGCTCTTAGTCCCCCACTCTATTCACCACCATTTCTGTTATTCCCAATGAATGGTCCTGGCACTGATGTGCTGCACAAAGTGGAGAACATCTCTATATCCCTGTGATCGATCTCGATCAGCAGAGATCTGGCAATCCAAGATATCAGTGAAGCATGTAAGAAAATCGGCTGCTTTGAGGTTTGCATTTCTATAGCAACTTATTGTCCTCCCAAATTCTTACAAGTTCAGACGAGCTTGCTGAAAAGTGTAAGCGCAATCAAATTAATAAGCTTGTTTTTGCCACCTTTGCGAACTGCAGGTTGTCAATCATGGAATTCATGGATAAATCGTAAAGGGTGCGCTGGAAGCTGCCAGTAGTTTCTTCGAGCTGCCGCGAAAACACAATTTGCATCAGAAGATGTAAGAAAGTCTGTGAGATATGGCCAAGGATTCATGGATGATGGCACCAAGGACACGGCCTTTCTAAAACTTTATGCTAATCCACTTAGCCACTGGATCAAATTCGGGTCTTCGACACCAGAAGACTGCAGGTATGCCCCTGTCGTCATGTCTAATTGCTCTTCGGCTCATTGCATTCAAGTGTTTAACAACTTTCAAAAGTCTCATGACCAGAGAAAAAATGGGAAAGTATGCGGTGGAAGTCCAAAGATAGCTCTACGACTAATAGATGCCATATTAGAGAGTTTGGTTTCAGGAAATAATTATTATAAGTAAATAATTATTTATTTTCTAATTATTAGAGAATAATTATTATTATAAAATAATTATTTGTTTCTTAGTTATTATAAAATATTTATTATTAAAAAATATTTATTATTTTCCTAATTTATGTATTTTCATATTTTCACTTGTAATAATATTTATATATACCATATGTTATCATTAATAATATGTGTGAATTCTATCGTCAATATGGTATCATAGCTCTAAGCTTAACAACAACCTTTTTTTTCTTTTCTTTTTTCTTTTCTCCACAATATCTACCAGCCGCCTTCTACAATGGTTGCCGCCAACGACATCAACCGCTGGCTCCAGCCACCTTCTACAATGGCCGCCACCTACGACATCACCTGCCGACTATCTCTCACAAATACTCTTGATTCTCCTGTCTTTTGAATCCTCCTCTGTCACGCAGACGCTCAAAGATCCAAATTAGGTATAGGTCATGCATAAAGAGTATGATGCTCTTCTCCGTAATCATACTTGGACTCTTGTCCCACCTTCGCCAAACCAAAATCTTGTGGGTAATAAGTGATGTTTCGCATAAAGTATAATTCTGATGGCTCAATTGATCGGTATAAGGCTCGCCTTGTTGTCAAGGGTTTTCATCAACGCCCTGGTGTTGACTTTCATGATACATTTAGCCCTATTATTAATCCAGTAACAACTGTGAATCGGAGGTGGTGTCTTCGCCAACTTGATGTAAACAATGTATTTCTTAATGGTCATCTTACAGAGGAGGTTTATATGGCGCAACCTTCAGGTATGCACAGTGCTGAGTTTCCGAATCATGTGTGTCATTTGCATAAGGCGCTTTATGGCCTGAAGCAGGCTCCGCGCACCTGGTATTTGGAGCTTCGCGCTTTCTTGGTCTCTCTTGCTTTATCGCATCCCAAGCTGACACCTCCTTATTTGTTCATTCTCGGAATGATACTGTTATCTATTTCCTTGTATATGTTGATGATCTAATCATTACAGGGAGTGATGCTTCTTCTATTGACGTTATAGTATGTAAACTTTATGCAAAATTTACGATTAAGGATCTTGGAGCTCTTTCCATCTTATGCGGTATTGAAGTTCGCCCAACCTCAAATGGTCTTCTCTTGTCTCAGCAAAAGTATGTCACTGATCTTCTCTACAAACACAACATGCATGATTCCAAGCTAGTCTCCACTTTTATTGATGTTGGCTCTCGTCTTACTTTGCATGATGGGTCTTCTGTTGGAGTGTATACTTAAAAGTTTAGCTTTTGTACACATTTATTTTGAAATAAAGAATCACATTGGTCAAATGTTTACATTTATTTGTTAAATGTAATTGTTCAATTAATTTATATAGTAGATAACATGGAGTGTGGAGTCACACTTAGAAGATCATGTTGTCGGTTCTCTATAAATTATAAACAGTTGCTCACGACTAAGATGGAAAGGAACAAACCATCAGAATAGACGTAGTGTAATTAAGTATTAGTTTATCTTGACTAATAAATTACACTGATACACTTTAAGTGTATTGAGTAGGATCATTTAGGTAAGTTCTTTTTGTACTGACTTAGTAAAAGCACTAAGCCTTAGTTATTATGGAAGTGTGTGCTCTTAATCCTAATATAATAACAAGCATGTATATTTAATATTTATTTCTTTGACTTATCAAAGGGTGAGGTTTAGCTCGATAAATCAATATGCCCGATAAGTTGGGAAATGATATTACTTATAGTATGTGTTGTTGATTATAGAAGGAATCTGTGTCCTAGTTATCTAGGTTGAGAATGTCCCCAAGAGGAGCTCATAAGGATTGACATGTTAAACTCTGCAGGTGGACCTAGTCCAACATGACAATAAAGTTGAGTGGTACTACTCTTGTAGCTAGATATTAATTAAATGAGTTGTCAGTAACTCTCTTAATTAGTGGACATTCATAATCTTAAACACAGGGAGACTAACACACTCATGATAAGAAGAAGCCCATAATGTAATTTGGGATTGGTGCGGTAGTGCGGTAATAACTCTCCAGTGGAATGAGTTATTATCGATGAACTTGAGTTGTGTGTTCGGGGCGAGCACGGGATACTCAAGCTCATCGGAAGGCCAAAAATAATTTCTCCTCTAGGTCTCTGTTGTAGCCTCAATAAAGCCTCAAGTCCATCCAAAGAAAAGTCTATCTTGGTGTCCAAGAAGGGGTCGGTTCATTGCTTGGTGACCAAGCAATGGTCGGCCACATATTCTCTAGAAGTGGCCGACCCTTGCCTTGGGCAAGGGGGTCGGCCGCAATATTTAAATTAGGAAGGTTATTTTTGAATTTTTAAATTTCCTCATATATTTACAATTTGTAAAAAGAGATATTTTAAAAATTTATAAAATTTTCCTAATTTAAATTAGGTCACAAGATTTTAAAAGAGAGTTGTAAAATTTATAAAACTTTCTTTTAAAAAGAAATATTATTAGAGATTTTTAAATTTTAAAACTTGGTTTTAAATTTTAAAACTTTCCTTTTAATATCCACATTAGAAAAAAAAAAGTTTGTAAAATTTTATTTCTTTCTTTCCCTTTTAATAAGTGGCCGGCCACCTTGCTTGGTGCCCAAGCAAGGGGCCGGTCAAATAATTAAATATCAACAAATAGTTGTTTAATTAATAAATCAATATAGAATTGATTAATTAAAAGGAAAGAAAAAGAAAAAATTAAAAGGAAATAGGAATGAGTCTAATTTTTTATAAAACTCTTTCCATAATTTTTCGTTGGGAAACTAATATAAAAAGGGGGGAAGGGGAGGCCTTGAAAAACAGAACAATTGATATTGTGTTGTTGGAGATCATCAAGTGGTCGGCCCCTCTCCCTCTCTTCCCTTTGCTCTCTTTTGCTCCTTTGTGGTGGTGGTGCCCGAATTCTAGAGAAGGAGGAGAAGCCTTTCGGGTGGTGTTCGTCTTGGAGGATCGTCGCCCACACGACGTCCAAGAGGAGGCGAGGAATACGGCAGAAGATCTCAAGGTTTTTAGCTTACAGGGAAGAGGTATAACTAGTATTTAATTTCCGCATCATACTAGTTAATTTTTCTTTGTATAAATATCAAATACAAGAGGCATTCGATTCTTGTTTTTCGAATTTAATTTCGATGTTATGTTCTTTTTCTTTTTCCCTTGTGATTTGATTGTTCCTTTTGGTTAACCTAGAGTTATATAAGAAAATTAAATATTAACTTTCCTTAAAAGGCTTTGTCTAGTCGGTGGTGGTTGCTCCCATATCCAAGAAGGCCAAGTGTCTCACCATGCAGTACTGGAAGCGAATTTTGGAAACTAATATTTAATTGAATTTATAACCTAGGTGATTTGGATCAAACGTCTTAAGTTCCGCGGGAGATCCAAATCTAAACCTAAAAGAACATATAAGTTAAACTTGGAATCAAACGTGTTAAGTTCCGCAGGAGATACAAGTTTAACTTAAAATAACACATGGTAGCTAGGAAAGGTTCAGATCACGTACAAAATTTTTGTACAGTGGAGCCATTGGGTTTTCCGAGTAGCAACCAACATCTTCATCTTTTGATACGACTAAGTTCCAACAAGTGGTTGGAGGCTTACAATATCTTCGTATGACTCGTCCTGATATTTCCTTTATGGTCAATAAGCTTTCACAGTTTATGCATGATCCTTCAGAGACGGATTGGGGTGCTGTGAAGCGTCTACTTCGGTATCTCAATGGTATTAAGGATCTTGGCATTCGTCTTCTTGCGGATACACCTTTTACTCTTCATGGTTTCTCCGATACAGACTGAGCAAGAGATCCAGATGAACGTGTTCTACTGGTACATTTATTATTTTTCTACGTGTTAATTCAGTTTCCTGAAAATATACCAAACAACGTATGGTTGCACGCTCTTCGACTGAGACTGAATATCATGTCATTGCCTCCGCAGCAATTGAGATCCAATTGATTAAGTCACTTTTGACAGATCTGCTTCTTTCGGTTACCATGTTTGTTGTGCTTTTTACTGCTAATTTGGGTATCACGTATCTTTCAACTAATCCTGTTTTCACTCTCGGATGAAGCATCTGGCTATTAACTATCATTTTGTTCGTGATCTGGTGCAGGCCTCCGAGCTACGAGTTACTCATATTCCTGCTAAAGATCAGTTGGCTGATACACTTACAAAGTCGCTTTCTCGACCTCGGTTGTTTACTATTTGTAGCAATATTAGTGTCATTTCTGGAACACCATCTTGAGAGGGCTTATTAGGAAATAATTATTATAAGTAATAGTTATTTATTTCCTAGTTATTAGAAAATAATTATTATTAGAAAATAGTTATTTGTTTCATAGTTATTAGAGAATAATTATTATTAGGAAATACTTATTATTTTCCTAATTTATGTATTTTCCTATTTTCAGTTGTAATGGTATTTATATATACCATATGCTATCATTGATAATATGTGTGAATTTTATTATCAATACTTGGGATGAGGACAAGCTTACATGTAGGATGATCCTGTCCGAAAGTTGAATCAACGGACGCTGGGCACGTGGCGCTCTCCGAGTCACTGACGTGGATCTCCGACCGGTCGTACGGTTCTCCGGCGAACCTGCACAGAAGTTGGGCCTGGAAGGGGTTCCTGGCGGTGACCCTCCGACGCTCAAGTCAGGCAAAGCTCAACAAGGAAGTGGCTACAAGAATCGTAGAATGCGTACCTCCGTTGAAGGATGAGAGCCTTTATATAGGGCTGTGGAGAAACGGGTGCACGTATACCGAGGTGTACACGTGTCTTTAGCCCATACCCAAGTAAAGGCCTGTCAGTGAGCTTACCTGACCCCATACTGCTACAGTCCAAGCACGTCTTCGATGGGACAGCGGAACCCCCTGTCATAAGGTTGGGAGTATGACCTAGTCCTAGAGTATGATATCTGTCAGAAGATGTGCCTTGTCCTTTTCTCCTTACTCCCTTCCGGGCGTCCGACCAGCCAGCATTCGCCTTACGTCCGGCCGGCCATATATAGAGGTCCACTTGGGAGATTCTTGATAACGTGTTTTGTGGAGACTGTTAGCAGTATGCTACCTCATGTCTTTGGCCGAGCGGGCCATCCGCTTGGCCCTGCGATCCTGTTCAGTGAGCGTCGGAACCCCGACTCTGTCGGGGTGCCTTTTGCCATTGGTCATTCATCGGTCAGCCGGCCGGGAGGTCGGCCCATCCTTCTCCGGTCGACCACCTGGTCCTTTGACTTCCACGTGGCGTTGACCCCTCAAAATGGGGGTCCCCTGTTCTAACCGCCAGATCAGTGGGCATGACTGCTCGATAGATATCTGGACAGACCTTTGATAATCTCTTTGTTGAGGCCGCAGTTGGTGTCGTTCAATCGCCGGCCTACCCTCCTCGTGTTGTCTGCCAATCGACGGTGATAGTGACAATCAGGAGATGGGGACAATAGACAGAATCTTAAAGGAGTCGGTCGGTGTGGCTTTGGTTTGAGATGATAGCAATCTCTCGTGTTGTGAGTTGCCGAGCGATGATAAGAGCAGAAGAGCGGATCCACTATCGGGGCTCGGTAAATTTTGGCCGCTCTACCTCCACATGTTGGACTACATGGGCTCAGGGCTCCAAGTGTTGTTGTGTTGTGCCCTCTTGGGCCCCTTTGGCGGTTGTGGGTGTGGGTCGCTCGGCGCTCTAGAATAATTGCCAGCTTGGGAATCACTTCCTACTTTCAAGCTGACTGGGCCTCCACGACGTCGATATACTTTGTAGCCCGCTCGAGCATATTGTCGAAATCTCTCGGGGGCTTATGGATGAGTGAGCAAAATAAATCATCATCTGTAAGTCCTTGGGAAAAAGAATTTACAAAAATTTTCTGGGTGGCTAACGGGACGTTCATGGCCACTTGGTTGAATCTTTTTATATAAGCTTGTAATGCTTCCTTGGGCCCCTTGCTTGACTGCGAACAGGCTCACATTCTTCTTTTGGCAGTGGTGACTGCTAACAAAATACTAAACGAAAGTCGTTCGGAACTCTTTGAAGCTGCAAATTGACCCGATTGGCAGGCGTTTGGAGCACCTTTGCGCCGATCCAGAGAGTGTGGCGAGGAATACTCAGCACTTGACTTCGTCAGTATATTGGTGTAGCATAGCCATGTTGTCAAATTTAATTAGATGGTCCTTAGGGTTAGTCGACCCATATACTCGCTAATCGTTAGAGGCCAATAATGAGGTGGTAACTAATTGTCGAGGATTTCCTAGGAGAACTGCTTGTTGATTCGCTCGGGTGAGTCATCGAGTCGGGATGCTTGACCTTTTCACACATCCTGGTGGGCGCGCTCTCAGAAGAGGATCGTTGTGTCCTTTCAGCTCAGTCGTGATATGGGATCGATGTCCAATGATATGGGATTGACATGTTTGGTGCTTCCTGGAAGGCGCCAGTTGGCTTGTGGTTCTGCTTGCGGCCGACGAGGTCTTTCACTCAGGTTCTTTGGTCAGCTCGTTGACCAGTCGGTGACATGGCTGGGTCATTTCACGCTCAACAGTCGATTGTTGTCTCTTGTTGTTGTTGCACCATTTTTGCATCTTGTGCATTTATTAGCATCTCCAAATCTTCTTGGGTTAGCGTCACAGTGGTGAGTCATCCAACATCTTCCATCTTTTCGTTTCGGATGTAGTGGAAGTTCCTACAGATGACGCCAAATATGATTCTGTTTGAAAGCGAAGAAGATGGTAGGCTGGGAACGTGACTTTACGTTTGAATGGAAGTAGACTCCTCGTTGTCCTGCACAGCCAAGAGCATTAGTGCCGGGTCAAGAAGGGGTTTCCATTGTTGGCCCTCCGACGCTCAAGTCAGTTCTCAGCTCAGTGGAGAAGAATAGTAGAAATAAACAGTAGCTAAGAGCATGCATATAATAAAATGTTGTATACCTCCGTCTGTGGATAGAAACCCACTTTTATAGTGTTACTGTAGCGTCTGTGCACACATCTCAAAGCACATGCATATTTTCTAAAGCGTCTCAGGAAAATACAAGTCAAAAAGTATCTCTAACACGTTTCCTTAAATGAGCACACAAATCTCTAATGTGATAGACTGGAGTCTTCTAAAGTACGATTTGCATGCTGGACATGCTTTGTTGTTAGCGACAAAAACTTCCAAAAGAGTACGATGGGATATATAGATGGATCCCACTAGAAGCTGATTGGAGACCGCTTGGTAGGGACGTTCCAGTTCGATCGTACTAAATAGAGTTATTGACCTTTCCTTCACTGGATTTTCCTGTTGTCAAAGGGCTATCTTTTATTTGACCGGACATACCATCCGATTGACAGAGACGATGTGCTGAGACTTTACTATTTGTCTCTTAACCACAGTCACAAGTTTTTTGAAGGATGGTCGTTTGGATGGTTACGTCTGATCGACCTTGGAGGTCTATTCGACCAACCTCACCTAATCTATGGTCCTAAGTTTTTGACTATTTTAACTTTAACTTCCACGTCAACTATTTTTTCCTACTTTCATCTCTCTTTAGTGCCCCTATTTATCATCACATCAATCATCTATATAGAAATTAACAGATACCAATACAAACCTTAAAACTTAATTATTTTAGATATTTCTTTATGAATAAGGCATCTATTTGTTTTCTTACCAGGAGGGTCGTTTTGACTTTTGAATTTTACCCAAATAAAATTATATTTATTTCAAACACACCCACCACTTTATTTTTATTTAATGTAGAACAGGAGAAAGAGTATTTGTGTTTTTAAAAATAACATTCCATTTGCAATTAAAATATAGTATATTTTTTAAAATAATTTTAAAAGTTAGGGGAACTTTGGTAAAATATAAAGAATTATTGTGAGTTGGGACGGTATCGTCATAAATCCACTTCGCCCAGAAAAGGCGACGCTGAGAGCGTATCGTAATTCTCCGAGATCCGTCGAAAACGAACCCGAGTGTTTTTCAGAGGGCGCCGTCGATGTCGTTCCTCGCCGCTCACTCTCTCTTCTTCCTTTTGCTTTCCACTGGTAAGTCGAGCAGCACTCGCCTTCATCTCCCTTTTCATCTAATCCTTTGTCTTCGCAGTGCGATGGGCGGCTGGGCAGGAAGGCTTCTGTTCGATTCCTCCTTCCATCGTCGCTCACTCAGCCACGAAGCCACTTTACTGGAAAGCCACAAACCCTACCCTTTCGCCCGATCATCTCCAAGGTATGGCCGGAATCCCAAAAAAGCGCCATTCTTGATGTTTCCATACATTTGTTTATTTTATTCGCGATGAGGACTGGAACATCTTCTTTCGATTCTTCGTCCTCGTTACATGTTAAAAAGGATTCGTTCTTCAAAGTTATCATTCGCTAGTTTCTTGTTTTTTTGTCAAATGCTAGACCCATTATTTTTTTTTCTAAATTTATTTGTTTTTTTATCCACGCCCATCGTGGTCACTTCCCATATTGCTTATTTACGGACACGCTCCTTATTGCCACTTCCCATATTACTTATGTTGTTGCTGCTTGACTCAAGTATATTCTTAATGACTGATTTCAAAATCTCAAATTATAAGACTCATTTGCTATTTGGTAGACTTGCCTGGTTTTACGAGGAGTGTGTACAAAAGAGACCATGCTGTCATAACACCAGAAAGCCATGTGTTCAGTCCACTACCAAATTGGTAAACTACTATGGTCTTTTTAGATTTTTGGCTGAAAAACCGATATTGAAGTTGCCTTGTCTTCCAATTCTTTTTTATAATATTTAAAGGGTGAATACATTGGGAGCATACTTGGTTACCCCAGCAATGGGGTCACACTTTTCAATGTTCTTGGCAAGGATGCAAGGTATGGCGATCATTATTCACCCGAAATACATACATGTGACAACTACTCAGTAGATTTACAACATGTTACCAAGTTCAATTCAGATCTTTTTAGCTTGTTTGCATAAAGGAAATTGAGCTATCAATTCACTAGCTGAATAAATCATCCGGATCCATGATGATGCATCTGGACAACAAGAGTAGGTTGAATAATCTCTGATTCAACTTTATAATTCCTTTTTGAAAGAACTTTACTCCACAAACTGTGTAAATTGCTTATGTTAAGAATGTATAAGCTATGATTATCTTTCGATAGCATTGTTAGATGGTTGTGGTTTGTGAGATTAAGTACTAAATGAATCAAAGCCCTTTTGTAACAACTTAAGCACTTGATATTATTGCAACCACTTGAATGTTAACAAGCAGAAGTAAAACCAGCGCTTATCCTATCTATTTGCAATGCTTTTATGCCAATGGTTTTGATTTGCGGTATTTGATGGTTAATTCGTGGTTTTAATTATGAACAATTGTTGTGTCAGTTCAGCCATCTGTACAAGCAGCTCAACATATTTAGCCCAAACACTTGTAGAAACATAAAAACGAGGTAAAAATGTAAAATAAAATGAAGAAAATGTTGGTTGTCAGTTGACCAATTCTTTGGCAATCTAAATTATAGCATCTATTGAGACTGAACTCCGGACCACTCATTCTGTTTTCACATGTTTTATTACTTGGATTGGTTAACTTAGTTCTTTCTTATGCGCTAGTGTGTTCCATCAGTATAAAACTTACTAAATTCAGCTATTTTGTTTCTCATTCTTATATGTGTAGGGTCGTAACATTTGATATTAGATCAAGTTTCTAGTTGTTAATGTTCCTCTAGACTATTTCTGAGATTTGCAAAATGGTGAAAACACAAATGGAAAAGATTCAATAAACTATGGTTCCGCCCATGCAAAAATACACTCCTTACTAGGTGGATAATGCATTTAGGACATTATGGGAGCCTGAGAGGCCAAGTGTTTGAGACTCCAAAATGTCATCTTGTGCACTTGAAATCCACTTACTCTGCTTTTGTGTTAATGCTAGCATTCATGTGGTGAGTGCAAAAATGAACTATATGGAGGTTAGATGGTCAATAATGGGCTTGGTGCACCACCTGCACTGTCACATGCTGATCATATGATGTTGCTTGGCTTGCATGCTATTAGTTGTATCTGCATTATGCTCTTCATTGTTGAAATTATGCATTCTTATCCTAGGAATTATTTTTGATGATACTATATATGTGAGTCTTATTGTTTCTGATTCTCCATGCAGAGAATTCAAGATCAGGGCTACCCCCAAAAGATGTTGAAAGGTATCTGAGATTCAGTATTTGTTTGTGTTGGAGCTCTTTTTGACACAAAAAATTGAACTTGCTTCCATGTAGTATATGTTGCCTACATACTAATGCCATTATCATTTTTTTTCTTTGATGTGATAGCACTAGTGTGATTGTCCATATCTCTTGCATTAAAGGCTAGAACTAACAATGCCTTCAAGTTAGCATGAGCCTCTCACAAACAAAGCTGAAATTTTCAAGAGGATTAATATTATTTTAAAAAAGGTAGATCCGCTACCTTAGCGGCCCCCCTAGTGCCGGCCCCACGGATATGGAGGGAGGTTCATGCAGGTACACAGGCCATAGGCGCATAGCGGGGTAAACCCCAGGTCGTCAGTTCCTGAGAATCGACCCCTGACCATTACGCCAGAGATACTATGCGCCCACCGTCTGTGCTACGCCCTGGGGGCAATGATTGTTGTTGTATAACTAGAAGGCTAGTCGACCCCGTCTAGTGTGGGATAAGGCTTGGTTGTTGTTGTATATAATTAGAAGGTTGTTTGTCTGTAGCAATGATTATATGGTCTCACAAAATTAGATAGCAAATGTAATATAATCTCTATGGACAATCTTTGTCCAGGTTTAGTTAACCTTTTGCATGCCTTCTAGGATATTTAGGGGTACTTCCTTGGGTATTTTTTTTGTTCTTCTATAATTTGGATAATCTTTGTTTTTTATTTAGTTGAGACATACTAATATGATGTTTTACTCATACCGTGTTCTTTATTCATTCAGGTTTGTCTTTGTCATCGATGGTAGTGTGACATTTTCAAATGGTTCCCTAATTGATCACAAATTGCCTGTAAGATTTCTATTTTTTTTTTATTTTGCCAACCTAACTTTCTGTGGTCTTAGTTAATTCTTCACGTTGATAGTTTTGTAGATCTAATCTATACTCAATTACATGTCAACACTTCTTAAAGATATTTAGATAGTTCACTTGGCCTTTTTGCTATGTCTATTTTCTAACACTAGTTCTTTTTGTATATTGCATAAATCTGATGCTTTATACTAAAAGATGCCCAATCTGAACTCTTACATGTAATGCTCGTATCATCATCTAAAAACAATTGAAGTATAAAGCAAATGTTTCATTTGGTCACTTTTATTGCACAAATTTTACCTGATTTTAGAGAAATAAGTCTTGATCTCTTACCTGTAAGAATCTAATAGCTAGCAGGCAGAGCTATTTTTCATTTCTTGATGCTTATCTGAAATCTCTCTACCTTTGGGATTAGGTTTCAATGCTCATGAACTACACTGTCCTGCTAAGTAAGAGAACAAAAACTATAGTTTATGTACCTTGGAAGTTTTCCAAGATATGCAAGGGAAAACGGTACTTTCACTACTAGATTTTGTTCTAAAACTTGAAAAAGGTAATTAGGTAACAATTATAACCATAAGTAGGGAAGAGATTGTCAGGATGATTGGTTATACTCTATCACATGTTATAAGGAGTGTTTAAAAACATAAAATTTGTGCATTGATGATCCTTATAAGCATAGTTATCAAAATTGGACTTGTCTGGCTGACCCAACTGGACCTGGGAACCAGCAACCTACCCTGTTTGGTAAGTCTTAGAAATTGGGGAAAAACAAAAACCTCGATCAATCCAGGTGACTCGGTCAACTTTCAACTCTTAATAATTTTTTATTAATTCATAAAATCTTAAGATATGCTTCCTAAAATTCTCAATAAAAAATCGGTGATTTGATCTTTGAGATTTAAAAATAAAACCTAAACATCTCTCCCATGCCCTTAAAATAAAGAACTAATGGATTTTTGTAACAATTCATAAATTTCACAAAATCTTAAGATACCGTTCATAACTACTAAAATTCACAATAGAAACTATGGCGGGACGCTCTTTTAATTTAAAATTAAACCTTAACCATCTTCCTCATGCCCCTAAAATAAAGAACATGTATTTTCATTTAGAAATGACAAAATATAGCCAAAAATATTTTATCATGTATAAGATATGACTGAGAATGGTGAAGATAAATAATTTTAAATTATTTTTAGATAGATATGTGGTCCATTTGATTGATCTAGGTCGGTCTGACCAAAGAACTAGGCCTGATCAAAGCCCAAGTTGACATGCAGTTTGAATGTTTAATCACTTTTCCATGGTTCAGTGACCTGAAGCTTTCTGCTGGTCGATGGTCTGAGTTTGATAAATTTTCTTTAAAAAATATCTCAATCAAGACTTCCTTGGCACATAAAATGGTAGTGGTCTTGTGTTGTCGGATTGATCTTTCATTTGAAAAAATATCATATTTTGATCAAGATATGCAGGCATTGCTAGCCTAAGGTTTTAGGCTCAGAGCTTGCTTTACAAATTGATAGCAGAATAGTCTGGCAGGTGCTAGTTAGGAAGTAATTTGGCATTGCTGATCTAGTTGTAAAACAGTTTGAGTTACATATTCTTTGCCTTGTATTTATCAGACTGTGCAGATATAACATATTGTTTTAATGTAGGCTGATTCATATGTCTATCTACCTCCAAACGTGGAACACACATTGAAGTCTGACATGGCAGCTACAGTTGTAATCTTTGAGCGTAGGTTGTTCTTTGCCCCTATTGAAGTAGACATTGTTTATCCTAAAGATTCTTTCTCCTATCGATGTTATGTTTGACTGTTGAAAACTCTTCATAGATGTGAATAATCATTCATTGGCATATATGTTTAATTGTATATCAGTTCATTTAGTGTTTTATTTTCCTACATAAACAATACATCAGTTATCATTTCTAACCGTTTTTTTTCTTTATTCAAATCTTAATGCTGCACTAAAATTCTTCCCAATAGACATGCTAGCCTAGAAAATTATCATCCAGAGCAAATCATTGGTTCAACAGCGAAGCAGCCACTTCTAGAAACTCCAGGGGAGGTAAAAACTTCATCACATTGGATATCTTCTCATGCACAAATAAATGTGCTTTTTTTTCCTCTTTGTTGTGTCTCTCTGTTTCAAATGATGGACTTCTGTTTTTGCATCTCTGCTGATTAACATACGTTAATATATTCACTTCATCTGTTTACTTTAGGTATTTGAACTAAGGAAGCTGCTGCCAACTTCTGCCCACTATGACTTCAATATCCATGTAAGTCACTTCAAGTTGCAACATATTATTCCACCGCCCTTACCTATAACTGGTAGGCGGTCCAGTTTTCTGTTTTCTATTACTTTCATTGGTAATGAATAAAATTTTCACGATCTAGGAAAAGATTCATACACTGTGGAATATATGGAAATTGTAACTGTAATAAACAATCATAATTTTGTGAACCCTTTCATCGTGTATTTACCTTGGTCATGAGACTTGCTGGCTACTGTTGCATTATTATGTATTTTCTATGCAGCAGTTGACAATTCCAGTGCCAAGTATATTTGTGCTTTCTTTTTGACACATTGATTATTAACCCCCAAAAGATTGCACATGTCCAGTATTGTTGCTATATAATCATATCTGCTAGTTCATGCTTATAAGGTCATTCATAGCAATCCAGCTTAATGTTATTTTTCTAAATTCACAATTTTGCAGCACTATGTTTAATGTTCATCCATTTGCCCTTCTAATTGCAGATTATGGATTTCCAACCTGGAGAATATCTTAATGTGAAGGTTTGTTTGGCTACTTCTCCAACAATATTTGCTGCCAATGCTTAAGGGAGTCAGTTTTTGGCCATTTACTCTTAAGATTGGTGCCCTCTTTTTCTTATGTAGTTTTTTTTTTCTCCTTGCTGCGACAGGAGGTTCACTACAATCAACACGGTCTACTGCTATTGGAGGGACAAGGAATATATCGCCTGGGCGACAACTGGTAAGGATAAACATGGAAAACTAAATTTGTGTTCGTTAATTTAGATTCAGCAACATAAGAATGCATTCTTATTAAAGTTAATAAAATTTTGAGCCATTTTCAAATGTCCTGTTTTAGTTTGTCGAGCATTACTGTAATCAAAGTTACTTATATTGTTTTAAAAAAAATAACAAACTATTCATGACTATATTGTCAAAAGCGAATGCCTTATTTGGCTAATGAAGCTATTAAGATGTGATCAATAACAACATAATTTTTTCCACTTAACATAACTTTCTCCCCCAGAGAACAATATATTGCTTAGTTTCCTTTTAGTCATGAACAATTGGATGAATTTGTTCAATGCCCACTGATTAGAGTCGATGTGTCTTGCTTTCTTCTTCATGCTGCTTTAGCTACCAATGTGATTTTATTTCATGTCTTTGTTAATAAAGTCTTTTGCGGCAGGTATCCTGTTCAAGCGGGCGATGTGATTTGGATGGCACCATTTGTTCCTCAGTGGTATGTTGTTGATCGAAATCAATGGGTATAGTTTTAGGTCAGTGTCTAAAATTCTCTTGTCGTTTGTATTCCAGGTACGCAGCTCTTGGAAAATCCAGATCGAGATACTTGATCTACAAAGACGTCAACAGGGATCCACTATGACTATTATTAAATGCAATATCCAGAATGTCAATCGCTTAAACCTAAATTCCGTTGTGGCGATTCACCCTCTTAGGGCCAGCCCCGGTCCTTCGACTCAGGAGGCCCGGGACAAAAAACTAAAATGAGATCCAAAATAAATCTTTAATAATATGCAATTCATCTACAACGATTTCTTTTTGCATTTCTATTTGCAAAATCAATCTATAATATTATCAATTTCAAGATTTTTTAAAATGACTTTTTTAATACATAAAATTGTCAATTCATTTCATTTTTCTTGCGACATTGACGATCTCATATATATTTTTAATAATTTTAATTAAAAAAAATTCCTTTCAACCGATGTTACTGTAACAAGTATAGTCAACAAGATTTTATAAGTAATTGTAACATTTGGATAACAATTTATATTTTGAACAAATTCAAGAATATTAATTATAAATATTACTATATTTGATAAAGTCATTTATAATATTTTTTTAATTCGGTAAATAAATCATCTAACTTAACATCTGATCAGTTGTTATGAGTTAGAGTAAATTTTAGATTGACACAACATTTTCGTAATTCATTATCATTCGAAGTTCTTAACATTTTTGAATCAAATAAAAAACCAATTATATTTTCAAAAGTTTACATTTGCTCAAATTTACATTTTAAAGAAATAATCATCATGTCCACAACAACAATAACAAAATAATCAATTTTAAAGGGCTCTAATAGTGAAATTTTATCGTCCACTCTTTCATTAAATTATTTTTTTCTAAAAATATGACATTTTGTTGTAAATATTGGCTCTATGTGCATATATGATGCAAGATTTTTAGTAATAGTCAAATTTGCAACAAAACCCTAATTTTTCATTAAATTATTCATATACTTTTCAAAAAAAAAAAAGATTATACCTTCCAATTATTTCAATGCAGTCCCAAATCCCTAATTTTTCATCAACCTAAAAGGATAAAAGGAAAAGACATTATTAAAAGGGTCTGAAATATGAATTTGGGTCTAACTACCTAAGACCCCCACTACATGCCTATAATACATAATATATAAAAAAAAAAAATTGGGCCCTCCCAAATTTTAAGCCCAGGGTCATCGCCCAGTGTGACCCACCTCCAGGGCCGACCCTGCTTAGGGCTCGTATTAAACATATTGGAAACACCCCCATAGTTTGCTAGTTTAAAGTATGATAAACATGACTTACTGTTGATAAATAAAACGTGGATATTTTGCTAGTTTTATTCCTTTGCAACCTCATCCCTTGTACTTGTGGAAGCTTGACAATCATGGTCACTTGTGAAAGTTTCATTGCTTGCCAAAGCTCATTGGCGGTCACTTTGAGGAAACTTAGCCCTCAAAGTCGTTCATGGATGTTTTGCCCCGAAAACTTTGCCCTCACGTCTCTTGCAAAAACCTTCTCTGGTAAACCTAGCCGTCTTGTTATATTGGGGATCTGCTGATAGCGGAATGGTAAATTTCACCAGTGCCAGTAACCATGGAACTACTTTTCTTTAAAACCATTCCTACCTCTTGTAACCATGTGTATAACTTCCGCTTCTCCTGTAACCAACCTCTATTCAAGTTGGATTGCGATATGAGATAATCGGGTCCAAAGCATTACCGTCAGCATAACTAAAACATCAATCGGGTCCAAAACATTACTGTCATCAAACTTGCAACTGTTTGATGAGAAATGCTCGTTATTACAGTAGTGTTACAAGTCAAATTGGTGACCAAAAGTCACCACTGCTATCAACTTCAGTGTCGATGCCAGCTTCGAGTTCATCAGCTTCTGCTAGCTCTGAGAGTGCGCGATCATGGGCTGTAAGGCATTCGGATGGTTTCTTAGCCTCTTCGATGATGTGCATTATCTCTTCCACACTTTGTGAAGAGTGATCATTCCCTGTTTCATAGTTTGTCTTCTCCCCATTTATAATTTCCCTAGGCAAGTTCTTCAGAAACCATGGATGCTTCTTTATCTCTGGAATTGTGATCCTCTACATGCAAACCAAGGTCATTAACAATACAGAAGGGGAAGTTGGATAAGATAGAAATGGACGTGAACAATAATACACCTTTGATGGGTCAGCGACAAAAATTTGAGAAAGAACTTGTCTGCAACCTGGTGATACACGTATATAGTCCGGAAAGGAGTACTGAACACTGAATATTCTCTGTTCCAATGTCATTGCTAATGAGATTTACTCGAATTTTTTTTAAGGAAGCGAGTAGGATCATTTTTGTGAAAAAAAAACTTACACTGATAGTCTTCCTGAAATTTCTGGGATCTTCTGGATCCTCAAATGGGTAGGAGCCAACTAACATTACATACAGCGTGACACCGCAAGACCAAACATCTGCAATCTAGAATCAGAAAGAAATAAAATCTCTAATGTTGTAGAAATGAGGACCTAATAAACCACTCTGTAAGCTTAGAAGAAATACAGAAGACCATAAAAGCTGAGGCAGTAGGAATGGTTAAACAGAGTGAAGAAATTCAGACGACACTATACAAGTTGTAGGGATGACTCTTCTATGCTAGAAATTGCAAACAAATCATTACGTTGGGAGAAAACATCATGCGAGTTGTAGAGCATAGTACCATTTCATATTTTTCATCTTAGCATTCTGATCTGATACATGTTTAAGAAGACCAATTGGGATTCTTGTGCTTGAACCACATTAATTTATTCACCACTACTGGCTAGGTAAATCCTTTTCCAAATAATTTCCAACAAACCAATGAAGACGATCTTATATAAATCTTAAATTTTAATAGAAATTAAATATTTTCCTACTTGACTGATTTACGCTCAATCTAGTCTACATACAATTTCTTGACAAGCATGGCATATGGAGAAAAAGTAACAAGACTATTTGTATATACATGTGCTATTCTCAGAAATCTCAAGGCCCTTCGAAACCTTTCTTAACAAAAGTTAGGTACATTGCAACTATGATTAGATTGTTTCATTTTCTGTCTCAAAACACACATTAAGGGATCAGACAATACATATAGAGTTAAGTATTTATAATTACCTTTCCGTCATATTCTTTCCTTGATAGAACCTCTGGTGCAATGTAAGCAGGAGTACCCACTGTTGACTTGGGCTGTGAATGCAACAAAGCCGACTGCGAGACAACAGGGACAGACATACTCATGAACATAATCACTGAAATTGACAGAAATGCATAAACAACAGATAAGTTCACCTTTGAGTAACCAAAGTCGCATATTTTAACACGCGGTGTAGGACTTCCATCCAAGAGTGTATTCTCAAGCTTAAGATCACGGTGACATATTTCCTGGAAAAAAAAGAGTGTAATATTACTGAACAACTACCTATTCCCTAAATGAATTCAGATCAACATAACTTATAATGTACCATAGAATGACAATAACTGACTCCTGATATCAGCTGCTGAAAAAAGAACCTTGCCTGTTGGATAAAATACCCACAGAAATTATAACTAAAAATAGATACACACCAAAGTATGAAAAAGAAAAAGAACCCATTAATTGTGATAATATTGAAAATAAGAGAACATGTTTAGTACTCAGACAACCTCATCTTCACTAAACCGACCAGCATTGCATATCCTTTCAAATAGTTCACCACCAGCAGCATATTCCATAACTATAGCTAGGTGTGTTGGTGTTAGTACCACCTGCAAGAACCCATCTCATTCAGCGAGTGATACAAGTTCTTATTGACTCAGAATCTCAAACAGTAACCTCCTAGATAAAGAAACATCAAATATACGTGAGAAGATTTTTTCATGCTGTTTTCCTTAAGTATATTCACATATGTGACAAACACATGATTGCATGCTAGGTAATCTTATAAACACAAATCAGGTAAATCAAAGTCGAACCTCTTCGTAGAAGACTCTCATTAACCTTTGGAAAAGGGCTTCTATATAGTTTCTCAATGTCGATATTAAAATGTTTGGGCTTGCACATGATTACAATATTACCTAGCTTAGAGGGGTGCATCTAGAGTACAAGAATGCATGACGACTCATCTCAGATAAAATCAGCAGCATTTAAGCACGGACTGGTAAGCCATGAAACTAAGAATACTATCAGTACTTTACCATAAAATAAGGATCAGGTTAATCTAAAAACTTTGAAGGCAAGAAAGAAGCTTAGTTTGCAGCAAGAAAATATTTCTCAGTTAGATGCTTTGAAATAGAATAATTGTATCATCATGCATTTATAACCAGAAGTTGAATAGAGTTAATAGTAAGATGTTTGAAAGAAACACGTATACAGGAACAACAAACATCGCACAAGAAAAATATAGATGAACTTTAATCTTAATCCTTATAGCTGATAATATAACAACATAATAATGGCGGGCTATCAAAAACAGTCATGCAAATTAGCACAGATAACGAAGTGAAAGAGAACTTATCAGCGACAAATACTCCTGAAAATAAAATATAAAAAGTTGAATTTCTACCTCCTTAAACCGCACAATATTTGGATGCCTCAATGACCTGTGGTTAATTATTTCTCGCTGCACATGCTCATCAATCTGAAAGAAACAGCAAAGGGGGTCATCCAGCGTAAGAGCAATTCAAATATCAATTTCACACAACAAATTTAACAACAACAAAAAAAAGAAGAAGAAAGAAACTCGATTCAACTATCAAATCAAACACCCAAGCAGATATCAAACACACAAAGATCGAACTTAAAACCCACAAGGGCAAAACAAAACAAAACAAGAAGGATCGACGCGCCACAAGATTCTTTCTTTACCTTCTTCCCTCTTTCAATATACTTGACGGCGACGAGTTCCCCCGTCCTTCTATCCTTCACCAACCTCGCCACCCCGAAATTCCCGACTCCCAGCTCCTTCATCGGCTCGTACCTCTCCTCCATCCCGCCAACCCCGAGGGCAAGCACCGAAAGGACGATGCAAACTTGCAACCGCTCGGTTCAAGCAAACGATCGAACACCGCCGAGGTCAATAAATCGTCCGTCGCTCCAATAGTTCCCTTCCCCTCGGGGACAGGTAACGGCGACGGAGTGGGCTCGGGTACGGGGCGGCGCCACCGCTGGGACACGCGTAGCGGGCGGACAAGCTGGGCGGACGTTAGTAGGGACGGCTCATCGGTCGCGATCATTAAAAATGGAAGGTCGGTTTAAGGAAGGTGACTGGAGGGCTCGAGCTCATTGCTACTTGGCATACACAGTGATGGAGATTGACTGGGAATGGGAATGACCTGGTTCGTTTCTTCCAATTCGAGTCTGGATCCGCTGCAACGGGGTTTCCAAAATAGAGCTTCAAATTTAGACGGTTTCCTAATTGCATGGAAGTAACCCGGGAAAGAATTAAAATTATTAATCTCCACCCTACCTACATGGCACGATGCTGGTGGGTATTTGTATAGATAGTTGTTTTTAGGGTCTATTTTAATGGATACCAAATATCTCGTTAGATATCTAGTCTCTCATAATCGACCTAATTTCAGAGAGCGTGGGTCCGCTCTCTAGTATTTGGATTAAGAAAAAATCAATTATTTTTCTTTCAATTTTTTTTTTATCCGTGGTATTTTTTACCTCTGATCTAAATGAGCCTTCCCTCCAACATTACCTAGTAATGGTTATGTCGATTGAATTACATTCTTTCGCTCTCATTTTGACCGATAATATGGAATCGTCACATCAACAGTCCTCTTAGAGCTGGTCCTATGAATACGTAGAGAGATAAATATAGATACACAGTTGAAAGCACATGATCGAATGTTAATCCTAGACAATAACACTCCGAAAATTAAATCCTACATCTCTCAGTCATAAAATCATATACCCCCAATTATACTAGGCCCTGGGAACATCATTTCGACCGACAATGGATACTAAATCTCGTTTACTTTTGACTCCTGCAGTAGCTATCTGCTTTCAAAGTAGGAATCTAAGTCATGGCTAATGTGGAACTCATCTACTTTCGTGTGGAAGCCAACGAAAGCGATGTACCAAAAAGGGAGGAAAAAACAGCTGTCCTGGGCTATAGTCCTTCCTCGATCCTCGTTTCTTTTAAGCATCAACGTTTTTTTTTTCTTTACTATCTCTATAAGTTTTAATTTTTTAACTAACTAAATAAAAACTAATTGAGTTATAGAATAAGGAGTTTAATTTTTTAACTAACTAAATAAAAACTAATTGAGTTATAGAATATGGAGTGAAAGTACTAAATTAAAATTAATTATATTTTAATAAATATATCTTATAGATATGGAGATGAAGAGAGCCTTGATTAAAAAAAGTCATAAGTTCAAATTTTAAAAATAATTTTTTTATAAAAAATAAGATATGTACAATGAATTATTCTCGCAAAACCTCCACACGTCATCTTCTTATTTCTTCTCTATTTTTTCCCCAACTGTAGCTTAATTATGAGCTTTTCTTATTTTTCCTTCCTCTCTAGAGTAGGATCCCTCTTTCTTCCTTTTCTTTTATTGTTTTCCAGACGACCCATAGTAGTTCTTCTTTCTCTCCAATTAAACTAACCCTTATTTTCAGTTTTTTTTAATGTCGAAGCTAGTCATAATCGTTAGAAAGGAGAGTAAGACTTTTGGTCGCTTTTCTTTCAATCCTTGTAATTGTTTTATTATTTCTGTTTCTTTTCCCTTGGCCAATTCAAGCAAATCAACCGTAGTTCTTACTCTTTTTTTTTTTTTTAATTTTATTTTCTTTTGATTTTTTTTTTGTTTCCTATCTTCGACCAAAAGTCACTAATAGGAAGAACAAGTCATCATAGTAGTTATCCGGTCCATTGTTCAGCCTTTCTATCCTTACCCTAAGTCCTGCAAATAGAAAGTAGGTTTTGTTTTTTTTTTAATAGAAATATATAATTTATTATATTAAGTTCAAATCTCTCCTAGAGGTGTACTTGTGTTTGATGAGACCTCAAGTGAATAATAAAAAGTGAGCCCCTTAATAACTATGGAGTTCCGTTTATAAATAACAAATGCATTAAATGTGGGTACTTCAATATTATTTTGATGTGATCAAACAAGTTAAGTTACGTCCTGTTGTGTTTAATCTTGTATCTAAGTGTACAGGAACTTAGGAGCACAGAGCATCAAGCAAAAGACATAGCTAGCGAGAAGGACGACACGGGAGAGGCCAACAGGCTCGGTGCGTCCGAGGGACAAGGAGCTGCGGAAGAGTACGCAGGCGGACGAGAAGGAGGCGCACGACGTTTCCGAGGGACGAGAAGCCATAAGCATAAACTTGCTCAAGAAGGCCCGAAGTTTGATTCGGGTGAGTCCTATTCTGGATGGCCGAGATCACCCAAGCAAGAGGAACCGGAGCAAAAGACCAGGACCGAGGTAAGCGAAACCGAAGCGGAAGGCCCGGACAGAAAAAGTCAACATGGTTGACTTTCCAAGTCCGAGCACCCGAAACCCTTTCGGGCGCCCGGAACCGAAGTTTATCCGGATCACATTTAATCGCGATCCGTTGTGAAGGGAATAAAGTTTTATCCCCCTCCAGGCGCCTGAAACCCTTCCAGGCGCCCCAACTAAGGCTATAAATAAAATCTTGGTCCAAGAAGCTAAAAATAATAAGCATCTTGAGAAACAACACTTGTACTCTTCTAGTTTTCGGTTAGCTTCATCTTTTTGTGCGATCATTACTGTAAAGAGGTTTCTTCACCTGAATGAGATATTAGTGCACTCTACATCCTTAGATTAACAACCTTCCTGATTGTAACCTAGTAAAAACTTTTGTGTCTCTGTCTTTTTGATTTCTTTATCGTTTCTTATGCAAGTGTTTTTTAATTAAGTTAGTTGTCTGAGAAAGGTATTTTTATTTTTATTTGTGCAGAGACTATTCACTCCCTCTCTAGTCGGCCGCCAAGGGTCCTAACAAGTGGTATCAGAGCCAGGATGCTTCAGGAGGACTAACCGCCGATCGAAGCACCGAATCGATCGTCAGACCGAGTATATACCCACACCCATCAAAGTTCAAGGGAGAGTTCGCGAGTTGGAAAAAGAGAATGCAGGTATTCTTTAAAACCGATTTTGAATTGATTTTAATAATGAAGTTTGATTTTGTAGCACCCGAAGGTAAGGAAGAATACCAGTGGACGAAGAAGGAGCAAATCGACTACGTGGCAAACGGCAAAGCAGAGTTCCATCTGCTGAGCATCCTACCGCCACAAGAAGTCTGTTGGTGCGGTTAGCACTAACGATCTAACTCAGGTTTTGATGAATGACAAATCAGGTTAAGTTAGGTTTGTCGTTATCTAACACTCTGATCGAGTGTATAGGCTAAGTCCAGACAGGTCGACGGGCTGACCGGATGTCTGACACGAAGTCCAAGCGGGTCAATGGGCTGACCGGACGCTTGGCACGAAGTCCAGCTAGGTCGATGGGCTGACCGGATAGCTGGCGAGAAGTCCAGACGGGTCGAAGAGCTGACCGGACGTCTGGCAGGTGAGTAAAGGTAAGTCACTGGAAGGGAGTGACTGTGAGGACGCGTTCCCGGGAAGGGAACATTAGGCGTCGATCTGGCTTAGATCCATTTCGGATATCTAAGTCGAGATCATGACTAGATTTCGGTCTCGGAAAGACGGAATCTAAGTCATACTCTTGATATTGGACTTATAAATTGTGCTAACACTTTGTTTTGTAATATACATATTATATATTTGCTTCGGACTAACCTTGTCTTGCAGGAGAAGGAATTTCTGGGGAAAGGAGGTCCGGGCGCCCGGAGGCAAATAATATCCATTTCGCGGCGTAGACACGTGGAGTTCGCTGGTTGGACCTACCACGTCACACCAGGGCACCCGGAAGGGATCCGGGGCGCCCCGAGCCTCATATAAAAGAAGGGGCAGGGGTGGAGCTTCAACAACAACTAAACAAGAAGATCTTCTACTGCTTGCTCTGCTGCTCTGCGCTCCTGCGACGCTAACGAAGCTCCGACAACGCACTTTTTTCCTTTTCGATTTATTCCTTTGTTGGTATTGCTTTTATTTTCATCAGCATTTCAACACTTAGTTTGTAATAATTTTTGAACTGCTAGTGATTGCCCACCGAAAGCACTCAACGAGTGCGGGCCTTGGAGTAGGAGTCGACACAGGCTCCGAACCAAGTAAAATTGGTCTGTGTTAGCATTGCTTACTTTTTTCGCCGCGCTTACTCTTATCGACGAATTTTTTACAATCGATATTCACCCCCCCTCTATCGAGCGTCTACGATCCAACAAAGTCAACCAGGACCGACGCCTACAACTCAGCAAAGGAGCTTTGGGAGAAGTTCCTTGAGCTACACGAAGGGACGTCTGAAGCCAAGCTCGCGAGACGAGACTTACTTCGCAACCAACTCGCCAACCTTCGATTTGAAGAAGACGAATCCACTGCACACCTTCACTCGAGGATTAAGGAGCTCATTACCGGACTTTCGAATCTCGGAGAAAATATAAGCAATCGAGATTCGCTAAGGTACACTCTAAATGCTTTCCCTAGAAATATGAAATGGGAACATTAGTAGATGCCTACTATATCTCTAAGGAATTAGAATCTGTTACTTTAGAAGAGTTATTTTCAATGTTTGAAATCCATGAATCGAGATGTGCAGATTTAAAGGAGCCAAAGCACAATATTGCCCTCAAGGTGAAGATGGATGAACAAGAGTCAGAATCTTCTTTCGATGACGAGAAAACGACGATGATGGTAAATCAATTTAAAATGTCATTTAAATCTAGAAAACTAACCATCTGCAGGGTAGAAAGAGAAGAAAAATCAGATGTTACCACTGCAATGAAGAAAGGCACGTTAAAGACAACTATCCTAAATTGAAGAACAAGGACAAAGGCAAGAACAAGAAGCCTGTCCAAACGAGCAAACACAAAAACTTGAAGGTGACGTGGGACAAAACGTCGTTCGAATCAGATATTGAGGCTTTCTCCAGACTCGTGTTAATTACAAGCTATCAAGACGACTAAAACGAAGCAAACTCATCCGAAATGAGTATCAAGAGCATAGATAAAGGAGGAGCGACATCGGAAGAAAGCAACACTTCAGGGGAACTATAGATAATAGAATTGACAAGGTAAGTCAGGTACGATCTCTTACTCCTAATAAGTCGTTTAAGTTTATAAAATATTTATCAAAGAATTGTTGCAATTTATAAAAAGAAATTAAAGAGTTAAAATTAGTTCAGGCAAAATCTTGTCCATTAGAAGAATTTGATAAAATAAAATTGGAAAATGATAATTTTTAAAATGAAATAAAGAACTTGAAAAATCATGCATGCTTGAATGTTAGAACTCAAAATTATAATAGACTAAGCTGATACTTAGATTTCATAAGGGGCAAATTAGAAAATTTTCAAAAAATATGTTCCTAAAAATTCTTAATTAATCTAGTTGGCTGGAATCTATATTGGGTTCCAAAGTTTTGTCTAACTTAAATTTTAATTAGATTTAGCGTTTTCAGCGAGAAAATTAAATGTTTGAATTTTCTTAAGAGACTTTGTCTAGAAAGTGGTTGTTGCTCCAATAACCAGGAAGGCCTAGTGCCTCGTCACAGTCTAGAAGCCGATTAATGAAATAAAATATTTAATTGACTAATTGATAAAACATTTAATTATAATTAAATAATACTTTAAATAGTTACTCAATTTTTTTTAAGTCTTTTTAACTTAGGATTTTTTTTAAGAAAATTATTTCTACAAAATTAGTTTTTGTAAATTTGTTTAACTTAGAAAATTATTGATATCATTTTTTTTAAAAAAAATCTAAAATTATTTTAAGTGCTATCAAAAATATTTTTCAAAAGTTTCAGAGTTTTTAAAAAAAAACTTGATAAGTTCTTCAAAATATTGAAAATTAGTTTTTTTTTTAACTAAAAACTTTCCTATTTTTTTTTTTAAAATTTAACCCTTAGATTTTTTTTGGTACCCTATTTTTTATGTGATCAAAGGGGAAGAAGGGAAGATTAAGTTTAGGGGGAGGTAGTTTAACTTTTTTAATTTTTTGCACTTTAATTGCAAAGCTTTTACTTTATGTTAGGTACCCTAACTTAACTTGGGTTACTCACATCAAAAAGGGGGAAATTGTTAGCATCCCAAGGCTATTTCGATGTGATCAAACAAGTTAAGTTAGGTCTTATTGTGTTTAACCTTGTGTCTAAGTGTACAGGAACTTAGGAGCATAGGGCGTCGAGCAAAGGCACAGCTAGCGAGAAGGATGACGCGGGAGAGAGCCGACGGGCTCGATGCGTCCGAGGGACAAGGAGCTTCGGAAGAGTATGCGGGCGGACGAGAAGGAGGCGTGCGACGTTTCCGAGAGACGAGAAGCTAGGAACAGAAGCTTGCTTGAGAAGACCAGAAGTTGGGTTCGGATAAGTCCTATTCCAGATGGTCGAGATCACCCAAGCAAGAGGAACCGGAGCAGAAGACCCGGGCCGAGGCGAGCGAAATCGGAGCAGAAGGCCCGAACTGAAAAAGTCAACATGGTTGACTTTCCATGTCCGGGCGCCCAGAACCCTTCCGGGTGTCTGAAATAGAAGTTTATCTGGATTGTGTTTGACCACGATCTGTTGCAAAGGGGATAAAGTTTTATCCCCCTCCCTGCACTTGGAACCCTTCCAAGCGCCCTGACCAAGACTATAATAAAGTCTTGGTCCAAGAAGCTAAAAACAACAAGCATCTTGAGAAACAACACTTGTATGCTTCTAGTTTTCGTTTAGTTTTATCTTTTTATGCGATCATTGTTGTAAAGAGACTTCTTCGCCTGAAGGAGATATTAGTGCGCTCTACTTCTTTGGATTAACAACCTCCCCGGTTATAACCAAGTAAAAACTTCTGTGCCTTTGTCTTTTTTATTTCTTTATCATGTCTTATGCAAGTGCTCTTTAATTAAGTTAGTTGTCCGAGAAAGGTATTTTTATTTTTATTTGTGCAGGGGCTATTCACCCTCCTCTTGTCGCCCGCCAAGGATCCTAACACTAAATACATAAATCAATCTGAAACAATATATTACATTAATGAAAAAATTAACAAATATTTAAAATAATTACATAAGCACTACTCGTTTAGTTATTTTAGAGGCAACAATGTTTATCAAATCTGTATAATTCAATTGTGAGACTATTTCTTTCTCAATTGACAACATTACTAATTCATTTAGTCTATCATGTGACATTGTTGATTGAAGATAATTCTTGATTAACTTCAACTTCAAGAAACTTTTTTTCTGTCGATGTAACTATTGGTGGTATACTTAACAAAACCTTATAGGCAATGTAAGTATTTGGGAATAAATAATTTAGTTTGTTAAATATTGTAGCATATCAATTGCTCTTTTTTTTATTTGTTAAATAACATCTCATGACCATCAACTCCAAATACAACTCATCAACATTAATATCTTAACATCCATCGTGACTTAAAAATTGTTAAAGCTTCATACAAAACTTCATCAAGCTAGTTAAAGACTCACTCTTTAACTTCTCTAAATTCAATAAAAATAAAAAAAATCCCTCAATATTGTTTAAATTATTCAAACTGAACTTAAAGAAAAGATCGAGTTTATCAATTATAAATAAAAAATATTCAACTCTAAAAGATCCTTCATCTGATTGTGTCACATTATCATTGTAACTTTCACCAAATTGTTTCTTTATTCAAATGACGTGTTTTTTTTTAAATTTAGGTTTAATCTCCATTTCACTTGCCATTTGTATAGTTTCGTTCATGACACTAGCAAATCCTTCCTCTCTAAACTCATTGATACGATAGTTGCCTTTAGGCCCCACGTATCTCATGGGTCAATAGTCATGTTGAGTTGTCAGTCAAATTTAAGATGAGTAAGAAATAACCCAAAGATAATCGGATATAGCTAAAATGAGACTCAGGTCCAATCAAACCAACCTAAGCGACGACATTTACCCTATCTTAGCCCTAGATCCCAGCACTATTTGTTAGTCTCAACTCTCGATCCCAACATCTACCATGGGCTCGAAAAGAAAGGAGGGAAGACAGAAATGGGCAAAAAGTAGCAGTAGAAAAAGTGATGAACTTACTATATGGCCGGACATAAGGAAGGAGATGAAGACAAAGACGTTGAGGAAAAAAGAAAAGCAGATTAATACAACATCACTTTTGGGTAACCTAATATACCTTGACGGTGACACAATAGAGGTGACACATCAATTTACCTAACCATTGAATGACGAGATTTCTTCCCCACCATTGGATCGTTCGACTGAATGATCGCAATCGCGACCCAATCTTCATCATTAAAGTGAAATAGTGTTAGATTACAAGGCAACACATCAATATCAATCTCCAAGATAGTTCAAATGCAGTTGTCAGATGTAAATATTAAATAGGGGCCAACGCGCCCCCCCCTCGCGGCCCACTATCGAATCAAGTATTGCGTAAGCAGTAGCATCTAGGGGTGTAAATGAACCAAGCGGTACATGAGCTATTCAAAGCTCGATTCGATAAAAGCTTGTTTGAGTTCGTCTAATGAGGCTCGTTAAGATAAATAAACCAAGCTCAAGCTTCACAATATTTAGCTCGTTAGCTCGTGAACATGTTCGTTAAGCTCATGAATCAACTTTTAAATAAAAAATAATAATTTTGATATTAAATTTATAAATTTTACACTCTACTTATGAAACATATAGACAAATATACTAAATTTATTTATTAGAATAAAATTATAAATTTTAATAAGAATATTATAATTTTTTCAAAATATATAATTTAATTTTTAATGAATACTTAAATTTATAATTTATATTTATTAAGCTCGTTTAGATTCGATAAAAGCTCGAATAAGCTCGTGAGCCATAAATATATTCGTTAAATAAAACTCGAGCTCGGCTTGATTATAAACGAGATAAATTCAAACATTCAAGAGTTCGACTCGGCTTGGCTCGATTACACCCCTACTATTATCATCGTACGCCATTGCATTTAATATGGTAAGGTGCTCCCATGGCGCGAGGTGGATATCACATGCCACTCATTAACTCATCAATATAGGGCGTTAATCATCAGCATGATACACGATCTCGCGTATCACATCCATTGAATGTGAGGTTTTCTCTCTTCAACCCCCTAAGACCTAGGGTTACCACCACTTAGAGTTTTCCATAGCCTAGGGTTACCACCCCCTAGGACCTAGGGTTACCACCTCCTAGGACCTAGGGTTATCACCCCCTAGGATTTTTCCACAGCCTAGGGTTACCACCCCCTAGGGTTTTCCACCTACCTAACTACAGTTAGGACTTTCCATCACCTAAGATCACCACCTCCTAGGACCTAGGGTTACCACCCCCTAGGATTTTCCACTTGCCTAGAATCCACTAGGACTTTTGCCTAAGAATACTTAGGACTTTTCCTGCAAGCTCAATCAACCTTGTTAGATAATAAGACAACTTAACTTTAGATCCTTTGACATAATCAAAATCCAGGTTCGATAGTAGGATTCTTTCCGCACCAACATGTATTGTATACCACACATTCCTGGATATTTATTGAGAAAATATCATTATATATCATATTTCAATTAATTGGTCATTATCATCATATACCTAATTTCTTAATATTTGTACTCATCCTTGCATGTCATATACCCAATTTATGAACATTTGTATTCAAGTTTTTGCCAAAATTGAACATGGTCATTCATAATCCCACCACTTGAACCAAAGTATATAAAATATCACATATCAAATATCAAAACACAAACACATATTATTCATGTTCCTTACATCATATACAAATACAACAGTAATTATTACATGATATAAAGTTAACATAAACCACAAACACAACTCATACATGTTTAAAAATAAAAACATAATAGATTATAATATACTACATAAACAGACAAACCAAGTCTTACACAAGATTTTCAAAAATAGAACCATCATACAATGCGTAAATTACCAATGCTACTACTCAGTGTAGGCCTTATAGTATGTAAGACCATGCTTGATTCCCCTTCTAGTAATCTCTTTTTCCTGAGGAAGTGTAAAAAAAGTATTAGTCAGGCTGCCCATAAATAAACTAAGTGTCATATATTTAGTAACAAATGAAAAATCAAACACTTAAACAACATTTTAATAAAACAATATCTAGTTTATAGTTTCTTTGAAACTGCATCTGTTGTGGCTTTTTTGATGACAAAGATTACACTTTGACACATGTGTTTCAACTTGAGACGACATCCTCTTAGTCCTCCTACAACCTGGCTGATTTCCCACATTAGGAGCGTTGATTGCATTTCCTTCATTAAGAGTTGTCTCGTTAATGTCAAAAGTTAGGATTGGATTAATAATTCCTTTGAATGCTTGATGATACATTCGAGTCTTGAATACTTGTCACAAAAATCATACAATGACAACGACCTCGACTCAATAGCGGTGCAAGCGTGCTTGCATGGAAAGTTATTGATCTACTAAGCTCTGCTTGAATAATTCTTATCTATTAAATCAATAGCAAAGGATTTTTCATCATCAACTACCTCAAACCTCCAATTATATGAGAGCAAAAGTCTTCTCCTTTCTCGAGCTTAATTCCTTAACCATTGCCAATGTTGATTCACATCGTTGGTGTACTATGTTCATGATCTGCATGCGTATGTGATTCACCATAGCCACAATAGGGAGATAACGAGTTGGTTTAATCCAATTATTTCAACACTCGGTCATGTTATTATTCATAATACCCCATCTATCACCAAGAAATAAAGTATTTGCCCAACTTTGAGGATGAAATTGTACAATATACCCTCTGCAAGTGGCACGGGGTCGATGATATTGTTTATGCTCTTGCAAAGATAGAGCATACACAACTTTCTTGAATGCCGAATACCGGTGCTTTTTGTTATGTTATGGATAACTTCGCAACAACTAGAATGAGGCAAACAAATCATTTTAGATTTAAAACACGTGTCTAAACAAAAATAAGTAATTAATTATTTACCCGCTTTATAAAATTATTCACTAAATGCCGTAAACAATAGGAATGATGACTATCCATAAATAATTGCTCAACTGCCTTCATAATCCCAGGATGTCTATTGGAGAAAAAAAGTGAACTCATTGAACAAAACACTTTGACACGAAATTAGGACATTTCTCAAATGATAACAAAATCATTCATAATTAGCGTCATTTTCTGCATCTATTACAGGATAACCAATTGTGAAAAGATCATCATTGGCATCCTTCGATACAACAACTATGATACAACCTTTATACTTATTCTTTATACGAGTCTCATCTAAAAAAATCAATGGCCTACAACTAGTAAGAAAACCATTGCACATGCAAGAAAATAAATGAAAAACTATTTAAATTTAGATGTTATGAGATTAATCTTGCACTCAGCAACACTGCCAAGATTTGTTTCTCAATAACACGACAATATCATCTTAGCCTATCGTAGCATCCCTTCTCAGTGCCATGAATATCATGCATCACTAACTCCTTGCCTTTCCACACTTTGTAGCAGTCTAACTCTATCCCATAATCTCTTTGCAAGTCTTTCTAAATTATACAAGGCGATAAGAGGACTCTTCTCTCAATTTATCTTTCACCACATTAGCAATCTAAGTTGCATCAGCTTTAGGATGTTCTCTACTATGTAGATTGTTCTCACCACATGTATGCTGCAGATTACATTTTCGAATCACAAATATACTATCTGCTTTATATTTTGAAGCATAAATTCTCCATCCACATCTCCTTTCCCTTCGCCATAGATGCAGTTAATCCAGCATCTATAGTATTCGACAACGGAGCCTGTTCGATCTCCCCATCACTCCTTGACTGTGTTTGTTTCTTCTCAACCCTTACCAGTTTGATACGATTAATAGTGTCAACTTAACTATATCATATGCACTTATGCCAGATGTAACGTATAATATTATCAAAACTACAATATGAAGAGAAATATAATATATATTAGCTCCGTAAATTTAGGTTGTCGTCGACATGTTCGTTTCTGCTCTTTACCCTCCAATCGATCATGCTCAACTTCATACACATGCATATGAAAATGTATCATATTGAGCATATCATCATCGTTGAAAGGCACATATATCTTATGTTGTGAAGCTAGGTATTGCAAAATCATATATGTGAGAGTAATCTCAGTACATTTTTTGCCAATATATATATGATCCTACCCGAGAGTCGAGGCGATGGATGCTGGGGACGTGGCGCACCCGTTGACCGTTGGACTTCTCTTCAGTGAAACCTGCAACCACAGCAACGTCAGTGCTGAGCCAGGGAGGGGTTCCTCGGCGATGACCATTCGACGCTCAAGTTAACCACCGGCGATGTAGAAGGAACGAGGAAGCAAAATGGCAGGGTAACTGTAGGTTGTTAGCAATTCGAGCCGCAAAAATCGCTTTTTGCGTTGCGGAAACCCCGAAGCTAGCCACGGATCCGTGCGAAGATATATTTAAAAATTAAATCATGTACATGTTTCTACCCTAGATCTACCTTAGATCTACATGAAAAGAGAGTATACTTTTGTAGCGAAGCCTTCGCTTATCCCACTCGTCCAAAAGGTGCCGGATCTTGAAGAGTGTCAAGTGAACACTCCTCTACAAGTATCCACACGGACAAAAGGTGGAGAAAAACCACTTAGAGTGTGCTAGCACTCTTGGGTGGTTCAGCAATGGAGGAGAGGGAGAGATGAGAAGAGAGGAGGAAGAAGATGATGTCTTGAATTAGCACACAAAATGCATTCATGCATACAATAAGTGGTCGACCACTTTTAGAGGCTTTTAAACATCCATGTAATACTAAGAGTCATGACTCTTGGTCTCCCTCATGAGGTGGCACACACTTGATGTAGCATTGATGACGTGGAACACCATCATTGGTCGACCCATGTCAAGTCACAAATGAGGTGGCACTACAACAAATATCACTTTCCGCAGCGCATCATCAATGGCATGCGATTAAAGCACGCCGTTAATAATAGTTTTTACGGCGCGCTAAAATATGTGTGCTGCGGATAGTATAATGTTTATATAAACAACAGCGTACAAAAAAAAATGCTGTCAATAAACTTTTCTACGATATGCAGAATGCGCTATTAAAACTTAATATTAACGGCGTACAAAATGTGCTGTTAATACTTATTAATTTTATTAACAACGACGTGTAAAAAAAAAAAAGCATGTTATTAATACCACATGTTTAAATGTTAATATCTAATCTCACCGTGGCTTTTTTCACTCACCGACAAACCGTTAATCCCCAAATCTCATCGCCTTCTCCCTCTCCCTCTTTTGCTTCTTGTCAACCCACCGCCCCCTCCCTCTCCCTCCTCCGCTTCACCAGCCTCCGCTCCTCCTCATCCTCTTCTCTCCTCCTCATCAAGCCTCTGTTCATTTTCTCTGCAAGATCCTCGCCTCTCCAGCCCTTTCTTCATCGATCGCGCCCTCGACGACACTGGCTTCCGCGTATCCTCGTAGGATGTAGAGGTCGTGCTTAAGATCTCTTCCTCCCAGTCGGGTGCCGCCTTCGCCCTATCTCGACCATCCAAAAGTTGGCGTTTGAGAGAGGAGGAAGGGGAAAGAGATTCATCCTTGCGGCGTGAGGATGTAGTACCTTCTGTCGCATCCTTCCTGTTCGATCTGGCTTAGATCGCCGACGCATCTCACAATTTCGTTCACCAGATGGCGGTTCAGCCTTCCGGCGCTGTCGAATCTCTTTTTTACGCATAGATGGTAATGGTTTCTTCCCTTCGATTCAGATTCATCACTCTTCCAATGCGATAAGGGTCGAACCCTTTTTTTCAACTTTAGTTGTTGATTTATCGAGGTTTTCCTATTGTTATCAATCGTCGATCTTTGGGAAACTTCTAGATTTTATTAGGTTGGGGAAACATTTATGGATCAGTATTACAATTACCTCTGCAATTCTCCAGAGTTAGTTCATCGGTTTTACTAGGAAAGGAGCAGACTTGGTCATCCTAATGGCCATGGCAACGTTACCTGCCCATCGATTAAATTTTAGGTTTATATGAGACAAACTCTTGATCATCTTGTTGGCTTGTGCGGTGATCTTTCTTTTACACCGAAGCTTCCCAAAATAAAGATTCACCTTGTATGGATGAAATGAGTGATAAAATGAACAGAGACAGTGGTTCTTTGAACAATGGAGAAAGCTCAGCTTGGAAGGAAGAAGAACCAGATAATGTGATTGATGTAACTGCCGATAGCTTTCCATCTCCGCTGGTTAAATCAGAGACTAAAATTGATCACTAGCAGAATCTCAAAAAGTCTTATGTTTCAGTAGTAAGTGTTGATCTTGAATAGATGCATGTAATTTGCTAGTTCTACTCATGTTCATTAAAACTGTAAAAGAGCAGAATGACTTGATGTATACAGGTCAAAGTTATGAAGGATATTACTTCAAAATCTTCTCCAGCATGATATCCTGCTTCACATCATCCATCTTCTTGTGGCCCTATTTCTGGATCGATTGGTTTTGAAAGCGAAAAAATCTAGAAGGCACAGTATACTAACTTCACATCAAGTTTTTTACAACGCTCTGCAGTTTGATTGCATAAACATTTAAACTTATTCTGCTACTTACAGATGATGCTTATTCATTATATTTGAATTATTTACCATTTGATGCAACACCTGCTCAAGTTGAAGAAGAGTTCAAGAGGTTTGGTCTTATAAAGCCTGGTGCAATGCAAGTCAAACGCTATAAGGTTGCTTTTATTCTCTCTCTTTTTTCCATTCACTGGTTTGCAAATTGCTTCTTCATTGCTTTCATTTGAGTAATCCTCACAATTTTATGGTTATGCATTTTCATCAAAATGATAATTACAAAATTCTTGCTTTGGTTTCGTGGAGTTTAAGTTCTAGGATGTTGTTCAGCGGGCAATAGAGGTAAACTTCACATACCTCATTTCAATTACATTTATGGAGTAATATGAATCAAAGGCTATTCAATTGGGTTTACTCCTTTTAAAATGATGATCAGGGATATCAATTTGTTGCACAATTGACTGGTACACTTAAATTTTTTGTTCTGATGTGTTTAGTTGGTTAGATGGATCTATTTGTGGTTATGACCTAAGATGTGTTTTGTTCCTAAAGAGGTCATAAGTTAAAGGGAAAGAAAAGAGAAGTAAAAAAAAAACTAAGAAGATTATTAAATACGCTTCCGATACCTATTAAATCCTAAATCTTTATATGAATAAAATACTCACCAAATTATTATATATTCTTTAAAGATTATGGAATTATTTTCATTTATATTGTTTTGATTTAGGCATTTGTCTCTAGATACTGAAGTGGATTCTGAACTAGTAGCAAACATTCAGGTTATGCCTCGTGACCCATCATACAAATTTTTTTTGTTATCTTCCTTTGGTAGTAGAAACCTATGTTATTAAATTTTGCAAGGTTTTGATAACTTAGAAGAGTAGCTCAAGACATTAGTAGATATGCGCTTCGAGGAGGTATTTTCCAATTGTGATAATTCTGTAGTCAAAGCCTTCTTAGAAAATTAACTCTTACCATTGTAGTGTTGCTATTTGTTTGGGTGTAGAAAGTGTGTTACTTCACAAATTTATGTTGCCATTGCTCCACTATTATTCTTTTCAAAAAAATTAATGAATTTTTTAATCGGTTGCAACTGCGCTTGAACTTTTTAATCTGTTGATGAAATTTGATTTTCATTATAGGCAAGGTCAATGATTTTGACAGATACATAGACCATGGATCACCTATGGACCAAATTGAAGTGCTGGACTTACAAGAATTGGAAGTCAGTGAAATGACGTCAACAGATCCAAACATAAAAGTGCATCACATTATTCTTGGTGGATCATGTTGGAAAATTTGGGTTGATAAAGTTTTGGTGGAAAAGGTGGACCTAATTCGACCAAATGATGAAATACAGTTTCTTGATGATGCAATAGGAAGCACGGTTGCATGGTTATCGAAATTTATAGTATTGTGTGATTGATACATAATATACTAATTTGTGTGGATTGTAAGTTTAATTGTTGTTATGTAATAACTAGTTTGATAGAGATTTCGTATCTTGTTTAAGATCTTTAAATTTTTTTGGTATAATGAAAAACTATGACTTTTGTTAATTTTGTGGATTTATTTGTACTAAATTTGTTATAAAATTTTGGTTTATTATTTTCATCAAATTAATATTTTTTTTAATATAGTTAAGACTATCAACAGCGTACATTTATAAGCTGTAGATTATTATCCTTAGCACATAAACATGCTTTCCGCGGCGTGCTTTGCGCGCTGCGGATAATATTATCCGTAGCGCGCAAAGCACGCCACGGAAAGTATTATCTGCAGCGTGCTTTGCGCACTGCGGATAATGTTATTCGCAGCGCGCAAAGCACGCTGTCAATAATTTAGGACTTTTAACAGCTTTTAATTGTGCAGCACGCAATGCACGCTGCGGAAAGCGAATTTGCATGCTGCGAAAAGCTATTTTTGTTGTAGTGTGGCATTTGGTAGAGTCAAACTTGACCCCTCATCTTCCCTCTCAAGTCAAGTCAAACTTGACCCATTTATCTCCCATGGTTGATCAAATCTAATCTTTGATTCAAGTCAATTTAAATATAATGAATCTCTATTCATTGAATTAAATTGATTCAATGAGTCATAATCTAAATTAGACTAATTCAACACATGAATCAAATTGAGTCCAACTCAATTAGTCTAATTTGGATTACTCTTAATCCAATTTGGTTCATCATATGAACCTGATCCTCTTGGTCCATCATATGAACCTAATCTCTATCTAATTGCCCTTTGTGTGTGACCCTATAGGTTCTTGTAACGTTGACAATGCTCGTAAACCCATTTAGAAGCATAAATAATGAGTGGTATCTAGCAACACATCATTACTACCCAAGTTACAAGAATGTTGAGATCCAACATCACTTTGTGACTACTAATTGTGACTCTCACAATATGTGACAATGCCCTTCTATCCTTGTGTAAGGTCTCCCTAAGCGTTGGTTAAGAAGATTACTATATATATATATATATATATATATAACTCGTTAGGATCACACGAGCGTTAATAAAGGGAAATAAAATTATGGAAATTTAGGAATTCTGATGGTTTTTCGGAATTTAAATGTACTTGGCCAATATGATTAAGGGGGAAATAAGAAACGAAGTTTAGGGAAAATCTATGGTACTTTATGTAATTAGGAGATGATTAATCTTAATTCCCCTACCTAATGTGAACATGACCTAACTATAAGAGCTCACTGTTCATTTCCTCGTCAGATCTCCCTGCCCGATTCCGCCGACCCTTCTCTTCTTTCCATCTTTCCTGAGTCGACAGAGCCATTCGTCGAGTCATTTCGCTGCCTAGCTGAGCTTCGCAGGCGGCGCCATAGCTGACAGGGCACAACGCGAGGACGAGTGGAGGCGAGACGAAGAAGAAAGAGGCAAGTGTATTTCACGGTGATAGCCTGAGATCTGTGAGGTATGGAGGGGTGGAAAACCTAGGAAGGGTGAGGTTTGGTTAGGATTTCGACGGTTTTCTTCTTGTGGCCTTTATGATGGGATTCTCTTGGAGATGTACCGATTGGTTCATTTGTATATGCTTCGATTGTTTTTTTTTGTGGATGCCTTCGATCGGTTTTTCTTGTGAATGTTTCGGACTAGCTTTGTCTCTGTAGAGCTGTGTCATGGTTTGAGGATTCGGCTGAAGGTTTGTTAGCTTTTGATGAGTTTTGAATCGAGGTTGAATTTTGAGATTTTCGTGATGAGTGGGGATTAGTTTGTTGTGCGACAGACTGCATGACACTTGTTTGTTTTAATGTTAGATAGAGTTAATGGTGCGATTTGAGCTCTAAATGAAGTTTTTGATCTAGATAAGGTTTTTCATGAGGATCTGGACTTGGTTTTTAGGAGTTCTGCGGTTCTGTTTTCTCTTTGAAATCTTTGGACAGATCTATCCGATACCCTTATTATGTTGTATGTTAACGTTTACATGTTTTGATTTGGGAATTTGGAAAGATGTTGTGAACCTTTCGTTTCAGAGGTTGATATGAGGGATTTGTGGGCTTGTTTTGATTGTTTCGCTCGGTGGAGATTTTGGTTGTTTCGTTTCTGTATGTGTTAGGGATTCAACTGACTCTATTGTGTTTAGGTTTTTCGTGTTACATCTGGAGTTGGGTAGACTTGTAGCAAGTTTTTTTGTTTGTTTGGAGAATTATGCTGCTAGAATTCTTCTGTGTGGACACGGTTTTGGTAGGGAATTCATAGAAAGAACTGTTAAATTTAGTAGTTTGCCTTTAGTGTCGAAATTTTTGTGTTGATTCCTTCTAGATGGATAATCGCCATGGGTAATGATTTCTTTTCCTTAAAGCACTTAGTCTATTGTAGCTAGCTTTGGTTGCTATATATCAGTTTCCTCAATTTATATGGACTTCATAGTTGCTTGTCTTTTAATTATGTTATGTTTAGATTGAATATGGTAAATTTACATGTTTACTGAACTTAATGGATTAGGATTTATGTTATGACTGTGTTGTGGATACAAATGAATAAGGTAAACGGACACAGTATAGAATTTAATGAATGGAGCTAATGTTATGTCTCTGATATATATATGGGTAGAATAAGTTTTATGTGGCAAGTTGGTTGAATATGTGCATATGTGGTAGCAGTACGGGATGGGTGACCCGGGATGAGCTCCGGGGAGGGCCCATCCAAACTTGACTGATACTGGAATTTATGTTAGCTTCGGCTATATGACTGCATGCTCTCTAGGAGGTACTTCTAGGATCATGGGACTGGATTGACTGGCTCTAATTGTGGTTACCGGATATGTGACATATTCATCTTATTTAGCTGTGTAGGAACTTTATTTACCGCATCTTCCTTCTCTATTATACAACTCTTTTAAATATGTTTTTATCGTTTAACTCCTATCTCTACTACTTTTTGGATATCATGTTCCATCACATGAGATTATACTTGCTGGGTTGTAGACTCATGATGCCTACATTACAGGTGAGGATGTGTCGCCGGACACGGTGGAGGGCCTACGGACGGAGTAGGCGAGGAGGCAAGATGGACGCATGACGTTGTCCGGATATTAGGAGTGCTGTGGTTAGGTGCTTCACGGGAAGGGTCTTTGCTTCGGAGAGGTCAAGGGTTTTGATTTGAAATTTTATTTGTCATACTTTGTGAGAGATGTTGGTTTTTATTTTTGATAAAACAGAATGTTGATTTGGTATCGTGTCATAAGTATACGCTTAGTTTGTGTTTGGTGGGTGATGCACTATATATAAAAAAATAAATAAATTTTGAGGGTTGGTTACGGGATGTTTCACCTTGACATCTAGATTGATCAATTGAGGCATAGATCGTGTCATCCTCTAATCAATCTATATCTTGAACTCCAAGTAAACTCACTCTAAACAAATGAGCTTGATATCTCATATCGACTCATTTGGGCATGGTCATGCACTTAGTGGTCTCACTCTATCAAGAATCATGGTGTCACTCCCGTCATATAGGAGGGATAGATCCCATCTACATCACTCACATCCCTCCGCATAATTTGCTACATACCCAGTAATCGCCTTTATAGTCCACCCAGTTACGGGTGACGTTTGAAGAAGCCAAAGTATGTAACTCCTTATGTAGGGAACCATGGTGACTTCAGGTCCAAGGACTGATAGTCATACTAATAGTCACATGAGAAAGTATATGACACTCATATAACGATCCATGATACTTTCTCATGGCGGGTCATTCAATATACATTCTCCAATGCATACCCATGTGTCAACTTGATATCTCTATATCCATGACTTATAAGATCAAGTCATCGAGTTGACCTACATGCTAGTCTCATCGCATTAACATTGTCCCTGAATGTTAATACTTGACTAGAAATGATTAAGAGTAGTGTTCTCTATATCATCTCACTATCAATTCAACCAATCGATTGATATAGATAAGAACCTTCTACTCAAGGACGCTATTATACTTGTAGGGGATCGGTGGTCGGCTTGAAGGGGGGTTGGATAGACGACGTCCCCAAATCGATTGATCTTTCTACACTTGTTAGTATGCGCAGCGGAATATACAAAACAAACAAGCTAAAGGAAATTAAACTAAAGATAAGAAAGAATGCAAACCAAGCTACACGATCATTTACATGGTTCGGAGATAAAGCTCCTACTCCAAGGCGTGTCCTTGAGGTGGACGATCCCTATCCGTCGGTAGATTACTTCCTGGAAGACCTCCAGCTAGCTCACGTAGCTCCTTGTGGGTGGAGAAACCTCACCACAACTCTCACCAAGGACTCTTTACAAGTTAGGGCATAGGTAGACTACTAATAGAGATTAACCACCTCTATTTCGTCAACTATAACCAAGCTCCCAAGCTTTGGTTATATAGGTCGCGGGTTGAAAACCCCGCCTACCAGTCGACTGCCAAAACATGCAGTCGACTGCCCTCTGTGAAAATTCGACCGTTACATCCCAACGGCTCGATACCAGTCGACTGCTAAAACTTGCAGTCGACTGGTGCAGTCGACTGCCAAAACATGCAGTCCACTAATCCACACTGACCGAACGAACAGAACCATTCTGTTCGCACCCAGTCAACTGCGCGGTCGACTGCACCAGTGGACTGCTAAAACATGCAGTCGACTGCTAAAACATGCAGTCGACTGCTACAGTAGCACTACAGTACTGCTACAGTAACGCTACAGTGAAAACCCTAAAACTAAGATTTTACTCCGAGTACAATCTCTCGTGCACTCGTACCCTCACCCTTATGTCTCACTTAACGGTTCTTTGCAACCTTGACCTCTTGCCTTTAAGCCTACTTCTTTTGGCTCTCGTCTCTCGGATGCATTCAAGCCCGCAGCTCGTCCCAATGCCATCCTTCATGTATGCCTCGAAGTCGCTTCCCTCGGCCCTTGTCCTCGCTGCCTTATCCACGGTCTCTCAGATGCTCCATCCTTCACCTGATCCGAAGCCATCAACCTGAGTCACATGTGTATCCTGTAAACCTGCACAACTCAAATACACATATCAAATACAAGGGTGAACCTAACTTAAACCCTTTGCCCAAACACCAAAACACATGGTCGCACGGACCATTGGGATTGCTCCAACAATACTTAGTTATTTGACACCAATACAAGTAAGTATAATAACCATAAAGAAATGCCTTTATAAATATATAGGAATATGATACATCAAGCCCATACAACAATCATCATATGATTGGCTCTAGGGCTCTAACTAACATAGGTACAGTAGAGATTATGCATACCTCCGTCGAGCCCTTTATATAGGGCTCCGGGGAAGCACGTGCACGCTCCTTGAGGCAGACACACTTCTCAAAGCTTTCCCTAAAAAGACATGTTAGGAAAGCGTCCCTGACACCATATCTCAATGACCCGGGCATATCCCTGACATGACAGTGGAAGCTTCCGCCGTACGATTCTCTGCATGTCCATGTCGCCAACCATGTCGTCTGTCGATGGCACGAGTCCCCACTAGGATATCAGCTGATCCTCCTTTGTCTGTTAGTGGGCCAAGCGGGATGGCCGCTCGGCCAGCCCTTGGTCGTTCGGCAGGTCGGACCCTTTGGCAGCTCGGTCAACGCTCCATTGTCCCGAGCTATGTCTGAGAGTGAACGTTGGTTCTGAGGCTCAATGTGAGTCCGAGCGGGCTGGCCACTCGGCGTGTATATTGTTTTGAGCGTCGGAAGCTCGGTATGCAATCGAGCTGTGGTAATCATCGGGTTGATATCAGCTTAGCTGTCCTTCGAGCCGATCGGGCGAGTGGGTCGTTCGATCGGGCAGCGGTGTGGGGCGTTGACCGCCTGGACTTTGACCTACACCGTGTCATTGACCTCTCTGCTGAGCGGATCCATCCTCATCACTAGATCACATGTCTCCCCCTCAACTCTAGTCGAAGGAGGCTGCAAATTCGACTGACTAGACAAGCCAGTCTGGAGGTCGGTTGGTCGATCGACAATGATGCTGGTTAGACCCCGACCGGTCCGCTCGAGGGTATCAGACATCCTTGAGATTGCTCATTGAGGTCGATCGGTACTTCGCATACTCGCACTTGGAGAAATTTACAGTTTCTGTCCTCGGTTGAGAGCGGTTAACGCTGACATCATCCGAATCCCTTCGGAATTCGTGCAAATCATCTCCATTAAAACTGAGCACGCTCCCACGCTAGTTAATGGTGTTCATTAAATGCTTCCCTGTAGGCGAGTGCCACGTGTCACTACTGTCGTCACCGCATGCCCGAAGTGACAAATGTTGATGTGACATTTGGTGGTTTGAATTCAATGGCTAGATTCGCGCTCCGGCTTCCGTGACCTAGATCGAACGACCTCGGTCGACCGAGCTCAAGCTTTATAAAGTTACGGCAGTGGCTTCATCTTCTTACTCTGCATCCTCCGCAATAGCTGCTGGCGCTCCTCTGCGTGATCAGTGCTCCGACGACCGTTTGCTCTCCCATGCATCGGCTACTCTTCTGTAAGCCCCTCCGAATCCTTTCTGCCTCCTATCTTCGATCTATTGTGACCCTCGTAGCTTTCTATATTTCTCCCTTGCTCGTGGTATTTTCTGTTTGTCTTTCTCTCTGTCGAACTCTTTGTTTTCTTATTTTTCGGCAATGGCCAGTTCTTTACAGTTGTCGGACCCCTGGCCTGGGCTTTGGTGTTCTACCATGGAGACTAGGTTCGATGCGGGTGATGCTGAAAGTCTTAGAAACGCCTTTGGAATCCCTTATGATCATGAGGTCATTTTGGCTTCTTCGTCCGATCGGCTAAATTACTTGCCGACCGACACCATCTGCTTGTTCCGAGACCAGTTTGTGGTCGGCCTATGATTTCCTATCCACCCCTTTGTCATCGAAGTTTGTAATTACTTCCGTGTTGTTCTCCCCCAACTAGTGCCAAATTTTTTTCGTCAGCTGTGCGGCGTTGTTGTCTTATTCCGGCTGCATGACATCCCTTTGACCCCTCAAGTTTTTCATTATTTCTACTACCCCAAGCAATCCGAGCTGGGGACCTATCTCTTTCAGTCTCGGGTCGGGCTAGTATTTTTTGATAAGATGCTCTCTTCCAATAAGCATTGGAAAGAGTATTTTTTTCTTCATGCGACTTCTCGAACGGCCTAGCTTCCGAACCCAATGGCAGGTCGGACTACCACCTCAGCCTAACCTGAAGAAGTACAAGAGCTGACCGAATTATCTTCATGCTGCGAACATGCTGGCCGGTCAGAAATATGATATCCACAAGCTGCTGCTAGAGGGCATTATGTATATCTTCGTGCTGAGTCTGATTCGCACGAGGCTCCTGAGTGACTTATGTATGAAATTTCTTGGCTCCTTTCTTGTGAGTCTAATTGATTTGTTTTTTTTTTTCTTTTGCAGCCAAAATCATGATGCGAGCACGCGCGCCGGGCCTGACGAAGCTGAAGGATGCTGAGATCGAGGGGGCCACTGCCAAGGAAATGGCGAGCCTCGGCTTGATACCAATCGGCTCCAAGGAGGGCACGATTGCTGGGAGCGGGGAGACGCCCGCCGTCGTTCAGGCAACCAGCATCGAAGAAGGTGCTGAGCCGCTCCCAACTCTCGAAGCATAGCCCACCACTCGGACCGAAGGTACCGAGTCTTCAGATGATGGGTTGCCACTCGTCAGGCGCAAGAGGCGCCACACGAAAAACACCTCCCAATCCACCACCTTGACTGTGGGAACCGCTGAGCGGGTTGGCACTTCTTCCCTTGTGCTTGTCCCAACAGTGGAAGCCACTTCGTCCTATCGGACACCCTCCTTGGCCGATCTGCCAACAGAGCCTATCACCGCATGATCGATTGCGTCTCTGCCTCCCTCCCGCACCCAACGGAGGCCACTGCGATCCATGATCGACCCAGCATCGACTACTACTCGCTCCGGTCCAGCGGTCTCCTCCTTGTCAGACCCGAGCGGCCGACGATCGGTGATGGCAACCCTCAATCTTCCCACCGAGGACTATCTTGAGCAATGCACCCGATCGACCATCCTCGAACACAAGATTCTGATTCGCGGGCCACTTGCCGGTGTTTGGGAGGAAGCACGGGCCCAAGCGGTGACGATGTTGCCAGGAGCGCTCGGGAACAGTCATCTGCAGATGTCCACGGGAGTACGTTTTTCAATAATCAATTTACGCCTTACCTCCGATCGGGGCTAAAATTTTTTTGTGTGCTAGCAGTACTGGGTGGAGAGCGTGGTCATGTGCTAGCGCCTTGCTTTTGTAGAGGACGAGCTCAAGAAGTTCAAGATCTCTGGTGGAGCGTCCTCTTCCCAAGGGCCATCGGTCACCGAGCTAAAGGCTGATCTGAATAAGGCCCAACAACTCCTTGTGGTTGAGCAGCAGAAGTCTGTCGATCAGGCTATTAGGCTGGGCCAGATCGAGACACAATTGAAGACCTACGATAAAAAACTCGAGCTGGCCACCATAAGGAAACAACGAGCCATCGCCGACTTGGAGATAAAGAACCAGGAGGCTCAGCAGCTCTCCCAAAAGCTTAAAGAAGCCGAGGAGTATCTGATCGTCGAGTGGGCATGCCGAGTCGCTGGAGAGGAGTCTTTGAATAAGAAGCTCAAGGGTGCCGAAGTTGCCCTAGAGGCCTCCCGTTCTGCCCTAACGGTCTATCGACAGGATGAGCCGAGCCGATTTGCAGTGATGAAACAGGAGTATCTCCACTCAGACCAGTTTACTGACAAAGTTGTCCAGCGGATCGTCCAACCGTTCGAGCTAGCCGTTGATGGGACCCTCCAACAACTCAAGGGGGGCGGTCATCTCCCCGAAGCTCTGACGGACGATATTATCAACCGCAGTCAGCTGAACGACTTCATGCCTGATGATGTATTTGACTATATAGAGTGAGCTGGAGTCTTGTAAAAGTTGAGTCTTAAATGTATTCCCGCCGTTCGACAATATCCTTTTGCGAAATGAACGGTTTGCTCTCTCAGCGGGGCTTTTCTTTATGATTTATTTGTTTTCATGCTTGGCACCAGTTTTCCACTCGACTATAATCATGGTCTGTCTTCGATCTATCCTGACGACTTGCGGGTCGTCGATCGACAATTGACGAATTCAATAAGGTTCATACCTTCTCCTGGGTTTAAGGTCGTCGCTCGATCGTCGGTGGAGACCGGGGTTTAACGTCGCCGCTCGACGATTTGGTGAAGACATGGGTTTAACGTTGCCGCTTGACGATTTGATGAAGATAGGAGTTTAACGTCGCCGCTCGACGATTTGGTGAAGTCGTGGGTTTAAGGTTACCGCTCGACCGTCGGTGGAGACTGGGGTTTAACCTCGCCGCTCAATGATTTGGTGAAGACAGGAGTTTAACGTCGTCGCTCGACTGTCGATGGAGACCAGGGTTTGACGTCGCCGCTCGACGATTTGATGATGATCCCGCGTTTAACGTCGCCGCTCGACGATTTGACGAAGTCGTGGGTTTACGGTCGCCGCTTGACCGTCGATGGAGATCAGGGTTTAACGTCGCTGTGATATTGGCCATTTTACATGTCACTAGGCGCTTCAAATTAATAAAAATAGAGAACTCAACTAAACTAAAGATAAGTGATGTAGCAATGAGTTTCAAGTCGTATTTTTCCAAAAATAACTAGTAAATGTGTGCGAATTCTAGAATTGATTCAAATTGAATTCTTACATCAACAAGGTCAACTAAACACTTCCATTTGACTCCCATTACAAATTGTTTTCATCTAATTAAATCAAGAATTGAATCAAAGAAGGTTCATTCTCATCTAAACATAATTAAACTCCACCTCATCAAGTTAACAACAATTGAGCATAATTGATTCAAATTCTTAAGTTTACTAATTAACCAATCTTATACATGATCAACAACATTTCACTGAAGCAAACAATCAATAGCTCAAATTAAACATCCGACATTTAAACTTCATCACAATCACAACAAATCTAACGAATAGGACTAAAGGTACTTCTAAATTCATGAATTGAACCTAAGCACCAACTTATAGAAATCGAAGTATCATTCAATTCACATTCATAATAATAGTTAAACTCAAAAGCTCAAACAAAGTGATGTTGAACAGAGGATGCAATCAAAAGCTCAAGATAAGCATTCAACAATCAATCATGATCACAGTCACAAGCATTTAAATAGAACATAGATTGAGAACTAATCTTGTAGATTAAGCAAGATCTGCATTGCAAAAGTTCAAAGAAATCAGATTGCAAAGCTAAGAAACGGAATTACAAAAAATTCAAACAAAAATGAAATTGCAAAACATAAATTGCAATCTAAGCTATCAGATCTGAAGATCTGAGCAAAGGTAACACAAATGAAAAAAAAACATAAGAACAAATAACATTCCACAACCTAAATCTGGAACCAAACCTCTCTTTTCTGCTGTGAAACAGAATTGTGTTGGTTGTTACTCGGAATATCGTACCGGTTCCCCTGTATAAAAATTTTGTATAAGTCCTGAACCATTCCTAACAACCTATTGTGTTCTTTAGAAATTAAATTTGGAATCGCAAACAGAACTTAACATTATTAATTCCAAATTCAACTTATTTGTTCTTAGTGGTTTAGACTTGGATCGCAAACAATGCTTAACATTATTGATCCAAATCCACCCATGTTACAAATTTAATTAAATATTAATTTCAGAGATCGGCTTCCAGGTTAAACATGGTGAGGCACTAGGCCTTCTTGGGTATGGGAGCATCCACCACTTCCTAGACAAAGTCTTTCAACGAAATTTAATATTTAATTTCCTTATAGTAACCCTAGGTTTAACCAAAAAGAACAATCGAATCACAAGTTCGAAAAATAAAAGAAACACAAAATCGAAAAAATAATTCGATTAAATAGATTCATTAGCCTCTTGTGTTTGGTATTTCAAGATCTAAATAAAAGGATGAACTAGTTATGATGTGGAAACTAATAACCAGTTATACCTTTTATAGCTTATAAACCTCACGATCTTCTGCCGTATTCCTCTTCTTATCTCGGACGTCGTGTGGGCAATGATCTACCGAGATGAGAATCCACCCAAGTCTCTTTCTTCTCTTTGCAAGTTTCGGCCACCAAGAATCTCCTAGAGATGAAGATCTTCAGCCACCAACCAAGCTCCAAGGGATGCAAAGAAACAAAGTCTCCTTCCTCTACTTTTTCTCCAAGCAAAATCCGGCAACCAAGGGTCTCCTAGAGAGTTGATGCCACCAGCCAAGGAAGAAGAAAAGGGGAAGAGGAAGAAGAGAGGGAGGGCCGACCACAACAAGGAAGAGAAGAGAGGAATACTAGATCTATTTTCTTATTGTGAGGTAAGGCACCTCTACCCTCTCTTTTATATTCCTTGGTCTTCGCAAATAAGGAAAGTTTTAGTAAAAACTTCCTTATTTTCCTTGCCATTGAAAAGGAAAATTTAATTAATTAAAAAAATTTCCTTTCCTTTATCAATGTGGTCGGCCACCTCAATTCCTCCAAACAAGGAAAGTTTTAAACATAAAATTAAAACTTCCTAATTTGTTTCCGGAAATTTTTAAAATAAAAATTTCTCTTTAAAAATTCCCTTCATGGTTGGTTATAAAAGGAAACTTTTATAAATTAAAATCTCTCTATTAAAACATGTGGATGATTTACAAAAATGAAAGTTTTCTCTAAAATTAAAATCTCCCTTTTAACTACAAATAAGGAAAGATATCAAATCTTTCTCTTAATCTTTTGTAGAAAGCTATATTAAAACTCTCTTTTAAAATCATGAGGATGGTTACAAAAAATGAAAAGTTTTATCAAAAATTAAAATTTTTCTTTTAACTACAAATAAGGAAAGATATCAAACCTTTCTCTTAATCTTTTGTAGAAAATTATAAAAGGAAAGATTTAAATTTTAAACTCTCTTTCAAAATCATGACTTCCACATACGAAAAGATTTTAAAAATAAAATCCTTTTAATTTATTTTGGCCGGCCACCTAAGCTTGGGTTCAAGCTAGGGCCGACCACCAACTCACCTTGGTTTGGCCGGCCTTAGCTTGGACTTCAAGCTAGGCTTGGACGACCACCTTAAGGTGGGAAAGAAGGTGGGTATGGGTGGGTATAAGACTTTATAAATAAGAGGCTACGACAGGGACCGAGAGGAGGAATTGGTTTTGGTCTCCCGATGAACTTGAGCTTCCCATGTTCGCCCCGAACACCCAACTCGAGTTCATCAATAATATCTCATTCCACTAAAGAGTTATTATTAAACTACCGCACCAATCTCATATTACTATATGAGCTCCTTCTTATCATGGGTATGTTAGTCTCCCTGTGTTTAAGATATAGAATGTCCACTAATTAAATAAGTTACTGATAACTCACTTAATTAATATCTAGCTCCAAGAGTAGTACCACTCAACCTTATCGTCATGTCAGATTAAGTCCACCTGCAGGGTTTACATGACAATCCTTATGAGCTCCTCTTGTGGACATCATCAACCTAGATTACTAGGACACAGTTTCATTCTATAATCAACAACACACCATATAAATAATATCATTTCCCAACTTATCGGACCTATTGATTTATCGAACTAAATCGCACCCTTTGATAAATTAAAGAAATGAATATTGAGTATATGTGCTTGTTATTATATCATGATTAAGAGCACACACTTCCATAATAACAAAGATCTTGTTCTTTTATGCAGTCAGTATAAAAAGAACTTACCTTAAATGGTCCTGCTCAATACACTCAGAGTGTACTAGTGTAATTTTATAGTTAAGATAAACTAATACCAAATTACACTATGACTATTCCAATGGTTTGTTCCTTTCCATCTTAGTCGTGTGCTACTGTTTATAATTTATAAGGAATTGATAACATGATCTTCTGTATGTGACACCACACACCATGTTATCTACAATATAAATTAATTGAACAACTACACTTAGCATATAAATGTAGACATTTGACCAATGTGATTCTTTCTTTCAAAATAAATGTTTACAAAAAGCTAGGCTTTTAGTATACACTCTAACAAATTACCTCTGGGAACACCCTTCGGGCAATCTCCAGCGAACTACATGCACTCCTAGCTTATTCAGATGATGCTCGTAACTTCTGGGAACACCCTTCGAGCTCGGAATCGTCTAAATTCGCCAGCCACCAAAGAACAGAGATGCTTCAATCGATTGATCGGATCAATTCAATAGCATGTTAATGAAGATGGAGGGGAAATGATGTAGAAGCTTCTGGGAACACCTTTGAGCCTCTATGAATAACTGGAAACCACAGATCTGGGGAACACCCTCTAATCTGTGATTACGGTGAATCGCAGAAGCAGAAATCTAATTCACGGACTGGGGAATGCCCTCTATCGTTCTCTGCCCTTGAGTGACGAATGTCGACAGCTCAATAATAGCCGGCGATGAAGAAATCCAGCTCACGGATCTGGTTATGGGATGGAAGCTTCGGGCGTCGCTGAAGAAGAAGAAAGATGAACAGTGCCGAAATCGCGAAAATGCCCAAGCTCGTCGAAGTCACTATAGCTTCTCTGGTTTTAAATCTTTCTCACATCTGATCGGACGGTCCATATTGCTACGAGTCTTGATCAACAGTGAGAACATCTTAGATCTGGATCAAAACCTCTGGATTTTCATCAACGGTTGAGATATGCTCCTCATTAGGTTGGATGGGCCGAATCTTCAGTAGATGACTTAGATCTGCTCCGATTGTGGATGAATGGTCCAAATCACTCCAAGGTTTGATCATCTTGGATAGCCTTAGATTTGAGACCAAATGTGGTCTGATCTGATCGGGTCAATGACCCTTTTCATGGCTATAAAGAATATATCAAATATTATCATCTAATACCATGATTGTAAGCTAATTTGTAATTAAATCCAAGATTAAATGCAATTAATGAAATATGATGTAAATATAAGTTCAATCTATGAGAAGATCATTAAAAACATGCATTATGAATCAAAAGATTGTAGCAAAATCATGGTTATCAAATCCCCACACTTAGTCTTAGACATCCCGTTCAAGTCAAGAAAAAACCTAAAAATCATCTCCACAATAATTCCCTAGCAATACCTAGAAGATGGTAAAAGAGAATTAATTAAGGTCATCCTAAGATCACAAACAATTCTGAATACAATCCAAACAATAATCAGTAGGTATGGAAGTTTCAATCCAATTGAAAAATTAAGCAAGTTGCAATCTCACAAGGTATTCCCCTATTCTAACTCTCACACTCAAGCATGCATATAAGTGGAGCTCAACTCAATATCACTCACAACATTTCACTACCATAAGCTTGCTTATTTTCTAATTCTCCACCACTATAAAACATAGCATACATGAATCAAAAGGATTTATCAAGAATTGAAATGGAATAAAAAAGAACAATGAAAGTGAATGAAATAGGCAAAAGAAAAGAATTTAATGAAGCAAATGAGAAGATGAGAGTATTGGAGGAATATACTTGATGAGTTGGCCAATTTGATGTGAAAAGAGATGAATATCATTTGTCATTACCAATTCAAAAGATCAAGCTAAACTCTCCTTCAATTTGATAGTCATCCACAATTCTTGATACTCTATCTTCACACTTGATACTCTTTGTCTTGCCACTGTTTTTTTTTCACTATTTTTTTTTTTCAATTCAATTCTAGCACTTTGAAACTAAAACAATCTCACATCAACTTATGAAGAAGAGCTCCTCCCCCACACTTAAAATGTTGTACATCTCGGACAATAGAACACAACATCCAATCCAAGTTAATACACCTCTAGCCACTATTTTTTTCTTTCTTCATTCTGCAGGATCTATCTACTCAATTGTAAATGGTTCCTAACCCTTGCTTAGCTGGTATAGCACACTCACTTCATGTGATTGAAATCCCAAACAAAATATATGCCCAGCAGCAACAACATCCATAAATTCAGCATCTCAAACTTTAAGTTTCTTTATGTTCAGAGAACTGCACAGAGAAGTGGGTACTCCACAGATTGGAATTAGCATAAACAATGTTCCAATCCAATTCACAGCTCAACTCTCAACTCTTAAGCCTCTGTTTCTATTTTATTCTATCAGCAAATGCCATTTATGTCTTGAATATCTTGAAGATTTGCAATCACCTTGTATCACTTATGAACCAAATCAAAATACTGAAACATCAACAGCTCCTCACAAATGATTTCACAGCAACTCACAGATTTTCTTTTCATAGATAATGCTCTCCCCTTGCTTTGCCTACTAGTTTGGCGCCAATTAATAAAGCTCCAAATTTCTTGATATAAGAAAATAGCTTCACAAATCTACATTCAGGATATCAGTTTTGTAATTCCTGCACTAAAAACGAGTTCAAATCAACCACTTCTTCTCTTCCTGCTCTTGTTCTATTTTTTTATAATGTAACTTTGTAGGAAAGGTAACTGCACAGACTGATGCCAATTGAATACTGCAATTACAAGGGTTAAAGTATGTTGTAGAATAGTAGGTGATGGAGGGAGTGCAGCAATATAATTCTCATCTCGCTGATTTCTGAAACTTCATAATACTGATTTGTGTTCAACTGACAGGGTCGTATTTCTCCTTCTTTCAGATTTTTTTCTTTTGTTTCTTTGCATATTTAAAACTGCAATGAGACTTTTTAGGAGTCAAAGTTTAGTTTCAAAGTTTCAACTTCCAACTACAAATCTGGGCACAAATTTAATCCATCTCGAACAATAAAACTCATCAAGATCAATTCCAAGTTGATACATTAGTTTCCAAAGCTGATCTGCAGCTTCCTGTTTTTTTTTCTTTTTCGTTTTGTGTAAATCTATCCTTCAGATGCCACTTGTTTCCTAAACCTCTTGAGAGTTTCCTCAACTACAGATCAGTTTGGCACACAATAGACCAAGTTGATGTTGTTGCAGATTTACTGATAAAGAACAGGTCCAAAGAATTTTGATTCAGCCTTGGTGTTCCTTATTTGATATCATATCAGATATCTACATTTCCTGCCATTTCAGTGTCACACCTTCATCATAGAATCCCTAAACTAGCTTATAAACACACTCTCAATTTAGCACCATATGAATCTGTTGGAGCAATCCCAATGGTCTATGCGACCATGTGTTTTGGTGTTTGGGCAAAGGATTTAAGTTAGGATTACGCTCGTTATTTGATATGTGTATGTGAGTGTACAGGTTTGCAGGATACACATGTGACTCAGGTTGATGGCTTCGGGTCCGGTGAAGGATGACATTGGGGACGAGCCGCGGGCTTGTATGCATCCGAGGGACCGTGGACAAGGCAGCAAGGAAAAGGGCTGAGGGAAGCGACTTCAAGGCATACACGAAGGATGACATTGGGGATGAGCCGCGGGCTTGGATGCATCCGAGGGACGAGAGCCAAAGGAAGTAGGCTTAAAGGCAAGAGGTCAAAACTGCGAAGAAGAGTCAAGTGAGTCGTAAGGGTTCGAGTGTGAGGGAAATGTACTCGGGATGGGAAACCCTAGGTTTAGGGTTGTACCAGTCGACTGGTACTGGGACTAGTTGACTGGTGGTGAGCACAGAGAGCTTCTGTGCCCGAACGGCTAGGCACCAGTCGACTGGTGCAAGGACCAGTCGACTAGTAGAGAGCCGTTGGAGTACCGTTGGGCTGGCACCAGTCGACTGGTGTAAGGATCAGTCGACTGGTAACGGACAAATCAGCTTGCTGATTTCTTCCAAGCTCTATAAGAAGGAGCTTGGGATGGCCGGCCAAAGTGACGAAATTAGACTTGGTTAAAGCCTAATTAGTAGTCATCTAGTGCTCTAGCAATCCAAGTGTTCTTGATCGAGTTGTGGCAAGATTTTCCACCGACAAGGAGGATTGTGCTAGTCGGAGTTTCTGGGGACTAATCCACCGAAGGATTAAGGGATCGTCCACCTTACGGACAACCGTGGAGTAGGAGTAAGTTATCTCCGAACTACGTAAACGAACGTGTTAGCGGTTTGCATTTCCTTTCTTTGTCTTTAGCTTTTGTATCCGTATTTTAGTTTTGTATTATTCCGCTGTGTAACCAACGAATACGTAGGAAGCGATCAATTTGGGGGTGCCGTCTATCCAACCCTCCTTCAAGCCGACCACCGATCCTCCTACAAGTGGTATCAGAGCCAGGTTTGCACTTCACCGGACTAACCATCGGGAAGACAACTACAAGAAGATGACCGGCTTGATTGAACCTCCAAATTTTGAAGGAGGAAGCCTTGGGGACATCACATATTAGATGATGAAGATGGAGGTCTTCTTCGACACGGATTGGGACACCATGATGGTGGTCAAAAAGCCGTTTGAAGTCCCGAAGGACAAGAAAGGGAAGAAGCTCCGATCACGACATTGGACGGAGGAGCAAACCTCACGGTCAAAGGCAAACGACAAGGTAATATCTATATTAATTAATATTTTTCCTAATGACGTGATGAGCTGTGTAGGTAAATACGAGAATGCCTACGATTTGTGGAAAACGATAAAGAAGGTTCAATGGGAAGAACATATGCCTACACAAGAAGAAGAAGAGCCCAAGGAGATGGGCTTAATGACTCAAGATGAGGAGGAGCAACCGGAAGGTGACGAGCACTCAACTTTCGAAGAGGAGAAGGATAAAGAAATGTCATCCACTAGTGTGGATGAGGATACATCCTCAAAGGTTGAAGAAGAATCCAAAACAAGTGAAGAAGAAGAAGAAATCTTGGAAATCAACCTAGTGAGCACCTCCCCCGAAGCAAAATCAAAAGATCACATTGTGTGCTTCAGGTGCAATGAAAAGGGACACTACAAGAGTAGATGCCCATTGGGTAAGAAAGAGGTATCTCCTAAACTCAATTCAATTCATTTTGAATCTAATTTGAGTTGTAGGAAGAAGAAGGAGAAAAAGCACATAGTGTGCTTTACGTGTGGTGAGCGGGGTCACTACCACACCAAATGCCCAAGGAAGAAAGAAATCAAAAAGTTGGAGCATTTGAAGAAGGAGGAGAAGAAGTGGAGGAAGAATGGAGGCTCATGTCAAGGGGGAGCTCCAAAGGTAAAGGGTAAGGAAAACCCTAATTTAAATTTGAAGTCAAATTTAAATTCTTCCATGCATGCTAGGAATAGTTGCTATTATTTACCCATGCATAACTTTGGATTTAAATATCACGATAGGAATAAGGTAATTGTAGATCATAACCCTAGGAGACCAATTTATGATAACTCTAGAAATGGTAGACCCAAGGCATTAATCCCAAGAAGGGAAGACATATGCCTAGAAAAATGGGTAGGTCTAGGAATGCCCAATATGGACATGTTGACTCTAGGTTTAGGAACCTAGAAAGGGAAAATCAAGCTTTGGAGGCAAAGCTTGATAAGTTGGAGAAAACCCTAGAAAGATTCAATGTTGGATCTAAGGGTTTAGGTATGGTGTTGGGTAGTCAAAGACCCAACAATGATATATCGGGTTTTGGATACCGATCTAGTGTCTCCAATACTAAGGGAAAGTCTTATGCTAGGATTGCATATAACTATAGCAAGGAGAAGTCAATAAATGGCAAGGGAAAGCCATTTAATGGTAAGAAGAAATTAATCAAGGACAAGGTGTCCAAGGTTAAGAAGGTTAGGTTTGTAGGCCAAGTGTCACCGGAGGTGCACCGATGTGGCCTAGCGATTGTGGATGAGTCACCTAGGGAGGTGACTAAGGTTAAGAGCTCTAGGGGGAGCTCAAAGAGTCAATTTCGAACCCATGGCCAATGGATCTCAAGTGGGTACTACTTGGGATTCTAGATGAGTCATGAAATGTGCCAAAAGGTTTGGAGACGGATTTGAGTCTCAACCTCAGGGAATTGCCACAATTGGGTTGTGTTTCATGCAAGGAAATATGACATTGGGGTCATAATGCATGACAATTGGTTTTGGATGTATAGATGCCATATAAACCAATGCTAGGGATGCATTGTGGGTTGGTATGGGCAAATACATCAAGAGGAAGTCAAAACTAGGACTTTAGGTCAAGGTTCAATTGAACCATTTAGCTAGTTTTGGATTTTCTATCAATTTTGGGATAGGTGATAGATACATTTTGTAATGTATTTTTTTCAAGTAGACAAGGGTATAGTAGACCTCTCCACAAAATTTGAGGATTTTTGGAGGTCCATGAAATTTCTGGTGTATTTCTAAAGTTGGCCTGAAAAGGTTGATTTTTACAGAAATAGGGTACCAGTCGACTGGTGTAGATACCAGTCGACTGGTGCAGATACCAGTCGACTGGTAACAGTATTTTTTGATCACAGAATGCTTCTGTAAGGTTGTGTCGAAGGGGGCAGTCGATTGGTACCAAGGAGCAGTCGACTAATACCAGCCTGATATTGTTTTTCAGTGTTGTTCTTGACCATGTCAACTCGTTTAGATGTATGAGATTCATGGGGGATAAATACATGAGTTTAGGGTCAGTTTGGATGATAACTTTTCAATAATTGGGATATTGTTGGAAAGCTTTTTGGAAGTTAGGCAAAGGGGGAGAAGTAAGGTTTAGTTAGGAAAACCTTAGTGCCTTTGCACAGGGGGAGCCTTGTAGTAGGTTCTTAAATATCCCTATGGGAAAATCCTAGCTCATTGGGGAGCTTAGGTGTAGGGGGAGCCTTGTGATAGGTTCCAATGCATGTTGCATTTTATTTCGGCGGTGTAAGTCCAAGTGTGTAGCCTTGGAAATGTAAGTCCATTCGGTGGTGTAAGTCCAAGTGTGTAGCGGTGTTGGCCATTTTGCATGTCACGTGACACATCAAATTAATAAAGATTGGAATCCATTTGTAAACTAAAATAACACGTGTAGTAAGGAGTCCCAAGTCGTATTTTTTTCCAAGGGTAACTAGTAAAATGTGTGAGTATTCTAGAATTAATTCAAATTGAAATTCTAATAAAATCACTTATATAATCTAAGAAGGATTATTTTCTTCTAAGCAGGATCCAATTTCTTCACATCAAATGAACAAAAACTAAATTCGGATTCTCCATTCATAATTCAGTAACAATAGATCTAATCACCAATCAAACGTGTAGAAACTAAAATAGCATTCCATTCACCTTTATAATCAACATCATCAATTAAACTCACATGCTCAAACCAAAGAATGTTGAATAATAGTAACAATCAGAAACTTAAGTCCAGCATTCAACACCTTAAACTACAGATCCAAGTGACAACAGATCTAATCTAGATATCAAAGTCAAGCTAACTAATTAACCTCAACTAAACTAACTAATGTTAATCAGATCTCCTACTTCAAATCAAAAACTAATTTGCAAACGAATTGAGAAGTTTAACAAGATTCGGATTGCAAATACTAAACAATATCAGAACCGGGGTTTCAAGTAAGAAAATCAAAACAGAATTGCATAAGAAAACTCAAACAAAACAAAATGGCAAAGTAACGGATCAGATCTGAGGATCTGAGCAGGAACATAAACAATTCAAAGACAAAACAAATAAATCTAAACCCAAAGCATTCCTCAACTCAAATCCGGGACTCAAATCTCATCAATCTGTTGTGCCACAGAAATGCAATCAGAAACCTCCCCTCAAGCATTCAACAACGATCACCAAGCTTCCAACTATCACCAAAGAACGCTCACAGCTCTTGGAAACCTCCCCTCAAGCTCGCATTCATCTGGTAATCCCATCGGCCAAGAAACAGAGCATGGATCTATGAATTTGCAAACCGGATCGAATGGCCAATTCGACTTAGTTTTTCTATGGAATGGAAGTCGGAAGAAGATCTGACACTCAAAGAAACCTCCCTCTCAAGCTCAGTTGATTGTGAAAATCGCTGAACAAGAAAACTCCCTTGCACAGGATCGCGGTGATGAACAGAATCAAGGCGCGTCGAGAAACCTCCCTCTAGCTCTCTCTGATCATTGGAAGATGGACGTCGGCAGCTTAGGATCGCCGTCGTTGAAGAAAATAAACTCTCGGATATGGAAATCGGAATGGAAGCATCGGCTGTCACATGGAGAAGAAGAAGACACTGTAGCGCAAAATCGCGAACCGAGCTCATCTTTTGCACAATAGCTTCTCACCATTTAAATCATCCTCACAATTGATCGGACGGTCCAGATTGCTCGGGGCTTGATCAACGGTTGGATGATCTTAAATATGGATCAAAATCTCTGGATCTTCATCAACGGCCGAGATCTGCTCCTCATTAGGTCGGATGAGCCGGATCTTCAATGGATGGCTCTGATATGCTTGATCTTCAATGGACGGTCCAAAACACTCCAAGGCTTGATCGACTTGTTTAGCCCTAGATTTGAGCCCAAATGTGGCCTGATCTGATCGGGTCCATGACCCTTTTGATGCCTACAAAATAATAAATAAATATTAGCATCAAATATAATGAAAATAGGCTAATTTGTAATTAGGTCCAAAATCATATGTAATTATGAAATATGATGTAAAATGTGAGATTAGGCTATGAATAAACCATCAAAAGCATGCATTATGAATTAAAATAATATAGTAAAATCATGGTTATCAAACCCCCCGCACTTAGTCTTGGACGTCCCGTTCAAGTAAAGAAAACTAAAAATCCTACTTAAATGACACCCCCTAAACAAATTCCTAAACATGATTAGAGAATAAAGAAAGTAAACCATCTAAGATTATCTCATTCCAAAATCTCAAGCATTCATGGACTTAAAATTTTACTCTTGGTTAACAACATAATAATTTCCATCAATCATGAATAAATTGAAATTGATTTCACACTAAAAACCTCACAAGATAAAATTTTTGTGGCCCTCATCCTATCTCACATGTAATCACAAAAATGGAGGGCACTCGTGCTACTTGTGCTTCTTGAACTACCATATGCTTGCTTATCTTCTACTCTCTACCATGATCATGGATACAAATCATGATATAAAGGTTAATCATGGATAAGAAAATGTAAGAATATGAATTAAGTTCACATCAAAGCATTAGTTGCAAGAAAAAAATAAGAAAAGAAAGAATTAGCTCAAAGAAAAGATAAGAAAGAAATATTTAGCTTTAATGGAAGACATGGATACAAAGAACGTTATATAAATGAATTTCAGCCCATACTTCCTCTTTTAACTTCTTCCATAACATTCTTCCAATTGCTTCACCACTGTTCAACAATTTCAGTTTCTCATTCGTCTAATAACTAACCTTTGAAAACCATTTTATTCATTCCCAATTCCAGCAATCTTCATTTACTTAGCTTCAATTCTTAGCCTTTCAAAATTCCGGCACAAAACTTGCATTAGTAAAACTTAACCTTCATTGCATTTGTCTCCTTCCTGTTAGCATGCAAAACTCACTGTACACTCCCCTTTTAATTGGTTCTTTCAAGTTCTAAAACCTTTTTGTTCTCTAATTGCGCATTCAATCAATGAAACAACTTGGATCATACCTTACCTCCCCCACACTTATATCCTTGCTCGTCTCGAGCAATGTAACTCAACTAGTAAATTAGAAAATTTCAGCTAACTTGGCACAAAATCACTTCCTTCGTTAAATTCTACTTTACCAAATGTTGGTCTTAAATTGACTTGATATTTCTCTCACAATTTTGTGACTATAGTCCTTGTTTACTTTTTATACATTCTGCTGGAATTTCTGGAAATAAAAATCAAGAATACCATCTCAGATTTGAAACTCACAGAAGTTGGAAATCTAAATTTCAGAACATCAATTCACTCTGAAATCTGACCAATAAAATAGTGCTTTACACATGAAAATCAATTCCTAATTCATAGTCATCAGATTCCAGTTTTCTCATATTTCCTTCATTATTTCGAGTATTGTATCAAGTGGTTGATATTATCTTTAACTCTCCTTCTAAACACTTATGAATCCCTCTGAAATGCTTCTTAAATTGAATGGCAATCAACTTTTTTTTTCAGGTTCTCAGAAACAGATACATGTTTCAGCATTCAGCAGTTACAGTTTTCCAGCTTGTGTCACTGTTCTGTATCAAATTCTCACTCTAAAATTCAGCCAAACTATGGAGGTGCAAGATCTTCATTTATCAACACTCTACACACAGCTAGCATCCAGATTTCCAGTGAACAAATAGCTTTTAACTCCAGATATCACAGCAAAAGTAGAATTTCTGATTTTCTACACAGTTTCTAAATTTGTATCAACTCACCATCATCTAGCCTCCAAAAATTCCAATTTCTTTACATCTGGCCTCTTAAGATCCCTATCAAATCATCCTCCAAAGATTTCAAGATTTTAATAACTCTAGATTGTCATAACTCCTATTCTAAAATGACATAGAATTTTGTTCAATGTCCAGAATTGAACAACTTCATTTTGTAAACTCAGCAGCTAGCTATTTCCAAAACTTCATTCTTCTTTCCTCTGATCATGCCTTATCTTTAATTACTTTAAATTTCCTCATTAAGCCTCCAAAAAGTCCAGCCTTGAATTCCATCATTTTCTGATCAAAACACTTAAATTGGAACATCCACCAACATTTCAGAAATTGTATTGATTGCTGCATTGCCAGATTTTAGTTTAAACTCTTGGTCTTCCTTTAACTTTTCTCATCTACACTTAGTACTCCTCTCTTGATTAGCTAAAACATACTCCCATATTTTATATTTGAAAATAACAGATTTGATCCCAAGAAATTCTACACCAAACTGTCTCAACCTATTCTTTCAATTTCTTCCTTCACTGTTATGGTATCAAGTAGCTGAAAATCATCCTCATTTCTTCAGAATTAATGCCTCAATTTGACTGCTTCATAAATGAAATGGTATTTCAAACTTTGAATTTCAAATTTTGCTCCATAGTAATCAGATTCCAGTATCATAGCACTTCTCATGTTCTGCAGATTTCATTATTCTGCATTCCACTTATTCAATTATTTGCCAACTGAACTCAAGTATCCTCATTAGCATTCAATAGTTTTTTTTTAATGAATATGTCATTAGCACGTCAAATGCTCAAATAGCTTTTGAATTCACTATATCAACAGTAGTGTTCAGATTCTGCAGTTCTGCACCTTCAATCAGCAATATTTCACTTCCTTACTTACTGACATAGAATTCCATCCTTAACTCTCTTCTTCAAATTGAATCTTTGAACCAGTTAATCTTTAACTACAGAACCCTATAACAGAAACAATCTTTGGAATTCATTAGCATTAGCATTCCACATTTTCAGCATTTAGATTTCAATTTTGTTGTACACAGAATTCAACAACCTGATAAGTATCAATTCTTGAATTCCTAAACAATTTCAGATTGCTTCAAAAGGATACAACTCAGGGGTTGATTCTATGTAGCACTCCAATATCCAAAGTTTAAATTCAGCTCCATGATTCTTCAAAACAGTTAAAACCCTTTGGCACGAGAAAACACTTCCTTGCTTCAACTCATATTCTGTTTTTGCATTCCCAGTTTTCATGTTCTGCTTTTCTGTTTTCTTTCAATTCAATCATCCTTTAACAATGTTTGAACAATAGCTGAAACTAATGCTTCATAAATGAAATGATGTCCTCCAATTCAATTCAAATTCTGCTTTCCATAACAGATTTTTTGCTATTACATTCATCATATACAAATAGCTCGCTATTTTCCATTTAAACCTTTTGATACTTTCAAAATTCTATTCAAAGCAATATGGAAAAGCATAGGAAGAATTGAGATACCATTTGAATCTATTAATCTTCTCACCTATCAGAAATCTGCAGCTTACAGAATTGGCACCACACAAAATTTCAATTTCAAAGGCCAGAACTTTGATTTACAATTTAAGTTGTGCCATTTAAATCCTGCACTTCAGGAAAATAATTTCCTTTGAAACTGTCCAACATCCTTTAATCTCAAGCAATCCATACATCAACTTGAACTCTCAACTTCAGAATTTTCACATAATGACATCTTCAATTGTCTCAAATTACAACTTTAATTACTGCACATTATATGTATCAAGCAACAATGGCAAGAATATGCAATCATCACGATCTCCAAACACTTGCAACTCCCTCCCCCACACTTAAAACCTTGTCTATCTTAGCAAAATATCCATTATATAGCAAACTTAATGTATCCATATCCAAAAGATTTACAAATGAGAAGACATAAATTGATATGATGATTATCAATAAGAATAGCAAGAAATTTTGTGGAAGAAAGAAACAAATAGATTTACCTTCATAAACATGATTTAATCCATTGGATTATGGTTTTGAAAGAATCAAAGCAACTTCTAGAGTGCAATAACACAAAAGCATCACTCAATTTAAGGCTCATCCTTATTAGGCATGAAAAAGTATCAATCCAATTACCAATCAAGTGTCCATTATTAAATAGAAACCTTGAGAAAATTAAAAGCCCATTATTTACATTAAGCTCCAAAATAGATTCTCAAATCTAGCTCACTCTCCCTACTTCTAACATGTTATAGAGAAATTACTAGGGGTGTCATTTTCTTATTCACACTCAAAATTAAATGTAAAAAGAAAACTACCAATTGTAAACATAACTAAATGCAATAAGAAAATCAACCTTACACTCAAAGAATTTATTAAGGAGAAGACTAAACATTAAGCATGAATTAAAATGCAAAAAAAAATTAAGTTGGAACAAACTCCCCTTTTTTTCCCGGCGGTTGAAGAAGATTTAAAAGAAGAAGCCACCCCGGAAGTGGAGTAATTGTGAATACAAACAAATCCTTTTTATTCTTCATTTTTCCCATGCAAATTCTTTCTGGAGGACGGAGACGGTTCAGTTCAAGCATCCACTTCGGAAGCTTGTATTCTCCTATAACATCATTAAAAGATAACACTTCCCACATGCATGTGGGGTAAAGAGAAAATAGGAGAAAATTAGTGCGAGTAGAAAATTTATCATGCAATGAATCACAACTAATTATGGCAAAAGGCGAATACGCTCGCCCCCAGCGCCCCCGCCAGTCCATCCCAGGACCAACACGGAAGAGGTAAATCACGAGCGGCTACTAGCCTTTGGAATAGTGACTAGCACATAAGGGAGGTATTTACCTCGGCTTTGCCGAGATTCGAACCCCAGACCTCATTGTGGCAACACCTCATGCCATCACAACTAATGAAATCAATGAGAGGTACCTCTATAAAATTTTCTGAAAAATCATAAAAAATACTCACCTTGTCATCTTGAAAGGTACCTAGAGTGGTGATTGTTACCTCCTCTTCATCAAATGAATGCTCAAGTTCTTGTTCTGGTGAATGTTCATCCTCATGTAGTGATTCTTGGGTGCTTGGCTCCATAGCACAAGTCTCTACACTTACATCTTCAATTCTTGGTGATTCTTGAGGTAATGCTTCCAGTAAGCATTCCCCTACACTTAAATCATCTTCAAAAACATGTTTAGAACCTGAATCACTGTCAACATCTTCAACAACAAAATCATTAGGATCAGAAATTTGCATAATTACATCATTATCACAAAAATTACTAGAAAAATAATGTGAAGTGATAAAAGTAGGGTCAGGCCTGACAGAATCGCTACTCTAATCCTTCTACAACAAAATCATTATTGCTTCCACAGCAATAACAATCATTATGCTGTTTTTTTTTAAAACTGCAGTTGAGCTGGACAATTCTAGTAATCTCTTCCATTGTTCATGCATGCTTTAAACCATACAAGAGTTCAACTCTAATCCTTCAATTTCAGAAAACTACTCCCAGCATTCAATAGATAAAGGATCAAACTGCGTTCTGTAGTAATCCAGCTGATCCTTGAACATGTTACTTAGATCTTTTCCTGAACATACTGATCAAATTGAACTGTAGGCAAACACTTCAGTTTCACACTGCTACATTCTGAAATATAGAACTCCAATAGTTCATCATTTTGATAAACTATCATTTAAGATGAGTGCCAATGAGCCAAAAGAATTGTAAGTAAAACTTGTTGATAAAAAAATATAAATCTTTTATCCTGGTCGAACGGACAAGAGACTGCGGATGCCTTCATTTTCTCAGGCAGTTGGTGTGAGAGGTTGTGATACTTCTGGCAGGATAAGCAGATGACAACCGTCTGAGCGGCATCCTCTTGGAGGGTCGACCAGAAGTATCCGACCAGCAGGATCTTTCTTGCTAGTGATCGACCGCCTGGGTGTCCTCCGTAAGATCCTTGATGAACTTCTCGTAGTATGTAGTCGACGTCCTCCGACCCGACACATTTAAGTAGAGGCCTAAAGAAAGCCTTCTTGTAGAGCTGATCTCCGATCAGGGTGAACCGACCATCCCTCTTTCTTAATAAGCGGACCTCCTCCCGATCAAACGGTGTAGCTCCCGATCGCATAAACTCCATCAACGCCATCCTCCAGTCGTCTGGGAAGGTAAGTCCCTCCATTCGATCAATGTGGGCCACTAAAGACACCTGCTCGATCGGCTGCGATATGACGATCAGCGATAACGAGCTGGCCAGTTTGACAATTCGTCTACAGCTTGGTTCTTCGCTCGAGGGATCTTCTGTATTATGACCTCCTGAAAGTTGGCTTTCAGCTTTTCGAAAGCCTCAGCATAGAGCCTGAGCCGCGTGTTGCTTATCTCGAATGCCCCGACCAGCTGATGAGCGGCCAACTGCGAGTCCGAGTGGATGAGAACCTTGATGGCTCTGACGTGCCAGGCAGCTTGTAGGCCAGCTATAAGTGCTTCATATTCGGCTTCATTATTGGTTGCCCGGTAGTCTAGCCGAACGGACAGCTGCATCCGCTTCTCTTGGGGGGAGACGAGCAATATTCCGATCCCGCTCCCCTGCCAAATGGCTGAACCATCTACATATATTTTTCAAACGACCTCTAGTTCAGGATTCTGCACTTCAGTGATGAAATCTGTCAAGGATTGCGCTTTGACGGTCGTTCCGGGCTGGTATTCGATATTAAACTCGCTGAGCTCTGTCGTCCATTTGATTAGCCGTCTGGAGACTTCTGGATTGAGAAAGACCCTCCCCAAAGGACTGTTGGTCATCACGATGATGGAATGCGCGAGGAAGTAGGGGCAAAGCCTCTAAGCAGCGAGCACCAACGCAAAAGCCAGTTTCTCGACACCGATGTAGCGTGATTCAATATCTTTCAATATATGACTCAGGAAATACACTGGTTGTTCCTCGCCGTTCGACCTAACTAGTGCTGAGCCAACCACATGCTCGGTCGAGGATAAATAAATTCTGAGTGGCTCGTCGACAGTTGGCTTAGCCAATACGGGCAATGAATTGAGATACTCCTTTAATTCTTCAAACGCCCGGTCACACTCTTCGTCCCATTGAAATTTAGTGGCTCAGCGTAATATCTTGAAGAACGGTAAGCTCCGGTCAGCTGACTTGGAGACGAATCTGGACAGCGCTGCTATCCAACCTATGAGCCGCTGAGCTTCCTTCAAATTTCGAGATGGCAGCATGCCTTGTAATGCTTTCACCTTACTGTGGTTTGCCTCTATGCCTCGCTCGATGACAATATAGCCCAGAAACCGTCCACTTTTTGTGCCGAACAGACACTTACTTGGATTCAACTTGATTCCATATGTCCTGAGTGTCTGGCAGGTCTCCTTGAAATATGCACATAAGTCAACTGCTCGGAGGGATTTAATTAGTATGTCGTCGATATATACCTCCATGTTGTGGTCGATCTGCCGTCGGAACACTTTATTCATCAACCTCTAATAAGTGGCGCTAGCGTTCTTTTGTCCGAACGGCATGACATTGTAGCAATAGGTTCCATCGACCATGATGAAACTAACCTTCTCTTGATCTTCCCGGGCGAGTGACACTTGGTGGTACCCTTGATACACATCCAGCATGCATATTAGCTCGCACCCAGTAGTGGAGTCTACCATCTGATCGATCCGAGGTAGCGGGTAGAAGTCCTTCGGACACGCCTTGTTGAGGTCCCGGAAGTTGATGCAGAATCGCCACTTGTTGCCCGGCTTTGAGACCAACACTACATTCGCAAGCCAACTCAGGAATTGAACCTCACGTATGTGGCCGGCTTCCAAGAGCTTCTCTATTTCCTCTCGGATGATCAAATTTTATTCGGCGTTGAAGTCCCTCTTTCTTTACTTCATTGGCTGAGCGTCTGGTCGGACGTGAAGCTCGTGCTGCGCGATGCTCGGTGAGATCCTGAGGAGCTCGTGCGTTGACCACGCGAATACATCGTGGTTTTGTTGGAGACATGCGGCCAGCTCTGCTTTCTGCTCAGCTCCCAGGTCTGACGTGATGAAAGTAGTTGCCTCCGCTTGGCAGGGGTGGATCTGTATTTCTTCCTTTTCTTCATAGACTAGAGTAGGAGGCTTTTCAGTGATGGCGCTTACCTCTAGTCGGGGAGTCTTCCGAGCGGACTTGGCTTCAGTTTTGACCATCTTGACATAACAACGCTAAGCGGCTAACTGGTCACCTTTGACCTCTCTTACCCGGTCTTCTACTGGGAACTTGATCTTTTGGCAGTACGTTGAGACTACCGCTCGGAATTCATTGAGGGTTGGTTGGCCCAGAATAACGTTGTAGGCCGAGGGGGCATCCACCACAATGAAGTTTGTGGTCCTGGTCCTTCTGAGCGACTCCTCTCCTAGTGATATGGCTAACTTGTCTTGGCCGATCGGTAGAACTTCATTGTCGGTGACCCATATAGTGGGGTCACCAATGGCAGTAGTTCGCCTCAGTTGATTTGGAACTGATCGAAAGCGTTCTTGAAAATTATATTCACCGAGCTCCCTATGTCAACAAAAATCCGGTGAATTGTATAGTTGGCGATTACCGCTCGGATGATGAGAGCGTCAACATGGGGGACTTCTATGCCTTTGAGGTCCCAGGGTCCGAAGTTGATTTCGGGCCCACTCGCCCTCTCCTGGATACAACCTACGACGTGAATTTCCAATCGCCACACGTATGATTTCCGAGCTCGGTTAGAGTCTCCGCTGGTTGGCCCACAGACGATGATGTTTATTTCTCCCCGAGTGGTGTTGCTTCTATTTTCCTCCTCCCGAGTGGATGACCTGTTTCGCTCGTGAGAGGCCCAGGGAAGATCGACACTTCCCTCCCGCTGATGGCGATGGTGTCGCTCGGCTGGTCTTCTCGCGTCCTCTCGCCATCCGGCAGATTGGTGCTCATGTCGTCGATCGGGAGAGGGAGATCGACGCCAATAGACCCTTGGGGTCGACTTGGCGATCGACGCCAGGCCACGACAGTCCCGTGTGCTATGTGACGCTGATTGATGAAAGGAGCAAAATATAGAGATCCATACCTTGCCTTTTGATGCCTTTGACCGATCGAAAGCCACATACTGCACGGCCTGGGCCCTCGTTTCTTGGTGCGGTCGACCTTCAGCTCTCGGCGCCCTTGGCGGTTGGTGGCTGACTGGCGATCGTCGTTCGGTTGGCACCGAGGGCTCGGATGGTGCCTCCTTCCTTCTGGCTGCCTGGGCCTCCACCATGTTTATATACTCATTAGCCTTCTTGAACATATGGTCATAGTCGCGGGGCGACTTCTTGATGAGCGACCAGAAGAAGTCTCCCTCTACGAGCCCTTGGGTGAAGGCATTCATCATGGTCTCAGATGAGACCGAGGGGATATCCATAGCTACCTGATTGAAGCGTTGGATGTATGCTCAAAGGGTTTCTCTCGACCCTTGCTTCAAAGAGAATAGACTGACGCTCGTCTTTTGGTAGAGCTTGCTGCTTACAAAATCCTTGAAGCTTTATATTGATCCATCCGATAGTCTCATGAACCATCGCTGGGCCGAACCGGACAGCTTTGTGAGAAAGACTTGACACTTCACACCATCTGTGTATTGGTGAAGTGTAACAGCATTGACGAACTTTCCCAAATGATCATCCGGATCGGTCGATCCGTTGTATTCTACGATTGCCAATGGAGCATAGTGCCTTGGCAATGGGTCTCGAAGTATTGCTTTGGAGAACTAGTGGTTGATCCACTCGGGAGACGCGTCGGCTCGGGTCGCCTTGCCTTTCCTTGTGTCCCGAGCGGGCACTTTGTCTGAAGAAGATCCCTCTCCTGATTTGCTTGCGCAACCTCTTAGGGCGTTTGGAACAGAGCTCGATGGAATGGAATAGGCGCGGGTGGAGCTTCTCCATGCGTGTCGGTCGGCAGTCTATTTTTTCCCAAAATGGAATACTGCTCCGGTCGATCGTCGTGAGCCGCTTGACCCTCAGAGGCCGACGTTGCGTGTTGCGCCAGTCGGTCGGCTAGTGCCTTTTGCTGTTGTTGCTCGACTATCTTTGTCGCTCGTGCTTGTATTAGTGTGTCGAGCTCCTCTTGAGTGAGCGTCATGGTGTGAAGTCGTTCAACGTCCTCCATCTTCTCGGCTCGGATATAGGTGCATTCCCACAGACGGTGCCAAATTTAATCCTGTCCGAGAGTCGAGGTGATGGATGCTAGGGACGTGGCACTCCCGTTGACCGTTGGACTTCTCGTTAGTGAAACTTGCAACCAAAACAACGTCAGCGCCGAGCCAGGGAGGGGTTCCCCGGCGATGACCCTCCGACTCTCAAGTCAACCACCGACGTTGTAGAAGGAACGAGGAAGCAAAATGGCAGGGTAACTGTAGCTACAGTAGAGATTATGCATACCTCCGTAGAAGCTTGGAGTCCTTTATATAGGGCTCCGGGAAAGTGCGTGCACGATCCTCGAGGTAGGCACGCTTCTCAAAGCTTCCCCTAAAAAGATATGTCAGGAAAGCGTCCCTGACACCATACCTCAATGACCCGGGCATATTCCTGACATGATAGTGGAAGCTTTCGTCGTACGATCTTCTGCCTGTCCATGCCGCCAACCATATCATCTGTCAGTGGTGCGAGTCCCCACGAGGATATCGGCTGATCCTCCTTTTGTCTGTTCATGGACCGAGCGGGATGACCGTTCAGCTAGCCCTTGGTCGTTCGACGGGTCCAACCCTTTGGCAGCTCGGTCAACGCTCAATTGTCCCTGTTGGATCGTGAAAGTCGATAGAGGGGGGGGGGGTGAATTTCGATAACAAAAATTTCGAAGCGAGTTAAGCAGCAGAAGAGTAAAAGAGAGAACACAGCTAACACAATCGATTTACTTGGTTCAGAGCCTTTGACGACTCCTACTCCAAGGCCCGCACACAAGGGTCCTTTCGATGGGAAATTCACTAATAATTCAGAAAATGATTACAAGAATTGAGTACAGGAATTATTAAAAAAGAGAATACCGACAGAAAGTAAGAACTGAAAAGAAAAGCGCGTCGTCGGAGAGCTTCGTAGCATCGCGGGAGCACAGGAGAGCGAATTCTGAGTTGTGTTGGAGCTTCAGCCTTGACCCTCCTTATATAGGAGGTTTGGGGGCGCCTGAAACCTTCAGGGCGCCCCGGTGTGACGTAGCTGACCCAACCAGGAGCCTTCATGTGGCGTTGACGCGAAGGGGATAAAACCTTGCCTCCGGGCGCCCGGGTACTTCTCGGGCGCCCGGACCCAAGTTTTCTAACAGACTCCTTCCTACAAGAAACACGTTAGTCCGAAGCAATTATACCCTGCAAAACATATTATTAGCACAATTCATTGTTTAACAGAAATGAGTATGACTTAGATTCCGTCTTTCCGAGACCGAAATCTAGTCACGATCTCAACTTAGATTTCTGAAATTGATCTAAGTTGGATCGACGCCTAAGTTCCCTTCCCGGGAACGCGTCCTCATAGTCACTCCTCTCTAGTGACTTACCTTTACTTACCTGCAAGACGTCCGGTTAGCCCTTTGACCCGTCTGGACTTCGCGCCAGCTATCCGGTTAGCCCGTCGACTTAGTTGGACTTCGTGCTAAACGTCCGGTCAGCACGTCGACCCATTTGGACTTCGTGCAAGCTATCCGGTCGGCTCGTTGACCTAGCTGGGCTTCGTGCCAGACATCCGGTCAGCCCGTCGACTTGTCTGGGCTTCTCCTGCACACTCGGTTAGAGTGTTAGATTAACAACAAAACTAACTTAACCTATTTTGTCATTCATCAAAACCTGGGTTAGACTGTTAGTACTAACCACACCAACAATCTCTCCCTTTTTGATGGAATGACAACTTGGTTAAGTTAGTGTAAAACGCAAGTTAAAACAAGCATTAACAGGTTTTTAAGCTAGTTTTCATTTTCAATTTGTTTTAGCTAACTTAACCACCTAACCCTCCCCCTTTGACATTCATCAAATGCAAATAAGGATCAAATAAACATAAATGCAAAAAATTTCGCAAAAAGAATGCAAACACAAATTAGATTGACTCAGGGGAGTTTAATTAAATATATTACTCTAAAAGTATCTCTTAACCTTTTCGAAAATAGCTAAGTTAGAAAGATAGCTTTGAAAGAGTAATTTTTTACAAGTTTTTCAAAATAGCTAGATTTGAAAAAAAATGGTTAAGTTAACAAAATAATTTTAGTAACTTTTTATAATATATATATATATATATATATATATATATATATATATATATATATATATATTTATATATATATATATATATATAGAAATATATATATTTATATATATATATATATATATATATATATATATATATATATATATATATATATATATATATATATATATATATATATATATATATTTAAAGATAACATTTAAAAAGGTAACCAAATTTTCAAAACCTTTAAAACATGAGTTTTATAGAGATTAATTTTGAAAATAATTTTGTAGGTTGACACGATTCTAGTTTTAAGGGAAACTTAGTTTGTAAATTTAAACTCAAGTTTACAAAATCCAACTAAGTAAAATTAGGTTTTGAAAAAATCTAATAATTTTTTTAAAAGATTTTTTTTTGTAAAATTTTAGCTTTTAAATCAAATTTTCAATATTAAGTAAACTCTATTTTCAATTCCAATTTTGAAACACTAAGTTAAAAGTAATCTCTAAATTTCAATTTCCAAAAACTTAGTTCGTAAAATTTAATTTTCAACACAAAATTTAACTAAGGTAGATCCAATTTTCAAGTTTAATTTTTAAAACCAAAAAAACTTTTAAGATTAAAAAAAACGAGCTAAGTTTTGTAAAAGTTAGTTTCAAAATGTTTTTAAGAAAATTTTAAAAAAATGATTTCTCTCCTTGAACCTGATATACAAAATCTGTCTAACCAGTTAGTTATTTATTGACTATTCAGAGGATAACAACTTTCACTTGGTTAGTCAAGTTAAGTCTTAGTATCAGTTAGTGTTTGACTACACTGAATGACTTAATTTGATTAATATCTGTTTGGTATTTAACGCCCAGACTTATGTCGATGCACTGAAATAAGCATCTTAAGTCCAGACAATCTGCCTATGCATCTCACCCCTTTCTATGTTTGGCAATCACAAACAAGGGAATCCTAGGGTGTTGGTGAGATGCTCAAATACTGGTCCGAGGGGAACATGATTTCTAAGGAATTATTCTAGTCTAAGGCTAAAATCTTTTAGAAATTCTAAAAAAATGGGAGGTTTTGGAATCATAAAATCATTTTTACCTTAGAATTTGAAAATTCTTATTTTTGAGGACAATTTTAAAATTCCTAATCTATTAAGCACATCCCTAATTTTCTACGTAGATTGCTAAATTCATTTTCAGGGGGGGTTTAGTGAATATGTCAGCTAAATTAGACTTTGACTCAATGTACTTGAGTTCAATGTCTCCTTTAGTGACATGATCCCTGATAAAGTGATGCCTAATTTCAATGTGTTTGGTTCTGGAATGATATGCTGGATTTTTTGTTAAATTAATTGAACTAATATTGTTAATTAATACTTTTACATTTGTAAGGTTTAAGTTAAAATCTTTTAAAGTGTGCATCATCCATAATAATTGTGCAACACATTCTCCTATGGCTATATATTCTGACTCAATTGTAGATAGCGCACCACAGTGTTGCTTTCTACTAAACCAGCTAACAAGTGATGGACCTGGAAGTTGACAACCACCACTTGTGCTTTTGCGGTCTAATTTACACCCAGCATAATTTGAGTCAGAATACCCTATTAATTCAAAATTATTAGTTCTATGGTACCAAATACCTACATTTGTTGTTCCTTTAAGGTATCTAAAGATTCTTTTAACCTGAGTTAAATGTGATTCCTTAGCGCATGTTTGATATCTAGCACACATACTAACTGCAAATAAAATATCGGGTCGACTTGCAGTTAAGTACAATAGGCTATCTATAGCACTCCTATAATATTCTAAGTCAACAGGTTTTCCATTTGGGTCATTATCTAGAATTGTATTCACCGCCATAGGCATTTTTATTTCTTTAGTATTTTCCATTCCGAATATTTTAAGTAATTCTTTGGTGTATTTTTGTTGATAAATATAGTTTCCTTTATTTGTTTGTTTGATTTGTAATCCTAAGAAATAAGTTAGTTTTCCTACTAAACTCATTTCAAATTCTTGTTCCATTAGACTTGTGAATTCATCTAAAAATTCTGAATTTGTTGACCCAAAGATGATATCATCTACATAGATTTGGGCTATGAAAATATCCTTTTGTATTAACTTAACGAAAAGGGTTGGGTCAATTTGACCTTGGTTGAATCCTTTAGAAATTAGGTACGAAGTGAGTCTTTCATACCATGCTCTAGGGGCTTGCTTAAATCCATATAAAGCCTTCTTTAATCTAAAGACATAATTAGGGTGTTATAGATTTTCAAAGCCAGGTGGTTATCCTACATAGACTTCTTCTTTTATCAGTCCATTTAGGAAAGCTGACTTAACGTCCATTTGGTATAGTCTAAACCCATTGTGGATTGCATAACAAAGTAACATTCTAATGAACTCTAGTCTAGCCACTGGGGCATAAGTTTCATCGTAGTCAAGTCCTTTTACTTGACTGAATCTTTTAGCAACTAGTCTAGCTTTATTTCTTGTGATTTCCACAGTTTCACTTAATTTATTTCTAAATACCCATTTTGTTTCTATTATCTTTTTATTTTTTGGTGGTGGAACTAAATCCCAAACTTCATTTCTTTCAAATTGAGCTAGTTCTTCTTGCATAGCAATTACCCAGTCTGGGTCAAGTTGCGACTCAGCCACTGTTTTAGGTTCAATTTTTGAAATTAATGAAATTTAACTTAGGTTTCTAAAGGATGACCTAGTCTGAACCCTTAGTTCTGGATCACCAATTATTTGGCTAGTTGGATGATTTGGATTGACTCTAATAGTTCTAGGAGGTTGACTCTCTTGAGGTTCTTCTTCCTCTTCGTGATTTAGAGATTGATTGGTTCCTTCAGAACTGGTATTTTCTTGAACAAATTCAATTGGTTGAAGTTGAGTTTGTTCTTGGTATTGTTTAGATTCTTCAAATTTTACATTAGTAGTTTCTTCAATTCTTAATGTAACCTTATTATAAACTCTGTAACCTCTACTGTTTAGGGAGTATCCTACAAAGATTCCATTTTCTACTTTAGATGTGAATTTTCCTAAGTGTTCTCTTGTATTTAAAATGAAGGCTGGGCACCCAAATACTTTAAAGTATTTTATATTGGGTTGTTTATTATAATAGATTTCAAAGTAGGTGTTATTATGTGTTTTGTTTAGTGTTGTTCTATTTTGTACGTAGCAGGCTGTACTAACAGCTTCAGCCCAAAATTATTTAGGTTGGTTGTATTCGTTTAGCATTGTTCTAGATGCTTCAAGTAAGGTTCTATTTTTCCTTTCTACAATTCCGTTTTGTTGGGGAGTTTTGGGACACGAGAATTCGTGATGATAGTCATTTTCGAGACAAAATTTATTAAAGTTATGATTTTTAAATTCCTCTCATTGTCACTTCTAATTCTTTTGATTTTAAGGTCCTTTTTATTTTCAACTTGTTTGCAAAAGTTTGTAAATATTTCAAAAGTTTCATCTTTATTTTTTAAGAATTTGACCCAAGTGAACCTTGAGTAGTCATCTATTATGACTAGACAATATAAATTTCCATTTATTGATTTGACTCCATGGGAGTCAAATAGATCTAGGTGTAGAAGTTCTAATATTGAGTTGGTTTGTGATTGATTAGTTGGTTTGTGAGTAGATTTTGTCTGTTTACCTTGTTGACAAGCATTACATATGGTTGAGTCTAAGTTAGGTAACTTTGATAAGCCTCTAACTAATCCATTTAATTTGCTTATATTTCTAAAATTTGTGTGTGACATCCTTCTATGCCATAACCAAGTTTTTTCTTTTTGTGTTAAATAACACTTAACTGAAGAAGTGGTTAAGTTAATTGCAAAGATGTTGTCTTTTTTAAAGCCTTTTAGACTTATAGTAGGATTATCTAGATGTTTGATTAAACATTCTGTAGATAAGAATTTAACCTTATACCTAGTGTCACACAATTGACTTATACTTAGGAGATTATATTTAAAGTTTTCAACAAGTAAAATATTTGTAATAATAAAATCTATTTTTAATTCAATATTACCTATACCAATTACCTTGAGTTTGTCATTGTTTCCAAAGGCAACTGTTCCTAGACTCTTGTAAGTAAGTTGGGTGAACTTGGTGTGATCTCCAGTCATATGCTTGGAGCAACCACTGTCCAAAATTCACCTGATTTTCTACAATAGGTAGGAGTTAAAGTTAGTCTAATTTTATTCTTTTGAGATTATTTTTAAGGTTGGTCACATTATGTGAAAATTTGAGTTAATTTTCAAACAAACAGAATTAAAGTTTAATTTTAAGATAAATTTTTTAGTTAGAAGTTTTAAGTTTAATTTTAAAATTTTTAAGTTAAAAAAATTAAGTTTAATTTTAAAATAAATTTTTAAGTTAAAAGAAATTAAGTTTAATTTTAAAATAAAATTTTAAGTTAAAAGAGTTTAAGTTTAATTTTAAAATAAATTTTTAAGTATAAAAATAAGATTAAGTTTACTTTAATTTAATTATCTCTGACTCAATTTAATTTAATTTAATTTTAATTGGGTCCCTAGTCATCTCACATGATCTACGTTTTCAATCAGGGAATCCTATAATTTTGTGAGATGAATTAGGTTCAATTTTAGGGTTCTGTTTTTTAACTTGTGTTAGATTCAAGTTTAGCTTTGGGTTCAACAGATAGACATTCTCTGGATAAATTTCTGGGCTATGGTGAGTCACTTGGACATCATTAGAGTAACCATGCCTTTGAGGTTTTCCAAATAGTCCTATCCACTGGACTTAGTACAAAACTTTGGTCTAGCTGGTCAGGATCCATAAAGGGTAGCTTCGGTCAGTTCCACTTAACCAAATGTACCAAGTCGAAGCCATATCTTCCTAGACATGCATAGACTAAGCTTCCCTAACGTACTATCATTCAAAACTTCACCAGTACCATTTTTCAAGTTAAACTTAAGTCCCCTTCCTAATTGGTCCTAAGTACCCTGCCGGGTAGATTAGTTTGGGTTACCTTTCCGGGTACGTTAGTTTTGGAGGTGAAAGCTATTCTGGAGCCTCCCCCTGAATTATTGGCCTTTAATTTAATTTTTCGTTCTAGGTTTATGTCATTTCTTTTATAGTTATAATTTTCTTGATGATAGTCTAAGTTTTGGTGAGTTTTAGAATATTTAGATTTTGAGTTTTTTGGTCTAGGTTTGTATTCTGGTTTTTGAATTGGTTTATTTGACTTTACGTAATATATTTTATTTTTAGGTATATAATATTGGTTAAGTCCTACTTGCGTGGTTAAGCACGCTTTCGGAACCCAAGCTTTTCTTGTTGGTTTGTGTTGAGTTATTAATGAATTAAATGTTTTATTTGAACTTGACTTATAGCCAAGTCCGGTTTTGTTGTAACTTGCTTTTTGATTATTTAAGATTAAGTCTAAATTTTTTGATCTTGTAGTAAATTTTTCTAACATACCTTTTAAATTATTAATTTCTAATTTTAATGATGAATTCTCCTCCTCAAGTGTTAGATCTTGAGTTGGTTTGTTATTTGTGATTTGTTCCTTGAGGTTTTGATTTTCTTCAAGGAGCAATTTATTTTCTTTTTCAATTTTCATTAATTTATTATTTAAACATGAAATAATTTTAAAAACTTTTTGTTCAAATTAAAGTATACCTTTTCGGAACCTTCGGAAATGAGTACGGACTCGTGGCTCGATTCGGGTTCAGACCCGTCTTCCGATTCATCCTCCGACTCTGCTTCGCGGGCCATCAGAGTGAGGTAACTATGGTTCTTCTGATCTTTGTCCTCCGATTCTTCCGAAGACGAGTCGTCCCATGTTACTTTGAGGGTCTTCTTTTTGGTCGACTTCGTTTTGTCGTTCTTCGATCTCGGACACTCATTCTTGTAGTGCCCCTTTTTGTTGCATCCGAAGCACGTCACGTTCCTCGATTCGGTTGGAGTGTTGATCTTCTGAAGATCCTTCTTGCTGAAGCTCCTTTTCTTCCTGGTGAACATCTTCCTTACCAGGTTCACCAGGTGCTCTTCATCTTCGGAGTTCTGGTCAAAATCTTCTTCAGGTTCAGGCTTGTTCTTCTTTTCCTTGGAGGAACCTGCAAACAAAGCTATACCTTTCTCAGATCTAGCATTAGTTTGTTCGTGTAGTTCTAATTCACAAAAAAGTTCATCTAATTTTAGTTTAGATAGGTTTTTAGAAATCTTGTAGGCATCCACGATGGATGCCCACAAACTATTGCGTGGAAATGCGTTTAATGCATACCTTATCAGGTATCTGTTATCCATCTGGTGGCCTATCGCGTGGAGCCCGTTGAGGATGTCCTTGATCCTTGCGTGAAGCTGACTCGCCGTTTTCTCCTTCCTACATTTTTATATTAAATATTCTATTTAATAGTAAATCTCATTTCGTTACCTTTGCGTCACTGGTCCCTTCGTGCAGCTCGATCAACTTGTCCCATAGCTCTTTAGTGTTCTGGTGCGGTCCTACCCGGTTCAGCTCTTCCCTTGTCAATCTGCATTGTAACATGTTGATCGCCTTGTTCACCGTTGACGCTTTCTTCTTTATGTCTGACGTCCATTGTTCTGGATCAAGAAGATTTCCGAAGTTGTCAATTGGCGGTTTGTAGGCTTTTGTGACGTTGAGCCATTGGTCGAAGTCTGTCTTTAGGCAGACCTCCATCATTTTCTTCCAGTACGGAAAATCGTTCCCGTTGAATAGGGGAGGATGCACCGTACTGAAACCTTCAATCTGAGACATGATGACCCTGCACACAATAAAGCAGCAACAAACACAATCCCAAGACTTGGTCTTGGATTAGTAGTGCGGGAAGAATTAAGAATAAAAAGAACCAAATTGGTGTTGCACCAATTTAGATTTAATTGCAGCGAAAAAAACTTTCCAAAAAGGTAATAATACCAGTTTGGAATTATACGAAAAAACTGAAAATCCGGAAGAGAAAAAAATTGGAAAGAAATGTCACCCCCTTGTCTGACTGGTGGTTGCACCAAGTTAGAGCGGTATCTGCTCTAATACCACTTGTTGGATCGTGAAAGTCGATAGAGGGGGGGGGGTGAATATCGATAATAAAAATTTCGAAGCGAGTTAAGCAGCGGAAAAGTAAAAGAGAGAACACAGCTAACACAATTGATTTACTTGGTTCGGAGCCTTTGACGACTCCTACTCCAAGGCCCGCATACAAGGGTGTTTTCGATGGACAATTCACTAATAATTCGGAAAGTGATTACAAGAATTGAGTACAGGAATTATTAAAAAAGAGAATACCGACATAAAGTAAGAACTGAAAAGAAAAGCGCGTTGTCGGAGAGCTTCGTAGCGTCGCAGGAGCACAGGAGAGCGAATTCTGAGTTGTGTTGGAGCTTCAGCCTTGACCCTCCTTATATAGGAGGTTTGGGGGCGCCTGAAACCTTCAGGGTGCCCCGGTGTGACGTAGCTGACCTAACCAGGAGCCTCCATGTGGCGTTGACGCGAAGGGGATAAAACCTTGCCTTCGGGCGCTCGGGTACCTCCTGGGCGCCCGTACCTCTAGGCGCCTGGGTACCTCCCGGGCGCCCGGACCCAAGTTTTCCAACAGACTCCTTCCTGCAAGAAATACGTTAGTCCGAAGTAATTATACCCTGCAAAACAGATTATTAGCACAATTCATTGTTTAATAGAAATGAGTATGACTTAGATTCCTTCTTTCTGAGACTGGAATCTAGTCACGATCTCAACTTAGATTTTCGAAATGGATCTAAGTTGGATCAACGCCTAAGTTCCCCTCCCGGGAACGCGTCCTCATAGTCACTCCTCTCTAGTGACTTACCTTTACTTACCTGCCAGACGTCTGGTCAGCCCTTCGACCCGTCTAGACTTCGCGCCAGCTATCCGGTTAGCCCGTCGACCTAGCTGGACTTCGTGCCAAACGTCCGGTCAGCCCGTCGACCCGTTTGGACTTCGTGCCAGCTATCCGGTCGGTCTGTTGACCTAGTCACTCCAGTGACTTACCTTTACTTACCTGTCAGACGTCCGGTCAGCCCTTCGACCCGTCTGGACTTCGCGCCAGCTATCCAGTTAGCCCGTCGACCTAGCTGGACTTCGTGCCAAACGTTCGGTCAGCCCGTCGACCCGTTTGGACTTCGTGCCAACTATCCGGTCGGCCTGTTGACCTAGCTGGGCTTCGTGCCAGACATCCGGTCAGCCCGTCGACCTGTTTGGGCTTCCCCTGCACACTCGGCCAGAGTGTTAGATTAACAACAAAACTAACTTAACCTATTTTGTCATTCATCAAAACCTGGGTTAGACCGTTAGTGCTAACCACACCAACAGTCCCGAGCTATGTCTGAGAGTGAACGTCGGTTCTGAGGCTCAATGCGAGTCTGAGCGGGCTGGTCACTCGGCGTGTATCTTGTTCCGAGCGTCAGAAGCTCGGTATGCGACCGAGCTATGGTAATCATTGGGTTGATATCAGCTCAACTGTCCTTCAAGCCGGTCGGGCGAGTGGGTCATTCGATCGGCCAGCGGTACGGGCCGTTGACCGCCTGGACTTTGACCTCCACCGTGTCATTGACCTCTCTGCTGAGCGGGCCCCTCCTCATCACCGGATATATATATATATATATATATATATATAAAACTACAACCACTGAAAATTGAAATCACAAATAAACTGGTTCTTACACTTTCAACTATCCAAAAATGTAAGGTTTTAAGATCCACTTCCAGAATTCATTTTAACCTAATCCACAAAAACTAACATTCGATTCAATCATATAAAAATCGAAGATCAAAACTTATTCATATACAATTTAATTTTTCCCCCAAAGATTTCCTAATGATTTAAAAAATTTTCTATTCAAGAACTAAACAATAAAAATTTGCTATCAATTCATCTTTGAATAACACAAACCCAATCAGAAAACTAAACTCCAAATCTTATCTTATTCACAAATCTAGTTTTATTCAACCATATAAATTTTGAGCATCATACTGCTTGAATTAGGTACAATACTCTGTTTATTGATAATAACTATCCACATATCTAATTCTTTCCTTGAATTGAGGAAGATACAATACAAACTCATTTATAAATTTACAATTTCAAAACAGAAATCGAATTTTATTCAATCTCAACTTCACAAAATCGAAAACATCCATGAATTAAAACACCCATGACCTAAAACTTCTATTTTTCACATAATAATAATAAATTAGTCAAAATCTAAGGCAAAAAATTATAACTTACCGATGATTTTTGGGTTGAAGGTGAAAGTAGGGTTTTGACGGTTCTCCGATTTCTACCTTCAATGATGGTGGAGATACTTTAGGGTCGGAGTAAGGGGAGGTTAGGACATCGCCAATGGTTTGAAGGAGAAGTTGGGAATTGCGTCGTCGATGGCTTGAAGTCACGGAGGCTCAAAGTAAGGGGAGGGAGTGTGTCAACAATTAAGAGAAAAATAAGTAATATTTGAAAATTTTAATTTAATACGAAGATAAGTATAATTTTATATGGGTTAGAGAGTTGAAACAAATCAATTCATTTGATCATGTATTGAAAGAAAAAAAAAAAAGTCTTACACAGATACTAAAATATAAATGTCTAGATTTGCATGATGATTTACTATAAATTCAAATTCTTATAACTTTAAACATTAAATATTATTATACGAAGGTATTTACTAACTTAATAAAAATTATTATAAATGGATTAAAACCACTCTAAAATAATTATAATAGCTACGTAAACTATACAATACTAAAATAATATGGTATTAAGTATTGTAATACTACACTAACTGTTATGTATTGTAATAACTATCACACGTTATTACAAATAAAGTATTATTTTAATAATTCTTAAAAGGAAGTTACTATGTTTTTTTTACTTTTGTCCCAATTAGAATCGTTCAATATGATAAGGAATATTCTCGTAGAGTCGACTGTCAAGTAAAGTTTTATTGAGATGCTCACATTGGAAATCTTACCCAGAAACACAACCCGCTTTGTTATTGATATCTTTGTTGGGACCCATCTTTAATGACAGAGGTAAGTTGTTGAAGGGACGAAATCCACCAACCCACGTGCAACGAATCCAGTCGCGACTCTGCAAAGTTCCAAGCTCGGCACGAAGAGCGGATGGTTCGCCAACGCTGTTTATACCCACCCACCAATTGGCCATCGGCGCTCGTCCGGCCCCGGTGTGCGTCGCTCTCTCGTCGACCATTCCTGGGTGTTGGGGGACCGCCGTTCCGGTCGAGAGGATCCAAATTCCAACCAAGCTAGGGCACTCTCGTAGAAGGGAAAAAGGCGCAAATATTGCTACGTTTCGCTTTCCTCCTCTCTTTCTCTCTGTCTCTGTGGCCTTGTCTGTCTGGTTGCGTTTGTCTCGTCGCTCCCTTCGGCGAAGTCATCATGGAAGCCCGTCAGGTCGGCACTCGATAGAGATCATTCTAGGGAGGTTTAAAATTTTTTTCCTTTCCGTTCTGATTGTATCCTTGTTTTTTTTTGCACTCCCTTTCGAGTATCAAGACTGTCATTAGGTTTTTTTAATCTTTGTTTTGTCCCTTATTGGTATTTTTTTTTAACCTTGTACGGTTAGATGATTGAGAAAGTAGGTTGTTTTCCTGTGGTTTTTATTTTTTTTTTAATTTTTTAATGTTTTAGTTGGCATTTGGTCGTTTTTGAGCATAAAGCTTTAGCTTGATCTATTGTTCGCCTTCGATTCTTCTTTTTGGTCCCTGAAAAAGGCTTCTGCTTTTTTTAATCTAGGGTTTATAGTAGTTGTGGAGATCTAGAAGATATTTGGTTTGATCTTTTTTTCTGTTAAATTTGATGAATGTAATTTTTTCTTATTTTTTTTTTTGGGTACTTTTAGATGACTTGGCTGGATCATCGAGAAGGCTGCGTGCTGTGAATTCAAGGTCTAGGGCAGTTTATAGCTGTTCTAAATGGGCTGTTTTCAATCAAAGGGTCGAAGGCAATTCCCAGGATACGAGGACCCCGTTTTTCTGGCTTCTCAGACAGCATGTAATTAAAATTTATTCTTGGTTTCCTTATCGTTGGAAAATTCATTCTTGGTTTCCTTATCGTTGGAAAATTCATCTTCAGATTTATGAACGATAGTTTTAGCTTTCAACCCTGAGTTTTATCTTAGTTTTTGATTAAAAAAAAATTGAACTTTGTTTTTTCCAGATTGACTGCTGCAGAATTTTAGGCATATTGAAGTGATCACATGTTTTTGATCTAGGTGTTATCTTCTATTAGCGACACTGGGATGGGGTTCCATTAGTGAAAATTACTATCTTTCATTTGTAGTGTAGAGAGAACACAAGTCCTCCTTGGATTAATTGAGAAGAAAATTCAAATTTTGTTGATAGATGAAGGAGAAGTTAATGTTTGAGATTAAACTTGCCTTGAGTATTACTGTAAACACATTACACTTTTCCCTACTCCTATAAACTTGGTCTCACTCAAGATAAACTCATTCCTAAATACTTGGCCCATGGTGAACCAACGCCCTAAAAGAACCAATTAGAAATGTGACAATGTGACTTATCCTGACAATTATCCTGCTCTTGTTGATTTAGAACTGAAGTTTTGTTCAAGCAACTCATCCATAGTTGAATTGGTTGCTGAAATGAGAAAGAAGCACATAACATCTATTCTCATGCTTAATAAAATTATTCTATTTTCTAGATCTCATGCTTGATGTGTTTCAACGAGTAACAAAATTATGTAGCCAACCAAAAATAGTTCCCTGTTACTAATATATGTGGTCATGGTTTGAATTATAAACTTTAGCTTTCTTTTTAATATGTGGTCATGGTTTGGATGGTATCATATTGTGTAAATTATTTCACGATTTTCATTGTGCGCCAGAGCTGGTAATTGGGTAGGACTCAAAATAGGTTATAGTGAGTCAAAATTACCATGTTAAGTGGATTCCTCTCATGCCACTAGCCTAGATTATCTGATCGATGTCTTTTCTATTGTCTATACTAGTGGAAGGGATGGAGCTCGCACAGAGGGGGGAGAAAGAGGATTAAGAGAATTAGGATTTAGGGTGGTGGGGAAGGGGGAGGTCACACCATTGTATCAAACTGCTTATGTATTGTATTATTGCAGTAGAAATACTACAGCCTAGTCAGTGTGGTATAAGTTAAGATCCTCATGCACCACATTTATGGGTCAAGCGTATTGTAATCTAAACTGCTATTCTTCTTACTGCTTTGATTTGTTCGTGTGACAATAATGCACATGGAGATTGCTAGATGCCATTTTACTGAAATCCAGTTCTCTTAGTATTCTTCTGATGGAACATAAGCTGGAGTATTCATGTATGTTCTACTGTTACAGTCACCGTCAGTGAAGTTGAGGCATTGTTTGAACTTTTCAAGAGCATTAGCAGTTCTGTAATAGATGATGGATTAATCAACAAGGTAAACAAGATTCTGCCATCTGTTCCTGCTTTCTTCCATTATGGTTATGTTCCTGAGCGTTATTTTCATTGATGAATTGTTATTTTCATAAATATTCTGGATTACTGACTTTTATAACTAATTTTATCATTTCATGTTCTCTTGAATGACTAGATAGGATTATGGTTTCCCGTTTTCATTGCCATAATTACCAAGTTTTCCCCTCTTAAAACATAATGCTCAATGTTGGTGCTTCTTAAATTAAGCTGATCAAAGATGACATCATGACGCTGGGAGTGTACAGGCCATTCATATACTCCTTGCAACTACTTGAAATGCTATGTGAATGTAATCTTTCTGAAGATTAACCAGTTGCAGCTGGCATTTTTTCATCCACAAGGACCACAGCAATCAATGTGACTAAAGACTCATGTCTTTCATAGTTTACTGGCTTTGTAAAGATTTCTGACATCCCCAGATGAGATTCTGTGTATCAATATTTGAGCAGTTAGTTACTAATATAATTACTTTGCAGATAATTTATATTTGATATACAGCTACCAAAAATGACAATGTTATCAGTTGACACTATCCTGTATTTCAATGAACGTAACCAATTTTAGTCCCCTCGAGACGGTCTAGTGGCTAGCGCATGAGGTACTGCCACCATGAGGTTTGGAGTTTGAATCTCGGCATAGCTGAGGTAAATGCCTCTCTCATGTGCCGGTCATTATTCCAAAGGCTAGTAGCCACCTGTGATTTACCTCCTCCGTGTTGGCGGGGGCGCTGGGGGCGAACGTTGTCGCCTTTTGCCACCATGAACGTAACCAATCTTTCACTCATTCGATGAAATTTCAGCAAGCTAAACCAACACTCACAGCATCAGCAATTTGCTTGTTGCTTTATCAAAGTGAGTTGAAGATGAGATATCCATAAGTTTATCTCAGTTAGTGATGCCAAATGGCCATACTTAAACATTTCTTAGGTTGGTTGGTGACGTTTGTCTTATCAATAATTACATTTTTCCTCTTTGTTGTTTTTTCCCTGTTATTTCATGTAAACTTGCTGTATATTTATATTTTCAGTAGGGCTCATGTTCTGCATACCTTGTATAGCTAGTTAGTGTATGCCCTTCTTGCTAGTTGCTTTGTATATGCTGATTATGTAATGCTGATCTGTTGAGGTTTCCCTTGTAAAGTAACAAATTATTTACTATTTAGAGTGTCTTGATTACATGCCTTTTATGCAGGAGGAGTTCCAACTTGCGTTATTTAAAACTGGAAAGAAGGAAAATCTTTTTGCAAACAGGGTACTATGTTATAAAGAGCTCCTAGTTCATATTGTCCACATTACTATCCAAAGTTATCAAGATCTGTTTTAATGTGAATAGGAATTTTTATCAACATTGTTTCATTAAATGGTATGCAAATTTCTTGTCAATTGTGAATTGCATGTAATCTAGTATCATATTGTGATCACTAACACAAACTGCTTCCTCTTCAAGCTTTTCTTGTTTGTTGCCATGATTTGAGGATATTTAGGTTTGTGAAAAGCTAGAGAAAGATTGTCTACATAATTGTGAGATATCAACATGCTAATGAAATCTATTTATTTTTGGTCAGATTAAGAATATGAATTGCAAAAATGATTATGCCTTATTCTGCTGGGAAGCATATTAAACCAGACCTTAATTTTTCCAAATATAACCATCTTTTTGGGGGCATGCCACTACGTTGTGGATTCTGACAATATGCTACTATATTGTAGAGGCTGATGACAGAGTGTATCCTGTTAATTTGTCACAAGATTCTCAAAATGACACTATATATATCTTTCTTCTCTTCTTGCTTTTGTCATTTAATTAATAAAAGATGCCATAAATTGGGTAAATTAGAGCTGTTCTTATATTTTCTATACTCTTTTGCTAGTTATCACTTACATTTTCTGGCAATATGCTACTATATTGTAGAGGCTGATGACAGAGTGTATCCTGTTAATTTGTCACAAGATTCTCAAAATGACACTATATATATCATTCTTCTCTTCTTGCTTTTGTCATTTAATTAATAAAAGATGCCATAAATTGGGTAAATTAGAACTGTTCTTACATTTTCTATACTCTTTTGCTAGTTATTACTTAGAAATTTTGTTTGCAGATCTTCAATCTATTTGATGTAAAGCAAAAAGGTGTTATTGATTTTGGGGACTTTGTTCGAGCGCTGAATGTTTTTCATCCAAATGCTCCACATGAAGACAAAGTTGATTGTAAGTATGTATGGGTTTTATGGAATATTTGAATCACTAGGAATCTTATTGCAAACTCCATTTTAATCTACAGTTTGCTTCAAGCTTTATGATCTTGATGGTACCGGCTTCATTGAAAGGAAAGAGGTATCTTGATGAATGGTTAATTGTTGATTAACACATGGATTATGGACAGTTGGTAGATGCTAGATACATCTGTATAGAGGACTTTATAAATTGAACTCTGACATTTGAATTTCAAATTTGTTTTATGTCTAGGTTTATTGATCTAGTTTTTCTATAGGTCTGAGACAAGCAATTACTCCTTGTAATATGCTTTAATGTTTTTGTAATGCTTTATGTTCTATCGCATAGGAGCGACACATTCTGATTATCCTGAGCGAAGAATTGGTAAGATAAGAGGAAACTATTTGAGAAAAGAACCAGATCAGTACATTTTACTGAAGTTGTAAATATATAGTTCGAAGACAGTAATATAAGAGCAAATTATCAACTTTTACCATGTAATAGAATTGGTGAGGATAAACATTGGCTGCAGAACCCTTACTATGGTTTGGTAGACTAGATCTCCCACTTAATAAGCCTGTTCTTTCTAAAATATTCTGGTTGGCTGTTTCTTGCCAGATTTTGTATCAACAACTGCATATAGGTTGAAAAAATTAGTCCAAAGGAAATGGCTATGCGTTACTTGCTATGGAAGTATTTAAGAACACTCCCAGCAGTCGTATATCAAGATTAAGATGGAAACTTATGAACTCAATCCTCATATCTATTTCTTTCCTTCTTCTTTTCAATTTCTATATTCTGTAACTCCTGCTGGATCATAACATGCAAAATGCACGGCAAATGCTAAGTTTCCCGAATGAAGCACTAATTAAGCTCATGCATTTATGATTAATCTTATTGATTAATGCATTAATCTTCTGTTTTATTTATGATATATTCCAACATGGGCCTTGCCATTTAATCTGGTTGGCAGGTGAAGCAGATGCTGATTGCTCTGCTGTCTGAATCAGAGATGAGATTGGCTGATGAAGTTGTGGAGTCAATTTTAGATAAGGTTTGTTGCCACAACTGATTTCACAATTGCAAGAAGTTAGCAAAACCTCTAACAATTTGTACATTTTCTTGAACAGACATTTCAAGAAGCTGATGCTAATCAAGACGGAAAAATAGATAAAACAGAATGGGAAAATTTTGTCTCTCACAATCCATCGTTGATGAAGATCATGACCCTTCCATATCTCAGGCAAGTGATTCTGCTGTTAGGAAGTAAACTGTATAGCTGAGGATTCTTTGTTCAATGATTGATGTGTTCCTTTCTATGCCTTTCGTGGTTCTGCACAAATACCAAAATTATCAAAATGATAATTAAATCGAAGAATCTGCTGATCGCCTTTAATTATCACAGAAGAATTCTGTTGATGTTTCTTCCATATTCATAAACCGTTTCTTGTTCATGTTCAAAATTAGCTGAAAATTATCCTACATTTGGAATAGTCAATATTCGATTTGGATTATTAATACATGTGCTTTGTGCAAAAGCACTTCACTCTTAACTCGATGTGCGATAAATGTGCAGGGACATAACTACAACGTTTCCAAGTTTTGTGTTCCATTCTGAGGTCGAGGACATTGCTACCTGAAGAATATTGTGTTAGCGTAGACTAGGAGTTTATAAGACAATAGGCAGCTGCTATCCCATGAAGAAAAGGAGCAAACTAGCAATGAAAATGATCGCCATTCTGCAAAAGTTTTCCAGCCAAAAGCTTCATGATACATTTGTGTATTATTAGATACGCACAAGCTTCCAATATTTCTATTATCCATTTGGAATGAACTGAGTGCTTTGGATTGATAGTGTTGTTTAAGTTTCTTCAACGAGGTTATACAAATTTTTTGTTTCTGAATTTGTTCTTTGAATTTGAATTTTAATTCTGAAGAGCGCATGTGACCTTTTTCTTTGTTTTTCATTTTGTTTTTTTTTATTCTCAATTTAGTACCATTTTACGTAATTCTTCGAGATGTGCTTAGAATAATATACAATTACGTGAAATTCATAATAAAGAAAGATTAAATCTAATGAGAAATTCACAGTAGGTAATCAATATATTATATATTTATTGGGAAGAAAATTCTACTCTCGGATTTTGCCCAACTTGGACTTGAGGGAAACTAAAAAAATACACGGGCTAAAATGACATGACTACGTAATGGGCCGGGCCATGAATCGCAAAATTCCACGTACAGCCGTACTCGTTATTAGATCGCTACCGCTCGTTCATCAAACTTCGTCCCCTCCCCCGTTTCTCTTCCGTGAGAAAGAGCCGGAGATTTGTACCAATATCCGCTTCTTCTGCCTCGAATTCCTTCTCCCGTTCCTACAAATCAATGGTTCCATGGCACCAGTTATGGTGATTTCTTCACACCATAATGGTTTCGATCGTTTTCATTGCGTAATGGCGCTTTGAATCAATTTTGAGCTGTGGTTTGGGATTAGGGCTGGGCTGATCGGCCAGTGGGAGATATGTACAGGAGCGGGAACGGATCCAAGGTGGAGGCTGGATCCTTGGATCGGAAGCGGATCAATGATGCGCTCGACAAGCACCTAGAGAAATCCTCGCCGTCGGCCTCAAGAGGCTTGATTGGCAAGGATAAAGACAGGCTCCCACTAGCCTCTTCAGCCTCCGGGAAGCAGCCGGAACACCTTTCCGTCCCAAAAAACAAGGGTTCCGACGGTAAAGGTTCTTCCTTGAGAGGTCTATTTTTGAAAAAGTTGATTTGGAACCTTATTTTGGGACATTAAGCTAGAATCAATGAGTAGTCAATCTAGATATTGGTAGTGTTTTGTCTGTGCTTTGCATAAATTTATTTTGCATATGTTATCGCAGAAGAGTCAGAAACAGATAGTGAAGAATCTGATATCAGTGGTTCTGACGGGGAAGACACATCTTGGATTTCATGGTTCTGTAATCTAAGGGGGAATGAATTTTTCTGTGAAGTTGATGAAGAATACATTCAAGATGATTTCAACCTATGTGGAATAAGTAGTCAAGTTCCTTATTATGATTTTGCTCTTGATCTGATCTTGGATATCGAGTCTTCTCATGGTAAGCTTCACTAATGCGTCTACATAATTTCATGAATGAACACTATTTTTCCTATCTGAATTTAAAAATAGGTAAATTGTAGATATCTACCTTTTCAATTTTATCAATATTTTTTTTTTTGTTCTTTTTAGCCCTTCATTCCATATTTGGCGAAATACAATGAGTGGATAATCATTCTTCCTTATATTCATGTTTTGAAGACATCCATCCTTTATCTGTTATTTATTCTTATTTTTTTCATGTATGTTTTGGTTCCCAAAAGTTTCATCAACCACTGTGAGCAGAGAACATAAATTGCTGGACACATGTTCTGTATACTTTACTAGCTTTGCCACTATTACAAGCTTAACAAATATATATTCTCTAAGTTTTATGAAAGCACACTGGTCAACGATGCTCTCTAGAGAGACTAAAGCATTTACTGACTAGAGAATTGCTTTCCTTGTCATGAGTAGTGAAAATTGTTGCTTGAACATTTCAAATTCTTAATGTTGTGTCGAACAACCAATAGATTTTGCATACATAACATTTGTATGCATGACATCTAAAAGCATAGTAATGAAGAATAGTAGTATGATAGATTAAGTGCATGGCCCAGATACGTAGCATGATAGATTAATTGCACGGCCCACATACTTTTTTTGTTTGTAGATGTTTGAGGAAGGGGAGCCTTGATGCAAAAGTTAATGTGACCTAGAGGTCACGGGTTTGAGTCTTAGAAACAACCTCTTGCAAAATAGGATAAGATTGCGTAACGTGCATTGGCGGGAGCTTCGTGCACCGGGCTGCCCTTTTATGTTTGAGAATGTCATATATGTGTCAATTTCATATAAGCTTTTATGTGCATATATTTGTGGATAAATCTATCCCTGGATTTCAAACTGACCAGGAGACATGTTTACTGAGGAACAAAATGAGTTAGTTGAATCAGCAGCAGAGATGCTCTATGGCTTGATACATGTTCGATATATATTAACTAGTAAAGGGATGGTTGCCATGGTAAGATCTTGATGCTGTCAATGTTTTATCATTATTTAATTGTTCAATTGTGATGACATAATTAGTGGCAACCTAGCTAGAGAAATACAAGAACTATGATTTTGGAAGATGCCCTCGAGTTTACTGTAGTGGTCAACCCTGTCTTCCTGTTGGGCAATCAGACATTCCTCGATCAAGCACTGTGAAAATTTATTGTCCTAAATGTGAAGACGTATACTATCCAAGATCGAAGTACCAAGGCAGTATCCTTTCTCCAACTAATTACTTAATTTTCAGTTATGTTCGTCTATGATAAGTGTTGAAACCAACTGTTTCCCTAGTACAATATTTAACCTTCTAAATTTCAATGCATAATAATTTATTTATGGTTCTTGTCCTATATTGATGTTAAGAGTAAAATGGTCCATATGTTCTTATAGCAGAGTATAAATTTAGCAGTAACGCATATGTGAATATCTGAGAAAGTATTTTGCCTCTTAAGAGTTTCAGAATCATCAAATATCCTCCTGTATTTTCAAACTCTTGCTATTTCACCTCTAATCGTTAATACTGTTATTTTACTTGACGGAAAGTGATGAGGCATATATGTGGGTAATGGGTATGCAACCCATGCCATTATTCTGTTGTATTTTGATGATTTAAAAAACTCAAGATGAAGTGGTACGAAGTTATCCCACTGCTAAGCTGCCCTATGAAAGTTTCCTTGACCTCGCTTGCACAGATATTGATGGAGCTCACTTTGGGACAACGTTCCCTCACTTGTTTCTGATGACATACGGGCACCTCAAGCCGCAAAAGCCATCTCAACGGTACGTTCCAAGGGTTTTTGGCTTCAAACTTCACAGGCCATGAGGAACAAGTCAGGCAGCAAGATGAAATATAGTAAACTCCAGACTTCAACCAGCATCAACTATTCTCTCCATGATTTAGGGTATTTACTTTGTTGAGTTGCCCTATCACAGCATCATTCCGCTTGCATCTTAGTCCTGTTAAAGCTACCGAACGACTATAACATCGTATGGTTTATTTATTCTATGGTTTGCCATATATATTCGTATTTTAGATCTCGTCCTAAGTCTTATTAGTTACTTTCCACACAAACCGATAGTTCAAATAACACCCAAAGATAGGGTATGGCTTCATCATCAGAAGTATGGCTTTACTTTCTTCCCTTCCGCTTAGTTTGGTTTCAAAATGGTCCGAGTGATGCACAAGAATGAACAAAATGATTTAGTTACTCCATCGCGTCTCCTACTCATAGATAGACAAGGTGACACAAATACATAAAAATGATTTATTTGAATACTAGGAAATAAAGCTGACCACATTAATTGGGAATTAACAAAATGGAATAGAGCAATTGAATTAAGGACGTTAAAGTTAAACGATTGATAATGAAACCCAAGAGAAGCGTTAATTAAGGATAAATGGGAAGGAGCAGCGGGGTTAGGAGAGTAACTGAGCTGACCACATTTTTTTGTCTCTATTTCTACTATGGCCCAAAGTCCCGATTAAATAAAATTTTATCTTTGTGAACTAATCAAAATTTATACATCGTCCAATGCAGAGTAGCAACTTAGTTATTGTTCTGAACGTAAAGTCTATATTCTGACGTCCAAATCGGACGACGTCACAGTAGATAAGCCACAGCGTGTAGAAGATCTGCACGTCCACGTGTAATACACGTGCAAATCCCAGCAACGTATGACAAGTATATGCGAAGGAAAGCCAGCTCTCAGTTGGACTAACGCCGAGACCAGGGGAGGAGTGGGGAGAGAGAGAGAGAGAGGCTTCCGCGAATGCCCTTCTATAAGACGGGGGCGGCGAAGACGGGGCACAGCCGGCTGGAGGACTGACGTCCAGAGCGGGAAGGAGAGCCGCGCCAATCTAGGGTTCGCATCGGTCGCGTGATTTTGTTTTCTTGAATCGGAAGCGGACGAGGTGAGCTTGTTCATCCTCGCCGATCGCTTCTATTTTTTTGAGGAGGTGGTTGTCGGGGCGATGCCATTCGGCGTCGCATTTTTTTTGGGATCGCTCGTTCATTTTCCTTCTTCAATTTTTTTCTGATGTTCGCTAGGTCTTTTAATCGCACGCTTGTCGGATTCACCCTTTCGATATTCTCTCTCGCTCCCTTCGTATGGTTTACGAACTGTGTATTCGGTACTTCGTAGTGTAGCTTTTGGATTTCCTAAAAAGTTTGCTGTTTATTGGGAAAGGATAAGATCATAAGAAGAAAATAGGACCAGAATTTTACTCTCCGAGTGTAGTTTTAGTTCCATAAAATAGTTTTAGCGTTGATCGAAGTCTTGTGTCATCTCACTGTTTGGTGTGCGATCATGTTCAACTAGCGAATAAGGCCAGAATTCAAGCGATGAGTGGAGACTATATTCTATTCTCCCTCTCAAACTGAAGGTGCTGCAACTAGCATCTTCAGTTTGCATTCATGATTCAACACATGAAGTTATTTTAGACGCATGAAGTAGATGTTTGGCCTGAAAGATGAAAGATGATCTATCGAAAACCTTCAAGATTACAGGATGCTTGCGAATTCTCAACCAATTAAAGATTTAAATCAATGCACAATGTCAGATTGAACAATCCACTTGGCCTGGATGAACGAACTACACCTTTTCACAGGATTACACGATAACTACTGTACCAGTACTTCCGATTTACTGCCCCCACTAGATCAAAAAGCTCTCTTGGCCTATTAATGCCTGTCTGAGCATTTTCACAGGATTATGGGATAATTGCTACACTAATGCAGCACTTTTGAATTACTTGTTTTTCTCCAATCGTTTATCTGCATGTTTTTGCAGCATTGTTGAATAACTAAGAATCGTCTGATGAAGTGATTGATAATGTGATTCATCGGATCGAGAGGTGCATTGACAGTGGAAGATTCTGATCTTCAGTTCAATGTGCCTAATCTCTGAAGATAGTCATGAGATAGCCAATGACGGCATGGTTGATGTTTAAATTTGCTGATGAAAGACAACCGTGAAGACACAAATCAATTTGGGAAACACTGATGAAGATGGAGTAATGAATGCCATACGCTGTGAAAAGATAGGTAAAAAGTGACAGCTGGACCAAATTACCTGAACTTATCAAACCGAGAGATTGAGATTATGACTCCAAATAACTTCCTTTTTCTTAATAGTTTATTTTCATTTGCTCTGGTTCCATCAACCATAATTTTCCTTCTAACCAAGGTTGCTTTCGATTTGCCTCCTTTTCATCAACTACCTATTAATACTGTAGTTCATCATCTGCCATTATATGCATAAGAACCCATTGATGATGTGGTCACATAGATGTCAAAAACATGCAAGTAAAAGTTGGTGGCTTAGTAGCACACAGTATGCCCTTGCTATGATGATCTCCAATGCATTTAAATATGTGCAGATCTTGTGATATGCTTTGGGAAGCTGTAACTGGAGGATGACTGGCTTGCCGGTTTAGTCAAAACACAACCAAGAAAAGTAGCTGGTGATGGCCTAGGTTGGAGAGATGCTGTTGCCAGAGACAAGTGCAGAATCTAGGAAGTTTGTCTTTCCCCTTCATTAACTCACAACAAGAGGACAATAGAGAAGGATCTTCTCCCAGGTTGGAGGTTGGCGTTGACGCCTCTACAAATAACATTGACAAGAACCTGGTTCAACAGGAAGTTATGGAGTTCATCACCCTTCAAGATTGCATGAATATCTTTTTGAGCAGATTTGGTTCTTTGCAGCCACAACAGGCGGGATCTACTTAAGCAAATCAAAGAACTGGGCAGTCATGGGGATCAACAGAATCAATCTAAATATGACTAGTTCCCAGTGTTTTGAATATGACTTTGATGAAGTTTTTTCAGTGCTTTAGTATGTAAAATCTCTCTCTCTCTCTCTCTCTCTCTCTATATATATATATATATATATATATATCTGAAAAAGGATTTTGAGGGAACTAAGCATTCACCTACTCAGTTTTCAATTAGTTACAAGTAGTATTTACAAAGACACCAAGAGTTTTAAGCAGTCCTGAAACAAATCTGCTAAGTTATTACAATAGTTGTCATGCAGTATCAGAGAAGTTGTGAGCACTACTCAGCAATGTGGGAGCTCACATAACTTGGATAATCTTTAGATGTGTCATGAACACCATCAAGCAACTTGGACCCAACCTCTTCAGAGCCAAGAGCAATTTGGACCAAATCTGCATAAACTCTGGCATATCAGAACTGAACACCATCAAGCATCGAAAGTGCTAGATGCTATGAAGCCTTGCTTGAATAGAGTTGACCACGTTTCGTTTCTTTGCCCAGATGCCGGGCAGCATCCACCCATGCTCTAGTCGATGTTCAGCTCATTCATCAGAAAAGAAAGAGCAGAGCACATAGCGCCATCCTGCTTGAACACATGGACAGTAAAGAAAATGTGATACCTGATATTCCTCAATCTGCCTAGTGCACAGCACAAGAATTCCCCAAGTGTTACTCCCTTTCTTCTGAGTATGCCCTTAGTATTTAATCTACCATACAAAAACTTTAACCTTAATTGCAGAGTTGGAAAACCAGATCACCTTGTTCCAGGGATCCTCCAAGCTCCCCTATGCATCAAGAACTGATATGGTCAGAAAATAGAAAAATTTCCTACCAAACACCTCCAACTAGCTTCAACAAATTGCCCCAGGTCCAAACTTCTCACCATTCCACGTAGGGATAGCAGTTCTTGATAAGGAATAGACCTGCTGAATATGAGTCCTAGCTGTATTCCTTATGAGAAACAAAAGCTTGCTTAGATTTTCAATCTTGTGGTCTGAGTGTGAAACATCTTCACTGTTCTAACTTTGCTTAGGAGACATGCTTTATTTAGATGATCGAACATTTTGATTTTGAACTACTAAATAATTTATTGATGCTTTTTGAAAACTCTAAATTTTTCATTCGAATAGTGTCATCCATTTTGTAGTTATATTTACTTGTCTATATATTGCTCAGAAACATTTCTATCAATTCCCCATCTATGGAAATGAACAATTGATAGGCCGAGTCTGCTAGTGAGCAGAGGATGCATGAGCATCTGAAGTTCCCTGTTTGTACAGAGGACGCATCACCGTTGAGAGCACCTAGCTTTTCAAAGCTATCTCATGCCTGAAGCACTAGAGAAGAAGAATCTCCAAACAAATAAGCAAAGTCTGAATTTCAGTGTTTATGGTACGAAGGCAATCAGTTTGCTAAGTATGCAGTATGCTTGTTTAATTTTTTTTCCTGTATTCCACTCTAAAATTTGGGTGTTTGTGGTGGTATCATGCAGGAAAATTTTGTATTTTTATACTTTTACTTGGACTTGAGCATTCTAAGGGTATAAGTTCTGGAACCCTGTTTCCGGATTTCGTTGGAGCATACAGTGAACACCTAGTGTATGACGATGAAGATCCGTTCTGTTTATCATATGAGGATAATTCTGTCTCTTGTCAGGAATTAAAAGGATTTGGAACTTTCAATACAACTTGCCTACTAAACTCAAGTTTGTATTTAGATGGAGATCTCTGTGTATATGGGTCAGGTAGCATTGAGATTTCCCCTCACGTTTCCATCACATGCCTTATTAAAGGATGCTCTGTTATCTTTCACATGTCTGGAAGCATTAAAATTAGTGAACATGCAAACATAGTAGCAGGCTCTGTTAGGTTAGTTGCTAAAAATCTTGCTTTGGATCACCATGCTACAATAAACACGACATCCTTGGGTGGATCACCACCTTCCCAGACAAGTGGCACCCCTATTGGTTACGATGGTGCTGGTGGAGGCCATGGGGGTCGTGGTGCTTCTTGTGTAAAAAGTAACAAGACTAACTGGGGCGGGGATGTTTATGCATGGTCAACGTTATTTAGGCCAAGGAGTTATGGGAGCAAGGGAGGTAGCATATCTGCTGAAAACCAATATGGAGGTGATGGTGGGGGCTGCATTCTCTTCAACATTAATGATACATTGCAATTGGATGGATCAGTTACTGCAGAAGGCGGACAAGGAGGTCTCAAAGGAGGAGGTGGATCTGGAGGAAGCATCATTGTCCATGCATTCAAGCTGTGAGAATCCCTGCTGCTCTATACAAACACTTTCTATTTGCTTTCTGTTATCCTTCTAGGTTTACTTGTGAATTTTGATAGTTGCCTCTATTGGAATCCATATGCTTGTGAATTTGATATTGTAAGATTTTAGTTTCTTGTCAATAATATGATATGTTTAGTAGCGCTATTCATCTTTGTTTGACATTAGTTGCAGGCTTTTAGAAAGTATATGCAGTCAACATGTTGTCGGGCTAGTGCATAGTTCATGTCTTTTATGGATGCAGATGTATTTACAATCATTGTTGAATTGTTTTTTGCCATTGCATTAATCTTGTTTCAACATTAGATGCAAGCTATTGGAAAGTGCATTATAGATAGGAAGCGTGTGGTTGCGTTTACACTTCTTGATGCATATGTTATACTAAAGCATTTGCAGATGAATTGCATTCAATTAAGAAAAATATTTTAGTATTAATTGCATTTGGGAAAACGTAATTTTCATAATTGGTAAGAAGTTTCTCAAAATAAAAAATTATATGAATAATTTATTATAACAAAATAGAAATCATATTCAAGTTTCTAAAGCTTATCTGTAAAACTTGTTTTTTCTAAACTATTCTCTTTATAGCAGTGGATCTTTTCCCTTATAAATGCCTCAGTTCTTTATTAAATTGAATATGAATTTGTTTGATCCAGTTGGTTTGTTTGCCTTTTTTTCCCTTCTAGTCTATCTAATCTATTTCAAGTTGTGTAAAGTTTGACTTAATTAATAAACTAGCTTAATATTAGCAATAAAATTTGAATGTGATTGACTATATGTTTATGCTGGTATTTCTGGTGCCGTGAAGCACTGGGTACACATTTGGTGCATATGCAGTTGCATGAAACACTTTTGAAACATTATTGGATTCTTTCTAGTTAGTCCATCTGCATCTGTTTATTCTAATATGATTCATCCTCTCCCTGTAGAGTTCTGAGGATGGTGACTGTCCTAATGATTAAAGAGATCGGATTTTTTTATTTTTAAAGTTGATTGCATTTTGTGTTCTTTGAAATTGTTGCATTTTTAAGCAACACAGTTTCACATCTTCATTTCTTGTTCATATTTATGTACAATTTCAGAGTTGTTTTCTATCTTGAGAACTTACCTTGGAAATTCTTTGTAAAGAGTCATGCAGCCATTACTCTTCTCTTATATTTTCAGGAAAGCTAGTTATCATGTTTGACATTGTCTCGTAATTAGGGAAGACACTCCATGTTCTAGTAGTGTTCTGCACTACTTTAAGATGTGATGCTTATCGAGCTCAGAGCAATGACCAAAGCAAGAGTCCAGCCTTGTGATCTTTTTCCTGTATTCTGTTCAATAACAAAAACTACCATAAGATCTGAATAAATGAAAAATCTATAAATTTATATGGGTTAAGCGTTATGTAAGACTCCTTTCATCCCAGCCCTTGATCAACTCTTTTCTACTAGATCTTAAATGTGCATCATGCTAGTTGCATGCTTCTTGTCACAAAAAGTAGATATAAGAAACAAAGCTACGTATGAAAGTGTGTATTTCAAGGATGCTGTTGCATTGTTTGCCCATTCTCGGAATAACTGACCTTCACCTTGGGTTCTGCCTTCAAGGGATCTTCAGGATCAATTGCTTTTCTCTTGAGCATATAAGGGATCCACACAAAGCATTTGTTCCCAGTCACCAGTTGCATATTCACAACAAGATTCTTGTTCACCCTCAACAAGAGTTTCAATTGCTGATCATCATTCAATTGACAGTCCAGGCGCATCATCTTGGCATATCAAAGCGTTTACATTTTCCATTTTTTTTTGCTGTTATCTTTGTTCTTCTCAGTTTATCGAAGTGCACACAGATCAATCAGTAACAATTGTAGTCAGTGGTACCTCGAGCATAGAATCAGTGATCATTGCTTTCAAGTCTGACATTTGCCTTTCATGCATCAACTTTGATTGTTTGGATCATTGTCACCTGTGGCTCTACGTGTTGATGGTAACCATCTTCTCTCTAATGTTGTGTTCTAATGTGTTCCTGATTCCTTTCGAACATGAATTACTGTCCTTAATTCCATCACCAAATGCCTCTCTCATGTCTTTATTCAATTAATTATACCATTAAAGAGAGGTTAGTTTCTCTCTCTTTCTCATTCAACATCATAACCTCTCTCTTCCATCATCTTCTCTCTTACTACATGTTTCCTAGTTGCTCTTCTAATGGAGTACATGCCAATTTTTTTTCTTTCACTCGCTTCTACCCTCTTTTGCTTCTTCATATTTGATGTTTGACCTATTTTTCGTCTCTATATTTAAAATACATTAGAATTTTTTTTTTTTTCATATTTGCTTACTCCAATCCTTGGGGTATTAAGATTAAGAGATACTAAGGAAACTAATGAATTAGTAATACCTTCACCAAGCTTCTCATCTTATTTAGAATATTTTTCCTATTTTGACTAGCTAAGCATGAATGATATCTACTATTCAGTTCCAAACTGTTAGTATATGTACACCTTAGAGAATGCCAGAATAAAACTTTCAAATTGCATATTGAACTATGCTGATGACACTTGACATCTGATGATGTGGCTACATTAGAATTATTTATTCTTTGCATCACACCTTATGATGTGATATCACTGACCACCATATATAATGACATTATGCATGACAAAATCGCCCCCATGGGTTAGCTGAGATGGTAAGTGATAGGGTTGATGGCACATAAGGTCTAGGGGTCGATTCTCGGGGCTGGTGGGGCGTAAATCCCTACAACCCGTGTAAAACTCACCCCACCTACCATTTGCCTTCTCAATCACCATGATTTACCTCCTCCGTGTTGGTCCTGGGGTGGATTGGCGGGGGCGTTGGGGGCGAGCGTATTCGCCTTTTGTCACATTATGGGGCGGATTGGCGGGGACGTTGGGGGGCGAGCGTATTCGCCTTTTGCCACATTATGAGGCGGATTGGAGGGGGCGTTGGGGGCGAGCGTATTTGCCTTTTGCCACATTATGGGGCGGATTGGCGGGGGCGTTGGGGGCGAGTGTATTCGCCTTTTGCCACATTATGGGGCGGATTGGAGGGGGCGTTGGGGGCGAGCGTATTCGCCTTTTGCCACATTATGCATGACAAAATCTGATGCTATTGATTACTTCTAATCTCATCATCTCTTAATTGCTTTCTGTGATGTCTGATGGTATGTGCTTTTGCTTGCCAAGTAGAGTACCCATCAAACTCCTGGGGACATATATAGTCACAACAAAGAAAAGTTTATACTTCAATCAAACATCCTAATAGAGATCCCTCATATTTCTGTTGAAGTCTCTACCATCGGATGAACACTTTGTCTATCTCTTATGCTAATTGCTCCACCCTCTACAAAGACCTACATGCATTACTCTAAGAATTTGGCAATCTACACTTTGATACCACTTGTACATCACAAATATTCTAATACCACTTATTGTGTCGAATGCTGCACTAGGATTGCTTGTCAAAATCAATACTAACAAAAGAGCATTGGTAAAGTTACTTTCTATAAAAGAAGATACTGGAAGTCATGCCTTCAAATGACCCACTCTATATGGAAATCCAATTCTTCTATAAGGTATAATCTCCAGTATTGTGAATCAGTGCGGTTGAATCTCTCTCCTGCGGTAGAAAAAAAACAAATGCACAATGAAATAACAAAAACAATACAAGGTGGATCAGTCTTAGTCTACTCCATGGAGAAAAGATATCAAGTGTATATAATATGCGAGCAAAAGTAGGCTTCTTGCCACCTCATTGGGCTACTACACTGGCCAACCCTTCTTGCTGTAAAAACCCAAAGCTTTTGGATAATGTCAAGTAAAAATACTGCTATTATCTTTAGGAAGGACTAAAAAGAAATGAAAGATTATGGAAGCTAATTCATTCTAACACTAGTATGTATCCAAATCATGCAATCAAAAAATGTAGCACTTGAAAAGTTTGTCGTTAAAAATTAAGGTCTCATAAGTTGAAGGGAAAACAGGTGGATTCAAGTTTTTTTATTACTTCCATGATTAAGGATGCTGTGTAGTCAGTGGAAGACAGCTGGATAAGCCTAGTTAGGTTCACAAAAATTATGCTTGTTTCATTCTTGTAAAACATCCACCCATTGAGGGTATGCTCCAGCTATGGCTTTAATAATGTTAAAAATGGTGTCTAAATAGGCTCATAAGAATGACACATGGAATGGCTTTTCTAAAAAAAGTAGCATTTCCACATCTTTTACTCTTAACTCCATTCATGTCACTTATTTTTTGCTGTAGAATTACATTTACGCTATAGTCTTTCTATTGTTGTAGTTGTACATTACATTCTTGCAAATCATACTGTGTCTTTTTGAGTTCTATAATTGCACACTCATCCACTTCCAACCTCAATGCTTAGGAAGGGAACTGGTATTATTAGTGCCGCTGGTGGAAGTGGATGGGGTGGAGGTGGCGGTGGACGAATCTCTCTAGAGTGTTACAGCATACAAGACGTTAAGATCACAGCTCATGGTGTGTACTACTTGATGTATTAAATTCAAAGGATATCTTTCCATGATATATAATTAATATGCATATTTGGTATAAAAATCTTTATCTTTCAATTTTCAACTCTCACTTCTGTTTAGACAGGTTATTGTTGAACTACTTTTATGTGGGATTTGCTGAAGGTGAACTGCTGGTTGATATTTAACCTCTTAATTGGTTCTACAACTCAGCATGTTTCTCCCAAGCACTCCTCTAGCTGTTTGGGTTGATATACTGACTGTAACTTTAAGCTTGCATGAATGTCTAATTTGGTTAAATTATGCCTATCTCATGTTTATTTCTTCATCTGTTATCGTGCATTCTCTAACTAGTAAGCTGCAAAGTTTCCTAACTTTTTCTTTGTTTTCCTAAATTCTAATTGCAAAAATCAGATTGAATGTTAAATTTTATTAGTGAAAATGATACTTGAGACAAAATTCTGATACCACTCAATCTGAAATCAATTTTTGATGCTTTTATGGACATTGTTTAATAATTTTTTTAAATCCAATAATTTTTATTCTCGATATATATTCTTGTATGTTATATTCTCATCAGGAACCACTTTTACTATCCTTTTCTCTTTGAGCTCTTTCAAGGGTATCTTTTGTGTGTTAGTAGTGCTTGACAAAGTCTTTGGCTTGTTGTCCACTTTGAAAAATATATTCATAGTATTTAACTTTGCCTTATTTTCTCATATTATCCTCATATAGTAGTATTATCCTTTCGAGTTTGTTAAAGAGTATATCTTTTTATGCTGCTTAGTTACTCCATGAATAAAATTTGTGTTTGCTTAAGTGCAAAGGTTTGTCGTTTTTATACCTCTTTGCTACAATAACATGAACAAGTTTATGTTGATGTGCCTCAATAAAAAATTGTCAGGCATAGTACTGTTCTTACTTGCTTCTGACATTTGGGAGATAGATTGGGCATAGATCCCTTGTATTGGATTTGTTTTTCTTCCTGATTGTAAGAGTTAAAAATTGCATAGTTCTTGATTTGTTACTTTGCTTAAATTGTTTCAGTCATAATCTTTTTCTTTTTGTTGCATAGTTATTTTTCTGTTTCATCTCTTGCAATTACTTTATTTTTTCAGGTGGTTTCAGTAATGGCTGTCCTGAAAATGCTGGTGCAGCTGGCACAGTTTTTGATAAGGCCCTAGAAAGTCTTAGGGTCAGCAATGACAACTTCACAACAAAAACTGAAACTCCGCTTCTTGATTTTCCTGTGTCTACACTTTGGTCCAATGTTTTTGTGGAGTCCAAGGCCAAAGCTTTAGTTCCGTTACTTTGGACAAGAGTGCAGGTTCCCTCTTTTTATCCTGCATCTATTCTTTTGCAAATTTGCTTAGTGTCTTATGCTTTTCTGTTAATAGTCTTGTTTTGTTGTCTTGGTCTTAGATCAAAGCGTCTTTACTTGAATATATTTAGTCGCCTTATTATCGGCTAGTTGTTGATGATGAGCTAGTAACATTTGATACACTTTCAGCAATCACTGTCACATGCCTTTGTCTAGGTTTATGCCATATCTAGTAATCATGCTAATCCATTGCTGTTGTTACCATACTTTCTAAATTATATAGTATTGCTTCGAGTTTTTAAATGAGTCTGAGTTCCTTTTCTCTTAGTCTTTAAGGTATTTGTTATTAGATTATGTTTTGTAACCAAATCCCTTTTGATATGTGACAGGAGTATGGTGCAAGCATTAACTTTTGAGGTTGTTGTAAATTATTTACTGAGAATCTTGAGCATCCTAGCAGGAGTTTTACCCCAGTAGAACTTTTTTAGTTATTTATTTTGTACTAGAGTTTAATTTTTCTTACCGCTGTGAGGTAAACATCAGATAGCTATCACTTTGCTCCGTTACTTGCTTTTGTCCAAGTTTATGCCATATCTAGAAAACATTGTTACACTGGCCATGCTTGGATGATTACCCACCACACTTTCATGGTGTTACCTAACTGAGCTCAATTGATCAATATATTTGTGACTTTGATATTGAAATACTTGCAAGTAGATACAGCAATATTCATCTTGTTGGCACTCTCGATAAAAGCAACAAACTAATCACTTCGGCCTTAGCCAATTAGTAAACAAGATATTCGGAGTCAAGGGAATCTCACACTAAATATACCATTTGTTGCCCCCACCTAATATCCACTTTTTTTTATTAAGGTCCATTGATTCATGAGGACACTATTTTTTTTTAAAGCTAGCACTAGGTATCTAGCCTTTTGGGCTGACTAATCTTGGGGATAATCGGCCCGACTTTACAGAAGTTTCTCATTGGTCATCAGGATAAATTCGGAAGTGCTTGCAATGGACGACCCATTAATCCAACATCTCAAATTTATCATCTCACCGAAGGAATATGCCTAGTATGCCGTAGCTGAGAATTGAACCATGAGTGTTTAGAAGACTGTATTGGAGCCTGAGGTGCATGATGAATCTCTTGATTACAAATCATGCAACTTTGGATACATGATTCAATAACTAAGATACTATTGCTCCTACTTGTATAACGAACGATCTCCAGAGCTGAAGAATCATGTAAAATGTTAATGGAGGTGCACATCTACCTCATTCCAACTCCAAAATCATGGGCCATTGTTTCAGGTCAACACAGGGATCCTTTAGTGTCACTCCATCTTCAGTTTTCCACTGCTAACGGTTGTTGATTAATCATTATTGACCCCCCACCACCACAGGCTCTATCATTTGTGACTTATCGCCAAGTAGTAGATACTTGCTAAATGTTGCTTGCCTCACAACCTCTCCTCAGAGATTATCTATAGTGTCACCGTTTCCATGATTGGTTGTTGCTCAGAAAACACTAACATAGGATCATATGGATCAATATCCGATCCCTTTTGGTTAAGGTATAATCTAATCATTATTAATATATTGATATTGACTTACTCCCAAATCAATCCGATTTGAAATGTCACTCACAACCTTTATTTTCACAATCAAACCATCTCTATCATACTGATACAATCTCCATGCCACATCATTAGCCTATGATTCCACATCATCAGCCTATGGGGCCACATAAGAAGAACATCATATGTTCAATAATGCATAAAATAAAGAAGATGGTTATAACTTCCATTGATAACTACCACCTATTTACAAATAAGGAAGATGGTTATAACTTCCATAACTACTATATATATATATATATAGAACTTAGGACTAATAAGGAGATTGTCATTGAAAATTGTTGTTTATTTCAATATTAGGAGGGTTGTCCACTCCATAAGGACAAATATATTATGAGAACTCTACATGAATTTAGTGAAATATATTTTTGTTTTCCTTCCGATAAATTCTCTAACATTTTGGTATCAAAGCCATAAAGTCCTTACCCACATCCACATAGTGCTACAATGATGAATACTCGTGCAACTCTATTTGCCAACGAACTTGTACACTCTTCTCCTCCGCCCATACCAGAAGCCATCATACAACAACTTTCGGCAATCACAATCCCATATTCCTACGATGGGAGATACGAGCCGCAAGAATGATGGGTGACAACATTCACTCCATGCTGACAAGTTTGAGGTTGAATTAGCTTCCTGGGAGCATAATTTTCCATGTCGACATCCCACCAAAATGGATTTTCCAAAGTGGCGGATTCTAAAAGCTGAAAAATATTTTCGTTATTACCAAACAAATGAGGAATTGAAAGTAGATTTGACTGCCATGTCTTTGGACTTTGGTGGGTGATGCATTAGATCTATTCACCTAGATCAATAGCGAGTGGACGTTAGTCTATTGGGAAGAATTAGTTAAAGCCTTACAAGATAATTTTGGTTCAACAAAAATTTTAGAATCCTGATGAACATATTTGCATTATTGTGCAAACTCAGTGTTTAGGAATATTGCCAGGAATTTGCCAAAAGGGCTGCTCGTGTAAACACAATGGCCAGAGCATTGCCTCCTCGGGGTTTTCTTGAATGGATTAAAGGAAGAAATAAAAACTGATGTTTGAATCCACAAACCATGGAGCGTTTATAAAGCCATGAGTCTAGCCTTGGAATATGGAACAAAGTCAAAACTGGATACAAGTTTCAAGGGTGTTACAATGGCTGTGCAAGGTCGAAACAACACCAATTATATCTCTCGCGACAATCACCAGAATTCCAACTTCGATGTTAGTCGGTCTTTTCAATCGGCTAATCTTTCCAACACCACTACACCAGCAAAATTCTGGGATGCCGAAAAACCAGCATGACTAGACATGGGCCTTTATTTTCGTTGTAATGAAAAATTCAGTCCGGGACATTTGCTGTGGACCATCAACATTCTCATTTTTAGAAGTGGATAATGCCAATGATGGGGATGTCTAGTTAGGAGAAATAGATGAAACAGAAATAAAAGGAAGAGAGGAAGACATGGCAACAATCTTTTTTCATGCTATTCTTGGGAGTTCATTGGGCACTACAATGAAAGTACAAGGAACTAGTCATGTCTGTCAAGTGCTCATCCTCATTAACAGCAATTCCACACACAATTGCACATCTGCTAAGTTGGTTGACGAACTTCGATTGCAGGTACATTCAACGACTACATTTGGTGTGCAGGTAGGTAATGGTGAAATCATACGTTGCAGCAAAATTTGTCGAGGAGTTATCCACGATTATTAAAGCGCAGATCTTGTATTGGGAATAAAATGGTTAGCATCTTTAAATACGGTGCAAGCAACTTGGAATGAGATGTTTTTGATTTTCCATGTAAATGGAAAACAATACAAACTTAAGGGGGTATCAACACCATCTTCTTTAGACGCAACATTCCATGATCTGGCCAAGGCACAACTTGCACCGTTGTTTCCTATTAATTCCAATTGGGAGTTGACACTTGCCACGGTCCAGAATCATCGCTCGATAAATGAAGACGGACTTCCATCTTTGGAACTCTTAATTCAATGGCAATATAGACTTGTTGAAGAAGCTAGTCGGGAGAATTATGATTTACTCACTGCACAATTTTCATCATTCCGCCTTGAGGACAAGCTTCTTTCGAAGGAGGGGGTATTGATACGATCTCCATGCCACATCATTTTTCTATGATGCCACATCATTAGCCTATGATGCCACATCATCAACCTATGGTGCCACATAAGAAGAACATCATTTATACATATTCTAGAAGAAACAAGAAAGCATAGGCATGCAATGCATAAAATAATGAAGATGGTTATAACTTCCATTGATAACTACCACTTATTTACAAATAAGGAAGATGGTTGTAACTTCCATAATTACCACCTATTTACATCTATATATAGAACTTAAGACTAATAAGTAGATTGTCTTTGAAAATTGTTGTTTATTTCAATATTATGAGGGTTGTCCATTCCATAAGGACAAATATATAGTGAGAACTCTACATGATATTAGTGAAATACATTCTTGTTTTCGTTCTGATAAATTGTCTCTAACACATACATTCAAACTCTCACGAGAGGAAACTTGTATATATTTCAAGGCCCTTATTGTGCATAGATATTTTGCGCATATGGATCATATATAAAAAGTTCACATTTCTTCCAACGATGTAGTCCTATGGATACCAAATCATGATCCTTTTCAACCATCAACTCTAATGGAATAATCTTTATCAAGTGATATAAGAATAACTTTGGACCTTGACAGTGTTATACTGTTCATACTAACCCATCACACTTTGACGACATCACACTTTTGGATGTGTGTTTCTACCTTACTCTAATTTCTAATCACGGGTAATTTCAAGTCAACACAATGATTGTTGAGCGTCCACAATCAGATTGAGATCACTGCTATTGGCTGCTGCTCATTAATCAATGTTGGCACCAATCACCATCTGCCATCCATGTGACTTAGATTGCCAAGTTGTAAGTATTTAATTTCCTCATTGTTGCTTGCCTTGACCCCTCACAACCACTTTTGGGAGTTTGCCTTCATTACCACCCTCTCAATGATCAACCACTCATGAAAAAGAGTTAGTTGGTTCATTTAAATCACAATATGGTCCGTCATGCCAAAGCATAATCTAAATCATGATTACATTACGGATATTGATTCAACTCTCAAATTGATCAGATTGGTATACTATTACTACTATTTTAACACTCCAACCATCTCTCCCACATTTTGGTACGCATGCGCGTAAAACTGCCTATTTTTTCAGCACTCTCTCCTTACGTGCGTAATATCTACATTTTCTGATTAATGCTACTGAATTAATATGGATACCCATGATGAACCTCTTGATGGAAAATCATGCATCCCTGATTCAATATTCAGGATACTAGTGAGTGATCTTGTTGGTACCCCAAGGTTGTTTTGATGTAATCAAACAAGTTAAGTTAGGTCCTATTATGTTTAACCCCGTGTCTAAGTGTGCAGGAGCTTAGGAGCATAGGAAGTCGAGCAAAAGATGCAACTAGTGAGAAGGACGACACGGGAGAAAGCCGACGGGCTCGATGCGTCTGAGGGACGAGGTGCTGCGGAAGAGTACGCGGGCGGACGAGAAGGAGGTGCGCGACGTTTTCGAGGGATGAAAAGCCGGAGAGGAAGGTTGCTCGAGAAGGTCGGAAGTTGGGCTCGGGCAACTCTATTCCGGATGGCCAAAATCACCTAAGTGAGCGGAGCCGGAGCGGAAGACCTAGACCGAGACGAGCAGAACCGGAGCAGAGAGCCTGGATCGAAAAGTCAACCAGGTTGACTTTGTGGGTCCGGACGCCTAAAACTCAAATATTATCATATTCGACGTGAACTTTGACCGACGTGCCGGGGATAGAATTCTATCCCCCTCCAAGCACCTAGAACCCTTTCAAGCGCCCCGACCAAATCTATAAATATAGCCTTGGTCCAGAAGCTATAGAACAACAAACATTCTTGCAACAACACTTGTACACATTCTAGTTTTCATTTAACTTCTTCTTTTCTGAGCTTTTATTGCTGTAAAGAGGCTATTCAACCCCCCTTCTAGCCGGCAAACGGATCCTAACAGATCCTACTTCTAAAATGTAGGATCTTATGAGCTAAAGAAAAACACAATTTTTTGGAGGTGAATATTTGCTCAATCTAACTCCAAGATCACGGGTCTATGATTGCAGATTGGCATGAGGATCATTGAGTGTTACAACCACATCTAGAGCTCTGCTAGCAACCATTGTTTATTAAGCACTACTGGGCTGAACCACTTACTAAGATCTATATGACTTAGATTGCAAGGTTGAAGGTATTTGCTTTTTGTTACTTCTTGACCTCTCACGACTTCTATCCAGCACCACTCTACTTTATGATTGGTTTCTTCTCATAATAACGAGTAAGATAGGATCAATATGATGTAGGATCATTGCGTGCTAAGAGAGGGGGGGTGTGAATAGCATTTGTGACTTTTTCACTTATTTCGGAAAACACAGAATAACGCAATGGAATAAAGAACAAGTAAAACAAAAGCAATGCTAACAAGGTTTCTTTTACTTGGTTCGAAGCCTGTGATAACTCCTACTCCAAGGCCCGCGATCGTTGATCACTTTCGTTGGACAATCACTATAGATTCGGAAATAAGTACAGATATTAAGTACAATTGCAATATAATAAAGTTACCGACAATACTAGAAATAAAAGTCGTTCGTTGATTGTCGGAGTATCGTAGGACAGAGCAGCAATTATTCATTCTTGATATTGGAATTGTTGTTGAAGCAATTGGTCGAGCCCTCCTTAAATAGCCAAGCTAGACTTGATCTAGATTCACTTATCTCAGGATCAGGTTTGACTCGTCGTTGATCGGCCGAAACTTCATAAAATGTTAGTTTCCCTGCAAAAATAGCAAATAATAAAGCAATATAACTTTTGACAGTCTTTGGACTGTCCGGGTCTTACTTTTGGATTTCCTCTTGAAACCCTAGGTTCAACCGACGCCTATTGTTCCCTCTTCGAGGAATGCGTCCTCACCTACTTCTCTAAGGAGAGTTACCTTTGCCAGACCGGTCCTCCAGATTGACTAGACTTTTGCTCAGTGCCCGAGACTTTAGGTCTTCATGCTGAACTTCCGCTCACAACCCGTCTAGGCTTTAACCGTGACCATCAGGATTTTAACCTAGAGTCCTGACTCTAGGATTTTCCCCAAAGTGCTCGACCCGCCAAGACTTCGCTAACCTAGGGTTACCACCCCCTAGGATCTAGGGTTTACATCCCCCTAGGGTTTTCTATAACCTAGGGTTACCACCCTCTAGGACTTAGGGTTACCTCTCCCTAGGGTTTTCCACCTGCCTAGAATTCACTGGCACTTTTGTTTAAGAATACTTAGGACTTTCTTGCAAGCTCATTTATACTTGTTAGATAACAAGTAACCTTAACTTTGAATCCTTTGTCATAATCAAAACTTAGGTTTGATCGTATGGTGCTCCCTGCACCAACATATGATTCCTTCAGGTCTAGTGTATTTTGAATCATTATTACTATATCGGCATCGTTAATACGAGTGGATATACAACTTACAACCTCTATTTTCACACTCGAATCACCTTTCTTATTTACTTGGGTTCTCAAAAGAGTAATAGTCTGTACATTTCATCACCCTATCTCTCACACACATTAAAGCTCACAATGCTTCATAATTCACACAATGTAGCCGTATCGACACTGTATCTGTTCCTTATGGACCATCAACTCTGATACACCATTTTTTTAATCAATATAAAAATAACTCTGATAATCTACCACACTTAGACAACATCAAGCTCAACTCAATTTTCTCGACCAACCTGTTTCTGACTTTGATATCAAAATACCCAGAACTTGGTGCCCTCTAAATTGCTCCACCCAATATGTGATCCACGAGGACACCCACTACGAATGACTAGTTTGGAAATCATGGACCTTTGTCAACTCCGATTCAGTGAATACAATGATAGTGACCCTACTTCTATGATGAAGGATCTCTATAGTTGAAGAAAATCAAGATAAAGTATTATTGGCGATGCGCTCTTTAATCTAATTCTGAATTAATGGAACTATAATGACAGGTTGATATAATTGTCAAGTGTCACATAGATCTTCAGATCACCTTTATTGACCATTGTTGGCCTCTACGCCTGACTGCCATTTGTGACTTAGATTGCTAGATTGTAGTTACTTGTTGTTTGTTGCTTGCCTTGACCCTCATGACCTCTCATATGGAATAGCCTTTAATTCCACCTTCTCAATGATTCACCACTGCTCATGAAAAATGGGAATTAGAATCATATCGGTTACATTATTATCGCTTCACTTTATAGCATAATTTAAATCATTATTACCATATTGATATTGACTCAATCCTCAAATTAATCATTCTACATTCCAATTCTTGTGAGAGTAAAGTTACAGCCATCAAGACACCCCCAATTATTGCCCCAAGGAATATCTACTATTTCCAATTAATGTTAATTATTTATAATGACAACTGGCTATGAATCTCTAGCTGGTAAATTATACACCTTTGCATACTCTGATTCAATTCCTACTTCTATGACGAAGGATCTTTAGAGATAAAGAAAATCATGATAAACTATTATTCAATGCACATTCAGTCTAATCCCAAAATCATGGGTCTATAATTGCAAGTCAACACAAGGATCATTGAGTGTCACTACCACCTTTAGATTATCAGTATTGGTCATGGTTAATTAACCAATGTTCACCCAATCAAAAACTCCGACCATTCACATGACTTAGATTGCTAGGTTTTAGGCACATCTTATTGATTGTTGCTTTCCTGGACCCTTCACCACCTCATCTGAGAGATTGTCTTCAGGATCAACATCTCCATGATCGGTCACTACTAATGAGAAAGAATAAGATAGGATATTATGGATCCGTTCAACCCAAAGCCTATTTTGCTGAATATACAATTTACCTGGAATCATTGCTATTGATTATTATTGATTAACCAATGTTGTCCCTAACCATAGACTCTGCCATCTATGTGACTCATATTACCATGTTGTAGATACTGAAGTTGATGATTGCTTCTTGGTTAGACCCCTTATAATCTCTGCTAAAAGATTTTCTTGAGTACCACCGTCTCCATGATTTGTCCCTGCTAAGAAAATGAGAAGGGTAGGATGGTATATTGTGTCTAATTTGGTCTAGATTTATGCTAAATTAGCCAATTAAATTCAACTTTATTGAGTCAGTTAACTCTATTATTGTTTTGCTTAAATGCTTATTGAGTCAATTAAATTCAACATTAGCCTTTCTATGAAATCTCAAATTTGTTTACATAAACACCAAACTAAAAGAAAAAAAATACTTTAAGTAGGTAGCTTCCATTATTTCTTGATTGTATACTTTTGGTTTTGTGACTTATAGGGCCTTTTGGTGCCTATTTTTAGTTATGTACCAAACCATACTGGAAATTTAGTGGCCAGCCATATAGTACTGGTTCATCCAATTACTAAAATGTATAAAAATAAGAATATTTAGTTATATCTAGTCATATGTTCTGATGTGAATGTTTTTGTCAGAGTTGGCAAATACAATAGTTTAACAGCATTCAGGATCCATGGATGGATCTTGGAAGAGGTGTTTTTACCCATAAATCATTTGCGAAAGATTAACTGGCCTACAGGATCCATGGATCTTGAAGAGATGTTTTATCCATAAATCATTTATCGACAGATGATTTGCTGTACATATTAGTGTTGTGAGGCATACTTTGAATGAAAAGTATTTTTCTCTCTACATTTTCATTCATAAATTAGAGATTGGATCAATGAATGAATTTTCCGGTTGTTATTTCCTCAGAGTATATTGCTATTTTTTTTGTTTTTTTTTCATTTGTTGAAAAAGGTAAGAGGCCAAATTAAACTGATAGATGGCGGCAGCATTTGTTTTGGGTTGATGGATTACCCAGTTTCAGAATTCGAGCTTGTTGCGGAGGAGCTTCTCTTAAGTGATTCTGTAATAAAGGTATGTGATTTCATTATAAACCTTTTCAGTAGTAGTAGCATGACTTGAGCTCAATACATATTTATTGCTTTCCTCATCTTTTTTTGCTATTAATTGACTTCCTTTTGTGCATTTGAACGACCACTATAACTGGAGCTCATCCCACTAATTATTTGGGATACGTAACAATTATTTTGTCCTGCCACTGAATTCCATGCTAAGCTGCATCATCAGTTACATCCGAATCTTCTATATTATAATTGATTTATTTTGATTAGTCCAACTCTATTTGACGCAGTTTGTCTTAGAATTTATTGGTTGTCTTTAAACTACACAAACTACTGTCCTAACTTGTTTTCTCTTATTGTATCTTCTTTTGTTTTCACATCCTGATGAGTTTCTATCTTCATCTAGCTTAAGCTTTTTTAATCCTCATAATAAATACAATGTCAATTGATGTACATAAAATGAAATACCACAATTATCTCCATAAATCTCAAACCCCTTTAAGACTGGCAAACAAAAGAATACAGTTGCAGATACTTTCTCAAAATGTTGCTAGTCAACAAGGGCATTTTCATCAAATTTACTATCACTAGTAAGTTATTCATTAAATAACTTTGATCAGAAAATTCATAATAAATCTGCAAAAACGAGGTAGTAGAAATGCAGCATGAACACAATTTTCACTATAACCTCACTGACATAAGACCAGTCTAAAACTGGTAACCACAGTGAAATTAACAATCACTTTGTTACATGTTGCCAAACCCATAAATAAGGACCTACTCATAAAATATTTGGCAGTAACGTATAGATAAAATGTACTGAAATTGGGAAATAATAAAGACATTTCTGGCAAAATCACTCCGCAGAGGTTGTTATGCATGCTGCACCAAGGATATTGGTATCTAGTACTCACAATCGAATATGTGCAGAACAAACAAGAAGCAAGGAAGGTTGCTTAGCTTTTAAGGGAGTACTAGTAGTAACAGAAATATAAAATATGTGAAGTATTACCCAAATGCATCTCTTTACTCATTTCTGAGTATGTCACATCTATGCATGCCACTGCATTTGCCAACTGCAACCTCTCCTAACGCAAGTACTCAATCTTAACTCAAACAACATGATAGCCTACCATGATTATTTAGTAAGGTTGTGACTTGTGCATGTGAAACCATTGGCGAATCCCTACATTGAGGAGAAGTAAAAAGGCTTCTTAAGCAAGTTTTTGACTACACTACACATACAGGACGTGTAGTTTGATTAATCGTCATACATTGACTCAAGTACATATAACAACTGTGTATTACTAAATTAGCAATATTTTATGTCTCTGGTATAAGCAATACATATGTACTGCTCATGAATAGGCTAGCTACAATTTGAATTGAGATTGAAGCATATCCAAATCAGAGATGAGTTCTAACTGGTCTAGTTGAGCTTGAACCAAATCAAACCAGGTAGGGGTAGGTTTTTGTTGGAGCTTTTTCTCTCCAGGTTTAATCCATTTGATTTATTACCTTTCTAAGAGTGAGGTACTGTGATGCCATTCTTTGCAATGTTGCCTTTCCCTTTTTCTGTTGCCAAAATTATCATAAATTGACCCAAATATATGTAACAACTGCATATAACTAGATTGGTGATATTTGTATGCCTCAATTTTAAGTAATACACAGGTACTGCTCATAAATAGGTTAGCTAGGATTTGAGTTAATCTTGAACCATATTCAAATCAGAGATGACTTCAAACTGGTCTATTTGAGCTTGAACCAGATCAAACCAGGTACAGTGACTGGATTTTGTGAATTTTTCCAAATCCAGGTTTAATCCATTCAATTTAATACCTTTGGTTAGGGTGGCTACTGTCTATCCCACCCATTGCAATGTTCCCAACAAAGTCCCTTATCTTAATGCCCTCCTTTGCTATGCTAACTCAAGCAGATGCCCTAACCTTCTCAACTGACACCATCCTACGTTTGATTGTAGCCCCTTCAATCTGACCATCATTTATTGAACCTTGTAGCCTCCACCAATTTCCTCTTGCAACCAATTTGTAAGTTCTGTGGCAAAGGGCAGGAATCTATGATCATGCAAAGTAGAACAGGTGAGGAGTTCAAAGGTTGCTAATCTATCATGTGTTAATTAATAGGTATTATATTATATGACTGCTCTATTCAGCTTGTATCATATCTTATAAAATAACCCACTATGGTGTGATCTTCACATCTGTTTGCTTGAAAGTGAACATAGATCGAGCCTTGATTTAATCTTAATATCACCCATTGAAGATCTAATGAGGCTATAATTGAAATCAGGTAGGTTCAGTGTTCATCGAGAACTAGGTCGGCATGGTCCAATTGGTGTTAAAGATACGGAGTGCTGGAATAGCTCATATACTGGAACAATAGTATTCTGGCAAGTTATCAAATCCGGACAAAAATCAAAATGTTAAATTTCTATTAGAAATAGAAACCTAAGCAACCTATGATGCCAAAGTTTTTTAATAGTGGGCTTATTTACAGCTGAGTCAATTGCATGCTAAAGTATTATGTTTGATTTTCATGTATACTACTACAATTCTCCTTTAGTAAACTTGTTAATGGTGATATCTATGATGAGTTTTGCATACCTACTTTATTAGACAACTCTCAAAAGTATCTTCTGGATATCTGATTAAGTGAACTAATCATTGATCTCTATGAATGTTTTTCAATCATATTTTCTTATGGATGGTATCTAAAGTGATCACCATCTTGGTCAGCATCTTATCCAATCATCAATAAGTATTGAATGCCAAGGCTTAAAATTTTGATATCAGTCTGGAATGGTATCATTTTGGTGCTGATTCATGCCTCGATCAATATTAGCCCGAGATGAATTGGATTATGCTTACATGTTTTTAGGCTTGTTCCAACCTTTTGATCCCTTCCATTTGATTCCCTTTACATGCATAATCAAGACTACAGTAATTTCGTAGTCAATTAAATTAAATTTTTTAGAAAATACAGAAAAAAGCAAACATCTTAAGTTGTAACATGCCTTACGATAAGAATTTCTCTCTTAGTGTATCATAGTGTATCGTTACTAATTCCAGAATGAGTATTTTGCCAAATGGATGGATTATTGCTACTTCCATCCATCTGAGATTATTTGTACAATTTCTTATCACTGAGGAAATATTGCTTCCCAGACAATTGGAATTGGTTAATTCATGTCATCCAATACATCATGTTTGTTAGAAGTTGGATTGATGCATTTGAAAATAAATTATAGGCACAGGAAATGGATACAAGATCTAAAGTTCTAATATGATTTTCAACCATGTGAAGTATCATGACCATAATAGTGAACTGGTAGGAATAATATAAGTATGATGAACCTCGGTTGTGGGTTTCAGATAGTATCTCATGGATTTATTGATAATAGACATTAGATTTTCCTATATAGATCCATGTTTGCAGTATATAGTTTTTGCTACATCCGTGTCTTTGATAATGTGCGCATATGTAACTGAGTAATTATTTATAAATGGACTTAAACTAGGTATTTGAGTTTAAATGACATAAATGTAATTATTTGAAAATGGACTTAAACTAGGTATAATTTGAGTTTAAATGACATAAATTTGGTTCATAGGGTTTAGTTTTCTCTGGCATGGTATCAGCTTAAACAAAGGTTTATATAGTTTTATATGGGTGACATATGTTGGCAACACAAGTACAACAGGTAATTTTCTCATGTCAATTAGTTTCAATTTTGGGTCATTTGCAAAATGTTAATTTCACCCATTCAACCCAAATAGAACAGAATTTCAAACTATGGTGAGGATTATCTTTGTCGCTCAAATATGGATCTCTAACTTTACTATGTAGTTGATGTAGTAAATGGATACATGCTTCTGAGAAAATTGTTGGTTTTAGTTATTGGTATTTTCTTACCTACTTTTTACTAGAACTTCTCAGAAGTATCTCAGGCACATCTGAAAAAGACACCTAATCTTTAATATCTCTGAATGTTTTTGGTATCATTTTATCTCAAAGATATTTCAATTCTTAAGTGATCAGTGTATCAGTCATATCTATTCAAGGATTAGTGAGCACTGTGTTAATTGCTGAAATATTGATCTGCCTTTCTGTGGTTGATATTCTACATGAATAGATGATCTTGTGAAAAGTCCACTGGAGGTTATTCACCACAACATTTTTTTGTCTTACAACTCAAATATAAATAAGAAACTTTATGAAAAAATGCCTTCAGTTTAGAACTAATGCCATTATTTCTTCAATGTTTAGATACTTGAACCCATGGATTGAGATCGTGTTGAGCTGGTTGAAACGGGCAGACAATTTCGTTCCGACTGGCACGGCACGAACTTGGCACGCTTCCAAGCGGCAGCTGTGGAGGAGTTGTGACAACCATGGCCGTGCAAGAGGGGCGTCGCGATGCCCACGACCGCACAGGAGGGGCCGCTCGACGCCCAGGGCCGTGTAGGAGGGTCGCATGACTCGCACGGTCACACTCGAGAGGCCACGCGACCCCGCGGTCGCGTGGAAGGGGCCATGTGACCCCCACAACCGTGTGGAAGAGGTCGCGCGACCCTCGTAGCAGCACCAAAGGAGTTGTGCGACCCATGCAGCCCCTCCGGGGCCGCACGAGCCCATGGCCGCTGTCGATTTTTTTAATTAAATATATTTTCAATTAAAACAATTCCCAGAATAAATGGGGATAATTCAAAGAGGCTTACACTCTAATAAAATTATTTAATTAATTAAATATTTTATTTATTTTAATTTTAAAAATATATAATAAAAATTTTATCTATTTATTTTTTTAGTTATGTTATTATTTTTTAATGATCTAATTATCTCTAATTTAAATAAATAATCAAATATATTTTTAAAATCCTAATTAAATTATCCCAAAAATATATGAAAATTAATTTAAAATTCTAATAAAATATTATATATTCCTAAAATCCTCTCAAGGATAGCGGTGCAACGATGGTCTCCGCGGATTATCGCGACTATGATTTTTAAATTTTTTTTTATTTAGTTAATTTTTTTTTATTTAGTTAATTGAAGGGGAGCCTTGACGCAAGGGTAAAGTTGTTGCTATATGACCAAAAGGTCACGGGTTCGAATCCTAGAAATAACCTCTTGCAAAAAGCAGGGTAAAGCTGCGTATAATGGATCCTTCCTCGGGACCTTGCATGGCGGGAGCTTCGTGCACCGGGCTGGCCATTTTTTTTTTTATTTAGTTAATTTTTTATTTTTAAATATCTATTTTTTATAAATAAACTATTATTAATAATAATTATAAAATATTACAAATTATTTCAAAATTTTAAATAATTTTAAATTTTAATAAATATTTATAAAAGAATCATTTTTTAAAAAATAATTTTAAAATTAAACAGAAATTTAAAATAGTCTAAAAAATTATAAAAAAACATAATTCTTAAACATTTCAAATAAATTTTTTAAAATTAAAAATTTACAAATACATTATTTTTTTTTAAATTTTCAAATAATTTTGTAATTCTTTTTATAATTTAAAATTTAGTTTTGAATTTTAAGAATTACTTATGTTTTAAAATATTTTTATAAAAATTTAATAGGCATTATCTTATGAGAAAATATTAAAATATAAATTTAGCATCTCAAAATGTAAAACATATTTAATAATCAAATATTAATATACATTTATATTTATATTTAAAAATTATTGAAACTACATCGGCACGACCTGATACGATACCGAAACTGTATCGTTCTAGTCCGGGACCAAAACCTTGGCACGGGTCAAGATTTTAAACTTTGCTTGAACCTATCCACTAAAAAACTCAGGATTTAGTCTACATTTCAAATAAGTTTTCCATTCACATATCCAATTTTCTGAAAGATATTGTGATTCCCCTTCGAGGAATAATCAGTTTAAGAGACCAAAGAATTCTGACAGTTGTGACAACTATTACTTTATGTCTCTGACTTCAGTTGCATGATTTTATTTAATATTTCTTTATAGCGACACATCTGATTTGTATATAAAATGTAATTTTTGATTAGGATATGTCGGTTTTCTAAGTAAAACATCTTTCTTCTTTTTCCTTAAGGTTTATGGTGCATTTAGAATGTATGTAAAAATGCTTCTTATGTGGGACTCAAGAATCCAGATAGATGGTGGGGGCAACAGTGAAGTTTCTACATCTTTGCTTGAAGCTAGAAATTTAGTAGTCCTCAGGGTAAGTTTTTTTAACACATTTATTTATTCAGTATAATTTAGCATTCTGCTTCATTCTTCCCTACCAAGAAATGGATCTCTGTCAGCACAATTCTGTCATCTCCTCAAATGCCAACTTGGGCGTTTACGGTCAAGGGCTTCTCAAATTATCTGGGCGTGGTGATGAAATCAAAGCACAGAGACTTTTTCTGTCATTGTTTTATAACATTGAAGTAAGTTTTTTTTTTTAATTTATGTTTTTTATTCGTATTGGCAACTTACGTCATTGAACAATGATTTATTTTCTTATGACGCTTCATTAGTTTCTAGTCTGTCAAAATGTTGTATGCTCTATGAATAATGGAATTATATGATATGCATCCTAGAGAGGTTTGTTTTGCTGTATGACTAAATTAGCAGACAGTACTTTTCCTAAAAAGCCTTTCTAGTTGTGGCTATTCATAGTGTTTCTTCATAAATGGAATAATGATGGAAATCTTTAGATTTGAATGAATTGTTAAAAGTTGTCTATGGTGTCACCAATAGTAGCTAGATAACCTCATTTTTGTTAGTGTGTGTGTCTGCTGCTTTGTCTCAACTGTGTTTTCACTAATTAGGAGAGACCCTTAACTCAGTTAAATATTTGATGTTCCTGTTAAGATAGTTCAGAGTATAGGATCTCTTACACATGTGAGCTATGGAGTTTAGGGTTTGTTTCACTACATTGCGACTGTGGTAACCCCTCCCTCCTTTCGCAGCTTTCACTGGAAAACTCTAGGTTTACAGTAATACAAATTTCAGCGTATGTGCCTTTCAGTGAATAAAATTTCGTTTCGTGCCGGGCGGAACGGGCAAAACTTACCGTTCCGCCCGCGCACCGAAACCGGCACCGAACGAGCGACAATTTCGTCGCGTCGTGCGTCACGCGCCAGGAGGAGTCGCGCGCGCACTAGAAATCGTCGCCGAAAGCTTCGCAGCGCCTGAAGCGCGTCGCGGGCGTCGGAGGAGTCGCAACGCGACGTTGCTAGCGACGCCGAAAATGTCATGGACGCTTCTGGCGCTGCCGGAAGCGTCGCCGGAGTCCTCCGGTGCCGCCGGAGGTGTCGTCGGACGCCTCCGACGCCGACAGAGGCGTCCACGGGGTGTCGGTGGCGTCGCGGGCGAGGCGCGGGCGTGGGCGCTGGGTCGCAGGGCAGGGAAGCACTGTGCAAAATTATAATTTAAATAAATTAAACAATTCCCATTTAATTGTGATATTTTAAAGGGGCTTTTTAAATCCTAATTAAATTATCCCAATAAAATATAAAAAATATATTTAAATTTTTTAAAAAATAATCAATTTTATTAAATAATATTCTGAAATTATTTTTACTATTTTAAAATTTTTAAAAATTCTAAAAAAAAAATATTTTTTTTTAAAAAATTCTATTAAATCAAATTTATATTCTTATATATATATTTTAATTATTTTATATTTTTTACTGATTTAATGTTTAAATAAAATTACCGAAATCGGCACGGCACGATACGATACCGAAACCGTATCGTTCCGGTCTCGGACCGAAACCTCAGCACGGGTCGAAATTTTAAACCTTGGTGCCTTTATTACCTTACTTCAATGACTTGTAATTTACAATCCTTTTTCTCATCTTGTCGTCATCTGTTAACTTTTGGAACTTGATCATTTTGATTTCTTACTCTCGTTCATATCTAGTTAAATGAATTAGTTCCTTCTTGCTGTGAAGTTGTGATGATAAGATAAATGATTATAAGTATGGTCATGAATTTATGTCATCATCAACTAAATGGGCGATGGTTACTATCATATCCAAGTATTTAATTCATAGTTGAAAGTTATCATGATGTGTAGTGTGGGAAAATATGATTTTGTAACCATGTATATCCCTAAAAAGTAGGTTGAAAATATTCCATTTGATAGCATAACTAGTTCATAAAAGATTGGTTAGTTTTTAAGAAAAGTTATTAGGATAATTGAGTTTTTTTAGAAAAATATCTTATTTTTTGAAGAATAAGTTTTATCAATTTATAAAAAGTGGTTAGGATCCATGTATTGGAGAAAATTTTGAGTTAATACAATTTTCACTTCCCATCATGGTATGGGACTTGATGATGAGTTCATAGTTCTTTGATCTCTTCTTGTTGTTTTAATTTATCTCTACCATCTTTTTTTTTGCTCCTTGTGCAATTATATTCTAAATCCTTCAAATCTTAATTTGTATTCTGTGTCACCCATATACCTTTATCCACTGTTACTAAATCACTTAATCTTATTAAATTTCTTGATTAACTTTCCTGCATCACTCCCATCATCTTAAAGATACTATTAAATTCCTCTCTTCATAATTTCTTCTTCTCTCTATCCCAACAAAATCTTTCTTTTCTTTTTGCTCGAACAACATGCTATTTCCTCCATAGTATCTCTTTAATTCCTCCTTCAGCTTTGTTCTTCCAACGGCAATACAACCACTTCCCTTCTTTGAGATCCTTGGTGCCTTTGGCATCATCCGTCTCTACCGTTGTATGTCCTCTATTATTTCTTTGCTGCTGTGGAGCCACTGCCTCGCCACCTAACTAGAGCCCCTCATTCCTCCAAATCAACGACATCGAGCGTTCGATCGAAGTTAAAGTGTTGGATCGACATCAACTTTGACATCACTCATATTGTATGGCTTTCGTGCCTCATTGATCTTTCTGGTCAAAGCTTGTACCTACAACATGACTTGAAATTTTGAACTTTGGTGCCAAGTGGTATCAAGTTTTGGTGATTTACTAGAATGATATGTTTCGACCATTTAGTTTGGCATGATACGAGATTTCAAATCATGGATATAATAGTGGTAGGAAATGATAATAAGGAGAGAACCTCTAAGTTAAGTTTGGCAAAGGAGTTTGAAATCAAGTATTAGGAAGTTTGAAATACTTTCTTGGGATTGAGGTGACTGACTATAAGACATTTTATCTCCCAACATAAATATGTATATGTCTCCTTAAAAAAATAGGCAAGATAATATGCAAATAGCTCACAGATATTACTGTATCTCAATGAAACACTAGGAAAATGCATTCCATTTAAAAAAGTTTGTTAGAGCTTTTATTAGGATAATTAGAGGTTTTATTAGAAAAGTAAGATTATATTTTATGAAGAATAAATTATGTTATCAATCTATAATAAAGGTTAGGATCCATATAGGATTTCATATATTGAAGTATAATTTCAATTTCTGTCATGTAATTTTATAAGATTGTTGTATAATCTGCTATGGTTTGTAGATTATGAGTAAGGCTGTATGGAAGCAGCTCATACAAAAAATTGATATGGTAAAATGCTAAGATTGATGAATGAGTTATTCAAATAGAATAAAAATATATAAGAGCAATTGGATGGAACTTCAGGATGATAAAATGGGAGGAAGTATTTTTAGTTGATATGGATAGGATGCTAATATGTTTTTAGATGAAAAATAGATAGGTTCCATAGTTAGGAGTGTTGAATTTATTGGAGTGAAAAGGGCAAGGGGTAGATAGATGCAAGAGAAAATATTAGTCAATTCAATAAAAGTGGTTTAATTAATTTGAATATTATAAGGGATACAATCTTGTGTTGGTGTAATATTATTTTTGATATAGCCTTGAATAGAGCTTAATGTGTCTTGGTGTCGAAGATGACAATGGTGGTGTTTTGAATTTTTTTACTTTGATGATCTTTAGTTTTTTTGGAATGGATCATGGTTTATCTTCCACAAGTTTAGAGAAAATCATAGGAAAATTGGGCATTAAATAGTAAATTGAAGATGTACATCTGCTAGTTTGTGGATTTTCATTCTTTTTTAATAAAAAAACTTTTAGCTATTTGTGGAAAGAGATGAGAAGGGTTAGATGCATCCATGAAAAATTGAAGAATGTTATTGTTCTTGAAGAGTCATATGCAACCTTATGAGACTGACACTAAATAGTTGGGATTATACAAATCTTTGGAATTATTGAAATATACCACCTTGATGCATCCATATTCTACCAGTCCCATATCCTGTATGTTGATGCTTCACAGAACTACAGAAGAATTTGTTTGATATTTGGAATTCATTCAGAGCTCATTTCATTTGCTTTGTTTGGCCATCTAAGTTGCCTGAAATGTTTTAGGAGTGGACATGGTAAATCTGGGACATGTTTTGGCCTTCTGTCTTCATCATGTTTGACATTTCCTTTAATCCTGTAGCTGCTACTAACTGCTTAGCATTTCTAATCCAGCATTCCATATTCATCATCTATTTCTTTTCTGAGCAGGTTGGGTCAGGTTCATTATTACAGGCACCATTAGATGAAAATGTGGAAAGCAGTTTGTAAGCTTAAATGTTGATTATCATCTATACATTACAGACTTGGAAAAGTTAGCAATCAATTTTCTAATTTGTTTTTGTTTTGCCAGGGTTACTCAGTCACTATGTGAGAGTCAAACATGCCCAAAAGAACTACTCATGCCTCCTGATGATTGCCATGTGAATGATTCTCTATCTTTGACTTTGCAAGTAAGATATTGAAACTTGGCATGTGATTGTTTGACTACTTGTGTCTTTTGCTGTAGAATGCAAATTACAATCCTTCTAGAGAAACTAGAGTTAGTTGAGAGTATTATTCTTTTTTTTATCCAAGTTGGTAAAAGCCTAGAGATGTTTTGTGCATTCTGTTACACACTTTCTACATGATTATGGTGAAAACACAAGGTTGTCTATCTCTTTTGTGGCAGTGAGAATTGCTATGTTATTGGTATTAAAAATCAAGATATTAGAGGCAGTTCCAGGTGGTAGGCAGTATGCGGTCAGCCTACTACCTAGGCAGGAGGCGGGTGCCTAGGCCAATCAATATTTAAATAATATTAAAATATGAAAGAGAAGAAAATTAAATTAAGCAAATTAACAAGTCATTATTGATAAATAAACATTAAACACGTAATAACGACATAATTTTTGTATTTCACATTGTAACCAAGAATATAAAATTCAATAATTACCATATAAAGCCCCAAGTAGATATCATCTGGTGTTTGGCCATTGTTCTTACATGCTCGACATAGGTGTTCCCTGTGCATCAGCCTAAAATTATCGTTAGTGCGCCAATATAACTCCTCCACCTCTCCATCTCAGAGATCCCCAACTGCATAGGTTGTCTGTAGGATAATTTGGCACAAGTTCCTACAATTTTAGGTGTCTAATTGTTTGGATCTCGGACATTCATGGACTTTTCAAATTTATGCCTCATCTAAATTGAAAGTACAAAACAAAAAGATGAAGACATTAAATGCACAATAAAAATCTAATTAGTTAAATTGTAGTGATAGGCCAAAATACCAACAATAACAAAAGTTTTATCCTACTAGGTGGGGTCGGCTAAAGCCAGAATAGCATGACCTAGAAATCCCAGACTTGAGAGTAACTGAGGATTGAATATGTTTAGTAAAAGTGACAAAAAGTGAAGAACTGGATCATTATGATAGCAAAATAAAACTAAAAAAATAGAAGAATATAACATGCATTCCATATGCCTTGGAATGATGGATACATTTGTTAATTAGTGCCAAGATACAAAGTGATACTGTAGATGTGGTGTAATTGGCAAGGCATTTCCAGTGGTCTAGAGATATCTAAAATCTTGTACAAGATTCTTTTTTGTACTAATAATATAGGCATAGTTGCATGTATTTGTTATTCACACTTTAGGATAAGTGCATATGTTTTATCTTTTGGGGAAAGGTAAATATATATTGATGTCAAAATGACAAACAATCAGACATACAATCAATGGAGATCCACAAATCCGTAGACATGTGTATGTAGTTTGTGGAACTTCCTATCAACATCAGGTACATCACTCTCAAAATGATATCTATTGTGACATTCCCACAAAGATAAATCATACATGAAACAACAAGGTATCACACTTTCATGATGCGCCGTCGCCTCTATAGTGCTGCTGGAATACCTGCAGCAGTCTCTCCATGGTTCCCACAAAGTGCATATGTTTTATCGCATATGTAGTGAGTGGTCTTGCCGAAGGCAAATGATTATCAAGCAACTTTCGGGACCTTTGAATGTTAAATTATTATTAATGATTGTAGTTGGTCAATAATCTGCCCCAGACTTTGCTCGTTATGTTAAATTGCAGTTTATTGAAAGTAATGCTATTGCTTGGATACCTTTCATTTAGTGATTTACAGTTTATTTTGTTTTCTAGATCTGCCGTGTTGATGATCTTACTGTCAGTGGCATTATTCGTGGTAGTATCATTCATATTCACCGAGCAAGGACTGTCACAATTGATACAGAAGGCATTATTAGCGCTTCAGAGTTAGGTGATGTAACCTTTTTATATTTGGAGGTGTTACCAAAAACATTTATAATACTTTGCCTAGCTGTTTTTCTTCCCAGCGCACTCTAATTAAATTCTTCTGTTTGTTCTTTTTCTAATATCATTCTGTCATTAAATTCTTCTCCAGGTTGCAAAGAGGGAATTGGAAAGGGAAAGTTCTTAAAATATGGAGCTGGAGGTGGCGCTGGACATGGAGGGAAGGGTGGATCTGGATTTTATAATGGCTTGCTAATTGATGGTGGGCGGAAATATGGTGATGCAGATCTTCCTTGTGAGTTAGGAAGCGGAAGCAGTGGATCGAGTGAGTCTCTAGTAAATGTGGCTGGAGGAGGAATGATAGGTATCTTCTATTTATTACATTATTTTTTAGCTTTGTGTTCTGTTGGTGTTGGTGCAATGTTATTGTCAAAGTTTGCCTTGCCAAATGACTCTTGTTGATATGTTTTTAAAACATTCATGCAAGAACTATTAAAGCTACTAGCTATAAACTATTTAGTTCTCTTCCTATGGTCACTAGTCAGCAAAAGGGCTCGATGGGGACACTAGGACCATGTTGTGGTAGTGTCACAATTAAGGTTTTTGGTGTCATTCTAGTGTCAATTTTGGCTACTTGTTGAATTGAGATCAATTTGGTTCTAGATGCACCATGTATTGGTATGATGTGGTGCCATTTTGACGGTGACTTGGTGGATGGAGGAATATTGAGATAAGGGAAAGGAATGTTAAGTAAAAAAATACCTGTTGTTCCTATCTTCTAAGGCTTCCACAATGGCTGCCTTTTAGGATTTCGCAAATCAGTTGACCACCCTTCCATGCTATTGGGAACACATGCAGACTTCATGTACGCCCCCTGGCTGAGATTGCCTGAACTTAATCATCTGCTGGCATGAAATAGATGCGTTGGCTCTGATTTTGATCTCGTCTTCATCTTAGACGGGTTAACACCAAGACCTCAACCCTTCGCAATACCCTGTTACATAACAGCAATTGTCTAGATATCCCATAATTTCATTTCTGGCAATGTAGGTTCTGAATTATCTTATTTAGTGCATCCTTGGTTATTGCAATCACTTGCACAATAAGCGAGGATCATTTCATGAATTATAGGTCACAAGGAAGACACGAGAATCATTAGACAGCGATTTGTTGCATGTTATATATTTTTTTTCATGCATAATAGTAGGATAGATCTTAAATTTTCATGTTTTGCTTTCTTTGCAAATGAAGGACTTCATTTTTCTGTTTTCTCTTTTCTCCAATTGACTTACTGTGATGTTCTATTAGGGATTGCAAGACCAAATTCGGATAATTATGAACTAGTAAATTGTTTGCAAGTTAAAATCATGGTATCAAATATCATTGTGTGTTGGTCAACATGGGCGAAATATTTAGGTAGTGACCTTCCATGATGATAGCACACCCGAGGGGATCCCCGAGGCACACAAATTGGCTGCAAGCACCACAACGTCATGTGAATCTTCCTTGAGCATTGCAAGGTCGGTGCAAGTCTTATGCCAGAGACGCAAGATAAGGGAAAGGAATATTTAGGTAGTTGACCCTTTTATGATGACTATGCATCAAAGGGGAAGTCATGAGACTTTTGAGAGCATCGCAAGGTCTATGTGAGTCATTTGTGGGTGGTGCGACCTCCATCAAACCTCACTAGCAACTTCATCTCTAGGCCCTCAACACACCCTTGGACACTCGGTGATGCACCGAATGTTCTTCCTTGTCTCCTTCCCCCTTCTCCTTTTGTGTTCGTCACGCACTTCATCACCAACAATGCACCTAATCTTCTTCTTTCTCTCCACCTCTTCTCCTCTTTTGGTGTTTCATACACTCTCCAACTCCGACACTCAGTATAGGTGGCACATCTTGAGCCAGTTGCAGACTGAATCCCTAGTTTAGGTCAAGATTTCATACCTTTGTTAAAATGCAAATTCAAAGCCATTATACATATTTTCTTATCCTGTCATGTAATATATTTTTCCCTAATGAAAAAATAAATGGCTAAACAAGCACCTCTACATTCACACAAATGGGATGTTGCTGGATTTTCTGCATTGTAGTTCTTAGTTTTAGTACCTAATTGGAACTAATTGTTCCTCAGTGTTCCCAGATTTTGAGACATAAAGAAATGATCTCTTGGTGTTCATTATCCATATACATACTAATCAGATTTTTATTCTTAATGCTTTTGTCTTTAATACATTTTATTTATTTTAGTTATGGGCTCCATCAACTGGCCGCTTTTTAGATTAGAGATACATGGTTCTTTACAAGTGAATGGTCAAAGCCATCGAGAATCATCAATGAACTATAATGCAACAATGATGGGTGGCGTTGGTGGTGGTTCTGGTGGTACAATACTTCTCTTTCTGCAAGCTTTTATTCTGGAGGAAAATTCATCATTATCAGTAGCTGGTGGGAATGGTGGACCTGCTGGTGGTGGGGGTGGGGGTGGTGGAAGAATTCATTTTGATTGGTCAAATATTGCTACTGGAGAAGAATATGTTCAAGTTGCTTCGGTGAATGGCTCCATTATGTCAAGGTATGACTAGTTCATATAATGCTTCTGATGAAGTTATAATCTTATATGATGTTCCTCATACTGCAGCTCAAATTCTTAGCCTACGAATTACTGTTTTAATATGATATTAAATTACCTGTTTCTCGATCTATTTATGTTGATGTAATAGATTTTTATTGTAGCCTTCTTTGTTGCAAGAAGATTATTTTATCTATTCATTGCTTCAATTTTCTATCTTCTAAGAGACTGGGGAGACAATGAAGTTTATGAGTATCCTAGGGACTTTGACCAGTGGTTCGGATCACCTTGATCTTTGCATGGAGTGTTTAACAAATGCATAAAATGTTTTTGTGGAGTAACAAAATTCAGAACACCTTGTATTATAAATTCACAGGTCAACTATAGAGGTAATATTAGTTCAAAATCAATTTTCATAAACTTGACTACGACCTCAGATAATTAAGTGATTGAACTCTAAGGACGCTTCTCCTTTTTATTTTAACAGCAAAGAAAAGAAGCATGATTCTCCTTAACTATTTGTCAAAACACACACCTAATGATTGAAAACTCATTAAACTAAGTAGTACTTTTTGATGGAAAGAGTGGGATGATGAGTAGGAAGATAGAGATACAGTAATTATATCCTTGATAAAAAAAAAACATTGTTATTGGTTCTAAGGAAATGACTGGCGAGAAAGGGTAACCGAAAGCGATCGGAAGAGGAAGAAGAAGAAGATAAAAGAGAAACCTTCCAACTATAAATAAATTTATTCTCAGTTCAACACTCAAAAGGCGATTCCGCCGGCCGATTCTTCTTCATTAGTTCGCACGCTACTTTCTCTTCTTCCGATCCTCCTCGCCTTCAAGGTCCGCTCCTTCTCTATCCTGTTCTCCCTTTTCACGTTTTTTCTGTTCTAACTGCTGTTTCTGTTTCTAATGCTTAGTAGATTTAGGATTTTGTTTCTCCTAACCCCTTGATTTGTTATTTGATTTGGAGACGAGTACTACATTTGCGAGCCAGCTTAGAAACTGAACCTAACGTATATGGTCGGTCTCAAGGAGCTTTTCCACCTCCGCTCGGATAATCTAGTTCTGCTCGGTGCTGAAGTCTCTCTTCTGTTGTTTCACTGGTCGGGCGTCCGGTCGGACGTGGAGCTTGTGTTGAGCTACGCTTGGGGAAATGCCAGGCAGTTCGTGCGTCGACCATGCGAAGACATCGTGGTTTTGTTGAAGGCATTTGATGAGCTCTTTCTTCTGCTCCACTTCCAGGTTGGATGCTATGAAGGTGGTGGCCTCCGGTCGGCAAGGATGAATCTGCACCTCCTCTTTTTCTTCATAAACTAAAGTAGGAGGCTTCTCGGTTATAGCGTTTACCTCGATCCGGGGGGTCTTCCGTGCGACTTTGGATTTGGGTCGCACCATCTCCACGTAGCAACGCCGAGCTGCTAGCTAGTCCCCTCGGACCTCTCCTACCTGGTCATCAACGGGGAATTTCACTTTCTGGCTGAAAGTTGAGACGACCGCTCGAAACTTATTGAGGGCGGGGCGCCCCAGGATCACATTATAAGCAGATGGAGCGTCTACCACGATAAAGTTGGTGGTCCGCATCCTCCGGAGCGGCTCCTCCCCCAATGATATAGCTAGTCTGGTCTGTCCGACCGGCAAAACTTCGTTTCCGATAAACCCGTACAGTGGGGTTGTCATGGGCGACAGCTCGGTTCTGTCAATCTGGAGTTGATCGAACGCCTTCTTGAAAATGATGTTGACCGAACTTTCTGTATCAATGAATATGCGGTGAATAGTGTAATTGACTATTACCGCTATGATGATGAGGGTGTCGTTGTGCGGCACTTCGACTCCCTCAAGATCTCTCGGGCCGAAGCTAATCTCGGGCCCGTTCGCCCTCTCTTGGTTGATGCTACTGTTGCTCGGGTGAATGTCTGCCCCCCTCTCATCGCCCAGCGTGGCACTACCTATACCGTCGGTCGGGGGAAGGAGATCGACGGTGGTTGCCTCTGGGGGTCAGCTGAGTGACTGCGGGAACTCCTCGGCAGTCGTGTGTGTTGTGGGTGGCTGATTGGTGGAAGGTACAGAACATGGGCGTCCACATCTTTCCCTTCGGCCTAGGCCGTTCGACAGCCACGTGTTGGACGGTGTGCGGCTTGCCCTCGTAATGTTGTTGGGCCCCCTCAGCTCGGGGCCCTCTAGGGGGCGGGTGGCTCATAGGTGGCCTCCTTTCGGTCGGCGCGGATGGTTCTGACGGCGCCTCCTTCCTTCTGGCCGCTTGTGCTTCCTCCACGTTGATATATTCGCTCGCCTTCTTCAGCATATGGTTGTAATCGCGAGGCGACTTTCGGATGAACGAACGGAAGAAATCCCCATCGACCAGCACTTGGGTGAAGGCGTGCATCATGGTCTCAGATGAAACCGTTGGGATGTCCATGGCTTCCTGGTTGAATCGTTGGATGTTGGTTCGGAGAGTTTCTCTGGGCCCCTGCTTCATAGAGAACAGGCTGACGCTAGTCTTCTGGCAGCGCCTGCTGCTTGCAAAGTGGTGGAGGAATGCCATATGGAAGTCCTTAAAACTCCGAATCGATCCGTCTGGCAACCTCCGGAACCATCGTTGCGCCGAGCCGGACAGGGTAGTGAGGAAGACTCGGCACTTAACTCCGTAAGTGTATTGATGGAGAGTAGCGGCGTTATCGAACTTACCGAGATGGTCGTCCGGGTCAGTCGCACCACTGTATTCTCTAATCGCCAGGGGGGGCATAGTGCCTCGGGAGCGGATCCTGTAGAATCGCCTCTGAGAACTGGCAATTGATCCGCTCGGGAGAAGAATCGGTCCGAAGCACCTTGCCCTTCTTGACGTCCCGCGCGGGCGCTTCATCGGCTGACGATCCTTGGTTGGCCTGCGCGAGTTCGGAGGGATTCTAGAATAGGGTCTGATGGAAGGTAATTGGCGCGAGTGGTGCATCTCCTGGCGTGCCGGTCTGCCCTTTATTCTGCACCCAAGTAGAAAATTATTCGGGTCGATCTTCCAACGTCGCTCGGCCACTGGATGCCAAGGTGGCCTACTGCGCAAGCCGCTCGGCTTGTGCCCTCTGCTGCTGCTCCACTATTTTTGCCGCTCGCGCCTGGATGAGCACGTCGAGTTCTTCTGGAGAGAGCGTCACGGTGTGTGAGCATCTAGCTTCCTCCATCTTCTTGACTCGGATTCAGGTGCGTTCCCACAGACGGCGCCAATTTGATCTTGTCCGAGTGCTGAGTCGACGGTCGCTGGAAGCGTGGTGCTCTCGTTGACTCCGCATAGCCTTGTGAGTGACGCAGACCTTCGGCGAGAATCTGCAAGCACAAGACCGAGCCGGGAAGGGGTTCCCGGCGACGACCCTCCGACGTTCAAGTCAGCCTCCGGCAGCAAGGAATCGAAGTAGAATGACGAGACTGTAGCTACAGTGATGAATCGTGCATACCTCCGTTGAAGTCTGGGGGTCCTTATATAGGGCTCCTTGAAGGCGCGACACGCTTACCAAGATGTGCACGCTTCTCAAAGCATACCTGCAATGAGTGTGTCAGAAAAGCACGTCTAACGCCATACCTTAACAGACTGGGCCTATCCCTAACGTGACAGTGGAAACTCCCACCGTACGATTTTCTGTCTGACCATGCTGCCAACCATGCCGTTTGTCGGTGACACTTTCCCCGAAGAAGATATTCCCTCCTACTCTTCTTGTTGTCTGCGAGGCTGAGCGGGGAGTTTGCTCGGCCGAGCCCCCATACTATTGAGGGAGTGACCGATCTGAGTGGGAGGCCTGCTCGCCCCCTAATGCTTCATCCTGCTTCCGCCCTGCCGCGCGTGGTCGAGCAATGTCTATCGTCCGACCGAGCGGGGATTCAGCTTAGCCCCTGAGCGTCAGAAACCCAGCGTTGAGCTGGGCTGTCGCTCGGGCAGGTACGCCGGCTGCCCGGTCGGGCACTGGATGCTGACCGTGTTGACTCTGACTCTCACGTGTCATTGACTGCTTTACCATCCGGGTCCTACTTTACCACCGGATCAGAAATGATCTAATTCTTTCACATTTTTATATTTTAAACTTAAGTTTCATGGAATGCAATACTTGTGTGAAAATAATAATATATTTATACATTTTAATCATTTACTTAATTCAAAAAAATTATAAAAATAATCTGTACAATAATTTGTATGGTATTTTATTTCTTAAAACACTTTCGCTATTTTATTGTTTTTTTTTAAAAAAAGATAAATTTATAATCTTAAATTACTAAACATTGAAAATATTAATTTAAAATTCATCTTAGTTATTCATAAAAATCATCATTCTCAAAATAATTATATTAGTGTAGAAAAGTTAAAAAGAGATTACATAAATATTTCTAAAAAAAAATAAATTACTAATGTAATATTTAAATGCATTATTTTGGTTATGTGTATATAAGTAAGGGGTTTAAGTTCACGATCACAAAGATATTATTCGATGGATAATTAAGGATTTAAGATTTAAATCTTGTATGACATAGGATAGGAGATTTTTCTCTCTCATAAAAAGTTGGTCTAAGAATAATAATCCATTGAATGAATCTCTATGAGTATTTTTTCAATTTATTTTTGTAGTCAGTGTAAAATTTCCAAGGAATCGGGTTGGTCATCTTCAAAATTAGTCGATTCGAAAAAATAGATACCTAACTTACAAAATAAATAAATAAATAAATAAAGGTCATATTATTTCTCCATGGCTTGGTGTGGTGGTAAGAAGCCAGATGTATTCTCAAACAATCATGATTTAATTCTCACATACGACACATCTATGACAATTAAATTATTGGTGATACTGGATTGTCATGTCAGGAGTCATTGCGCTTCCTAGATCCACTTGGTGAATGAAATATGAGACCAAACCGTTCATCCCAAAATTAGTTAGCTCGCAACTATAGGATCAAAGAAGCACTAGAGGAGGAGGGGTGAATAGCATGCGTCGCTTTTTCACAATTTTCATAAAACTCGAGAGATAGCAACATAAATAAGAATGAACAATACTAACCTGTTTCTTTTTTACTTATTTCATAACCCGACGACTGCTAGTTCAAGGTCTGCGATCATTAATCGCTTTCGTTAGATAATCCACTAAAAATTCGATGATTACAAAAGAATAAACAAGTGAATTAAAAACATAATTACACCGACAAGAAAGAGTAAGACTTTTGATGTTGTTATTGGAGTAACGTTTTGGTGCCATAGAGTGGTTTTCAGAGCAACACGTGAGTATGAAAGTCGTAATGGATGATGTCTTTGAGGTGTTGGTCAAACCCTTCTTTTATAGGTCTTTCTAGGCGCTTGGATACCTTCTAGGCACCTCAATCAAAGCTAACATGACGTGATCTCGGTGAAGTTCTATCCATCAAAACTTATCTTGATCCTGTAAGTACCACGGGTTAGTTTTGATGTGGTCAACCGAGTTAAATTAGGTCCTGCCGATTTGATGTCTTGTGTCTAACTGTGCAGGGACTTAGGAATACAAAAAGTTCAACGGAAGACATAGCGAGTGAGAAAGATGACACGGAAAGAGAGTTGATGAGCTCAATGCATCCGAAAGATGAGGAGCTACATAAGAGTACACCAGTGGACGAGAAGGACGTCCGTGGCGTATCCGAGAGACTGTCGTGCACCTTCGATGTGGATCGAGCCTCCGAGCCCTCGCTGTTAGTGGGCTTCGATCTGATCGTGCTCTGCCTTTACTGTGTTCCGGCGTTCGAGCCATTTGGCCTTCACATCGTTGCTGTGTTCTAGCATTGTAGCCCTCGAGCCGTTGTCATGTTCTAGCCTTTGTGCCGATATCACATCCCGGCCTACATGCCCATATCATATCTCGGCCTGCGTGCCAGCTTTATGTCTCGACCTATGTGCCGACCTTATATCTCGATTTACGTGTCAATGTCACATCTGGCTTCATGCCACCGTATCCTGCTCTGCGCCATCAGACCCAACTCGTCATCTGGCTCGTTCATCTACTCTTTCGAGTCATGATAGCTCAAGTAACATCTCGACCAACTCATCGATCCACCATAGGGTGCCCCTTGGGACAAGGTATGTCATTGTACTTATTTTTCATTTATTTTATTATTTAACTATTATCCCACTCCTTATATATCCGTGGGATCTGCCTCGAGCATCGGGGTGTCAGAGACCAGGGAAACCCGGGCCCTGTCTACAGGTAGTGTTGACCGGAGGCCTTATGATGACTTGGTTAACATAGAGTGCAGCTCATCATACCCTCCACCTCCGGGGCATGGCGACTTGGTCAGCATTCCATCCACATCACATTAGTAGTTCCGTCATCTCAGATTCTTGACAGGATCATATTGACACCGTTTGTGGGAACTCTACCTGATCTGAAACATGAAGATGGATGACGCCAGAAAACTCTGCCATCATTATGATCCTGATGGATTTCGACGAGTATATTATATTCTTCCCTCACTCTACGGGTATTCGAGAGTCGAGGAACCGAGTCAGATCCTCAACCGGTCAGCATGTCAATTTTTTTTTTATTATATTTTCCTTTTGGCTGTAGGATCCGCTACAACTCCTCGATCAGAGAGCAAGAGTCTAGCTCCATGATCAAAGACCAGGGGCACAGCTCCCCGATTAGATACCAAGGGCACGACTCCCCGATTAGACACTAGGGACACAACTCTCCAGTCAAACACTAGGGACATAACTCCCAGGTCAGACACTAAGGATACACCTCCCTGATTAGGCACCAGAGGCACAACTCCCCGATTAGACACTAGAGGCACAACTCCCCGATTAGACACCAGAGGCACAACTCCCTAATCAGATACTAGGGACACGACTTCTCGACTGGATACTCATGCTACATCTTCCTGATCTGAATCTAGGGACCTCGATCTTTGATTATAGGCTAGCGACCTTAGTGTCTGATCCGGGACTAGGGCCTTCACATGGGGAGCTTTGCTTCCTCCTATTGCTACGGGCTCTAATCTCTAGTATTGCTATGGGCTTCACTCCCTTTGACGGTCGAGACTCAATTTATTTTTTCCTTGACTTTGTGAAAATTTGGGAGTTATGGGATCAATGTTATCTATCTCTCCGACTCCACGGGCATTCGGGAGTCGAGGGACTAAGTCATACAACAATCGAGCGGTGACTATAAACCCTTGTCTGCGTCAATCAACAATCGAGTGACGACTATAAACCCTTATCTACGCCAATCAATAGTCGAACAGCGACTGTAAACCCTTGTCTGCGCCAATCAACAGTTGAGCACTGACTATAAACTCTTGAGTCATAGACTCCTGAGTCGAATGGTCAAGTTTAAGTTAAATCTGAGCAACAGGCTCAATATCAAAGTCGAGCAGCGACTATAAACTCTTGAGCCAGAGACTCTTGAGCCGCTCGGGCAGGTTTGAGTTATATTTGAGCTACGATCTCAGCATTAGAGACTCCCATGTCGCCCATTCGGGGTCGAGCGATCTTCACTGGTCTTGGACCAGCTTATCGGATCCTTATCTCCCTCGTCCGAAGTTGAGCAATCTTCACTGGTCTTAGACCAGCTTATCGGATCTCTTATCTCCCCCGTTCGAGGTCGAGGGATCTTCACTAGTCTTAGACTAGCTTATTAGATCTCTTATCTCTCCCGTTCGGGGTCGAGCAGTTTTCACTAGTCTTGGACCAACTTATTGAATCTCTTATCTCTCCCGTTCGGGTCGAGCAATCTTCACTAGTCTTAGACCAGCTTATCGAATCTCTTATCTCTCCCGTTCGGGGTCGAGCGGTCTTCACTAGTCTTGGACCAACTTATCAGATTCCTTATCTCCCCCGTTCGAGGTCAAGCGGTCTTCACTGGTCTTGGACTAGTTTATCGGATCCCTTATCTCGCCCGTTCGGTGTCGAGCTATCTCCACGGGTCTCGGACAAGATTATCTCCACGGGTTTCGAACCAGAGTATCTCAGGAGATCTACGCCCGATCGGTTCATGACTTTCGCTTTCATGCACCTTTGATTTCACAGACTACACTCCCGTTCAGTTCTCGAGTTCTATCCTCGCTCGGATCACGACTTTCACTTTTGTACACCTTTGATCTCATGAGCTATGTGCTCGTTCGATTCGCCAGATCTGTATGCGCTCGGCGACGGGCCAATCATTTACTCTGCATCCTCTCCACATCCATTCAGTCGCCTACTTGACAGTTGCCTGATTGCTCAGTATTCGCCCATTCCACATCGCTCGGTATTCACCCGATCGTTTACTTGGCATCTGTTCGGAACTTGTTTTTCTCGCTAGTCAGCCAGGAGCGTGTCGTTTGGTCAGCATTTGCCTCACTCATTTCTTCGATGGCACTTGGCTCATTCGACACTCGTGCAGTATTATTTTTTATTTCTCTCTCATCATTTCTATCATTGTTCGATCGGTATTTCTCTTGTCACCTTGCTCGACATTATTTCTGTTGCTCAATCGACATCGTCATAGATATGGAATTTAACATTACATGACTAATCTAGTGATCTGACTCTGTACTCGGGAGTGATTCAGCCTTGGCGATGGACTGTCTAGTCTGTCGAACTTGCACCTCATTCGATTAGATTTAAGGGGTAGACTTGTGATACGGATGTATTAAGGGGGCCCAAGGTAATTAGGGAGAAGGGTGAGAGTATTTTTGTCAAATTACTGTTTAGGACTTTAAGAGAAGGGAGGAAGCACGGTTGAGGAGAGGGGGTTTTTCTGTGTCTTTGTGCGGTCGCCACTAGAAGAGGGGGGATGCAGATCTCTCTCTCTCTCACACGCTGTCGCCATCGTCACCTTCTCCCGTGTCTCCGGTGAGCCACTTCTCCCTTCCTCTCCTCTCTCCTTCTCCTCTCGTCGGCAGACGCCTCCAGTCGCTGCCTCTACCAGGCATGCCGACGCCTCTACCAGGCATGCCGACGCCACCTTCGCGAGGACGCTGGCCACCACTCCCCTTCTCCTCATCACGCTGTCATTGCCATCGGACGGACTCGACACAACCTTCATCACGCAGCCGCCTCCCTTGCATAGCCTCAAGAGCGTCGATACCATCATCTCCTTCGCTGCCTCAATTGCGTTGGCCTCCGTCGGCTGCTACCTCAAGCCACCTTACAGTCCCCACTGCAGGTTTGACTACTACCACACCTCTCGTCTCCCTCTCCCTTGGCACACCGGCGCCCACTGCTGCTTCCAGCAACCACCGCCCTCCGGGCCGCCGGCAGCCAAGCACTCCTCCATCTCCCTCTTTTCTAGCATTAATAGCCGCCCACCAACGGTCTCCTCCAAGACGTCGTAGCATTGCCTCTCTTACCGCCTCATCATAGGCCACCTTTGGACTGTCCGCACTATCGTGTGTCTTCGATGTGGATCAGGCCTCCGGGCCCTCGTTGTAGCGGGTTTCGAACTGATCGCGCTCCGCCTTCACTGTGTTCCGGCATTCGAGCCGTCTGGCCATCACACCATTGCTGTGTTCTAGCATTGTAGCCCTTGAGCTGTCGTCGTGTTTCGGCCTTCATGCCGATATCATATCCCTACCTATGTGCCCATATCGTATCCCGGCCTACGTGCCGGCTTTATGTCTCGGCCTGTGTGCTGGCCTTATATCCCAGCCTGCGTGTCGATGTCGCATCCAGCTTTCGCCACTGCGTTCGGCTGCGCACAATCAGACCAAGCTTCTCATCCGGCTCGTTCATCTACTCTTCCGGGTCACGACAGCTCGAGCAGCGTCCCGACCAGTTCATCGATCCACCAGAGGGCGCCCCCTGGGCCAGGGTATGCCACTCTACTTATTCTTCATTTATTTCATTATTTAACTATTATCCCACTCCTTATATATCTGTGGGATCTGCCTCGAGCATCGGGTATCAGGGACCGGGGAAACTCGGGTCCTATCTATAGGTAGTGTTGACCGGAGACCTTATGATGACTTGGTCAACATAGAGGACAGTTCATCATACCCTTCACCTTCGAGGCATGACGACTTGGTCAGCATTCCAACCACATCACATCGGTAGTTCAGTTATCTCAGATTTTAGACAGGATCAATATCAATGAAGGGGAACATTCACTTATGAATCCAAGATGCTAAGTGAGATATGATTCTTACCCTATGACAAATTATATGATGTAATAAAAATGTTAAGTACATCTCTATGCAAAATGAGGAATAAGTACAATGATATAAAGAAACAAAATGCATGCTTACAAGTAGACCTTGATAAAATTAAGGTTCAAAATATAAACTTAAAAGTAGTAGAAATATTAGAAAAAGATTTAGCATGTTGAAATTTAAATTTTTTACGAGGTTCAAAATTTAGATATTGTTGAGGATTAAATTGGTATTTAAAAAATTATAAGGGTCAAATTGTAAAAATTGTAAAAAAATGTTATTTCATGAAAATATTTAAATAATCCAGTAAAAAAAAATTTATTTTGAATTCTAAAATCTGTTATAACTTATTAAATTAATTTTATATGTATAGTAAAATTAGTTTAGTTGAATTATTAAATACATTCATAAAATTAAATTTTTGTAAACCTTCGATTTTAATTCGGTTTAAATTTTTTTAATAAAAATAATATTTTCCACTGCTAGAAAAAATTTAGTAAAATTCGACCATTATATAATTTTTTTATGTATTTTTTTTTACAGAAAAATGAGATTTTAATACTGAAAATTTTCGACGATAATTTTTTTAAAAATGTTTAGATTTTCCAAAACTAACGGTTAAATTTTGAATGCTTAGAAAAATTAATAAGTTTTTAAAAAAATATTTTTAAGCATTTTATTTAAAAAATAACTATTTCTGTGGAAAATATTTATTTTGTTAGAAAGAAAAATAGTTTTTTTCGTGAAATTTTTCATCATGATCCAAATGTATCTATTGACAAAAATTTTAAGAATTTTATGAAACTTAAAAATAATTTTTAAATTATTTTTATCAAAAATACAGTTTACTTCTTAAAAATTATTTTATTTACAAAATAATTTTTGAAAATTATAACAACATTGCATGATCGATGAAAATGCCTACGAAAAATTTTCAAATTTTTGTCTTTTTTTAATTTACCCTTTTTTTTATGTCATCAAAGAGAGAAATTATAGGGTTTAATTTAAGGGGGGAGATTGATTGTTTACTTGTACTTAATTACATAATTTATAGTTTTTAAATTGTTTTCAACTAAGATTGATGCATATCAAAAAGACGGATATTGTAAGTACCCCGATTTATTTGATATGATCAACCGAATTAAGCTATGTCTTGTGGATTTGATGTCTTGTGTTTAAGTGTGCAGGAACTTACAAACACAAGAAATCGAGCGGAAGACACAATGAACGAGAAGGATGACACGGAAAGGAAGTTGATGGACTTAGTGCATTCGAGGGACAAGTAGCTGTGGAAAAGCGGTGAACGAGAAGAACTCATGTGGTGCATTCGAGGAACGAAAAGCGAGGAAGAAAGTATGCTCAAGGAGAAAGTGGAAGTTGGATTTAAGTGAGCTCAGTTCTAGACGGCTGGAGCATCACCCAAGCGAGCGAATGGAAGATTGACCATTCTGAATGCCTGGATCGTGTTCAGGCGCCCGGATTCCAAGCGTCTAGATCCATTCCAGGCACTCAAGAAGGGCGACCACATCAACAAACCCGTTGCCGAAGCGGATCATCACGGAATGCATGTCAGCAGACTCCAGGCGCCCAAGAAGCTCAGGATCGTGGCAGAAACTCATTGCCAAGTGAATCAACTCGACTGAGTCTAGGCGCTTGAATTGCTTCTAGACACTCGAGAAATGCCATATTAGCAAATGACTATCTCGACCATAGGGCTATAAATAGAGGTCTTATCCTCTAAGTTTGGACAACAAACTCTATATTTCATTTCTAGAATTTGTATTCTCAATTCATTTTTTTCATCTTCTGTAAGAGGCAGCTCCCCTTTTGCTCGAAGGAGTTTTGATTGGAGTTTTCATATAGTTTTTGGACTAATTGTTATCTAGTTACAAACCAAGTAATCTCTAGTCTCTTACCTTATTTTTATGTGTTTTAATATTGAGAAATATTCGTGTGTCCTTACTAGTTAGTTAGAAAGAGAATTGAATTTTAAATTGTAGATTATTTACCCTTCTCTAGCTGACCTACTTCGGCCAATCAGAAGATGCCACCTTATTCTACCGTCAAGCTAGATTTAGGGTGCTTAGGTCCATTCCAGGTGCCTGTATCCCTTCCTAGCATCTGGATCAACTGATTCCAGGCTTTAACTCCTATATCACAGAGTTAGCACAATAAACATAATATAAAATCAAGACTTAAGAGATTTGGCAGTCTCGTGATTGTTTGGTCATGACTTTGGATTTCACTGAAATTCTAGGTCGGACCGATATCTATTTTTCCCTCAATGAGGAACGCATTCTCACCTACTCCTCTCAGGAAAAATTACTTATTTGCCAAACATCCGATCCTCCAGACCTATTTGGACTTTTGTTCAACATCCGATCTTAACTTTCGGGACTTTCCACTAGACATATGGTTCTTGACCCGTCTAGACTTTTGCCTGATGTCAACGACCCCCAGGGCTTTCCGCCTAATGTCCTCGACCCCTAGGACTTCTACTCAGCACCCTCAATTTGTCAAGACTTTTGCCAAATCCACTCGACTAGGGTTTCCTTGTCTACTCCACTCGACTATGACTTCTTTACCCAGTCCTATTGACTAAGATTTTTTTGCCCAATCTACTTGACCAGGACTTCTTTTTCCAATCCATTCGATCAAGACTTCTTTGCCTAGCCTCAATTAAGACTTTCCTGCATGTCTTGTCAAGCTCGTTAGATCATAAATAAATCTTAACTTTGAATCATTGTTAATATCAAAATCAAGTTCGATTATCTGATGCTTCCAACACCAACAATAAAAATTGACGTGGGTTCACTTAGGGGGTAGAATATAGAACTTTCCATCTCAAGATTAGTATTATATATATAGGAAATTAATTAAAGGGCCTTGAACAGGAAGGTTATAAGCGTTGTCCTTTGCCTTCTCAGTCGTTCCTCGAAATAATGCATGGCAAATTTATGTTATACAGTCCTTGCTGTTCTAGTTAATTAAAGTAGGTATAATTACATATGAATTCTTGTAAACAAAATTTAAGTCGTTCCTCTTGTAAATATAATATTTTACTTGTTTAGAACTTTTAAAATTTAAGTCTGGAAACATATCATGTGAAGCTTAATAAATTCTTGCATAAACATTGTCTGAGGTTATTTCTTTATTAAAAAGAATGATGATAAATTTAAGAAAGCTTTTCATTTAACCTTACAGAGTTCGATTCATTTTCAAAATATCCGCTAGAGTTTTAAAATTTTCAAATACTCTTCAGTATAGCTCCACCAATTTATTTAAATTTGGTCTGTTAGTTTCCCTAATTTTACCTAATCATATTTTTCGGAGATTATAGGTTTGAAATTACACATGTAATATTAAACTTTGTAATAGTTTTAGCTTCAAATGTGAATGCCAAGCATCTTGTTAAAACATAAATCCATTAGGTATACAATTATGAATAATCTAGAAATTTAATGAATAATCTATAGATGCCACACTATTTTAGGGTATTTTATTTCACCCTTATTTCTTAATTATTTTAGGGACGGTCTCAATCTCCTCCAACCTTAAATGGATATCGATTCTAATAGGAAATGCACACTAGTTCCTAACATTCGAATTGTCAAGTAGGGCACACTCATAGCACATCAAATTTACCTATTAAGTGCACGTTATTAAATAACCACCCTCCCTCCCACCCACTTATGTACGTCGAGGCAAAGGAAGAGTAAATAAAAATGATAATCTCAACTATTCTTAGGATGATCGATCTGGTCCTATTAAAATTTTAACGATCATCAAGATAAATCGAAAAGTACATACGACAGTCAGTCCAGAAGTTCAACATCTTTTAGTTGCGTCCTTTACTTGGAAAAAAATTTCTATAAATATATCATAACTGAAGATCAAACCGTGAATATCTGAATGACAATCTGAATATCCTATTATGATATCATAACTCCAAAAACACTTGCTAAAACCAACAAGTTAAGAAGCAAAGAGTTGTTTGTTTGTTTCAACAATAAACACCTACAAATTTACGTTGTGGCAATAAAACAAAGGTTTTCAAATAATAATAATAATAAATAAATAAAAAATAATGTTCTGTACTTGCGATAGCAAGTATAGTTGTTTAAATACATGCACGTGGAAAACCATGGGAGCAAGCAACCTTGGTTTGGTAAACCGTAAACATAAGAGCAAACAACCATATTTCATTGTGAGGTATTAGAGCTATGTTTGTTTGGAGGGAGAAAAGATTAAAATCTTATTTAGATGGAAAGGAAAGGAAAGCAAAGAATGGATTAGGGATTAAGTGAGTGAATCAAAAATTGAGTGAGTCGGTAAGATGTTCGAATTGGCACGATCAAATAAATTTAGTGTAACAAATCATGTCAGTTAGTTGGGTTGATTCAATCAACCAACCCAAAAGATCTACACTAGCTTGTAAATTACTAACACATGTTTAGTAATTAAATTATTCTGCAAGAAATAAATTTAAGACTATCTACATCAAATGCAAATAGAGTTCCACTATAAAGTTCACACGAGAAGTCATGATTTGAAATTGTTGCATAATAGTTTCATTATCAATTCCATTAAAAATATCTTTCTTAATGTATAGAACTATACAAGTATTAAGCCAATCATCTTCTATTTGGTTGCATACCTGATTTTTCATGGTCTTCATTACAAAAAAATGTTTCTCTGCACTCGCAATAGCAACAAAGTCAATACTAAAGTAACAAGTATACAAACCAAAGGATAAACCACATGTCTTCAGGTTTCTATCATTTTCGTAGCAAAATATGTATTCCCATCAATTGTTGAAAATTCACTATTTATATGCGCATCAATAATATAATTCTCAAGTAACACAATATCGTGTGTAGAAAAATTCTTAGAATATAATCTAGCAAAACTAATAAGATTTTCCTTATTAAAAGTAAAGAATGAGTCCCTAAGATTAAGACATCCTACACAATAAAATAATTCAGTATTTGTCTCAGAGAAATGTCTATTAAGTTTCATAAGTTGTTTATCTAAAATAACACAAAACGACTTGTAACGATAATAAACCAAGTTAGTTTTTTCTTGAGTTCTTCATCTTGGACCAAAACTTCATGTGTAGAATAAAATGTAGAAACTTCATTCAATAGAGAATCTCATCCATCGTTTCTCATAAATTGTGATCCTTGTTTTAATATATGAATTAATCTCATAGCATTCTCAATCTCTTGCTCTTTTCTTTGCAAGGCCAATGATAAGTCATTAGTAAACCCTAATACATTTTTTTCATTAAATGCATAGTGAATATAAACTCAAATGATTGCATTGCATTTAACAATTTGTGTGCTTTAACTTTCTTCTATGTGCTTACCTCATCTTTCATAATAAGTTCAAGTACTTCAATTACGAATAATAACATGGAAGTGAACCTAACTAAAGTACCATAATGTAAACCCAACGAGTGTCATTGGCTCGTTACAAGTTAATTTCTTGATTCAATCCACATCCACTAAGAATCTCCCCTCTCCTTAGTGTTTATGCAACTTTTTCATGCCATTTAGCTCTAAGAATATCTTCCCTCTTACAAGATGCTCCAACAACATTCATAACCTTCGATGTGATCTTAAAAAGATATTGAACTTGAAAATGATGTTAGTGCAGCGAGGCCGGCAAGAGGGGACGAATTGCCTAAAAAAAAAAAACCCCCTTCTTGTTCTTTTGATTTGATCAGCAACACAATAATAATAAACAAAATAATAAAATTAAGCAAAAAGTAAGAGGACAATCTATTTACTTGATCACAATCTAGATGGCAGTTAATCCATGGCGTTGAAGAAGGCTTCATTAGAAAATTCCTTTGTCGAAGGCGGAAGGCGGAGTAGCTTCTTACAAACGTTTACAACTCACTGAATGACTAGGAAGTAAATACAAGACTTGTAGTTAAATTCTTCTTTCTTTCCTAGGTTCAGGGATCTTTTTATATCCCTTGAAAAATCTTATCCGAGACTGGAAGGCGCCTTCAATAGACTTGAAGGCGCCTCCAGCGTGGCTAAGCTTATCACCGAAGACAAAGTCTCATCTTCGGCTAACGACTATTGTTTGTTCAGTCTAAGGTGCCTTCAAGGGGTTGAAGACGCTTTCCATAAAAGCTCGAAGGTGCCTTCAAGGGTTGAAGGTGTTGGAGTGTATACTAAGTCTAGCTTTTGTAAACATTTATTTTTGAAATAAAAGAATCACATTATTGGTCAATATCTACATTTATTTGTTAAATGTAATTGTTCAATTAATTTATAAAGTAGATAACATGGAGTGTGGTGTCACACTCAGGAGATCATGTTGTCGGTTCTCTATAAATTATAAACAGTTGCTCACGACTAAGATGGAAAGGAACAAACCATCAGAATAGTCGTAGTGTAATTAAGTGTTAGTTTATCTTGACTAATAAATTACACTGATACACTTTAAGTGTATTGAGTAGGACCATTTAGGTAAGTTCTTTTTGTACTGACCTAGTAAAAGAACTAGACCTTAGTTATTATGGAAGTGTGTGCTCTTAATCCTAATATAATAACAAGCACATATATTAAATATTTATTTCTTTGACTTATCAAAGGGTGAGGTTTAGCTCGATAAATCAATATGCCCGATAAGTTGGGAAATGATATTACTTATAGTGTATGTTGTTGATTATAGAAAGAATCTGTGTCCTAGTTATCTAGGTTGAGAATGTCCCCAAGAGGAGCTCATAAGGATTGCCATGTTAAACCCTGCAGGTGGACTTAGTCCAACATGACAATGAAGTTGAGTGGTACTACTCTTGGAGCTAGATATTAATTAAGTGAGTTGTCAGTAACTTACTTAATTAGTGGGCATTCGTAATCTTAAAAACAGGGAGACTAACACACTCATGATAAGAAGGAGCCCATAATGTAATTTGGGATTGGTGCGGTAGTGCGATAATAACTCTCTAGTGGAATGAGTTATTATCGATGAACTTGAGTTGTGTGTTCGGGGCGAACACGGGATACTCAAGCTCATCGGAAGGCCAAAACCAATTTCTCCTCTAGGTCCCTGTCGTAGCCTCATTATAGCCTTAAGTCCATCCAAATGTAAGGCTCTTCTTGGTGTCCAAGAAGTGGGCCGGTCCAATGCTTGGTGACCAAGCAAGGGCCGGCCACATCCTCTTCTATAGGGGCTGACCCTTTGCTTGGTGACCAAGCATGAAGGGGCCGACCACAATATTCAAAAAAGGAGGGTTGTTTTTGAATTTTCAAAATCTTCTCTTTGTAGAAAACTATAAGTTTTAAAAGAGAGATTTTAATTTTAAAAACTTTATTTGAATTTGGCCACATGTTTTAATAGAGAGTTTTAAAAGTTTTAAAACTTTCCTTTTTTAACCATCCTCATGGTTTAAGAAAAAAAAGGAAGATAAGTTTTAAAATTAAAATTTTCTATCATCATGTTAAAAAAGAAAATTTTATAAAAGAAGTTTTAAATTTTAAAACATGATTTTAATTTTTAGAACTTTCCTTTTTCAACTCCTACTTTAGGAAAGAGAGCTTGTAAATTTTATAAAAGAATTACTTCTTGTAAATTTTTTTTTAAAAAAATATTTTTCCTTATTCCTCTTGATGAGGTGGCCGGCCACCTTGCTTGGTGCCCAAGCAAGTGGCCGGCCATCATAAAATAAATTAAAATCATCACAAAATCAAAATTGGTGATTGATTCAATCAAGAGGAAAGAAAAGAAAAAATAAAAAGGAAAAAGGAAAAAGGAAAAACTCTTGGATGATTTTATTTTTTGTAAAAAGTTTTTCCTTATTTGCCTTGGGCAAGTAATATAAAAGAAGGGGTGAGGGGGCTTCATGAGACACAACTCTTATTCTTTTGCTTGGTGATCTCTTGGTGGCCGACCCCTCTCTCCCTCTCTTCTCCCTTTGCTCTCTTTTCTATTGTGGTGGTGGTGGCCGAATATTACAAGGAGGAGAAGCTCTTTTGGGTTGTGTTCATCTTGGAGGATCGTCACCCACACGACGTCCAAGGCGAGACGAGGAATACGACAGAAGATCTCGAGGTCATTAGATTACAAAGAGAAGATATAACTAGTAATTTTTCTTCCGCATCATACTAGTTATTTTCTTTGTAAGAATTCTAAATACAAGAGGCAATTAGATGATCTAGTCTTTCGAATTTATTTTTCAAATTTGTGTTTTCTTTTTTTTTCGAATTTGTGATTCGATTGTTCTTTTTGGTTAACCTAGAGTTATTTAAGGAAATAAATATTAGCTTTCCTTAAAAGGCTTTGCCTAGGCGGTGGTGGTTGCTCCTATATCCAAGAAGGCCATGTGCCTCGCTATCCAGTCCTGGAAGCCAATTTTGGAAATTAATATTTATGGAATTAATAACTTAGGTAGATTTGAATCAATAGTGTTAAGTTTCGCTTGCGATTCAAATCTAAACCATTAAGAACAGATAAGTTAAATTTGGAATCAATGATGTTAAGTTCCGTCTGCGATTCCTAATTTAACTTCTAAAGAACACAATAGGTTATTTAAGGAAAGGTTCGACACTTGTATAAAAAAATTTTGTACAGTGGAACTGGTACGTTTTCCTAGGACTAACCAACAGAAGGCGCCTTCCACCAGAAAGGTGTGAGGGCGCCTTCAATACCATTGAAGGCGCTTTCAGCAGTTCCTTCCGAGCTCCACACTTCTCTATTGACTCTTCCGCTGCTCTGCTCGCTTGGGTGATTTTGACCATCCGAAATAGGGCTCACCCGAATCCATTTTTTGGCCTTCTCCTCAAGCAAGCTTCCGCTTTGACTTCTCGTCCCTTGGAAATACTGCGTGCCTTCTTCTCCTCCGCCAGTGTACTCTTCCACAGCGCCTCGTCCCTCAGATGCACCGAGCATGTTAGCTCTCTCCTGTGCTGTATTTCTTGCTAGCTGCGTCTTCCGCTCGACTTCTTGTGTTCCTAAGCTCCTGTACACTTAGACATAAGGATCAAACATAACAAGACATAACTGAACTTGGTTGACTATATCAAAACTATCCCGGGGTTCTAACAATCTCCCCTTTTTGATATGCATCAACCCAAGTTTAAGTTAAAGTTTAAGTTAGGGTTAAAAATGCAATGAAATAGTATATCAATGAATTTAAACAAGTTAATTGTAAAAAAAATAAATACAAGGATAACAATCATAACTCCTCCTTAATCCCCCTTAACTTTTACTTATATCTCCCCCTTTGATCACATCAAAAAAATTTAAAAATATAAAGTAAATTGTTATAAAAGTTTGAAGGGTACATAACAAAAGATTACCAGTAAGCTAATATTTTTCTAATTTGAGACCATTTCTATAATAAAAAGAATGATGTTTGAATCTAAAAAGGATTTTAGAACCCAATATATATTCTTATCTACTGGATTCACTAAGAATTTGAGAAGTACATAATTTTTATAGATTTTCCTAATTTATCCTTAATGATTCCTTATGTACCAATTAATTCTACCATTATTTTTTATTTGAAAGATATTTGATTCAAATGTGCATTGCCATTTTCTAGTTTTTCTATTTGTACTTTTAATTTTTAATTTTCTATTTTTAAATTGTCAAACGTTTCTAAGGGACATGACTTTGCGAAGTTTAATTTTAACTTAGCATTATCTTTTTCTAATTGAACTAAGTTCTTTGAAAGCATTTTAATAAATTGGAAAGACTGATTGGGAGAAAGTGTGCGTACCTCACTTACCTTGTGTTCTGACGCTCCTTCTTCATCGCAGTTTTCCTCTGATGATCCTCCTCCTTCATCGATGCTCATTTCTGAGCTGCTTTCATCTTCTCTTTGGTGGTCTGCCGTTAGGGCTAGTCGGGCGTAAGCTTCGATCTCAGACTTAGAGGATGACGATTCATCCCATGTGGCCTTCAGATTTTTGTGTTTTGATCTTGTTGGTTCTTTTCCCTTGTCCTTCTCCTTCTTCTTCAGTTCAAGGTAGTCGTCCTTGATGTTTCCTTCACCTTAGCAGTTATAGCACCGAACCTTCCTTTTGCTTCGAAAGTGATTTTTCGCCTATGACTTATTGAATTTATTAGATTTAATAAATTTACTAAATTTTCTTACCATTAGGGTCGCTTCGTCTTCATCAATTGACGTTTCGGAGTCTGGATCATTCGTTTTTGCCTTCAGCGCGATGTTTATTGTCTGGGCTCCTTTGATTCTGCACATCTAGATTCATGAAGTTCCAAAATGAAAAATAAACTTTCTAGTGTACTTACCTCTAGATCTTTAGAAATATAATAGGAGTCGACAATTGAAGACCATTCGGGTGTTCTTGGAAAAATATTTAATGTGTACCTTAGGGAATCTTGGTTTGTTACATTTTCTCCGAGATTCGTGAGTCCGGTGATCAGCTCCTTTAGTTTAGCATACAGTTGCGCTACTGGTTCTCCTTCTTTCAGCCGGAGGTTGATCAGTTGGCTCCGGAGCAGATCCCGTTTTGAGAGCTTGGTTTCGGACGTACCTTCGTGTAGCTCCAAGAATTTCTCCCAAAGTTCCTTTGTTGATTCATAGGCACTGATTCTGCTGATTTCTTGCGGAGGCAGCACACTCAACGGATGAAATTCAACTCTTGCATTTGCTACGAAGTCCGCTTGCTCCTTCTTGGTCCACATATACTCTTCTTTTTCTATTCCTTCTTAGTCTTTGGAGGCTACAAAATCATATTTAATTATCAAAAAAATTTCAAAAACAATTTTAAAAAATACCTTCATGCATTTCTTCCACAACACAAATTCTCCCTCGAATTTCGACGGGTAGATGATTGGTCCGGCCATCATCTAGGTGCTTCAATCAATGGTTAGTCCTTTTGAGGTATTCTTATTCTGATACCACTTGTTGATGCAGCGAGGCCAGTAAAAGGGGGGTGAATTGCATAAAAAAATAAACCTCTTCTCGTTCTTTTGATTTGATTAGCAGCACAATAATAATAAACAACATAATAAAACTGAACAAAAAGTAAGATGACAATCTATTTACTTAGTACAACCTAGGTGGTTATTAATCAAATGCATTGAAGAAGGCTCCACTAGAAAAATTCCTTTGTTGAAGGTAGAGTAGCCTTTTACAGACGTTTACAGCTCATTGAATAACTAGGAAGTGAATACAAGACTTGTAGTTCAGTTCTTCTTTCTTTCCTAGGTCCAGGGGTCTTCTTATAGCCTCTGGAAAATCTTATTCGAGGCTAGAAGGTGCCTTTAATAGGCTTGAAGGTGCTTCCAGCGTGATAAAGCTTATTACTGAAAATAAAGCCTTATCTTCGGCTAACGACTGTTGTTTGCCCAATCTAAGGCGCCTTCAAGGGGTTGAAGGTACCTTCCATAAAGGCTCGAAGGCGCATTCGAGGGTTGAAGACGCCTTCCACCAAAAAGGCGCAAGGGCGCCTTCAATACCATTGAAGGCGCCTTCAGCAGCTGCTACTGAGCACCACACTTCTCCATTGGCTCTTCCGCTACTTTGCTCTTTTAGGTGATTTTGGTCATCCGGAAGAAGACTCACCCAAATCCATTTTTCATCCTTCTCCTCGAGCAAGCTTCTGCTCCGACTTCTCGTCCCTCGAAAACGCCGCGTGCCTTCTTCTCCTCAGCCAGCGTATTTTTTCGTAGCGCCTCGTCCCTCGGGCGCACTAAGCCCGTCGGCTCTCTCCCATGTCATCCTTCTCGCTAGCTGCGTCTTTCGCTCGACTTCTTATGTTCCTAAGCTCTTGCACACTTAGACATAAGTATCAACCACAACAGGATCTAACTGAACTTGGTTGACCACATTAAAATTACCCCGGGGTTCTAAGAAATGATACTTTGCGGCAACTACTAAACTCAATTAGAGTTGATGAGCGAAACAACGAACAGAAAAGACACATGAATTTTCTTGTAAAATAAGAGTTTTCAAGCCTTTAAGCTCACCTTACATATTGCTCACCCCATCGTAGCCTTGACCATGCAAACTTGATATGCTTAAACGATGACGAGAGAATAACTAATCAATGGCATCCTTATATGAAGCTGCACTTGTACTAGGAACATGTTCAATACCAAGAAAATGTTCTAATATGTTTCTCTCTTTGTTCATGTATCTTAAAACAACGGTCATTTCCTCTTTTATTAATACATCACGAGATTCGTCAACCAAGATAGTAAAATATGCCTCATCAATATCTTTGATAATAACACAAGTAATTTCAACAGCAACAACAACACAAATATCATTCTGAATACTAGATGATGTTAATTGATAATTTTGATGACCATTTTGAAATGAGATTTTCTACACAAGTTCATTGTGTTTAGCAAGCAAATGGAAAAGTTCCAAATAATTATCTTTATTTGTTGATAAATTAGATTCATTAGGACCCCGAAGTGCTAATCCATGTCTCAATAAAAAATGACCACAAACAACAGCTACATTCAATTCAATTCAATTCAATATTCAACTCTCTTTATTTAGCTTTCCAGTAAATAAAGCAGAAACACTCCTAATAAGATTTTGATTTATTAGATCATTGCATTTCAATTTTGCTATGATGTGAAAATTATTATGCTTGCCAACATGTTGATCAAACTTTTTTTTTTCTCTAATTTTTAAATCCTTCGCCAACAAATGAATCTCCCCCACCTTGGTTACTTGGAGTTTTAAAAAGATAACAATATAAATAATATGCACATCTTTAGATATGCTATATTCCAATTAATCAGGATATTTTTGAAATTAATTTGCAACAAACTTTCTTTTTACATTTCTTATTTCAATTTGAGGAAAGTCATAAAGAGTAGACTAACAAGGACCCTTTAATAAATACGTCTTTCGCACTTGATCCATGTCATTAGCATCATAACTCCATATTGTTAATCGTTGTCCAAGGTCTGTTGGAAGGGTTTCAAAATCAATAACCCTAATTTGATTAAGGGGTGCGAAAATTCAATAGTTAGAGATTTTCTTTTGAGAAATTTCTCCATTTATCTAGTACTATTCTTCAACTCACGAATAATCGAATCTGAATGCAAATTACAATTTACAACTCAATCTAAATAGATAAAAACTTAAATAGAATTTAGAAGAGTTAAGAAAATAAAAAAATCTTATAGATGGGGAGTTAGGAGAGCAGTTTCACACAAAGAAAAAATGTTTCACATATGAGGAACATTTACAAATTCGCAAATATGTAAATATTTAAACTATCCATCCAAGTATGCACTTCCAAGACTGTTCCATACCAATGTCGAGCATTTATCATTTTGCTTAAACTCATTCCATACTTAATGAGTATTCAAACTCAAATGAAATAGGTCCAATGGTCATGGATATTTGAAAGGGAAAAAAAATCAATACTGTCACCCCTAATCTGATTTACGAGTACTGTCAGGATGGAAAAGGTATGCCAAAAGAAAGCCTCTAACTGTAGAGTTAAATGATAAGTGAATCTGAGAAAAGTGTTCAGTCTTCCTTGGAATGAAACATTTGTTTTGTGATCAGAGATTGAACCTGAAATATATTCATGAAGAAATATTTGAACTGCTGCATCTTCATCAGATTCTTGGCTTGCAGACATATCTACTAGGTTTTATGTAAAACAAATGAAAGCAGAAAGCCATCATGAGTACACTGCAGATGGAACCAGCCTTTCTCTCTGTCATGGTAAATGCTAGTTAGTGGGGCACAAAAAGATTCAAAAAAAGTCTTTTTTTCACCAAAAGCATGATACCACAGAGTCATTCATGCCTGACCATTAATTTGCTACTTTGACTGCTCCAACAAGGCTTCTTTCATAGGAAAGGTTAACTTTGTTGTCTCCGATTATATCGACTGAAACTTCTTAAGAAATTAATTTAAACTAAATTTTTAGCTTCATAAGCTAAATATTCTAATGAAAAAGCAATGAATATCCAAGTTGTTCAAGTTGAGTTCGCGTACCTAATCATGCTCAGTAATCTATTTCAGAATTTGTTTAAAATTATAGTTACTCAGCATATCACACCCACTTAATTTGGTAAAATCATTTTGTGAGATTTTCGGATTAAATTGTGATATTTCAACCAATAATAATTGAATAGGGTATCTAAATTCAAAGTAGTTCATTAGCAGGGTCGATCTAGGTATTTGCTCTCCTCCATATACTGTCATGATGACCTGTTCACTAGTGGAAATTTTTTGCTCTCGTTACCATTTTGGTTCCTTCTAGGGTTCATAATGAAGCAAGAACAAAAACTATATAAACAAATCGTATGATAGATTAAAAAAACGATTGCTTTTCCTGTACTTAAAAAGCTTTTCGTGCAGATGAATACAGAGAGGAAGCAAAGCATGCTCTTCCTGCAAACAAAAGCAAATAATTGTTATCTTCCACTGCAACAGAATGCTGTAAATCAAACTATTCGTGACTTAATTTATTGTATGTCTCAGGTCATTACATACTGAGCTTGTCTCAAGCTTACACAAAGGCCAAGGTCCAAGGACAATATTGAGGAATCGCAAGTACACAGTTTAAACATTTGATCAGCTGCAGTGTGGAAGTTAGTGCTGCAGCTTGACTCTTGAAATAAAGTTATTACAGTATATACTATTAAGCAAAACCTCCGTAAATCAAATTTTCAATTGTCAAGACTATTTCCAAAACTTTCAATGAATAATGACATTATTCTAGTGTCTAACTTATATGTGAGCAGATACTAGTCATACTTCTACAACTTTTAAAAATCTGATGCATTAGATAATTAGGTGATTCCACACTCACACTCTTTCAGATTGTATAGAAATTTAAGCATCAAAATTGCAACAAACAATCATGCAAATCAGTGAAGATCTTCCCTTCATCTCTATGCAATTAGGAAAAAAACAAAAGAAATACTTCAATAGGTCAAAGGAGCTTACTAGTTCCACAGTTGAAGGCGATGTGTATGCAATTATATAGAAGTTACAAGTCTATGAAGTGAATTATGCATGTCAACCATCAAAGAACCTTCACTTCTTTGAAGGTTGAGTTCAGATTTTCTAGTTCTCTAACAAAGTCTATGCCTATATATTTACTTATAGAAAACACAAAATATTTTAAGGTAAAAGGTCACATCACAATTTATATACAAGAAGTGAAGACCGTGCTATATAGACTTTAAAAATTCCACAGCATTGAGGCAGACATGAAAACCTACTTCCAAAAATATGTGGGTCCAGTTGGTGACCCCATAACTCCAGGTCCAGAAATCCCAAGATAACAATCCAAATAATCTGGTAAATGATTGTTTCTTATCCAAAGCACGTGAACTTTAGTCTTTAGTTAGTGCAGGAACAACACGTAAACTGAAATAGAGGAAAAGTCAATTCATATGAGGAAGGTATGTGTCTCCGTAGGATATATCTAGGTCTAAAGTAGTAGAGAAAAACATGGATTAACATGAAAATACCATGCTATAAAGGAAATGTATTTAGTTGCAAAATCAAAGAACGGATCACTCATCAAAGATACAAACAGAAAAGGCTCTAAGATTCAGGTTTATATAAATAGAGATGCATAGGCATATAAGAAGCAACTGCAGCACAAAAGGACTATCAAAATAATTTTCTGAAGACAATTTATTTACTTACAGTTATTATGAATACATCAATGTGTTCAATAAAATGAGCTAATATTTGTGTGTGAGAAGATAAATAGAAGTTTCGATTGTGAAGGAAAACTTCAGAAATTAAAGGCTTCAAGAGAAATGCAATTAAAATTAAATATATATAGTAAGCAAAGAATATATTAAATGAGTAAGATGGATGAATATAAAGTTCCTACTAGTAAAATTTTTAGATATTTTGGATCTATTATTCAACCAAAACATAGAGAATAGAGAGGAGCTTTTGGAATCTTAAATGATCGTTGTGCACCCCTAGGCTAAGCTAAAAAAATATTATAGGACTACGATACGACCCACCATACTTCACAAATCAAAAGTGTTAGATTGTTACGGAGCAACTTGCACAAAAAGTTTAGTGTGACAAAAATGAGAATACTAGCTTGGACGTGCAGAGCTACTAGATAGGGTAAAAATAAAATATTACTCGAGGGCAATTAGGTGTAGTTCAAAGAAATGAAAAATGAAAAAAAAAAAATAGATTGATATGGCATAAAGATATTTAAAGGTAACCAATAGATTATGTGGCTATAGAATTAAATCAAACAGAGTAGGTGTAAGAGGTTGGAGGAAATTGAAAAGAACTTTAGTAAATCTACAAAAAATGATTTAACTAAAATGAATATGACAAATGATATAGCCTTGCACAAAATTCAATCAAGGGAAAAATTTCATGCTACCGACCCAAATTTACAATGACAGTCATGAGGATTATGATGATGTGAGACAACATATACAATCTTCGTCAAATAGAAAAAGAAACATAAACTTCATTCACAAAATGTGTTTTTAGCATACATATTGGCAGCTAGAAATAATGTCTCACATCGTCCAAACTATTAATTAAAATTATAGAAGACACAGGTGAAGGCTTAAGCAGTCCTTCTGATCAAGTGTTTTAGTGGATCTTTGGAAGGCTTTGGTGAGAAATGGAGACATGCCAAACAAAATAAATAGTTCAAAGACGGTTGATAAATATTATAATTAGATGTTTACCTGATTATAATTAAAGGAATGAGGGGTAGAGTAAGACTTTTTATATTATAAAAAAAACTCAACATGAGGTAATTAAAATTGATTTAAGAACATTACAAGTAAACCAATCTTGGACATAGTTAAATAGAGAGATAGTAGTTGTCTAGCAATTTGCAAGCAATGGTGGTAGTTAACATTTGATCTATGTAAGTATCAACTATTAACTGGTGCTTCAATCACGAATAATCTAAACAATATTTTTTTAATAACTTCAAGTAAGCACTCAATTGTTGAAATGGAAGCCGAGGACAAACTTGATGAATTCCTAACATAATGTCATGACATGAAGAAATACAAATTGCAAACATCAATACCTACATTCACTTGAAATCTTGAATCTCTTCTTAATACCTATAATCCAATCAAGATGTACTTCTGCTTTCTCACTTGAGCCTAAAGTTCTAAAGCTATGTCTTCTCAAAGAATATGTTGAGCACCAAAAGAGAGAACTGGATGTAGAAAAAATGCTAAAATATTCTACATTCATGAGGTTATCAGATTGAGGGCTCAGTAAATCTTAATGGGCATTTGAAAACATACAATCTAATTTGCATGGTTTATATGAATACAAAGTCCTGCATAAAAAAATTCAGACTTCACACTTAAAATTAAAATAGTTCATCTAACCACACGTTATACCTTCTCTGATTAATTTTGATCCCAACAGACCAAGGAAGGAAAACGCCAACTTGCCAGAAACTTTCTTCATCCTTCTGTGGTCATTGCAACAAAATACAAGAAAGCTTTATGCATGTAGATTATGAATCCGCATACCAAAGATCAAATTTTCCAATCACTTTTTTTCAGTGAAGTGCAGATCAGAACTAACTCGATACAAGAATTAACAAACCACATGTACATAGTAGAGAATGGACCAAATGCACTGAAAAGACATCTCCCACGGCGGCGCCAATAGTAAGAAACCTTCCCATCGCCTTCGACAGGCTACCCCCTATAGCAATGCCTCAGGAGGTATAAGGAGTAAAATGGCGCCGCGACAAAGAGAAGGTGCTGAGTAAATCGAGACTGCAAACGCGATGAAACAGGAAGAAAATCATTCCCTTCTTCCAAGGGATAAGTCGTTGAAGTGGAAGTGGATGTGATGAACGATGATAGGAGCGGCCAACAAGAGATGGAGGGAAAGTACGATATGGAATCCAGCTATTGGGATTCTGCGAGGGATGGGCACTCCGCCTTCACGAACGCCGCCACCGCCATCGCCACCCTTGCCCGGCGTCGCTCCCGTCCCGTCTGCGGGAAGACACTCCGTACGAGGCATAGCCATCAACTGGGCTGAATATTGGGCCTTCACAAACCCAATTAGTGGGTTCATCGTAGTTTCTGGACATACATATGCGGCACGAAACAGGAAAATACGACTTACTATGGGTGGAGTATCAGGGACCCGAAGTTTGTCCTCGATGATAACTAATGATTAGGATTTGTTTTTCCATTGGTGTCTTGCTGGAGACAGTTGATCTAATCTACCGTGGGCTTGCGTTATAATACGCCGGACCAAGAATTGAAATCGCAAAGTGTTACTGCCTTTTTGGATCGTCCAATTCCGCATCCATCGAGCGAGCAGCAGCAGCCGGCCATGTATCGCCGCGCCCCGTGCCTCCTGAACCGCATCATCGTCGGAGGCGGTCGTCGTAGCGCCGCAGCCGCCCGCCCATTCTCGACCGACCTCCCGGCGGCCCCAACGGAGGACACGGCGTTCGTGGAGGCCTGGCGGAAGGTGGCTCCCAATGTTGACCCTCCCAAGACGCCTTTGGCCTTCATGAAGCCCCGCCCCGCCGTCTCTGCTTCCATACCCACCAAGCTCACAGTCAATTTCGTCCTCCCTTACCAATCCGAGATCGCCAATAAGGAGGTTAGCCCTTCCGTCCTTGATAGATCTACGTACATCTCACCTAGGGTTTCACTCTGTTATTTGGTTGGTCCTGTTTATATTGATCCATTTGATTTGCACGTTATAGGATCTGATAGTTTTTAACTGAAGTCTACTTGATAATTGTTCAAGGATTTCAAGTGGATACATGATGATGATTTTCTGGTACTGGATAAAGTCTATCTTTAGAAATACATGAAATAATGCAGCTTTGAACAATCCTGTTGATCTCAAGTTGTAAATGAATTGTTTTGATAGGAACGACTCATATTTGATTGTCCATCTTTTGATTGTTCTCAGACAATCTTAGTATGGGGTTGATTTGAAGCTTGACAATTTCTGTATTTCTGCAAAACAAAAAACTGGAATGCTAAATAGATGCTTGTTTGTGATTGATATGTTTGCTTCAGAGGTATGGACTGTGGAAGGCTTGATTATTTAGACTTGTTAATTTCTTTTTTGATGTTAATCTGCCAATTAAACTGTCTCTGGAGTAAGTACTGCACAAAGTAATGGATTTGTGTCCTTAACAGAGGGATCAAAATTCCGCACTGACTTTTTTTTTCTGAACATCTGTAATATTACAGGAAGCAATATTTTTCTAGGTATAAAATTTGTGGTTTAAGTGTGCCTTCCCTTTTAGGGAAATAACTCATGCTGTAGAAGTCCATAACATTCTATGAAATCAATATTTCTTTGACTATGCGTTACTTTGTTGCTCAGCATGGACATTGTAGACTTTCATCTCAGACTAGCTTCCAGGTCTAATTCAAACTTGGAAAAAGGTTGCCTAGAATTGATGCCTTAGGAATTTTATGCATATTCAATCAGTAGAACCTTTTTCATAATTTCTACCTTGGCACATTTGCTAGAAGGAAGTTTTTGTGAATTTAAAATAAATTTACATTTTTGTGAACTACATAAAATCTTACTCAACATAGTGGAAAATTTCTTTGTGAATATAAATTAATTCATATTTTGTTGGAACTACGAAATCTCCTACTCAACAGAGAGAAACAAGGAGGATATAATTTTCATGGTTAATTTATAGACTACATAGCCCTTGCAACTTATTATGTTGTATATATTATGAAGTATGAACTAGAGCTGAAGAGGAAATTTGTCAACTTTAGAAGGCTTTCCATATCCAATCTGATTAGTCTCGTAAGGCTGCCAGTTAAGTTTTTCTTCATGGACAGCTGAGAATACATGAGTGCTGATCGTAGAATACATGAATAGGTGGGCTTCTGGTGATTATGGTAACAATTACTTTTGGCATATCGATCACTAGAAGTTTACTAAGAGATATCTTGCGCCTGTGAAAATTCTACTGATTGATGTGCAGTGTGTGAGCATATGGAGCATTAAAATAAGGATGTCTTATTTATTCCACATTTTGCACTTAGCTTTTATCTGTACTTTCCAGTTTCTCAGTGCTTCTTTCGAATCTACAGCCTATGTATTTATCCAACCAACACCTTTTTTCCTCATAAGACTTGCATCCTTTAGCAATTGTACGCAATATCGGATAATTTGTAATAACCTTCAAGGATATTTTCTTTTTAGGCATTCCTTGATACCAGATTGTGATAATTTATTTTGAATTTTTTTTGGCATATCTGATCCTAGAGTGAATATTTTTACTAGTCAGGAAGCTTTCCTTTGAAACATGTATTGCTCCATGACCAACTACCAAAGACAATAGTTGCTTGCAAAAAACAACACAAATGTGCCAATTCTTAAATGTAATTCTTTACATATGGTTAGTATCATAATATCCTTAGATGAGGCTAGTTCAAATGGTAGAGTTTAATATTTATTGTTATAAATGGTCCAGAGGCTTGAATCTCCTAGACAACTATAATTAATGTGAAATTCCATAGCCTTCATTAGATGGGATCAATAACTGAATAGGCTCAAATCTCCTAGACAACAGTAATTAATTTAAAATTCCATTGTCTTCATTAGATGGGATCAATAACTGAATAGCACGGTTTATGTAAACATAGACAGCTTTACTCCACACTTTGAAATTATTTCATCGGCTATGAAAAAATAAGGTGCTGATGGTGTTGGGTAGAAGGTGTTTATTGTGCCATGGAGCACTCTATCATCATCATCATTATCATCAAGCTGGGATTCTCTGAAATATTTATGATCAACTATTATTTATTGATTGCTATATTCTAAATGCTTGGCGCATCCATTGATGTTTTTCGAGTGCATGAATTTATAAAGTTTAGGTGGTGTATAAATTCTAGTATATTATTTAAGCTGCTAAGTGTGTTAACTATTTTTCACTTGGTGCTTCAAAACTCGACTATTTTCAGGTTGATATGGTCATTGTCCCTGCAACTACAGGGCAAATGGGTGTTTTGCCTGGACATGTAGCCACCATTGCAGAGCTGAAGCCCGGTGTTCTATCTGTACACGAGGGGAATGATGTTACCAAATACTTTGTTAGCAGTGGGTTTGCATTCATCCATCCTAACTCAGTTACAGATATAATTGCAGTTGAGGCTGCTCCTCTCGATAATATTGATCCAACTCTGGTCCAAAAAGGACTAGCTGATTTCACCCAGAAGCTGAACTCAGCTACAACCGATTTGGAAAAGGCTGAAGCACAGATTGGTGTTGATGTTCATAGTGCATTAAATGCAGCACTATCTGGTTGATGTTATTCTCCATTCCCATTTTGAGCACAAATAGAAGTCAAACTCCTGCACAAGATGAAAGAAAACTTGTTAAATAAATTTTACTTTCTGCTGCAATCGCATTGTACTCTGGCAACTTCATTGTGATACCGCCGTAGGATTGTGAGTTGTTTTGGCTTTCTGTGTTTCTATTTTTTCAGATTTATCAGTCATAAATGCTTAATATCATGTTGATGAAGATTTGTCAGATTCTTTTATGTTGTTTCAATCCCATATTTGTTGTGTTTGATGGCACAGTTTATTTGCCAAAGTTTTTGAAGGATTTAGAAATTGGTGATTTGTGGAACTTTTGCTTAAAAGGGAATTCACCAAGATAGTGTTTTGGATTGATCTTTAGACTTGTTATGGTGCTCTGTCATCAAGTCAACATGAAGTGATGCAAAGTGTGTTTTATATTATATCATGTGTTTTCTGTTACACAAGGACTGAATTGTGTTATCGTGTTGGGCTCAATTTTTTTATCTCGAAGGAAAATATTTGGATCAAAAGGTTACAATAAAGTTGTTGTCATGTGATCAAAAGGTCACGGATTCGAATCTTAGAAACAGTCTCTTGTAAAAAGTAAGGTAAGGTTGCATACAATGATCTTTTCCCGGGACCTCGCATGACGGAAGCTTCGTGCATCGGATTATTATTATTTTTTTTTTTAAGGAAAATATTTGGGGTGCTTCCACCTTTGTTTCCTCGCATTTCTGTCATTTAGCCTACATGTTTTTTTCTTATTGTAATTTATCTTGGTGACTTGCTTATCAAAAACTAGTTGATAGAGGACCAAACTTTTGTGGAAAATCTGCTTGATACAAACAAATAGTTCATAATAAATTTTATATTACCTTAGATAGTTTTATATTGATATGAATATCACATTTTGTTACGACACGTCTTGTTTATGACAAGATCCACATTGTTACTAGCGATACATGCTTGTGAATAAATTCAACGGAGTGACTAGATAGCTTTTGTAGCTGAACGGGTTTGTATAGGATAGGGACTATTTGGAATTGTGAAACATGAGAATGAATTGGGTGGCATTTTTTTTTAATTAATTATAAAACATATTGGATGGCTAATTATTCTTCATCTGAGTAGAAATGATAGAATTATTATGTTTTAAATAGTGTTGTACATATTTAAAATATGGCAACAAAACTATAGGATGGCTAATTTTCTTTTTTTTTAAAAAAAAAAAAAAAAAAATCTAACCTACCCAAATAAAACAGGTACTTATTATTTAAACCAAAAAAGAAATCATTATGTCCTATTAGTAAGAGTTTTTTTTATTTTGAGTGATAAAATTAAACTGTCTAAGAATATTAGAATGGATTTAAATATCAAAATATGTGTCTTAAAAAGTAATTTAGAAAATTATTTATGTTTTCTTTCTTTGAATGTATATATTTTATGAAGTACTATTAGTCAACTTATGGACAACTTCAAGGGAAACAAAAAACAAAAAACACAAAATACAAATGGGTCAATGAGTTATGGTTTCTTTCCTTGAATGTATATATTTTATTAACTCCAAGTTTAATTAGTGTTCCAAATTAATTTAAGAAGAAAGTTGATATAAAAATATCTTCTCTCAACTCCCTTTTCCTCGTCAAATTGTGGCCTCTCATGATTCATACATTTTGATGACGATGATGTGATGGATTTTCTTTTAGGAAAACTATGGCATTGTAATTATTGAAAGATTAGGTGCTAATTAAATTCCAAACAAATTATTTTTTTATAAGTTTTTTCCTCGTAACTTTTTACCATGAATGATGAAACACTTAAAAGAATAAATAAGAAGATTAGAGATTGAATCTTAATATGGATAAATATTCTAGAAGTCTACATTTAAATCTGGGTAAGTTGTGTTTCAGATTTATTTCATAAACAAACTAACAAGAAGGTCATGTACTCTAAAATTAATCTGACAAAAGCCTAGTCACTTATTATAAACAATAAACAATAAACAATAAATAAAATAAAATAAAATAAAATAAAATAAAATATGACACACATTCTAAAACAATATTAGTTAAAATAGTACTCTCATTATTTGTGGGAAAAAATCATAATAAAAGCATTTCAATCTTCTAGTGAATTAACATTGTCAAATCTATCAAGATGTCATTAGTTAAGTTGAAATTTAATAAGCTTAGCTAATTAAAATATTAAACAATACAAGTGTTTGATAAGTTGGGCTTGTATAGTGGATTGTTTTTCTAAATCCCTGACAGATCCCTAAGAAATTTCTAACGTAATAAACTAATAGTGGATTGTTTTTCTTGACATATATGTATTTGTGATAAGAAAAAAATGATTAACTAATAACACAAAGCTCGTAAATAAATGTTAATATTATTTTAATTTAGTTTAATATATATATTTTTAATAATCCATTCATTTGTTCATATTCGTAATGTATGTGAATCAATATAAACTAATAAAAATACATTAAAATTTTTAATGTGGGACTAAAGTCTCTCTTTTCTCCATTTCTTCTCCATCCAGTTATTCAACATAGCATAACCATTTAAAAAATATGGAGGAAAGTAGAAGAAATGGTCGATGGTATTAGAAGAATTCTTTTTTAGTTGATGGGTATTGTAATTGATATTTATAAGATTAGTTTAATAGGTGTTTTTTTTATCTCTTTAATAATCATATGAACCAAATTATAGATAGAAAAGAGTAAGAATTCAGCAGGACCTTATTCTATTTTGTCTGTATGATTAGAGTGATAAGATCCCACTGAATTCTTACTCTTATAAGATGTAAGAATATAAGAAATCTTTATCTATTCCATAATATATAAATTAAAAGATGAGTATATAAAAACTAATTTTAGCTCAAAATAAAATAAAATTAAGTCTTATATATTTATCTTATTTTCTTAATAATATTCATATTTTTAAATATTAATTTAATATATTATATTGAGAGTAATTACTTTTTAATTGATTAATACCATTAAATAATTGATTGAGAGCATTATTGTTCCGTAACACTGTAGCAATCAATGTCAAAGGATAAAAATGGAATTGATATATTTGGTAATTTTAAAACTAACACATGATTTGGGAATTTAGTGAATTTCGTTTAGAAATTTTTTGTACGTCATCCAATAATGGCTCAAAATTCCCTAATAATACATTATATTCTTCCTCTCAGTTCCCATATTAGAAAAAGTTTGTTTCCACTTTCTATATATAAACTTTTATTTACTCTAACTCTTTAATACACATCAATTTATATAATTATCATTTATTTTTATAAGTATAAAATATCCAAAAGATAAATTTATCATTTTAGAACTAGAATAATTAGTCAATAGATTAGCATGTTAAATTTGATAAAAAAAATATACTAGTTTATATTTTAAATGTGCTAAATTTTAAAAAAATTATATCCCTTTTTAATTTTTTTATCTATAAAAAGATAATTAGATAAATTAATACCATTATGTTAATTAGAGAGTAAGGATAAATATTTTTTTAATACGGACTCAGCGTAAAGTTTAAGATATGGTTGGATATTTTTTTTACATACTGTTTTTTTAACGTATTCAAAGCCTAATTTTTGTATAATTTTATATTTATTTAATTGTAATAGCACCCTATTACAATTGAGGGAAAAAAAGATAAATTGCCTTTAGAAAAGTCTAATTTTATTCTTTTGGCTCAATAATGTGGTTCAGGAAATTATTTTTGATTAAAAGACCAGAAAAAAAGAAAGTACTTGTAAGTTTTAAATTTTAATTTAATTTTGTCAAGATTAATTATAGCATTATGAAGGGAAAAGCCAGAAAACAAAAGTTACAGGACTCTTATTGGAATTGAAAACGTTTTTGAGGTGGAATGAAAATTTTCTATATGAGTTGACCAGCGTGTAACTCACTCGAACTCAATGGCACCGTAGTGGCGGGGCATTCCGCCCCCGGTCGACGCGCGGCGGCGCTGGAGCGGCCCGAGCGGCGAGACTCTAATTGTGGCGCCGGAGAATCCGACCCCCGCTATCTGAAAATTCTGCCGAGCCGGGCTCGCAGTTACCAGCGGGCGGAAGCAGAGGGCGAAACCAGCCAGTTCGCCGCCGGGGCGATCCGTCGCTGAACGCCTCGCCGGAAGCGGCTTCATGAGCCAAGGAGGAGCGGAGGATTCGGACCCCCTTCGTGGAGACATTCCCCGGTACGATTCGGACTTCGTTCTCTTCGTATGGGACGGAAGCGGCCGCGGAGAATCGTCGTCGGGACGCCCGCTTTCCGGCGAAATCACCAAGTCGGAGCCCGCTACTGCCCTCATCATATGTGACATCGGAGGATTCGGGAATCTCGTAGAATGGTCTTCTGGCGTCATTCCCCGGCTCGACACAACGGCGGCGGCAGAGTCGGCGGAGACAGGACCGGGGAGCTTTTTCTTCCGGCGGCGGCGGTTCAGGAGGGAGGAGAGCCAGGAGGTGGAGTTGCGAAACTTGTGCGTCTTCCCCTCTCCGCCGTCTCCTCTGCGACCGTGGTTGTGGTCGAGGCGGCCGAAGAAGGCCCAGAGAAGGGAGAGCCGCGCCAGGCCAGCGGAGGCGGAGGAGGGGGCGGAGCAAGGGATAGGATCTGGCTCCTCTAAATGCTCTGTGTCGGCGGCTACGGAGTTCAGGCGCTCACGGAGGCAGGTGGCGCAGACGCCGGCGCCGCTCACGACTGGGTGGCTCTTGCAAGTCATAGGCTCTGCTGCGACCTCTCGGCGTAGTCCTCTTGCTGAATAAAAAGAGAATTAACAAAGTCAACCTTTTCTATTTAAAATATATATATATTTTTAAAAAATCCTTATTTATTTATTTATTTTTTTTCTGAAGTTTTACTAATAAACAAATTACAGATGGTATGCCACCCCTTTAATAATAATTTAAATAGAAATAATTTTTCAATGGACTAAAATCAAACATCATCAGTTTCAAATTTCTTTTAAGATGATAAAAAAATAGTATAAGAAAACCAAATTTTATTTTTTTTTTTCAAATTCAACAATATTTTTTTTTTTTCAAATAGATAATAAGTTGAGGTGATCATGACCAAGAGATAAACGGTTGAACTGTTCTATTCTGAGAAGGGAAATAACACTTTCAATTGAGATAATTAATTGCCTCTGCTTATAAGCTGTAAACCAATTGTTAATTAATATTAGTTATTTTGATGATTGAAAATGCATGTATATTATATAAGATTATATTTATTTATTCATTTCACAAGAATATCCTAATCACACAATATATAACCTTGAATGGATAAATTGATGCATGTTAGTTCAAGCACTAATTAACTTCATTAGCCATATTTTATATATGTCTAATTGGACTTGCTAATATGATATGTACAATAATAATTTGACAAGAATATAGATTAAATAAATTATGAACCTGCTTTAGGCATAGTCATCACTGATTCTCGGGAGCAAGAGCTTAGAGTTATCATAATTCTCAAGACAAGATGAATATATTGAGAACTTGGTGCCATGAACTCATCCAAAGTTATGCTAACTTACAGCTTCGCCCAACAAGAAAGATCACCAACCTCAAACACAAATGTGTTGTCCTTGAGGTAATGAACAGAAAATGGTTTTGCTCTATAACACCAGCTGCCAACAACTACAAGATTGAAGAAGTCGGCAAGGCCAAGGGGGGACTCTGCATTGGTTATGGGAGCATTGCTCAGTGTCGCCCATTTCAGGCTATCTATCCACTGGCTTCAGCTGCTCCTGAACATTGTTTCAATTCATAGTTTGTCATTTTCTTTATAGGATCGGATTATTTGGTACTCGAAAGAGAAAAAATAAAGTGTGCTAACTGGAAATTCCAGCAGCTTAGTTGTTCTTGTGGATCTGCCTAACAATTGTTCAGAAACTTGAAAGATGTAACTAAACCTGACCTTGAAATTTGTGCAGCTTAACTTCGAAACAAGGCTTCCTTTTCGTTCATAAATTAGATGGCTTTCCCGTTATCCCAATTGGGAAACAATGAGTTCTTGACTTCACCTTTGTGCTTCCACTGATGGTTTTAATGTAGAATTTCTCTGTTTAGAATACTTCTATCATACTGGGCCTTTGAGAAGTTCTTTTCGTGACGAGGCCTCCTGTTCTTACAAAGGAAACAACACCTGTCTCTTCTGTGGTAGATTTGTGATGGGATCTAGACATCTAGATCCCACACAAGAGGATGGTCCAAAAACTCATCATTCTGTCGTGTTGTAGGTGATGAGATGGCTTCCCCCTGGCTTCTCACCTTTGTCAAAGCCTCCACCATTTGCCCTAGTGTTTTGGGTGCTCGCTTGCCTAACTATCTTGAACACACCAACTTGGCCACCAAGTCTAGCAATGGCCATGGCTATCAAAGGCCATGCTTATCAACTCAACTGACTAGAACAGGAGTGGTTATTTGAATCAGAGGGGCAGAAGAGAAAAGAGGTGTCATGATCCACGAGATGCCTTTAGAATTACCGCTTTCTACCTTCTTGCTTGTCTAGATCCATGAGGTTGCGTACAGCTTTAGCTCATTGCATATATCTATTGCCTGCAAAATTGGATACAATAACGATCAAGTCTTAACCTCTCTAAGGTGGGTTCTGCCTGCAAAATTGGATGCTTGCATTTTTCTTTTCAACCATAACAAAATGCGCATGTTCATCATCATCCCTGTAGAAGAATCATCAACTAGAACTTGGTAGAAAAAAAAAGCATCAAAACTCTCTCAAACAACTTTTTTGCTATGTAACACGAGGACTTACCGTCGCTGCTTAGGCCATCAAAAGCCAATTTGAGCGGCCATGGGGTGAACATCGATCCAATCCACATGCGATGGGTGACAACGAAAGTTGTGTACCGGAGTCAATAGCTAGGTATGGATAACATTGATCATCATTTATTCTTCACATGTAGATTCTGAGCCTTATAAAATTTTCTAAATGAAACGAGAGTTCATGTGAAATTGCTCACTAGTATGACTAATAGACCATATGGTACCAATCATATAGACCAACAGTTCATCGCTGTTTTTATCTAAGCAACTTGGATCTTTGGTCCAAAAAGTGAGTGACTGATCCAACCTTTTCAGTCCGACGACTAAAGATAAATGTCAATAACCATGCAATTCCAAAAGTTGGAAACCAGAGTATTACCAGGTGCAGACCACTAATTTTCCCTATAAGTGCTCTTGTTTACTCATCTCACCATCTTAAACGACTTTGCTTCATTGTTTACTAACTCAAGTCTTCTTCCTCGGATGGCTCTGTTCCCTCAACTACTGCTCTTTTTCTTATCTGCACTTCCATATCAGCATTTGGCCAGAGGTGATACATGCCGTGACTGCTTCATCCAATCTAGGGCAGCTTACTACCCGGATTCTGATACACAAGGAACAGAGTGTAAGATCCAAAGACATTACTATCAGTAAACATGCCTCAAAGTTACAATTTTACCTGATTACAGCTGGTGCATGCGAGTATGGCACTTTTGGAGCAACACTTAATGGCGGGGATGTTTCAGCAGCATCTAAGCTTTATCGAAACGGTGTGGGTTGTGGTGCATGCTATCAGGTGGTTTTCAATACAAATTGTTACCAATACTTTAAGAGATAGTATTGATCTCTCCCCTAAAATAGCTTTGTAACATTCTAACATAATTTATGCTAATTACAACTCCTTTCTAACACACTAGCCCACAAATCATATTAGGTGAGATGTATCAATGCCAAATTCTGCTCAAACAACGGTGTTACAATAGTTATTACAGATTTGGGTGCAAGTGGCGATACTGATTTTATTCTTAGCCAGCATGCCTTTGCTAGGATGGGCCAAAATGCTGATGCAGGTACATCCCTTTTATCTCTCGGTTTCATCGGCATCGAATATCGGAGGTATGTAATGCTTCTTAGAGATAATGTTTTTCCCGTTTTTATTTGTCTTTTTTGACCAACACCTACTACAGTTCAGCCGTGACCCTAGAGTACAACCAAGAACCTGGACTTAAACATTATTGCCATTTCAGGGTTTCTTGCAGCTACACAAACAGGAACATTGCCTTCAAGATTGATGAGAGCAGCAACTACCCTTACTACTTTGCTTTTCAAATTTGGTATCTTCAAGGGAACAAGGATATAATAGCAGTTCAGTTGTGTGAGGTAAAGCCTAAACACCTGTCTGTTCGACAGATGAATCAACAAAGTAATATTATTAAATATTGACCTATAATGGTTTGATGATGATTGTGAATTTGTTTGTTGTAGACTGAAAAATTAACATGTAAGTTGTTGGAGAGAAGCCATGGAGCAGTGTGGGCAGTGGCATCTCCACCAAGTGGAACTCTCTCTGTGAGGATGCTACTGAGTGGAAGCGATGACGGAGATGAATCATGGGTCGTGCCTCCCAATAATATACCGCAAAATTGGACTTCTGGAGTCATATATGATTCTGGAATACAAGTTTAATGGCAACTACGGCAGTATTAGCTAGATGCTTTTAACACCTTATAACAATTGATATCTTATTTATTCGATAGTTGCTCGCAAATTATCAAAAGAATTCAAAGGGAAAAAACAAATTCAAATATCAAAAGTATGAAATGTATTGTCTTGTATCAAGGGAAAAGGGGTCCAGAATCACTTGCCTTCTTGATGTTGCCATGTTAACCTCTCATGTATAGCTAGAGAGTGCTGGAGGGAAACACAACGAACAAGAGAGCAGATATCTTTAGTTAAGTCAACAAAGTTTCATCCCTACCAAATAAGAAAAGCACAAATTGATTAGGAAGTTTATGTTAACTCTAGCACATATCACAAACCCAAAAAAAATAACACAGTGAAAATTGTATAAACAATCAGCCATACCGCATAGACTTCACATGTCATCTTGTAGCTCACCATCAACATTTCAATGGATTCCAAAAAGCAACGAAAGAAAGCATGGATTCCTGCTGATATTCATAAATGTCATGCTGACTTGCTTCAATAATATGAGAAGGTCAATGGTCAAAGTTGGAAATGTTCTATTGAGAATGTTGTTTTCGTACATAAGACAATGTTAATGTAGAACAAACTTATATCCTGCTACACTTTTAAAGAACACAAAGGTAGTCTACACAAAAATGATTCCATTGTCTTTTATGGTATCAAGTACAATTGCAAGTTGGCCTTCAATTCTCTCATTTTTCTTGGGTTCATAAGCCAGTGCAAAAACATCGGCATCCTTTGATCGTTCAGCAATCAGTTGTCCAATGGTCCTACAGGCATCATCGTCAACAAGAGATGGCAAAGTATTCCTGAGTTCCCTAGAATTAGTGCTTGCTACAGATACAACTTTGCTCGTTCCTCTATGCATCACTTTTGCATGAATGTATCTCTTGGAGAAAAAAACATTTAGCAGGAAGGGCCGCATGTACATGTCAGTTCTTTGCTTCCATGATTTTCTATTGGGCCTCTTTGCAGCTTCACTTTTTGATCTGCGAGTCCAGGCGGCCTGTACAATACCAACCTGCAAGAGTAATCATAGAAATGGTAACTTAAAACTAAAACTAGGGGAAAGGGAGCGGAAGAGAGGAAGAGTAAAAGCAGAGTAATATAAATAAGGAGACAGATAATATTACTTTGCTTCAAAGAAACTTGATTACAAAGATACCCAAGTAGAGCTCAAATGATGCTTGAATGCTCTCCAAGGTCTTCCTGCTTCCTTACTTATAGAAGGATAGTAGGCATGCCGGATGCTCATAAGGTCCCATCGTCACATGGCCTGTTTGTCCTTAGATAAGCGAGAATATTTCTTTACAGCTTGTTTGTTCCTGTAAGACCTTATCCCTCGTACACTTAAGATAAGAGGGAATCCCCTTTACAGAATATTTTATATGAGAGGGAATCCCCTAGAATAAAGTAGGCAAACTATGGTGGGTTGCGTTGTCCTTTTGATGGGTCCACCACTTCTGCAAAGTCACAGACGGAAAGAGTTCATTCGGTTAACGACGTCCTGAAGTGAGTAAACAGTTGTTGTAAGTTGCTCATCTATTTGCTTGGTAGCAGGGTATCAATTTAACCACCAGTTATCCTTTGAACTTCTCCACAAGCACTCCTGTTTTTTCAAGGAGTGTAGCAGCCTAAGCTGTTGGAGGGCGTTAGTGGCCTGGATGGCTGCCCTCTGTTGTAGATAAATGGAAGTGTTGGTCGATTTGTTCTGCCTTTTCCAACGTGATTGGATATTGTCGGTGCAAGGATTGTAGTTGCTGTTGATATTGTTCAGTAGGTAGAGAGGGCTTGAGTCATTTACGTCCGCGCCTCTGGGTGGGGATGCTCCTTGAGCTCTTGTAGAGTTGGTGCCACGAGTTCCAGTTTGCTAGGGCTTCTTCCGACCATTCTGTAACAAGATAATTAATGAGACGGGATAAAACATCTGCTAACTGGTTATCCTTCCCATCTATATGTTCGAAAGAAATAGAACCTCTAATACCGGTTATGTAATCGGTGAAAGCAACCCATCTAACACGAGATGGTTTGTTGTTAGCTGATTTTCCAAAGAAGCTTATGATGGCCTGACAATCGATTCTAATAGTCAGCTCACTCCTATCCAGAAATAAATTTGTAATGCCTTTAATGAATTCATAACTGCATGGAGTTCGACACCAATTGTTGATTTTAGGCGTTGAACTTGCCACTTGCGTATGCACAAATTTTTTCTGTTGTTTTTGGATCATGCTTTTCTTTCTTCCACTTGCAGATTCCTCCCCATCCGTCCATACAACCATCTACCTCAAGAATCATAAAACATTGCTCCGGTGGAATTTCTAAGTCCGATAGCTTCTAGACCTTTTCCTTGATTAGCCTGAGCCCAATCTTGCTTATTGAGTCTTTTATCTTCTTGTGGGCATGTTTTTGCATATAGTGGGCTGAGCAGCTTTCCCAGGTTTGGAATGTAATTTTGGGCATAATTGAGAAGCCCAAGTCATGATCTCATTCCTTTGGTTGTCTTCAGATCTTCATCTTTAAAATCCGCAACCTTAGTAATAATATGAAATTGTAGCCTAATTTTACATTTTCCTATAATAGCTCCGAGAAATTCAAGTTCTGTGACGACAATCTTCATTTTTGTAGGGCTTAATACTAGCCCATTAAGTTTGCATATTTCCAGCATTTTCTATAAGTGCTTTGCATGCTGTCTTTCGTCTTGGGAGAAAACCAGTATGTCATCAATGTAGACTGCAATAAACTCTTCGGTTCCTTTGAAACAATTATCTATCTTCCGTTGGAAAACAGCAGGGGCGTTCTTTAATCCAAATGGCATTACCAACCATTCATATAGTGCTTCTGGAACCCAAAATGTCGTCCATTCGATTGAGTCGGGATGCATCGCAACCTAGTGGAATCCACTTTTGAGGTCAAATTTAGAAAATATACAGCTATTACTGACCTTTTTTAGTATAGTGTTGATTCCAGGAAGGCTGTACTGATCTGTGTCAGGTCATTCAGCCGCTTGTAATTGAAAATCATCCGTTCTTTTCCTTTGGTCTCCTTCCCTGTCCTTGGGTCAACAATAGTTCATGATTTCACAATGATAGCCGTTGTTCGATGTCTACTCTTGCTTGGCCTAATTACTCCGATTTCTAGAAGAGCTTTGACGTGTTTAGCAAAAGCTTCCTTCTGCTGAGGAGTTAGGTGCTTTAATGGTCTGCCCTCGATTGTAAGGTTAGGATTTTTGAAATCCAACTGACAGATTATTTTATTTTTTGCCCAATGTTGCAATGGATTTTCCCCAATATAGCCTTGTTCATACAGCTCCTTTAGGAGTGGGCTGAACTGCTCCTTGAAGCTTTATTGGGTTTGGCTTTCTGAAAAATGCACCATTTCTTTTATTTGGATATACTCTTCCTCTTCAAAATCTAACTCCTCTATAGCTGCTGCATTTACCGAAGGTAAAGTATTAATAGTAGTAAGATTTTTGTAGAAGGTTACCGTATTTCCTTCAATTCGTAATCCTCCATGCATAGCTCTGATGAAATTGCATCCAATAATTAGCTGGATGTTGTCCCCAAGTACCATTGGGAAACTATAAGTATATGGTATCCTGAAAATGTTTTCCCCGATAATCATTTTCCCGGCCTTCATCTTCATATTTGCCGTTTGCTGAGAATTAATGCCACTGAAGCTTACCACAAATGTATTTTGCTCCAGTGCTTCTGGGGGTACAGATTTTTGATCGACACATCATGTTGTGGCGCTTGTGTCAAGAATTGCTTTGAGGGAGAATCTGGGAATATCAGGGATTTCCATTTCTACGAATAAGTTATAGAGCATATTCTTAACAAGTCTAGGGCTTCACATTTCTTGAGTGGCTGTTACTTTGCTAGTAATTTCTTCTAGGAGCATATTGGCTTCTTCTTCTTCTATTCTTTCCAGGTTATGAAAATCCCTTCCTAATTCTTTTTTCCCATAGAAGTTCCTCATATCTGGGTTTATAATAAGCTATCTCCTTTTGTATCCGCTCAATCTCCCCTTCACACCATGCGATGTAATAGTGTTGTTCCTGTATTAATTTTTTTCGGAAAGAAAGGAACTGGCTGAGTTGGAGCGATTGGTACCTGTTTGTTGAAATAATAAGGTCCACACAGATTGCAGACTGTGATAAAGCATTCTAGACAGTGTGTCCTGGCTCTTTGTAGTGTTGTCCTCCTACAGCAGGTACAGATTGTTGACTGTGGTGGTTGGATTGGCTCATTTAAGTGCCAATTATGTAGGCAGTTCATCTGTTGCTCAGAAATTTTTACTTGCGGTCGGTACCCCGATCTACTTGTCCAAGCATATAAATGGAATTTAAGTGCATAATTTGAATGGACCTATGGAGGTCTTCGGTGTCTTCCTCTTCTTCAGAGATACTAAAAATGACATCGCTTTGTGCCTCCTCTTCTTGCACAGAGAGGATGTCACAATCCGATGGGAGATCCAACTGCTCAAAGATGGCAAATCTCTTAATGTTTCTTTACTCATTAGGACATTCTCTGGCAAAATGCCCCTTTTGGCCACATAGGCAGCACTTACATTTTTTGTTTCTGACTAAGTGCTTACGCTTTTCAATCCTTGCATGCGATTCATGTGACTTTCCTTTGTAGGTTTTGGAGCGCCGAATACTATACTTCTTTTGGTTTTGACCCTTATAGTAGCTTAGTATGGGAATCTGGTTAAAAAAGAAAGATTTTTCAGGCTCTCTTGAATGCGGCGTCTTTGCATTCCTGCTCTAGAAATTTATATGCAAATAATACTCTAGGGAATACGCCGACTGTGAGGCCTGGGAATTTTTCATCAAATGCTGCTTTTATCTTATTCCCTAAATCTCCAGGCATCTTGAACCAGAATTTTTTTGAGAGCTCTGGTCCAGCAAATAACCTTCCTGTTTTTGATGTCAGCCACATGTAATCATTAATATACTAGATGATATATTTAACATTGTCGCAAGATAGTTTCTCAAGGTCTTTATATGCGGCATCTTGAACATTTGTGGATCCTTGAGCTGGGTCTTCAGTAGAGAATAGCCTTCTCATTTGGGATAATATATTTTGGGTCCCTTCCCCGTCGTCACTGGTATTAATGAGGGCTTCATATTCAGTGGGATAACTCATTCTCCATTGGATCCATGTAATTTTTTCAATTTCTCCTAGTAGATTTTCGATATACTCAATCTTGCCCCTAGTGTCTGTGAATACTTGGCTAGATACATGATTCTTAGTGATTGATTCCCATCTTGTAAAAGCGTCTTCAAAGAGGCCCAATTGTTCAGGGATGATAAACATAGTACCTCCTTGCTGCTGCGCTGAGGGGAGTGCCCATAATTCATTATTCAGTCCTCCTTTAAACTTTGCTTTTGCAGGCTATTCTTCATATATTGGTTGAGGCCTTGAAGGTCCTGCCTGCACTCTTGCTGGAGAATAACCCGAAGGGCCTATATCAATATCTTCAGGAGGTCTGTAAGGTGAAACTACTGTAGTTGTTGAATAAATTTGTTGCTGATCACTTGACACTTCTTGGGTTTCTTCCAATAATTTCCTTAAGCTTGGATAGTCCATTTCGAAACCAGTAGCGACGAGCTGAGATTGACCACTCCCACCACCTTCAACGGCAAATGGATTAAACCATTCTTCATCAGTGTCAGTATAAGAATCCCAAAGGGGTTCTTGTTGTGGTATTGTAATGAACGTCATGTATTGGATATGCTCAAAAAGACCATCAGAGTTTTCATGAGTAGTGTCCATGGACTGGAGTACTGTGGCCCCTGGGCTTGTAGCTCCTGCATGGTCTTGCTCAAGATTACTCTGAAAATGCTCCTTTTTGTTTGTAAGGGTTAAGATAACATGATGCTCTTCTGGTAGCAATGTGTCAAGGATCGGTGGCGTTTTCTGCATGGGTTGGGTTTCCGCTGGCTCATCATCCCATGATGGTGCAGGAAGTTCCAGTTCTAGAAGAGGGTCAGAAATTGCATAATTGACATAATAATCAAACTTACCGCAAGATTCACCTAGGGTATCCCACCGGCCTGCTGATGCCTTGGGCTTGTTTGCGTTTTTTAATGCTTTGGGTATCTTGTGAGAGGGTGCTAGTTGGTTTTTGGAGGTTAAGCCGAAACCTTGATTGCTTCTGGTAGTTAGAGTAAGATTATTGACTTCATAAATTTCTAGCATAAGTATTTTTTCAAAAATGATTTCCGCGAAACAATCCCCTTGATTGACCTGATAATGAAAGTCCGTATAGTTAAAGACCATTATTTAGACTTCACCTCTATAGTCACAATCAATTACCCCTATGCCGATATCGAGGCCAAATTTCCATGCTGCGTTGACCTCGTTGCAATACGGCCATAGGTTCCCAGGGATTTCCAAACTTAGTCCAGTGGGCACCAGCTTTGCCCTCTGGGCTCTATTATGCGTGTTTCACTTGCCACTAAATCAAATCCTACAGCACCAGAAGTTTTTCATTGTGGAATAACCGCATTAACGGATAATTTATGTACCAATATGAAGGGGCATTCTTCACTTATTCTTGCTTCAAGTGTAGGTTGGCCATCGTATGGAGGTCCATAGTCATCTTCATATACTAGAACGCCTGGGGCCTTTTCTATTAGAACTGCTAGAGTATGGAAGGATTCTTCATCGCTTTGTACTTCTTCATCTCTAGCGTTATATTGAATAGCCCTTGCTGATGTTGCCGCCTTGTAGTTACTGAAACTTAATGATATCCTGCCATCCATTAGGTTTCAACTATTCAATTCAAAGGGATGCATAGGAATGTTAACCTGCGTTGGGTTAATCGTCTAGTTTAACCCTTGAAGACTTGCTGTGGAATATCTTCGTCCTGGTAAGGCTCTGACTCCATGGCTAGTTAGGTAATCCACGACTCCTTGGACTTGATATGCAAAGCCTACGTTAGGGTGTTGGATAATCACCCTACTAATCCACGTGTAATAAGCAATTTGGCTTCGCCACTTCTCCATTGCTCGTATCCGCGAGTAAGGATAGACACCTGAATATTTCTAAAGAAATCACCAATAGTGAGCATTATGTTAGGTATAACATATACCAATTGGCTCCCTTTGGTCAAATCTACTTCCATAGTTGCTAAGATAGCTTGGTCTCCTAACCATCGGTTGCCCCTGAAGACAACAAACGCTATAGTTCCTTCTTCTTGTCGGTGAAGGATTTGTATACGCACATGTAGTACCCCCAGATGAATGTATTGCATACGGTTGCATTGTAGCTGATTAAAACTTTCTTCCTGAATAAACATGCGGTCCACTTGATTGTTGTCAGTTACTAATATAGCCTCTTCAGATCGGTGCACATACACCTTGTGGTGTGCATCGTCTCGTCTTGAATGGTATAGGACTTCCGCTGGTACTATTGATGCTCGTTCTTGCATTGAGAGTTATAGTTGAGCTTGTGGATCAATTTGTTGCTCTAGAGTCTGCTCAGGAGTTTGTCTTCCAGTCAATCTTTGGCCAAGCCTTCTTACTGCTTGCTGGGTTGTGTGCATTCTTCTCTGGTTTCGTCTGTATTCCCTTATTTGGTCATCGAAGAGGGGAGTTGCAACTTGTTCAATAGAGGTTCTTGCCGCCATTAATTTCTTAATTTCTCCTGTTCTTCCTTCAGTATTTTGTAGGGGTCCTTAAAGAGCCTAAGCTTCCCTTTACTTTCTTTAGGTCTTTCTGTTTGACCTAAAGATAGGTTTTTTAGCTTGTCAAGAAGATCTTATGGTATTACAGTAGTTGAGGGAACGCCTTTTCCGGTGTGTTCTAAGATGGTTTTGAGATCTGTTTGTATATTTCGAACCCCTTCAGCTATTTGAACAAGGAGCTAGATTTGTGTGTTGCCTTTCTTGATTAAGGCTGAGTTCCCAGAGGTAGGGCCCTGGAAGTCACTTGGTCTAGCGAAACCAACAGTAGGTGATTCTATTTGTTTTGTGGCCTTGACAGCTTCTTTGTATGAATTTGTTCCTTTTGTAATAGAGTAGTTGCTGTTCATGAAGTTGTCCACCTTTCCAGCTTGTGCAGCAATGCCTCTACTCTATGGATCTTCTTGTCAAGTCCTTGCGCTATCTTAATGGCTTCTCCTTTAAGCAGCTTTGGTTAAGTCACTATTTCTGCTATGAACTCCCTGAGTTCCTGTTTCGTTAAAGGTTTGTTTTCTATATAGACAAAGGTTAGGTTGCTCAAAGCAATTTTAAGTCCTTGGACTTCTTTTTCAAGGTCCTGACATTTCTCGAGTAGTTGTTTGAAGTTTTTCAGGTGAACTTTGGAGGACAAACAAGTTTTGTCGTAAACTATAGCTAGGTTATTAGCTAGTTGATTTATAGTGACTTTGGTGGTAGTAGTAAGGTCAAGGTATTCAAAGTTGGATGTTCGGGAATTATCATACCAATTTCGAATTACTCTTTCCTAGGCTTCAGACATAGATTATAAACATAATTAGAGGTTGTTAGGACAGGACAGTTCCTTACTAGGCTTTGCTCACACAGGTGCTTCCTTGGATTTACCCACGGCTTCCTTGCCTTAACTACCAAGTACGGACCTAATCTTTTGCTTAGCCTAATTTGCATAATACCAGCAACACTAACAAACCAAGAATTATGTTAGAAAATTAGCAAAATAAGTCCCTATAGTCCTTCCTTTTATACCTTAACCCTTAAGATTTATGCTATAATCATCTGACACCGGCTCTGATACCAAACTAAAACTAGGGGAAAGGGAGCGAAAGAGAGGACAGAGTAAAAGCAGAGTAATTTACAGCTTGTTTGGTCCTGTAAGACCTTATCCCTCGTACACTTAAGATAAGAGGGAATCCCCTTTACAACACATTTAATATGAGAGGGAATCCTTATACAACACACTAGAATAAAGTAAACAAACTATGGTGGGTTGCGTCGTCCTTTTGATGGGTCCACCACTTCTGCAAAGTCACAGACGGAAAGAGTTCATTCGGTTAACGACGTCCTGAAGTGAGTAACCAGCTGTTGTAAGTTGCTCATCTATTTGCTTGGTAGCAAGGTACCAATTTGACCACCAGTTATCCTTTGAACTTCTATGCAAGCACTCCTATTTTTTCAAGAAGTGTAGCAACCTAAGCTGTTGGAGGGCGTTAGTGGCCTGGATGGCTGCCCTCTGTTGTAGATAAATGGAGGTGTTGGTCGATTTGTTCTGCCTTTTCCAGCGTGATTGGATATTGTCGGTGCAAGGATTGCAGTTGTTGTTGATATTGTTTAGCAAGGTAGAGAGAGCTTGAGTCATTTGTGTCCGCGCCTCTGGGTGGGGATGCTCCTTGAGCTCTTGTAGAGTTGGTGCCACGAGTTCCAGTTTGCTGAGGGCTTCTTCAGACCATTCTGTAACAAGATAATTAATGAGACGGAATAAAGGATCTGCTAACTGGTTATCCTTCCCATCTATATGTTCGAAAGAAATAGAAACCCCAATGCCAGTTATGTAATCAGTGAAAGCAACCCATCTAACACGAGATGGTTTGTTGTTAGCTGATTTTCCAAAGAAGCTTATGATGACTTGACAATCGGTTCTAATAGTCAGCTCACTCCTATCCAGAAAATAAATTTTTAATGCCTCTAATGAATTTATAACTGCATGGAGTTCGACACCAATTGTTGAACTTGCCACTTGCGTATGCACAAATTTTTTCTGTCGTTCTTGGATCATGCTTTTCTTTCTTCCACTTGCAGATCCCTCCCCATCCGTCCACACAACCATCTACCTCAAGAACCATAACATATTGCTTCGGTGGAATTTCTAAGACCGGTAGCTTCTGGACCTTTTCCTTGATTAGCCTTATTAGAACCCAATCTTGCTTATTGAGTCTTTTGTGGGCTTGTTTTTGCATATAGTGGGCTGAGCAACTTTCTCAGGTTTGGAATGTAATTTCGGGCATAATTGAGAAGCCCAAGCCATGATCTCATTCCTTTGGTTGTCTCCAGATCTTCTTCTTTAAAATCCGCAACCTTAGTAATAATACGAGGTTAGAGCCTAATTTTACATTTTCCTATAATAGCTCCGAGAAATTCAATTTCTGTAACGGTAATCTTCATTTTTGTAGGGCTTAATACTAGCCCATTAAGTTTGCATATTTCCAGCATTTTCTGTAAGTGCTTTGCATGCTATCTTTCATCTTGGGAGAAGACCAGTATGTCATTAATGTAGACTGCAATAAACTCTTTGGTTCCTTTGAAACAATTATCCATCTTTCGTTGGAAAACAACGAGGGCGTTCTTTAATCCAAATGACATTACCAACCATTCATATAGTCCTTCTGGAACCCAAAATGTCATGGATGCATCGCAACATGGTGGAATCCACTTTTGAGGTCAAATTTAGAAAATATACATCTATTACTGACCTTTCTTAGTATAGTGTTGATTCCAAGAAGGCTGTATTGATCTTTGTGTGTCAGGTCATTTAGCCGTTTGTAATTGAAAATCATCCGTTCTTTTCCTTTGGTCTCCTTCCCTATCCTTGGGTCAAGGGTAGTTCCTGATTTCACAATGATAGTCGTTGTTTGATGTCTACTCTTGCTTGGTCTAATTACTCCGATTTCTAGAAGGGCTTTGACGTGTTTAGCAAAGGCTTCCTTTTGCTGAGGAGTTAGGTCCTTTAATGGTCTATCCTCGATTGTAAGGTCGGGATTTTTGATATCCAACTGACAGATTATTTTATTTTTTGCCCAATGTTGCAATGAATTTTCCCCAATATAGCCTTGTTCACGCAGCTCCTTTAGGAGTGGGCTGAACTGCTCCTTGAAGCTTTGTTGGGTTTGGCCTTCTGAAAAATGCACCATTTCTTTTATTTGGATATACTCTTCCTCTTTCAAATCTAACTCCACTATGGCCGCTGCATTTATCGAAGGTAAAGTATTGATAGTAGTAAGATTTTTGTAGAAGGTTACCGTATTTCCTTAAATTCGTAATCCTCCATGCATAGCTCTGATGAAATTGCATCCAATAATTAGTTGGATGTTGTCCCCAAGTACCATCGGGAAACTATAAGTATATGGTATTTTGAAAATGCTTTCCCTGATAATCATTTTCCCGGCCATCATCTTCATATTTGCCGTTTGCTGAGAATTAATGCCATTGAAGCTTACCACAAATGTATTTTGCTCCAGTGCTTCTGGGGGTACAGATTTTTGATCGACACAGCATGTTGTGGCGCTTGTGTCAAGAATTGCTTTGAGGGAGAATATGAGAATATCATGGATTTCCATTTCTACGATCAAGTTATAGAGCATATTCTTGACAAGTCTAGGGCTTCACATTTCTTGAGTGGCTGTTACTTTACTAGTAATTTCTTCTAGGAGCATATTGGCTTCTTCTTCTTCTTCTATTCTTTCCAGGTTATGAAAATCCCTTCTTAATTCTTTTTCCAATAGAAGTTCCTCATATCTGGATTTATAATAAGCTGCCTCCTTTTGTATCCGCTCAATCTCCCCTTCACACCATGCGATGTAATAGCATTGTTCCTTTATTAATTTTTTTCGGAAAGAAAGGAACTGGTTGAGTTGGAGCGATTGGTACCTGTTTGTTGAAATAATAAGACCCACACAGATTGCAGGCTATGATAAAGCATTCTGGACAGTGTATTCTGGCTCTTTGTAGTGTTGCCCTCCTGCAGCAGGTATAGATTGTTGACTGTGGTGGTTGGATTGGCTCATTTAAGTGTCAATTATGTAGGCAGTTCATCTGTTGCTCAGAAATTTTTACTTGCGGTCGGTACCCCCATCTACTTGTCCAAGCATATAAATGGAATTTAAGTGAATAGTTTGAATGGACCAATGGAGGTCTTCGGTGTCCTCTCCTTCAGAGATACTAAAAATGACATCGCTTTATGCCTCCCCTTCTTGCACGAAGAGGATGCCACAGTCTTCTGGGAGATCCAACTGCTCAAAGATGGCAACTCTCTTAATGTTTCTTTGCTCATTAAGGCATTCTCTGGCAAAATGCCCCTCCTGGCCACATAGGTAGCACCTACATTTTTTGTTTCTGACTAAGTGCTTGTGCTTTTCAATCCTTGCATGCGATTCATGTGGCTTTCCTTTGTAGCTTTTGGAGCGCCGAATACCATACTTCTTTTGGTTTTGACCCTTATAGTAACCTGGTATGGGAATCTGGCTAAAAAAGAAAGATTTTTCAGGGCTCTCTTGAATGCGCCGTCTTTGCATTCCTATTCTAGAAATTTATATGCAAATAATACTCTAGGGTATACGTCGACTATGAGGCCTGGGTATTTTTCATCAAATGCTGCTTTTATCTTATTCCCTAAATCTCCAGGCATCTAAAACCAGAATTTTTCTGAGAGCTCTGGTCCAACAAATAACCTTCCTGTCTTTGCTGTCAGCCGCATGTAATCATTAATATACTGGATGATATATTTAACATTATCGCAAGATAGCTTCTCAAGGTCTCTATATGCGGCATCTTGAACATTTATGGATCCTTGAGCTGGGTCCCTTCCCGGCCGTCATCGGTATTAATGAGGACTTCATATTCAGTGGGGTAACTCATTCTCAATTGGATCCATGTAATTTTTTCAATTTCTCCTAGTAGATTTTCGATATACTCAATCTTGTCCCTAGTGTCTGTGAATACTTGGCTAGACACATGATTCTTAGTGATTGGTTCCCATCTTGTAAAAGCGTCTTCAAAGAGGCCCAATTGTTCAGGGATGATAAACATAGCACCTCCTTGCTGCTGCGCTGAGGGTAGTGCCCATAATTCATTATTCAATCCTCCTTTAAACTTTACTTTTGCGGGCTGTTGTTCACATATTGGTTGAGGCCTTGATGGTCCTGCCTACGCTCTTGTTGGAGGATAACTCGGAGGTCCCATAGCAATATCTTCAAGAGGTCTGTAGGGTGAAACTACTATACTTGTTGAATAAATTTGTTGCTGATCACTTGGGTTTCTTCCAATAATTTCCTTAAGCTTGGATAGTCCATTACAATACCACAACAAGAACCCCTTTGGGATTCTTATACTAACACTGATGAAGAATGGTTTAATCCATTTGCCGCTGAAGGTGGTGGGGAATCTCAGCTAATATGTTACAAGTTGCAATCTGATAATCTAACTAGTCAAACATGTGAAGTTGTGTCTAATTTGACAAAAGCATAAATAACAATCAAGGTTTGTTTTGTTCTAATTATTGATTAGATATCTCCAGTTATCTATGAGATGAGTTAAAAAGCTTACAGAACTACATAGAGAGAATGCCAATATATACAGAGTAGAATTTGGTTGAGAAGGAATTATCAGTTTGATAATTATTGAAACCAAAGTAATAATGTTATGTGAGTGAATCCAAATGCTGTAATAGAAAAATGACAAGCATGGTTTTCCAAACTGAATAATGTAAGCTTTTGAATTGCAGACATCGTAAGCCAACTAGTGTTATAGAAACCTGATATCATGTGATATTTGTGTGCCCGAACTCAAATATTCAGATGGTACCTTAGTTCGAAAAAGAAAAACAGGAGGTCATTTTAACAACAGAAAGAAAGAATCCACACCTATCTCATTACCCATGAGCAAACAACAAACAACAACAACAAACAACAAACAACCAATCCCATGACCACTGTGCCCACTGCAAAAGGCCCACGACATTGTCTCTGAACAATACCAAGGCAGAAACAGAAAATGCTACTTGAAGTCTCCAATCATTCAATTCAAATTAAGAACATAAGCCTTTTGATTTATCAGAATTGGACTCACGAAGTCCAATCCATTGATTCACTAGACCAAATTCATTTTCTCCACTTCTCTGCCAAACAATTGTAAGAATTGGAAGGATAAACTCAAAATTCTACTTTCACTTCATGTTATTTTGAAATTTTATAAATTCCAATAAAATCGCAAACTTATTTTATAAGAATAGACGGTTCAAAATGCAGTAATATCATAAATCAAACAATGAAATAAAAGCATCGTTAATCCTACTTGTTCGCTACAATTTCATTCATTTCCTGGATTTCATGCGCAGAGATCAAACGTGAAGGAAAACGATTCCCAGATCCTTGTACTAATTCAGCAATCGGGATCGTGAGTATGGTATATTCAGACAAAGAAGCACAAAGTTTCAAAAACCCTAACTCCTAGAGCTCACGCATTCTCTAGCACCCACGAATTACTCCAGTATGCTGCAAGAAAATTGATCGAGAATAAAAAGAAAGAACCTTTCGTTTGGGAAGGAAGGGAGAGGGTGATCTGCAGAGCTGCTGAGAGGAGATCTGGACGTGTGAGATTGACGAAGGCCACGACAGAGAAGCGTACTGCTTCGTCAGAGGGCTCCTATCGACCGTGCAACAGAGAGAAGGAGACGCACGGCAGAGAGAAACCGTAGCAGGAGGGGAAGAAACCAGGGCAGCCCAAGGCATCGCCATTAGCGTGCGCGGGGCCGAGCTCGACTTGGGTAAGAGAAAGGAGGACGAGCAACGTTTTTCGAACCGTGACGTTTGCTTGTAGAATACGTTCGTAGACCGTTCGATGGAGATTGAACGACCATCAGTCGTCTATCACAAGTTGATCTGAGCTTATTAGACAATTCAGCTATTGAAATCCGACCAATCTTGAAGATTCAAAATGATCTGTTTGATTCATGACTTAATCGATAATTTTTTAAAGGGCGCATTCCAAGTTTAATTATATCAAAATGATAGATTCAAATTTTAGAATTCTTAAAAAAACGTACTTGATTCTAATTTTATCCCCATTATAATTATTGACTTTTTCTGTTATTTTTTTCTCTCTACTTTCTCTTCAACCATTTTCCTCTTCTCTTTCATCTCTCATTTTACCTGTCACATTTATTCTGTCTCTTTCCACTCTCATCTTTCCCTACAATATCTTTTTTCTCTTTTTTTTTTTTAATTATTATCCTCTAAATTTATTTTTTTTCCAAAAAGAAGGTTAATAAAATATTTAAATTATTTTACTATTTTTAATATATAATTATAAAAGAATAAAATTAAAATTAAAATGAATAATATGAACTAATTTTATTAATGAAACTAATTTAAAAAAAATACTTTTGTAATGATTTTTACCACTGAAATACAACATCACTCGGTGTGATGATGATTTTTGAAGATTAGTATCACAATCTAGGTTCTGATCACACATTATGGTGCTAGTTTTGATTATGGGAGACTATCGACATATATAGAAAATACTATTCTTAATTATTCTTAGTCAATTATTAATATACAAGGGCAATACTAATACAATAAGATTAGTGTGCATGTCAATTGATAACTTATTCTCATAAGTCATGGATATAAGATATCAAGTTGACACATAGGTATATATTAAAGAATCTATGTTGAATTGATCCGCTATGAAAAGTTTCATGAATCATTATATGAGTGTTATAAATATTCTCATAGTGACTATTAGTATAAATAGTCCTTAAACCTGAAGTCACTACAGCTCCCTACATATGGAGTTATATACTTTGGTATTGACAAATGTCACTTTTATAAGGTAGATTATAAAGTCATTCACTAGATATGCAATAATTTAACAGAGAGATGTGAGTGATGTAGATAAGATTGGTTCCTTCCGTATAACAGAAGAGATATCTGTGGACCCCTTAATTGAGTAAGACTATTAAAATACATGGCCATGATATTAAACTTATTTAGTTAAGTGAGTCTATTTAGAGATCAAGATTGAATAGAGGATAATATGGTCTATACCTCGTGTATCAATCTAGATATCAAGAACAAAAAGAATGAGCTATACAAGATAATGGTCATGGATAAGTTAGGTCAGTTCTCCACATTCTCATCACTTGGGTTGTAATAATGCATTACTAGATGTCATTCATTACTTGTGTATCTAAAATAGTTTTAGAAACACTGTCAACGTTATGAGAACATAATGGATCATACACAAAGAGCATATTAATTTGGAGATTCATTTATTTTATAGTTTCGAACTTTAAGCTTATTGGATTAATAAGTTAATCTAATTAGGTTTTAGGCTTATTGAATTAATTAGTTAATCCATTTAAGGTACAACCTAACTATAGAGCCCGCTAAAAGTTCTTCTTGAAGATGAAGAGTTCTTTAAGAAGGTGGAGGGTTAGCAAGAAGGTGAAGAGTTATATTCTTCTTCATTACTACCTTAAATACCCATCACTGACAAGAAAGAGAAGAGTTCTTCTTCTTCTTCACTTCTAGCCACCTTGAATAGCCATCTCTAGCAAGAAGGTGTGGTGGTGTGAGACTCTCCGATTCTGAAATTCGTGACATGAAGGAAGTGTCATGCTCATATGGATACCGTAGAGGCGTAAATATTTTGATCACGCTAAGATTGGACAGACTAGAAGTCTTCTGAGGGTTGTTCACACATCAAAGGTAACAACCCTATTCGTTAGTCTAGTTGCAAGAGTAGTTCTGCAATCACATGGATCTCTAAAGGGATCAATTTTCACTATGTTTTTAATTTATTTATCGCTATAGATTTCTAAAGTGGTATCAGAGCTACTTGCGAATGCGTTCTATATATTCTTTTATATTTGATATAAATGAATGAACATGTGTTTATTATGATTTACTTGGAATGAATTATAGGTGGCTTTGATTGGTGTTATTTTTTATTTATCTAGAATGAAACAGTTTGTATTAATCAAACTATAATGATTGTGACATCTTCATGTTAAATATGAACACATGTTATAATATGGTTCATTCGATGAATCATAAATCTTAGGACCCCGTATGGTTTTGCCATATAAATCGTTAATTGAAATCATAATAAAATGATGTCATAGATATGTTACATGTGATGTTTGCCATGGTTCATGGTTATGGCCCATTATCCAATTTGATTGGATTATGTATATGTGTGTTGTAAATTCATAATACGACCTTCGTGTCATGCTTTTTTGTTAGGGTCGATTTGTAGCTAGAGGGGGAGGGTGAATAACTTGTCGCGCTTTGTAGACTTGCTTCGTGATGATGATGTGTAGTGGAATACTCTCGAAGCAAGCTTCAATGCTAACAATATGGATTTAATTGGTATCCACCTCAATAAGAGGTGACTAATCCAAGGATCCGACCCTCACTCACTCATCCACTAATAAAAAACACTCCTTCTCGGTAACTACCGGAGGCAGAGAAGCCTCGTACAAGTTCTCACACAAACAATACAAAAAGAAAGAAATACAAGATAATACAATATCAAATCTTATAAGATCTACAATGAGAAACCCTAGCTTGCTTCTCCTTCTTGTGTAGAACTCTTCTTGACCTTGGAAGTGCAGCAACACTTAGCTCCAAGAAAGCTTCAAGAACTGGCGTGAACCTGTGAGAGTGATCACAAGAAGTGGAGAGGAAGAGATGCCGAATCGCTGCGAAGAAGACAACTTTAAACTCGACGCTTCCTTCACAACGGTCACATCCCAATCGATTGACCAATCGATTGGGGAGGCTTGGATCGATCGGTCGATCGATTCAGAGTACCTTTGTGCTCTGCTAGAGAAGGCCTGAATTGATCAGCTGATCGATTCAGCCTTTATCGTGATGCGCACGATTTCTAGCCCCCCAATCGATCCGCCGATCGATTGGCGGTGCCCAATTGATCTGCTGATTAATTGGGGAAGCTTCAGTGCTCACGATTCAGGCTCTCAATCGATCGTCTGATCAATTAAGCCAACTTTCACTCGTGATATACCTTCAATTGATCGGCTGATCGATTGAACCACAGTTCAATCGATCGGTTGATCGATTGACTTCCCTTTGACTTGCTTGAACCAAGTCTAAGGTCCCCAAATCCGACATTTGGTCAACCGTGACTTGTTGGAACTCCTCATGTCTAGTATCCGGTCAGCTTTGACCTGTCGAGACTTCTTCGCCAAGTGTCCGGTCAACCCTTTGATCCACTTGGACTTTTCTCCTCATGCCAAGTGTCCGGTCAACCTCGACCCACTTGGACTTACCGTCTCATGCCAAGTGTTCGGTCCTCCATGATCCACTTGGACTTCCACCAAATGTTTGGTCACCCTTGACCCATCTAGATTTCCTCGTGCCAAGTATCCGGTCAATCCTTTAACCTACTTAGGCTTCCCAACACTAGATGTCCTATCAACCTTAACCCACCTGGATCTCCACGTGCATAGTTCACTCACCAGGTCTTTTCATCTGCCTAACTTCACTCATTAGGGCTTTCCATCATCCTGGCTTCACTCACCAGGACTTTCACATAACTTCACTCACTGAGATTTTCACCTGGCTTCACTCACTAGGATTTTCCTACTGCACGACTTCACTCACTGGAACTTTCACCTGCCTAGCTTCACTCACTAGGTCTTTCACCTGGCTTCACTCATAAGGATTTCCCAACTGCCTAGCTTTACTCACTACGTCTTTCACATGATTTCAGTCATCAGGATTTTTCAACTGTCTAGCTTCACTCACCAGGACTTTCACCTGCCTAACCTCTAGTTAGGACTTTCCCAATCAAGTATCCGATCAACCCTTTGACCTACTTGACTCTTCTTCACATTTAATTGGTCAAACCTTGATCAGAGGAGAATTTCTTCAATAATCTCCCCAATCAGATGATTTGTCCTACAATCTCCATATATTGTCAAATATCGAATCCCAAACATCAAGACTCAAACTTGAGCCAACTCAAGCTTAGTCAAGTAGGTTAATCTTGACCTAGGAATATTGCACCAACACTTTTAACTTCATACTTCAAGTTGTAAAAGGATTTCTCTTCTCACCAAACTTCCCTTGAATGTAACTCTAGGTTTATTTTCTTTATAATGTATGAATTAGAATAGTGCTAATATAATACTAGATGACGATTGAAAAGGAGGCCAACAACCTATCACAACCAAGGAAGCACTTGGAGAATATTCAATCCCCTAGGTTGACTTATTGATCCTCTCATTGCATGGCTTGAGAAGATCGTAGTAACTATGTCACGTTTATTTACTAATTTTTCATATATATTGATGTATGTCATGCTTGAATGTGATGAATGTATAATTAGTAGTTTTACCATAATTAGGTTAATTTAATATGTCTACCAAAATTTGATATTCACTACTACCTTAATCAATTATAGACATATTTGATAAAATAAAGTGACTCAATTTATCTTGGTAGAGTGCAACAGAATAATTATGATGTTTGATGATCTTGTCCGAAAGCAGAGAAGATGGTGGGCTGGGGACGTGGCTTTGTGGTTGACTGGAAGAAGACTCCTCAATGTCCTACAAAATCAAGAGCATTAGTGACGAGCTGGGAAGGGGTTCATGATGTTGGTCATCCAATACTCAAGTTAGTCCTTTACTCAGTGGGAAAAATAGTATAAAATTATAGCTAGAACATGTAGAATAATGAAATTGCTCATACCTCCACATGTGGATGGAAACCCTCTTTTATAATGTCACTATAGCGTCTACGTACACATCTCAAAGCATGCACACATTTTTCCAAATATCCTAGGAAAAGATAAGTCAAAAAGTCTGAAATCCTTCCTTAAGCGAGCATATAAATCTCTGATGTGATAGGCTAGAAGCTTCTAAAGTATGATTTACCTGTTGGACATGATCTGTTGTCAGTGGCACAAACCTTTAAAAAAGTACAATGAGATATGTAGGTGGGTTCCATTGTAGATCGACCGGATGCCACTCGGCAAGGGTGCCCCTGCTCGATTATACTAAACAGAGCTATTTGCCTTCTTTATTATCAAAGGGTTGCCTTTAGTCCAACCGGCCATGCTGTCCGGTAGGTCGGGACGATGGTCCAAGGGATTCATGGTTCGTCTCTTAATCACAATCACAGGTTCTTCATAGACGACCATCCGTACAGCCATGTCTGATCGGCCCTGTGGCCCATTCGGCCCACTACGCCTGATTAGTGGCCCTAGGCTTTTGACTATCTTGACTTTGACTTCCACGTCAGCTACTCTTCCCTGCTTTGACCCATCTTTGGTGGGGCCTCTCCTCATTACCGTATCATTCGACTATTGAACTTTGGTGTGACCTAACTAAGTTACCTCAATTGGATTGAGAACTTCGAGGCATATGGTCATTCGATGAGCAAAAGAACAAATAGTCTTGTTCACCTAACTATTCAAGAGTTGCATATGATGCAATTGATAAATGTTACCTACCTAATATATCCAAGTCTTGGGTGATTAGTCAAAGCCAACTCAAGATGCAGTATAATATAGATATTGCCCCACTTGAATGTTATTGCTATTGGGGTTTGGAGCTAGTAGCGTGGATAGACTACAATTGTTCACATCCATGACTTCCTGCTACCAAGCTTTACATTTTAGTTAGAGAATCATTTAATTAAAGGCATGATTAAGTGATTTAAATATGATACTTAATTTTGTATTTCTTATTGTAGATCACCATGTCAACACACACATCTAATACTCTATCACTGTGATCTATCCTTGGTAAGAATAAGCTTAATGGAGCTAATTTCCTAGACTAGTACAGAAATTTGAGAATTATTCTCAAGCAAGAAAAAAAATTATATGTCCTAGAGTAGCATATTCCTGAATCACCTGTCTCTAATGCTACTTGTGATGATAAGGATGCTCATAAGAAGCATTAGGATGATGCTTTGGATGTGTCATGTCTTATGCTTACCACCATGAACTCTGAGCTCCAAAAATAATATGAGAACATGGATGCTTACAATATGGTTGAACTTCTTAGACAACTATATTAGGGGTAGGCAAGGCACGAGAGATTTGAGATATCAAACCTTTATTTCAATGCAAGATGCAAGAAGGAAGTCTCGTAGGAACTCATGTACTAAAAATGATTGGATACGTTGAGAACCTTGAGAGATTGGGATTTCTATTAAGCTAAGAATTGACCACTAACCTTGTTCTGCATTCGTTGCTAGAAAGATATAGTCAATTTGTCATGAATTATAATATGAATGAAATTAACAAATCGTTGCTTGAGATGTTAAGCATGTTGAAAACTGCTGAACTCAATCTTAAGAAGACAACCTAGTACCATTTTAATGGTGCAAAAGGGCAAAGGCAAATGGAAACCCAAAGGTAAGGGTAAGTCTCAAGTCAAAGGCAAGGCTAAGTCTCATGCATTGAAACCTAAAGGTGGGCTGACTAAGGAAGGAACCTGTTAGGATATGTCTGATGCGGTGTGTGCTAAAAATATATTTCATAAACATATAAAGTGGAAGACTTAACAATAAATAAACTAATTTATTACATCACACACACTAGACGCATGCAAGATACAATCATGTAGAGAAGATCATAAAATAAAATGAAATTGAATAATAATTATTCTAGGTATACCTTATGGATGACCTATAACGAGAAGAGCATTAACCTTTTGCGATGTTATTGGATCTTGCCTCTATTCCTATCCATGCAGAGCTCTTTAAGATAACTCCAAGAGAACAAGTTTCACCTTCAGAAGGTACTAGCCATGAGCGAGAAGAGGAAGAAGAAGCAAAAGGAAACTCGATCACATGAAACTCGATCGGGATCCCTGCTGTAGACTGGTCAGACAAAGCAACTGACAGGATCACCCAATCACTAAATCTGGTCGGGACATTAAATGGACTGGTTGGGATAGAGGCCTGGGTGGGTTAAAAAAAAAAAACCTGACCGGTCTCGTGCCTTGGTGCCTATATGGAGGCTAAGTTAGTGAAACCTCTGCAGGAGGGATAGGTACTTAACAAATTGTTTGAACGTAGCAAGTGGGAAGTAGCGTGGGATATATGTGAATGTACTAAGCAAACAATACATGACACCAAGTTCATCCGCCCAGACATATGCCTTCAATAATTTTCAAAATCCAACTGTACATTCATGGAAGAGAAGGGTACAAGATAGGCACAGGTTAATCATCAAAAGAAGGAAAGGCATCGTCGGGAAGCTCTCGGAGAAGGTGGCCCCTATCCAAGAAATCGTCAGGAGAGGCTGATCGGAGGTAACCTTTCTTACAAAGCTACAACAGGGCCCCACTGTTAGAGTGTATACTAAAAGCCTAGCTTTTGGTATAAACATTTATCTAGAAATAAGAATCACATTGGTCAAATGTCTACATTTATGATAAATGTAGTTGTTCAATTAATTTATATTGTAGATAACATGGTGTGTGGTGTCACACACAGAAGATCATGTTATTGGTTCCTTATAAATTATAAACAGTAGCTCACGACCAAGATGGAAAGGAACAAACCATTGGAAGGTCGTAGTGTAATTAGGTATTAGTTTATCTTAACTATATAATTACACTAGTACACTTAAAGTGTATTGAGTAGGATCATTTGAGGTCGTTCCTTTTATACTGACTTTATGAAGGAACAAAGACCTCAGTTATTATGGAAGTGTGTGCTCTTAATCCTAATATAATAACAAGCACATATATTTGATATTTATTTCTTTAATTTATCAATGGGTGAGATTTAGTTCGATGAATCAATAAGCCCGATAAGTTGGGAAATGATATCACTTATAGTGTGTGTTGTTGATTATAGAAGGAAACTGTGTCCTAGTGATCTAGGTTGAGAATGTCCCCAAGAGGAGCTCATAAGGATTGTCATGTTAAACCCTGCAGGTGGACTTAGTCCGACATGACGATGAAGTTGAGTGGTACTACTCTTGGAGCTAGATATTAATTAAGCGAGTTGTTAGTAACTTACTTAATTAGTGGACATTTGTTATCTTAAACACAAGGAGACTAACACACTCATAATAAGGAGCCCAAAAATGTAATTTGGGATTGGTGCGGTAGTTCAATAATAATTCTCTAGTGGAATGAATTATTATTGATAAAATTAAGTTGTGTGTTCGGGGCGAACACGGGATGCTTAATTTTATCGGGAGACTAAAACCAATTCCTCCTCTCGGTCCCTATCGTAGCCTCTTAATTATAGAGTACTATACCCACCTATACCCACCTTCTTACCCATCCTATAGGGGCCGGCCAAGATAGCTTGGAGACCAAGCTAGGGCTATGTTCATGGGTGAATTCATGTGGCCGGCCCTATTAAAATAAAAAGGAATTTTAATTTTAAAATTTTTCTTATGTGGATAATATAATTTAAAAGAGAGTTTAAAAATTTAAATCCTTCCTTTTATAAGATTCTACAAAAGATTAAGAGAAGAATTAAAATCTCTTTCCTTATTTATAGATTAAAAGGTTGATTTTAATTTTGGTAAAACTTTCCTTTTAATTATATTCATGATTTAAAAGAAAGTTTAAAAATTAAAAATTCTCTTTTATTAGTTTCTACAAAAGATTAAGAAAAGATTTAATATCTTTCCTTATTTGTAGATTGAAAGGAGATTTTAATTTTTAGAGATAACTTTCCTTTTTGGAAATTATCCACATGTTTAAAAGAAAGATTTTAATTTATAAAATTTCTTTTTATTAACCAATCATGAAGGGATTAAATTATTGGAGAAATTGTATAAATTTCTAGAAACAAATTAGGAAGTTTTAATTTTAAAACTCTCCTTGTTTTGGGGAGAAGAGTGGCCGGCCATTATAATTTGAAAAGAGAAAATTATTTTAATTAAATAAATTTTCCTTTTCAATGGCAAAAGAATTAAGGAAGTTTTTATTAAATTTTCCTTATTTGCCAAGATCAAGGATTATAAAAGAGGGGGTAGAGGAGGCTTCAATGCTAATGACTCTATTCTATTTTTCCTCTCTTTTCTCCTTGGGTGTGGCCGGCCCTTTCTTTCCTCTCCTCTCCTTTGTGTGGCCGAAACCTTCTCATGGTGGAGATAGCTTTGGTGGCCGGATCTAAGAAGGAGAAGAAGGAGAGAAAAGAAGCCTCTTTTCTAGCATCCCTTGGAGCATGGTGGTGGTGGCCGAACCTCTTCATCCTAGGAGAAGTTTTGATGGCCGAAACTTGTAAGGAAGAAGAAGGTGCTTGGTGGTTCTCATCTCGGAAGATCGTTGCCCACACAACGTCCGAGGTTAGAAGAGGAATACGGTAGAAGATCAAGAGGTCTTTCTAAAAGGTATAACTAGTAATTTTTGTTTTCGTATCATACTAGTTATTTTTGGAAATAATACTAAATACAAGAGGCATACGATTCTAGAGTTTCGAATTTGTTTTCGATATAGTGTTCTTTTGTTTTTTTTGCCTTGTGATTTGATTGTTCTTTTCGGTTAACCTAAAGTTATTTTAGGAAATTAAATATTAGCTTTCCATAAAAGGTTTTGTCTAGTCGGTGGTGGTTGCTCCCATATCCAAGAAGGCCATGTGCCTCGCCACGTCAGTACTGGGAACCAATTATGGAAATTAATATTTAATGGAATTAATAACTTAAGGTGATTTGGGTCGAACGTGTTAAGTTTCGCAGGAGACCCAAGTCAAAACCTAAAAGAACGAATAGATTAAGTTTTGGATCAAACGTGTTAAGTTCCGCAGGCGATCCAAAATTTAATTTAAAAGAACACATGGTAGCTAGGAAAAGGTTCAGACCTTTGTACAAAAATTTTGTACAGTGGAACCTCTAGGTTTTCCGAGAAGCAACCAACAATTGGTATCAGAGCTAGGGTATTGCCTCTGTGTATTTGGTATTAGTTTAATTATGCACATGTCATACATAATTTAGGCAGGTTAATAGTAGGATGTGCTAACTTTGTGGATATAGGATCCAACTATTATAGCTTATAGTTATTATGTGTGTGATTGGACCCTTGGACATGTCAAGGGCATTTTATTGTGTGTGTATGATTGTATTATAAAATACAGCAGGAGCTGTATTTAGTTTTATTAGGATTTTATTTTTTGATCTAGATACATGTACATTCCTTCGAGGAATATAGGATCGAAAAATGTAAAATTCTATTTATGTCGCGGATCGAGTCTTGCAAGGCGTGGAACCTTTTGAGGACCAGAGGCGCAGCGGAACAAGGAGCAAGATGGATGCGACAACTAGACCCGGTGGCGGTGGCCAAAGATGGCAGCAGCTAGGGTTGGCAATGCACGGAGGACAACTAAAGATAAAAGCCATAATAGTTGAAAATTAGATTTTCTATTTATTGCTTTTATATTGTGCTGTGTGTGCATGTTGGTTTACATATTTAGTAGGCTAGCATAGTTAAAATTCCTCATTTATAAATAACTAAGTGGGAGAGGGATTTTTAAGTAAATCCATGGTCTCCATTAATGGTTTGTAAGTGATGCAAACAAGCTTGCGCGTTGGCTCTGAGTGCCTTCCTCCATAACGGATGAGCTTGTTTGTGGATCACTAGAACATACTTCCATGTTTGGATGACTATAGGAAGTTAATTAAGAGCGTGTGATCTTCCCCAACGGAAGGGGCATAATCTTATTAATGGACTTAGTGTCAAGTAATGGTATACACTTAGACACATTTAATAGTATCCTCCCCAACGGAGTCACTACTATCACTTGTGTGACCAAAGGGAAATCAACTATTGATTTGTCATAAAACTAGATTGGCAACATAATAAAATTAATAAAACCCTCTTACAAATGTTTGAATTTGTATACGTCCACACTAACGTGGCATACAAGATTCATGATGTTTGAGGTAATTTTATTTGTCAAAAGTTATATTGACAAGATAGTCAATGGGTAAAACCCTCCTCTTACAAATGATGAATTTGTATACGTCCACACTAACGTGGCATGCAAAATTCACGGTGTTTGAGGTGTTGGTGAATTTAAATAATATTGTTTGAGGAATCAATGTTATTTTAAATTCAAAGAGTTTTGACCAAATATTTGATCAAAGACAGATCAACTATTAATTTTATTCGTCAAGTTGACGAGATAATAAAATTAATGAATAAAATCTCCTCTTCGATTTTGTATACACAAAATTCATGGAGATTTTAAGGAGTTGATCTTGACCAAATATTTTTGTGATTCTTAGGATGTTTGTCAATCCCTAGTAGTCATACTATAGAAAAAGACTTAGTAGTCCCAATTGTAATGATTGGAAATAGGACTTGGACATTAAGGTAGACTGTCTTCTTAGAACTAAGAACAATTTAGGTGTATTTAATTCATTAGTTGAAACATGTCTAGTGGTGTTATCTACCAGAACCTGGAGTGTAGATACAAGATGCCATTAATCATGTCTGCAATTCATTGCAGGGTTCCAGGAAACCCGACAACTAAATGAAAGGTAAATCACCGTCCACATGGGCACTACTGTAAAAGTGGTAGCTGTTGCAGTGGGAGATGTTTATCCTTTGATAAAAATAAAATATGGATTTTAAGTAATTGTCTTTACGTACCAAGTTTAGAAAGAACCTGATTTCAGTTTCTAAACTATTATAGATATTGTGTCTATTTTGATAACAAAGTTGTTATCAAGAAAAATAGGGAAGTTATCTATTCTGGTATGATGGTCGACAATTTATATAATCCAATAACTCCCACGATGCAACAAATGGAAATTAGTAACACATCTTCTAATTTTAAGAGAAAGCAACCTTCGGAAATGAACCAATTATATCTTTGGCATCTAAAACTAGGTTATACTTGAGTAGGTTTCATTGGTAGCTGATGAACTTTTGAGTTCATTAGTAGTGGAAATCTTTCCAACCTGCGAGTCTTACTTGGAAGGAAAAATAACCAAGAAGCTTTTAAGTCTAAGGGGTATGGAGTCAAAGATATGTTGAAATTGGTTCATTCTGATTTGTGTGATCCTATGACTATCCAGACAAGAGGTAGTATTGAATATTTCGTCTATTTTATAGACAACTATTCAAGATACAAATAAATTTACTTAATGTACCGCAAGACTAAGTACTTTGATTAGTTCAAAGAGTACTAGGCTGATGTGGAGAAACAACAAAGTAAAAAGACACTATGGTGAGATCATAGTGGCAAGTACCTCTTGGGAGAATTTAGGAGTCACTTATCAGAAGTAGAGATTCAATCCCAACTAACTGCATCTGGTACACCCCAACAGAATGGTGTAGTAGAAAGAAGGTAAAGGACTCTTATGGAATAATTAGATAGATGATGAGTTATTCAGAGAATTACCAAATTTGTTTTAAGGATAAAACTCTGAAAACGAAAGTGAACATAGTACCTTCCAAGTTAGAACTCTCTACTCATATAGAATTGCTGTATAGGTGAAAACCAATTTTAAAGCATATTCGGATTCGGGTAATCCAGCACATATGTTAAAGAGAGACAATGATAAGTTGGATAGGAGTTCACTTGTTTGAAAGTTATCCTAGATAAACAAAAGTAGGTTTATAGTCTTAAAAATCAGAAGGTCATTGTTAGCATCAATGACTGTTTTTAGAAAAGGACTATATAATGAACCACGTGCTCATAAGTAAATTTGTTCTTAAGGAAATAATAAAGGACATGTCTAACCTAGTACCAACTGTACAAGATGAGATACCACAAGAAAACTGCAACACGTATCACAAATAATACACAATTGAAGAAAGTGCCCTGTCGTAGTGGGAGGGTTGTTAGGCAACCTAAATAGGTTCATGTTTTGGGAGAGTTTTTGGATTCGATCCCTGGAGGACATGAACCTGATCTCCGGTCATATGATGAAGTACTCCAAGATAAAGATGTAGTATCTTGGCAAAGAGTAATGAATAACAGAATTAGAATATATGTATTCTAATAAAATTTGGAAGCTTGTAGAACCACCAAATGGTGTAAAAGCCTTTGGGTATAAAAAGGTCTATAATAGGAAAAGAGGGATAGACAGGAAGGTAGAAACTTTCAAAGCAAGGCTAGATGAAAAAGGAAACTTTTTCACTGGTAGTCATGCTTAAGTCTTTCCGGATTCTTTTATCTATTTGGTAAGTGGATGTCAAGACAGCATTCCTTAATGGAAGTCTTGAAGAAAGCATCCATATAAAGCAACCAGAAGGGTTCATTGCAAAGGGCTAAGAGCATCTTGTGTGCAAGCTCAATCAGTCTATGGACTGATACAAAGCTTCAAGGTCTTGGAACATCCAGTTTATCAAAGTAATCCAGACCTTTGGATTCATTTAGTAACTGGATAAGTCTTGTGTATACAAAAGGTGTGATGGAAGCGTGGTGGTATTTCTTGTACTATACGTAGATAACATTTTTGGTAGTTGGAAACAATATCAAAATGTTGTCAGAAGTAAGGGTATGGTTGTCCAAATAATTCGATATAAAGGACTTGAGAGAATGTATATATTTTTGAGATCAAAGTAATAAGGGATCGAAAGAAAAAATATATTTTACTTATCCCAAGCTTGATACATCGGAAAATCCTTGCTCGTTTTAAGCATGCAGAACTCCAAGAAAGGTTTCATACATTTTCAGGATGGAGTAACTTTATCTAAAGGTATGTCTCTGAAGACATCAAAGGAGATAAAGGAAATTAAGGCAAGTTCTTTATGCTTCGGCTGTCGGAAGCCTAATGTATGCCATGCACGAGATCAGAAATCTGTTTTGCCAAGGGCATAGTTAGCAGATATCAAAGTAACCCTGGACAAGGACAATGGATTGCAGTAAAGCATATATTGAAGTACCTTAGTGGCAGTAGAGATTATATGCTAGCTTACAAGGCAGTTAATTTGGTCCTTGTGGGTTGCATGAATTTTGACTTCCAAATCGGATAGGGACAATAATAAGTCAACCTCGGGGTTTTGTGTTTATTTTAGGAGGTAAAGTCATAACTATGGAAGAGTGATAAGCATAGGTGTTTTTCTGGACTCTATCATAGAAGCTTAGTATATGACAAGCCTCTGAGGTAGCCATAAAAGCTGAATGACTTAATAACCTCAAGATAGACTTAGATATGATTTCTGGTTTGTCCAAAGATTATTACAATTTATTGTAATAATGTTGGTGCAGTAGCAAACTTGAAGAAACCATAAGTCTATAAGGCAAGTAAACACAATAGAGCGCAAGTACCACCCAATATGAGAAATCGTATAAACGAGGAGAAGTTGTTGCCACCTAGATTGTATCAGGTGATGACCTATAGATCCTTCCACTGAGGTCCTTAAGGCAAGAGCTTTTGATGGACATGTTGAAGGGTTAGGAATCAGATGTATGGCAGCAGATATAGCAGCTTAGTCTTTTAGTATAAGTGGGAGATTGTTAGAGTGTATACTAAAAGCCTAGCTTTTGGTATAAATATTTATCTAGAAATAAGAATCACATTGGTCAAATGTCTACATTTATAATAAATGTAGTTGTTCAATTAATTTATATTGTAGATAACATGGTGTGTGGTGTCACACACAGAAGATCATGTTATTGGTTCCTTATAAATTATAAACAGTAGCTCACGACCAAGATGGAAAGGAACAAACCATTGGAAGGTCGTAGTGTAATTAGGTATTAGTTTATCTTAACTATATAATTACACTAGTACACTTAAAGTGTATTGAGTAGGACCATTTGAGGTCGTTCCTTTTATACTGACTTTATGAAGGAACAAAGACCTCAGTTATTATGGAAGTGTGTGCTCTTAATCCTAATATAATAACAAGCACATATATTTGATATTTATTTCTTTAATTTATCAATGGGTGAGATTTAGTTCGATGAATCAATAAGCCCGATAAGTTGGGAAATGATATCACTTATAGTGTGTGTTGTTGATTATAGAAGGAAACTGTGTCCTAGTGATCTAGGTTGAGAATGTCCCCAAGAGGAGCTCATAAGGATTGTCATGTTAAACCCTGCAGGTGGACTTAGTCCGACATGACGATGAAGTTGAGTGGTACTACTCTTGGAGCTAGATATTAATTAAGCGAGTTGTTAGTAACTTACTTAATTAGTGGACATTTGTTATCTTAAACACAGGGAGACTAACACACTCATAATAAGAAGGAGCCCAAAATGTAATTTGGGATTGGTGCGGTAGTTCAATAATAGTTCTCTAGTGGAATGAATTATTATTGATAAAATTAAGTTGTGTGTTCGGGGCGAACACGAGATGCTTAATTTTATCGGGAGACCAAAACCAATTCCTCCTCTCGGTCCCTATCGTAGCCTCTTAATTATAGAGTACTATACCCACCTATACCCAACTTCTTACCCATCCCATAGGAGCCGGCCAAGATAGCTTGGAGACCAAGCTAGGGCCGCCATGGTATGTTCATGGGTGAATTCATGTGGCGTCCCTATTAAAATAAAAAGGAATTTTAATTTTAAAATTTTCTTATGTGGATAATATAATTTAAAAGAGAGTTTAAAAATTTAAATCCTTCCTTTATAAGATTCTACAAAAGATTAAGAGAAGAGTTAAAATCTCTTTCCTTATTTGTAGATTAAAAGGTTGATTTTAATTTTGGTAAAACTTTCCTTTTAATTATATTCATGATTTAAAGAAAGTTTAAAATTAAAAATTCTCTTTATTAGTTTCTACAAAAGATTAAGAAAAGATTTAATATCTTTCCTTATTTGTAGATTGAAAGGAGATTTTAATTTTAGAGATAACTTTCCTTTTGGAAATTATCCACATGTTTAAAAGAAAGATTTTAATTTATAAAATTTCTTTTATTAACCAATCATGAAGGGATTAAAATTATTGGAGAAATTTTTATAAATTTCTAGAAACAAATTAGAAGTTTTAATTTTTGTTAAAACTCTCCTTGTTTTGGGGAGAAGAGTGGTCACCATTATAATTTGAAAAGAGAAAATTATTTTAATTAAATAAATTTTCCTTTTCAATGGCAAAAGAATTAAGGAAGTTTTATTAAATTTTCCTTATTTGCCAAGATCAAGGATTATAAAAGAGGGGTAGAGGAGGCTTCAATGCTACGACTCTATTCTATTTTTCCTCTCTTTTCTCCTTGGGTGTGCCCTTTCTTTCCTCTCCTCTCCTTTGTGTGGCCGAAACCTTCTCATGGTGGAGATAGCTTTGGTGGCGGATCTAAGAAGGAGAAGAAGGAGAAGCCTTTTTCTAGCATCCCTTGGAGCATGGTGGTGGTGGCCGAACCTCTTCATCCTAGGAGAAGTTTTGATGGCCGAAACTTGTAAGGAAGAAGAAGGTGCTTGGTGGTTCTCATCTCAGAAGATCGTTGCCCACACAACGTCCGAGGTTAGAAGAGGAATACGGTAGAAGATCAAGAGGTCTTTCTAAAAGGTATAACTAGTAATTTTTGTTTCCGCATCATACTAGTTATTTTTGGAAATAATACTAAATACAAGAGGCATACGATTCTAGAGTTTCGAATTTGTTTTCGATATAGTGTTCTTTTGTTTTTTTTTCCCTTGTGATTTGATTGTTCTTTTCGGTTAACCTAAAGTTATTTTAGGAAATTAAATATTAGCTTTCCATAAAAGGTTTTGTCTAGTCGGTGGTGGTTGCTCCCATATCCAAGAAGGCCATGTGCCTCGCCACGTCAGTACTGGGAACCAATTATGGAAATTAATATTTAATGGAATTAATAACTTAAGGTGATTTGGGTCGAACGTGTTAAGTTCCGCAGGAGACCCAAGTCAAAACCTAAAAGAACGAATAGATTAAGTTTTGGATCAAACGTGTTAAGTTCCGCAGGCGATCCAAAATTTAATTTAAAAGAACACATGGTAGCTAGGAAAAGGTTCAGACCTTTGTACAAAAATTTTGTACAGTGGAACGTCTAGGTTTTCCGAGTAGCAACCAAAGCAGACTATCCGGTCGATGAGACCGCCTATCTTTGCTCCAAATTCTTTAGAAGCAAGGTAGGTGGCCTTGTGAGCTTCCAGACGGGCAGCCTCACCGGCCTGATAATCCTTCAGCTCATCCTTGGCCTTGTCTGCATCAACTCGGATTAGGGCCAGCTCCTGATATGTGGTGGCAGCTTCATCCTTGGCCATGGAGAGGTCTACCGAGAGGGACTTCAGGATAGCCGTGCCTACCTCCCACTGCTTTTGAAGGACGGCTTCCCGATCGACCTTAGCAGCCAGATCTGCCTTCTTGGTTGCCAAATCCTTCTCCAAAGCGATGTGGGCCTCTTGCAACTCCCGCAGTCACAAAGAGACGGTAGTCAGCTCAGCTTCCTTCTCCTCTAGATCAGCCAAAATTTAGGCGTGCCTCAATCCTTCAGAGTTAAGTTTAGACTCGCTCGTCTTTAGGGCTGTCTGCAAGGTCTGTACCCTCTCTGATTCTGCCTGAGTCATGCCCTTGGCGACTTGGCTTTGGTCCTCGGTAGTCTGAAAATAGGACCACACTGGGTTGTCAAGGGAAGTTAAATAAAAAACGTGGCTGGTGGTCGTGGGAGATTCCATCTCCCGAAGGCGAGCCCTGAGAGACTCATTCTCTCACTGCAAACCAGCCATGTATTGCAATATGCTAAGTCCCAGGGCATAGGTCTATCAAAAGCAGGGGAGGATTAGCATTAACATTATCCCAAGGGTATGAAAAAGAAATCAAAACTCACCAATACTAGCCAATTGGAGAACAGGTCGGCTAACTCCAGTGGTGGGACTTCCAAAATTTGGTCGGCAGTAGCTTTCCATGACTCAACTAGGGCCCTATGAAATTTCACCTGACCACAGAGGGGAGAGGTGCTGGCAGAAGGAATGAGGCTCAACACTTCTAGATACGACAGTTGGAAGGAGGAGGTGAAGTCATACTTTCTCTTGAGGCGCTCATTGGGGCGGGAGGAAGAAGCAAGTGTCGAAGTTGGAGCAGAACGTGGAAGAGAGGGAGTCGAGGAGTCCCCAGGCTAGTCCCCTGCTCAGGGGCTGATCTACTCCAGGACGTAGACAGGAATAGGAGAAGAGGTCACACATCCTATATCGCCGGAGAAGGGGCCACCCGGGCGGGGGTTTTGGCCTTGGAGGAGGCCTGCGAGAGGGGAGGCCTCGATGGTGAAGATTGGACTGATGGGATAACTCGCTTCCTCTTACGTTAGAGGCGCAAATGCTTTTCGGGGGCTGGAGAGGGAGCCCTCTCATCGGCAGCCACCTCAATGGAGAGGGATTCAGTTCCCTGGGCCTCAGGGTCCCCATATTGTTGCGAGGAAGATTTTGCTGGGGCGCTGGCCTGAGGGGCCTGAGGAACCTCCTGGCCCGCCAAAATTTCTTGGCCCAACTTCTTCAGAACATCACTGGGCAATTTAGAGGAGTCGAGGGTGTAAGCATGAAATATGGCAGCTTCTACAAAATAAAAAGAAAATACCTCAGTTAGCGAAGATCGGGAAGCGGGGACATTGGGTCTTACCAAAAGGAGCGCCCAAAGGCGTCCGGATAGGGCCGAGCCCAAAAGTGTGTAGCTTGCTCTCTTACAGCAGCAAGGAGAGCTGAAGTTGCATGCCCACCAACTTTTCGAAAGTCGTGTGGCAGTGTGGTTGATGTTAGTGGTCGCGTAGCTCAAAGGGAGTTGGAAGAGTGTAGCGAAGAATCTAGACTTCCAACCCTTGTTGGAAGAAAACATCCCCTTGAAAAACTTGTACTCGACCCTGGACTGCACCATAAAAACACCCGGCTCTAAGCGTTTGAGGGTGTAAAAATGGTGGAAAAGTTACGAGGTCAAGGGGATCTAGTATAGGCGACAAAGGATCACCATGCCACACATGGCGCAGAAGGCGTTGGGTTCGAATTGGGATAGTGAAACGCCGAAGTACCTGCTCAAATAGGAAAAGAACAGATAGATAGGAAAGTGAAGACCACCAAGGAGCTGATCCTTGAAAAAGGTCACAAAACCGGCAGGAGGGGAGGAAGGATGGTCATCAGGCCCTGGAGGACGGAGCTTGTAGGATTCAGAAAGTTGCAAACTCAACTGAATCACCCTAAGGTCACTCCTATCTAAGTCAGAGTGAAAGTACACATACCAAGGTACTTCTATCTTGTCGGCCATTATATGATCGAAAGGAGGAGTGGAAGAGGGAGAAGGAAGAATACTTACAGAGGACAAGGGAGGGGCATGAAGAAGAAGGCGAGTAAGCGAAAGCAAGAAGGAAAAGAAAGGTCGAAGGAAGTCGAAGTGATAAGGAACAACGACGAACTGCCTTTAGAATTTTTAAATCAAAATCCTTAGGAAGTATCGGGAAGTGAGCTAGACAACTGAAATGACATAGCACATGTCACCCGTCAGATCGAGAAGCTGAAGCAATTTGGGGTCGAGTGAAAAAAATGTGCGTTATATATTATGACGAGTTAAGTTCGTGAGCCACGTGTCATCTCCCTATGAAAGGGCATTTATTATGAAAGTGACAGAAAAATCATGGAGGGGGATATGTGAATAGGAATGCCCTACCTTGTGAAGACCACGCCTCGAGGACTGAAAATTCTATGCGGTGGCCTCGGGAAATGAAGAACAAGACGACGGGAAGTGTCGATCCAAATTCGGTGCCTTTACTCCTCCTCGAAATCATAGTAAGGTTTTAATTTTGACTAAAACCTTATGTATTACACTTTGTGGTTGCAGGAGCATTAAGCTAAGTCCCCGAGCACAATCCCTTCAAGCCACAAATGTTGCTTGTCCAAACCGCTTTTTGGGCAGACCTCCAGATGAAGTCCTGGTCAGGTCTCCTGATCAAGTCCAGGTCAGGCCTCCAGATCATCAATTCCTGGTCAGGCCTCTCGATCGCTTCCTAGACAAACATCCAGATCAAGTCCTGGTCAGGTCTCCAGATTAAGTCCTGGTCAGACCTCTGGATCAAGTCTTGGTCAGGTCTCCATATCAAGTCCTAGTCATGCCTCCCGATTGCTTCATGGTCAGGCCTCCAGATCACCTCTCGGTCGGGATTCCAAACTCTCACCTCAGTGCGAGTTGTAAGTGAGCATGCTCTCACGCCTCCAGACTCTCGCCCTAGCGCGAGTTATAAGTGAGCTTGCTCTCACGACCAACGACCTCTCGGTCGGGATTCCAGACTCTCGCCCCAGCGTGAGTTATAAGTGAACATGATCTCATGCCTCCAGACTCTTGCCCCAACACGAGTTATAAGTGAGCTTTCTCTCACGACCAACGACCTCTCGGTCGAGATTCCAAATTCTCGCCCTAACGCGAGTTATAAGTGAGCATGCTCTCACGCCTCCAGACTCTTGCCCCAGTGCGAGTTATAAATGAGCATGCTCTCACGCCTCCAGACTCTTGCTTAGCGCAAATTACTTGCTCTCATGACCAATGACCCCTTGGGCGGGATTTTGGACTCTCGCCCTTACACCTCAGCACGAGCCATAAACAAGCACACTACCGCGCTTAGTGACTCATGGGCCAACCTTCTACACTCTTATTCCTGGGCAGGTTATCAGCAAGAAAAGCCTTCACTAACCTCCCTCAGGGTCTGCCTAAAGTAAAGAAATGCTAGGAAAGAAAGTAAAAAAAAGAAATAAAGACTGAAGTCCAACCAGATTTGCATTTATTTGATAAAATACAAGGGACATTCCTCGAAATCTCATTTCCACATTAAGAACATTTCAGTAATCAGAGTTCCTTTCCTTGGTCAGTAGGCGGTCAACACCTTGAGCAAAGGTGTTCCGCTTGGCTTGCCTGCTCCCAGTAAGATCGCGCTTGAATCAGCTCTGCCTTGGTGGACCGAATAATGTGACGCTATTGAGCAATGGTTTCATCTTTGAGTTGGTTTTCTTCTTGAAGAAGGGCTACGGAAGCGGCATGTTTCTCTTTCAGATAGATCAAGAATTGGGTCTGACTCTTTAGATCCGCATAAGCTTTCTGCTTCAATGCTACTTCGACCCGGACCCGAGATTTGGCGGCTAACCAAAGTTCCTCAATGTCTCGACGGAGAGAAGACTGAAGATGTTGGATCGAAGAGTTTCACTAGAGGGGGGGGGGGGTGAATAGCGATTAAAAACTTTAATGAGTATGCAGTGGAAAGAAAAAATGAACAATGCTAACAAAGGTCATTTTTTTACTTGGTTCGGAGCCTTTGTCAACTCCTACTCCAAGGTTCGCACGCAAGGGTGTTTTCGATGGAAAATCTGTTGGTGCAACCTTAGGTCAAGGTTGACCTGGTTGACCCGACTCGAGTTGACCTGACTCGAGTTGTATTTTGATGTTTGACGAGAACATGATGGGAGATTGTTGGTGCAACCTTAGGTCAAGGTTGACCTGGTTGACTAGACTTGAGTTGACTTGACTCGAGTTGTATTTTGATGTTTGACGAGAACAAGCTTGGGAGATTGTGGGTGCAACCCGTGGTCAAGGTTGACCTGGTTGACCCGAGGTAAGTTGACCTGACTCGGAAAAGTCCAAGCAGGGAGCTTGGCACGGGAAAAGTCTAAGCAGGGAGTTTGGCATGGTGAAAAGTCCAAGCAGGGAGCTTGGCACGGGAAAAGTCCAAGTATGGAGACTTGGCACGGAGAAGTCCAAGTATGGAAGCTTGGCACATGGGAAGTCGGAGAGGGCTCGGTAGCTCGTTCTCCTGACTGGTTAGAGAGGGCTCTGGAGCCTGCTCTGGACCGGATGGAAGTCGGAGAGGGCCTGAGTCTGCTCTCCTGACCGTGGTCGAGAGGGCCTGGAGCTCGCTCTGACCGGATGGAAGCGGAGAGGCTCGTAGCTCGCTCTCCGAACCGTGGTCGAGAGGGCTCGGAGCTCGCTCTCGAACCGGATGTGGAAAGTCCCGTGAGTGAAGCCGGGCATTGAAAACCCTAGTGAGTGAAGCTAGGTGAAAGTCCCGTGAGTGAAGCCGGGGGAAAGTCCTGGTGAGTGAATCCAGGATGGAAAGTCCCGTGAGTGAAGGCAGACATTGGAAATCCAGGAAGCTGTGAAAACCCTAGTGAGTGAAGCTAGGTGAAAGTCCCGTGAGTGAAGCTGGCCAGGAAAATCCAGATGGATCAAGGGTGATCGGACATCCGGTGTTGAGTCAAGCAGGTCAAGGGAGTGATCGGATACTGACACGAAGAGAAAAGTCCAAGTGGGTCAGGGATTGACCGGACACTTGGTGGGAGTCTTAGCAGGTCAAGAGAGTGACGGATGCTAAACATGATGTACCAACATGTCAAGGTTGACCGGATGTTGGTTTGAAGGTTTGGGACTTGGTTTGGGCAAAATTGGATCGGTCTGGGACCGATCCGATGATACACCGCGCCGACCGGTATCCAAACAGAATAATTTATGGATTATCTGATCGGTCTCAAGACGATCCAGCAAACAAGAGAAGAAGGAGAGAGGTCGAGACAATTGCGCTCACTGAGGAATGTAGTGCGATCGGTCCAGGAGCAGTCTGATCGGTCCCCAAGACCGATCGTGGTGTGGACCGATCAGGTTGGAGCCTGATCGGTCTAGGACTAGCGGCTAGGTTATTTCGGGCTTCTGTGTTCTGTTCTTTTTGCTTGCAGGTTCGCAGGTTGGCTCAGGATATCAGAGGTTATAAGAAGAGATCGAGGGTTGCTGACTACAACTCTTCTTCTTCCTCCTCGAGCTGCTGTTCTTCTTCACTGCTGTGATTTGAGATTTGCTGAGCTCGCTTCTGCTTGAAGCTTCGTGTGAGCTTCATCGGCTGGGTTCCTGCTGTTGTAGGCGTCGTTTGAAGCTGCTGCTTCATCCAGTCGACAAGAAGGCAAGCTAGGGTTATTACATTTTTGTATTGTACTTAGTTTCTTGCTGTATTCTTGTACTCCTGTTTATCTTGCTGTTGCAAGACATTGTGGCGAGGTTTCTCCACCCAGAAGGAGTGATTATTAGCCGGGTTTCCGGGGACTCATCCACCGACGGATTGATAGGCTTCATCCACCTTACGGACACGCCGAGGAGTAGGAGTTTTATCTCCGAACCTCGTTACATCCATCGAGTTTGAGGTTTGTCTTTTTCCTTTACGTTTCTATTTAGTTATTTCCGCTGCGCTAACCCTAATTGTAGGAAGAAACGAGAAATTTGGGGTCGGCTATTCACACCCCCCTCTCTAGCCGCGATCATCGATCCTAACATAATCCACTAGCAATTTGAAATATTACAGATGAAGTTACAATTGCTTTTAAAGGAAAATAATACTGACAAAAACTAAGGAATGACAAGAAAAGCGCGTTGTCGGAGGAGCGTCGCAGGAGCGTAGCACGGCAGAGCAAGCAGTGGAAGATCTTCTCGTTGTTGTATCTTGACTCCAACCTTTACCCTCCTTATATAGGAGGTTTGGGGCCCTGGATCCTTTCCGGCGCCTTGAATATGACGTAGCCGAGCCAATCACGAAGCTCCACGTGTCGACGCACGAAATGGATAAAGTTTGCTTCCAAGTGCCCGGACCCTATTTTCCAACAGCTTCCTTTCTGCAAGAAAACGTTAGCCCGGAGGCAAATACAAGATATATATCCTCTAAAATAGAGTATTAGCATAATTTAAAATCAAACAGAATATTAATTAGATTTCGTCTCCTCGAGACCGGAATCTAGTCACGATCTCGACTTAGATATCCGAAATGGGTCTAAGTCGGATTGACGCCTAATGTTCCCTTCCCGGGAACGCGTCCTCACAGTCACTCCCCTCTAGTGACTTACCTCCACTTACCTGCCAGACGTTCGGTCAACCCTTCGACCCGTCTAGACTTCGTGTCAGCTACCTGGTCAGCCCGTCGACCTAGCTGAGCTTCCCTGCAATACTGAGTTAGCACAGTATTAACAGAATTCAAGTATAACCTAGGGTTACCTCCTAGGGTTGCGTAGCTTCACTCACTAGGAGTTCCATTGCCTGGCTTCACTCACCAGGACTTCCTCCACCTAGCTTCACTCACTAGGGCCTGGCTTCACTCACCAGGACTTCCTCCATCTAGCTTCACTCACTAGGGTCTGACTTCACTCACCGAGATTTCCACTACCTAGCTTCACTCACTAGGGTCCGACTTCACTCACTGGGACTTCCACCACCTAGCTTCACTCACTAGGGCCCGACTTCACTCATCGGGACTTCCACTTTGCTTAACCTTTGGTTAGGACATACCTTTGCTAGTCATCTAGTCCTGACTAGACTTCTCTCTTCCTAAACATCAAATCCTGTTTGGGTCAACCCTTGGTCATATTTGTTAGAGTGTATACTAAAAGCCTAGCTTTTGGTATAAACATTTATCTAGAAATAAGAATCACATTGGTCAAATATCTACAAATGTAATTGTTCAATTAATTTATATTGTAGATAACATGGTGTGTGGTGTCACATACAGAGGATCATGTTATCAACACCTTATAAATTATAAACAGTAGCTCACAACCAAGATGGAAAGGAACAAACCATTGGAAGGTCGTAGTGTAATTAAGTATTAGTTTATCTTAACTATATAATTACACTAGTACACTTAGAGTGTATTGAGTAGGACTATTAGAGGTCGTTTCTTTTTATACTGACTTTATAAAGGAACAAATACCTCAGTTATTATGGAAGTATGTGCTCTTAATCCTAATATAATAACAAGCACATATATTTGATATTTATTTCTTTAATTTACCAATGGGTGAGATTTAGTTCGATAAATTAATAAGCCCGATAAGTTGGGAAATGATATCACTTATAGTGTGTGTTGTTGATTATAGAAGGAAACTGTGTCCTAGTGATCTAGGTTGATAATGTCCCCAAGAGGAGCTCATAAGGATTGTCATGTTAAACCCTGCAGGTGAGCTTAGTCTGACATGACGATAAGGTTGAGTGGTACTACTCTTGGACTAAGATATTAATTAAATGAGTTGTCAGTAACTCATTTAATTAGTGGACATTCGACATCTTAAACACATGGAGACTAACACCCTCATAATAAGAAGGAGCCCAAAATGTAATTTGGGATTGGTGCGGTAGTTCAATAATAGTTCTTTAGTGGAATGAATTATTATTGATGAAATTAAGTTGTGTGTTCGGGGCGAACACGGGAAGCTTATTTTCATCGGGAGACCAAAACCAATTCCTCCTCTCGGTCCCTATCGTAGCCTCTTGTATATAGAGATTTATACCCACCACATACCCACCTTCTTACCCAACCTATAGGGGCCGGCCAAGCCAAGCTTGAAGCTCAAGCTTAGGGTCGGCTAAGACCCAAAGGTTGAGCCAAGTTAATTGGCCGGCCATAGCTTAGAGCCCAAGCTTGATTGGCCGGCCATATTAAAAGGGAATTTATTTTTAATTAAAATTATTTCTTATGTGGATATCATGGTTTTAAAAGAGAGTTTAAAATTTAAATTTTTCCTTTTATAACTTTCTACAAAAGATTAAGAAAAGATTTGAAATCTTTCCTTATTTGTAGATTGAAAGGAAATTTTAATTTTGAGAAAACTTTCCTTTTTAACCATGTTCATGATTTAAAAGAGAGTTTAAAAATTAAATATTCTCTTTTATTAATTTCTACAAAAGATTAAGAAAAGATTTGATATCTTTCCTTATTTGTAGATTGAAAGGAGATTTTAATTTTTAGATATAACTTTCCTTTTTGGAAATTATCCACATGTTTAAAAGAAATATTTTAATTTATAAATTTTTTTTTTTATAATCCACTATGAAGGGAAACATTATTGGAGAAATTTTTTATAAATTTCCGGAGACAAATTAGGAAGTTTTAATTCTTGTGTTAAAAAAACTCTCCTTGTTTTGTTTTTAATAGTGGTCGTCCATTACAAATTGAGAAGAGAAAATTGTTTTTAATTAAATAAATTTTCCTTTTCATGGCATAAGAATTAAGGAAGTTTTTATTTAAATTTCCTTATTTGCCAAGACCAAGGATTATAAAAGAGGAGGTAGAGGTGCCTTCATGGCTAACGATTCTATTCTTTTTCTCTCCCTCTTTTCCTTGGTGTGGCCGGCCATAGAAGTTCTCTCTTCTTCCTTTTCTTTTTTCTTCATTGGCCGAACCTCATCATCTCATGGAGCTTGAAGGTGGCCGGATTCTAGCATGGAGAAGAAGGAGAGAAAGGAAGCATCCCTTGGAGCTTGGTGGTGGTGGCCGAACCACATCTATTCATGGAATATTTGTGGTGGCCGAATCATGCTTGGAGAAGAAGGTGACTTAGGTGGATTTTCATCTCGGTAGATCGTTGCCCACACAACGTCCGGGATAAGAAGAGGAATACGGTAGAAGATCAAGAGGTCATTAAAGTTTACAAAGGAAGTTATAATTAGTAATTAATTTCCGCATCATATTAGTTGTATTTCTTTTGTATGAATTCTAAATACAAGAGGTAATTAGATCTAGTTTTTCGAAATAGTTTTTTGAGTTTGTATTTTCTTCTTTTTCGAATTTGTGATTCGATTGTTTCTTTTGGTTAACCTAGAGTTATTTAAGGAAATAAATATTAGCTTTCCTTAAAAGGCTTTGCCTAGGCGGTGGTGGTTGCTCCCATATCCAAGAAGGCTATGTGCCTCGCTATGCAGTCCTGGAAGCCAATTTTAGAAATTAATATTTATGGAATTAATAACTTAAGTAGATTTGAATCAATAGTGTTAAGTTCCGCTTGCGATTCAAATCTAAACCATTAAGAACAGATAAGTTAAATTTGGAATCAATGATGTTAAGTTCCGTCTGCGATTCCTAATTTAACTTCTAAAGAACACAATAGGTTATTTAAGGAAAGGTTCGATACTTGTACAAAAAATTTTTGTACAGTGGAATCGGTACATTTTCCTAGGACTAACCAACAATATTGTCAAACATTGAAACCCTAGAGGTCGATTGCACCAACAGAAGATCTCTGACATACGTCATCTCGGTTAAGGCAATATCCTTTTGGGCAAGTAGCTAAGTCAGATGGGCTAGCTATTGGCGCAGGGGTAACACCTCGTCAGACTCAGAAATAGATTCCATGGTCAGAAAAAGTCATCAAGAAAAGTATAATGGTGTAGGGGGACTCAGCCCCTTTTAAAGAGGGAAATGTGAAGAGTCGGCTTCGAAGGGTTTGTGAGGCCCTTCTCTTGAGGTTGATTGGATGATTAAACAAGTTACACATATGAGGATCTGGGAAAAGGAGTAGCATTTAAGGACGTTATTGTTGGTCCCTTTGGCGACCGACTAGAAGGGGGGTTGAATAGCCCTGTAAAAATAAAAGAACAACCCTTCTCAACTTTCAAATAAACACTTGCATAAAGTAAATAAATTAAAACAGAAAGGAAGAGACACAAGATGTTTACTTGGTTACAACCGCGGAGGTTGTTAATCCAAGGAGAATAAAGCGCAGTAGATATCACCTTTCAGGCGGAAAAGCCTCTTACAGTATTTAAGCACAAAGAATAAAGAAGCTAAACTACAAAGAAATCATATAAGTGTTGTAATCAAGATTGCTTATCTTGAATCTAGATTTTGGACCAAGGATGTATTTATAGCCTTGGTCGGGGTGCCCCGAAGGGGTTTCGAGCGCCCTGGGGGGGGATAAACTTTATCCCCAATGCAACGGATCGCGTTTGATGCGATCTGGTCAAAAAGTCGACTCCGGGAGCCCGGACCACTAAGTCACCCCAGTTGACTTTATGGTCCGGGCCTTCTGCTCCGGTGCTGCTCGCCTTGGTCCGGGTCTTTCGCTTGCTTGGGTGATCTCTGCCATCCGGAATAGGGTTCACCCGAACCCAACTTCCGGTCTTCTCAAGCAGGCTTCCGCTCCGGCTTCTCGTCCCTTGGAATCATCGCTTGTTTCCTTCTTGTCCACCAGCGTACTCATCCGTAGCTCTTCGTCCCTCAGACGCACCGAGCCCGTCGGTTCTCTCCTGTGCCGACCTTCTCGCTAGCTGTGTCCCTCGGACGCACCGAGCCCGTCGGCTCTCTCCCCGTGCCGTCCTTATTGCTAGCCACGTCTTCCGCTTAATTTCCTATGCTCCTAAGTTTCTGCACATTTAGACACAAGGATAAAAAAGCACACAGGACCTAACTTAACTTGTTGATCACACCAAAACAACCTTGGGGTTCAAACAATCTCCCTCTTTTTAAGGTGAGCAACCCAAGTTAAGTTAGGGTAAATAGATATAAAAAAATAAACTAACTAATTTTACAATAAAGTACAAAAAGATAGTAAATTGGTCTACCTCCCCCTAGACTTATATTTTTCCTTCTCCCCCTTTGATCACATAAAAATTGGGGTTCAAAGAAAAACTCTAAGGGTTTAAACTTAGAAATTTTTCAAAATAATTTCAAACATTTGCAATAATTTTCAACAAGCTTTCTAAGTTTCTTAAAAAATTCTAAGTTAAACAAATTCAAAAACAAATGGAGTAACTCCTTAAAGCATTATTCAATTTAAAATTAATGTTTTTTCAGTTAGTCAATTAAACTTTTTATTTCCATACTTGGCTTCCAGGCAGTGGCGAGACACTAGGCCTTCTTGGTTATTGGAGCAACAACCACTTTCTTAAACAAAGTCGCATAAAGAAATTAAAGGTTCAATTTTCTCACTGAAAGTGCTAAATCTAAGTTTTTAATTCAGATTAAATTCACTAGTATTGTGATATTTAAATTTTCATTTTAGTTTATCATAATTTCTCAAATCTAAAGCAGGAAATTTTGAACATGCAACAAATTTTATAATCTGCATTTGTTTCTCTAACATGTCATTTTCTATTTTGGGTTTATCTAAGCCCTTTAATCGGCAAACTATTGCTAGAGATTCTTTTAATTCATTATTCTGTGTTTTATTTTGAATTTCTAATTCATAAAAATGTTTCGAGAATATTAATTCTAACTCACAAAAATCTTTCAATAATTTAATTTCTAATTTGCAAAAATCTTTCGGCAACGTTTTGATTGACTTAACCAATTGTTCAGGAGGTGGAGACCATACCAGACTTACCTTGTCGGCAGTTGATTCTCCCCCTATTGAGTTGCTTTCTTCTGAAAATTCTCCCCCTTCATCGATGCTCATCTGGGATGAGCTTTCTGTATCTTCGGGATGGAATTCGGCTGCTAGGGCTGTCCCGATAGTTTCCTCGTTCTCGGACAGTTCTGACAGTGACCTGGCGTTCGTCGAGGAATTGGTTTCGACTTCAGTTGGTTCTTCGTAGATCTTCAAGAACTTTACCCAAAGTTCTTTTGCTCTTTTATATTTTCTGATTTTGTCGAGATCCTTGGTAGGTAGTACACTCAAAAGACTGGACTCGGCCTTACCATTTACCATTACCACGTTACATTGCTCGTTAGTCCACTGATGCTCCTCAAGTTCTTCTCCTTCTTTTCTTTTGGGCACTTCAAAACCATATTTCATCATTAATAACATATTAAAGTTAGTTTCAAAATAAACCTGCATTCGTCGCTTCCAAAAAGCAAACTCCGCCTAGAAAGTTGGTGGGTAGATGTTAGCTCCGGCCATCTCACTGCTTCAGTCGGCGGTTAGTCCTTCTGAGGCGTCTTGGCTCTGATACCACTTGTTGGTCCCTTTGGTGGCCGGCTAGAAGGGGGGTTGAATGACCCTGCAAAAATAAAAGAACAACCCTTCTCGACTTTCATATAAACACTTGCATAAAGTAAATAAATTAAAACAGAAAGGAAGAGACACAAGATGTTTATTTGGTTACAACTGCGGAGGTCGTTAATCCAAGGAGAATAAAGCGCAGTAGATATCTCCTTTCAGGCGAAGAAGCCTCTTACACCATTTAAGCACAAATAATAAAGAAGCTAAACTACAAAGAAAGCATACAAGTGTTGTAATCAAGATTGCTTGTCTTGAATTTAGCTTTTGGACCAAGGCTGTATTTATAGCCTTGGTCGGGGCACCCCGAAGGGTTTCCGGGCGCCCTGGGGGGATAAAACTTTATCCCCAATGCAACGAATCGCGCTTGATGCGATCTGGTCTAAAAGCCGACTCTAGGCGCCCTGAATGGTTCCTGGCGCCCGGACCACTAAGTCAACCCAGTTGACTTTCTGGTCCGGGCCTTCTGCTCCAGTGCTGCTCGCCTCGGTCCGGGTCTTCCGCTCCGGCTTCGCTTGCTTGGATGATCTCTGCCATCCGGAATAGGGCTCACCCGAACCCAACTTCCGGTCTTCTCGAGCAGGCTTCCCCTTCGGCTTCTCGTCCCTTGGAATCGTCGCTTGTTTCCTTCTCGTCAACCAGCGTACTCATCCGCAGCTCTTCATCCCTCGGACGCATCGAGCCAGTCGGCTCTCTCCTGTGCCGACCTTCTAGCTAGCTGCGTCTCTTGCTCCCCGAGCAATCTTCCGCTCCGGCTTCTCGTCCCTCGGAACCAGCGCACGCTTCCTTCTCGTCCGCCGGGGTACTCTTCCTCGGCACCTCGTCCCTCGGACGCACCGAGCCCGTCGGCTCTCTCCCCATGTCGTCCTTCTCGCTAGCCACGTCTTTCGCTCGACTTCTTGTGCTCCTAAGTTTCTGCACACTTAGACACAAGGATAAAAAAATACACAGGATCTAACTTAACTTGTTGATCACACCAAAATAACCTTGGGGTTCCAACAATCTCCTCCTTTTTGATGTGAGCAACCCAAGTTAAGTTAGGGTAAATAGACATAAAAATAAACTAACTAATTTTGTAATAAAGAAAAAAAAAGATAGTAAATTATGGTCTACCTCCCCCTAGACTTATATTTTTCCTTCTCCCTCTTTGATCACATAAAAATTAGGGTTCAAAGAAAAACTCTAAGGGTTTAAACTTAAAAAATTTTTGAGAATAATTTCAAACATTTGCAATAATTTGCAACAAGGTTTCTAAGTTTCTTAAAAAATTCTAAGTTTAACAAATTCTAAAACAAATTGAGTAACTCCTTAATGCATTATTCAATTTCAAATTAATATTTTTTTGGTTAGTCAATTAAGCTTTTTATTTCCATACTTGGCTTCCAGGCAGTGGCGAGGCACTAGGCCTTCTTGGTTATCAGAGCAACAACCACTTTCTTAGACAAAGCCGCATAAAGAAATTAAAGGTTCAATTTTCTCACTGAAAGTGCTAAATCTAAGTTTTTAATTCAGATTAAATTCTCTAGTATTGTGATATTTAAATTTCCATTTTAGTTTATCATAATTTCTCAAATGTAAAGCAGGAAATTTTGAACATGCAACAAATTTTATAATCTGTATTTGTTTCTCTAACATGTCATTTTCTATTTTTGGTTTGTCTAAGCCCTTTAATCGACAAACTATTGCTAGAGATTCTTTTAATTCATTATTCCGTGTTTTATTTTGAATTTATAATTCATAAAAATGTTTTGAGAATATTAATTCTAACTCAAAAAAATCTTTCAATAATTTAATTTCTAATTTGCAAAAATCTTTCGGCAACGTTTTGATTGACTTAACCAATTGTTCAGGAGGTGGAGACCATACCTGACTTACCTTGTCGGCAGTTGATTCTCCCCCTATTGAGTTACTTTCTTCCAAAAATTCTTCCCCTTCATTGATGCTCATCTGGGATGAGCTTTCTGTATCTTCGGGATGGAATTCGGCTGCTAGGGCTGTCCCGATAGTTTCCTCGTTCTCGGACTGTTCTGACAGTGACTTGGCGTGTGTCGAGGAGTTGGTTTCGACTTCAGTTGGTTCTTCGTAGATCTTCAATAACTTTTCCCAAAGTTCTTTTGCGCTTTTATATTTTTCGATTTTGTCAAGATCCTTGGTAGATAGTACGCTCAAAAGACTGGACTCGGCCTTACCATTTGCCATTACCTCATTACGTTGCTCGTTAGTCCACTGATGCTCCTCAAGTTCTTCTCCTTCTTTGCTTTTGGGCACTTCAAAACCATATTTCATTATTAATAACATATTAAAGTCAGTTTTAAAATAAACCTGCATTCGTCGCTTCCAAAAAGCGAACTCCCCCTCGAAAGTTGGTGGGTAGATGTTAGCTCCGGCCATCTCACTGCTTCAGTCGGCGGTTAGTCCTTCTTAGGCTTCTTGGCTCTGATACCACTTGTTGGTCCCTTTGGCGGCCGGTTAGAAGGGGGGTTGAATAGCCCTGCAAAAATAAAAGAACAACCCTTCTCGACTTTCAAATAAACACTTGCATAAAGTAAATAAATTAAAACAGAAAGGAAGAGACACAAGATGTTTACTTGGTTACAACCGCGGAGGTCGTTAATCCAAGGAGAATAAAGCACAGTAGATACCTCCTTGCAGGAGGAGAAGCCTCTTACATCATTTAAGCACAAAGAATAAAGAAGCTAAACTACAAAGAAAGCATACAAGTGTTGTAATCAAGATTACTTGTCTTTAATCTAGCTTCTGAACCAAGGCTGTATTTATAGCCTTGGTCGGGACCCCCCGAAGGGGTTTCGGGCGCCCTGGGGGGGATACAACTTTATCCCCAATGTAACGGATCGCGCTTGACGTGATCTGGTCAAAAAGTCGACTCCGGGCGCCCGGAATGGATTCGGGCGCCCGGACCACTAAGTCAACCCAATTGACTTTCTGGTCCGGGCCTTCTGCTCCGGTGCTGCTTACCTCGGTCCGGGTCTTCCGCTTCGGCTCCGCTTGCTTGGGTGATCTCTGCCATCTGGAATTGGGCTCACCCGAACCCAACTTCCGGTCTTCTCAAGTAGGCTTCCGCTCTGGCTTCTCGTCCCTCGGAATCGTCGCTTGTTTCCTTCTCGTCCACCAGCGTATTCATCCGCAGCTCTTCGTCCCTCGGACGTACCGAGCCCGTCGGCTCTTTCCCGTGCCGACCTTCTCGCTAGTTGCGTCTCTTAATCCCCGAGCAATCTTCCGCTCCGGCTTCTCGTCCCTCGGAACCAGCGCACGCTTCCTTCTCGTCCACCGGGGTACTCTTCCGCGGCACCTCGTCCCTTGGACGCACCGAGCCCGTAGCCTCTCTCCCCGTGTCGTTCTTCTCTCAAGCCACGTCTTCCTCCCGACTTCCTATGCTCCTAAGTTTCTGCACACTTAGACAAAAGGATAAAAAAAATACACAGAACCTAACTTAACTTGTTGATCACACCAAAACAACCTTGGGGTTCCAACAATCTCCCCCTTTTTGATGTGAGCAACCCAAGTTAAGTTAGGGTAAATAGACATAAAAATAAACTAACTAATTTTGCAATAAAGTGCAAAAAGATAGTAAATTGTGGTCTACCTCCCCCTAGACTTATATTTTTCCTTCTCCCCCTTTGATCACATAAAAATTGGGGTTCAAAGAAAAACTCTAAGGGTTTAAACTTAGAAAAATTTTCAGAATAATTTCAAACATTTGCAATAATTTTCAACAAGGTTTCTAAGTTTCTTAAAAAATTCTAAGTTAAACAAATTCTAAAACAAATTCTAACAAATTGAGTAACTCTTTAAAGCATTATTCAATTTGAAATTAATATTTTTTCAGTTAGTCAATTAAGTTTTTTATTTTCATACTTGGCTTCCAGACAGTGGCGAGGCACTAGGCCTTCTTGGTTATTGAAGCAACAACCACTTTCTTAGACAAAGCCGCATAAAGAAATTAAAGGTTCAATTTTCTCACTGAAAGTGCTAAATCTAAGTTTTTAATTCAGATTAAATTCTCTAGTATTGTGATATTTAAATTTCTATTTTAGTTTATCATAATTTCTCAGATGTAAAGCAGGAAGTTTTGAACATGCAACAAATTTTATAATCTGCATTTGTTTCTCTAACATGTCATTTTCTATTTTTGGTTTGTCTAAGCCCTTTAATCGACAAACTATTGCTAGAGATTCTTTTAATTCATTATTCTGTGTTTTATTTTGAATTTATAATTCATAAAAATGTTTCGAGAATATTAATTCTAACTCACAAAAATCATTCAATAATTTAATTTCTAATTTACAAAAATCTTTCGGCAACGTTTTGATTGACTTAACCAATTATTCAGGAGGTGGAGACCATACATGACTTACCTTTGTTGGTTGCTACTCGGAAAACCTAATGGTTCTACTGTACAAAAATTTTGTACAAAGGGATGAACCTTTTCCTAGCTACCATGTGTTCTTTTAAATTGAACTTGGATCGCCTGCGGAACTTAACACGTTTGATCCAAAGTTTAATCTATTTGTTCTTTTAGGTTTAGACTCGGATCTCCTGCGGAACTTAACACGTTCGATCCAAATCACCTAGGTTATTAATTTCATTAAATATTAATTTCCAAAATTGGCTTCCAGTACTGACGTGGTGAGGCACATGACCTTCTTGGATATGGGAACAAACACCACCGACTAGACAAAGCCTTTTAAGGAAAGTTAATATTTAATTTCCTTAAATAACTTTAGGTCAACCGAAAAGAACAATCAAATCACAAGAAAAAAAAACAAAAGAACACAACATCGAAAACAAATTCGAAATACTAGAATCGCATGTCTCTTGTATTTGGTATTATTTCCAAAAATAACTAGTATGATGCGGAAAGGAAAAATACTAGTTATACCTTTTAGAAATACCTCTTGATCTTCTACCGTATTCCTCTTCTAACCTCGGACGTTGTGTGGGCAACGATCTTCCGAGATGAGAAACCACCAAAGCACCTTCTTCTCCTTTCTTCAAGTTTCGGCCAAGCACAAAAAGATGAAGATCTTTTTCCACCAACCAAGCTCCAAGGGATGCATGAAACAAGACTCCTTTCTCTCCTTTTCTCCAAGCTAGATCCGGCCACTTCTATGCCTCCAAGAGATGATGAAGTCTCGGCCAAAAGAAGGAGAAGAGAGAAGGAGAAGGGGAACCTCTAGGGGCCGGCCACACCAAGGAAGAAAAGAGAGGAAGAAAAAGAATAGAGTCGTTCACCATGAAGCCTCCTCTACCCCCTCTTTTATAATCCTTGGTCTTGGCAAATAAGGAAATTTAAATAAAAACTTCCTTAATTCTTTTGCCATGAAAAGGAAAAATTATTTAATTAAAAATAATTTTCTCTTCTCCAATTTATTTGGCCGGCCACCTCTTTCCCCAAAACAAGGAGAGTTTTAATTAAAACAAAAATTAAAACTTCCTAATTTATTTCTAGAAATTTATAAAAATTTCTCCAATAATTTTAATCCCTTCATGATTGGTTAATAAAAAGAAATTTTATAAATTAAAATCTTTCTTTTAAACATGTGGATAATTTCCAAAAAGGAAAGTTATCTCTAAAAATTAAAATCTCCTTTCAATCTACAAATAAGGAAAGATATTAAATCTTTTCTTAATCTTTTGTAGAAACTAATAAAAGAGAATTTTTAATTTTTAAACTTTCTTTTAAATCATGAACATAATTAAAAGGAAAGTTTTTACCAAAATTAAAATCAACCTTTTAATCTACAAATAAGGAAAGAGATTTAGCTCTTCTCTTAATCTTTTGTAGAATCTTATAAAAGGAAAGATTTAAATTTTTTAAACTCTCTTTTAAATTATGTTATCCACATAAGAAAAATTTTAAAAAATAAAAATCCTTTTATTTTAATTTGGGCTGGCCACACCAAGCTTGAACCCAAGCTAGGGCCGGCCACCTTGAAGCACCCATGAACCAAACTTTGGCCGGCCCTAGCTTGGTCTCCAAGCTAGCTTGGCTGGCCCCTATGGGATGGGTAAGAAGGTGGGTATAGGTGGGTATAGTACTATATAATTAAGAGGCTACGATAGGGACCGAGAGGAGGAATTGGTTTTGGTCTCCCGATAAAATTAAGCATCCCGTGTTCGCCTCGAACACACAACTTAATTTTATCAATAATAATTCATTCCACTAGAGAACTATTATTGAACTACCGCACCAATCCCAAATTACATTTTGGGCTCCGTCTTATTATGAGTGTGTTAGTCTCCCTGTGTTTAAGATGTCGAATGTCCACTAATTAAGTAAGTTACTGACAACTCACTTTAATTAATATCTAGCTCCAAGAGTAGTACCACTCAACTTCATCGTCATGTCGGACTAAGTCCACCTGCAGGGTTTAACATGACAATCCTTATGAGCTCCTCTTGGGGACATTCTCAACCTAGATCACTAGGACACAATTTCCTTCTATAATCAACAACACACACTATAAGTGATATCATTTCCCAACTTATCGGGCTTATTGATTCATCGAACTAAATCTCACCCATTGATAAATTAAAGAAATAAATATCAAATATATGTGCTTGTTATTATATTGGGATTAAGAGCACACACTTCCATAATAACTGAGGTCTTTGTTCCTTTATAAAGTCAGTATAAAAGAAACGACCTCTAATGGTCCTACTCAATACACTCTAAGTGTACTAGTGTAATTATATAGTTAAGATAAACTAATACCTAATTACACTACGACCTTCTAATGGTTTGTTCCTTTCCATCTTGGTCATGAGCTACTGTTTATAATTTATAAGGTACTGATAACATGATCTTCTGTGTGTGACACCACACACCATGTTATCTACAATATAAATTAATTGAACAACTACATTTATCATAAATGTAGACATTTTACCAATGTGATTCTTATTTCTAGATAAATGTTTATACCAAAAGCTAGGCTTTTAGTATACATTCTAACAACCTTGTCGGTAGTTGATTCTCCCCCTATTGAGTTGCTTTCTTCTGAAAATTCTCCCCCTTCATCGATGCTCATCTGGGATGAGCTTTCTGTATCTTCGGGATGGAATTTGGCTGCTAGTGCTGTCCCGGTAGTTTCCTCGTTCTCAGACTGTTCTGACAGTGACTTGGCGTTCGTCGAGGAGTTGGTTTCGACTTCAATTGGTTCTTCGTAGATCTTCAAGAACTTTTCCCAAATTTATTTTGCTCTTTTATATTTTTCGATTTTGGCGAGATCCTTGGTAGCTAGTACGCTCAAAAGACTAGACTCGGTCTTACCATTTGCCATTACCTCATTACGTTGCTCGTCAGTCCACTGATACTCCTCAAGTTCTTCTCCTTCTTTTCTTTTGGGTACTTCAAAACCATATTTCATTATTAATAACATATTAACGTCAGTTTTAAAATAAACCTGCATTCGTCGCTTCCAAAAAGAGAACTCCCCCTCGAAAGTTGGTGGGTAGATGTTAGCTTTGGCCATCTTGCTACTTCAATCGGCGGTTAGTCCTTCTGAGGCGTCTTGGCTCTGATACCACTTGTTGGTCCCTTTGGTGGCCGACTAGAAGGGAGGTTGAATAGCCCTGCAAAAATAAAAGAACAACCCTTCTCGACTTTCAAATAAACACTTGCATAAAGTAAATAAATTAAAACAGAAAGGAAGAGACACAAGATGTTTACTTGGTTACAACCGTGGAGGTCGTTAATCCAAGGAGAATAAAGCGCAGTAGATATCTCCTTTCAGGCGGAGAAGCCTCTTACAACATTTAAGCACAAAGAATAAAGAAGCTAAACTACAAAGAAAGCATACAAGTGTTGTAATCAAGATTGCTTGTCTTGAATCTAGCTTCTGGACCAAGGCTGTATTTATAGCCTTGGTCGGGGCATCCCGAAGGGGTTCCGGGTGCCCTGGGGGGATAAAACTTTATTCCCAATGCAACGAATCACGCTTGACGTGATTTGGTTTAAAAGCCGACTCCGGGCGCTTGGAATAGTTTCGGGCGCCTGGAATGGATCCGGGCGCCCGGACCACTAAGTCAACCCAGTTGACTTTCTGGTCCGGGCCTTCTGCTCCATTGCTGCTCGCCTCGGTCCAGATCTTCCTCTTCGGCTCCGCTTGCTTGGGTGATCTCTGCCATTCAGAATAGGGATCACCCGAACCCAACTTCTGGTCTTCTCGAGCAGGCTTCAGCTCCAACTTCTCGTCCTTCGGAATCGTCGCTTGTTTCCTTCTCGTCCACCAGCGTACTCATCCGCAGCTCTTCGTCCCTCAGACGCACCAAGCCCGTCGGCTCTCTCCAGTGCCGACCTTCTCGCTAGCTACGTCTCTTGCTCCCCGAGCAATCTTCCACTCCGGCTTCTCATCCCTCGGAACCAGCGCACACTTCCTTCTCGTCCGCCGGGGTACTCTTCCGCGGCACCTCATCCCTCGGACGCACCGAGCCCGTCGGCTCTCTCCCCGTGTCGTCCTTCTCGCTAGCCACGTCTTCCTCTTGACTTCCTGTGCTCCTAAGTTTCTGCACACTTAGACACAAGGATAAAAAAACACACAGGGCCTAACTTAACTTGTTGATCACACCAAAACAACCATGGGATTCCAATAATCTCCCCCTTTTTGATGTGAGCAACCCAAGTTAAATTAGGGTAAATAGACATAAAAATAAACTAACTAATTTTGCAATAAAGTACAAAAAGATAGTAAATTGTGGTCTACCTCCCCCTAGACTTATATTTTTCATATTGGGATATTGTTGGTGTAATATTCCCCAGGTCAAGGTTGACCTAGTTTGACTGAGCTTGAATTGGGTCAAGCTCGAGTCTTAATGTTTATGTTTTGATGGTTTGACAATACATGTTGACAATACATGGAGTCAATACATGAGTGTGAAGGAGAGTCAAGTAGGTCAAGGTTGACTGGATACTTGACGGGAAAGTCCTGGTGAGTGAAGCCAGGCAGATGGAAAGTCCTGGTGAGTGAAGCCAGTTGAAAGTCCTAACTGGGACGTTAGGCAATGGGAAATCCTAGTGAGTGAAGCTAGGTCAAAGTCCTAGTGAGTGAAGCTAGGCAGATGAAAGTCCTAACTGGGACGTTAGGCAATGGGAAATCCTAGTGAGTGAAGCTAGGTGAAAGTCCTGGTGAGTGAAGCTAGGCAGAAGGAAAACCTGGTGAGTGAAGCCAGGTGAAAGTCCTGGTGAGTGAAGCTAGGCAGAAGGAAATCCTGGTGAGTGAAGCCAGGTGAAAGACCTAGTGAGTGAAGCTAGGCAGAAGGGAAGTCATGGTGAGTGAAGCCAGACACGGGGAAATCCAGATGGGTCAAGGTTGACATGATATCTGGTGAAATTCCAAGTAGGTCAATGGGATTGACCGGATACTTGGCAAGAGGAGAAAAGTCCAAGTGGGTCAAAGGGATTGACCAGACACTTGGTGAGAGAGTCCTAGCTGGTCAAGGGTGACTGGATGCTAGGTTTTATGTGCCAACAAGTCATGGTTGATCGGATGTTGGTTTAGGAGACTTTAGACTTGATTTTGGGATAAAATCATGAGCTGGATCGATCAGCCGATCGATTGGCTCATGCCCAATCGATTGGCCGATCGATTGGGCTAGTCTTCGCGACAAGCTTCCTCCCAATCGATCAATGGATCGATTGGGATGAATTCGCGATTGCACAGAACAGCACTGGATCGATCAGCCGATCGATCCAGATCTCCCAATCGATCAGTGGATCGATTGGGAAGTGCGATTTCGCACGATAAGCCTTGGATCGATCAGCCGATCGATCCAGGCAATTCCCGAGAGCACAGAGGTGCTCTGGATCGATCATCCGATCGATCCAAAGCCTCCTCGATCGATTGGGAGCAATCCAATCGATCGGGATCCGACCGTTGGCGTCGTATTTAGCTGCAGGCGTTCGATTCCTTCAGAAGATCTTCCGAGCTCTTACACGGTTCATCTCCGATCTTCACCAGTGACTCCACAGCATCTCTTTAAAGTTCAGATCGCCAGTTCTTGAAGGTTCTTGGAAGTTTTCCAAGTCAAGAGGCGGATCAAAAGCAAGAAGAAGTTGCTAGGGTTAGGGTTTTCAGTTGTAAAACCTGTAAGATTTCGTGTATTTGTTTTCCCTTTGTTTTCTTCTTGTATTGAGAGATTGTAAGGCTTCTCCGCCTTTGGTAGTTACCATAAAGGAGTGTTATTCATAGTGGAGGGTGTGTGAGTGCATGGATCCTTGGACTAGTCACCTTTTGTGAGGTGGATACCAAGTAAATCCTTCTTGTTAGCGTTGTATGTATTTGTTTCTTTGTATTTCCGCTGCATATCCTTGAAGAAACAAGCAACGCAAGCAAGACGAGCGCACCGAGCTATTCACCCCCCTCTAGCTACATTTCGGTCCCAACAAGTGGTATCAGAGCAAGGTTGCTCTTCACCGGAATCATCGCCGGAAGGGTCAACAAGCTAGAGGGTGAAGAAGTTGAAGAAATTCTACAAGTCGAAGACTTCATCAAAAGGCTCAACTTCAATGGAATTCCAAGATGGTCTTGGATTCGACACAAGGGTGCCTCCACCATTCACAATGGTGAGTTTCGATCTTTGGAGATCAAGGATCGAGAATTTCTTAATGGTGAAGATAGAGCAATGGTTTGCTCTAATGGAAGGGTTCAAGGCTCCAAGAAATTCAAAGGGAAAAATTCTCAAAAGAAGCAAATGGAGCAAAGACCAAATTCAAATGTGTGAGGCCAATGACAAAGTGACCAAGCTTTTGGTCAATTTATTGCCGAGCAACACCTTGAAGCAAATTGGAGATGTTGAAGATACCAAAGAGCTATGGAGCAAGTTGGCAAAGATTCATGAGATCCCCTCCACTGTACAAGATCAAGAAGAATCCAAAGAGGGTGACTCATTGGATCAAGATCAAGAGGAAGAGGACTCCGAGGTTGAGAGATGCTCAACTTCCGAAGAAGAAGCCCCCACATCCGGGTCAAAAGAAGAAGAGGATGAAGAAGCTTCCACCTCCACAAGTCAAGACAAATCTATTGGAGGAGTATCAAGTTCGGATCAAGAGGAAGCTTCTACCTCCAGATCAAAAGGAGAAGATGTCATCCCTACACGTGAAGGTATAAACATTTCAATTAAAAATAAAAATCATATTATATGTTTTGAGTGTAGGGAACATGGACACTACAAGAGCAAGTGCCCCAATTTGGCCAAGAAGAAGGGCCAAGTGGCATTAAAGGGCAAGGAGAAGCTCAAGGAGACCGCTCCCGGAACAAAGAGGAACAAGGAGCACATCGTGTGCTTCTTGTGCAATCAAAAGGGACATTATAGGAGCCAATGTCCCAAAGGGAAGAAAGCGGTCAAGGCTTAGGGAGGAAGCACAACTCAAGGGGGAGCCTCCAAGGTAAAAAGGAAGGTATCATTTATTGAGTCTACTCCTTTAATTAATGGTAAAAAGCATGGTAGTTCTAACTTGTATCATTTTAATGCTATTTACCATAAGAATAGAAAGCATGATAGCTTTGAGGAAAATCATGTAGCTCTTCATGCTAAAACTACCACACCTAGAGTTAGGAAAGTAGATAAGAATTTAGGCAATAACTCTAAGGATTTTAGTTATAAGCCTAGAAATAGAAATGCTCATGGACTTAATGAAAAATCAAAAACTAAGGATTTAATGATAGAAAATCAAGTCTTGAGATCAAGGCTTGATAAAATGGAAAAGACCCTAAAAAGGATGGAAAATATCCTTAAAGGGCAAAATGAGCAAAATCTAGGTTTAGGACAACAATGGTCATCCAAGGGCTATAGAGGTTTGGGATACAAACCTAAAACCAAAAAAGAATGTACCTACTTACCATAGAGTTCTATATAGTTATGGAACAAACCCAAGGTCTAGTGGTCAAGTCAAGAATACTAGGGAGGTTATTCCTAAGAGTATTTTTGCAACAAACGTGACTGAGACTTCTAAGAAGTCTAACAAAGTCACTAAAAAGGTCACTAGAGAAGAAATCCCTAGAGTTGACCTAGAAAAGGTGACTAAGGCTTCTAAGAAGCCAAACAAAGTCACTAGGAAGGTATCTAGGAAGGTTATCCCTAGTGAGTACCTAGAGCATCCAAGGAGCACCAATAGGTTTTGGGTTCCTAGGAGCATTTTCTCTACCTCGTAAATGGGTTAGAGAGTGTCAACTCCGATTAGAAGGGTAGTTAACCCAACTTTGATGAAGTTGACACTCGGAGAGCATTTTCAAGGTTATTGTTAACCTTTGAAAATGAAAAGAATTTTTATTTACTCTTATAAGAGTAAAATGTGTCACAATTTGATAAATTGGATGATATTTTAAGTGACACAAATTGAGAAAATCATAAGAACTACCAAGTTGGGATTTTGGTATGTTTTGGGGAAATTAAAGGCAAGTTATGCCTTAACTTAAAGTGGTTACTTTTTAAAAGAGTAAATTGTGCCAAAAATTTGAGGAATATGTTTAATTTAAATTGACACAAATTAGGAAAAGCAAAAGAAATGTCAAATTTGGTTTCTGACATTTTCTTGGGAAATAGTGGGCAATCTAGGGTTTAAATTTTCAAGTTAGCTAAGGGTTAAGGATACTTAGGTAGGTAATTTAGGTATTTTATCTATGCTAACTTGCCTTACTTTGCTTGCCCATCAAATGCCATGACATCATATTTATTTATTTGTGTTTGCACTCATGCCTTATTATGAAAAACACAAAAATACCATGTCATGCCATACATATATCATGTAGTTATAGAAATTTTCTTTTGAAAATTATTTCTTTTTGATGTATGCCATAACATCATCATGCATTATTTTATTCCTTTCAAATTAAGGACTAATGACATTTATTAACAAGTAACATCCTTGGTGGATGTTTACAATTCAAAAATGCCTAGATAGATATGCATGATCCCTAGATTAGGGCAAAACCAAAGTTTACATCTCACTAAAAGAACTATAAGGTGACTTGTATGTGTTTTAGTACACATTAGATACAAGTGAGATGTTAGAATGATGAACAAAACTCAAGATGTTGATTTAGTGTATTTTTTTGAGTTTTAGGTTCATCAAAACACATAGTTATGTGTTTTCCAATCATTGGGAAAGCTAATGTACAAGTCATGTGCATTGAGCCCAAGGAACATGGTTGGATATTGGTTTTAAAAATCATTTTAAAATGCTTTTGGAAAACCTTGGTGAAGGCTATCTTTTGATAGTAATCACCATTGAAAAGTTAAGCACAAACTTGGAAGAAAACACTAAGATTTTTGTAAGTTTTTAAGTTTGTGTCAATCTTGGAAAATATGAAAGTATTTTCTTATAAAACTATTTTTCCATGATAATATATGCCCTAAATAATGTCTACAACAAGTTTCACGATTTTTGGGATTTTGTAGAATTTTCTAGGGGTTTCTGAAATTGACTGAAATGAAATTTCAGCAATTTTAGAACTTCAATTGATCAGTGGATTGATTGGAGTGCCTCAATCGATCAGCTGATCGATTGAGAAGGCCATTCTCACGAGCAGAAGCTCGCTGGATTGATCAGTCGATTGAGTATTTGAACCTCAAAACTTCTAAATTGGGTTTCCTAAAGGTTTAGGGATTCCAAGTCATTGTTGGTGCAATGATAGAAGTTCACGACCATGTCTTTAGAGGGAGTTATTCTTTAAGGACATGAAAATTATTTTTCATACACCTTGGAAGGTGGTTAACCTTCTGTCGTGAAAATGCTCAAGGTTGAGCATTTGTTTACAATGGAGAGTGGATATCTTCATTGTTTACGTTAAAAATGCTCAAGGATGGGCATTTGTCTACATTGGGAAGAATGTAGGGTTAAAGGAAAATGAAAGGTATGAGACTTTCATTATCCGGTTGATCACAACGAGTGAAGTTGTGAATAATATGGAGTAACTCTTCAGGGGGAGAGTTTGTTTTGATGTGTGCCCAAAGATGGGGAATGTTTGTGATGTGTGCCAATAGGGGGAGAAATGTAGGGTTTAAGTTAGGACTTCATTATCTAAGAGGGAGTTTGCCCTCTTAGGAGGAGAATGAAGGGTTTAACTTATGCTTTCATTACCTAGTGGCATGAAGGAGGTCTAGGCTATGGGATTAGCCTAACTTAAAGAAGGTATTATCAAACATCAAAAAGGGGGAGATTGTTGGGAGATTGTTGGTGCAATACTCCCCAGGTCAAGGTTGACCTAGTTTGACTGATCTTGAATTGGGTCAAGCTTGAGTCTTAATGTTTATGTTTTGATGGTTTGACAATACATGTTGACAATACATGGAGTCAATATATGAGTGTGAAGGAGAGTCAAGTAGGTCAAGGTTGACCGGATACTTGAAGGGAAAGTCATGGTGAATGAAGCCAGGCAGATGGAAAGTCCTGGTGAGTGAAGCCAGGTGAAAGTCCTAACTGGGACGTTAGGCAATGGGAAATCCTAGTGAGTGAAGCTAGGTAAAAGTCCTGGTGAGTGAAGCTAGGCAGATGAAAGTCCTAACTGGGACGTTAGGCAATGGGAAATCCTAGTGAGTGAAGCTAGGTGAAAGTCCTGGTGAGTGAAGCTAGGCAGAAGAAAAACCTGGTGAGTGAAGCCAGGTGAAAGTCCTGGTGAGTGAAGCTAGGCAGAAGGAAATCCTGGTGAGTGAAGCCAGGTGAAAGACCTAGTGAGTGAAGCTAGGCAGAAGGGAAGTCCTGGTGAGTGAAGCCAGGCACGGGGAAATCCAGATGAGCCAAGGTTGACCAGACATCTGGTGAAAGTCCAAGTAGGTCAAAGGGATTGACCGGATACTTGGCAAGAGGAGAAAAGTCCAAGTGGGTCAAAGGGATTGACCAGACACTTGGTGAGAGAGTCCTAGCTGGTCAAGGGTGACCGGATTCTAGGTTTTATGAGCCAACAAGTCATAGTTGACCGGATGTTGGTTTAGGAGGCTTTAGACTTGATTTTGGGATAAAATCATGAGCTGGATCGATCAGCCGATCGATTGGCTCATGCCCAATCGATCGACCGATCGATTGGGCTAGTCTTCGCGATAAGCTTCCTCCCAATCGATCAATGGATCAATTCGGACGAATGCGCGATCGCACAGAACAGCGCTAGATCGATCAGCCGATCGATCTAGAGCCCTCAATCGATCAGTGGATCGATTGGGAAGTGCGATTTCGCACGATAAGCCTTGGATCGATCAGCCGATCGATCCAGGCAATTCACGAGAGCACAGAGGTGCTCTGGATCGATCAGCCGATCGATCCAAAGCCTCCCCGATCGATTGGGAGCAATCCAATCGATCGGGATCCGACCGTTGGCGTCATATTTAGCTGCAGGCGTTCGATTCCTTAAGAAGATCTTTCGAGCTCTTACACGGTTCATCTCCGATCTTCACCAGCGACTCCACAGCATCTCTCTGAAGTTCAGATCGCCAGTTCTTGAAGGTTCTTGGAAGTTTTCCAAGTCAAGAGGCGGATCAAAAGCAAGAAGGAGAAGCTAGGGTTAGGGTTTTCAGTTGTAAAACCTGTAAGATTTTGTGTATTTATTTTCCCTTTGTTTTCTTCTTGTATTGAGAGATTGTAAGGCTTCTCCGCCTTTCGTAGTTACCATAAAGGAGTGTTATTCATAGTGGAGGGTGTGTGAGTGCGTGGATCCTTGGACTAGTCACATCTTGTGAGGTGGATACCAAGTAAATCCTTCTTGTTAGCGTTGTATGTATTTGTTTCTTTGTATTTCCGCTGCATATCCTTGAAGAAACAAGCAACACAAGCAAGACGAGCGCACCGAGCTATTAACCCCCCCCTCTAGCTACATTTCGGTCCCAACATTTCCTTCTCCCCCTTTGATCACATAAAAATTCGGGTTCAAAGAAAAACTCTAAGGGTTTAAACTTAGAAAATTTTTAAGAATAATTTCAAACATTTGCAATAATTTTCAACCAGGTTTGTAAGTTTCTTAAAAAATTCTAAGTTAAACAAATTGAGTAACTCCTTAAAGCATTATTTAATTTCAAATTAATATTTTTTCAATTAGTCAATTAAGTTTTTTATTTTCATACTTGGCTTCCAGGCAGTGGCGAGGCACTAGGCCTTCTTGGTTATTGAAGTAACAACCACTTTCTTAGATAAAGCCGCATAAAGAAATTAAAGGTTCAATTTTCTTACTGAAAGTGCTAAATCTAAGTTTTTAATTCAGATTAAATTCTCTAGTATTGTAATATTTAAATTTCCATTTTAGTTTATCATAATTTCTCAAATGTAAAGCAGGAAATTTTGAACATGCAACAAATTTTATAATCTGCATTTGTTTATCTAACCTGTCATTTTCTATTTTTGGTTTGTCTAATCCCTTTAATTGACAAACTATTGCTAGAGATTCTTTTAATTCATTATTCGGTGTTTTATTTTGAATTTATAATTCATAAAAATGTTTCGAGAATATTAATTCTAACTCACAAAAATCTTTCAATAATTTAATTTCTAATTTGCAAAAATCTTTTGGCAACGTTTTGATTGACTTAACCAATTGTTCAGGAGGTGGAGACCATACCTGATTTACCTTGTCGGCAGTTGATTCTCCCCCTATTGAGTTGCTTTCTTCCAAAAATTCTCCCCCTTCATCGATGCTCATCTGGGATGAGCTTTCTGTATCTTCGGGATGGAATTTGGTTGCTAGGGCTGTCCCGATAGTTTCCTCATTATCGGACTGTTCTGAAAGTGACTTGGCGTTCGTCGAGGAGTTGGTTTCGACTTCAGTTGGTTCTTCGTAGATCTTCAAGAACTTTTCCCAAAGTTCTTTTGCACTTTTATATTTTCCGATTTTGTCGAGATCCTTGGTAGGCAGTACGCTCAAAAGACTGGACTCGACCTTACTATTTACCATTACCTCATTACGTTGCTCGTCAGTCCACTGATGCTCCTCAAGTTCTCCTTCTTTGCTTTTGGGCACTTCAAAACCATATTTCATTATTAATAACATATTAAAGTCAGTTTTAAAATAAACCTGCATTCGTCGCTTCCAAAAAGCGAACTCCCCCTCGAAAGTTGGTGGGTAAATGTTAGCTCCGGCCATCTCGCTGCTTCAGTTGGCGGTTAGTCCTTCTGAGGCGTCTTGGCTCTGATACCACTTGTTGGTCCCTTTGGCGGCCGGTTAGAAGGGGGGTTGAATAGCCCTACAAAAATAAAAGAACAACCCTTCTCGCATTTCAAATAAACACTTGCATAAAGTAAATAAATTAAAACAGAAAGGAAGAGACACAAGATATTTACTTGGTTACAACCGCGGAGGTTGTTAATCCAAGGAGAATAAAGCGCAGTAGATATCTCCTTTCAGGCGGAGAAGCCTCTTACAACATTTAAGCACAAAGAATAAAGAAGCTAAACTACAAAGAAAGCATACAAGTGTTGTAATCAAGATTGCTTGTCTTGAATCTAGCTTCTGGACCAAGGCTGTATTTATAGCTTTGGTCGGGGTGCCTTGTAGGGGTTCCGGGATCTCTAAGGGGGATAAAACTTTATCCCCAATGCAACGAATCGCGCTTGACGCGATCTGGTCAAAAAGCCGACTCCCGAATCCCGGAATGGATCCGGGCGCTCAGACCACTAAGTCAACCCAGTTGACTTTTTGGTCTTGGCCTTTTGCTCCGGTGCTGCTCGCCTTGGTCTGGGTCTTCCGCTTCGGCTTTGCTTGCTTGAGTGATCTCTGTCATCTAGAATAGGACTCACCCGAACCCAACTTCCTATCTTCTCGAGCAGGCTTCCGCTTCGGCTTCTCGTCCCTCGAAATCGTCGCTTGTTTTCTTCTTGTCCACCAGCGTACTCATCCGCAGCTCTTCGTCCCTCGGACGCACCAAGCCCGTCGGCTCTCTCCCGTGCCAACCTTCTCGCTAGCTACGCCTCTTGCTCCCCGAGCAATCTTCCGCTCCGACTTCTCGTCTCTCGGAACCAGCGCACGCTTCCTTCTCGTCCGTCGGGGTACTCTTCCACCGCACCTCGTCCCTCGGACGCATTGAGCCCATCGGCTCTCTCCCCGTGCCGTCCTTCTCGCTAGCCACGTCTTCCGCTTGACTTCCTGTGCTCCTAAGTTCCTGCACACTTAGACACAAGGTTAAAAAAAATACACAGGACCTAACTTAACTTGTTAATCACACCAAAATAACCTTAGGGTTCCAACAATTATGATAGAATAAGAAACCAGAGCTTGAGTCTAGTCAGTCGGACCTAAGCCTCCTTTGACTAGACTTGGGGGGAGACTCGTGATACAGTGCATAATGGTGGGGTTCGATAAAGTCGGGCAGTTAAAAGTCAATGGGACATGACAGTCAGAAGTCAAGGGGACTTGATAGTCAACAGTTAGGGAAAAAAGAAGTAAGACCGTGGGACGACGTCAGTAACCTGATTCCCGATCGGATTCTCACAAACCAGGATCCCGGATCTGAGACACTCGGGTCTAAGACATGGGAGGCAGTCGGGGTAATATCTGACCTGGATCTGACTGGTCGGGTTCTCACAGCTTGGTTATGTCCAGGCCTGGTTCTCTCAGCTAGTTAACTCCCGATCAGCAAACTCCCGATCGGCTCTTGGACGATCTCGCCACAGCTCCCGGCTCCTCAAGGTTTGGGCCAGGTATTATACCCGACAGATCATCCTGAGCTGCCCTATTCATACCCGATCGAGACAGAAGGTCGTGACAAAGGGTGCTACACGACAATAAGGTCAGGGAATCGTAATCGGCCGTCAGAGAATAACTGCTGAGTGTCAGGGAATATTACAACGGTCGACGGTCATCTGTGAATAGAACCTTCCTTCAGTCCACAAGAGGATGTCACGTGTCTTCCATCACCCGACAGATCCTAACACTCAACATTTTCTGACATCGGTCAGCCTCTAGAGGTACTCACTGTCATATAAAAAGGGAGGTTCTCGCCCTTGCGCAGATACGCTCTCTCGCACATTCGCACTTATCTTCTACTTTTCTTTCTCCTTCATACATTGTTCTTCTAGGGAAAAAGTAAAGTACCTGACTTGAGCGTCAGAGAGCCTGCTCCGAGGACTTTTTCCCTGGTTTCTGGCTTCTAACGTCCCGTGTGCTTGTCTGAGTGTGCGCAGAGGTCAGGTACCGCCGGCTCAGTTATCATCGTTCGTCAACGCCACGCGAGGGTCCGTTCTGGTGGATGCATATCAGAAGAGTGTCTTAGTCGCCTCTCCGTCAACACTAACAATAATTCATCTGGCCTCCGTCTGACTCAGATTCTGAATAGAATCATTCTTATTTTTAAAAATCAATTGATGATAAAATTTATGTAGTATCAAAATTTAAAATAAAAAAACATCATAATGATAGTAATTTTTAAAACATAATATCATAACGGTGTTATTATTTTAAATTCAGTATAAAATGGTATTGTTTTATTAATATAATATTAAAGTGATTGACGAGGGTAAAATAGAAAATACATATATTTTAAAAAAAAAATTAAGTGGTTTTTTTTTAAAAAGATTTCTTAATTTTAAATGCGCTATTGGTGAATGTCCGGTTTTCTTTTATTGATTTTATTAATTTAATTGTCATATCCTTACGTCGAAACTGAAAGTGTGTTATTGAAATATTCAGATCATATAGATTATCGTTAAATTTATTATATTTTTTATTATAGTTTGCAAATAATTCTTTTCATATTTTAAATGTCATGTCTGTCTATGCAATGCTGTCTGTCGTCGCGCACTGCAGGTACACTATGCTTCTTCAAACTTGGCCGAAGCTGTGCAATCAAATCAAATCGATCGATATTATTTATAGAATATAGTGCACATCGCACTGCTGCACTTTAGTAGGAGCATCTTGAACGAAAGATTTCTCCTGATCTGTCAATGGAAAAACGCTCCTCTTCTTAGCGGATGCCAGAGCATCTCCCACGGGAGGCTTACGAGGCGTGGGAGCTAATAAAAGCATCACGTTAAAATAAAAACTCTTATTTCTCTACTATTAAAAAAAAAACTTTAATCAACTAATTCTATATATTTTTTATTATATTTTATTTTATATATAAATAAATTTTAAATTCATAAATTATTGTTAAATAATATTAATAATTAAAAAATAAATTACATTACATCAAATAAAAATCTAAATAAAAAAATTTAATGATTTTTTAAATTTAAATTAAAAAATATTTTAATTAAAAAGAAAAGAAAGTAACCGCTTCTTCGGAGCTCCTCCCACTTTGGGAGGGAGGGAGCTCTCTCCGTCTCATTATTATGTTCATAATATTAGGAGTTTTACTGTAGATGCCTGAGTTTTTAACTATCTTTTTGTTTTAATGTATCAATGAATAATAAAAAACGAAGTTGAATATATTGGACTCGTTTCTTATGTTGTGGATATAATTATCATTATCAGATGAGTTTATTTGTAAATTGTATATATGAATACGATCTCAATATTTAAAGTGATCTAACTTATGTTTATTGGATTCGATTATTAGATATAGACCATGTATATGTAGAATTTTTAGTCCCCCATCTATTATCATATATATGCTGATAATAAATGTTCAGTATATATATGGACTTATAGTCTCACATCTATGATTATCTATGAGCTGATAATAGATGTGCACTATATAATGGGTTGGTCCCTAGAGGATTAGGATCTTTGAGACGTCTCTTCGTTCCCCATTGACGAAGAGGATTCGATGTCGTCAACCCTAACTCCTCCGGAAGGTCAACTTTCTTCTCCATCTTCTTCTTTCGCAGGATTGTTGGATCGACGAGTTCTACACGAAGAACAATAGCAATTTTGCTGAGCGGAAAGAATACGTGACCGTAGTCTTAGGCTGCATGAACTTAGACTATGCATTAAGGAATGATCATCTCGCACCTCTGACCAGTGCTAGCACTATAGAGCAGAGGGCTGAATTTCAGCTGTGGGAGAAATCAAATCACATATGTCTGAGTATCATGAAGCTTTCCATACCGACACCAATAAAGGGCTCAATAACTAAGGGAGGAGATGCTAGAAGTTTCTTGGACCAATTGACAGATCGATTCACCTCAAATGAAAAGGTCGAGACTTCCACACTTCTTACGAAGTTGGTAACCATGCAGTATACTAGAAAAGGAAACATAAGGGAGAGACTGAGGCTTGAGACACCTGAAAGTGCTCACCTAGCATCTAGATCTCAAGGTTCAAGCAAGAAGAGAAAGAGGATCAATAAAGGAAAAGGAAAGCAAACTACAGATTTTGGGAGTTTCAAAATTTTGTTAGTTCGGAAGTTAATTTAGTTATAGTACCCACTGACACTTGGTGGGTAGATATCGGTGCTACTATTCACATATGTATCACTATGCAAGGTTGTCTCAGGAGCCGATTTCCGCTTGATGGTGAAAGATATATCTATACAGGAAATGGAAAGAAGGCTAAAGTCGAGTCGATTGACATTTTTAGGCTTTGTTTATGAACTAATGTTTTTCTGGATTTAGAAAATACGTTTATTATACCTTCTTTTCGACGAAATTTAATTTTAATTTCTTGTTTGGACAAATGAGGTTATTCTTGTTCATTTAGAAATGGAATTTTTAGTATTTTCTTTAATTCAGTGTTGGTTGGCAATTGTTCCTTAGTTGATAAGCTTTATAAATTGAACACCTTTACTCCTACAGTTGACAACGTAATAATGCATAGTATAGGTATGAAATGTAAATTGACTGACAAGAATTCCTCCATGTTGTGGCATAGACATTTATGACATATATCTAAACAACACCTAGAAAGGTTAATGTCACATGGAATTCTCAATTCCCTTGACATGTCAAACTTTGATGTTTACATAGAGTGTATCAAGAGGAAGACTACTAACAAAAGGAATAAGGGGGCTAGCCGTTGTAGTCATATTTTGGAGCTAATACGTACGGATATTTGTGGACCATTCCCTAAGGCATCTTGGAATGGGCACATATTCTATTAGCTTCATAAATGACTATTCTAGATTTGACTATCTGTACCTTATTCATGAGAAATCACAATCTTTAGATATGTTCAAAATTTTCAATGCCGAAGTTGAATTTCAACTAGGTAAGAAAATTAAAGCTATCTGATCCGACCATGGAGGTGAATATTACGGTTGATATGATGGATCAGGTGAACAACGTCCAGGACCTTTTGTGAATTACCTTGCTGAGTGTGGAATTGCGCCTCAGTATACCATGCCTGGTACACCCAGTCAGAATGGTGTAGTTGAACATCGCAATCGAACCCTAAAAGACATGGTAAGAAGTATGATGACTTTCACTTCTCTACCAAAGTCCTTGTGGGGTGAAGCACTCAAGACTACAGTTTACCTACTCAATAGAGTACCTAGTAAGGCAATAACTAAAACCTCATTCGAGATGTGGACAGGTAAGAAGCCTAGCATTAGACACTTACACGTTTGGAGTTGTGTAGCTAAAGCTAGGTCTTACAAGCATAATGAAAGGAAACTGGACTCAAGAACGGTTAGCTGTAATTTTGTAAGATACTCTGAGAAGTCAAGAGGGTATAAATTTTATGATCCCTTTAGTAGATCCTTCTTCGAAACGGGAAATGTTAAGTTCATTGAGGACAGTGGGAGTAATAAAATCAGGGAAGTATCTTTTGAGGAAAACATTAACGATCCTCCTGTGGTTACTATTAGTGTGATCAGTAGAGGTATGATTACCATACCCACATTATGGGTATCACACATCCAGTGAGTGTAGTGAACCAAGATATTCCCACGACATCTCCAATGCAATTGGGAGAACCTGTCACTGAAATTGAAGTATTGTCTTATATTGATGAGCAAGTACCTCAACCACCTCAAACACAAGTGCCTTTAAGGCAATCCATAAGGGAATGGAGAACCATGAATTCTCGTGATTATGTTTATCTCCAAGAGCATGATTTTGACATAGGGTGGGAGAGTGATCCTACATCTTTCCAAGAAGTCAAACAATGCTCTAACCCTGAAAGGTGGATTAATGCCATGCAAGAAGAGTTGAAGTCTATAGCGGACAATGACATTTGGGAACTTGTCGAATTGTCTGAAGAAAGAAGTCTGTTGGTTGTAAATGGATATTTAAAACCAAGCGGGTTTCAAGGGGCAATGTCGAAAAGTATAAGGCTCATCTTGTTGTTAAGGGATTCACTCAGAAAGAAGACATTGATTATAAGGAGACTTTCTCCCCTGTGTCGACGAAAGACTCCCTTAGGGTAATCATGGCACTTGTAGCTCATTATGATTTAGAGCTACATCAAATGGACGTAAAAAACTGCATTCCTCAATGGAGACATAGAGGAGTCTATATATATGGTGCAACCAGAGAACTTTGAGTCTAAGGACTCAAAACACTTAGTATATAGATTGAAGAAGTCCATTTATGGTTTAAAGCAGACGTCCCGTCAGTGGTACTAGAAATTTGATCAAGTGGTTACCTCATTTGGATTTAAAGAGAACCCCGTTGATCAGTGCATATATGTCAAGTTCAGTGGGAGCAAGTTTGTTATACTTGTTTTGTATGTGGATGATATATTGCTTGTAAGAAATAATAAGGATCTGCTGCTTCAAACTAAGTCATTTCTATCTGGTAATTTTAAAATGAAAGATCTTGGTGAAGTATCCTTTGTTTTAGGCATATAGATCTATCGTGATCATTCAAGAGGTATTCTTGGACTTTCACAATAGGCCTATATTGAAAAGGTGCTTATAAGGTATGGTATGCAGAACTGTACACCCGGTGACACACCTATGTCAAGAGGTGACAAGTTCAGCTTGCAGCAGTGTTCACGGTTTAAACTTGAAATAAAGGAGATCGAGCAATTCCCATATGCGTCAGCAGTGGGAAGTCTCATGTATGTACAAGTTTGTACTCGATCAGATATAGCATTTATAGTAGGGATGTTAGACAGATATATTAGTAACCCAAGACTGTCACACTGGAAAGTGGTAAAGAGAGTGATGCGGTATTTGCAAAGAACTAAAGGATATATGCTCACGTATCCGATATCAGATCATCTGGAGGTGATTGGATATTCAGACTCTGATTTTACTGGATGCTTGGATAGCAGAAGATCTACTTCAGGCTATATTTTCATGATTGCTGGAGGGGCTATATCTTAGAAGAGCGTCAAGCATATGCTAGTAGCCACTTGGCCCACTTCTACTATGGAGGCAGAGTTGGTAGCATGTTATGAAGCATCCAATCACGAGATTTGGCTGCGAAACTTTATCACAACATTACAGATTATTGATGGTATTGATAGGCCACTAAGGATCTACTGTGATAATAAAGCCGCAGAACTTTATGCCAAGAATAACCATAGTTTGTCGAAGTCCAAGTACATCGACATCAAGTTTCTAGCGGTAAAAGAAAGAGTTCAGAGTTGCCAAATTATGGTAGAGCACATCAGCACAGATTCCATGTTGGTCGATCCACTCACCAAAGGCTCAGTGCCTAAGGTGTTTCATGCGCATGTTGTGGATATGGGAGTTCTTCTTATGGAAGGAGAATTCATCTAGTAGGAGTCTATATTTATTTTTATTGCTCTATGTTGATTAATAAAGACAAACATTTATTTTGATTATTGTACGTATTTAAAGTTCAAAACATTAATAGGAATTTATATGTTTGTTTGACACTCTGACTATGATATCATCATTTACTACTGCTGTTTAGCATTTGGTGTTTGTAAATATGATATAGATTCTTTTTGAAGTCATACAGTTTGGATCATGATTTGCTATTGCAGTTTAGAATAAAGTATTTTGCAAATATGATCTAACTTCTTTTGAGGTAATCTTAGGACCAATTGAAAATTGACATATACTGATCACATTTCATGTAATTTTCACTCTATATATCTACATCTTGATCTATGTCATTAATGACATTGGTATTGTGATTACTGTTGGGGCTTGTTACGATCATATACAGTAGTTATAACCTCTTTAGTCCTATATCAATGAAGTTAATGAACCAGATTGTTTACAGGGGTATCTTGTACCCATAAAATTTGATATCAACTAAAGTTTTACTTATATTCTACATACAACTCACATATAGCCCAAGTGAGAGATTGTTAGATATGATTATCTCTATCAAGTGGGCTTATTTGTAAGTTACATATGTGAATACGATCTGAACCCTTTAAAGTGATCTAACTTATGCTTATTGGGTTCAGTTATTGGATGTAGACCATGTATGTGTAGAACCTTTAGTCCCGTATCTATTATCATCTATATGTTGATAATAGATGTTCAGTATATATATGGACTTATAGTCCCACATCTATGATTATCTATGAGATAATAATAGATGTGCACTATATAATGGGTTGGTTCCCAGAGGATTAGGGTATCTTTGAGACGTCTCTTCATTCCCCATTGACGAAGAGGATTCGACGCCGTCAACCCTAACTCTTCCGGAAGGCCAATCTTCTTCTCCTCCTTCTTCTTCTTCCACAGGATTGTTGGATCGACGAGCTCTACACGAAGAACAATGATAATTCCGCTACATTCAGGTTCTTATAGTATTTACTTTCTTATGTCATGTTCTCGATGAAACGAAGATCCATGCTCATATGTTCTTGGGTTTTCCTATTCGAATTCTTATTTTTATTATCTAGAATTCATGCGGCTTAGGTTTTACAAGAACTATCATCTTAATCCCTCTTTGGTTTTTTTATGGGGCACAAAAAAAAAAGCTCTTGATGCCTAAGTGGCTTATCTGCTTCCTGCAGTGCATAGAAGAAACACATAAAACCAAAGATTGATCCTAATTTTTTTTGCACTAGATATCAACTTACTAATCTTAAATGACCATCTGATTCCATATCAGCTTTTTTGTGATCATGAGAAGCATTCGTAATGGATGTTAATCAATTTAACATTTTTAAATCAACAATCTATTAAATATCTTGTTACTGAATCATTATCTGAAAGCAACAATTTTTAATAAGTACTCAATGCTTTTGTAGTTGACATCAGTTATTCAATTCTTCGAATCAACTAATTCTTTGGGTGATTGGTCTGACTCTATAGAAGTCACTTTTTACTGGAGGAAAAAATCTCTTGCAAAATGTCACAGTTGATATTCGAATCTTAGATCTCTTGATTATCCATTTGAGAGTCTAACTATTACAACATTACTCAGGGACAATGAATACTCAATGTTGAGTCTACATTGTAGTAAAAGATAATTACACTCATTCCAGACACCCCTCACAGTCCGTATCATATTATGTAAAAGAAGATAAATTACATAATTAGCTTATAGCCGACGTCCATTAAATAGTCACTACAACAAAAACCTTCATAGACATCGGTTTTCCACCGGTGTCTATTTCATTTTCGACCGATGTCTATGAAGCCGATGTTAAAAGTCTGTCATTTTAGACATCGGGTTAAAACTGGTGTAGTATCACTTAACGACACTGGTCTTCGAATCGGTTATTAACCGGTGTAGTATCACTTAACGACACCGTTTCATCAACGGTGTAAAACCGATGTAATATTGTATGTTAATAACATCAGTTTTGGCAGCGGTAAATGACCGATGTAATATTAGTTAATAACACCGGTTTTGCAGCGGTGGAAGACCGATGTAATATGTATATTTTTTAACAGCACAAATTTGATTTCCGAAACAATGAAAAACCGACAATAACAAAAAAAAATACACAAATATTCATAAATTATACAAATATTCTTCATTCAATAATATCCATAAAATACACAAAGATTCACAAATTATATAAATAATCTTCTTACAACAATATCCATAAAATACCCAAACATTCTTTTTACATCAAAAGCTAGCTAATAGATATCAAAATCAAGGTAGAACATTCTTTTAACACATCAAGGTAGAACCGCACTTCAAATGTAATCTAGCATGCATTCAGCCCACTCGAACCGCACTTCATCAATTTCAACTCTGGAGTACTTGAGATTTGTAAACTGTAAAAACACATAAATCCACCATATGTCAAATAACTAAAACAAATGTGTACATGTATCAAATAAAAAATATAAGATCACAAGTGCTTGTCATAAACATGCTTACCAGCGTGTTGAAACCTATTCTGTGAATGGTGGCTTTGAATGAACTTCACGAGAAAGGCCAAAATTTGCTATCTTCACAAAGTCCTTGGTCACCAATAAGTTCTCTGCAAAGGTTATAATCTAGTTTAATAGAATGCTAACTTCACCAGAATAATTATAGGTGCATAAATCACATTTAACAGAATAAATGCTAATCCTAGATAACAACGTTGTAGGAATAGATCTGTTAAGAGCACACAAATGAATCTTTATAGGGATATTTGGTCAAAAGCGGAACTAAAGAGGTACACCTACCTCCCATGTCAATAAGTCACTTCCTCGAGTTGGATATGGCTTTTTCAAATCCAGCTCCATATAGAAGGTGTAGAGTTTGATATCTTGAAGCTGCAAATCCAATCAGAAGTAGGATTAGCGTGGTAAGCAAGACATTGAAAATCCCATTAATAGACACATATTGGTCATGAGAACCCTGGTTCTTGTCATTGAAATAAGGTGGGGTAGTTGTCATGCCTCCCAAACTTGAATTAAAAGGATATGGGAGAAGACCCCTAAATCCTTCATTTATCCATTGAACTTCCTTAATGTACGAAGGCATAAAAAATGAAGAAGGATAACGATGCCATTCACTTCCAATGCAAAGCATAGTCTCTGTGCATAAAGGCAAGCATTCCATCAAATTTAAAACTATAATCTAATCAAACAATATGCGTAATCAACCAGACTTTCAAAACAAAAATTGTGAATAAAGAAAAAATTTGATCACCTTGAGCATCAATTATGTAGAATTATTTTTCAGTTTTGTTTCCTTTTATTCTAAACACTATTAAAGGTACATAAGAACGCTGAAAAAGTAATGATGATCCTTCGAAAAGAGTAGGTAGAGATGTTGCATCTTAAAACTTGATATTGAATTTACTACAAACAGGATATTCTAGTTCAAAATAAAAAAAATTTACCATTTCAAATAACATCGTGATGGCCCAAGTGTTTATATATTTCCAAAGGCACGAATCACTCATTAAGTATAGAGAACGTACGACTATGGGATGCACACAATATAAGGCCAAGAAAAATGGGTCTTAGTCCCTTAGCAATCTGTGTAGATAGACAAGAAGAAATCAAACATAGTATAGTTACTTGCTTAAACAATGAACCATATTAAGAAAGGGAGAACATACCATCACAATCAATGAGTCTTCCACTGCATACTTATTGCGAAAAAGATCCGAGAAACTATCAATAATAGCAATTGCTACAATGCAAATAAGTGGATATATTGGATAGATAAATATGTGACACAGTAAAAGATCTAGGAAACTATCAATGAAAGCCGTTGTTGCGATGCCGATAAGTGGATATATATTGGATAGAGAAATCTATGACACAACAAATTAGCCTAGCATAAGACCTAAATTAAGATGTGCATTTATGATTTGCTTACATATCTTGATGAAGATACGTATGCAATGTTAGACAAGATAGTAACTATCATATACAACTACGGACTGAAGAACAAAGTTTGTCAATATGATCCTTCACAATCTATCACTCACCTGGAAAGTAAGTTGACCATTCGCATCACGGCTAGTGCCACATTTCACATTAATAAATTTAACAAAATCATCCAACTCCCGTTCAGCCTCATAATCTTCACCAGCTTTGTTTTCCTTGGGAAAAAACTTCAAGGTAGGATAACCACTAACTCCATACCTGAAATGCAGAAGGCATCCCGCTTAACAAACTAATTTCAGAATGACAAAGTTGAAAATTCTGATCCTCCCACATAGGAAATGACTAAATAGTCTTTAGTATAGTGAATTTTTAGATGGAATCATTCATATCAAACCAAATTATTACTAACACCCTATCATAGTAAGGATGATATACCAAAAAAAATGACTGAAGAGGACTTCATCATGATAATTTGAGAAATAATAATGATTAAGCACAAAATATAGTAGGTCATAATGCACATTTTTCACACAATTTTCATGTCAGATGAATGTTGGATAAGGTTGGAAGCATTTTAGCATTACACTTCTTCTCAAACATCAATGAATTCAAATATTAAATTTGTAGAAAACAAGAATTGTGAGTGAATCTGATCCTCCTCTCAATCAGATGTTGATTCTGCATTTAAGGTATCAACTGACATCACACTACCACAATTCCCCAAATCTAAATCTAGTACATAGGTGATTAGAAATACAGAACTCTCAGTTTGACAACTATTTAGCAATATGTAAGTTTCAAAATACATATAATTCAATAAATGATACCTACTTTCAACTTACTCTAAATTAACATCATATAATATTTCTCCAAAAATCTAAATAGGTAGCAGAACTAATGAAGCATTCAAGGTACACAATTGACTAAATCCACATCAATGAATCAGGTTAGATCTAGTAATCTCATAATTAAAAACATGGCAAATATGACCTTAGGCTAATCTAGGTCTTAAGCCCTGTCTCAACAAAAATACTCACAGGAGCAAGATGCTTGCAGTGGCCACACCTGTTTGAAGATAAGAAACTTAGTCGTCTACAGTGGATAAGGAAAAGTATCTAATGCTACAATGGAGAGAAAAAAAAGAACCTCAGCAAATACACTAACCATGGATCATAGAATTCAACAAGAACATCTTTATTTACATCAAGAACAATCTAATCAAATGTCTAGAGTAGTCAATACTACTACATTAGAAGGGATAGTTGCTAGTAGTGTGCTACATTTAGACTCAATCACTACATGGCAGTATAGCACACTAGTAGCGTGCTACATTTAGACTCAAAATGATCAGAAAAGATAAAACCAAAAAAGGAATCTGAGCATGTCCTATTCAGTAAAAGAGATGATGCTTCTTGGCCTGATTTAGAACGATGCTAACCTTCCCAATCAAAACAGATTTAGCCTTTTTAAAGCTCGATCCAAGCTTTTCATATTCAGGGGCAAGCTTCTTGTAGTGTCCACACCTGCGACAAAATGGTATTAGAAGGGTTAAAATTATGCAATTAAAATACACACACATGGAGATCCTTTGCTTTAAACTGGATACTTAATGGAGTCTACATTCATCTTCTATAGTCTTGGCAAACAATCAGTTATGAGAATCGACCATATATAGTGCATTTCAAGTGTATCTTCTAAAGAGAAATACAAGTCGCGGTTTCAATTTCGACACAAGAAGAAACAATGGTGAAGAGCAAATAAGAATTTCAACATCAAAGGCACAGAAGTAGGTTTCGATTTCCAAACTATAAGCTAAGATAAATAGGCGTTTTGTCGTCGACATGCCCAAGTTTAGGCGCAAGTCCAAAATCAAACAGCTTGGGGTTGAAGTTTTCATCCAACAACATGTTTGCCGCCTTCATATCCCTGTAAATTACGAGAGGGTTTGCAACATCATGCAAGTACGTGAGCCCCTTTGCATATTCCATTTTTTGATTGGTCAGTTCACACTTCAATTTTAGGTTTTAGGTTTTAGGTTAGGCATAAGAAAAGGTGGGGCAAGGACGAAATTCTTAGAGAATAAGACAATAATCAAATTAGTTTTTTCTATGGGCAGGAGAATCAAAAGCCACATAAATCACACACAGAGATACCAACTTCATACATCGAAACCTAAAATTTGTACTAGGTAAAATGTTTTCCATGGAAAAAGGAAATGCAGGAAAGACCAAAATCTTGAACCTACTTTTGCCTCCTACAAACACTAGTTCATGTTGTCACAAACTTACAATCCCTGCAGCAAATGGCTTTCTAAGATGAATAGTATTGACCTCTAAACTATCTAAAACAAGACAAATTAAAGATGAACACTACCTCAAAATAAGGAGTCCAACTTATAAAACATAATATATCGAGCATTGTGCAGCTCCATTATTCACACGCAAAAACAAACCTTTTTCTTGAGAACACGATGCAAAGTGCCTTAAAAGTGAATATTGAAACAATAATTACTCAAATTCCAGCCACAAATGATGAGAAACTAATACAGATGAAGATGGTTATTCACCAATGCAGCGTAAGTGCAATTTTAACCTAAAACACCAAAAGACAGATCTCGGCAGAATGGAAATTCATGCGACGGAAAAAATTTAAACAAAAAGGGAAAATAACGAATTAAATAGATTCCAAGGAGAAGAAGAAAAAGCAACTACCTCTTTGAGAAGGGGCCCTCTAAGGTCACAGTGATCTTGCTCCCCTGATAACCATCCTGCTTAAGCTGCTTGATGGCCACAATCTGGTTTCCGAGTTCCGGTGTTCAGACGAAGCCGCAAGATGGCAGAAGCAAGGATGAGGGGAGAAGGAGTGAGCAACTTGCCTGGTCTGAATCGAGTCGCCCTTTGAAGACTCTCCCGAAGCCGCCTTCTCCGATTAGATTCGACTCCCTAAAGTTGTGAGTGGGCGCGGCGAGATCTCTGAAGGTGAATTTTCTCACGGATTTGTTCCTCTCGCCACCGTCGGATGGAGCCAGCTTCTCATTCTATAGCGCAAAGGAAAAAAAACGTGTTTTGAAGAGAGATCGAATTGCGCCGACCAAAAGAAGAGATTTTAGGGTTTAGAGATGGCGGCCACCAGGAGGATCGGTGGTGAAATGCCAACGGGGGCGGGAACGACCGCTGTCTTCGATTCTACACCTCGCTTCTTTCCGGCGAGGGCTGAGACAGGGAAAACAGCTTAAGTGAGTAAAGGCTCCTCTTCTCAACCTAAGGGTGAAGTTGGAGGGATGCGGTGTGGTTGGACAGAGAAGTAAGGGCATCGTGTCTTGATCTTGATCGGGAGAGGAAGGGGCGTCGATCTAGGAAGGAGAAGAGGGAGATGAGGTTGAGAGAGATGGTCGGAGGTTTAGGTTTAGGCTTAGGCGAGAGAGATGGTCGCGCGGAGGAAGGGGCGCGATATAGATTTAGGTTTGGAGGGAACTTCACAATGTTGCAAATTTTAGCTGTGGGAATATTAAAATATTTTATTTTGGTTCTTTAACACCGGATTTTAAAAACCGCAGTTAAAATCGGTGTCTATTAACGAAAAAAAGGGCGCTCATAGATATCGCCTAAAAAACCGATGTCTATGAGCTAAAATCTGCGCTCATAGACATCGGTTTTTAGAAAAACCGGTGTAAAATACTCAAAGACATCGGTTTTTGCTTAAAACCATTGTTGTTCCACTGATGTCTATGAGGGTTTTTGTTGTAGTGAGTTAGGGATGAGAGAATTTTTTTTCCTGAAAATATGTATATGATGTGGTGATAGAGGGGGCCCCACTAAGTGCGGGTCAAATGATAGAGGTAGCAGCCAACATGGAGGTCAAAGTCAAAGAGGTCAACAGCAAAGGACCGGACGTTGAGGGGCCAAGCGGATCTCTTCTGCAGTGGCCGATCGGACATGTATTGTCCAACCGGCAAAGTGGAGGTCAAAATCAAGGAGGTCAACGACAAAGGGGCAAATACTGAGGGGCCAAGCAGATCTCTCTCGCAGTGGCCGATCGGGCATGTGTTGCCCGACTGGTAAAGGGTCAGTCCAAGTGAAGCACTTGTTTAGCCAAGATCATCAGATGATCATCACAAAATAAAAGAGCGTGCGTCTGACCGGAGCGTTAGTCCGATCAGGCAGAAACAAACTATAGAGACCTATTGCCAGGCGGAAGAGCAACTAAGTTTGACCGAGCAGAGGAGTACTCAGCCAAGCGACTATCCCACTCGGCCGAGTAGATGGATCATTGACGCATCCCTTTGGGGAGATAGCGTCGTTGATACAAGATATGATAACGGGCGGATCGTATGATGAAAGCTTCTACTATCTTGTCAGGGATATGCATGCCCTATTAAGGTATGGTGTCAGAGACACTTTCCTGATATGCCCTTTCATAGGACAAATTGGAGAATGTGCTCACGATCAACTGGAGTGTTAAAATATATATATTTATTTGTTTATAGCTTTTTAGGGTAATTTGGACCTTTTCTCTTTTTATTAGGGTTTAGAGTTTCTTAACTTAACTATATAAAGATTGATATTCTGTACTTCTGAGAATGAATTTTGGATTCAATAATATGACTATCTTTTTCCTTTTCTTAATTTCTACATGGTATCAGAGTCATTCTCCTTCTCTTATCTAATTTTTTTTTGCCGCCTCCTGTTATTGATTTCTGTTGTCGCTGCCATCTCCTACTATTGATGTTGATTTTGGCACCGACATCCTTTTCTGCCGATTTCAGCGTCGACGCCTTGTGATGCCGATTTGGGTGCAGATATTTTTTTCTACCGATTTCGGTGCCAACGCCCTATGTTGTCAATTCGGCACCGATGCTCATTTTTGCTGATTTCGGCACCGACGCCTTGTGCTGCCGATTTCTACGCCAACATTCTTTTCTACCTTGGATTCTTCGTGTGATTATGGATCATCCTCACACTAGTTTTTATGGATCATACAGATGTGTGTCATTACAGTTTAGTTATTCTGAGCATTATTCGTTCTGTCATCATGCTTGGTCGTACAGATGCTTCATGAAAATCTAATCCGTATTTGTTAGAACAGTTTCAACAGTTCCTTGCTTCATAGCTCTCTGTCATGTCTGCTTCCTCTTATATAGGTTTGTCATCGTCTGGTATTTCAGGTATATCTTCATCCTTGTGAATTTTAGACTCTGGTGCCTCCCATCATATGTCATCTAATTTATCATTTTTTATTTATTTTTCTCCTAGTTCATCTATATCTATTGTGACTATTGATGGTACTCCTATGTTATTAGTAGGTGTTGGTTCAATTGTTACATCTTGTTTATCTCTTACTAAAGTTTATTATATTCTGAGTCTTATTTTAAAACTTATTTCTGTTAGTCAATTATGTGAGTTTGGATACCTAGTCTCTTTTTCTTCATCTAATTATTATGTTCAGGACTCACAATCTCATAGGCTGATTAGGACAAGCCATAGACAAGGAGGACTCTATGTTTTAGATTAACTCAAATTACCAAAAGTTGTATCTTCGAGTGTGGATTTATTGTATTTTCATCTGAGTCATTCATCTTCTGATTTTTATTTGTGGCACTCTCGCTTCGATCATGTTTCAATGTCTCGTTTGTAGTTTTTAGTTTCTACAGGAGCATTAGGACATTTAAAAAGTTATGATATTTATGATTATAGTGGTTATAAACTGGCTAAATTTTTTGCCTTACCATTTTCTAAAAGTCTTTCTTTTTTCCTTTGCTCCATTTGATCTTATCCATTCTGATGTGTGGGGACCCTTTCCTATTCCTACAAAAGGGGGGGGGTCAATGTATTATGTTTCATTTATTGATGATTGCACTCGTTACTTTTCGGTCTATCTTATGAAACATAGGTCTGATTATCTTACAGTTTTCAACAACTTTAGAGCTCTTGTGAAAACTCAACATTCTAGTTTCGTAAAGTGTTTTCATTGTGATTTAGGGGGTGAATGCACTTCAAATCAATTTTCACATTTACTTGCTTCTGATGATATTATTCATCAAACCTCGTGTACAGATACTTTTGAACAAAATAGCGTGGTTGAACGGAAACATAGACATCTTGTTGAAACATCTTATTCATTTTTATTATCTGCCAATGTTTCTAGTGCCTTTTGGGGGGGGGGGGGGGGGGGAGAAATCCTTACTGCTGCTCATGTCATTAATAGAATTCCAACCTCACACAATTCAGGTTTGTCACATTTTGAAAAATTATATGGGTATGCTCCTGCCTATTCCTCTTTGCGTGTTTTTGGTTGTACTTGCTTTGTCCTTCGTCCACATGTAGAGCATAATAAATTAACCTCTTGGTCTGCTCTTTATGTCTTTATAGGTTATGGTATTAGTCAAAAAGGATATCGTTGCTTTGATCCCGTTAGTCAAAAATTGTATGTCTCTCGTTATGTTATGTTTCTTGAGCATATTCCATTCTTTTCTATTCCAGTTAGTTCGCATAATATGACAAAGTCAGATATGCTTTGCATTGATCCTTTCAATACCGATACCGAGGAAGATTCACCCACAGATCCTACTGGTGGCTCAACTGAATCTGGTACTTTGGTTCCCGAGATATCCGCTCCACATGTTCCTCCTTCTGCCACTACCCAATTATCTCCTGAGGTTGTGGATGATCCTTCTCTCCACCTTCATCAATCCACTCATGTTCGTAAGTCTACTAAACTACCAGATTTTACTTACTCTTGTTATTCTCGTTCTTTTGCTTCATTTGTTGTATCTATTCATTGTCTTTCTGAGCCTGAATCCTATAGAGAAGCTGTTTATAACCCACTTTAGCAGAGTGCTATAGCTGAGGAACTAACTGTTTTGCATCAGACTCATACATGGAATTTGGTACCGTTACCACCAGGAAAACACACTATTGGTTCTCGTTGGGTATTTAAGATCAATACAAAATCTGATGAATCTATTGAACGGTACAAAGCTTATCTTGTTGCTAAAGGTTATTATCAGGAGTATGACATGGATTATGAGAAAACATTTTCTCCCATTGTAAAAATGACGACTGTTCGTACTCTGATTGCTGTTACTTCTATTTGTCGATGGAGAATATCTCAGACGAATGTCAAGAATGCATTTCTAAATGGTGATCTTCATGAAGAAGTTTATATGTCACCTCCTCTTGGTATTTCACACCAACCTGGTGAAGTTTTTAGACTTTGTAAAGCACTTTATGGTCTCAAACAACCACCTCATTCTTGGTTTGAGAAGTTTTCTACAGTGATTACTTCACTTGGTTTTCATCCTAGTAACCATGATTCAACATTGTTTGTTAGATGTACGAGTGCAGACATATTCTTTTATCATTATATGGTGATGATATGATTACTACTGGTGATGATTATGATGGAATTGCTTCTTTGAAGTCTGAGTTGCCTCATTATTTTACTATGAAAGACTTGGGTTCACTACTCTACTTTCTAGGCATTGAGGTCACTTATTCCCCAAAAGGTTATCTTTTATCCTAGTCAAAGTATATATCTGAATTGTTTGAGCGTGATCGTCTTACTGATAATAGAGTCATTGATACTCCTATTGAGACTAATGCTCGATATTCTCCATCTGATTGCTCACGTTTAGCCGATCCTAATTTGTACAGAACTATTGTTGGAATCTTGGTTTATCTTATTGTGACTCGTCCAAATATTGCGTATGTTGTTTATGTGATTAGTCAATTTATCGTTACACCAACTACAGTTCATTGAGCTGCTATTCTTCGTATTCTCAGGTATCTTCGGGGCACTCAATTTCAAAGTCTTTTATTTCCTTCTACTTCATCTTTGGAGCTGCGTGCATACTCTGATGCTGATTGGGATGGTGATCCTACGGATCACAAATCTACTACTGGTTTCTGCATTTTTCTTGGTGATTCTCTCATTTCTTGGAAGAGTAAGAAACAAGATGTTATTTCTAGATCTTCCACAGAAGCTGAGTATCGTGCTATGGCCTCAACTACTTGTGAGATAGTTTGGTTGCATTGATTACTTGCGGATATGGATATCTCTCTTCATCAACCTATTCCGTTATATTGTGATAATCAGAGTACTATTCAAATTACGCGCAATTTAATTTTTCATGAGCGGATGAAACATATTGAAATTGATTGCCATATTACTCGTCATCATCTTCAGATTGGCATCATCACATTACCTTTTGTTTCTTCAAATCTACAGATTGCAGATATGTTTACCAAGACACATTCTGCTTCACACTTTCATTTCTTGTCTGACAAACTCTCAATACTTCTAGCTGTGACATCGTGAATTTAAGGGGGGATGTTAAAATATATATATTTATTTGTTTATAACTTTTTAGAGCAATTTGAACTTTTTCTCATTTTTATTAGGGGTTAGAATTTGTTAACTTACCTATATAAAGATTTATATTTTGTACTTTTGAGAATGAATTTTGAATTCAATAATATGACTATCGTTTTCCTTTTCTTAATTTCTACATGGAGAACATGCCCACGTCTCGAGAGAACTGTGTACGTCACACGCCAGGGCACTATATAAAGGGGGTCCATGCACCAACAGAGGTACGCATTATTTACTATTTACGTCTGTGTCTACTGTTGCTTCATCTTTTTTTTTTTTCTTTTCGGTGGCTGAATTGAGCATCTGAAGACCAACACCGATGACCCCTTTCCTGACTCGGAGTTGACGTTTCTTGTATTACAAAACAGAATGGAAGTTACATTTAGTCAACGTAACAGTTATATCTCTAATTTTTCATCTGTATAATTTTCAGACCGAATCAGTATCTATCTTTCATCTTATAATCAATTGATTAGAGGAGACCTCAATGTTGAGTCTACAGGATGTACAGCAAATAGATAATCATGTTCGATTAGTCAGTTAGTGTTTTCCTTTATATGTGCAAGGTTTTAATGTTGCTTTCAAATAGGCATGCCTCTGCTCTTCATTAGTCGACGCCTAACTTATCCGACCTCTATTTGATTCCGATATACAAGCTATTTAATTAATCTAAGGCTAAATGATGGTTCCATTTATTTTGTAAGGGAGCAGAATATTTTTATTCTAATATTGTTTTTGAAGCAACTTTGCTTATTACAATTAAAATTATTTAAATTTTTATTAAAAATATTCAGCCAAAATTAATTTTAATTAAATTTAAATAGTGTTTATTAATATTAAAATATTTTTTTATTATGATTATTTAATACTTTTGAGAATGTTAAAATTATTTTGATTAAAGTTGCCCTTTTATTTTATGTTTTTTTTATGAGATTATTGTTTTTTATTTTGATTAATTTAGATATATTCAATTCTTATAATCCGATTAATCTTAAAGAATTCTATCTCACGTCTATAAGATATTGTATAAGATACTGGGATAAATCAAAAGTACAAATCGGTCATAGCGAATGGTCATGATAAAATTTTCAAACTAATATTTTTTTTGGATGAATTTGAACTCTAATTACATAGAGTCCCTTAGGATATAAATTTATCGTGTTGAACGGAAAGAGAGTAGTTAAGAGAATCAATCACATGGCTCGTGGGCCTAACCACTTAGCTTGTTATCCCTTAATTTCGTTGTCGTTGTCATTACTTTAGCTTGTTATTTTGTTTCATACTCAAAGCAACAAAAAAAATAAAAATAATAATAATAAATTTCAGATAATGCGACTGGAACAATTATTCAATCTCACAGAATAAACTGTAAGTATAATGCGGTTGGAACAATTTCTCGTTTTGGAGTAAGATAATTCATAAATATTATTTTTCTAATTATTTACAACAAATATGGAGAATTATAAAGTCCCAATTCCTTTTTTTAAGGGAGAAAAAACAAAAAAAGTTGTTTCTTCGATTCGATTACAGGTCTGGAACAATTTCTCGTTTTAGAGTAAGATAATTCATAAATATTATTTTTCTAATTATTTAAAACAAATATGGAGAATTATAAAGTCCCAATTTTTTTTAAGGGGAAAAAAAAGTTGTTTCTTCGATTCGATTACAGGTCAGGAACTGGCCGGAGAAGCCTCAGACTCGGCGGCGCTGCCGAAGCAATCTGGAGAGGAGCGAGGTCTTCGAGGTAAAGTTCCCACAGCCCGGCGTCGATCCACATTTGCTCCTCCACCATCGCCTCCTCCGGAAGCAGCAGAGCCCGACAGAGCGGGCACGTCTGCGGTCCGTGCTCCAGCCACCGGTCAAGGCACACGCGATGGAACACATGGCGACAGCTTTTCAGCCGCCGGACTTCCGCCTCCGCCTCGAACTCGCACAGACACACCACGCAGCCGCTCCCTCCTCCACCTTCCTCCTCGAACTCCCCCAGCTCGCCGTACCGCACAGCCGGGAGGGCCTCCTGGATCCTCTCCGCCGACGGCTGGAATTGGCGGATCAGGGCGGCCGTATTGGTTTCGAGGAAGGGGATATCGTCGACGTCAAGGAGGTCGCCGAGGCCGACGGCGTCGAAGGCGCGGAGGAGGAGCCGCCGTAGGTGGCCAAGAAGTAGGACCACGCGGAGGAGAGATCTCGGCAGAAGAAGCAGGTCGGTGTATCCGACCGGAAATCCCATGCTCAGGCACTACTCTGGCGACCCCAAAATTTGATTTTTATGCTTCTCTAGCGCAGAGAAATCACAAGAGCATAAATTTGGCGCCTTTCTCCTCTCCTCGAACTCAAGAACAAGGAGGCCGTAGGAAGTCCTCTCTGCCTCTGCATCCCCGCTCATGCCAATTTATACTGCATAAAAGAGACGACCGCAAGAACAGGGGAGATAATTATGCTGTCTTATCGCTTGTGTTAATAAAAAATTAACGGCGATTTATCAACAACGTACGTGAATATGTGTTTTTCCAAACACATAGTTTTATAAATATCTAAATAATATGATGCCTCTTAAAAAAAAAAAAAAAAAAAGTAAGAAATAATACGATGATCCCATACGGAAGCTGAGTCGGATGAAAACGGGCCTTGTTGTACAGAAAGTTGACGGAGAGTCGTTGAAGCGTTGGATCTACCGGATACCCCCTGAAAGGTTCGCACGGGCGGCCGACGGAGAGAGATGACCAGGACGATGACGCTATCGCTCTGCACACACTCAGACGAGTCCCTCAGTCGTTAGAGACCAAAAATCAGGGAAAAAGTCCCCGGGTCAGGCCCTCCGACGCTCAAGTCAGATACTTTTTTCCAGAAATCGCAGAGAAAGGACGAAAAGTAAAAGACTAGTGAGAAATGACGAGTGAGCGTACCTGCATAAGGGACAAGACATCCCTTTTTATACTGCTACGGAAGTTTCTGGTTCTGACGGGTGTCAGGGAATGTCGGCTGTCAGGCTTTGTCTGGTGGTGGTTGACACGTGTCTCTTCTTAATAGGCTGGCGGTAAAACCAAAGGTGTATTGAGTCCCAACTGTTAGCATATTCCCTTATACTGATTATTCTCTAACAAGTGGTTACGATTCCTTGGCTTGCTTGTCCTGTAGTGTCTGGACGACGAGTATGTATTTCGAGACCTGTACCCCGACCTGCTTCTATATGCTTGATATCCTTGGCTGGTATGTCTCGACCCGCACGCTAGGTCCGTGTTTCGACCCGTTGTTTACTGTATACCTGATATCCATGGCTTGTATGTCCCGACCTGCACGCTAGGTTTACACCCAGACATGCTGTTTACTGTATACTTGATATTCATGGCTTGTATGTCCTGACCCGCACGCTAGGTCTACGCCCAGACCTACTGTTTATTGTATACTTGATAACCATGGCTTGTATGTCCCGACCTGCACGCTAGGTCTACGCCCAGACCTGCTGTTTACTGTAGATATCCATGGCTTGCATGTCCCGACTTGCACGCTAGGTCTATGCCCATACCTGCTGCTTACTGTATACTTGACATCCATGGCTTGTATGTCCCGACCTGCATGCTAGGTCTACGCCCAGACCTGCTGTTTACTATATACTTGATATCCATGGCTTGTATGTCCCGACATGCACACTAGGTCTACGCCCAGACCTGCTGCTTACTGTATACTTGACATCCATGACTTGTATGTCCCGACCTGCATGCTAGGTCTACGCCCAGACCTGCTGTTTACTGTATACTTGATATCCATGACTTGTATGTCCCGACTTGCACGCTAGGTCTACGCCCAGACCTGCTGTTTATTGTTTTACTACTATCCATGGCTTGTATGTCCTGACCTGTAAACCAGGTCTGTACCCAGACTTGCATGTATACCTGTGATCCTTGGCTTGGATGTCCCGACCTGCACGCCAAGTCTGTTCGTTGGGTTTATTTTACGCTAGGATCCTTCTTTCCTTTACCCTTAATTAACTTGTAGTCTCAGTCCTCAGCTATATCGGGCCCGCGGGTCTGGTTATTACCTACTATCAGGGTTGGTCCTTGTCCTACTTATAATCCCCTCCTTTGACCGCCCCTTCAGCTGAGACTTTGACTCTAGCCACGTAAGCTTGACTTCTGACCTACCTGATTTCCATGTCAGCTTGACTCTTGACCGACCACGAAGGCTTGACTTCTGACCTTCCTGACTTCCAGGTCAGCTTGACTCTTGACCGACCACGAAGACTTGACTTCTGACCTTCCTGACTTCCAGGTCAGCTTGACTCTTGACCGGCCACGAAGGCTTGACTTCTGACCTTCCTGACTTCCAGGTCAGCTTGACTCTTGACCGGCCATGAAGGCTTGACTTCTGACCTTCCTGACCTCCAGGTCAGCTTGACTTTTGACCCTCTCGTGGTCTTGACTCATAACCACATCATCTTACCGACCCTACAAACATGCACGGTATCACAAGCCTCCCCCTCAAGTCTAGTCGAAGAAGGCTCTAGTCCGACTGACTAGACCCCAATTCTTGTGTTAATTGCCCTGGTTCCCGCTCCCTTTGCCGCCCTGTCTTCTTTCTTTCTTCTGTAGAATTTATTGTCATCCTAGGAAAGGGACGATCTCCTTCTATGCTTATGTTGACTCCTCAACTTCTGAGCGCACTTTCCTTCTATAAATGTTACACTGTTTTCCAAGTGCCGCCTCGAGCTTCGAGGAAATCCCTTCACCTTCTTCTTCCTTATAAAAAGTTCATGTCTCCTTGCAACAACACCCATATCTATATCCCTTCTATTTCCTTGTGATCCTTTTCTAGCCTATGGAGCCCGCTGAGCTATCTTCCCTACGTCACCAGTTAGCCCTTAAGGAAAAAACTCTGCATGATATGACCCTGAGCAGAGATCTGCAAACCTCCCTCCGTCGGGAAATGGAGGAGCTCTGGCAAGCGGCCAAATACCGAACTCGGGCAGAGGTAGCCCTCAAGATGAAAGCTCAAGCAGATTTCCAGAGTTAAATCCATCATATCCTGTATTTGAAGCTAAAGCACGAGGATGAACTGGCTCTGCTGAAAGAAGAGAGCCGGCTAAAGGATGAGACCATCTATCACTTGAGGCACAGTCTTGAAAGTGTCCAGGAAGAGCTGCTCCGAGCACAGACCCATTTGGGAGACACAGGCCTAGCTTCTGTATTGGGCAGCAATTAAAACCTTTGAAAAATGTACCTCCGATTTTAATGAAACAAAACCTGTCCTCTGCATTCTACTCTTGTTGTAGTTATTCCCTATATTGCTCATGTATCATCTCGTTTCTATAAAACTCCTGCATTTCTTTAATATTTCTAGCAAAACATAGCAAAAATATTAAAGACAATCTGCTTACCCCCTTTTCATCTCACCTCATAACCTATGATCCTTTAGTCGCCGCGAATGAGACGTTTGAGACGTATATGTGACTTGTGAATAAGCCTGCAAAATTTCACGTTTAGCTAGAACCCTTGCAATATGACTTACTAACTAGTTCGGCGTGATAACTTGGCATGCTGCATTTTGTGTCCACGGATATACGGGATATTGACCGAGAAAATCATTGCACCGACCGCGAAGGTCGTTGGACGTGAGAGCCTTGCTCACTTATAACTCGCGCTGGGGCGAGAGTCTGAGACAATCGACCTGATAGGTCGTTGGGCGTGAGAGCCTTGCTCACTTATAACTCGCACTGGGCGAGAGTCTGGGACAGCCGACCTGATAGGTCGTTGGGCGTGAGAGCCTTGCTCACTTATTGAGCAAGAGCATCATTGGACCGACCAGGAAGGTCGTTGGGCGTGAGAGTCTTGCTCACTTATAACTCGCACTGGGGCGAGAGTCTGGGACAGCCGACCGGGAAGGTCGTTGGGCGTGAGAGCCTTGCTCACTTATAACTCGCACTGGGGCGAGAGTCTGGGACAGCCGACCGGGAAGGTCGTTGGGCGTGAGAGCCTTGCTCACTTATAACTCGCACTGGGACGAGAGTCTGGGACAGCCGACCGGGAAGGTCGTTGGGCGTGAGAGCCTTGCTCACTTATAACTCGCACTGGGGTGAGAGTCTGGGACAGCCGACCGAGAAGGTCGTTGGGCGTGAGAGCCTTGCTCACTTATAACTCGCACTGGGGCGAGAGTTTGGGACAGTCGACCGGGAAGGTAATTTCCAGACCAGGATAGATGTTGCTGACCTGGAGGTAATTTCCCGACCAGGATATATGTTGCTGACCTGGAGGTCATTTCCCGACCAGGTATTATGTGAAGCTCACTTGAAGAGATTGCTCCGATTTTGTCTGCAGGCAAAAAAGATAGTATAAAAGGTATTGTGAGGATAAAGAGATTTAAAATATTACTCAACCCCCAGGAAAAGGAGGTTTTGTGGACTTGTGACGTTTGAACTTCTTTCCTGCCTATTTTCTTCGCCGTTTCCCGAGAAAATCGCGTAGTAAAAGTTATCGTACTCCCGCCTCATCTCATGATTTCCTTATCACGTCCATCATTAATACTTTTCTTAGGGGATCGACACCTGTCCCATGCTTTTATTGCTTATGCAGTATGACGCCGCCGACGCCACTCCTTTTTGTACACGGTTTCCCAAAAGACCATGTCCCTCGGCGATCGAACGGCCCTAGGCGCTTCACCCCAAAAGATACTCGACGTCTCTTTTCGATATTCCCTAGGGGAACTCCCTTTATAAACCCTAAAGGCAGTCCGTAGTCATTGCCTTGCGCGTTTTGACTTCCTTCTTCTTCCTGTTGTTTCGACTTCTCTGGCGTCTTCACTCTTCCCCTTCTAGGCTCTTCCCGCCCTCTTCTCCCTCTCGACTGATCTCTTCTACAACCTTCTTTACCTTGACAATGGTTGACGGTAAGACCACTCTTTGGTATTCGTGCTTCATTTCGGATATAGACGATCACGACCTATCTGCGATTCGCTTGGACCTGCGACTTAGCGACGATTACGAACTCAGAGTTCCTACGCCCCATGAACACCCTGCCAACCCTCCAGAAGGCTTCATAACCGTTTTCAGAGACCAGATTTTAGGAGGTCTCCGTTTTCCCATCTATCCTTTCATTTCCTCCCTGAGCGAATATTTTGGCATCTACATATCTCAATTTTCTCCCAACTTCTTTAGAGCAGTTTGTGGCACTGTCATTCTTTGTCGCGTATACCAACTTCCCCTGACAGTTCAGCTCTTTCACCATTTCTATTCTTTCAAACGCTCCGAGCCAGGAGTGTTTATGGTACAAGCTAGGCCTAGCTATAAGTTTTTCTCAGACATGCCCTCTTCCAACAAGGGGTGGAAATCCTGTTTCTTCTTTGTTAGATTCCCCGAGCCGCTGGTCGGGCTGACCAAGTGGATCTCGGACATCCCTCCCAACCTTCCTGTGCACCAACACCAGCTTTCCTACAACGCCGCTTCAGAAAAACTCCAAGGCGTGAGCGTTAGCTTGTCTATATTACTGTTGGAAGACTTTCTGTATTTATTCGGGCTCAGTCCTGCTTGGGTGGACATAGGGGCTCCATTTGGTAAAGCCCCGTTTTCCTCTCTGCTACTCTTCGCTAACTGAGGTATGTTTCTTTCTTATTGCAGAGGCTGCCATGCTCTGCGCGTACTCCTCAGATGTAAAACGCCAATCTGTCCCCTATTTGAGAGCTTTAAGTGCGGAGCTTACTAAGGGTTTGGCAGCTTCTTCTCAGTATAGCCCTTCTGCCTCACGGTCTGCTCCTGCTTCACAACCTGTCCCCCTGGCACAGATTCAGGAGGAAACTTCCTCAGCCCCCCCTCTGAGTGTGGCCCCTGTAGAGGACCCGACCTTGGTGGTAGAAGACCTGGCTACTGTAGAGCAGGTCGACGAAGAGCGGGCTGCCTCTCCTCCGCCAGCCCAACGTCTAAAGCTCCAACGCAAAAGGAAAAGAGTTATTCCGGCAACTCCGGCATCACCCCCACCTCCTTCTGGTCGTCGCTCCATTGCTATTCCCCATTCTCCGAAAGCCAGGGCTGTTACTCCTGACCGAGAGATTGATTTGGGACCGGAGGTTCCCGTTATGTCGCCCCAGATATCTGCCCCGAACCCCGGTCTGACTATAACATCCGATCAAACCTCTTTTCCTGCTAAAACCTCTTCTCCCAGGCAGCTACCCCTTCCTTTAACGGACTAGCCCGGGAGTTCTGCAACTCAGTCTGCCTCCCTTCCGTTAGCTGCTCCCGCCTCTACTTCTAGGTTACGAAGGAAAATTTGCAAGAAGTATTCGTTTACTGACTCTTGGTGCCTTCCTTCTTCCACAGAGTCAGGCGCCGCTGAAGGAACTGCAGAAGAGGCTCCTCCTCCGGTTGCCCTGGTTGAATTAGAGGGTGATTTAGCAGCTTCCTGGCGCTCAGGCAATCCGAAGTTTTGGAAGAATCCCCCGATGATGGGTCTAGATCAAGCGACTTGCCAGATGGTTTCTGTAAGTCTTCTTATCTTTATTCTCCTCTGCTGAAATCTTTTATAAGTTTTCTTCTCATTTCTAACGCAGGCCTGCTCCGCCAACTTAAGTGTCATTCAGTACACCTCCCGCTTACAAAGGGAGAATGACGTATTAAAGGCTTGTCTTGAGGAGTTAGAGTTGCCACTAACTCCCCGCGATCCCCTCAACCCGACTCCTGGAGACCTAGCGCATTATCTTCGATTGATTGGGGAGTCTGCAGAGTCTGCCCGCAACATTTCTCATGTGGCCTTTGACAAGATAAAGACTTTGGAAGCAGCTCTGCAGACAAGCGAGTCCAAATTGACTTCTGAAGTAGAGAGGCGTCGCTCTCTAGCGGAGGAACTGGATGCTTAGGACGCCCAACTGACGAGTCTGTAGGAAACCCGAGAGGCCCTTCAAAAGACTTTAACTGATGTCCAGGGTCAATTAGCCTCCAGTTCAGACCGAGAGGAGTCCCTTCGCAACCAGTGGGAGGCCAGCCAAGCGACCATTAAATCAATGCAGGCCGACCTTCTGAAAGCTCAAGAAAATATTTCTCAGGGTCAACAAAATTTGACTTTGGCCCGAGCTGATATAGAAAAGGCCCAAGCTGATACGGAGAAGGTCAGGGCAGAGTTGACTGAGTACCAGGCGGGAGAAGTGGGTCGTCTACGAGCGTACAGGCGAGCATACGTCTCCTCCCCCTGCTTCTTGAGGAAGATAGGGGATTTGATGAATTTCATGCTTTGTTGTGGTGCGGGTGGCGGAGCTCGACAAATGTTCGAGCAAAATCTACTTCTCGCTGCCCCCTCAGAGGGCTTCTTAGATACCGATCGCCTGATGAGAGAGATTTCAGACGGGTCGTTTCCCACCTTCAAGGACGATGATGACTTTTTCCTCCTTCCTGAGCCTCCGGCCGATTCTATGTCTTGCCCCCCTGAGCCTCCTATTGGCCCTGTTGACGATAATCCCGACCCAGCTAACAATAATCCCTAAGATGACAATATATATTGCCCTTTTTAATGTAAAACTGTAGCTGACCAACTCTCTTTCAACTTATTTGCTGATTTATCTTCACTTTAGCATGTTTATCCTTCTCATGATACCACTTGACCGCGGGCTCTCGCTTGTCTCTTAGCATATTAATCTTCTGACAGTAGGTTTGCTCTATTGTTGGTAGTCTTGTATATTTCCCTCCTGAAACACCCCAAGGCCTTGTGAATGTGTAATTTGGCCACCTATTTTAGTCCTCATTTATCCCCGGTCGGGGATCCTTCTATTGCCCCGACCTGCTTTCCTTGCCTTTCTCTGCTAATCCCCCTGACTTGGTCCTGCTCCTCGATCTGTCCTTTCCCTCGTACTCCAGGTCTGGATAATCGAAGACCGGGGAATTAAGAGTTAAGCCCAGACCGGGAAAGCGAGAGCACCTTTCTAAGACAGCTGTTCATATCTTTTCCTGAGATCCGACTCTTCGTACTCCGTGCCGATACTTTTACAAATATACCCCTGGTCGTTATTTCCGAGGAAGATCCTTCGGTTCTCTTTTGCTCCCGCCAATTATTGTAAGCCGACAGATGATATCTGATGAAATTACCCCGCTATTCAGTGGCTATAAATAATCTCCTCAAGCCTCGCCCCTAGGCTTGGATCGTCTTCCTATTCCTCCACTGAGGTCCAGTATCATTCCCGAACCTTTACTTTTGCATTGCTAGCTCTGCGCTCGACCCTTTTTTCTTTCCTTCCCTTCCTTTTCTCATGGCGTCCCCCTCTTTTCTTTCTTCTTTGACGACGTTATACTACCCTGACTCGTCCACTTTCGACGAACTGGATCGGGATGACTTGCGCTATACCTACGGAGTTAAGGACAACGTACAAGTGGTTATCCCCACTTGAATACATCAATTCTTCAATCCTCCTACTGGCTCTAGCACCTTCTTTAAAGAGCAATTTGTGGCGGGCCTTTGTCTTCCTCTCCACCCTTTCTTTTCCGACATATGCCGCTACTTCTAGATTCCCCTAGGACAACTGACCCCCAACTCTATAAGGATCCTCTGTGGCTTTGTAGTGCTGTGTGATGTGTGTGAACTATCCTGGTCTGCCCACTTACTCCATTACTTCTTCACCCTCCGGCGCCAGGAAGAGGGCACATTCCATTTTCAGCCCCGTCTTCGAACTACTTTTTTCTCATCCCTACCGCCTTCTGACCTGAGCTAGAGGAACAAATTTTTCTTCATTAGCTTTCCTCACGAGGTGGAGTGGCCCTTGCGATGACAACAATCACTTCCTCCATCTCCCGAACTAGGGGAATTTCATCTTGACTCTTCTTACATAGAAGCCTCGTCTCGCTTGGCCGGCTGACAGTTGAACTTAACGTGCCTATTATTTGAGGAGGAATTGTTGTCCTATTTTCGCCTGAGTTATCTGACTCTCGAGACACCTCGTTCCCTGGGTAAGCCTTTCTTTCCATTCTGTTATCGCTTCATGGGCACTTTATTTTCTTTACGGCAATTAATTTCACACTTTATCTTGTGCAGCTGAAGTCATAACCCATGCTTCGGAGGTTCAGCCCCTTCCTCTGAGCGATATGGAAATAATGAGGCGTGGTCGAGTTATCTTGCAGAGGAGAGCACTCCCCCACTCATCTTCGACTTCAATCAGTGGGGCTTTCCCGACCAATCCTCCACCCCGACCTACTCGACGAGGGTCTTCTGGTGTCCGACCTGCTCCCTTGGCTTGCCCTACTCGCCCGCGGACTGCGCGCCCACCCCGGCCGGCCACCCCTGTTCGTCCCCGGGCAGCCCGGCCTATTACCCCGACACCTCTTCAATCGGTTAATCCTCCTTCAACTACCTATATCCCTGGTCGGGGCCGTGGTAGAAGGTCAGGCAACGTTTCCTACGCAAGCCCTGCTTTCAGAGAAGCTTCTCAAGCAGCTCGCCGGACCCTCTCCACAAATGGCCGCCTGAGCCAGGATGCCCCTTCTCCCTCTAGACGCAGGGCTAGATCGCCTTCCGATGATTCTGACTCAGATGACCAGCCGCTGGCTCAGAGACGTCGACGCCGAAACTCTCGCCCTGTGTCCAAATCCAGCCCTTCTTCTGCCCCTTCTCCTTCACCTCTGGTGGCAGTCACCTCTCCTCCGCCTCCTGTCACAACCCCACCTCCTGTCTTCATCCAGGCAAATGTTTCACCTGATCCCCCCACCATTCCAACTGAGCCTTCCATTGCTACATCTTCGCCTCCAGCACAACCTCCTACTCAACCCTCTACATCACAGCAGCACCAGAATACTGAGGTCGACCCCTCGCGTCACTCTCCGCCAGTTACCTCACCTCCGGAGCCATCTCCTATGCCTCCATCAGTTCCCTCTGGGTCAGCTGTTGGGCCTTCTAGCTATGCCGTGGGGCCTTCACAACCGCCACCACCTGCCCCTCTTTATTATCGCACTACTGCTCCTTCAGAGGCTGGACTACAGTCAAGGCGTGATGTTCCTACCAGCTCTTTGACCATGAAGGGTCGCTTAGCCACTGTGTGGGAAGAGAGCAAGCGTCAGATGGAACTTTTGCCGCCCCTTGCTCAGATGGACAGATTTTCTGAGCTATACATCAAGGTCAGCTTCCATGATAGCTTATTGTAACTATTATCTCCCCCATTCTTATCAGATGTTTTTTCTATATCCCAGGCCTATGCAGAATCCTTGACGATAAATCAATCCTTTCACGCAGCTCATCATCAAAATAAGATGCTGCAAGACAAGGTTGCTAAACTGGAACTGCAATTGAATGACCCTGTTCAGGCTAGCCATGCCCTGAGGGCCGAAATAAAAGATCTGACAAAAAAGAAGAACAGTCTGGAAGTATCCCTAGCGCAGGCCAACCATAAACTCAAGGGTCTCCAGGCAGAGCAAAGCCGAGTCGATGTGGTGCACCAGGAAAGTATAGATCAACAAGCTTTAGAGCATCAACAAGCTATGGACCAATTGGCTCAAAAGCTACGTGCTGCCGAGGCTCTAGCACAGGAGCAAGACAAGAAGTTGAAATCCCAGGAGGCCCAATTGACCTCCCAAACAGAAGAACTGGCCACCACCCGGAATGAACTGGCTCAGGCTCGGGCTACTGCAGAAGGAGTATCGACAGCTTTGACCCTTTATAAAGAAGGAGAGAACGACCGCTGTCAACAGAGCCGCGCTATGTACTTGCGTTCTCCAGAATTCTGCACCCAACCAGGTTAGCGTTTCTCCACTTCTGTTACTTATGGTGCTGTCGGGGCTTTGCGTCAACTTTATGAGCAAGACTATTTGAAGTCAATTTCGCCTCCTGAATTTTTAGACCATGACCGGATCCTTAAAGAGATCCCGGATAAAATTTTTGCTCCTTTCAAGTGATCTTTCTTGGCTACTTGTATATAATGACTTGACAATTTTGTGTAAAGTACTTTGCTACTTCTTCATTTGCATTCTAAGGCTCACTTTTACTAAAATTGCTTAGTTTTGCCATAAAAAGTATTAGTACATACAATTTCTGCTTTCACATCTTTTTCTGCTCTTTCCGATCTACTTTTCCCCGGTCTGCTACCTCAGTTTGTTGGATAAGTGATAGCCCGGCTTACCGCCCAGCTTACTCTTCTCGGTTTGCTTCTTTAGACTCGATAAGGTTGCAGGTAATTAGCGCTCTAGGGTCGGTCTAGCCTCTTGCCCCGTTCATCTTGTAAATAGTAAGCTCCTAACGCTAACTTTTTAATGACTTTGTAAGGCCCGCCCCACTGAGGTGCTAGCTTAGTCACGTCCCCCACTGGCTTGATTTGCTTCTAGACCAAATCTCCTTCTCCAAAGAATCGAGGAATCACTCTTCTGTTATAATTTTGTCTCATTCTTTGTTGATAGGCCTCCAGCCGAGCCGCCGTTCTGTCCCGAGTTTCGCTAATAAGATCCAGCTCAGCTAACCGCCGCTCTGTGTTTCCTTCATTATATAGTGTCCTCCTGACCGATGGTACTCCAATTTATATGGGTACAACTGCTTCATTGACATAAACCAAGTGGAATGGTGTCAGACCTGTACTTTCCAGAGGTGTCGTACGATAGGCCCACAGAATGCTTGGCAGCTCTTCCACCCAACTTCCCCCGACATGATCCAGCTTGACCTTTAGACCTCGTACTATTTCTCTGTTGATTACCTCGGTGTGACCATTGCTCTGTGGATATGCTACTGAACTGAAGGCTTGCGTTATGCCAAATCCTTTGCACCAGGCCTGGATTCTTTGTCCTTGAAATTTCCTTCCATTATCAGACACCAGCTTGTGCGGAATACCAAATCTGCAAAGAATATTCCTCCATAGGAATTGAATGACGGCATCTTCTGTGATCTGGGCTAAGGCTTCTGCTTCTACCCACTTAGAAAAGTAGTCCACTGCCACCAATAAGAAACGTCTCTGACCTGGTGCCATGGGAAATGGTCCCACAATATCCATGCCTTATTGATCGAAGGGACATGAGACTATAGACGTTCTTAACAAAGCCGTAGGCCGATGTGTTAAATTTTGATGTCTCTGGCAGGACAAGCATGTATTCACCAACTTATGAGCGTCTCTCTGTAAAGTATGCCAGAAATACCCGGCCAGGAGTACCTTGTGAGATAATGTCCGACCACCAACATGATTACCACAGCATCCCAGATGTATTTCTCGCAAGGTCTGGTCGGCCTCCTCCACACCCAAGCATTTAAGTAAGGGCCGGGAGAAGGACCTCTTGTATAGCTGATCCCCGATCATGACATAAGCATGAGCCTGCTTCCTTATCAATCGTGATTCTTCTGGGTCAGTCGGTAAGATCTCCTGTCTGAGATAATTGATCATGGGTGTCCGCCAATCAATAGTTGCTTCTCTATTATTTTGCAGATCTATCTGGGCTATCAGAAAAGTTTGTGCCGTTGACCGATCCAACACCCAAGTAGTTAAGGAATTGGCCATCTTTGCTAGCTCATCTGCCCTTTTATTTTCTGACCTAGGAATCTTGGTCACTGTGACTTCTGTGAATTCCTCTTTCATCTTCTCATAAGCTTCTCGGTACACTTGTAATTTATCGCAATTTATCATAAAGTTGCCGGTTACTTGCTGAGTCACCAACTGGGAATCTGAATAAATGATTACCCGGGCTGCCCCTACATGCCAGGCTGCTTGCAGTCCTGCCAACAAAGCCTCGTATTCGGCTTCATTGTTCGTGGCTCAGAAATTTAATCGAACTGCCAATTGGAGTATATCTCCTTGAGGAGATATTACCAAGACCCCAACCCCACTTCCCTGGTGATTAGCCGATCCATCCACGTAGACCTTCCAGGTTTCTTCAGAGTTGGTCTGATGAATTTCTGTTAAGAAATCTGCTAAGGCCTGCGCCTTAATGGCGGTGCGCGACTGATATTGTATGTCATACTCTCCCAACTCCGTTGCCCATTTGATAAGCCGACCTGCAACTTCTACATTGGTTAGCACTCTTCCCATGGTGCTATTGGTCAGAACTGTGATAGGATGCGATATAAAATAGGGTCTTAATCGCCGAGCCATAAGGACCAATCCGTAAACCAACTTCTCAAGGGCCGTGTATCGGGACTTGGCTCCTTTCAATAAATGGCTGAAGAAATACACTGGTTGTTGTACATTATCATGTTCTTTAACGAGCACGACCCCTACAACCTCAGGGGTGGCCGACAAGTAGACCCATAAAGGTTCTCCTACAACTGGTTTAAATAGAGATGAGAGAGTCTCCAAATACTTCTTCAGCTCTTCGAAAGCTCTGGTGCATTCTTCATCCCATTGGAATTTGGAGGCCTTCCTTAGCACCTTGAAGAAAGGAGCAGCTCGGTCTGCAGATCGGGAAATGAATCTTGACAGGGCTGTTATTCTGCCGACCAGCTTCTGGGTTTATTTTAAATTCTGAGGAGGCTGCATATCCTTTAGCGCTTGAACTTTTTCAGGATTGGCTTATATTCCTCGCTCAGTCACCAAGTAACCCAAGAATTTTCCTCCCTTGGCTCCAAATAGCCATTTCAAGGGATTCAGCTTCAGCCCATATTGCCTGAGAGTTCTGCATGTTTCTTCCACGTCTTGGATCAGATTCATAGCTAATGGGGATTTGATAAGTATGTCATCCACATAGACTTCCACATTACTCCCAATTTGCTCCTGGAAGATTTTGTCCATCATTCTTTGGTATGTGGCTCCAACATTCCTGAGACCAAAGGGCATGACAGTATAACAGAAAGGACCGTCAGCCGCAATGAAGCTAACCTTTTCTTGGTCCTCCGCCGCTAAAGGTATCTGATGATACCCTTGATATGCTTCCAGCATGCAAATCCTCTCGCATCCGGCCGTGGAATCTACCATTTGATCAATTCGGGGCAGAGGATAGCAATCCTTGGGATTGGCTCGGTTGAGATCTCGGAAGTCTATACACACCCTCCACTTATTGTTGGTCTTCTTTACTAGAACCACGTTAGAGAGCCAAGATGGGAACTGTACCTCTCTAACATGACCCGCCTTCCTGAGCTGGTCCACTTCAGCTCTGATTATTTTGTTATGATCAGCCGAAAAGTTCCTTTTCTTTTGCTTGACGGGCCTGGAATATGGTAGTAGATGCAATTTATGTTCAGCTACTTCCGGCTTGACCCCGGGCAGCTTCTCAGTAGACTAGGCAAAGACATCCCGGTTGCGGATCAAACATTGAATTAACTCTTCTTTGAGGGGAGAGGGCAGGTCGCTTGCCACCCGGGTCAAACTTTCGGGTCGCTCAGTGTGTAGTTGTACTTCTTCCCAGGGGATGAGTTCTTCAGCTATAGGCAGAGGCTCCTCTTGAACAGCATGGACACCTCCATCTTGCATCCTTTGATTTTTCCGAGCTTCCACTCAGACCATGTCAATATAGCACCTGCGTGAAACCCTCTGTTCCCCTTTAACTTCCCCGACCTGCTCGCCCACGGGAAACTTGTTTTTTTGATGGAAGGTCGAAACAGCAACCCTAAATTCATGTAGGGCTGACCTTCCCAAAATAACATTATAAGATGAAGGGGAGTCCGCTACTATAAAAGTGCTCCTCCATGTGCGCACCAAAGGCTCAGTGCCCAGAGATATGGCCATTTAATCTGACCCATCGGCTTCACTTCATTACCTGTAAATCCATATAGAGATGTGACTACCGGTTGGAGTTCAGCAGCATCAATCTACATCTCCTCAAATACAGTTCTGAATAGAATATAAATCAAACTTCTAGTGTCCACGAAAACCCGAGCCACTCGGCTGTTAGCAATGATGACTTTGATGATGAGAGCATCATCATGAGGCAACTCCAGGCCCTCCAGGTCTGCTGGCCCAAAGCTAATAATAGGGTCGGCAGCTTGCTCTTGACTGCATCCAATGGCATGAACCTCCAAGCGACGGACATGAGATTTGCGTGCTCTCCCTGAATCTCCGTCAGTTGGCCCCCCAGAGATCATGCCAATCTCTCTGACGGCCTCATTGCCCCTATTCTCTGCTTCACGCGACCCCTCTGGCTCTTTCCCCCGACAAGGTTGATGAGCACTAGGTCCTGCTGGGTCGGGATGAGATTGCCCAGCCTGTCCAGTCGCGCCCCTTTGTTCCTCCATCATCTTGATCAATTGAGGGGCTAGCTCAGGCGGAGGTAAACCCATCTCGGCAGCCCACTTGGAATCTCGAGCGAACTGGAAACAATGATTAGTGTCATGAGTACGAGACCGATGATAAGTACAATATCGATTGTTCCATGGTCCAGGTCGGGGAGCATGCACAGCTGCTACTCGAGGAACAGGTCTGGTCTCCGGCCCGAGATGGAAGGCAGGTCTGGCTTCCCGAGCGCGTGGCAGAGGTTGAGGAGGTGGTGGAGGTACCCTTCTTTCTTGCTTGTTGGAGGGAGGTGGTCTTTCAGCTTTCCTCCGAGCTGCTTGTGCTTCTTCCACTTTGATGTAGGAAGCAGCCTTTTCCACCATCTCATCAAAATTCCGAGCAGGATTTTTGATGAGATCTCTGAAGAATTCTCCCTCTCCCAATCCATGAGAGAAGGCACTCATCAGAATCTCTGAAGTGGCAGTGGGGACATCTTGAGCCACTTGATTAAAGCGGTTGATATAACTTCTTAAGGGCTTAGTCTACCCTTGCTTCAGAGCGAAGAGACAATGATTTGTCTTCTGATACTTCTTACTGCTAGCAAATCGACGCAAAAAAGCCGTCTTGAAGTCCAAAAAACATGTGATGGACCCTTGAGGTAACCCATCAAACCACTTTAAAGCCGAGCCAGCTAAAGTGTTCAAGAAAACTCTACATTTGACAGCATCACTGTATTGGTGCAGCAGGGCTGCATTTTTAAACTTTCTTAAGTGCTCCTCCAGATCTTTGCTCCCATCATACTCTCCGATCGACGGGGCTCTATAACCCTTGGGCAGTCTTTTATTTAAAATTCTGGCCGAGAAAGGTACTTTCTCGTCCAGATCTTCCGGGAATACCTCAGGTACAATAAGGGCCTTCCCCTTCTTCGAGTCTCGTGGCAAGGAGCTCTCTGCAATGGAGGCTTGTGGCTGCTCCTTCTTGAGGCTTTGACCTTGGGGCTCTGGCTGGTAATACCCCACGCCAGGCTCACGATAAGGAATTTAAGGAAATACCTCCGGCTGCTTTCTTTTAGGGTCCCGATCTGAAACAGGGAGGGGCTCCTTGGAAGCTTCAGCAGGAGCTTGTCGTGGTCGGGAAATAGTCGCCTGCTTCTCGGAGGCTGCTCGCCACTTGGCCTCCTTGAAGAGTTCGTACTCTCCGGCGGTCATAGTGACATTTATGCAGCCAGACTCCTCCATCGTCACGTTCCGGAACAGGTTGTTGTGTTCCCACAGACGACGCCAAATTTGATCCTGTCCGAAGCTGAGTCGGATGAAGGCGGGCCTTGTTGTGCGGAAAGTTGACGGAGAGTCGTTGAAGCGTTGGATCTACCGGGTACCCCCCTAGAAAGGTTCGCACGGGCGGCTGACGGAGAGAGATGACCAGGACGATGATGCTATCGCTCTGCACACACTTAGACGACTCCCCCAGTCGTTAGAGACCAAAAACCAGGGAAAAAGTCCCCGGGTTAGACCCTCCGACGCTCAAGTCAGGTACTTTTTCCCCAGAAATCACAGAGAAAGGACGAAAAGTAAAAGACTAGTGAGAAATGACGAGTGAGCGTACCTACATAAGGGACAAGGCATCCCTTTTTATATTGCAACGGAAGTTTCTGGTTCTGATGGGTGTCAGGGAATGTCGGCTGTCAAGCTTTGTCTGGTGGTGGTTGACACGTGTCTCTTCTTAATAGGTTGGTGGTAAAACCAAAGGTGTATTGAGCCCCGACCGTTAGCATATTCCCTGATACTGATTATTCTCTGACATTCTCTGACAAGTGGTTACGATTCCTTGGCTTGTTTATCCTGTAGTGTCCGGACGACGAGTATGTATTTCGAGACCTGTACCCCGACCTGCTTCTACATGCTTGATATCCTTGGCTGGTATGTCCCGACCCGCACGCTAGGTCTGTGTCCCGACCCGCTGTTTACTGTATACCTGATATCCATGACTTGTATGTCCCGACTTGTACGCTAGGTCTACACCCAGACCTGCTGTTTACTATATACTTGATATCCATGACTTGTATGTCCCGACCCGCACACTAGGTCTACGCCCAGACCTGCTGTTTACTGTATACTTAATATCCATGGCTTGTATGTACCGACCTGCACGCTAGGTCTACGCCCAGACCTGCTGTTTATTGTTTTACTACTATCCATGGCTTGTATATCCTGACCTGTAAACCAGGTTTGTACCCAGACCTGCATGTATACCTGTGATCCTTGGCTTGAATGTCCCGACCTGTACGCCAAGTCTGTTCGTTGGGTTTATTTTACGCTAGGATCCTTCTTTCCTTTACCCTTAATTAACTTGTAGTCTCAGTCCTCAGCTATATCGGGCCTGCGGGTCTGGTTATTGCCTATTATCATGGCTGGTCCTTGTCCTACTTATAATCCCCTCCTTTGACCGCCCCTTCAGCTGAGACTTTGACTCTGGCCACGTAAGCTTGACTTCTGACCTACCTGATCTCCATGTCAGCTTGACTCTTGACCGGCCACGAAGGCTTGACTTCTACCTTCCTGACTTCCAGGTCAGCTTGACTCTTGACCGACCACGAAGGCTTGACTTCTGACCTTCCTCACTTCCAGGTCAGCTTGACTCTTGACCGACCACGAAGGCTTGACTTCTGACCTTCCTGACCTCCAGGTCAGCTTGACTTTTGACCCTCTCGTGGTCTTGACTCATAACCACATCATCTTACCGACCCCACAAATATGCACTGTATCATACGAGAACAATAAAATTTATTGTTGATTGATATTTGTCCTAAAAATAATATAATATATAATGATGAAAAAATATTTGACCAATTAATAAATAATAGAATTATTGTAAAAATAATTCTGAGAATTATTCTAATAATTATAACCAAATTATTAGAATAATTCAAATACCAATTTGATTTGATTTGGTGATTTAATTCAGTCAATTCTAGTAATTCTCTTTTATCTCTTTTATCCCCGGACAAACTTAACGGAAGATCTTTGATGTTGAGTTTGCTTGTTAATTTATTGAAACGTTGTCTGGATAATGGCTTAGTAAAGATATCAGCGATTTAATTTTCAGCAGAAATATAAGAGACGGATAACTGCTGAGTTGCCACACGTTCACGAACAAAATAAAAATCAATTTCCACATGTTTTGTATGAGCATAAAAGATTGGATTTGCTGTGAGATATGTTGCTCTAATATTATCGCACCAAATTTTTGATGCGATATTTGATGCAAGATGAAGTTCAGAGAGAAGTGATTGAAGTCAAATAATTTCAGACGTTGTATTTGCTATACCTTTATATTCTACCTCAGTACTTGAACAAGATACTGTAGATTGCTTTTTCGAATTCCATGAGATAAGATTTCGTCCAAGAAATATTGCATATCCAATAGTAGAGCGTCTATCTTCAGGAGAACTTGCCCAATCTGCATCACTATATGCATGTAAATCTCGAGACGATTGACGATATAAAAGAAACCATGTAGAATAATACCTTTGAGATATCGAAGTATTCTTTTTTACATTATCCCAATTTTGTTCAGTTGGAGCATGCATGAATTGACAAGAACAATTTACCGCAAAAGTAATATCAGGGCGTGTGATAGTGACATATTGCAAGGCTCCAACAATACTTTGATAAATCTGTGGATCAGACAGAGCAGTTGATGATGAAGTTGGAGAGTTGTTTATAGCAATTGGTGTAGAGACTGGATGTGCTCCATCCATTTTGGCTCTTTGAAGAAGTTCAGTAATGTATTTGCTCTGAGAGAGAAGATAGTCATCCTCATGTGGAATAAGCTCAATACCAAGAAAAAAACGAGCAATACCCAAATCTCGAGTAGGAAATTCTTGATTGAGAAGACTTAATAAAGTTGTGATACCCTTGTAATCATTGCCGGTTATCAGAATGTCATCCACATAAATAAGAAAAAATATCATAGATCCATCATTATATTTATGAAATAGAGATGAATCAGTCTTTAATCCAGAAAATCCTTGAGCTTGTAACCAATTAGATAGTCGATGAAACCATGCACGAGGAGCTTGTCGAAGACCATATAAGGATTTCTTAAGTTGGAAAACATGAGATGGAAATTATGAATGAATGAACCCAAGTGGTTGCTCCATAAATACAGTTTCCTCAAGATGGCCATGGAGAAACACATTTGAAATGTCCAATTGTCATACAAGATAATTAGAACTAATAGCTAATGATAATAATAGTCTGACAGATGTAATTTTGATGACTGAGCTAAAAGTGTCATTAAAGTCAATACTTGGTTGTTGACTAAATCCTTTAGCTACAAGTCAAGCTTTGTGTCATTCAAGAGAACCATCAGCTCGATGCTTAAGACGGAATATCCATTTAGAGCCCACAACATTCATTTAGGGAGTGCGCGGAACTAAACTCCATGTTCCATTTTGAAGAAGTGCATCAAATTCTGTAGCCATTGCACTACACCAGTTTGGATCCTTGCTTGCTTGTGTAAAACAAGTTGGTTCAATAGATTTTGAAGACACCACTAGAGCTCGTGGAATGGGATATCGAGTTGCATTGGTGGGCAACGTTTATAAATGTCACTAATGGGAAGCATGCGACGAGGAGCATTATCATCTGAATCACTTGTTAAGGGCGACGAGGAAGTATGATGAAATGGTGATGTAGATGATGGACTTGCATTATCCGAGGATCCAGAACTAGAGAGCATATTATCTTCGACCGACGAGGCTTCCAAGACTGGAGCAACAACCTAACGCGATTTTGATGGTATAGGAGAGTTATTAGAGAGTTCCGGAGTAGGACCTAGGATGACATCACTTCTGACAATATTAGGTGACATCAAGAAGGTGTCACTTGTATCTGGAGGAGAGATCAAAGAAGCTACCGAAAAAGGGAATAAAGACTCATCAAAAGTAACATGTCGTGAAATATAAATTCGTCCTATTGGTATATGCAAGCAACGATAACCATGGTGAAAATCGCTATAATAAAAAAAATACATTGTAGTAAACGAGAGTCAAGTTTGTGTTTAAAATAGGGGCGTAACTATGGATAACATGTGCAACCAAAAATTCGAAGGAAAGTATAATCAGGGGTTTGATTATAAAGTTTTCAAAAGGACACTTATGATTGAGCAATGGAGTAGGAAGTCGATTTATGAGATATATTGCAGTGCTAACAGCTTCATCCCAAAATTTACGCGGAACTAATCCATGATGAAGAAGAGCTAAGGCAGTTTCAACTATATGTTTATGTTTTCTCTCAGCAGAGCCATTTTGTTCTGGAGTGTGAGGACAAGAAACTCGATGAACAATTTCACAAGAGACAAGATGACGATGGAGAGCTTGATATTCGCCTCCCCAATCAGAATGAAAAGAGAATATTTTAGGATTAAAATATCGTTCAAATTGAATTTGAAAATGATAAAATATATCAAATAAATCAGATTTCCTTCTCATAGGATAGAGCCAAGTATATTTACTAAAATGATCAATGAATGTAACATAATATTGGAAACCTTGATTAGCCAAAATAGGTGCAGGGCCTCAAACATTAGAATGGATTATTTCAAGTAGAAAATTAGAAATATGATCAGATGAAGAGAAAGGTAGTTTATGACTTTTAGATTCCATGCATACCCTACATGAATGAGATGGAGAGAAGATAATAGAAGTAGGTAAACCATACCTATTGATGATTGACTGAACAATACGAAGAAAAGGATGACCAAGTTGAGCATGCCAAGCTGGTTTATTTGTGCGTTCACCAACAAAAGCTTTGGTTGAAGAACTTTAAAGATAGTAGAGGCCATTTTTGATTCTCCCATAAAACATAATAGCATTTGTTCTTCTATCCTTTATAAGATAATGATTATGATGAAACTCAAAAATGACATTGTTATCAGGATAAAACTGACGTGTAGAAAGAAAATTTTTAGTAATAAATGGAACATGAAAGACATTGCGCATGTGAAAATTTCGATTAGATAAATGAACATATGTGTTTCCAAGATTAGCAATTTGCAAACCTGAACCATCGCCTACTTGAACCGTATCTAAGCCATAATATGACATTAGGTTTATAAGGATATTATAATCTGATGTGACATGATGAGTTGCTCCAGTGTCAATATACCAATCAGTAGATGAAAACTCTGAGGTTTTACCACAAGTAGGCACAGATGAGAAGACTTTAGAATATACTTATGAAATAGATGGTTGTCTTGAGGTTGTAGGACCACCAATGAAATTTGAGTCAAATGGACTAGGACATTGAATATCAAAATGTCCATTTCTGAGATATCTTACATTTTACCTAAGACCAACAAGTCTTTTAGAGCATATATTTCCAGTATGACCAATGATATGACAAATTTGATATCGGTCTGAACTTTAGTTTTGACCTCTTTGATGTCGTTGAGTATTTAACATCTAAAGTAAAAAATAACTTGTCCGACGATAGTTGTTGGACGACGTCACAAGAAATAGCTTCTACCTTGTGGTTAACGGCCGTAGAGAAAAACTATAGAGACAGAATCGTTAAGGAAACTTTTTTTTTGTGGAAGAGAAACATAGAGATTAAGAAAGAGAAAAGAGAAACAAAGGGGTTGGCGGCGGAAGATAACAAAGAAGAACAAGAAAATTAAAATACTTAGGAAAGAAGAAGAGGCTTGAGAGAAAAAAATTAAAAAGGATTTGCCGTTTATTGGATCTCCGTCTCAAGAAGTTGAGGGAAGATAAAAAGAGATGACTCTGATACCATGTAAAAAGAAGAATAGGGAGAGAGAGTAAGAAATAATATGAGAGCAATAAAATTTATTGTTGATTGATATTTGTCTTAAGGACAATACAATATATAATATTCAAAAAGTATTTGGTCAATTGACCAATTGATAAATAACAGAATTATTCTAAGAATAATTTTGAAAATTATTCTAAAAATAATTCTAAAAATTATTAGAATAATCTAAATACTAATTTAATTTAATGATTTAATCCTATCAATTCATAATTTTTTTTATCTCTTTAATGCCTCCCTTCCTTTTTATCCTTTTTCTGTTTATTGGACAAAAATAATAGGTAATCCCTCTCGTATTTTCTCTTTTTTTTTCATATAATAAAAAAAAATTCTCATTCGTCTATGGATAATCAACCATCGTGTTGCTGAAACACAGTGGCAAAAAAAAATCTTAAAATAATTTACGTTGCTGATTTACTTTTTACTTTTCATCCAACAAAATTTCAAACAACTTCTTGTATTACTAACTTCTTTTAAAAATTAATAACACCTTGAAAAATAATTTAGAGTTTGTAGTCCATGATGTTAATATATTGCTGATTTTTAGCAATACAATGAAAAATAATTTAGAGTTTATAGTCCATGATGTTAACTCTATAGTCCATGTTGTTAATATATTGCTGTTTTTTAGCAATACAATAAAAAATAATTTAGAGTTTATACTCCAAGTGTTAAAGAGTCGAACGGAGGATAAATATAATGGTGGATCGGGATAGTCAGGACCCGACTGGTAGGAGACATATTCGAGCGGGCAACCCTTCCGACTCGAGAGGATATGATAAGCAGACGCCCAGGTCATATTATCAAGACGCCAATGCAGATCAGATAGTTTGTCCGAACGGAGGAAGACAAGTTACTACACAGCTACCGCACAGAAGAGCAACCTGAGGTGGCCAGAGCGGATGGGTCCCGGCCGAGCGACTACCCCGCTCGGCAAAGCAGCGGGACAGGACGTCGGACGGAGCGGAGTCCCAGCCGAGCGGCTACCCCGCTCGGCCCAGCAACGAGACCACTGTAGTATCCCTCGACGTCCTTTTGGGAGATAGTACCGCTGACACGAGGCATGACCAACATGCGAATCATATAGCAAAATCTTCTACTATCGCATCAAGGATATGCATACCCTGTTAAGGTATGGTGTTAGAAGTACTTTCCTGACAAAGTCTTTTCAGGGGGCACCTAGGAGAGCATGCCATGCCTCGAGAAGCGTGCACGCTACCTACCAGGGCTCTATATAAAGGGGGTCCATCACTGGCGGAGGTACGCGTTATTCTTGAGTTCTACTATTGATATTGTTGCTCCGCCTTTCTCCACATTCTGGTGACTGACTTGAGTATCGGAGGGCCAATGCTGGGGACCCTTTCCCTGGCCCGGCACTGACGCCGTTTATTTTGCAGGGCGGAGCGAAGGCCACGTATTGTTAGCGAAGCCGCCACCTCCCAGCTTTCCAACTTCACGGTTTTAGACAGGAACATTTTGGCGTCGTCTACGGGAACGCAACTTGCATCCGAATGGAAAGATGGAAGACGTTGGACGATTCATGACGGTGACACTGACGCAAGAGGAGCTCGACATTCTGATACAAGCTTAAGCAGTGAAGATAATGGAGCAACAACAACAACAGGCGTTGGCCGAGCGCCAATAGGCCATGGCCGAACGCTAATAGCCAATGGCCGAACGCCAAGCGCAAGAGCTAGCAGCATCAGCCGTTGGTTGACTAGCCGAACGGGTCGACCGAGCGGACTGGGTATCTACTCGAGGTAATAGCAAGAAGCCGACCGACACATATGGGGGCACTCCTAATGTGCCTGTCCCCTTCCACAGAGCGCTGTTCAGGACCCCATCGGAGGAAAGGGGCCGAGTGGACAAGAACCGGGGGTCTTCCTCAAACAATGCGCCCGTTTGGGGCGGAAGGAAAGAGAAGGCACCCAGAGAGGATGATTCGCCTGAGAGGGTCAATCGGCAGTTTTCAGAGGGGATTCTGAACGACCCTCTACCAAAACATTACACTCCGCTGGCGATCAGAGAGTACAATGGAACCACCTACTCGAACGACCACCTGGCCAAATTCGACAATGCGGCCACACTTCATCAGTACACCAATGGAGTTAAATGTCGGGTCTTCCTCACCACTCTCTCTGGATCGGCACAACACTGGTTCAAAAAAATAGATGAAGGGTTCAATCCACAACTTCAAGGACTTCCGATCGGCATTCCTTCACCACTTCGCCAGCAGCCGCATCCAACAGAAGACGAGCGTGAACTTGTTCTTGCTCAAGCAAGGGCCTAGAGAGGCCTTGAGGGCCTACATCCAGCGCTTCAATCAGGTGGCGATGGACATCCCAGCGGTCTCTTCAGACATGTTGGTGAACACCTTCATCTAAGGGCTCACCGAAGGTGAGTTCTTCCGATTGCTCATTCAGAAGCCGCCGAGGGACTTCAACCACCTGCAAAAGAAGGCCAACAACTATATCAATGTGGAAGGAGCACAGGCGGCAAGGAAGAAGGAGACACCCGCTGAGCCCGCAGGAGTGTATGAACAGCAGCATCTGAGTAGTCATCAACCCCCTAAGGGGCCTCGGTCAGGAGGAGCCCTACCATACCACGAGCCTAGAACACATGTCATTCAGCATGTGACAGCCACTCGTCTAAAGGTTTCAAAAGGTAGGATGTGAACGCCGATGTTCTACTCCTTCCACCAATTGGCAACACACAACACTAGGGGCTGCTATGACCTGGTAGCTAACAAGCCGACCCCGTGGGGATACCTCCGCCAATCCCCATCTCCCGATTAACGATATGGGTGCCAATCAGCTGGTCGAAGGGAAGAAGGAAGGACAGCTGAGCCATGCCACCATCAGCCCAGCAAAGAAACAATCAAAGTCTCGCTCGAGCTTCCGTCGAGCGAAACAGGTATTCAGTTCAGGAAGAGGAGATAAGAGCAACGCCACTCATGGAGAAATAGGAATGATCACTGGGGGACTGATCGACGGTGATTTCAACTAAGCAAGGAAGTCGAACGCTCGGCGACTTGAAATCCATGTTGTTGGCTACAACAAGGGACAGGTCGAAGGACCCGAGATCAGCTTCGGCCCGAGAGACTTAGAGGGAATCAAGATCCCTCACGATGATGCGCTGATCATCCGAGCGGTAATCACCAATTATACTATTCACTGAACCTTTATTGATACAGGGAGCTCAGTGAACATCATATTCAAGAAGGTGTTCAATCAGTTGTAAATGGACCAAAGTGAGCTATTACATATGACAACCCCACTCTACGGCTTCCTAGGCAACAAAGTGTTGCCGCTCGGCCAAGCAAAGATGGTCGTCTCGCTCGAGGAGGAGCCGCTGAAGAGGACAAGTACCACCAACTTCATTGTGGTTGACGCACCGTCGGCCTACAATGTTATATTGGGCCGACCGACCGTCAATGAGTTTCGAGCGATGGTGTCCACCTATTGCCAGAAGATCAAATTCTCGGTGGATGATAAGATGGGCGAGGTCAAAGGAGACCAGTTGGTTGCTCGACGATGCTAGCTACGTCAAGATGGTCAAATTAGAAGCAAGGGTCGCTCGGAAAAATCCGTGCTTGGAGGTGAATGCTATCATGGAGAAGCATCCTACGCTGGTTTACAAAGAAAAGGAGGAGGTTCATATCCACCCTAGTTGGTCGGAGGCAACCACCTTCATAGTCGCCGATCTGGAGAGCGTGAAGAAGGCAGAGCTAGTCGCTTGCCTTAGATAAAATTACGATGTGTTTGCTTGGTTGACACCCGAGCTTCCTGGTATCTCACCGAGCGTAGCTCATCATGAGCTCCACGTCTGATCGGATGCTCGGCCGGTGAAGCAAAAGAAGAGAAACTTTAGCACGGAGCAAAACCTGATCATCTGGGCGGAGGTAGAGAAACTACTGGAGGTCAGCCATATATGGGAGATTCAATTCCTGAGCTGACTCGCTAATGCTGTGTTGGTCTCTAAGCCAGGCAATAAATGGCGGGTCTACATCGACTTTCGTGACTTGAATAAGGTGTGTCCGAAGGATTTCTACCTATTGCCCCAGATATATCAAATGGTGGACTCCACGGCGGGCTGCGAGCTAATCTGCATGCTCGACGTGTATCAGGGTTACCACCAAGTGCCACTCGCTCGAGAGGATCAAGAGAAGGTTAGCTTCATCAGGACCAACGAAATGTACTGCTACAACGTTACGCCGTTCGGATTCAAGAACGTCGGCGTCACCTACTAGAGGCTCATGAATAAGGTGTTCCGACGGTAGATCGACCGCAAAATGGAGGTATATTTCGATGACATATTAATAAAATCCCTCCGAGCTATTGATCTTTGTGTAGACATTGAGGAGTTTTGCCAAACTCTGAGGGCTTATGGAATAAAGATGAACTCGAGCAAGTACTTGTTCAGTGAGAAGAGCGGTCGATTCTTGGGGTTTATCATCACCGAGTGGGGGATCGAGGCGAATCCGAGCAAGGTCAAGGCCATGCAAGACATGCCACTGCCGCAAAGCTTGAAGAAGGCCCAATAGCTGACCAGACGGATTATCACGTTGTCCAGGTTCATATCCAAGTCATCTGACCGAAGCCTGCCGTTCTTCAAAGTGTTGCGCCGAGCAACAAAATTCCAATGGGATGCAGAGTGCGACTAGGCATTAGAAGAGCTCAAGGAATACCTTAACTCCCAGCCTATATTAGCTAAGCCGAGCATTGGAGAGCCACTCTAGATCTATTTGTCGACCATCGAATATGCAGTTGGCCCGACATTAGTAAAGCAGAATGGCCACAAACATCATCCCATGTATTTTCTAAGTCATATATTGAAAGATGCATAGTCCCGCTATACTAGTCTTGAAAAGTTAGCTTACTCTTTGATGCTGGCCGCTCGGAGACTCCATCCGTACTTCCTCACACATCTGATCGTCGTGATGACCAACAGTTCCCTGAGAAGAGTCCTCCTCAACCCGGAGACGTCCAGGCGGCTAATCAAATGGACAACCGAACTAAGCGAGTTCGATATTCAATATCAGCCCCGAACAATGATCAAAGCTCAGGCCTTGGTAGATTTCATCACAGAGGTCCAGAATGTCGAGACAGAAGCAGCTTGGAGAATATATGTCGACGGTTAGTCCACCCGACAAGGCAGCGAGATCGGTATCCTTCTAATTTCTCCACAAGAAGATCATATGCAGTTCTCCGTGTGACTTGATTATTGGGCCACCAATAACGAAGCCAAATATGAAGCCTTGATAGCCAACCTACAGACCGCATGACACGTTGGAACCATAAAAGGACTCATTCACTTGGACTCTCAGTTGGCCGCTCAACAGCTATCGGGAATGTTCGAGATAAACAACTCCCGACTCAAGTTGTATGCAGAAGCCTTTGAGAAGCTAAGAGCAAACTTCCAGAAGGTCATTATATAGAAGATCCCTTGATCAGAAAATCAAGCGGCGGATGAGTTGGCGAAGTTAGCGAGTTTACTATCGCTGATCATGATAGAGCATCCGATCGAGTAAGTTTCATTAGTGGCGCATATTGACAGGATGAAAAGGATAACCTTCCTAAGCGACTGGAGGATGACATTGATGGAATTCCTCTAATCGGGCGCCATGCCTTCTGATCAAGAAGAGGCCCACTTATTAAAAAAGAGAGTTGGATGGTTCACCTTGGTTGGGGATCAGCTATATAAGAGATTCTTCTCAAGGCCCTTGCTCAAATGTGTTGGACTAGATGATGCAGAGCACATCTTTCAGGATGGAAGCCATCCCGGCGGCCGTTCGTTGGCCCGAAAGATTCTCTTGGCCGAATATGTTTTGCCCACCCTTCAAGAGGATGTCGGTCGGACAGTAGCCATTTGCCTGTCTTGCCAAAAGTATCATAACAACTCGCACCAGCCGACCGAGGAGATGAAGGCATCCATGGTGTCATGCATGTTCGACCAATGGGACATGGACATCGTTGGGCCATTCCCCATGGTGACCACTCAGCGAAGGTTCCTACTCATCGTGGTGGATTACTTCTCGAAGTGGGTGGAGGATGAACCGCTGGCTAAAATAAGTGAACAGATGGTAATCAAATTCATCTGGCAAACATCCTGTGTCGGTTTGGCATCCCTCGCCGACTCGTCTCGAACAATGGGAGTTAGTTCATTGGTCGAAGGCTCAGGGAATGGTGCGAAGGCTATGACATTCAGTAGACCTTCTGTTAGAATGTATACTGAAAGCCTAGCTTTTTGTATAAACATCTATTTTGAAATGAGAATCACATTGGTCAAATGTCATCATTTAGTTAAATGCAGTAGTTTGTTTAATTTATATTGTAGATAACATGGTATGTGGTGTCACACAAAAGATCATGTTATCAGTTCCTTATAAATTATAAATATAAGCTCACAACCAAGATGGATTAGGAAAAACCATTGGAATGGTTGTAGTGTAATTTGGTACTAATTTATCTTGACTATAAAATTGCACTACTACACTATGTGTGCATAGAGCAGGACCATTTGAGGTTGTTCCTTTTATACTGACTGCATAAAACAATAAAACCACTATTATTATGGATGTGCGTACTCTTAATCTCGATATAATAACAATCATATATACTTAGTATTTATTTCTTTAATTTATCAAAGGGTGAGATTTATTCGTTAAATCAATAGGCTCGATAAGTTGAAAAATAATATTATTTATATGGTGTGTTGTTGATTATAGAAGGAAACTGTGTCCTATTTATTAGGATGATGATGTCCCCTTGAGGAGCTCATAAGGATTGTCATATAAACCCTGCAGGTGGACTTAGTTCCGACACGACAATGAAGTTGAGTGGTACTACTCTTGGAGCTAGATGTTAATTAAGTGAGTTGTCAGTAACTCATTTAATTAATGGACATTCGATATCTTAAACACAGGGAGATTAACGCACTCATGATAAGAAGGAGCCCATAATGTAATATGGGATTAGTGTAGTAGTTTAATAATAACTCTTTAGTGGTATGAATTATTATTGATGAACTTGAGTTGTGTTCGAGTTGAACACAGGAAGCTCAAGCTCATCAGGAGGTCAAAACCAATTCCTCCTCTAGGTCCTTGTTGTAGCTTCTATTTATAAAGCCTCGCATCCACCTAAGTCATCCTTATGGCCGGCCACATCAAGCAAGGGGCCGGACACCCCTTGCTAGGTGCCCAAGCAAGGGGCCGACCAAGATGGGTTTAAAAGTGGGTTTTTAATTTTTTAAATCTTTCTTTTTGTACCCATCTACAATGTTTTAAAAGAGAGATTTTAAATTTTAAAAACTTTCCTTTTTTGAAGCCATCCACATGGTTCTAAAAGAGAGTTTTAAATTTAAAAAATCTTTCCTTTTGTAGCCATCTACAATGGTTTAAAAGAGAGATTTTATTTTTGTTAAAAGTTTCCTTTTTTGTAACCATGATTTAAAAGAGAGGTTTTAATTTTAAAAATCTTTCCTTTTCATAGTCATCTATAATGTTTAAAAGAGGGATTTTTAATTTTAAAACTTCCCTTTTGTAGCCATCCACAATAGGAAATTTAAAAGAGAGATTTTAATTATTTTTAAAATCTTTCTTCTTTAGCCATTACCAAGGATTATAAAAGAGGATAGATGGTGCCTTAGAGGTAATAATCATCTACACAATTGTTATTCCTCTTCTATTCTCCTTGTGGTTGGCCCCCTCATATTCTTATTCTCCCCTTGTTTTCTCACCTAAGTCCGGCAGCATCAAGAGGCTTCTACCATCTTGTGGCCGATAGGTTGCAAGGAAGAAAGAAGAACAAGAGGTGGTGTTCCTAGCTTTGATCCCTTGGTGGCCGAAAGTCTTGGAAGAAAGAAGGACTTGGGTGGTTTTTGCGTCTTGGTAGATCGTCGCCCACACGACGTCCAAGAGGAGGAGAGGAATATAGCAGAAAATCAAGATGTCTTTAAGCTACAAAGAAAGGTATAACTAGTTAATTGTTTCCGTTGTGTACTAGTTTATTTTTCCTTTGTATGGATCCTGAAGTACGAACACAAGAGGCTAGCGATCTTGTGCTTTGCTTGAGGTCTCTGTAGTTTAACCTAGGGTTTACTATAAGGAGTTTAAATATTTAATTTCTTTGAATGACTTTGACTAGGAAGTGGTGGATGATCTCATACCCAAGAAGGTCGAGTGCCTCGCCAACGACCTGGAAACCAATCCTTGAAATAGATATTTAATCAACTTCTGTAATATGGTTTAACTTCTAATGAACACATGGGTTGAACTTGGATTAATAATGTTAAGTTTCATTTGCAATCTAAGTTTAACTTCTGAAAAGCATATGGGTTGCTAAGAAAAGTTTTGTGCTTGTACAAATTTTTGTACAGGGGAAATAGAACGAAATTCTGAGTAACGCCAACAATTGGTATCAGAGCTAGTTTTCTGCCTCTGTGTTTGGTTTTCAGTTAAATTATGCACTTTTCATACATAAATTTAGGCAGGATAATTGTAGGATGTTCAAATAGATTAACTCTGTGGTTGCAGGCATCCTAGTTCTAACTATTATGGTCCTATTGTGTTTGTGTGTGATTTGGACCCTCGGGCATGTCGAGGGCATTTTATGTGTGTGCATGATTGTAATTATTAAATACAGCAGGAGTTGTATTAGTTTTAGGATTTTACATTCTGTTCGATATAGATTACATGTACACTCCCTTGTGGAATATAGGATCGATAAATGTAAAATTTTATTTTTGTCGTGGATTGTATCCTTGTGAGGTGTGGTGCTATTTGAGGACCAGAGGCACAGTGGAAAAGGAAGCAAGATAGACGCGACAACATGACCCGTTGGTGGCGACTAGGGTTGGTGGCACACGGAGGACAACTATGGATGATGCCATAATAGTTGGAAAATTATTTTTCATATTTATTGCCTTTTATGCTGTTTATATGTGCTGTGCGTGTGTGTGCATGTTAAACTTCTTCATTTTAAATAACTAAGTGAGAGAGAAATTATTTAAATTTCACGGTCTCCATTACTGGTTTGTAAGTGATGCATTCAAACTTGCACGTTGGCTTTGAGTGCCTTCCTCCACATCAGATGAGTTTGTTTATGGATCACTAGATCAAACTCCCTTTATGGATGATTATAGGAAATTATTTAGGTTTGTGTGATCTTCTCCATCTGAAAGGGCACAATCTGATTTAATGGACTAAGTATCAAGTAATGGTATACACTTAGGCGCATTTAATAGTATCCTCCCCATCGGAGTCACTTCTATTATTTGTGTGACCGAAGAAAAATCAACTATTAATTTTATTTGTCATAAAGTTAGGTTGACAAGATAATAAAATTAATGGGTAAAACCCCCTCTTACAAATGTTTGAATTTGTATACATCCACACTATCGTGGCATACAAAATTCACGATGTTTTGAGGTGTTGGTGAATTTAAATGATATTGTTTGAGGAATCAATATTATTTTAAATTCTAAAGTTTTGACCAAATATTTTGTGATTCTTAGGATTTCAAATGACTTTCAATCCTCTTGTTGTTATATTGAAAGAAAATAAACTTACTGGTCCCAATTATATTGATTGGAAACGAAACTTGGACATTGTCTTAACTGCTGAAGGTTACAAGTTCATACTTTTTGTGATCTATCCAAGGCTGCCTAATAATGATTCTAGTGAAGAGGAGATTGAGTATCATAAGAAATGAGTCAGGACAGATGAGATGGCGCGGTGTTACATTTTGACTTCAATGTCAAATGTGCTGCAACATCAACATCAGGTCATGCTTATCGCTTATGACATGATGCGTAATCTCAAGGAACTCTTCGGACACCAGAATCGGGCTGCTAGGCAGGAGGTTATGAGAAACTTGATGACGACCACCATGATTGAGGGGATACCCGTAAGGGATCATATCCTCAAAATGATGACTCTTTTGAATGAGATGGAAGTCCTTGGAGCAGAAATCGATGGGGAAACCCAGGTCGATATCATTCTCCAAACACTGCCTAAAAGTTTTGAGCAGTTCTGCTTGAACTACAACATGAATAAAAGGGTTTATTCGTTGGCGGAACTTCTGACAGAACTTCAAGCAGTAAAAGGGCTATTTTGTCAAAGTTCTCAAATTCACATTGCTGAAAATGTTTCTGCTTCTAAGCCGAAAGACAGAAAGAAGAAAAAGAAACAAGTTGGTTCAGCAAAGAAAGTGAATCGATCTCTAGGGCATGGGCCACATGTAGGTGTGAAGAAGCCGAAGGGCAAGTGTTTCACATGCAAGTAGTCTGGACATTGGAAAGTGGACTGTCCTCGCAGAAAGGAAAACAATAAAGGTATATCTTATTCTCTAGTGGTTGAAACATGTTTAGTGGTGTTATCTACCGGTACTTGGTGTATAGATACGGGAGCCACTGATCATGTCTGTAATTCATTGCAGGGGTTCTAGGAAACTCGATGACTACATGAAGGGGAGATTACCGTCTACATGGGTAATACTACAAAAGTGGCAGCTATTGCAGTGTGAGATGTTTATTTATCTTTTGATAGAAATAAAATATTAATTTTGAGAAATTGTCTTTATGTACCATGTTTTAGAAAGAACTTGATTTTAGTTTCTAAACTTTTTATGGATGGATATTCTGTTTCTTTTTATGACAAATTAGTTGTCAAGAAAAATAAGGTAGTTATCTATTCTGGTACGTTGGTTGGTAATTTGTATACTCTAAAACCAATAACTCCCACGATACAACAAATGGAAATTAATAACACATCTTCTAATTCTAATAAGAGAAAGCAACCTTCGGAAATAAGCCAAACATATCTTTGGCATCTAAGGCTTGGTCATATTAACTTGAGTAGGATTCAAAGGCTAATTGTTGATCGACCTTTGGGTTCATTAGTGGTGGAAAATTTTCCAACATGCGAATCTTGCTTGGAAGGAAAAATAACAAAGAGACCTTTTAAGGCCAAGGGGTATAGAGCCAAAGATGTGTTGGAATTGGTTTATTCTGATTTGTGTGGACCTATGACTATCCAAGAAAGATGTGGTTTCGAATATTTTGTCTCTTTTATAGACGACTATTCGAGATACAGGTACATTTACTTGATGCGCCGCAAGTCTGAGTGCTTTGATAAGTTCAAAGAATACAAGGCTAGTGTAGAGAAACGTCATGGTAAAGGTATCAAGACACTACGGTTAGATAGTGGTGGCGAGTACCTCTTAGGAGAGTTTAGGAGTTACTTATCAGAGGTCGGGATTCAATCCCAACTGTCTGCACCTGGTACCCCCAATAGAATGATGTGGCAGAACGAAGGAATAGGACTGGAAATGGTTAGATCAATGATGAGTTATTCAGAATTACCAAATTCATTTTGGGGATATGTTATGTAAACGGCAGTGTACATTCTGAACTTGGTACCTTCTAAGTCAGTAACCTCTACTCTCACAGAATTATGGAATGAGCATAAGCCTAGTCTAAAACATATTCGGATGTGGGGTAGTCCAGCACATATGCTGAAGGGAGACGCTGATAAGTTAGAATCATGTATAGAAGTTCGCTTGTTTATGGGTTATCCTAAAGGAACGAAAGATGATTTATTTTATAGTCCTAAAGATTAGAAGGTCATTGTTAGCACCAATGCCCGATTTTTAGAAAAGGACTATGTAATGAACCACAAGCCCATGAGTAAAATTGTTCTTGAGGAAATAAGAGAAGACATGTCTGCTTTAGTACCAATGGTACAAGATGAGATACCACAAGAAACTGCAACACGTGCCATAAATGATACACAATTACAAGTAGTACCTCGTCATAGTGGGAGGGTTGTTAGGCAACCTGATAGATTCATATTTTTGGGAGAATCTTCGGACTTGATCCCTGATGAACATGAACCTGATCCCTGGACATATGATGAAGCACTCTAAGATAAAGATGCAGCATCTTGGCAAAGTGCAATGAACTCTGAAATAGAATCTATGTACTCTAATCAGGTCTGGGAGCTTGTAGAATCACCAAATGGTGTAAAATCCATTGGATGTAAATGGGTCTACAAAAGAAAAAGAGGGACAGACGGGAAGGTAGAAACCTTCAAAGAAAGGCTTGTTGCAAAAGGGTATACTCAGAAAAAGGGAATCGATTATGAGGAAACCTTTTCACCGGTAGCCATGCTTAAGTCTATCCTGATTCTTTTATCTATTGTCGCTCATATGGATTATGAGATTTGGCAAATGGATGTCAAGACAGCTTTCCTTAATGGAAGTCTTGAAGAAAATATTCATATGAAGCAACCAGAGGGATTCATTACGAAGGGCAAAGAGCATCTTGTATGTAAGCTCAATCAGTCTATCTATGGACTGAAGCAAGCTTCGAGATCTTGGAACATCCGGTTTAATGAAGTAATACAGTCTTATGGATTTATTCAATGTCCGGATGAGTCTTGTCTATACAAGAAGAGTGACAAAAATGTGGTGATATTTCTTGTACTATACGTAGATAACATTTTACTCATTGGCAACAATGTCAAAGTGTTGTCAGACGTAAGGGTATGGTTGTCAAAGCAGTTTGATATGAAGGATTTGGGAGAATGTGGATATATTTTTGGGATCAAAGTAATAAGGGATCGCAAAAAAAGAATGTTGTGCTTATCACAAGCTTCATACATCGATACTATTCTAGCTCGTTTTAGCATGCAAAACTCCAAGAAAGGTTTTCTATCTTTTTGGCATGGAGTACCTTTATCTAAAGAGATGTCTCCTAAAACATCAATGAAATTGAGGACATGAAGGCAGTTCCTTATGCTTCGGCTGCAGGAAGCCTAATGTATGCGATGCTATGTACGAGATCGGATATCTGTTTTACCATGAGCATGGTTAGCAGATATCAAAGTAACCCAGGACAAGGACATTGGACTACCGTAAAACATATATTGAAGTACCTGAAAAGGACTAGAGATTATATACTAGTTTACCAGGCAGATGATTTACTCCCTGTGGGTTACATGGATTCGGACTTCGAATCAGATAGGGACAATAGTAAGTCGACCTCAGGGTATGTATTTACTTTGGTAGGTGGAGCCATAGCATGGATGAGTGTTAAGCAGAAATGCGTTTCGGACTCTACCATGGAAGCTGAGTATGTGGCAGCCTTTGAGGTAGCCAAAAAAGTTGTATGGCTCAGAAACTTCTTGATGGACTTAGATGTGATTCCTGGTTTGGCCAAAATTATCACAATTTATTGTGATAATAGTAGTGCAGTAGCAAACTCGAAGGAACCACGAGCCCATAAGGCAAGTAAACACATTGAGTGCAAGTACCACCTGATAAGAGACATCGTAAAGCAAGGAGAAGTTGTTGTCGCCAAGATTGCATCAGAAGATAACCTGGCAGATCCTTTCACTAAGGCCCTTCTGGTAAGAGCTTTTGATGGGCATGTTGAGCGGATAAGGATCAGATGTATGACAGGATATATGGCAGCATAGTCTTTTAGTATAAGTGGGAGATTGTTAAAATGTATACTAAAAGCCTAATTTTTTGTATAAACATTTATTTTGAAATGAGAATCATATTGGTCAAATGTCTGCATTTAGTTAAATACTGTTGGAGTGTATACTTAAAAGTTTAGCTTTTGTACACATTTATTTTGAAATAAAGAATCACATTAGTCAAATGTTTACATTTATTTGTTAAATGTAATTGTTCAATTAATTTATATAGTAGATAACATGGAGTGTGGAGTCACACTTAGAAGATCATGTTGTCGGTTCTCTATAAATTATAAACAGTTGCTCACGACTAAGATGGAAAGGAACAAACCATCAGAATAGACGTAGTGTAATTAAGTATTAGTTTATCTTGACTAATAAATTACACTGATACACTTTAAGTGTATTGAGTAGGATCATTTAGGTAAGTTCTTTTTGTACTGACTTAGTAAAAGAACTAGACCTTAGTTATTATGGAAGTGCGTGCTCTTAATCCTAATATAATAACAAACATGTATATTTAATATTTATTTCTTTGGCTTATCAAAGGGTGAGGTTTAGCTCGATAAATCAATATGTCCGATAAATTGGGAAATGATATTACTTATAGTATGTGTTGTTGATTATAAAAGGAATCTATGTCCTAGTTATCTAGGTTGAGAATGTCCCCAAGAGGAGCTCATAAGGATTGCCATGTTAAACCCTGCAGGTGGACCTAGTCCAACATGACAATAAAGTTGAGTGGTACTACTCTTGGAGCTAGATATTAATTAAATGAGTTGTCAGTAACTCACTTAATTAGTGAACATTCGTAATCTTAAACACAGGGAGACTAACACACTCATGATAAGAAGGAGCCCATAATGTAATTTGGGATTGGTGCGGTAGTGCGGTAATAACTCTCTAGTGGAATGAGTTATTATCGATGAACTTGAGTTGTGTGTTCGGGGCGAGCATGGGATACTCAAGCTCATCGGAAGGCCAAAACCAATTTCTCCTCTAGGTCCCTGTTGTAGCCTCAATAAAGCCTCAAGTCCATCCAAAGAAAAGCCTATCTTGGTGTCCAAGAAGGAGCCGGTTCATTGCTTGGTGACCAAACAATGGCCGGCCACATATTCTCTAGAAGTGGCCGGCCCTTGCCTTGGGCTAGGGGGCCGACCGCAATATTTAAATTAGGAAGGTTGTTTTTGAATTTTTAAATTTCCTCAGATATTTACAATTTGTAAAAAGAGAGATTTTAAAAATTTATAAAATTTTCCTAATTTAAATTATGCCACAAGGTTTTAAAAGAGAGTTGTAAACTTTATAAAACTTTCTTTTAAAAAGAAATATTATTAGAGATGTTTTAAATTTTAAAACTTGGTTTTAAATTTTAAAACTTTCCTTTTAATATCCACATTAGGAAAAAAAGAGAGTTTGTAAAATTTTATTAGAAGTTTTCTTCTTTTAAAATTTTATAAATTTTTTTTTTCTTTCTTTCCCTTTTAATAAGTGGCCGGCCACCTTGCTTGGTGCCCAAGCAAGGGGCCGGTCAAATAATTAAACATCAACAAATAGTTGTTTAATTAATAAATCAATCTAGGATTGATTAATTAAAAGGAAAGAAAAAGAAAAAATTAAAAGGAAATAGGAATGAGTCTAATTTTTTATAAAACTCTTTCCATAATTTTCCTTGGGAAACTAATATAAAAAGGGGGGAAGGGGAGGCCTTGAAAAACATAACAATTGATATTGTGTTGTTGGAGATCATCAAGTGGCCGACCCCTCTCCCTCTCTTCCCTTTGCTCTCTTTTGCTCCTTTGTGGTGGTGGTGGCCGAATTCTAGAGAAGGAGGAGAAGCTCTCCGGGTGGTGTTCGTCTTGGAGGATCGTTGCCCACACGACTTCCAAGAGGAGGCGAGGGATACGGCAGAAAATCTCGAGGTTTTTAGCATACAAGGAAGAGGTATAACTAGTATTTAATTTCCGCATCATACTAGTTAATTTTTCTTTGTATAAATACCAAATATAAGAGGCATTCGATTCTTGTTTTTTGAATTTAATTTCGATGTTGTGTTTTTTTTTCCTTGTGATTTAATTGTTCCTTTTGGTTATCCTAGAGTTATATAAAGAAATTAAATATTAACTTTCCTTAAAAGGCTTTGTCTAGTCGATGGTGGTTGCTCCTATATCCAAGAAGGCCAAGTGCCTCGCCATGCAGTACTGGAAGCCAATTTTGGAAACTAATATTTAATTGAATTTATAACCTAGGTGATTTGGATCAAACGTGTTAAGTTCCGCAGGAGATCTAAATCTAAACCTAAAAGAACATATAAGTTAAACTTGGAATCAAACGTGTTAAGTTCTGCAGGAGATACAAGTTTAACTTAAAAGAACACATGGTAGCTAGGAAAGGTTCAGATCACGTACAAAATTTTTGTACAGTGGAGCCATTATATTTTCCGAGTAGCAACCAACAAATACAAATGTCTATTTAATTTATATTATAGATAACATGGTGTGTGGTGTCACACAAAAGATCATGTTATCAGTTCCTTATAAATTATAAATAGAAGCTCACAACCAAGATGAATTGGGGCAAACCATTGGAATGGTTGTAGTGTAATTTGGTACTAATTTATCTTGACTATAAAATTATACTAGTACACTATGTGTGTATAGAGCAAGACCATTTGAGGTTGTTCCTTTTATACTGACTGCATAAAACAACAGAACCTCTGTTATTATGGATATGTGTACTCTTAATCCTGATATAATAACAAGCACATGTACTTAGTATTTATTTCTTTAATTTATCAAAGGGTGAGATTTATTCGTTAAATCAATAGGCTCGATAAGTTGGGAAATAATATTATTTATATAATATGTTGTTGATTATAGAAGGAAACTGTGTCCTATTTATTAGGATGATGATGTCCCCTTGAGGAGCTCATAAGGATTGTCATGTAAACCCTGTAGGTGGACTTAGTTTTGACATGATAATGAAGTTGAGTGGTACTACTCTTGGAGCTAGACGCTAATTAAGTGAGTTATCAGTAACTCATTTAATTAATGGGCATTCGATATCTTAAACATAGGGAAATTAACGCACTCATGATAAGAAGGAGCTCATAATGTAATATGGGATTGGTGCGGTAGTTCAATAATAACTCTTTAGTGGTATGAGTTATTATTGATGAACTTGAGTTGGGTGTTCGAGTCGAACACAGAAAACTCAAGCTCATCAGGAGGCCAAAACAAATTCCTCCTCTAGGTCCCTATTGTAGCTTCTATGTATAAAGCCTCGTATCTACCCAAGTCATCCTTATGACTGGCCACATCATTGCTTGGTGCCCAAGCAAGGGGCCGACCAAGATAGGTTTAAAAGTGGGTTTTTAGTTTTTTTTTAAATCTGTCTTTTTGTAGCCATCTACAATGTTTTAAAAGAGATATTTTAAATTTTAGAAACTTTTCTTTTTTTGAAGTCATCCACATGGTTTAAAAGAGAGTTTTAAATTTAAAAAAATCTTTCCTTTTGTAACCATCTACAATGGTTTAAAAGAGAGATTTTATTTTTGTTAAAACTTTCCTTTTTTGTAACCATGATTTAAAAGTGAGGTTTTAATTTTTAAAACCTTTCCTTTTTGTAGCCATCTACAATGTTTAAAAGAGGGATTTTTAATTTTAAAACTTCCCTTTTGTAGCCATCTACAATAGGAAATTTAAAAGAGAGATTTTAATTGTTGTTAAAATCTTTCCTTTTTAGCCATTACCAAGGATTATAAAAGAGGATAGATGATGCCTTAGAGGTAATAATCATCTACACAATTTCTATTCCTCTTCTATTCTCCTTGTGGCCAACCCCCTCATATTCTTATTCTCCCCTTGCTTTCTCACCTAAGGCCGGTAGCATCAAGAGGCTTCAACCATCTTGTGGCCGACGGGTTACAAGGAAGAAAGAAGAACAAGAGGTGGTGTTCCTAGCTTTGATCGCTTGGTGGTCGAAAGTCTTGGAAGAAAGAAGGACTTGGGTGGTTTTTGCGTCTTGGTAGATTGTTGGCCACACAATGTCCAAGAGGAGGAGAGGAATACAGCAGAAGATCAAGAGGTCTTTAAGCTACAAAGAAAGGTATAACTAGTTAATTGTTTCTGCTGTGTACTAGTTTATTTTTCCTTTGTATGGATCTTGAATACCAACACAAGAGGCTAGCGATCTTGTGCTTTGATTGAGATCTCTGTAGTTTAACCTAGGGTTTACTGTAAGGAATTTAAATATTTAATTTCTTTGAAAGACTTTGACTAGGAAGTGGTGGATGATCCCATATCCAAGAAGGTCGAGTGTCTCGCCAATGACCTGGAAGCCAATCCTTGAAATAGATATTTAATCAACTTCTGTAATATGGTTTAACTTCTGATGAACACATGGGTTGAACTTGGATTAATAATGTTATGTTTCGTTTGCAATCCAAGTTTAACTTTTGAAAAGCACATGGGTTGCTAGGAAAAGTTCTGTTCTTGTACAAATTTTTGTACAGGGGAAATAGAACGGAATTCCGAGTACCACCAACACCTTCACCTCTGTGGCCTACCTCCAGAGCAACAGCCAGGTGGAAGTCACCAACCGGGAGATCCTCAAAGGCCTTCGAGCCCGACTCGACCATGCGGGAGGCAGCTAGGTCAATGAGCTCCCCAGTGTTCTGTCGGTCCTCCGTTCGACTCCGAAGGAGATGACCGACATAACACCATTCCATGTGGTGTATGGTGGGGAAGCGGTGGTCTACGTGGAGGTCGGAGTAGAATCTGACCGGGTTCATCTCTATGATGAGGGGAACGCTGAGCGGACGTACATGGAGCTCGATTTGGTGGACGAGGCACGGGACAAGGCTGTCATTCAGCCGATAGCATATCGACAACGTATGAAGCAGAGCTACAACCGGAGGGTGATCCCAAGATCCTTCCAAGTCAATGATTTGGTCCGAAAGAGAATCAAGTCGGTTGGTGACGTCAACAAGCTCGAGGCACCTTGGGTGGGACCTTACAAGGTCATACAGAAATTCCGCTCGGGGGCCTACTACCTAGAGGACGAAGACAGAAGACAGCTTGAGTGGCTATGGAGCACGAACCATCTCCAACCCTACAAGGCCGGATGAGAGGTGCGCAAGTGAACATTGATGTTATCTGTATGTGTGTCTTTGTGATGCTGGACAAATATTACTAAAAGCACAAGTATCCCTGACTTTTACGCCGATTGGCTAAGTTAAAGGTCGAGCGGCGACTATAAACTCTTGTCTACGCATTACAACAGTTGAGCAACGACGTTAAACCTCGGTATTCATCAATCGTCGAGATGCGACGTTAAACCCAGTCTTCGTCGACCGTTGAGTGACGACGTTAAACCCCGATCTTCACCAACCATCGAGTGGCGACATTAAACCCCGGTTTCCACCAACCGTCGAGTGGCGACGTTAAAATCAGTCTTCGTCAACCGTTGAGCGGCGACGTTAAACCCTGGTCTTCACCAACCGTCGAGTGGTGACGTTAAACGTCGATCTTCGTTAACTGTCGAGCGGTGATATTAAAGCCCGGTCTTCATCAACCGTCGAGTGGCGATGTTAAACCCTGATCTTCACCAATCGTCGAGTGGCGACGTTAAACCCCGATCTTCGACAACCATCGAACGACGATATTAAACCTCAATCTTTGTCAACCGTCGAGTGGCGACGTTAAACCCTTGTCTTCACCAACCGTTGAGCGGTGATGTTGAACCCCGGTCTTCATCAACCGTCGAGCGACTATCTTAAACCCCCGATTTTCAGCAATAGTTGAGCGGCGACTTTAAACCCATGTCTACGCTATTTAGCGGTAGAGCGGAGACCTTAAACCCATGTCTACGCCATTCAGCGATCGAGCGACGACCTTAAAACCCTGATTTTCAGCAATGGTCGAGCAGCGACCTTAAACTCAAGACTTTGACGATAAACAATATTAGCATGAAAGGCCAACCTGGAAACGCTGCTCAAAAGCAACTATTTTCACTATAAGGTGACCTTTCAGTAATCCTGAATTAATCAATCGGCTATGAAACTGGATAGCCCGTTGCTAATCGGAAAGTCATGAAGCGACACTTGTAAGCGCATTATGATAGGCGGTTCGCAAATTGGAAAATATGAAAAGGAAGAGTCCAACAGCGCAGAACGAAGGATTGACATTAAATAAAAAGGTTCACCGAATGGGCGACCATTAATTAACAATTGTATAATTTTTACAAGTCTAAAAAGGCAGTACAAAATGGAGATGGGGTACGCGAGGGCAGGCTCACTCAAGATAATCTAAACGTCGGGTAGCGAGTCGGTCATCTTGTCCCGGCTGATGACCTTATTTGTTAGAGCAGTGGAAATATAGCCGTCGTCCTTTAGTTGGTCGAGCATCCCATCGATCGCGAAGTTAAAAAGGCGGAGCACCCGATCGGTGACCTTGTCGTTGAAGGTGTCCGAGTGGAGATAGGCCCATTTCATGAGCTCAAATCACTCCGACTCCCCACCCTGATAAGTCTCGAGGGCCGCTCGGGATGCTTGCTGCTCTGCCTTCAACTAGGCCACCTCCTCATCCTTGGCATCTAGCTGGGCCTTCGCTTCAGATCGATCGACCGACCTACCCTCTCGTTCGACATTCAGTGTGGCCTTTGTCTCCTTCATGTTTTGAGATAACACCTGAAACTCCTTATTTTTTATCTCCAAGTCTTTGATAGCCCAGAGCTTCCTGGTGTTGGCTGAGTGGATTTTGAACTCGAAAGAGCTATCCTGTTTATTAAGCTGAGCTAGTTGGGTAGCCTACTCAACATTTTTGACCTTCTCCGCCTCCAGTAGTTTAGAACTCTTCTTCAGATCAGCCCTTAGTTGGGTCATTTCGGCGCCCATCGACTCCGTACGTGCTTGAGAAGTTGCCTCCTGGTTGCTCGAGGAGCATAACTGCTGGACTTCATGCTCCAAATAGGTGAGTCTGTGGTACATGGCCAGACTCTCTACCTAGTACTGCAACGAAAATAGAATTATAAAAGCCGAACAGACGAAAAAGAAGAAAAGATAGGTATACATACCCTAATGGACATCTGGGTGTGGCTGTTCGCGAGTTACTTTGGAGTGATAACTACTGCATGGCCTCTGGCATCGACCCATATTTGTGCAAGCAACCCTTGGATCCTGATTTGGTGCTCGGGGAGGAGGGACGCTGGGTCATCCACGCCACGATATTCATCAGTCGACAAGTGGATGATTGCTGTTATTGACCTCTGTCCGCTCAGACCAAAGGGTTCAGAAGTTGTCCTGCCCATGGGCTGGGAGGAGGAGACTTGCCGGATGCGGGACACATGTGCCGTTGGCAAAGGCAATGGCATGAATGCGATCGATGGTGCACAAATTGTCCCTTGAGACAACCCGGACAGTGAAGGTGTCCGGTCGGATGATAAGGATGTAGGGAGTTCCACGATTCCTTGCTCAAGAGGCGAAAGCGAAGTCTCACCTTGCTCAGAGGAGGGTCAAGAGATGACTGTTGTTGGGGTATATAGGGCCAAAGTTGTAGATCGGGAGAAGCCCTCTGCTCAGCGTCTCTTGCATTATCGAAAGGGCTCGTCAAAGGTGGTCGACTCTGAGGCGACGGCGATAAGGACCATTAACGGTCGAACAGGCGGAAGATCCATTGTTGCAACTGTTGCGTTGCTCACGGCTATCTGACTTCTTTCAACTCCGCTCCCTAGCACCTGTGTTCCTTCATCGCCGAGCAGATCCTCGTTGGAGCCGACCGGCTACAAACCGTGGCTCTCCAGCTCGGTTACAACCATAGCGTTGATGTCTGCGATCGTGGCTCCCCAGCACTTATGTTCCTTGAAACTTTGCTTCTATTGCATAAGTCCCTACACCCTCAATATCAACTAGTTCATGCCCTATAACATCCAAAGTGACTAATGGTTGTGCAACCCAGGGGAGTGATTCTTGGGTCATCCCTACACATCCCTCCATAACGTGACTGTAAATTGGTTCAAATGTAGGAAGGGAAGGCTCTTCTAGATCTTTGATATTATGAGGTAATGGAATTAAAGTGGTGCACTCCTTTATTAAAGTCTCAGATTCATGATCCTCAAGCTCATCATAGTATTTTCTCATTATAGACTCCTGCCAAGCTAAGAGATTAGCTTAAATTCTATTATTTGTTGAGTCTATACTATCAAGTGTATCATTTATTTTCTTGATGTCCTGCGTGATTCAACTTGAAGCTCCTCTAAACCTTTCAAAATTTTATCCACCGCAGACGATGATTGAGCTTCCATAGCATCTACATAGTTGCCTTGTCCCTTATTGAAGCTAAAAGAAAATTGGGGGTCCTTTGAGTCGAAGCCATATGTGTGTGAATTTGATGAGACCATTTCATCTATTTTTCTATTGAGTTCATCTATTGATGTTCCCAAATTGTGTAGCTTGTAGTAACTTTCGATTGAATGAACTATTTCTTTGCAAGCTTGTTGAATTCGAAAAGGGGTCTGTCACATCGCCTGTGGATATCCGCCTATCACGTTAAACGTGCGGCAGTAGAAAGAAAGACACATGGCGCCTAGCTACCGGATGACATTAATGAGGCTTAATTAAAAGGTATAACCGCGTGCTCGGCCATAATGATCATGGATTTATACAATCTTTGAGAAATCTGGATGACATCATGACACTCGGCCAAAGAGCGCAAGAAAAGGATTTTTCCCCAAGTGTTGCCACACATTGCCCGAGTGGCGTGGATAAGTGAGCATCACATAGCCGAACGGCTGAAGAACAGTTTGCTTTGAAGAGCTTAAGCCGAGCGGCAGTTATATACCCAGTCTAGCGAGACACAACCGAACGACAAAGGCGTGGGAATCATCAAGGACTACATTGGTCTAGTCAGTCAGACTTGTAGCCTCCTTTAACTAGACTTGAGGGGGAGGCTTGTGATGCAGCAACGGAAGGAGGCCTACCTGGCACGAGGTCAACTGTCACGGTGGAGGTCAAAGTCAAGATGGTCAATGCCCAAGCGTCAAAGAGCTGAACGGAGGATAAATGCAATGCCCGGTCGGGATAGTCAGGACCCGACTGGTGGGAGACATGTTCGAGCAAGCAACCCTTCTGACTCGGGAGGATATGATAAGAAGGTGCCCAAGTCATATTATCAAGGCGTCAATGGAGATCAGATAGTTTGTTTGAACGGAGGAAGGCAGCTTACTACACAACTACCGCACAGAAGAGCAACCTGAGGTGGCCAGAGTGGATGGGTCCTAACCGAGCGGCTACCTCGCTCGACCAAGCAGCGGGATAGGATGGCTGACGGAGCGAAGTCTCGGCCGAGTGGCTACCTCGCTCGGCCTAGCAACGGAACCACTATAGTATCTCTCGACATCCTTTTTGGGAGATAGTGCCACTGACACGAGGCATGATCAATAGGCAGATCATAAAACAGAAGCTTCTATTATCGCATCAGGGATATGAGTGCCCTGTTAAGGTATGGTGTTAGAGGTACTTTCCTGATAAGCCCTTTTTAGAAAATACCTAGGAGAGCGTGTCCATGTCTTGAGAAGCATGTACGCTGTCCACCAGGGCTCTATATAAAGGGGGGTCCATCACTGGTAGAGGTACGCATTATTCTTGAGTTCTACTATTGATACTATTGCTCCACCTTTCTCTACATTCCAGTGGCTGACTTGATCGTCGGAGGGCTAATGCTGGGGACCCCTTCCCTAACCTGGCACTGACATCATTTGTTTTACAGAGTAAAGCAAAGTCCATGTACAGTCAGCGAAGCCGCCACCTTCTAGCTTTCCAACTTCACGATTTCGGACAGGATCATGTTTATCGGACAAAAATGATATGTGATCTCTCTCATATTTTCTCTTACTCTCTTTTAGTATGCATGTAATAAAACAAATTTTCTCATTCATCTCTAGACAATAAACCATTGTCTTGTTGAAACACAGTGGTAAAAAAAATCTCAAAAAAAATTATGTTGTTGATTTACTTTTTACTTTTCATCCAACAAAATTTCAAACAACTTTTTTTTTACTATATTACTAATTTTTAAAAATTAATAATACCATAAAAAATAATTTAGAGTTTATACTCTATAATGTTAACATTGTATTGTTGATTTTTAGCAACACAATGAAAAATGATGTTGCTGATTTCAGTACCATTATTATATTGTTGATTTTCGAAATTCAGCAACACAATAACACCGAAAATTAATCATGTGTTGCTGAATTTTGAAAATCAGTAACAATATTTTTGCTAACTTAAAATTTGAGAGACTATAACTCTTGACTGAGATTAAATCATAGGACACACAATATATCAAATCAAAACTCGTCCAGAGATATTCGATTTGATATATTGTGTGTCTCATGGTTCAAGATGAATCAAAAGTTATCACCTTTCAAAATTTATCCAACAATGCAAATGTTGTGTTGTTGATTTTGAAAAATCAGCAACACAATGTATTGTGTTACTGATTTTACTCTTGATCTTTAAAATACCATAACTTTTGATTGAAATTAAACCACAGGACACACAATGTATCAAATTGAAGATCATGATATTCGATTTGATATATTGTACATTTCATGATTCAATACTGTCAAAAGTTATGGTCTCTCAAAATTTAAATTAGGAATAATGCTGTTACTGGACTTTAGAAGATTAGAAACTCGTTATAGTGGCTAACAAATCGTTGCTATTACAACTACAAATTATAATTTTGAGATGTATAACCTTAGATATGAATCAAAAGTTATCACTTCTTAAAATTGAACCTGTATCATCTATGATTTCATAGCTGCTACAATGTGTATGTTGAGTAATTTTTGAGAGATTATAACTTTTGACACAAATTTAACTATGAGATACACAATATATCAAATTGAAGATCTCTGAACGAACTTTAATTTGATATATTATGCATCCTATACTCAATCCAAATCAAAAGTTATGATCTCTTAAATTTATAACTTATTGTTGTAGCAGCTACGATTTTGTAGCTGCTACAATGTGTCGTGATCTTTGAAAGATTAGCAACAACATTGTTGCTAACTAAACTTTGAGAGACCATAACTTTTAACTAAAATTGAATCACATGACGTACAATATATCAAATTGAAGTCTCTAAATGAGCTTCAATTTAATATATGGTGCATCTAGTGGTATTCCCAGTCAAAAGTTATGGTGTTTTGAAGATCAATAGTAAAATTAACAATACAACACATTATGTTGCTGATTTTTCAAAATAAAAAACACAACATTTGACTTGCTAAAAAATTAGCAACATATTATTGTGTTGCTGATATTATTTTGTTGCTGATTTTATACTACTGCTAATTTTACTGTTGATCTTCAAAAGATCATAACTTTTGACTAAGATTAAACTGTTAGATGCACAATATATCAAATAAAATCTCGTTCAGAGATCTTCAATTTAATATATTGTGTGTCTCATGATTTATTCTCAGTCAAAAGTTATGATTTCTTAAAGTTTAAATTAGCAATAACATTATTGCTAGTCTTTCAAAGATCAGCAACACGTTGTAGCAGCTATGAAATTATAGTTGTTACAACTACAAGTTATAACTTTGAGATGCTATAACTTTTGATTCGGATTGAATCACATGATGTATAATATATCAAATTGAAGATTATTTAAAGATCTTTATTTTTATATATTGTGTGTCTCATGGTTTAATATCAATAAAAAATTATCATATCTTAAAGTTGACATTGTAGCTGTAGCAGCTATGATTTCTTCATATCTACTACAACATATATACTGAGTAAATTTTAAAAGGACATATTTTTTGCCTCAGATTTAACCATGGGACACACAATATATTAAATCGAAGATCTCTGAATGAATTTCAATTTAATATATTATGCGTCCTGTAGTTCAACCTGAATCAAAAGTTATAACCTCTCAAAATTATAACTTATAGTTGTAGCAGCTACGATTTCATAGTTGTTATAATGTGTTGTTGATCTTCGAAAGACAACACTGTTGATGACTTAAACTTTGAGAGACCATAATTTTTAACTAAGATTGAATCAAGAGACGTATAATTGTTGGTGCAGTAAGCATCCGACGATCGAACCTCAGTTTTGATAATGGCAAAGGGATTCAAAGTTAAGACTCCTTGTTATCTAACGTGGTTAAATAAGGTTTCAGGAAAGTCCTAACTGCGGTTAGGCAAGGGAAAATCCTAAGGGGGGGTAACCTTAGGTCCTAGGGGGTGGTAACCCTAGGTGAAGGAAAATCCTAAGGGGGGGTAACCTTAGGTCCTAGGGGGTGGTAACCCTAGGTGAAGGAAAATCCTAAGGGGCGGTAACCTTAGGTCCTAGGGGGCGGTAACCCTAGGTGAAGGAAAATCCTAAGGGGCGGCAACCTTAGGTCCTAGGGGGCGGTAACCCTAGGTGGAGGAAAACCCTAAGGGGCGGCAACCTTAGGTCCTAGGGGGTGGTAACCCTAGGTGGAGAAAAACCCTAGGGGGCGGTAACCCTAGGTCCTAGGGGGTGGTAACCCTAGGCGGAAAGTCCAGTCGGTCTGAAGGACCGGACTGGCAACAGGTAAATCTCCTGAGTGGAGTAGGTGAGGACGCGTTCCCCGTAGAGGGAACAATAGGCGTCGGGTCGACCTAGGGTTTCCGGTTGGAAACCTGAAGTCAGACCCGGACAGTTCGAATGCTGTCAAAACTTTTATTATTATCATTCATTATGTTTCTGTGCTAACTTTGTTTTGCAGGGTATGTGTTTGGGACTAACACATTTTGCAGGAACAAAGGAGCAAGTTACAACTCGGATGAACAGTGTCCGAGGCGCCTCCATGGAGCTTGGAGGCGCCTTAGATGAAGTTCAAGGCGCCTTGGGTGAAGGTTCAAGGCGCCTTGGGTAGGTTGAAGGCGCCTTGGGTAGGCTGAAGGCGCCTTGAACTGGATGAAGTTCGACCAAGTCTGTGCTGATCCACGCGGGTGACTCGGCTTGTTTAAGGCGCCTTGGTGAAGGGTATAAGGCGCCTTGAACACCCTTTATAAGGGGTCTCGAGCAGCAGCACCAGAACAACGAATTCCAAGTCTTCTCTCTTCAACGTGCTGCTCCGAAAGACGCCCGGAAGTGCTGCAACAAGTCTCCGACGACCCGAAGCTTCAAAATTCTACTGTTGTCGTCGGTATAACTAGTTTTTCCAGTTACTTGTACTTCATCTTGTAATCATTTTATCGAGCTTATAGTTGTTGCCCACCGGAAGCGATCAAGGATCACGGGCCTTCGAGTAGGAGTCGATCAAGGCTCCGAACGAAGTAAAAATCCTCCTGTCTCTGTGTGTTTGTTTTGTTTTATTCCGCTGCTTAATTACTCCGATAATTCTTACGTTTCCGATAATCGAAAAACGATTTAGCCACGAGTGCTATTCACCCCCCCCCTCTAGCACGTCTCGATCCAACAATAATATCTTTGATTTGATATATTGTGAGTCTCATGGTTAATCTCAGTCAAAAGTTATTATCTTTTGAAGATTAGCAGTAAAAATCAGCAACACAACATTCATGTTGTTGAAAAATCAACAATATAATTTTGTGTTGTTGATTTTGAAAAATCAACAATACAATGTTTTCTGTTGCTGATTTTATTTTGCTGAAAAATTAGTAACACAATATTGTGTTGCTGAAAAATCAATAGAATAATGTCACGTTACTGATTTTATTGTTGATTTTTGAAAGACCATAACTTCTGATTAGAATTAAATCACATGATACATAATATATCAAATAGAAGCTGGTTTAGTGATCTTTGATTTGATATATTATATGTCTCATGATTCAATCTTAGTCAAAAGTTATGAGTTCTCAAAATTTAAGTCAACAACAACGTTGTTGCTGGTCTTTCGAAGATCAATAACACGTTGTAGCAGCTATGAAATTATAGCTACTTCAATTATAAGTTATAACTTTGAGAGGTCATAACTTTTGATTCAGATTGAATTACAGAACGCATAATATATCAAATCAAAGTTCATTTAGAGATCTTCGATGTGATATATTGTGTCTCATGGTTTAATACAAATCAAAAGTTATCACATCTTAAAGTTGAACTTGTAGTTCTAGCAACTACGGTTTTGTAGCTACTACGACATGTATGCTGGGTAAACTTTGAGAGATGATAACTTTTGATTCAGATTGAATATTGGAATGTACAATATATTAAATCGAAGATCTTTGAATGAACTTCAATTTGATATATTATGTGCCCCATGATTTAATCCCAGACAAAAGTTATGGTTTTTTGAAGATCAAGAGTAAAATCAGCAACATAATGTATTGCGTTGCTGATTTTTCGAAATTAGTAACACAACTATCACTAAAAAAATCAGTTGCATATTGTTTTGTTGCTGATTTTGAAAAATCAGGAACACAATATATTGTGTTGTTAATTTTACTGTTGATCTTCAAAAGACCATAACTTTTGACTGGGATTAAACCACGGGATGCACAATATATCAAATAGAAGCTCGTTTAAAGATCTTTAATTTGATATATTGTACGTCTCATAATTTAATCTCAGTTAAAAGTTATGGTCTCTCAAAATTTAAGTCAACAATAATGTTATTGCTGATCTTTTGAAGATCAATAAAACGTTGTAGCAGCTACAAAATCATAGTTGCTACAATTATAAGTTAAAACTTTGAGAGACAATAAATTTTGAGTTGGGGTTTAACAACAAGACACATAATATATTAAATTGAAGTTCATTTAGAGATCTTTGATCTGATATATATTATGCGTCTTATGGTTCAATATGAATTAAAAGATATCACATACCTGTTAAAGATAAACTTGTAGTTGTAGTAGCTACGTTTCGTAGCTGCTACAACATATATATTGGGTAAATTTTAAGAGGTGATACTTTTAAATCAGATTGAACTATGAGACACATAATATATTAAATTGAAGATCTCTAAATGAGTTTTAATTTGATATATTATGTATCACATGGTTTAATCTTAGACAAAAGTAATGATATTTTGAAGACTAGGAGTAAAATTAGCAACACAACATTATGTTGCTGATTTTTCAACAACACGATGCTGTATTGGTAATTTTTCAGTAGCATAAAATGAACAACAAAAAAATATTGTGTTATTGATCTTAAAAAATTTATTTTTTACAAAATTAGTAAAACAACCGTTGTTGAAAATTCAGTAGCATAATGTTGTATTGCTGATTTTGAAAAATCAGTAACACAATGTATTGTTGTGATGTTTTTAACAAAATCAATAATACAATTGTTGCTAAAAATTCAGCAGTATAATGTTGTGTTACTGAAAATTCAGCAACATAATGTTGTGTTATTGAAAATTCAACAACATGATGTCGTGTTGTTGATTTCAAAAAATTAGCAACATAAGGTATTGTGTTGCTGATTTTACTATTGATCTTCAAAATATCATAACTTTTGATTGGAATTAAACCATAGGATACAGAATATATTAAATTGAAGTTTAATTAAAGATCTTAGATTTAATATATTGTATGTCTCATGATTCAATCTCAATTAAAAATTATGATCTCTCAAAGTTTAAATTAGTAATAATGTTGTTGCTGGTCTTTCGAAGATTAGCAACACATTATAGCAGCTATAAAATCATAGCTGCTACAACTATAAGTTATAACTTTGAGAGGTCATAACTTTTGATTTAGATTGAACTGTAAGACGCATAATATATCAAATCAAAATTCGTTCAAAGGTCTTCGATTTGATATATTGTACGTTTCATGGTTCAATATGAATCAAAGTCATCACCTCTTAAAGTTGAATTTGTTGTTGTAGTGGCTATGGTTTTGTAGCTACTACGACATGTATGCTAGGTTAACTTTGAAAGGTGATAACTTTTAATTCAGATTGAACCATAGGGCACACAATATATAAAATTGAAGATTTCTAAATGAACTTTGATTTGATATATTATTCATCCCATGGTTTAATCCAAGACAATTTATAATCTTTTGAAGATCAGGAGTAAAATCAGCAACACAACATTATGCTACTGAAAAATCAGTAATACAATCCATTGTGTTGCTGAAAATTCAGCACCACAGTGTTGTGTTGCTGATTTTTCATGTATTGTGTTGTTGATTTTACTGTTGATCTTTAAAAGATCATAACTTTGGACTGGTATTAAACCACATTGCGTTACTGATTTTATGGCATCTCAAAGTTTAAGTCGACAACAACATTGTTGCTAATTTTACAAAAACAACACCATTGTGTTGTGTTGTTGATTTTCAAAATTCAGCAACACAGAGTTGATTTTCTTATTACTGTGTGTTCCTGATTTTCAAAAAGTAGCAACACAGAAAATCAACAACATAGCAACACAAAACATCAACCCTTGTGTTGTTGATTTTCGAAAATCAACAACATAGTAAAAAGTGGTTTAGAATTTTTTTCGGATGAAAAGTAAAAAAGGAAATCAGTAACATAGAATTTTTTTCACTATTGTGTTGCTAAATTTTCTGATTGCCTCGAGAGGAAAGAGATTATTTTTTTTATTGCATGGATGCAAAAGATAGATGATCCTGTCCGAATGCTGAGTCGATGGACGCTGGGCACGTGGCGCTCTCCGAACTGGTGATGTGGATCTCTGACCGGCCGTATGGATCTCCGGCGAACCTGCAAAGAAGTCGGGCCGGGAAGGAGTTCCCGACGGCGACCCTCTGACGCTCAAGTTAGGCAAGAGGAAAACGATGAAGTAGCTACCAAGACCAGAAGAATCACGTACCTACTGGTGAAGTTTGTGGGCTCTTATATAGAGCTGTGGGGAGGCTTATGCACACCTACTGAGGTGTACATGTGTCCTTTACCATACCTTAGTAAGGGCTTGCCAGAGGAGCATGCCTGACACCATACTGCTACAGTCCGAACACCTCTCTGATGGGACGGCAGAACCTTCTGTCGTAAGATTCTGCGTATGGCTTGGTCGTTAAACATGCCTGTTGTCAGAAGATGTTCCCCAATGTCCCCTTGTCCTTTTGTCTCATCTCTCCCCGAGCCGAGCGGCCAGCCGCTCGGAAGGCACCTCTCCATCCGACCGGGAAGATTCCCGGTCGCGTGCTCGGCTGAGACTGTTCTTTCACAGCATTACTGCTTTATGCCTTGGCCAAGTGGGCTGCCCGCTCGGCCCGGCGACCCTGTTCACTATGAGCGTCGGAAACCCGACTCCCTGTCGGGTTGTCTTTGATTCCGCTCGGACTCATTCGGCCGGTCGACCCACCCCTTATCCGATCGGCCGGACCTCATGTTGACCCTTTTGACCTTTGACCTCCGCGTGGCGTTGACTCTCCTCTAGAGGGGGTCCCCCAACCTTACTACCGGATCACTTGCCTCCCCTTCAAGTCAAGTCGAAGGAGGCGATTAGTCCGACTGACTGGACCGCCAGTCACGCTGAGCGGCATCTCTGTGAAAATATCCTCCGCTCGGCCCCCACGGGGGTAGCTATAACGTCAGTCAACGCCAACATTCCTTGGATCTCTTCGAAATTTGCGCCAATCTCCATCATTAAGGCCGAGCACGCACTCATTAAATGTGCTCCAGTAGTCGAATGCCACGTGGCACTACTGCCGCCATCGTACGGCGGCGGCGTGGTGTCCGACGGGATCGAGGCGGTTTAAAATGGATGGCCCGATGCGTGCTTCGGTTCCCGTGACCTGCATCCGATGGTGGAGGCCGCTCGGGCCCAACCCTATAAAGCCTTCGCCTTCTCCCCCAACCGCATCTCTGTCTTCGTGTGATCCGTAGCTTCTCTCTCTCAGCACTCAGGCGACCTGTTTTCCGACGATCTCCAGTGTTCTTCCCTCGATCCTCCGTTTCTTTGTAAGGTTCTCCTACTTCCTCTCTTTGTTATCCTTGTGTTTTCTTTACGTTTCTTTCCCGAGTTTTGGTCCTCTGGGTGCTGTTTCGTCTGTTATCTCCTTCCTTCTATCATCCGCCTTTCTTCACCTTTTGTGATTTCGTCCGTTCGGACAATGGCCAGTTCCTCTCAGCCTCAAGACCCAGCCCTCGGCCCGTGGTATACCACCCTAGAGTCGCGCTTTGATCGACGCGACGTCGATATTCTGATGGACAACTTTGACATCCCCTCTGACTTTAAAATTATCTTACCCTCACCTTCCGCTCGGCCACACAAACCGCCACGCGGAGATTTCTGTGTTTTTCGCGACCAGTTCATAGTCGGTCTGCGCTTTCCAGTCCATCCCTTCATCGTAGAAGTTTGTAATTTTTTCAACATTCCGCTCGGAAACTTAGTCCCTAACACCTTCCGCCTTCTATGCGGCGTTGTTGTCTTGTTCAAAATCCACAACATTCCCCTCCGACCAGAGGTCTTCTATTATTTTTATTATCCTAAACAGTCTGAGCTGGGTACTTACATGTTCCAGGTTCGGCTTGGCTTAGTTTTCTTTAATAAACTGCCCTCTTCCAATAAACATTGGAAAGAGTACTACTTCTATCTTCGTCTTCCCGAGCGGGCCTATTTCCGAACCCAGTGGCAGGTCGGACCGCCAATCTCCCCTGAGCTAAAGAGGTTCAAGACTCGACCGGACTATCTTCATGCTGCCAACATGCTAGCCGGTCTGAAGTTTGACATCAACAAATTCTTACCCGAAGGGGTGATGTACATATTTGGCCTGAGTCCAACCCGGACTCCCCTCCCGAGCGGCTTTGGTAAGAATTTTACTTATGCATTCGCCTTGATGGCTAACTGATTTTCTCTTTTTTTTCTTTGCAGCGGACATTTTCATGGAGTCCGTGATGGCCGACATTTTGAAGAGGAAAGCGGCGGCGCTCGAGGCCGTAGCTGCCAAGGAGATGGAGGCGCTTGGCATTGAGCCGGTCGGCTCACACGAAGGGGAGAGCGGGACGAATGCGGGGGAGTCAGCCACTCAGGCTTCTCTCTCGGAGCCAGCAGGTGACGCAACTTCTGGCCGAGGGCCTTCCGTCCGGGAAGAAGGCTCCGCTCAGGAGGAAGAGCGCCCTCTCCGACAAAAGAGGCGCCGCATGGAGACACCACTTCGCTCGGCTACTTCCGCGGTCCATCCGCCCGAGCGGACCACCACCGATTCTCGCGGCAAAGCCCTAGCGGTGGAGGCGATCTCGTCCGATCAGACCCCATCCCAGCTGGATGCGTCCGCGGACCCCCTCGAGGCCATTCCGATCAGCGCCCTTCCGCCCGCTCCTCGCCGAGTCGAACGTTCGGCCATTTTGTCCCAGTTTTTTGCGCCGGCCTCCGATCCTTCTTCGGCTTCCTCTCAGACGACTCTCGGTCGGCACCGTACCATCAGGGTCTCACTACATCTCCCAACCGAGGAGTTGATGCCCGAGGCCGATCGGCCAACCGCGCCCGAGCACATGATCACAATGAAGGGGCCTCTCGTCGAAATGTGGGCCGACGCTCGGGCACGCGTCGCTATGATTCCACTCAATAATCTGGCCAACAGCCACATGCAGCAAGCTACTGGGGTAAGCGTATTTCCTCAAGTCCTTTACGCATTCTTTCCGATCGGCTACTAATAATCTTGCTTATGTCAGAGATGGGTGGAGGAGATCGCGGTCTCCAATCGTCTGGCTATGGTGGACGAGGAGCTAAAGAGGTCAAGGAGTTCGGGCGGTGCGAACGGCTCTCAAGGCCCCTCATACGCCGAGCTGCAGAAAGAGCTCAAAAAGACCCAAGATCTGTTGGCGGCTGAGCAAAAGAAGACGGCCGACCAGGCCCATTATCTGGCCGAACTCGAACGACAGGCCAAATCACTGGACCGCAAGATAAGCCTGGCGACCGAGCGGAAGAAAACGGCTATCGCCGATCTGGATAAGAAGAACGTCGAGGCTCGGGGCCTGGAGCAACGGGTTAGGGAGCTGACGAAGCAGCTGGCCAACGAGAAGGGTGCCCGATCGGATGAGGTGATGAAGCTCGAGGCTGCTTTACAAGAACACCAGGCAGCCGCCGATGCTTCCCGAGTGGCCCTTAAGGAATATCAGGAGGTCGAGCCAGGTCGGGTTACCGCCTTGAGGCTAAATTACATCCGTTCGGCTGAATTTTCGGAGAAAGTCTGTGAATGGATGTACACTGCCTTTGAGCTTGCTATGGCTGCCACGACAAACTATCTGAAGTCCAAAGGGCAACTTTCCGATTCCGCCATCATCCCAGCCCAAGACCAAGCGACCCTCCTCAGTACCATCCCGAAGGACCTTTACGATTTTCTAGAATAGAAGTCTTTTTGTAATTCGGTCGTTCGGCCAGAAACTCCCCTTTTTGTAATTCGGCTACTCGACCTTGATTTCTTTAATGAAAAATTTATCTTTGTGCAACTTCGTTTTTACTTTGCATGCTTGTTGGTGATTGGTCGGGGCCTATGACACACAACTCGGCCAACTAGGCCTCCCGAGCGGGCGTGGGTGGCATACGACTTGCCACTATTTTCCCTAGCCGCTTATCTTAAAGCGTCTTTCGTTCCGGCCGGAGGGTTTATAGTCGCCGGTATGACTCTCGATATTTAACGTTGGAGCTCGACGGTCTTCCGGCCGGAGGGTTTATAGTCGCCGGTATGACTCTCGATATTTAACGTCGGAGCTCGACGGTCTTCTGGCCGAAGGGTTTATAGTCACCGGTACGACTCTCGATATTTAATGTCGGAGCTCGACGGTCTTCCGGCCGGAGGGTTTATAGTCGCCGGTCTGACTCTCGATTTTTAACGTCGGAGCTCGACGGTCTTCCGGCCGGAGGGTTTATAGTCGCCGGTCCAACTCTCGATATTTAACGTCGGAGCTCGACGGTCTTCCGGCCGGAGGGTTTATAGTCGCCGGTCTGACTCTCGATATTTAACGTCGGAGCTCGACGGTCTTCCGGCCGGAGGGTTTATAGTCGTCGGTCCGACTCTCGATTTATAACGTCGGAGCTCGACGGTCTTCCGGCTGGAGGGTTTATAGTCGCCGGTCCGATTCTCGATATTTAACGTCGGAGCTCGACGGTCTTCCGGCCGGAGGGTTTATAGTCACCGGTCCGACTCTCGATATTTAACGTCGGAGCTCGACGGTCTTCCGGCCGGAGGGTTTATAGTCGCCGGTCCGACTCTCAATTTTTAACGTCGGAGCTCGACGGTGTTCCGGCCGGAGGGTTTATAGTCGTCGGTCTGACTCTCGATATTTAACGTCGGAGCTCGATGGTCTTTCGGCCGGAGGGTTTATAGTTGCCGGAGTCGGCCGGAGGGTTTATAGTCGCTGGTCCGACTCTTGATTTTTAACATCGGAGCTCGACGGTCTTCCGGCCGGAGGGTTTATAGTCGCCGGTCCGACTCTCGATATTTAACGTCGGAGATCGACGGTCTTCTAGCCGGAGGGTTTATAGTCGCCGGTCCGACACTTGATTTTTAACGTCGGAGCTTGACGGTTTTCCTGCCGGAGGGTTTATAATCGCTGGTCCGACTCTCGATTTTTAACGTCGGAGCTCGACGGTCTTCCGGCCGGAGGGTTTATAGTCGTCGGTCCGAGTCTCGATATTTAACGTCGGAGCTCGACGGTCTTCCGGCCGGAGGGTTTATAGTCGCCGGTTCGACTCTCGATATTTAACGTCGGAACTCGACGGTCTTCCGGCCGGAGGGTTTATAATCTCCAGTCCGACTCTCGATTTTTAACGTCGGAGCTCGACTGTCTTCCGGCCGGAGGGTTTATAGTCACCGGTCCGACTCTCGAAATTTAACGTCGGAGCTCGACGGTCTTCCGGTCGGTGGGTTTATAGTCGCCGGTCCGACTCTCGATATTTAACGTCGGAGCTCGACAGTCTTCCGGCCGGAGGGTTTATAGTCGCCGGTCCGACTCTTGATTTTTAATGTCGGAGCTCGACGGTCTTCCGGCCGGAGGGTTTATAGTCGCTGGTCCGACTCTCTATATTTAACGTCGGAGCTTACGGTCTTCCGGTTCGGCTAACGATGCCCTATACTTGCGCTAATTTTCCGATTTTTTACCCCTGCATTTCAAGTATACAGCCGAACGGAAAGTATAAAGAAACATTACGTTGGCGCACCTTTCACCCCGCCCGGTAAGGCTAGAGGTGGTTCGCGCTCCATGGTTGATCCAGCTGCCGTCCGTCTTCATCCTCCAGATAGTAGGCACCCGAGCGGAGCTTTTCGATGACTTCGAAGGGGCCCGCCCAAGGAGCCTCCAGCTTGCCAATGCCTCCGACCGGCTTTACTTTCTTCCACACTAGGTCGCCGACCTGGAATGCTCTAGGGATCACGCGCCGATTGTAGTTCTGCTTCATCCTCTGCCGGCACGACATCAGCCGGACGGACGCCTTGGCTCGCTCTTCGTCGATCAAGTCCAACTCCATCTCCCGCCGCTCGGCGTTGTCATCATCATAGTTCTGGATCCGGACGGACTCTACGCCGACTTCCACTAGGATACTGCTTCGCCGCCATACACTAAGTGGAACGGCGTGACGCCCGTTCCTTCCTTTGGGGTCGTGCGGATAGCCCATAGGACGCCCGACAGCTCATCCACCCAGCTTCCTCCCATATGGTCGAGCCGAGCGCGAAGAATGCGAAGAATTTCCCGGTTAGCTACTTCAGCTTGACCATTGCTCTGGGGATACGCCACGGAAGTAAAGTGTTGTTCGATGCCATAACTTTTACACCATTCTTCGAGCTGCTTCCCTACGAACTGTCGCCCGTTATCGGATATGAGCCGACGAGGAATGCCGAACCGACAGATTATATGCTGCCAGATAAACCTTTTGACCATCTGCTCGGTGATTTTGGCCAGTGGCTCAGCCTCCACCCATTTGGAAAAGTAGTCGACCGCCACTAAAAGAAACTTCCGCTGACCGGTCGCCATAGGGAACGGACCTACGATATCCATTCCCCACTGATCGAACGGACAGGAGACTGTAGATGCTTTCATCTCTTCCATCGGTCGGTGGGAGACGTTGTGGTACTTCTGGCAGGAGAGGCACGTCATGACGGTCCGAGCGGCGTCTGCTTGCAGGGTTGGCCAGAAGTATCCGGCCAGCAGGATCTTCCTCGCCAGCGATCGTCCGCCCGGATGTCCTCCGCACGATCCTTGGTGCACTTCCTGGAGGATGTACTCCGCATCCTCCGAGCTCACACACTTCAATAGTGGGCGGGAGAAAGCCTTCTTGTAGAGTTGGTCTCCAACGAGTGTGAACCGACCGGCTCTCCTCCTCAATAGCTGGGCTTCTTCCCGATCAGACGGTGTCGCGCCCGAGCACAGAAACTCTATGATGGATGTCCTCCAGTCGCTCGGGAATGTGAGGCCCTCCATCCGGTCAATGTGCGTCACTAAGGATACTTGCCCAATTGGCTGCTGGACGACGACCGGTGATATTGAACTTGCGAGCTTGGCTAACTCATCTGTCGCCTGGTTCTCCGCTCGGGGTATCTTCTGGATAATGACTTCTCTGAAGTGGGTCTTGAGCATTTTGAAGGCCTCAGCGTAGAGCTTGAGCCGAGCGTTGTTAATCTCAAAAGTGCCTGAGAGCTGCTGGGCGGCCAGCTGAGAGCCTGAATGGATTGTTACCCGACCGGCTCCTACATGTCGGGCTGCCTGCAAGCCAGCTATGAGGGCCTCATACTCCGCTTCATTATTGGTGGCTTTGTAGTCCAGCCGAACGGCTAGGTGCATCCGTTCTTCTTGGGGAGAAAGTAATAGCACACCAATCCTGCTCCTGAGCCGAGTAGACGATCCATCCACGAATATTTTCCACATAGCTTCGGGCTCGGGATTTTGCACTTCGGTAACAAAATCTGCTAAGGACTGCGCCTTTATCGCCGACCGGGGTTGATACTGAATGTTAAATTCACTTAACTCTGTTGTCCATTTGATGAGCCGCCCGGACGCTTCTGGGTTCAGCAGCACTCTTCCCAATGGGCTATTTATTCGGACGATGATTGTATGTGCTAGGAAATAAGGACGAAGTCTCCGAGCGGCTCGGACCAAAGCAAAAGCCAACTTCTCGAGCCCAGTGTAGCGAGATTTAGCATCTTTTAGAACATGGCTCAAGAAGTACACAGGTTGTTCTTCACCGCTCGTCATCACTAATACCGAGCCTACTGCCTGCTCCTTTGAAGATAAATAAATACAGAGTGGCTCACCTACAGCTGGCTTGGCTAGCACAGGCAAGGAGTTCAGGTACGTCTTCAGTTCCTCAAACGCCCGATCGCATTCCTCGTCCCAATGAAACTTAGTAGCTTTGCGGAGGATCTTGAAAAAAGGGAGACTTCGGTCGGCAGTTTTAGAGATGAATCTTGACAATGCAGTTATCCGACCGGTCAGGCGTTGTACCTCCCTCAGATTTCTTGGGGGCGGCATATTTTGCAACGCTTTTACCTTGCTAGGATTTGCCTCTATGCCCCGCTCGGTCACTATATAGCCCAAGAAACGCCCGCCTTTTGCTCCGAACAAACACTTCTGAGGGTTCAGCTTGACTCCATACTTTCTCAGCATTCGGAAGGTCTCCTCCATGTCCGTAAAAAGATCAGCCGCTCGGATGGACTTCATGAGAATATCATCCACGAACACTTCTAAATTGCGTCCGATCTGCTCCTTGAATACTTTGTTCATTAAGTGCTGGTAGGTCGCCCCCGCGTTCTTCAGGTCGAACGGCATTACATTGTAACAGTAAGTGTCGTCGGCTGTGATGAAGCTGACCTTCTCTTGATCTTCTCGGGCGAACGACACCTGATGGTAGCCCTGATAGGCGTCCGGCATGCATATCAGCTCGCACCCGGTTGTGGAGTCCACCAGTTGATCAATCCGGGGGAGAGGGTAGAAATCCTTTGGGCATGCTTTGTTGAGATCCCGGAAATCGATGCAAACCCTCCACTTGTTGCCGGCCTTGGAGACTAGCACTGCATTTGTGAGCCAGCTCGGGAACTGGACTTCCCTTATATGGCCGGCCTCCAGGAGCTTCTCGACCTCCACTCGGATGATGGCATTTTGTTCGGCGCTAAAGTCCCTCTTTTTTTGCTTCACCGGCCGAGCGTCCGATCGGACGTGAAGCTCATGTTGTGCTATACTTGGCGAAATTCCCGGCAGCTCATGCGTCGACCAAACGAAGACATCGCAGTTTCTCTGGAGACATTTGATCACCTCCTTTTTCTGGCTTGCCTCCAGATCGGCGGCAATGAATGTGGTAGCCTCCGATCGGGTCGGGTGGATCTGCACCTCCTCTTTTTCTTCATAAACCAAAGAGGGTGGTTTTTCGGTTATGGCGTTCACCTCGATCCGTGGCGTCTTCCGCGCGGAATGAGCTTCCACTCGGACCATTTCGATATAGCATCGCCGAGCCGCCAGCTGGTCTCCATGCACTTCTCCTACTTTATTTTCAACCGGGAACTTAATTTTCTGGTAGAAGGTGGAGACGGCCGCTCGGAACTCACTGAGCGCTGGTCGCCCCAGGATAACATTATATGTTGAGGGAGAATCGACCGAAACGAAGTTGGCAGTCCGCGTCCTTCTGAGCGGCTCTTCTCCCAACGAAATAGCCAGTCGGACCTGTCCGACCGGTAGAACTTCATTGCCCGTAAACCCGTAGAGGGGGGTTGTCATGGGCAGCAACTCAGCTCGATCGATTTGCAGTTGGTCGAAGCCTTTTTGAATATGATGTTGACCGAACTGCCTGTATCAATAAAAATGCGGTGAATAGTATAGTTAGCTATTACCGCTTTGATGATGAGGGCATTGTCATGTGGCACTTCGACTCCCTCAAGGTTCCTGGGCCCAAAACTGATTTCGGGTCCGCTCGCCCGTTCTTGACTGCAGCCGACCGCATGGATCTGGAGCTGCCTGACACTCGCCTTCCTTGCTCTGTTGGAGTCACCTCCGGTCGGTCCGCCAGCGATGATATTGATTTCACCTCGGGACGTGTTGCTTCTATTTTCTTCCTCCCGTGCTGACGGCCTAGGACGCTCCTTGGATACCCGGGGATTGTCCTCGTGCCTCTGAGGATGATACCGCTCGGGAGACTTTCTGGATGTCCACCGACCGGCTTCATGGTGCTGCTGTCGCCTGTCGGATGATGGCAATCGACGGCGGCCACTCCAGGGAACGGGGTGGGCGATCAGGGGAAGGCTTCGGTAATCTCGTGTGTTATGCGTGTCGGTTCGATGGAACAAGCAAAACATGGGGGTCCATACCTTCTTTTATGGTTTGGGCTGCTCGGCGGATACTTCTTGGATGGCATGAGACCTTACATGTTGATGAGGGCGGGCTGCTTCGGCTCGCGGTCCTCTGGGCGGCTGGTGGCCGGTGAGCGGCTTCCGCTCGGCAGGGGCTAGCCGCTCAGTTGGAGCTTCTTTTCTTTGGGCCGCCTGGGCTTCCTCCACATTAATGTACTCATTGGCCTGATGTAAGATATGATCATAGTCTCGGGGCGGCTTTCGAATAAGTGAACGGAAGAAGTCTCCGTCCACGAGGCCTTGCGTGAACGCATTCATCATTGTTTCTGAGGTGGCCGTTTGTTGGTTGCTACTCGGAAAACCTAGAGGTTCCACTGTACAAAAATTTTGTACAAAGGTCTGAACCTTTTCCTAGCTATCATGTGTTCTTTTAAATTAAATTTTGGATTGCCTGCGGAACTTAACACGTTTGATCCAAAACTTAATCTATTTGTTCTTTTAGGTTTTGACTTAGATCTCCTGCGGAACTTAACACGTTCGACCCAAATCATCTTAAGTTATTAATTCCATTAAATATTAATTTCCATAATCGGTTCCCAGTACTGACGTGGCGAGACACAAGACCTTCTTGGATATGAGAGCAACCACCACCGACTAGACAAAACCATTTATAGAAATCTAATATTTAATTTCCTAAAATAACTTTAGGTTAACCGAAAAGAACAATCAAATCACAAGGAAAATAAAAAACACAACTTCGAAAAACATATTCAAAATACTAGAACGTAAGCCTCTTGTATTTGGTATTATTTCCAAAAATAACTAGTATGATGCGGAAAGAAAAATTACTAATTATATCTTGTAGAAAAACCTCTTGATCTTCGACCGTATTCCTCTTCTAACCTCGGACGTTGTGTGGGCAACGATCTTCCGAGATGAGAAACCACCAAGCACCTTCTTCTCCTCCTAGCTAGGTTCGGCCAAAACAATAAAGCTTCACCAAGGAAGAAGAAAAACACCAACCAAGCTCCAAGAGATGCAAGCTTTCTCTCCTTCTTCTTCTTCTTCTCCAAGTAGTATCCGGCCTCCACAAGAGCTCCAAGCAATAGAGAGTTTCGGCCACCACAAAGAGGAAGAGGAGAAGAGATGATGGCCGGCCACAACACCAAGGAAAAGAGGGAGAGAAATAATAGAGGTTCATCTCATGAAGGCACCCCCACCCCTTCTTTTATATTCCTTGGCCTTGACAAATTAGGAAATTTAATTACAATAAAATTTTCTTAATTTCTTTGACATGATTTAATTAAGAAAAAATAAAATAAAATTTCCCAATTAGATCAATATTGGCCGGCCACATTAAGAGAAATAAATTTAGACAAGTTTTAATCAACAAATTAAAACTTCCTAATTTGTTTCAGGAAATTTTAAAAAAATAAAATTTCTCTTCAAAAAATATCTTCACGGTTGATAAAAAGAAATTTCTATAATTTTAATTTTACAACATGTGAATAATTTTTAAAGAGAAAATAAAATATCTCACCAATCTACAAATAAGGAAAGAGATCTAATCTCTTTCTTTAATCTTTTGTAGATCCTTTTCAAGAGAGATATTTTAATTTTAATTCTCTTTAATAAATTATATCTTCCACATAATAAAAATTAAAATTAAAAATCTTTTTTAATTTAATTATGGCCGGCCCTACTAGCTTTGGTTCAAGCTAGGGCCGGCCACCCTAAACCCATGCTTAGGCCGGCCCTAGCTTGATTCCAAGCTAGCTTGGCCGGCCCCCTTTAGATGGATATAGAAGGTGGGTATAGGTGGATATAGTACTCTATAAATAAGAGGTTACGATAGAGACCGAGAGGAGGAATTGGTTTTGGTCTCCTGATAAAATTAAGCATCCCGTGTTCGCCCCGAACACACAACTTAATTTTATCAATAATAATTCATTCCACTAGAGAACTATTATTGAACTACCGCACCAATCCCAAATTACATTTTTGGGCTCCTTCTTATTATGAGTGTATTAGTCTCCCTGTGTTTAAGATATCGAATGTCCACTTATTAAGTGAGTTACTGACAACTCATTTAATTAATATCTTAGTCCAAGAGTAGTACCACTCAACCTTATCGTCATGTCAGATTAAGTCCACCTGCAGGGTTTAACATGACAATCCTTATGAGCTCCTCTTGGGGACATTATCAACCTAGTATCTCTAGGACACAGTTTCCTTCTATAATCAACAACACACACTATAAGTGATATCATTTCCCAACTTATCGGGTTTATTGATTCATCGAACTAAATCTCACCCATTGATAAATTAAAGAAATAAATATCAAATATATGTGCTTGTTATTATATTAGGATTAAGAGCACACACTTCCATAATAACTGAGGTATTTGTTCCTTTATAAAGTCAGTATAAAAGAAACAACCTCAAATGATCCTACGCAATACACTCTAAGTGTACTAGTGTAATTATATAGTCAAGATAAACTAATTCCTAATTACACTACGACCTTCCAATGGTTTGTTCCTTTCCATTTTGGTCGTGAGCTACTGTTTATAATTTATAAGGTACTGATAACATCATCTTCTATATGTGACACCACATACTATGTTATCTACAATATAAATTAATTGAACAACTACAAACAAATGTAGATAATTTGACCAAATGTGATTCTTTATTCATAATGAATGTTTACAAAGCTTAGGCTTTCAGTATACACTCCAACAATCTCCCACTTATACTAATGACTATGCTGCCATATCTTTTACCATACATCTGATTCTCATTCCCTCCACATGCCGATCGAAAGCTTTCGCCGGAAGGGCCTTAGTGAAAGGATCTGCCAGGTTATCTGCTGATGCAATCTTGGCGATGACAACTTCTCCTCGCTTCACGATATCTCGTATCAGGTGGTACTTGCGCTCTATATGTTTACTTGCCTTATGAGCTCGTGGTTCCTTCGAGTTTGTAACTGCACCGCTATTATCACAATAAATTGTGATGATTTTGGGCAAACCAGGAATCACATCTAAGTCCATTAGAAAGTTCTTGAGCCATACTGCTTCTTTAGCTGCCTCAGAGGCTGCTACATACTCTGCTTCCATGGTTGAGTCCGAAACGCATTTCTGCTTAACACTCCCCCATGAAATGGCTCCACCTCCTAAAGTAAACACATAGCCTGATGGTAGATGTTGATTTACTATTGTCCCTATCTGTAACCCACAGGGAGCAAATCGCTTGGTAAACTAGCATATAATCTCTAGTCCTTCTCAGGTACTTTAATATATGCTTTACCGTAGTCCAATGTCCTTGTCCAGGGTTACTCTGATATCTGCTGACCATGCCCACGATAAAACAAATATCAGGTCTCGTACATAGCATTGCATACATAAGGCTTCCTACAGCCGAGGCATAAGGAACTGCTTTCATGTCTTCTATCTCCTTTGATGTCTTAGGAGACATCTCTTTAGATAGAGTTATTCCATGCCTAAAAGGTAAGAAACCTTTCTTGGAATCCTGCATGCTAAAACGAGCAAGGATTGTATCTATATATGAAGCTTGGGACAGACACAACATTCTTTTCTTGCGATCCCTTATTACTTTGATCCCAAGAATGTGTGCACACTCTCCTAAGTCCTTCATATCAAATTGTTTGGACAACCATACCCTTACGTCTGATAATACCTTGACATTGTTGCCAATTAACAAAATATCATCTACGTATAGTACAAGAAATACCACCACGTTTCCGTTACACTTCTTATATACACAAGACTCATCCGGACTTTGAATAAATCCATATGACTGGATTACTTCATTAAACCGGATGTTCCAAGATCTTGAAGCTTGCTTCAGTCCATAAATGGACCGATTGAGCTTGCACACTAGATGCTCTTTGCCTTTTTCAATGAACCCTTCTGGTTGCTTCATATGGATGTTCTCTTCAAGACTTCCATTAAGGAAAGATGTCTTGACATCCATTTGCCAAATCTCATAATCCATATGAGCAGCAATGGATAAGAGTATCCGGATAGACTTCAGCATGGCTACCGGTGAAAAGATTTCCTCATAATCGATTCCCTCTTTCTGAGTGTACCCTTTCGCAACAAGCCTAGCTTTGAAGGTTTCTACCTTCCCGTCTGTCCCTCTTTTCCTTTTGTAGATCCACTTACATCCAACGGCTTTTACACCATCAGATGGTTCTACAAGCTCTCAGACCTTATTAGAGTACATAGACTCTATTTCAGAATTCATCGCCTTTTGCCAAGATGCTGCATCTATATCTTGGAGTGCTTCGTCATATGTCCGGGGATCAGGTTCATGTTTACCCGGGATCAAGTTCGAAGACTCTCCTAAAAACATGAATCTCTCAGGCTGCCTTACAACCCTCCCACTACGACGAGGCACTGTCTGTGGTTGTGTATCATGTGTGACACGTGTTGCAGTTTCTTGTACCTCATCTTGTACTGTTGGTACTAAAGTAGTCGTGTCCTCTCTTAGTTCTTCTAAAACAACTTTACTACTGGGCTTGTGATCCATTATATAGTCTTCTTCTAAAAACTGGGCATTGGTGCTAATAATGACCTTCTGGTCTTTAGGACTATAAAATAAACCACCTTTGGTTCCTTTGGGATATCCTACAAACACACGAACTTCTGTACGGGATTCTAACTTATCAGCATCTGGTTTCAGCACATGTGCTGGACTACCCCAAATCCGAATATGTCTTAGACTGGGTTTTCGCCCATTCCACAATTCTATGGGAGTAGAAGAAACTGATTTAGAAGGTACTAAGTTCAGAACATACACTGCTGTTTCCAGAGCATATCCCCAAAACAAATTTGGTAATTCTGAATAACTCATCATCGATCTAACCATCTCCATAAGAGTCCTATTCCTTCGTTCTGCTACACCATTTTGTTGGGGTGTTCCAGGTGCAGACAATTGGGATTGAATCCCGGCCTCTGATAAGTAATTCCTAAACTCTCCTAAAAGGTATTCGCCACCACGATCAGATCGTAGTGTCTTGATACTTTTACCTAATCGTTTCTCCACATCAGCCTTGTATTCTTTGAACTTATCAAAGCACTCAGACTTGCGGCGCATTAGGTAAATATAAACGTATCTTGAATAATCATCTATAAAAGAGACAAAATATTCAAAACCACCTCTTGCCTAGACAGACATACGACCACACAAATCAGAATGAACCAATTCCAACACTTCTTTGGCTCTATACCCCTTGGCCTTGAATGGCCTCTTGGTCATTTTACCTTTCAAGCAAGATTCACAAGTTGGAAAATTTCCAACTCTAATGAACCCAAAAGTCCATCGGCTATTAGCCTCTGAATCCTACTTAAGTTAATATGACCAAGCCTTAGATGCCAAAGATATGCTTGGTTCATTTCCGAAGGTTCTTTTCTTTTATTAGAGTTAGAAGATGAGTTATAAATTTTCATGTTTTTTCTTGTGGAAGAAATTGGATTTAAAGTATACAAATTGCCAACTAATGCACCAGAACAGATAATCACTTTATTTCTTTTAATAACTACATCGTTACTGAAAGAAACTGAATATCCATCTAAAAACAGTTTAGAAACTGAAATTAAATTCTTTCTAAAACTGGGTACATAAAGACAATTTCTTAAAACCAAATTTCTATTTCTACTAAAAGATAAGTAGACGTCTCCCACTGCAACAGCCGCCACCTTAGTAGCATTGCCCATGTAGACGGTAATTTCTCCTTCATATTTCCTGGAACCCCTGCAGGGAATTGCAGACATGATCAGTGGCTCCCGTATCTACACACCAGGTGCTGGTAGATAACACCGCTAAACATGTTTCAACAACTAGAGCATGAGATATACCTTTGTTGTTCTGATTCCTACGAGGACAGTCCGCCTTCCAATGCCCTGACTGCTTGCAGATGAAGCATTTGCCCTTCGGCTTCTTCACTCCAGCTTTAAATCCTGTACTCTGAGATTTATTCACTTTCTTTGCTGAGCCAGCTTGTTTCTTCTTCTTCTTTCCTCTCGGTTTAGAAGTAGAACCATTCTCAGCATAGTGAATTTGAGAATTGTGACGAAATAATCCTTCTGCTGCTTGAAGTTCTGTCAGTAGTTCCGCTAATGAATAAATCCTCTTATTCATATTATAGTTCAGACCGCTCAAAACTTCTAGGTAGCGTTTGGAGGATCATATCGATCTGGGTTTCCCCATCAATTTCTCCTCCAAGGATCTGTATCTCGTTCATATAAGCCATCATCTTTAGGATATGATCCCTTACAGGAGTACCCTCTTGCATGGTGGCCGTCATTATCTTTCTCATGGCTTCTTGCCTAGAAGCCCTATCCTGATGACCAAAGAGTTCCTTGAGATTGTTCATAATATCATAGGTTGTTGGTAAATCTTGATGCTGATGTTGCAATACATTTGACATTGAAGCCAAAATGTAAAACCGCGCCATCTCATCTGCTTTTACCCATTTCCTATGATATTCAATCTCCTCTTGGGTAGATTCACCAGTAAGTGCTTCAGGACAAGGCTCAGTCAATACAAATTTATAGCTTTCAGCAGTAAGGACAATGTCCAGGTTCCTTTTCCAATCTATGTAATTAGGTCCAGTAAGTCTATTCTGTTGAAGTATGATGGACAGTGGGTTGAAAGTCATCCTAAGAATCACAAATAACTTTTGGTCAGAACTCTAAATTTAGAATAATATTGATTCCTCAAACAATACTATTTTAAATTAACCAACACCTCAAAACACCGTGAATTTTGTATGCCACGTTAGTGTGGACGTATACAAATTCAACATTTGTAAAAGGAGGGTTTTAACCCATTAATTTTATTATCTTGTCAACCTAACTTTTTGACAAATAAAATTAATAGTTGGTATCATTTGGTCACACAAATAATAGCAGTGACTCCGATGGGGAGGATACTATTAGATGTGTCTAAGTGTATACCACTACTTGACACTAAGTCCATTAATAAGATTATGCCCCTTCCGTTGGGGAAGATCACACGCTCTTAATTAACTTCCTATAGTCATCCAAAAATGGAAGTCTGTTCTAGTGGTCCACAAACAAGCTCATCTGTTATGGAGGAAGGCACTCAGAGCCAACGCGCAAGCTTGTTTGCATCACTTACAAACCAGTAATGGAGACCATGGGATTTACTTAAAAATCCCTCTCCCACTTAGTTATTTATAAATGAGGAATTTTAACTATGCTAGCCTACTAAACTTGTAAACTAACATGCACACACAGCACAATATAAAAGCAATAAATAGAAAATCTAATTTTCAACTATTATGACTTTTGTCTCTAGTTGTCCTCCGTGTGTTGTCATCCCAAGCTGCTGCCATATTTGGCCACCGCCACCGGGTCTAGCTGTCGCCTCCATCTTGCTCCTGGTTCCGCTGCGCCTCTGGTCCTTAGAAGGTTCCACGCTTTGCAAGATTCGATCCGCGACATAAATAGAATTTTACATTTTTGATCCTATATTCCATAAAAGGAATGTACATGTATCTAGATAAAAAATAAAATCCTAATAAAACTAAATACAACTCCTGCGGTATTTTAATACAATCATGCACACACATATAAATGCCCTTGACATGTCCAAGGGTCCAATCACACACATAATAATTAAAAGCCATAATAGTTGGATCCTGCATCCACAAAGTTAGCACATCCTACTATTAACCTGCCTAAATTATGTATGACATGTGCATAATTAACCTAATACCAAATACACAGAGGCAAAACCCTAGCTCTGATACCAGTTGTTGGTTGCTACTCGGAAAACCTAGAGGTTCCACTGTACAAAAATTTTGTACAAAGGTCTGAACCTTTTCCTAGCTACCATGTGTTCTTTTAAATTAAATTTTGGATCGCCTGCGGAACTTAACACGTTTGATCCAAAACTTAATCTATTTGTTCTTTTAGGTTTTGACTTGGATCTCCTGCGGAACTTAACACGTTCGACCCAAATCACCTTAAGTTATTAATTCCATTAAATATTAATTTCCAAAATCGGTTCCCAGTACTGACGTGGCGAGGCACAAGACCTTCTTGGATATGAGAGCAACCACCACCGACTAGACAAAACCATTTATAGAAATCTAATATTTAATTTCCTAAAATAACTTTAGGTTAACCGAAAAGAACAATCAAATCACAAGGAAAATAAAAAACACAACTTCGAAAAACATATTCAAAATACTAGAACGTAAGCCTCTTGTATTTGGTATTATTTCCAAAAATAACTAGTATGATGCGGAAAGAAAAATTACTAATTATATCTTGTAGAAAAACCTCTTGATCTTCGACCGTATTCCTCTTCTAACCTCGGACGTTGTGTGGGCAACGATCTTCCAAGATGAGAAACCACCAAGCACCTTCTTCTCCTCCTAGCTAGGTTCGGCCAAAACAATAAAGCTTCACCAAGGAAGAAGAAAAACACCAACCAAGCTCCAAGAGATGCAAGCTTTCTCTCCTTCTTCTTCTTCTTCTCCAAGTAGTATCCGGCCTCCACAAGAGCTCCAAGCAATAGAGAGTTTCGGCCACCACAAAGAGGAAGAGGAGAAGAGATGATGGCCGGCCACAACACCAAGGAAAAGAGGGAGAGAAATAATAGAGGTTCATCTCATGAAGGCACCCCCACCCCTTCTTTTATATTCCTTGGCCTTGACAAATTAGGAAATTTAATTACAATAAAATTTCCTTAATTTCTTTGACATGATTTAATTGAGAAAAAATAAAATAAAATTTCCCAATTAGATCAATATTGGCCGGCCACATTAAGAGAAATAAATTTAGACAAGTTTTAATCAACAAATTAAAACTTCCTAATTTGTTTCCGGAAATTTTAAAAAATAAAATTTCTCTTCAAAAAATCTCTTCATGGTTGATAAAAAGAAATTTCTATAATTTTAATTTTACAACATGTGAATAATTTTTAAAGAGAAAATAAAATATCTCACCAATCTACAAATAAGGAAAGAGATCTAATCTCTTTCTTTAATCTTTTGTAGATCCTTTTCAAGAGAGATATTTTAATTTTAATTCTCTTTAATAAATTATATCTTCCACATAATAAAAATAAAAAATAAAAATCTTTTTTAATTTAATTATGGCCGGCCCTACTAGCTTTGGTTCAAGCTAGGGCCGGCCACCCTAAACCCATGCTTAGGCCGGCCCTAGCTTGATTCCAAGCTAGCTTGGCCGGCCCCCTTTAGATGGATATAGAAGGTGGGTATAGGTGGATATAGTACTCTATAAATAAGAGGCTACGATAGGGACCGAGAGGAGGAATTGGTTTTGGTCTCCCGATAAAATTAAGCATCCCGTGTTCGCCCCGAACACAACTTAATTTTATCAATAATAATTCATTCCACTAGAGAACTATTATTAAACTACCGCACCAATCCCAAATTACATTTTTGGGCTCCTTCTTATTATGAGTGTATTAGTCTCCCTGTGTTTAAGATATCGAATGTCCACTAATTAAGTGAGTTACTGACAACTCATTTAATTAATATCTTAGTCCAAGAGTAGTACCACTCAACCTTATCGTCATGTCGGACTAAGTCCACCTGCAGGGTTTAACATGACAATCCTTATGAGCTCCTCTTGGGGACATTATCAACCTAGTATCTCTAGGACACAGTTTCCTTCTATAATCAACAACACACACTATAAGTGATATCATTTCCCAACTTATCGGGTTTATTGATTCATCGAACTAAATCTCACCCATTGATAAATTAAAGAAATAAATATCAAATATATGTGCTTGTTATTATATTAGGATTAAGAGCGCACACTTCCATAATAACTGAGGTATTTGTACCTTTATAAAGTCCGTATAAAAGAAACAACCTCAAATGGTCCTACTCAATACACTCTAAGTGTACTAGTGTAATTATATAGTCAAGATAAACTAATTCCTAATTACACTACGACCTTCCAATGGTTTGTTCCTTTCGATTTTGGTCGTGAGCTACTGTTTATAATTTATAAGGTACTGATAGCATCATCTTCTATATGTGACACCACATACTATGTTATCTACAATATAAATTAATTGAACAACTACAAACAAATGTAGATAATTTGACCAAATGTGATTCTTTATTCATAATGAATGTTTACAAAGCTTAGGCTTTCAGTATACACTCCAACAGTTGGAATATCCATGGCCACCCGGTTGAATCGTTGGATGTAAGCCCGGAGCGGCTCCCTGGGCTCTTGCTTGATGGCAAATAAACTGACACTTGTCTTCTGGTAACGCCGACTGCTTGCAAAATGGTGGAGAAAGGCCGTGCGGAACTCCTTGAAGTTAGTAATGGATCCGTCCGGCAGCCTCCGAAACCACCGTTGCGCCGATCCCGAGAGGGTGGTAAGGAACACCCAGCATTTTACTCCATTTGTGTACTGATGTAGGGTAGCTGTGTTGTCGAACTTACCCAGATGGTCATCCAAGTCGGTGGTTCCGTTATATTCCCCTATCGCCGGAAGCACATAATGCTTTGGCAGAGGGTCCTGTATGATGGCCTCTGAAAACTGCCGGTTGATCCACTCGGGGGAGGCGTCCGTTCAGGGAGGCGTCCGTTCGGGGAGCCTTGCCTTTTCTGTTGTCTCGTATGGGCGCCTCATCGGATGAAGATCCTCGATCACGGTTAACTGTTGCGACTTCAGGAGGCGTACGGAATAGGGCCCGATGAAATGAAACCGTGGCAGGCGGTGCTTCCGCTCGGCCTCCTGACGCTGACGTCGCTTGTTGCTCCAGCCGCTCAGCTTGCGCCTTCTATTTCTGTTGCTCCATGAGCTTAGCTGCTCTTGCCTCGATTAGAGCGTTGAGCTCCTCCTGGGAGAGCATCACGGTGTGCGGTCGTCCAGCTTCGTCCATCTCTTCCGCTCGGATGCAGGTGCATTCCCACAGACGGCGCCAATTTGATCCTGTCCGAATGCTGAGTCGATGGACGCTGGGCACATGGCGCTCTCCGAACTGGTGACGTGGATCTCTAACCGGCCGTATGGATCTCCGGCGAACCTGCAAAGAAGTCGGGCCGGGAAGGGGTTCCCAGCGGCGACTCTCCGACGCTCAAGTCAGGCAAGAGGAAAACGATGAAGTAGCTACCAAGACCAGAAGAATCACGTACCTCCTGGTGAAGTTTGTGGGCTCTTATATAGAGCTGTGGGGAGGCTTATGCACACATACCGAGGTGTACACGTATCCTTTACCATACCTTAGTATGGGCTTGCCAGAGGAGCATGCCTGACACCATACTGCTATAGTCCGAACACCTCTCTGATGGGACGGCAGAACCTTCTGTCGTAAGATTCTGCGTATGGCTTGGTCGTTGAACATGCCTGTTGTCAGAAGATGTTCCCCAATGTCCCCTTGTCCTTTTGTCTCATCTCTCCCCGAGCCGAGCGGCCAGCCGCTCGGAAGGCACCTCTCCGTCCGACCGGGAAGATTCCCGGTCGCGTGCTCGGCTGAGATTGTTCTTTCACAGCATTACTGCTTTATGCCTTGGCCAAGTGGGCTGCCCGCTCGGCCCGGCGACCCTGTTCACTATGAGCGTCGGAAATCCGACTCCCCGTCGGGTTGTCTTTGATTCCGCTCGGACCCGTTCGACCGGTCGACCCACCCCTTATCCGATCGGCCGGACCTCATGTTGACCCTTTTGACCTTTGACCTCCGCGTGACGTTGACTCTCCTCCAGAGGGGGTCCCCCAACCTTACTACCAGATCAATAGAGAAGAGAGAAAATAGGAGAGAAGTTATATGCAATTTTTATTAGATGAACAGTAAAAGAAAGAGAGAGATTATGTGGTTTGGATATTTTCAAAACCACATATATGTTTGGAGAAATCACATATTCAATTGTTGTTTGGTAAATCCCTGAAAAATTAATTATACAATAATTTAACTTTGACATATATGATGATCATAACTTTGAATTAACTTTCCTATGCTCCCTAATATGTCATCGTCAAAAACATAAAAATCTATTACTCACTCCACTATAAAAAAAAATCTCCCTATAATTTTTTATGGGTACTACATTATCAAATCATATATTTTTATTTCTAGTGGTCCCACCTATATTACTAATTTAGAGAGAAAATAAAAGTTTAAAATTTTACTACTACTTTTAAACTAAAAATCTCAAACCTCACATCCACAATAGTTAAAAGTTTTTTTTTTTTCAACTTTTATGATTTAACAAATCTCTAAAAAATCTTAGATTGGAGATGCCCTTAAGTAAGCTTTATTTATTTATTTTTCATTAGTACCTCTACCAATAACTATATTCATTGCTCCATAGCTATCTATCAAAATAGAAGATTGTATGATTGAGATTCTTCCAAGAAACAATATCAAGTCTTGATTCGATTAATTTTGAAAGTGGACAGCTCGATCTCATAGATCGACTATTAGTATTCCAACGTTATTAGTAGTTTAAACTCCATAAAAAAAAATATTCAATGTAAAATTTAAATCCTCATTATACGAGAATCATTTTATCTTTTACCATCACACTGTGCCTTGGGGCAAAAATCTGAAACTATTTGTTCATTGTAGTCGTCCACTAATTATCAATCAATTTATGATGTTGATTATCCCAGCTAATGTCAAACAGGGGCCACAACCAAGTAGAGTTTAGATTTGTGGTATTCAAATTTCTATTAGGGAACACCTAATTAAAAACTTCATATTCTATTAGAATTAAAGCATGCATGTAAAACATGCATTTATCATTTTAAATTTGATTTATGCTCTCATGAAATTTAATTTATAAATTGAGAGTGGCATGCATGCAAAGCATGCATTTATCATTTTAAATTTGATTTATGCTCTCATGAAATTTAATTTATAAATTGAGAGTGACATGCATTTTATTTTTATTTTTATTTATTTATTTTGAACCGGGAGAATCAATTAGTGCATGGACTTTGTTCGTAGCCACCGATATCTCAATGTATGACAAGAGAAACTTATCCAATCGTCAGCCAGACCAATCGTAGCTACTTCAAACTACTATTAAAAATTAAGGTCTTTATAGTATACGTTTAGGATGTATTTAATTTAAGTTATCATATATAATTTTAATTATGTGATTATCAAATAATTATATAATTAAAATTATGAGAAATAAAATATAATCAAATATTATTTGGTTCAACCTAAATAATGCAACAAAAATTTATTTGTTTAAAGATTTTAATAAATAACCTAATTAAATATTTTACTATATCACTCTTAGTTACAAAATTAACCATATATTATTATTATTATTTAAACTCTACGTTTTTTTAAATTTTTTTTCTTTTTCACGGTTTTCTTTATTTTTATGTGTGTTTTTTTTTTATTTTTCCCATTTTTTTATTTTTCCATTTTTTTATTTTTTAAAAAATTTTAAATTTTTTTTTTTTAAACTTTTATTTTCAATTTTTTATTTTTTTATTTTTTTTACATATATTTTAATTTTTATTATTTTCCCCCTTTTTTATTATTTTTTAATTTTTTGTGTTTTTCTATTTTTAAAAAAAAAATTTGTTTTTTTACAATTTTTTTTATTTTTTTGAAGTTTTTTATTTTATTTTATTACATTTTTTATTTTTTTTTCTTTGCATTTTTCTTTTTATTACATTTTTCTCTTATTTGAGAGTATTTTGGGTAAAAAAATTTGATTAACCCAGGAATCAAGAAAAATCTCAGTTTTCTGAGGTTTTTCGATTCCGGATTACATGCCCCTTTTACTGACGTATTAGACATAGAACATTACTCGGGAATCATCGGTTACCTAAACCAAACAAGGTTTTCGTTGATAACCTTGAATGGATAACCAAGATTATCAAGGATAATTCTGAGCCAAATGCACCCTTATGGATACTAAGGCTAGGATGATATGGCTAGGACGATATTATCAAAAATTATTGAAATGCGATATTAGCTTACGTTCTTTGATATTTCTGAAATAATATTATTATAAAATATCTATACTTTAAATATTTTAAATATAAAATTATACTGATAATTAAAAATATCATAAAAAACTATCCTAAAAAAATATTTCATGAATATCTATGTATGTGTTATTATACTTTAATAAAAAGAAATATAAATATCACCTAAACTAATTTATATTAATAATTATAAATATTTTAAATTTTTATATAAGTATAATAAAATATGTCAATAATGATAATTTATAAGGACATTTTGAATTATATCTTAACTAATATAATGACATTATTAAATGTCAATTATAATATTTTATAAAAATATTAAATATTGTTACTGATATTTATTCCTAATACAAAATATTCACCACGTGATAGAAAAAGCTTATATATTATTACAATTTACCCATCTTCATAATTGACCACTGATCCTGTCCGAATCGCCGAACCAAAGGATGCTGGGCACGTGGCGCGCTCCTAATCGATGACGTAGGCCTCCGAAGCTCCGGCAAACCTGCACAGAAGTCGGGCCGGGAAGGGGTTCCCGGCGGCGACCCTCCGACGCTCAAGTCAGGCAAGCAAACAGTGGAAAAGAGTGGCTCCAGAGATGTTTTCACGCGTACCTCCGGCGAAGTCTGCGGCTCTTTATATAGAGCGGTGAAAGAGCCTCTACATGCCCCCCGAGGCGCGTATGTGTCCACAGCCCATATCTCAGTATGGGTTTGTCAGAAAGCTTACCTGACGTCATACTGCAACAGTCCCATCGCGCCTTCGATGGGACAACAGGACACCCCGTTGTCAGACTAGGAGTATGGCCTAGCCATACGACTTGACGGCTGTCAGCAGATGTTCCTGTCCGTATTTACCTACCGCCGGCCAGGACGTCCGTCCGGCCGGCTAGACGAAGAGCGCCGTCCGGACGGCCCTAATTCCCTGCGCCGGCCGGGCGGTGCACCTGTTACGTCTTGCATTCTCTCAGTCCTTCCGCTCGGCCATTATTTACTGTTTCATTGAGCGTTGGAACCCCGATCCCAGTCGGGACGCCTTTTACCATCAGATGTTTATTGGTAGACCGATCGGCTTGCCCTTTTCTCATGAGCCCGGTCGGCTCACCCTTCTTCGACGGACCACCTGGCTCTTTGACTTCCACGTGGCGTGGACCCCTCATTAGGGGGTCCCGGGCTTTTACCACCGGATCAACCACTATACAAAATTAAAAAAAAAAATACATTTAAAATATCTAATTCCTTCAACACATCATCACAATTTACCCATCATCATAATTCATCCACTATACAAAATAAAAAAGTTTTACATCCAAAAATTCAATGCATTCACCACATCATTACAATCCATCTCATCATCACAAAAGTACAAATGTAATATTAATGTAAAAGTATTGAATCTAACACTAACTAAATACTAACAAAATATTATAGAAGTAACAAAATTTTATAAAATAAAAACTCAATTGATTTACTATCGACCATCTTCAACCATCTTCGACCATCATATTATAAGCAAAATTCAAGTACCTGTTATCTATAAATATAATCCATAAATTTGTATAAATAAATTGAACAATGAAAATATAAACCTAATAAAATTATTTATAAAATTGAATATCATACCAAATGAGAAACGGATAAAGTATCATTTCATATGCATTAATGGAAATTTTCGCTTATTACCAACTATAAATATATTTCATATTTATTTAAAATTTTAATAACATGATAAGTATAAAAAATTAATAATATTTTACTAAGAGGTTGAAATCATACTAGATGATAAGGCCAAGCTACCATTCCTTCAAATGTATATTCAAACCTTTGTAAAAAATCATAAGGTCTAATTAAATTTTTTTTGGTTCTAGGACAACTAGTACTTGTACTTCGTACTAATTTGGTCCTAGTTTTTATCTCACTACTATTATTTGGATCCATGCAGACAAGCACTCCTTTTGTTATAATTTTTGTCAAATCAAATAAAGTTTTGATCAAGACAGAACTTCTAATATACATGAAAGTGCAAAATATAGAAAAAGTTTTCAAGATGTATAGAACATATAATAAAATAGAAATTAAGCAAATCTTACTCATAAGGTTGGACAACTTGGACCGCTGATGTGGCGGTTCCACATTTTTTTTTGTGTGGGAACATGAGATCTCTAGTGTAATGGTCAGAGGTCGATTATCAGGAACTGACGACCTGGGGTTTACCCCATTATGCGCCTGACGCCTGTGTACCTGCATGTACTTCCCTCTATATCTGTGGGGTCGACACTAGGGGGTCATTAATATAGCGGATCTACATTTATGGATTACTACTTAATGAAGTGTGTTGACTATTATTGTAATTTGAAAGATGATTTGTGTTTGATTGATCAGAAATCTTTGTTTCTAACATTGCAATATGTTGTCCTTGTTTTTTAATTTGTTCATTCATCTTTTCTAACTTTGTATTATGTTCCATTACTAGTTGATTGCATGTGTCACAGATAGAAACTACTCCTTATAAATCAGATGGGCTAACACTATCACCAAGCATAAATATTCGACCAGGTCTATCTAGTCCAATGATTTGAACAAATATATTATTCAGACTCACTTGATCATTACAATCGTCATGAAGTTAATTTTCTAATTTTTTCATTGCAACCTTAAGACATGTTAATACTTATTTAATAAATAATGATAATTAAAAAATATTTAAAGTATAATAAATGAAGACTATAAAACATCTTACCAATTTTTTTCCACAATATTTCTTGAGGGACTTCCATTGGCATGAGTAAAATATGTATGAAATAATTCAACTCGTGTTGGAGGATGCCTCTTTTCTTTTTCCTGAAAATTTATTGGTTATTAGTTTCTACATTCAAATGAACATAGAATTATAACATGATATATAAAATGAGTTACAATTTTTTATTGCACTTGAGAAAAAAATATCCTTCTAGTGGTCTGATTCATTATCCTTTTCTTTATAGAATTTTTATTTTCACTTCTTTCCTAATATATTAAATTACACATCATATATAAAATAAAAGTCTATTAACATTTGATTCAAATTACATATTCTAAATAAATAAAATACATACCTTTGATTTGGTATGTCCTAAAAAGTAATTAGTCTCATATATTGTTCTACTTGAGTTGTTTCATCTCTTTGTTGTAAAAGAATTTAAACTAACAACTCAGGATCATAGTACTTTCTTTTTAGTTTAGACTTCTAATTTCTCCATTTTTTTGCTATTGAGCATAGCGTTCAATTTTTCTATTCCTAAAGGAAGGTCATACTTAACCTATAAAAAATATATAGACAAATTATCATTGCATAAATTAAAAGTTTTAAATACTAAAATTATACAAAGTAATTTAGTTACCTTTATAACTAGTACGAGATGTTATGATGGGCCCAGAGGAGACGTGATAGTCAAAGTCAAGGGGAGGTGGCAGCTATCATGTCACTATCAGTAGGACTTCACTCCTTATCTAACACTAAGACCTTCAATAGGAGGATGACCGGCCTAAGATCCGGTCAGACTTGAAGGGCCTAGTACTTCACTCCTATGCCAAGACATCTAGTATATATCTGGTCATCTTTGAGCTGATTAGGTTTAAAGATAACCGATCTACCACAAGGCCAATTAGACATATATCTGGCCAAGTTTAGGGGACCGAACCTTCCACTCTCAAAGTACAAGACTCAGTGTATACAGCTGGTTGATCAAACAACTGATCGAACCTACGAGTTTTGATTTCTCATATGCTCATCCTCCTTCATATAGCTGGTCGGTTATAGTGCTGATCAGATTTATAGGGTTCAACGTCCTTATCTCCTACGCAAAGTAAATATGCAAGGAAAATCTCAGTGTGAACCCGGCCAGACTACCAAATCTCAAGTTATCATTACAGGGATGAGCATCCCAACATATGGACAATGAGCTAAAAGTACCAATCAGATCTCTCGGAGGTTTAATTCCGTATTCTTCAAACACAAGTACCCAGTGTATGGCTGGTCAGTTATAGCACCGATTCGGCCTGTGGGACTTGGTTCTTTGTTACTTCAATATCAGATCTCCAACACCATATAATATACAGCCGAGTGGCCCAGCGTAATGAAAGATTCCTCAGACGGTGATTATACATATCCAAGGTTGTATGTCTTCTTTTACTCAACAACTTCTGACACCAAACATTCTCTACACCCTCATGATTATGAAAGTCATAGAGGTGGTATATAAGGAGGGAGGTTCTCTCCATTGGCCAAATACGCTCACACAAGGTAATACATTTTACATACTAAACACTTTTACAATAATCTCATTTACTCTTATGCGCTTATTGTTTTCCTCTAATTTTTGCTTGACCACTATACTAACTTGAACATCGAAGTGTCTACACCAGGGACCTTTTCCCTGATTCTCGCCTTAATGTTCTATGGGCTTGTTTGTTTGTGTACATAGAAAGAAGGAGCCTCCTCTCCTCAGTTTAAAAGTATTCTCCCAGTCAACAATGTGGCCACCTACCCAGTGCGCCATCTAGGGGTGTAATCGAGCCGAGCCGAGCCGAACTCTTGAATGTTTGAGCTTGGCTCGTTTATAATCGAGCCGAGCTCGATCTTTATTTAACGATATATTCATGGCTCACGAGCTTATTCGAGCTTTTATCGAGCTAAAACGAGCTTAATAAATATAAATCATAAATTTAAATATTCATTAAAAACTAAATTATATATTTAGAGAAAATTATAATATTATTATTAAAATTTATAATTTTATTCTAATAAATTAATTTAATATATTTGTTTATATTTTTCATAAGTAGAATGTAAAATCTATAAATTCAATATCAAAACTATTATTTTTTTTTATTTAAAAGTTGCTTAATGAGCTTAACGAACGTGTTCATGAGCTAACGAGCAGAATATTGCGAAGCTTGAGCTTGGTTTGTTTATCTTAACGAGCCTCATTAAACGAGTATTTATCGAATCGAGCTTCGAATAGCTCGCGAGCGGCTTGGTTCATTTACATCCCTAGCGCCATCTGTAGGAAGCATGAATCTAAAATGTTGAGATGGAAGAAGCTGTTGGACCCTTGGGCGGCTGACTAGAGGGGGGTGAATAGCCCTGCACAATAAAACAAAAAGGACCTTCCTCGACTTACAACTTTATCAAAATCAGTACTTGCATAAACATTATTAAAAGACTAAAAAGAAGAGGCACAATAGATTTACTTGGTTACAACTAGGGAGGTTGTTAATCTAAGGAAGATGAAAAGCTCAATAAAAATCTCCTTTAGGTGGAGAAGCCTCTTACAGCAATTTAATCTCACAATTAGAAAGTTAAACTCAAAAGGAAACGATTTCAAGTGTTGTGTTTCATTTCCTAGGTCTTTTTATAGCTCATGGAAAATCTTATCTAGGCTAGAAGGCGTCTCCAGCGAGGTAGCAAAGGATAAAGTTTTATCCTTTACCAACGACAAAATTTGCCTAGTCGAAGGTGCCTTCAAGCGACTAAAGGCGCCTTCCATGAAGGCTTAAAGGTGCCTTCTCCTCCAGCAATCTTCCTCCCAGCTTCTTGTCCCTCGAACTGCCGTGCACACCCTTCTTATTCGCCGGTGTACTCTTCAGCAACACCTCGTCCCTCAGACGTATCGAGCCCATCGGATCTCTCTTGTGTCGTCCTTCTCGCTAGTTGCGTCTCTCGCTCGACTTCTTGTGCTCCTAAGCTCCTGTACACTTAGACACAGAGATTAAATACTAACAAAACCTAATATGACTTGGTTGATCACATCAAAACTACCACGGGGTACCAACAAAAGCTGGACAATTCACTACCATCACTTTATCACCAGAAGATTTCGAGTTGCTAGTAGCAACCCAAGCGCAAAGATTAATGCAACAACAACAACAAGCAGCAATCGGTGGTACTTTAGCGCATGACCCAACTATATCGATGGCATGCCCTCATGCTGAACGTGGAGCCCGAGTGGAAGGTCCAACAACTCCCCAGTCAATCCCTCCAATGGTTGGCTTTGTGCATTCACCCATCAATTAGTCAACTTACCGCCTATGCCACCCTCGCTGATTGCCTACCACTAAGCATTATTTTGCATGCCACTCGACAGGGCAAGATGAGAGGAAAGACTTTAGGTATCATCTTCTAGGGACGCACCCGCATGGTATTTATGCAAAGGGAAAGCACTGATGACTAGTGGGCCTCCTGAGCAAATAAGCATGTCGTTCTCCCATGAGATATTGGAGGATAAATTGCCGAGCCACTTCTGACCCCTAGCGATAGGGCAATACGAAAGGGTAACCGACCCAGAAGACCATCTCCTTAAATTAGAGAATGTCACCATCCTCCACTAGTACACGGATGGCATGAAGTTCTGTGTGTTCCTCATCACACTCTCTAGCTCGACACAGAGGTAGTTCAATCGACTGCTGATCGAATCTATCGACCATTTCAAGGATTTTCGTAAGGCTTTCCTTCATCATTTTCCAGCAGCCGCCAGTACCATAAGATGACCCTCATCTTGTTCTCCTTCAAATAGGAGCTCAAGGAGATGTTGATGGCCTATATAAAAAAAATTCAATCAAGTGGCTATGGGCGTTCCATCAGCCACTCCAGAAATTCTTATTAGCTCCTTTTCTAAAGGACTCATAGATAGTGAGTTTTATTCGCTCTTTGATAAAGAAGCGCTCACGAGATTTCGATCATTTACTTGGCTGAGTGACCAAGTACATTAATGTTGAATATTTATCAAATTCAAATACCCTTCTTTTGAATTTGGGAGATGGTAGGTTTTCTCCAAGTTAGTTGATATCCACCATAGGTAAGAATAACCTTGACTTTTGCCAACAAGTCATTCTTAACTATAGTGGTAGATAATATATTTACCGATTGCATATTACTTATATGCAACTATCACATTATGGTAGCAACTAATTGATCTTCGCATAAACATCGGGTTGTTAACACATTAACAAATATACATCAAATGCACATCACCCAACTTCACTCTATCCACATTGATCATGACTTTGGCACAACAAATCAACACTTCAAGTTTAAAACCAACCTGCTAATCATGAAATTGCATTTCTATGATTTGAACATGTTTAATTTCAAGTTGAGCTTGACTTTGGCCAATAATTCAAACAAGAACTTAAACTCTGGTTCTTACCATACTAATAGAAGGTGTAGGTTTTAATATTGAGTAAGGGATTTAGATCTCATCTACATTATGTAAAATTCTATCTACATGACATTACACGCATGACATAAATGATGGCATGACACGTTGCACGCATGACATATATGATGATATGACACATCACATGCATGACATAACATAACATATCATACATATGGTATGATCTAATCACATCACACTCATGACAAAATCTAATCATGTCATAATTAATGCATCTATATGGTGTACAATATGGTATGTTCATGGCATAAATTTACATATGTTATAATTCTATTTTGAAAATAAAAATATGTTATAAATCTGATTTTAATAAATAAATATTTATCTAATCAAATTAGGAAATGAATTTCCAAATTTAATTAACATATCTCATCTAGAATCTTTCTATCAATCAAGAATCTTTAATTATTTTGGAAACAAATTTCTAAATTAATTGTCTAACTATTTAAGAAATTAATAATTAATATTTCTTAATTTATTACAGAATAATTCAAATTTAGATTTTTTATGATTTTCAAATCTATCTAAATTTGGTATTTCCTCACAATTTAGGAAAATTTCCAAATTTATAATATTTTAATAAATCTAAAAATTCTAGAAAATATTAATTCTATAATTTAATTTAGAATATTTCAAATTTGTATTTTTTATGATTTTTTAAATCTTTCCAAATTTGGTATTTTCTAATAATTTAGGAAACTTTTCAAAAAATAAAATATTTTAATAAATCTAAAAATTTCAGAAAAGATTAATTCTATAATTTAATTTAGAATATCTCAGATCTGGATTTTCTTTTAAAAAATTTCAAAATCTTTCCATATTTGGTATACCTAATAAATTAGGAAATTTTCTAAAAATAGAATATTTCTTAAAATTTCAGAAAATTTCAGAATTGATAATTTCTAAATTAACATAATATTTCTAAATTTATATCAGAAACTTTCTAAAAATAGAATTTTTTAACAATTTAAAAAATATCCAAAAATAGAAAAATCTTAATAATTCTAGAAAAATTTCAAAATTGATTACAATACAAATTACGAACCGTAAAATAATTTTACGATCATGTTGAAGCACGATCAGGCTCTCATACCACTGTTGGGATATGCTCGATGCGGTGTGTGCTAAAACATGTTTCGTAAACATGCACAACGGGAAGTAAAACAATAATAATTCCTAAATTATTACATCACATGCACCACATGCGTACAAGGATACCACATGCTAAACATGATCGCATAATTAAATTTTTATAGAAAGTAAATTTATGCTAGGTGTACCTTACGGATGATATGTAACAAGAAGGGCATCAATCGTAATGACATTGCCAAGCCTTGCCTCTATTCATTTCTATGCCGAGCTCCTCAAGACAACTCCTTGAGTACAAGCTTCTCCTTTGGAAGTTACTAGTCACGAGCGACAAAGAGGGATCAAGAGAAAGAGGAAGAGAAGCACACAAGGAAGAGATTTCTTCCTTGTGGTGGTCATGGCAACAAGGGGAAGGGCTTCCCCTTGTTGGCGACGCCAAAGAGAGAGGGGAGAGGGAGAGGAGAAGAGAAATTAGGTTAAGGTTTTCCAAAAACCTTACAAACCAATTAATAATCTCATGTATATAATTTTCTCTCAACCATATTAATATATAGCCCTCATTAATGAGTTGGATTAGAAAGCCCAAATCCAACCCATTATTCCTTAACAAAAAAGTAGCCCATTAACCTCTTGGTTTGGTTCACAACTAAACCAAGTTGGTTCATGACTAATTCATGATTAAAACAAATACGATCCAACTCTTCCAAAATATTTATCTCTTGATCTAAGAATCTTATTCTTTGACTTGTTTTATGTCTTTTAGTGACTCGTTAGTGCATGCGACCCAATAGGTTCCGGGTTTATCTTGGTCGTCCATAATTATCTGCTTCATTATAGAATGATTATGAGTGACACCTAGTAGTACATCATGATCCTCAATTAGTCATAAAATCATAGTTGATCTTAAAATTAATTCTAAACCTTTCAGCAGCTATAGTGAGTCATGTATCGTTCCTTTTACTCATCTTATACCCACTTAGTTCAGGACATGGTCTATGTGTCTTGTCCCCACTAGGCTGACTGCATCACACCTAGCCCAAGTAATATTTCATTGTTCTATGGATTCAAATTACTCGTACATGTGTACAAGAGTCTTGCACTCTTAACATGCGATGCTTTGGACAAAGACTTTGAGTAATAATCCTAACGAGTGGCCATAGGGTATACGTCTCCCCGCAAGGAGCGGTGAATCCTTTGTGGACTATCCAAACACCTTCGGACACTTCAACTTATACCCAATCATCCCGGGTCTACACCTTAATGAGATGCTTGCTTAAGATGTTAAAGTATAAGTCTCCATCACCAAGATGACTTGTATACCTCAAGTCGAAGGAAATTTGCACTCGTGTTGTAGTAAGAACTTCACAAACATATCTATATATATATGTAGAGAATCATATGAAGTCTTACAGCGGTCACTCCAATGAACTGGTTACCATAACTAGCATCCACGTTTAACTCTCGACATCCCAATATATCCAGCCAGTGAGAAAAAAGTTGCTTGGCCGAACTAAGGAGTATAACCCGTGCTAGTCTTATAGAATTGATGGTGTCAAAATACATCAATTCGGTGACTAAGAAAATTTCAATATATTCATAATTATACATGTAGAGATAATCACTAGTTGTGATCCAATCACAAATTCTCTCATGTTATGAATTATATTATGGATATTCAGTAAATGAGTTTAAGACAATCAAACATATAATATGCACTCAAATAGTGAATCTATACTTATCAAATAAATAGAAAAATCGTAAGACGATTGCCTTAGGATATCCCTTAAATTCTAACAACTCCCCCTCGACTTGAGCTCCTCTTCTTTTCCCATTTCTTCAAATGTGCTAGCTTCTTGAGCTCTTCTCTTCTTGGGCATTTGGTGTAGTAGTGACCCATTTCAGCACTTGTGAAGCATCCAATTTGCTTCTTCTCCTTCTTCTTCCTACTACTCAAATTTGTTTCTAAAGGAATTGAATTGAGTTTAGGAGTTACCTTCTTCTTATCCATAGGAAATCTACTCTTGTAGTGTCCCTTCTCATTGCACCCGAAGCAAATAATGTGATCATTTGACTTCACTTCGGTGGAGGTACTAGCAAGGTTGACTTCTAAGACTTCCTCTTCACTTGTCTTGACTTCTTCTTCAACCTTTGATGATGTGGATGATTCCTCATCTTCCTTCTCCTCGGAAGTCAAAGACATATCATCTTCTGGTTGTTCCTCATCCACTTGAGCCACTTCATCCCTTTCTTTGGATTTTTCTTCTTCTTGTGTAGGCATAAGTTCTTTGCCTAGAACCTTCTTCACTTTACTCCATAAATTATAGGCGTTCTCATATTCCCCGACATGACTCATCACATCATTATGCAAAATATCACTTAATATTGATATTACATTTGAATTTGCCTTTGAATGTGATGCTTGCTCTTCTGTCCAATAACGTGGTCAGAATTTCTTCCCTTTCTTGTATCTTAGGACTTCAAATGGTTCCTCGACGACCATCATGGTGTCTCAATTAGTCTTGAAGAAGTTTTTCATTTTCACCATCCAAAAAGTGATGTCCCATAAGCTTCCTCCTTCATACTTCAATGGATCCATCAAGCCGGTCATTGTTAGCTTCCTCGGTGGTTAGTCTGATGGAGAGCGCCCTCGCTCTGATACCACTTGTTGGTAATTAGTGATAGCCTAGAAGGGGGGTTGAATAGACGGTGCCACCAATTCATGGTTCTCTCTTCTTACACTTGTTAGTTGCACAGCAGAATAATACAAAATAAGATAAACACTAAAGAGAAGAAAGCAAACCACTAACACATTGTTTAACATGGTTCGGAGATAAAGCTCCTATTTTATGACTGTCCGTAAGGTGGACGATCCCGATCTGTCAGTGGATGACTCCCTGACAAACTCTGGCTAGCTCACGTAGCTCCTTGTGGGTGGAGAAACCTCACCTCTATAGGACCCTTGGCGGCCGGCTAGAGGGGGGGTGAATAGCCCTGCAAAGGAAAATGAACCTTCCTCGAACTTTATAGCTTTATAAGAATTAACATTTGCATAAAAGAAATAAGAAACTAAATAAAGAAAGGAAGAGGCACAAAAGGTTTACTTGGTTACAACCAGGGAGGTTGTTAATCCAAGGATGATGAAAAGCTCACTATTGTCTCCTTCAGGCGGAGAAGCCTCTTACAACAGTTGATGTACTCAATTATAGAACAAGACTGAAAAGAAATCAATTACAAGTGTTCTATCTAAGCTTTTGGGACCAGAGTTATATTTATAACTCTGGTTAGGGCGCCTGGAAGGGTTCCAGGTGCTTGGGGGGAGAATAAACTTTTATCCCCGTCACAAAGGAACATGGTACGTCGCGTTTCAGATAGAAACCTGCTCCGGTTCCGCTCGCATTGGTCTGGGTCTTCTGCTCCGGCTCCGCTCGCTTGGGTGATTTTAGCCATCCGGAATAGGGCCCACCTAAATCCATTTTCCAACCTTCGAGCAATCTTTCACTCAGGCTTCTCGTCCGTCGAAAATGTCGCATGCCTCCTCATCTGCTAGCATACTCTTCCGCAGTACCCTGTCCTTCGGATGCACCGAGTCCATCGGCTCTCTCCCATGTCGTCCTTCTCACTAGCTACGTTTTTCGCTCAACTTCTTGTGCTCCTAAGTTCCTATACATTGAGATACAAGGGTTAAATACCAACAGGACCTAACTTTACTTGGTTGATCATATCAAAACTACCATAGGGTACTTACAATCTTCTCCTTTTTGATGTGATCAAACTTTAAATTAAGTTAGGTAAGACCATAAAAATAACAGTTATAAAATAAGATTTTTGCAAGTACAAAAATTAAAAAATTGTACTACCCTCCTCCTAGACTTAATCTTTAGTACTCCTCCTTTTGATTACATTAAAAATGAGATACATTAAAAAATTCTACTTAACAATAATAAAAAGTCTAAGGGACAATTAAAAAAATATTAAAGTTTAAGCTTCGAAAACAATTTTTTTAACATATTTAAGGTAAAAAAAATTCATATAAAGTTGAAATTATCATTAAAACTTATTCTAAAAAAATTAATATTCCAAAACTTTTAACATTTGAAAATTTTCTTACAGTTAAATGATAAAGTTCTTAGAAAAATTAACTTTTAAATAATTTCTAATAAAATTTTTTAGAAACAATTGAAAGTATTTTTATAACAACTAATTACTTAACAGTTAGTCAATTAAATACTTATTTTAATAATTATCTTCCAGGTTGTAGCGAGGCACTAGGCCTTCTTGAATATTGGAGCAACAACTACTTTCTAGACAAAGTGTTTTAAAGAAATTAAATGTTTAACTTTCTGTCTGAAAGTCAAAAAAATAATTAATCTAAATATGATTTTGGATCCAAAAATAGGTTCCTTCCTACAGGATTAATCATAAATTTATTAGGAATGTATTTATATGATATTTTCTTAATTTGACCCTTATGATATTTAAAATACCAGTTTAAACTATTATATCCTCTAATATTTTGATTATTTAAGCATGCATAATTTTTCAAATATTCTATTTCTATTTTCAATTTATCATTTTTAATTTTTTTTTTATTTTCTTAAAGTCTTCTAATCGAAAAGATATAGCTAAGATTTATTTTAATTATTTATTTTCTTTTTCTAACTTATAACAATTCTTTGATAATTTTTTTACAAACTGAAATAACTTGTTAGGAGGAAGAGATCGTACCTGACTTACCTTATTGATCTTGTAATCTGAAGCTCCCCCTGAAGTATTGCTTTCTTTCGATGTCATTCCCCCTTCATCGATTCTTTCGATGCTCATTTTAGACGAGCATGCTTTATCTTCGTCTTCTTGGTGATTTCCCACTAGAACAAGTCTGGCAAGGACTTCTATCTACGATTGGGATGATGTTTTGTCCCACGTCGCTTTCAGATTTCTATACTTGTTGGTTTGAGATGGCTTCTTGTTCTTTTCCTTGTCCTTATTATTCAATTTTGGGCAGTTATCTTTTACATGCCCTTCTTCATTGCAGTGGTAGCATTTTACTTTTCTTTTTCTTCTTGTACTCTGCACCTGATTAAATTTCTTAGTTTTAAATAACTTTTTAAATTTTCTTACCATCAGTGTTGTTTCGTCATCATCGAGAGAAGATTTAAAATCTTGTTCGTCCATTTTTACCTTTAAAGCAATGTTATGCTTTGGGTCCTTCTTCAGATTTGCATATCTTGTTTTATGGACTTCAAATGTTGAAAATAAATCTTTTAAAGTACTTCATTTTAGATCCTTTGATATATAATAAGTATCTACTAATGATGCTCATTTAGTAGTCCTAGGAAATGTATTAAACGTGTACCTTAGGGATGTTAGGATGTATACTAAAAGCCTAGCTTTAGGTATAAACATTTATCTAGAAATAAGAATCACATTGGTCAAATGTCTACATTTATGATAAATGTAGTTGTTCAATTAATTTATATTGTAGATAACATGGTGTGTGGTGTCACACACAGAGGATCATGCTATCAGTACCTTATAAATTATAAACAGTAGCTCACGACCAAGATGGAAAGGAACAAACCATTGGAAGGTCGTAGTGTAATTAGGTATTAGTTTATCTTAACTATATAATTACACTAGTACACTTAGAGTGTATTGAGTAGGACCATTAGAGGTCGTTTCTTTTATACTGACTTTATAAAGGAACAAAGACCTCAGTTATTATGGAAGTGTGTGCTCTTAATCCTAATATAATAACAAGCACATATATTTGATATTTATTTCTTTAATTTATCAATGGGTGAGATTTAGTTCGATAAATCAATAAGCCCGATAAGTTGGGAAATGATATTACTTATAGTGTGTGCTGTTGATTATAGAAGGAAACTGTGTCCTAGTAATCTAGGTTGAGAATGTCCCCAAGAGGAGCTCATAAGGATTGTCATGTTAAACCCTACAGGTGGACTTAGTCCGACATGACGATGAAGTTGAGTGGTATTACTCTTGGAGCTAGATATTAATTAAGTGAGTTGTCAGTAACTTACTTAATTAGTGGACATTCGACATCTTAAACACAGGGAGACTAACATACTCATAATAAGAAGGAGCCCAAAAATATAATTTGGGATTGGTGCGGTAGTTCAATAATAATTCTTTAGTGGAATGAATTATTATTGATGAAGTTAAGTTGTGTGTTCGGGGAGAACACGGGATGCTTAATTTCATCGGGAGACCACAACCAATTCCTCCTCTGGGTCCCTATCGTAGCCTCTTGTATATAGAGATTTATACCCACCACATACCCACCTTCTTACCCATCCTATAGGGGCCGGCCAAGCTAGATTGGAGACCAAGCTAGGGCCGGCCATGGTTTGGTTCATGGGTGAATTCATGTGGCCGGCCCTAGCTTGAACTCAAGCTTAGGTGGCCGGCCCTATTAAAATAAAAAGGAATTTAATTTTAAAATTTTTTTCTTATGTGGATAACATGATTTAAAAGAGAGTTTAAAAAATTTAAATCTTTTCTTTTATAAAATTCTACAAAAGCTTAAGAGAAGAGCTAAATCTCTTTCCTTATTTGTAGATTAAAAGGTTGATTTTAATTTTGGTAAAAATTTTCCTTTTAATCATGTTCATGATTTAAAAGAAAGTGTAAAAATTAAAAAAATTCTCTTTTATTAGTTTCTACAAAAGATTAAGAAAAGATTTGATATCTTTCCTTATTTGTAAATTGAAAAGAGATTTTAATTTTTAGAGATAACTTTCCTTTTTGGAAATTATCCACATGTTTAAAAGAAAGATTTTAATTTATAAAATTTCCTTTTTATTAACCAATCATGAAGGGATAAAAATTATTGAAATTTTTTTATAAATTTCCGGAAGCAAATAAGGAAGTTTTAATTTGTGTTTAAAATTTTATTTGCTTGGAGATTTGTATATGACCGGCCATTGTAAATTGAGAAGAGAAAAATTATTTTTAATTAAATAAATTTTCCTTTTCATGGCAAAAGAATTAAGGAAGTTTTTATTTAAATTTCCTTATTTGCCAAGACCAAGGATTATAAAAGAGGGGGTAGAGGTGCCTTCATGGGTGAACAACTCTATTATTTTCTCCTCTCTTTTTCTCCTTGGGTGTGGCCGGCCCTTCCCCTTCTCTTCTCTCCATCCTTGTGGCCGAACCTCTCTTCCTCCTTGGAGATCAAGTGGTGGCCGGATTTTAGCTTGGAGAAGAAGGAGAGAAAGCTTACATCCCTTGAAGCTTGGTTGGTGGAAAAAGATCTTCATCTTTTGGAAGCATTGTGCTTGGCCGAAACTTGAAGAAAGGAGAAGAAGGTGCTTTGGTGGTTTCTCATCTCGGAAGATCGTTGCCCACACAACGTCTGAGGTTAGAAGAGGAATACGGTAGAAGATCAAGAGGTCTTTCTAAAAGGTATAACTAGTATTTTTCCTTTCCGCATCATACTAGTTATTTTAGGAAATAATACTAAATACAAGAGGCATAAGATTCTAGTATTTCGAATTTGTTTTCGATGTTGTGTTCTTTTTGTTTTTTCTTTTCCTTGTGATTTGATTGTCTTTTCGGCTGACCTAAAGTTATTTAAGGAAATTAAATATTAACTTTCCTTAAAAGGCTTTGTCTAGTCGGTGGTGGTTGTTCCCATATCCAAGAAGGCCATGTGCCTCGCCACGTCAGTACTGGGAGCCAATTTTGGAAACTAATATTTAATGAAATTAATAACCTAGGTGATTTGGATCAAACGTGTTAAGTTCCGCAGGAGATCCAAGTCAAAACCTAAAAGAACAAATAGATTAAACTTTGGATCAAACGTGTTAAGTTCCGTAGGCGATCCAAGTTTAATTTAAAAGAACACATGGTAGCTAGGAAAAGGTTCAGACCTTTGTACAAAATTTTTGTACAGTGGAACCATTAGGTTTTCCGAGTAGCAACCAACAATTGGTATCAGAGCTAGGCTTTTGCCTCTGTGTATTTGGTATTAGTTTAATTATGCACATGTCATACATAATTTAGGCAGGATAATAGTAGGATGTGCTAACTTTCTGGATGCAGGATCCAACTATTATGGCTTATAGTTATTATGTGTGTGATTGGACCCTTGGACATGTCAAGGGCATTTATTGTGTGTGCATGATTGTATTATAAAATACAGCAGGAGTTGTATTTAGTTTTATTAGGATTTTATTTTTGATCTAGTTACATGTACATTCCTTTTATGGAATATAGGATCGATGGATGTAAATTTTTATTTTATGTTCGATCTAGTTTACATGTACATTCCTTCGAGGAATATACGATCGAAAATGTAAAATTCTATTTATGTCGCGGATCGAATCTTGTAAGGCGTGGAACCTTTTTGAGGACCAGAGGCGCAGCGAAACTAGGAGCAAGATGGATGCGATAACTAGACCCAGTGGCAGTGGCCAAAGATGGCAGCAGCTAGGGTTGGTGACACACGGAGGTCAGCAATAGATAAAAGCCATAATAGTTGAAAATTAGTTTTTCTGTTTATTGCTTTTTATGCTGTGACTGTGTGTGCTTGTTAGTATGCATGTTAAGTAGGCTAGCATAGTCAAAATTCCTCACTTTAAATAACTAAGTGGGGAAGGGATTTATTTTTAAATAAATTCCACGGTCCCCATTACTAGTTTATAAGTGATGCAACAAGCTTGCGTGTTGGCTTTGAGTGCCTTCCTCCATATCGGATGAGCTTGTTTGCGGATCACTAGCTTAAACTTCCATTTTGGATGACTATAGGAAGTTAATTAAGAGCGTGTGATCTTCCCCATCGGAAGGGACACAATCTTATTAATGGACTTAGTGTCAAGTAATGGTATACACTTAGGCACGTCTAATAGTATCCTCCCCATCGGAGTCACTGCTATTATTTGTGTGACTGAAGAAAACTAACTATTGATTTGTCAAATAAATAAGTTGACAAGATAATAAAATTAAAAACCCCTCTTATAAATGTTTGATTTTGTATATGTCCACACTATCGTAGCATACAAAATTCACGGTGTTTGAGATAATTTTATTTGTCATAAAGATTTATTGACAAGATAATTAATGGGTAAAACCCTCCTCTTACAAATGTTTAAATTTTGTATACGTCCACACTATCGTGGCATGCAAAATTCACGGTGTTTGAGGTGTTGGTGAATTTAAATAATATTGTTTGAGGAATCAATGTTATTTTAAATTCAAAAAGTTTGACCAAATATTTGATCAAAGACAGATCAACTATTAATTTTATTCATCATAAAGTAAAGTTGACGAGATAATAAAATTAATGGATAAAATCTCCTCTTTGATTTTGTATACGTCCACACTATCGTGGCATACAAAATTCATGGGGATTTTAAAGAATTGATCTTGACCAAATATTTTTGTGATTCTTAGGGTTTAAAATGTTTGTCAATCCCCTAGTTGTTATACTATAGAAAAGACTTAGTAGTCCCAACTGTAATGATTGGAAATAGGACTTGGATATTAAGGTTGACTGTCTTCTTAGAACTAAGAACAATATAGGTGTATTTAATTCATTAGTTGAAACATGTTTAGTGGTGTTATCTACCAGAACCTGGAGTGTAGATACAGATGCCATTAATCATGTCCGCAATTCATTGTAGGGTTCCAGGAAACCCGACAATTAAATAAAAATAAAAACACCGTCCACATGGGCACTGCTGTAAAAGTGGCAGCTGTTACAGTGGGAGATGTTTATCCTTTGATAAGAATAAAACATGGATTTTGAGTAATTATCTTTATTTACCAAGTTTAGAAAGAACTAGTTTTCAGTTTCTAAACTATTCAAAGAACTTGATTTCTGCCTCTTTTAATAACAAAGTTGTTATTAAGAAAAAGAGGGAAGTTATCTGTTCTGGTACGTTGGTTGGCAATTTATAAATCCAATAACTCCCACGATGCAACAAATGAAAATTAGTAACACATCTTCTAACTTTAAGAGAAAGCAACCTTCGGAAATGAACCAATTATATCTTTGGCATCTAAAGTTAGGTTATATTAACTTAAGTAGGATTCATTGGTAGCTGATGAACTTTTGGGTTCATTAGTAGTGGAAATCTTTCTAACCTGCGAGTCTTACTTGGAAGGAAAAAAACCAAGAAGCTTTTAAGTCTAAGGGGTATGGAGCCAAAGATATGTTGGAATTGGTTCATTCTGATTTGTGTGATCCTATGACTATCCAGACAAGAGGTAGTATCGAATATTTCATCTATTTTATAGACAACTATTCAAGATACAAATACATTTACTTAATGTGTCGTAAGTGCTTTGATTAGTTCAAAGAGTACAAGGCTGATGCGGAGAAACGTCAAAGTAAAAGTATCAAGATACTACGGTGAGATCGTAGTGGCAAGTACCTCTTGGGAAGATTTAGAAGTCACTTATCAGAAGTAGAGATTCAATCCCAAATAACTGCACCTGGTACACCCCAACAGAATGATGTAGAAAAAGGAAGGTATAGGACTCTTATGGAAATAAGTAGATTGATGATGAGTTATTACCAAATTCATTTTAAGGATATACTCTGGAAACGGAAGTGAATATAGTACCTTCCAAAGTCAGAACTCTCTACTCATATAGAATTGCTGAATAAGCGTAAGCCTATTTTGAAGCATATTCGGATTTGGGTAGTCCAGCACATATGCTGAAGAGAGATAATGATAAGTTGGACAGGAATTCACTTGTTTGTGGGTTATCCTAGAGAAATGAAAGTAAGATTATAGTCTTAAAAATCAGAATGTCATTGTTAGCATCAATGACCGATTTTTAGAAAAAGACTATGTAATAAATCACGTGCCCATAAGTAAATTTGTTCTTAAGGAAAAAATAAAGGGCATGTCTAACCTAGTACCAACTGTACAAGATGAAATATCACAAGAAACTGCAACACATATCACAATTGATACACAATATATAGACAGTGGCTCATCGTAGTGGGAGGGTTGTCAAGCAAACCTAAAAGATTCATGTTTTGGGAGAGTTTTTGGACTTGATCCCAAATGAACATGAGTTTGATCCCGGACATATGATGAAGCACTCCAAGATAAAGATGCAGCATCTTGGCAAAGAGCAATGAATACAGAATTAGAATATATGTATTCTAATCTGGAAGCTTGTAAAACCACCAGATGGTGTAAAAGCCATTGGGTAAAAATAGGTCTACAATAGGAAAAGATGGATAGACAGGAAAGTGGAAACTTTCAAAGCAAGGCTTGATGAAAAAGAAACTTTTTCACTGGTAGCCATGCTTAAGTCTATCCGGATTTTTTTTATCTATTTGACAAGTGGATGTCAAGACAGCATTCCTTAATGAAAGTCTTGAAGAAAGCATCCACATAAAGCAACAAGAAGGGTTCATTGCAAAGGGCAAAGAGCATCTTGTGTGCAAGCTCAATCAGTCTATGGACTAGGCAAAGCTTTAAGGTCTTGGAACATCCGGTTTATCAAAGTAATCCAGACCTATGGATTTATTTAGTAACCGTATAAGTCTTGTGTATACAAAAAGTATGATGGAAACGTGGTGATATTTCTTGTACTATACGTAGATAATATTTTTGGTAGTTGGAAACAATATCAAAATGTTGTCAGAAGTAAGGGTATGGTTGTCCAAATAATTCGATATGAAGGACTTGGGAGAATGTATATATTCTTGGGATCAAAGTATTAAGGGATCACAAGAAAAGAATATTTTACTTATCCCAAGCTTCATATATCGAAAAAATCCTTGCTCGTTTTAAGCATGCAAAACTCCAAGAAAGGTTTCTTACCTTTTTAGCATGGAGTAACTTTATCTAAAGAGATGTCTCCGTAGACATCAAAGGAGATAGAGGACATGTAGGCAGTTCTTTATGCTTCGGCAGTATGGACAGCCTAATGTATGCTATGCACGAGATCAGATATCTATTTTGCCTAGTGCATAGTTAAGCAGATATCAAAGTAACCCTGGACAAGGACATTGGACTACAGTAAAGCATATATTGAAGTACCTTAGAGGCACTAGAGATTAAATGCTAGCTTACAAGGTAGTTAATTTGGTCCCTGTGGGTTGCACGGATTTTGACTTCCAATGGGATAAGGACAATAGTAAGTCAACCTCGGGGTTTTGTGTTTACTTTAGGAGGTAAAGTCATAACTATGGAAGAGTGATAAGCATAGGTGTTTTTCTGGACTCTACCATAGAAGTTTAGTATATGGCAAGCCTCTGAGGTAGCCATAAAAGCTAAATGACTCAATAACCTCAAGATAGACTTAGATATGATTTCTGGTTTGTCCAAAGATTATTACAATTTATTGTAATGATATTGGTGCAGTAGCAAACTCGAAGAAACCATAAGTCTATAAGGCAAGTAAACACAATAGAGCGCAAGTACCACCCAATACGAGAAATAGTATAAACGAGGAGAAGTTGTTGCCGCCTAGATTGCATCAGGTGATGACCTATAGATCCTTTCACTAAGGTCCTTAAGGCAAGAGCTTTTGATGGGCATGTTGAAGGGTTGGGAATCAGATGTATGGTAGCAGATATGGCAGCTTAGTCTTTTAGTATAAGTGGGAGATTGTTAGGATGTATACTAAAAGTCTAGCTTTTGGTATAAACATTTATCTAGAAATAAGAATCACATTGGTCAAATGTCAACATTTATGATAAATGTAGTTGTTCAATTAATTTATATTGTAGATAACATGGTGTGTGATGTCACACATAGAGGATCATGTTATCAGTACCTTATAAATTATAAACAGTAGCTCACGATCAAGATGGAAAGGAACAAACCATTGGAAGGTCGTAGTGTAATTAGGTATTAGTTTATCTTAACTATATAATTACACTAGTACACTTAGAGTGTATTGAGTAGGACCATTAGATGTCGTTTCTTTTATACTGACTTTATAAAGGAACAAAGACCTCAGTTATTATGGAAGTGTGTGCTCTTAATCCTAATATAATAACAAGCACATATATTTGATATTTATTTCTTTAATTTATCAATGGGTGAGATTTAGTTCGATAAATCAATAAGCCCGATAAGTTGGGAAATGATATCACTTATAGTGTGTGTTGTTGATTATAGAAGGAAACTGTGTCCTAGTAATCTAGGTTGAGAATGCCCCCAATAGGAGCTCATAAGGATTGTCATGTTAAACCCTGCAGGTGGACTTAGTCCGACATGACGATGAAGTTGAGTGGTACTACTCTTGGAGCTAGATATTAATTAAGTGAGTTGTCAGTAACTTACTTAATTAGTGGACATTCGACATCTTAAACACAGGGAGACTAACATACTCATAATAAGAAGGAGCCCAAAAATATAATTTTGGATTGGTGCGGTAGTTCAATAATAATTCTTTAGTGGAATGAATTATTATTGATGAAGTTAAGTTGTGTGTTCGGGGCGAACACGGGATGCTTAATTTCATCGGGAGACCAAAACCAATTCCTCCTCTCGGTCCCTATCGTAGCCTCTTGTATATAGAGATTTATACCCACCATATACTCACCTTCTTACCCATCCTATAGGGGCCGGCCAAGCTAGCTTGGAGACCAAGCTAGGGCCGGCCATGGTTTGGTTCATAGGTGAATTCATGTGGCCGGCCCTAGCTTGAACTCAAGCTTAGGTAGGGCCCTATTAAAATAAAAAGGAATTTAATTTTAAAATTTTTTTCTTATGTGGACAACATGATTTAAAAGAGAGTTTAAAAAATTTAAATCTTTCCTTTTATAAGATTCTACAAAAGATTAAGAGAAGAGCAAAATCTCTTTCCTTATTTGTAGATTAAAAGGTTGATTTTAATTTTGGTAAAAATTTTCCTTTTAATCATGTTCATGATTTAAAAGAAAGTTTAAAAATTAAAAAATTCTCTTTTATTAGTTTCTACAAAAGATTAAGAAAAGATTTGATATCTTTCCTTATTTGTAGATTGAAAAGAGATTTTAATTTTTAGAGATAACTTTCCTTTTTGGAAATTATCCACATGTTTAAAAGAAAGATTTTAATTTATAAAATTTCCTTTTTATTAACCAATCATGAAGGGATAAAAATTATTGGAAAATTTTTATAAATTTCCGGAAGCAAATAAGGAAGTTTTAATTTGTGTTTAAAATTTTATTTTCTTGGAGATTTGTATATGACCGGCCATTGTAAATTGAGAAGAGAAAAATTATTTTTAATTAAATAAATTTTATTTTTCATGGCAATAGAATTAAGGAAGTTTTTATTTAAATTTCCTTATTTCCCAAGACCAAGGATTATAAAAGAGGGGGTAGAGGTGCCTTCATGGGTGAACGACTCTATTATTTTCTCCTCTCTTTTTCTCCTTGGGTGTGGCCGGCCCTTCCCCTTCTCTTCTCTCCATCCTTGTGGCCGAACCTCTCTTCCTCCTTGGAGATCAAGTGGTGGCCGGATTTTAGCTTGGAGAAGAAGGAGAGAAAGCTTACATCCCTTGGAGCTTGGTTGGTGGAAAAAGATCTTCATCTTTTGGAAGCATTGTGCTTGGCCGAAACTTGAAGAAAGGAGAAGAAGGTGCTTTGGTGGTTTCTTATTTCGGAAGATCGTTGCCCACACAACGTCCGAGGTTAGAAGAGGAATATGGTAGAAGATCAAGAGGTCTTTCTAAAAGGTATAACTAGTATTTTTCCTTTCCGCATCATACTAGTTATTTTAGGAAATAATACTAAATACAAGAGGCATACGATTCTAGTATTTCGAATTTGTTTTCGATGTTGTGTTCTTTTTGTTTTTTCTTTTCCTTATGATTTGATTGTTCTTTTTGGTTGACCTAAAGTTATTTAAGGAAATTAAATATTAACTTTCCTTAAAAGGCTTTGTCTAGTCGGTGGTGGTTGTTCCCATATCCAAGAAGGTCATGTGCCTCGCCACGTCAGTACTGGGAGCCAATTTTGGAAACTAATATTTAATGAAATTAATAACCTAGGTGATTTGGATCAAACATGTTAAGTTCCGCAGGAGATCCAAGTCAAAACCTAAAAGAACAAATAGATTAAACTTTGGATCAAACGTGTTAAGTTCCGCAGGCGATCCAAGTTTAATTTAAAAGAACACATGGTAGCTAGGAAAAGGTTCAGACCTTTGTACAAAATTTTTGTACAGTGGAACCATTAGTTTTTCCGAGTAGCAACCAACAAGGGAATCTCGGTTGCTTTCCTTTTCTCCGAGATTCGTGAGTCCGGTGATGAGTTTCTTTATTCTTGAGTAAAGATGTCCAATACTTTCTCCTTCTTTTAATTTGATGTTGTTGATTTGGTTCTTAAGCAGATCTTATCTCACGAGTTTCTCCTCCGAGGTCTCTTAATGTAGTTCTAGGGATTTCTCTCAGAGCTCCTTTGCTGACTCGTAGGCTCTGATCCGGTTGACTTCTTATGGCGGTAAAACGCTTAGCAGATGGAACTCTACTTTACCATTTGTCACAAAGTCGGCATGCTCCTTCTTCGTCCATTGATATTCTTCTTTACCCTTAGGTGCTACAAAACCAAATTTCATTATTAAAAGAAAATCAAAATCTATTTTAAAGAATACCTCCATCCTTTTCTTCCAGCTTGCGAATTCCCCCTCAAACATTGATGGGTAGATGCTCGGTCCTGTTATCTCGTGTGCTTCGTTCAGCGGTTAGTCCTCCGAAAGTTGTTGGGCTTTGATACCACTTGTAGGACCCTTGGCAGCTAGCTAGAGGAGGGGTGAATAGCCCTGCGAAGGAAAACAAACCTTTCTCAAACATTATAGCTTTATAAGAATCAACACTTACATAAAAAAAATAAAAGAGTAAATAAAGAAAGGAAGAGGCACAAAAGGTTTACTTCGTTACAACCGAGGAGGTTATTAATCCAAGTAAGATGAAAAACTCACTAATGTTTCCTTCAGGCAGAGAAGCCTCTTACAATAGTTGAAGCACTCAATTACAGAACAAGATTGAAAAGAAATCAATTACAAGTGTTCTATCTAAGATTCTGGGACTAAGGCTATATTTATAACCCTGGTCGGGGCGCCTGGAAGGGTTCCAGGAACCTGGGGGGAATAAACTTTTATCCCCGTCACAACGAAATGTGTCATGTCGCGTTCCGGATAAAAACCTGCTCTAGTTCTGCTCTCATTGGTCCTAGTCTTCCGTTTCAGTTCTACTCGCTTGGGTGATTTTGGCCATCCGGGATAGGGCTCACCCGAACTCATTTTCCGGCCTTCGAGCAATCTTCCGCTCCGGCTTCTCGTCCCTCAGAAATGTCGCGCACCTCCTTCTCGTCCGCTAGCGTACTCTTCCGCAGCACCTCGTCCTTCAGATGCACCGAGCCTGTCGGCTCTCTCCCTTGCCATCCTTCTCGCTAGCTGCGTCTTTCGCTCTACTTCCTGTGCTCTTAAGTTCCTGTACACTTGACACAAGGGTTAAATATCAACAGGACCTAACTTTACTTGCTTGATCACATTAAAACTACCACGGGGTACTTACAACCTCAACTCTCACAAGAACACTTGAGATGTTAGGGCACTTGTAGACTACTAATAGGAGTTAACCACATCTATTTCGTCAACCTTAACCAAGATCTCAAGTCTTGGTTATATAGGTCATGGGTTGGAAAACCTCACCTACATGTCGATTGGTAAAAATGTCAATCGACTATCCTCTGTGGAATTTTTGTTGGTGCAACCTTAGGTCAAGGTTGACCTGGTTGACCCGACTCGAGTTGACTTGACTCGAGTTGTATTTTGATGTTTGACTTGGGAAGATTGTTGATGCAACCTTAGGTCAAGATTGACCTAGTTGAGTTGTATGTTGATGTTTGTCGGGAAGAGAGTTCTATTCTTGATGTTTGACAAGAATAGATGTTTGGGAAATTGTTGGTGCAACCGTAGGTCAAGGTTGACCTGGTTGACCTGATTCGGGAAAAGTCCAAGCAGGGAGCTTGGCACGAGTGCACTGGAGAAGTCCAAGTATGGAGACTTGGCACGGAGAAGTCCAAGCAGGAAGCTTGGCATGAGAAAGTCCTAACTGGGATGTTAGGCAGTTGGAAAGTCCTGGTAAGTGAAGCCAGGCAGTGGGAAAGTCCTAACTGGGATGTTAGGCAGTTGGAAAGTCCTGGTGAGTGAAGCCAGGCAGTGAGAAAGTCCTAACTGGGATGTTAGGCAGTGTGAAAACCCTAGTGAGTGAAGCTAGGTGAAAGTCCTGGTGAGTGAACCCAGGCAAGGGAAAATCCAGATGGATCAGGGATGATCGGACTTCTGGTGTTGGAAAGTCCAAGTAGGTCAAGGGAGTGATCGGATACTTGGCACGAAGAGGAAAATCCAGATGGATCAGGGATGATCGGACATCTGGTGTGGAAAAGTCTAAGTGGGTCAAAGGGATTGACCGGACACTTAGCGGGGAGTGCTAGCAGGTCAAGGGAGTGACCGGATGCTAGGCATGATGTACCAACAGGTCAAGGTTGACCGGATGTTGGTGTGGAAGCCTTAGGTTTAGGGCTGAGAAGTTTGGATCGGGCTGCAGACCGATCCAATGATACATGGCTCATCTGATCGGTCTGGTGACCGATCAGTGATCGATCAGCTGATCGGTCTGGAGACCGATCAGAAGGAGATCAGTGGCAAACTAGCAGAGAAGAGAAGCCTGATCGGTCTACGGACCGATCAGAAGGTTCCCTGATCGGTCTGTGGACCGATCAGGATGTTTCCTGATCGGTCCATGGACCGATCAGGGACGGAACAGAAGCGAAGGCTTCTTCCCTGATCGGTCTGCAGACCGATCAGGATGTTGCCTGATCGATCCACAGACCGATCAGGGTTCTAGCCGTTGTGACACAATGGCTAGTTTCTTCGCTGTTTCTTCTTCGCAGGTATAAGGAGACGAGGGCATCTTCTGTGCAGAACTCTCTTTCTTTTTCCTTCTTGGAACTTCTGTTCTGCTGCTGAAGTTTCAGTTTCGACTGAGCTTTGTTGAGCTTCTTTCGGCTGAGCTGCTTGTTGGCATTCGTCCGTGAAGTTGTTGCTTCCAGGACTTCAGTCGACGACAAGAAGGCAAGCTTGTATTGTTACATTCATTGTATTTACTTCTTGTATTCCTTGTATTCTATCTTGCTGTTGCGAGTTATTGTGGCGAGGTTTCTCCACCCACAAGGAGTATCTATTAGCCGGGTTTCCGGGGACTCATCCACCGACGGATTGGTAGGCTTCGTCCACCTTACGGACACGCCGAGGAGTAGGAGTTCATCTCCGAACCTCGTTATATGGTTTGTCTTTCTTCTCCTGTTTTCTTTCTACGTTGTATTTCCGCTGCACTAACCTAATCGTAGGAAGAAACGCGAAAGATTGGGGTCGGCTATTCACACCCCCCCTCTCTAGCCGTACGAAGGATCCCAACAAGTGGTATCAGAGCGAGGCCGCTCTTCGTCGGATCAACACCCGTGGGAGCAAAGCTAGAGAATGGATCTCTATGGAGAAGACATCACCATTCCACCCTTCTACGAATGCGGCGACTTCGCGTATTGGAAGGTAAGGATGAAGTACTTTCTTATGACTAACATAATGAATTGGTTTTGTGTACAAGAAGGTTTTACTCCTCCGGTGGATAAGGAAGGAAAACCACTTGAGAAGAAGGAGTGGACAAGAGAACAAATTCACAAATCCGAAATCAACGAAGAGGTAACGAGAATAATTGAATTTTCATTGCCTACTAACATCTTGTGTAAGATAGGTTACAACAATGCCAAGGAATTATGGGATAACTTGGCCAAGTTCCATGAGGGAAGCTCAAATTCAAGCCATGAAGAGGAGCTAAGTGAGCCAAGTAGCTCACATCATGGAGGAGAAGATTTAGAAGTTGAGGGCCACTCAACATCTAAAGAAGAAGAGGAGGAGAGTTCCTCTTCAAGGTCGGAGCAAGAATAAGAAGCTTCTACCTCCGGAAGGGATGAAGATGAGAGCGTTCATCCATCCTCAACCCTAGGTAACTCAAGCATTTTAATTTCTAGCAAATTACACATAATGTGCTTCGAGTGTAGGGAATTTGGGCACTACAAGAGCAAGTGTCCAAAGAGGGTTAGAAAGACTCCACCGGCACTAAAGGTCAAGGAAGCCGGCGTCCCAACACGCAAAGGCAAGAAGCACGTGGTGTGCTTTCAATGCAAGCAACGAGGACACTATAGGAGCCAATGTCCGAAGGGGAGGAAACCTCACAAGGACAAGGGATGCACATCGATAGGGGGAGCTAAGGCAAACCCTAAGGTATCTTTTAAGGCTCATTCGTGCAATTCTAGTAGGATACATGCTAGTAATTTTATTGCATTAGTGAATAATGATAAGCATGTTAACACTAGAAATCAATACATGTGCTTAGGTGCTAAACATGTCAACCTAGATAGGGATACTACTAGGAATGCTAACCCTAGGATTAACACTTCTAAGGTTAAGGAAAACCTAGGTAGAAACCCTAAATCAACTAGACACATGCCTAGGAACACCTCAAGAAAGAATGACAAATCAAAACTTGAGGTAATAGAAAAGGAGAATCAAGTCTTGAGGTCAAGGCTTGATACCCTAGAAAAGGCCCTTAAAAATTTAGAGAAGTCAACTCTAGGGCCTAAGGGTCAAAAGTCCCAGGACAAGAAAGGTTTGGGTCACAAATCTAAGTCCCAAGTGGTCAAGCCCACTTACCACAATGTTCCATTCGATTATGGAACAAAACCTAGGGCTAGGAAGACCACCACCAAGGTCACAAGGGGAGTCACCCCTAGAGTTGATCTTGATGAGTCCCAAATGGCCAAGGCTTTAAAGCCTAAGAGGGTCATTAGGAGGGTTGCTAGGGAAGTTATCCCTAGTGAATATTTAGTGAACCCAATGAGCTCTAATAGGTATTGGGTTCCTAGGAGCATCTTCTCTACCCCATAGATGGGTTAGAGAGTGTCAACTCCGATTAGAAGGGTAGTTAACCCAACTTTGAGGAAATTGACACTCAAGGAGCATTTTCAAGGTTTTGAGAACTTTTGAAAATGAAATGGAATTATCATTTACTCCTTTGAAGAGTTAAATGTGCCTAAAGATTGGAAATTTTATTTTTAATCTCAATTGGCACGATTTGGGAAAATCTAGAGAACTCTCGAGGAAAAATGAAACATGCCAAGTTTTGAGGATAAATTTGATCTTTAAGTGGCATGAATTAATCTAGAGTTCAAGAAGTGTCAAAATTAGGATTTTGGCATTTTAGGGCAATCAAGGGTTAAATTTTAGGTTAGCAAAGTGGTTAAGGATACTTAGATAGGTAATCTAGGTATATTTATTTATGCTAAATCTTGCCATGATTGTTTGCCCTCACATGTCATGACATCATGTTTAGTTCTATTATCATTTGAAATGTCATGATAATGCTTAGGCTAGTTTATATGTCATGCTTTATTTAAGTTTTCAAACTTTATGTCATGACATCATGACATTGGCACATGTTTTTACTTATGATATCATTATATGCCATGTCATCATCTCTTGCATTATAATCAATGAAATTGATTTAAGGACAAACATATAATTTGATATTGAGATCAAATTGGTGTTTAGAAAATGCAGGAGAACTTAGCCTAAGTTGACCTTAATCCATATCTCACATCAAATTGACTTGAATGTGGTTTGATACACCTTAGATGTGTGTGAGATATTAGGATCATGAGTTAGGATCAAGGTGCATAGTCCTTGTACCTAGATGACCCTAATTCAAGAAATTAAGGATCATAGGGAAAGCTTGTGTACAAGTCATGTACATCTAGCCCTAAGATTATGGTCCTAAATTCAAATGGTTTTAAAAGCATTTTAAAATTGATTTGAAAAACCTTGATGAAGCTTTCCTAGTGATAGCATTCATCATTGAACATTGTGATACAAAGTTGAGTTAAACTTGAACTATTTCAAAGTTTTCGAACTTTGTATCAAGATTTGAAAATGGAAGTTATTTTCATAGAAAACTATTTTTCCTTGATAGTATATGTTACGAGGAATGTATCCTCAAAATTTTACGATTTTTTAGCATTTTCTATAATTTTCTGTGAGTTTCTGAACTTCTCCCGGGGAGAAAATCAGAAATCTCTGATTTCAGAGGCTGGATCGGTCACCGGACCGATCCAGGGAAGGCCTGATCGGTCTGGTGACCGATCAGTGACGATCCAGTGCGATCAGTGAAGCGTGGATCAGTCTGGGGACCGATCCAGGGGGCTTCTGATCGGTCCGAGGACCAATCAGTGCGTGCCAGTTTCTGATTTTCAGCAGGTGTCTGAAATTTCAGTTTTTGGGAGTGAGTTTCAGGTTTCTAAAGGTTTGAAACTCTCCAAGACATTGTTGGTGCAATGGTCAAGGGGGAGTTGACCTTTAGGGGGAGTTTTACCTAATTGTCAAGGGGGAGTTGACTTTTAGGGGGAGTTTTTACTCCTTAAGACTTTTGAGGATTAGTGATATGGGATTATCACTAAGTTGATTGTTGAGTTTAGTATCAAGGGGGAAATTAAGAGTTTCAATGAAAGGCATGGGACTTTCATTAGGAAGAAACTCTTGACCTTGATACCCTCCTTATTCTTTTTGATGTGTGTCAAAAAGGGGGAGAATTATTGGAGAACCCAAGTTAGGTTATCGGGTTAACCTAAGGGGAGAATGTCCAGAGAATGTTCAAGGAAAGAACATTAGACATTGGAAGATGGTTGGAAAACCATAGTTAGGTTATCGGGTTAACCTAACTTGATTATGAGTTTTGTCAAACATCAAAAAGGGGGAGATTGTTGGTGCAACCTTAGGTCAAGGTTGACCTGGTTGACCCGACTCGAGTTGACTTGACTCAAGTTGTATTTTGATGTTTGACTTGGGAAGATTGTTGATGCAACCTTAGGTCAAGATTGACCTAGTTGAGTTGTATGTTGATGTTTGTCGGGAAGAGAGTTCTATTCTTGATGTTTGACAAGAATAGATGTTTGGGAAATTGTTGGTGCAACCGTAGGTCAAGGTTGACCTGGTTGATCTGATTCGGGAAAAGTCCAAGCAGGGAGCTTGGCACGAATGCACTGGAGAAGTCCAAGTATGGAGACTTGGCACGGAGAAGTCCAAGCAGGAAGCTTGGCATGAGAAAGTCCTAACTGGGATGTTAGGCAGTTGGAAAGTCCTAGTAAGTGAAGCCAGGCAGTGGGAAAGTCCTAACTGGGATGTTAGGCAGTTGGAAAGTCCTGGTGAGTGAAGCCAGGCAGTGAGAAAGTCCTAACTGGGATGTTAGGCAGTGTGAAAACCCTAGTGAGTGAAGCTAGGTGAAAGTCCTGGTGAGTGAACCCAGGCAAGGGAAAATCCAGATGGATCAGGGATGATCGGACTTCTGGTGTTGGAAAGTCCAAGTAGGTCAAGGGAGTGATCGGATACTTGGCACGAAGAGGAAAATCCAGATGGATCAGGGATGATCGGACATCTGGTGTGGAAAATCTAAGTGGGTCAAAGGATTGCCGGACACTTAGCGGGGAGTGCTAGCGGTCAAGGGGTGACGGATGCTAGGCATGATGTACCAACAGTCAAGGTTGACCGGATGTTGGTGTGGAAGCCTTAGGTTTAGGGTTGAGAAGTTGCGGACCGATCCAATGATACATGGCTCATCGATCGGTCGGTGACCGATCGGTGATCGATATGCTGCGATGGTTATCGATCGGTGCGAGACCGATCGGGAGATCGATGGCAAACTAGCGAGAGAGAAGCTGATCGGTCTACGGACCGATCGGGACCTGTGCTGATTAGCTTCGATCGATCTGCGGACCGATCGGCAGGTCTGTAGCTCAGTTGGGAGGTTCAGTTTCCCCTTCTTAGCATATGTTCATCAGCAAAGAAGGCATCTTTAGACTCTTTCTTCCTCCTTGGATCCTCATTAGTAGAGTGAAGTTTTCATTAGCCAGTTTTCTCACTTTCGAAGCCTCGCGTGAGCTTCTTTCGGCTGAGCTGCTTGTTGGCATTCGTCCGTGAAGTTGTTGCTTCCAGGACTTCAGTCGACGACAAGAAGGCAAGCTTGTATTGTTACATTCATTGTATTTACTTCTTGTATTCCTTGTATTCTATCTTGCTGTTGCGAGTTATTGTGGCGAGATTTCTCCACCCACAAGGAGTATCTATTAGCCGAGTTTCCTGGGACTCATCCACCGACGGATTGGTAGACTTCGTCCACCTTACGGACACGCCGAGGAGTAGGAGTTCATCTCTGAACCTCGTTATATGGTTTGTCTTTCTTCTCCTGTTTTCTTTCTACGTTGTATTTCCGCTGCACTAACCTAATCGTAGGAAGAAACGCGAAAGATTGGGGTCGGTTATTCACACCCCCCTCTCTAGCCGAGTACGAACGATCCTAACAATTTTGACCATTATAATATAATGGCTCGATACCAGTAGATTGGTGAAAGTATCAGTCGACTGCTCCACACTAGCCGAATGAACAGAGACATTCTGTTCGCTTCTAGTCGACTATATTAGTCGACTGATAAAAGTACCAGTTGATTGGTACCCCGAGTACAATCTCTCAGCACTCGGACCCTCACGACTCACTTGACTCTTCCTTGCAGCCTTAACCTCTTACCTTCAAGGCTACTTCCTTTGGCTTTCGTCCTTCGGATGCATTCAAGCCCGCATCTTGTCCCAATGTTATCCTTCGCGTATGCCTCGAAGTCGCTTCGCTCGACTCGTATCCTTGTTGTCTTGTCCATGGGACCTCGGATGCTCCATCCTTCATCGAACTTGAAGCCATCAAGCTAAATTATATGTATATCATGTAAACCTGCACACTCATATATACATATCAAATAAGAGTAAACATAACTTAAACCCCTTACTTAAATATTAAAATACATAGTCACATAGACCCTCAATATTACATCTAACAAATTATCATCGCCCACTAATTATCAATCAATATGATGTTGATTATCCAGCTAATGTCAATCAAGGGCCACAACCAAGTAACCTAAGTCCATAACTCGAAGTGCACATTTTATTAAAATTAAATCCGAATATTTATCATTTTAAAATTCGATTTATGCTTTCATGAAATTTAATTTATAAATTGAGAGTGAGACAAGGACACGCATGCAATACATGAATTTTCTTCTTTTTAATTATTTTTTGAAAAGGACCAACCGTAGCTATTTCAATCGCTCATTATCCTAAATAAATTCTCTGTCTCATTTCTTATCTTTACATATTAGAAATAAGAAAAAACGAAACATAAAAAAATAATAATAATTGCCGTCTATCAGAAATCTTTTTTAGTTTCTAATAGTTGATCATTTTTTTACTGCAATTAATTGGTAATTAAAGTAGTGCAGTAGGTGCTCATTAATTAATCGATTAACCGATTCGACAGCTAAGTCCGACTATTTCGATGGTTACGCGCGTGGTGAAGCGCGTGGAGCAAGAGGTGGTACGAACCTGGATCATCCGTTGAATCTGGAAGACAATGCATGGCCGATGACGATGTGACGTAGGCACAATACTCGTGCGTGCATTGATCCTGGTTAAAGCCGCGATTAATCTGAATCATTTGATTACTTTTAGTTAAGTGACTTACATTAAAGGCACAGTACACGTCTCCTGCGGAGTAACATCGAAGTTCTTTGTCTAATAATAATAATAATAACTAAACAATATCAGTAACTTGTTATGATATGAAAATGAAATCACTTTGCACAATTTCTAGTTGAAGAAAGGAAAGGAATATACCACGAGATGATGTAGAGGTTAAACTCAAGATAATGTGATAGTTAAAGTCAAAGGAAGGAAGTATTCCTCAAACGGTTTTGTTATTCGTCTAGCACTAAGGTTCGTAGTGTCAATCCAATCAGATTACAAGTCGTTCGGAATATGATCGGCCGGCCTTTAAATTGGTCGGACAATGAGAGTTTAATGCTCTACTCTTGAATTAGGAAGCTAGCATGTCCGGTCATGCAATAGCTGACTGAGTTAGAGGATGTCTGACCCACCTCATAATAAATCAACCATAGATCCAATCGAGGAAAAAGTCAAACTCCTTATTCTGTATAAACCTCTCTACACACACTCGATCGGTCGATCTTATTATTGGTCATCCCTATGAGTTTCTACATGATAATATGTTTGTATAGTCATTCGGTAATAGAACCGGACGAGTTTAGCTGGCCCCATAACTTGGGCCTGAGGCACTTACATGCCCGACCAGATAAAAGGTAAACCGGACCTGGGGAGCTTAGCTTCATATTGCTTCAAAATGGATTTCCAGCATGAAAATGTTATCATATATATTGCTTCTCAAATGAATTCTTGGCATACCCAAGGCAGTATATTATTCTCCGAATGAATTGCTAACACCATTCAGCACATAATCCAATAGATTAATGCGAGAATAGGAATAAAGACGGGCGGTCAAAATATACCCAGCAGATAACATGAGCAAAGAATCCTAACAGCTTATCAAAATAATGACCATATGTTAGATAGTATTCTTTTGGAACCTTCATCGGGGATTATCATATTTCTCATCAGTCGACCATTTATGATAGCATTTTCCTTCAATTGCTACATCAATGACATAAGTTATACATGACAAAAGAGGTACACATGTGGGTAAGGAAAGATTCCTCAAACAATCATTGCACATGTTGCACACTTTTCATTACCCAACAAACTCTGACATTTTTCGTCACCTCATGATTACGAAGGTTAGGAGAGATGGTATATAAAGGAGGTCCTTTTCGTTGGCAAGGTACATTTTCTGAAGATCTCAAGCTTACTCTCGCACGAATATTTTCTACTATTCTATCTGGAATTCATACTGATTTGAGCGTCAGAGGACCTTTGCCAGGGACTCCCCTGGTTTTTGCGTACTGATGTTTTGTTTACTCATCTTAGTATGCGCAAGATCGAAAGAAATCCTCTCCGTGAAATAAAAAGTCTTCTCCTAATTAATAATCAAGTTACTATTGTCAGCACACCATCTCTTTAATTTTCAGCCAGGATCAAATATCATGTGCAATAATACACCTGTGATACAATAGAGAAAGAGATGATGGATCAAATGGCAAACCTAACAAGATTACTATCAAAGATAGTATTCTTATTAGGTGCGGCAATGTATTGTCCATTATTTAGATAGGTAAGAATTGAATGTCAGTTTTGTTGGGATCGTTCGTACTCGGCTAGAGAGGGGGGTGTGAATAGCCGACCCCAAATCGTCGCGTTTCTACAAACTAGGGTTATCGCAGCGGAAAATAACACGTAGAAACGAAGGAAAAGAAAACAAACCTCAAACAAAACGATGTAACGAGGTTCGGAGATGATACTCCTACTCCTCGGCGTGTCCGTAAGGTGGACGAAACCTATCAATCCGTCGGTGGATGAAACCCCGGAAAACCGGCTAATACGAACACTCCTTCTGGGTGGAGAAACCTCGCCACAATACTCTTGCAACATCAAGATGAATGTACAAGAAATACAAGAAAGCAGAAGACAATACGAATGTAAAAACAATCTTGCCTTCTCGTTGACTGGAAGAAGCAACAGCTCCAAGCGCCTACAACAGCAGGTGATCCAGTCGGAAGCTTACGCGAAGCTTTTGGAGGAGCTCAACAAAGCTCAAGCACAGCAGCACTTAGGGACAGGAAGAAGTAGAAGTTCAGGCTCGCAGCAGCCTTCCTTTATAACTGCCAGAAAGCGAAGAAAACACGAAGAAATCTGGCGTTGCGTGGCAGCTACTGAATCGATGCGTGGACCGATCGGGCTCCATGTGGATCGGTCCACGGACCGATCCATTCCTTCGCTTCTGTTCCGTCTCTGATCGGTCCATGGACCGATCAGGAACCTCTGATCGGTCCACGCCGATCGGAGTTCTTGATCGATGCGGGACCGATCGGGCGATCGGTCCCCGGCACCGATCAGCCCTCTGCGCCTCGCTCTGCTTCGATCGACTCACGATCGGTCACCGATCGATCAGTTATCCTGATGAGCTCGATGTGTTACCGATCGTCACCGACCGATCGAATATTCGAGTATCACCGATCGATCACCGGATCGATCTAGTTCATGGTTTTCGCCCAAACCAAGTCCAAACCAACATCCGGTCAATCTTGACTTGTTGGTACTTCATTCCTAGCATCCTGGTCACTCCCTTGACTGCTAGAATTCCCCAAGTGTCGGTCAATCCTTTGACCTACTTGGACTTTTCTCAACACCGGATGTCCGATCATCCCCGATCCATCTGGATTTTCCCTCTGGCTTCACTCACCCGGACTTTCACCGGCTTCACTCACTAGGATTTCCACCGCCTAACATCCCATTTTCACTGCTTGGCTTCACTCACGGGACTTTCCAACTGCCTAACATCCCAGTTAGGACTTTCCCACTGCCTGGCTTCACTCACCAGGACTTTCCACACTGCCTAACATCCCAGTTAGGACTTTCCCACTGCCTGGCTTCACTCACCAGGACTTTCCACACTGCCTAACATCCCAGTTAGGACTTTCCCTCGTGCCAAGCTCCCTGCTTGGACTTTCCGCGTGCCAAGCTACCTGCTTGGACTTTTCCCCGTGCCAAGTCTCCGTACTTGGACTTTTCCAGTGCCAAGTCTCCATACTTGGACTTTTCGCGTGCCAAGCTCCCTGCTTGGACTTTTCCCGAATCACGGTCAACCAGGTCAACCTTGACCTAAGGTTGCACCTACAATCTCCCAAACACCTATTCTTGTCAAACATCAAGAATACAACTCTCTTCTCGTCAAACATCGTCAAACATCAAAACACAACTCGAGTCAGGTCAACTCGAGTCAGGTCAACCAGGTCAACCTTGACCTAAGATTGCACCAACAATCTCCCCCTTTTTGATGTTTGACAAAATCCAAAATCAAGTTAGGTTAACCCGATAACCTAACTTAGGTTTTCCAATGTTCTTCCTTGAACATTCTTCCAAAACCTACACTCTCCCCCTTAGGACATCTCTCCCCCTTTTTGACACACATCAAAAAGAGGGAATCAAGGTCAAGAGTTTCTTCCTAATGAAAGTCCCATACCTTTCATTGAAACCCTTAATTTCCCCCTTGAAACAAAATCAACACTCAATTTAGTGACAATCCCATGTCACTAATCCTCAAAAGTCTTAAAGAGTAAAAACTCCCCCTAAGAGTCAACTCCCCTTGACAATTAGGTAAAAACTCCCCCTAAAGGTCAACTCCCCCTTGACCATTGCACCAACAATGTCTTGGAGAGTTTCAAACCTTTAGAAACCCGAAACTCAACTCCCAAAAATTGAAATTTCAGACACATGCTGAAAATCAGAAACTGGCACGCACTGATCGGTCCTCAGACCGATCAAAAAGCCCCCTGGATCGGTCCCCAGACCGATCCATGCTTCATCAGTTGAATGTCAGCAATTGGCACGCCCTGATCGGTCACCAGACCGATCAAGCTCCCTTTGGATCGGTCCAGTGACCGATCCACACAGACCTGGACCGATCAGGGACCTCCGGATCGGTCCCAACCTCCAATTCTGATTTCTGAAATTTCCTTCCGAAATTCAGAAAGCTGTAGAAAATCACAGAAAATTCGAAAAATTGTGAAATTTTGAGGATACATTCCTCATAACATATACTATCATGGAAAAATAGTTTTCTATGAAAATAACTTCCATTTTTCAATCTTGATACAAAGTTCAAAAACTTTAAAATAGTTCAAGTTTAACTCAACTTTGTATCACAATGTTCAATGATGAATGCAATCACTAAGATGGCTTCATCAAGGTTTTCCAAATCAATTTCAAAATGATTTTAAACCTTTTAATTTAGGACCATAATCTTAGGGCTAAATGTACATGACTTGTACACAAGCTTTCCCTATGATCCTCCATTTCTTGAATTAGGCTCATCTAGGTACAAGAACTATGCACATTGATCCTAATTCATGATCCTAATATCTCACACACATCTAAAGTGTATCAAACACATCCATAGCAATTTTGATGTGAGATATGGGTTTAGGTATCTTAGACTAAGGTCTCATGCATTTTCTAAACACAAATTTGATCTCAATATCAAAATGTGTTTTTCATCCTTAAATCAATTCAATTGATTATTAATGCAAGAGATGATGACATGGCATAAAATGGTATCATAAATGAAAACATGTGCCAATGTCATGATGTCATGGCATAAAGTTTGAAACTTAAATAAACATGACATAAAAACTAGCCTAAGCATTATCATGACATTTCAAATGATAATAAAACTAAACATGATGTCATGACATGTGAGGGCAAACAATCATGGCAAGATTTAGCATACATAAGACATACCTAGATTGCCTATCTAAGTATCCTTAGTCTTAGCTAATACTTAAGCTTTAACCCTTGATCGCCCTAAAATGCCAAAATCCTAATTTTGACACTTCTTGAACTCTAGATTCATTCATGCCACCTAAAGATCAAATTTATCCTCAAATCTTGGCATGTTTCATTTTTCCTCAAGAGTTCTCTAGATTTTCCCAACTTGTGCCAATTGAAATTATCATCAACATTTTCCATGATGGCACATTTTACTCTTCCAAGGAGTAAATATTAATGATTATTTCATTTCATTTTCAAAGGTTCACAAAACCTTGAAAATGCTCCTTGAGTGTCAATTTCCTCAAAGTTGGGTTAACTACCCTTCCAATTGGAGTTGACACTCTCTAACCCATCTATGGGGTAGAGAAGATGCTCCTAGGAACCCAATACCTATTTGAGCTCATTGGGTTCACTAAATATTCACTAGGGATAACTTCCCTAGCAACCCTCCTAATGACCCTCTTAGGTTTTAAAGCCTTGGCCATTTGGGACTCATCAAGATCAACTCTAGGGGTGACTCCCCTTGTGACCTTGGTGTTGGTCTTCCTAGCCCTAGGTTTTGTTCCATAGTCGAATGGAACATTATGATAGGTGGGCTTGACCATTTGGGACTTAGGTTTGTGACCCAAACCTTTCTTATCTTGGACTTGGGTTTTTGACCCCTAGACCCTAGAGTCAAATCCTTAAGAGCCTTTTCTAGAGAGTCAAGTCTTGACCTCAAGACTTGATTTTCTTTCTCTAATACCTCAAGTTTTGATTTATCATTTTTCTTTGAGGTATTCCTAGGCATGTGTCTAGATGATTTGGGATTTCTATCTAGATTTTCCTTAGCCTTAGATGAGTTAATTATAGGGTTAGCATTTCTAGAATTGTTCTTATCTAGGCTAGCATGCTTGGCTCCTAAGCACATGTATTGATTTCTAGTGTTAACATGCTTATCATTATTGACTAATGCAATAAAATTACTAGCATGTATCCTACTAGAATTGCACGAATGAGCCTTAAAAGATACCTTAGGGTTTGCCTTAGCTCCCCCTATCGATGTGCATCCCTTGTCCTTGTGAGGTTTCCTCCCCTTCGGACATTGGCTCCTATAGTGTCCCCGTTGCTTGCATTGAAAGCACCCCACGTGCTTCTTGCCTTTGCGTGTTGGGACGCCGGCTTCCTTGACCTTTGGTGCCGGTGAAGTCTTTCTAACCCTCTTTGGACACTTGCTCTTGTAGTGCCCAAATTCCCTACACTCGAAGCAAATTATGTGTAATTTGCTAGAAATTAAAATGCTTGAGTTACCTAGGGTTGAGGATGGATGAACGCTCTCATCTTCATCCCTACCGGAGGTAGAATCTTCTTCTTCTTGCTCCGACCTTGAAGAGGAACTCTTCTCCTCTTCTTCTTTAGATGTTGAGTGGCCCTCAACTTCTAAATCTTCTCCTCCATGATGTGAGCTACTTGGCTCACTTAGCTCCTCTTCATGGCTTGAATTTGAGCTTCCCTCATGGAACTTGGCCAAGTTATCCCATAATTCCTTGGCATTGTTGTAACCTATCTTACACAAGATGTTAGTAGGCAATGAAAATTCAATTATTCTCGTTACCTCTTCGTTGATTTCGGATTTGTGAATTTGTTCTCTTGTCCACTCCTTCTTCTCAAGTGGTTTTCCTTCCTTATCCACCGGAGGAGTAAAACCTTCTTGTACACAAAACCAATTCATTATGTTAGTCATAAGAAAGTACTTCATCCTTACCTTCCAATACGCGAAGTCGCCGCATTCGTAGAAGGGTGGAATGGTGATGTCTTCTCCATAAAGATCCATTCTCTAGCTTTGCTCCCACGGGTGTTGATCCGATGAAGAGCGACCTCGCTCTGATACCACTTGTTGGGATCGTTCGTACTCGGCTAGAGAGGGGGGTGTGAATAGCCGACCCCAAATCGTCGCGTTTCTACAAACTAGGGTTAGCGCAGCGGAAAATAACACGTAGAAACGAAGGAAAAGAAAACAAACCTCAAAAAAAATGATGTAACGAGGTTCGGAGATGATACTCCTACTCCTCGGCGTGTCCGTAAGGTGGACGAAACCTATCAATCCGTCGGTGGATGAAACCCCGGAAAACCGGCTAATACGAACACTCCTTCTGGGTGGAGAAACCTCGCCACAATACTCTTGCAACAGCAAGATGAATGTACAAGAAATACAAGAAAGCAGAAGACAATACGAATGTAAAAACAATCTTGCCTTCTCGTTGACTGGAAGAAGCAACAGCTCCAAGCGCCTACAACAGCAGGTGATCCAGTCGGAAGCTTACGCGAAGCTTTTGGAGGAGCTCAACAAAGCTCAAGCACAGCAGCACTTAGGGACAGGAAGAAGTAGAAGTTCAGGCTCGCAGCAGCAACCTTCCTTTTATAACCTGGGAAGAAAGCGAAGAAAACACAGAAGAAATCTAGCCGTTGCGTCATAGCGGTTACTGAATCGATGCGTGGACCGATCGGGCTCCATATGGATCGGTCCACGACCGATCCATTCCTAAGCCTTCGCTTGTTTCTCGATCGGTCCATGGACCGATCAGAACCTCTCGATCGGTCCACGACCGATCGAGGAACTCTGATCGATGCGGGACCGATCGGGCCGATCGGTCCCGGACCGATCAGCCCTCTTGCACCTCGCTCTGTTCGATCGACTCACGATCGGTCGGCCGATCGATTATCACTGATGAGCTGCGTGTATTCGATCGGTCACCGACCGATCGAATATTCGAGTATCCGGATCGATCACGGATCGATCTAGTTCATGGTTTCGCCCAAACCAAGTCCAAACCAACATCCGGTCAATCTTGACTTGTTGGTACTTCATTCTAGTATCTGGTCACTCCCTTGACTGCTAGAATTCCCGCCAAGTGTCCGTCAATCCCTTTGACCTACTTGGACTTTCCTCAACACCGGATGTCCGATCATCCCGATCCATCTGGATTTTCCTCCCGGCTTCACTCACCCGGACTTTCACCGGCTTCACTCACCAGATTTCCACTGCCTAACATCCCGTTAGGACTTCACCGCTTGGCTTCACTCACGGGACTTTCCAACCGCCTAACGTCGATTTTTCCACTCCCCGGCTTCACTCACCGGGACTTTCCACACTACCTAACATCCCAGTTAGGACTTTCCCATTGCCTGGCTTCACTCACCAGGACTTTCCACACTGCCTAACATCCCAGTTAGGACTTTCCCTCGTGCCAAGCTCCCTGCTTGGACTTTCCGCGTGCCAAGCTACCTGCTTGGACTTTTCCCCGTGCCAAGTCTCCGTACTTGGACTTTTCCAGTGCCAAGTCTCCATACTTGGAATTTTCGCGTGCCAAGCTCCCTGCTTGGACTTTTCCCGAATTACGGTCAACCAGGTCAACCTTGACCTAAGGTTGCACCTACAATCTCCCAAACACCTATTCTTGTCAAACATCAAGAATATAACTCTCTTCTCGTCAAACATCGTCAAACATCAAAACACAACTCGAGTCAAGTCAACTCGAGTCAGGTCAACCAGGTCAACCTTGACCTAAGATTGCACCAACAAGTTTTACATAATTAACAGAAAAATCTATTTAATAGATAGTTGGATTTAAAAAATAATAATAATTTCAATTAATCTCATTGATTATTTTCAGGATAATTAATCTGTTTGTATAAAATTTTTTAACACTATAAGAAAAAAACTAATAAACAACGTTTTTAAAGCGTTGTCTTTGTGCCTGAAAAAGCGTTGTTAAAGACACTATTGTTAAAAGTCTGCTCAACGACAACGCTTTTAAAGCGTTGTCGTTTGTAGCGAAGACAATGCTTTAAAAGCGTTGTGTATTTTTTGCAAAAACATCATCTTTGCAACGCTTTAAAAGCGTTGTTGTTTTTGGCAAAGACAACACTTGTGCAATGCTTTAAAAGCGTTGTCTTTTTAAAATAAAAATAAAAAAAAATCTATTTACAAAATTATTTTTTTATATTTACAAAACTATTAATTTTCTTTTACCATGTCTAGATTTGAATTTGACATATAAAATAACATTAATTAGCTCAACTAATGATTTTAAACTCGTACCAAAACAATAGAATTCAATTACAAAGTATTAGTATTTACAGGAGAATTCAACTATACACAAAGACTAAATAGTTCTATTTCAAAGTAGATAGTGACATTCGAATTTAAAATAAAAAAAGCACAAAATAGCTAGTCGGCCTCGAAGACAACGATCTGCATGCTTACATCTACTAGATATACTGATCAAAAAGGATTGTCGGCTTGAGACTGGGCCAAAACACCTACCACTGTGTATCTACCACAGAAAACAATACCATCAGTATTATGCAAAAGAAATTTTCACTCTTAAAGTTGAAAACAAAGGTCACAGTTCACACTATACAGCTGATCCTGTCCGAACGCTGAATCGATGGACGCTGGGCATGTGGCACTCTCCGAACTGATGACGTGGATCTCTGACCGGCCGTATGGAGCTCCGGCGAACCTGCAAAGAAGTCGGGCCGGGAAGGGGTTCCCGGCGATGACCCTTCGACGCTCAAGTCAGGCAAGAGGAAACTAAGGAAGTGACTTCGAAGATCCAAGATTGCGTGATCGCGTACCTTCGTCGAAGTATGAGGACCCTTATATAGAGCTGTGGGGAGGCTTGTGCACACTTACCGAGGTGTACACGTGTCGTTTCCCATACCGTAGTATGGGATTGTTAGAGGAACATGCCTGACACCATACTGCTACAGTCTGATCACCTTTCCGATGGGACAGCAGAACTTTCCGTTGTACGATTCTATGTATGGCCTGGTCGTCAAACATGCCCGATGTCAGAAAAAGATGTTCCCCAATGTTCCCTCTGCCTTTGTCTTCTTTTCCCCCGAGCCGAGTATCCATCCGCTTGGCAAGCATCGACCCGGTCCGGCGTAGGCATCGATCCGACCGGGTGCTTGGCTCCAACGGTTCCTTTACAGTATCGATGCTTCAAGCCTCGGTCGAGCGGGATACCCGCTCGGCCAGGTGACTCTATTCCCCATGAGCGTCGGAGACCCGACTCCCCGTCGGGTTGTCTTTGCTTCCGCTTAGTCCCCGTTCGGCCGGTCGGCCCCCCCTTTCCCGGTCGGCCGTTTGACTTTTGACCTCCACGTGGCGTTGACTTCCCTCAAAGGGGGTCCCCCGTCGTTACCGCCAGATCACTTGCCTCCCCTGCAAGTCTAGTCGAAGAAGGCGATTAGTCCGACTGACTGGACTATTAGTTGCACCGAGCGGCGTCTCCGTGAAATTATCTTCCGCTCGACCACCACGTGGGTAGCTACGACATTCAGTCAACGACCACATTCCTCAGATCTCTTCGGAATTTGCGCCAATCTTCGACATTAAGGTTGGGCACGCGCTCTGTGCCTCGTTAAGGCGCTCATTAAATGCTGCCCCATGATGGAATGCCACGTGGCCTTGCTATCGTCATCGTACGGCGGCGACGCCGCGGGTGACGAGACCGAGGCGGTTCGAAATGGACGGCGCGATGCGTGCTCCGATTCTCGCGACTTGGATCCGACGATGGAGGTCGCTCGGGCTCCACCCTATAAAGGCTTCTCTTCTTTCCTTCGCCTCACGTCTGCCCTCGCGTGCCCCCCAGTTCCTTTTCCTCAGCGCTCCGGCGATCCTGCTCCTGTTCTCCGACGATCTCCGGCGTTCTTCCCTCGATCCTCCTCTTCGTTGTAAGGCTCTCCTTCTTTCTCCTTGTGGTTCTTGTGTTTTCTTTGCATTTCTTTCCAGAGTTTTGGTCCTCGGGGCACTGTTTCATTTGCTGTCTTCTTTCTTCTATCCTCTACCTTTCTTCGCCTTTTTTGATTTGGTCCGTTCGGACAATGGCCCATTCCTCTCAATCCCAAGAACAAACTCTCGACCCATGGTATGTTACTATGGAGTTACGCTTCGATCGGCGTGACGTTGATATTCTGATAAATAACTTTGACATCCCTTCCGACCTCGAAATTATCCTACCCACTCCCTCCGCTCGGCCACACAAACCGCCGCGCGGAGCCTTTTGTGTTTTCCGCGACCAGTTCACTGCCGGTCTGCGACTTCCAATTCATCCCTTTATCATTGACGTTTGCAATTTCTTCGGCATTCCGCTCGGAAGCCTAGTTCCCAACACTTTCCGCCTTCTATGCGGCGTTGTCATCCTATTCAAAATCCATAACATTCCCCTCCGACTGGAGGTTTTCTACTATTTCTACTACCCTAAACAGTCTGAGCCGGGCACTTACATGTTCCAGGCTCGTCCCGGTTTAGTTTTCTTCAATAAACTACCTTCTTCCAATAAGCATTGGAAAGAATTCTACTTTTATATTCGCCTTCCTGAGCGGGCTCCCTTCCGAACCCAATGGCAGACTGGACCGCCAGTCTCCCCTGAGCTCAAAAGGTTCAAGACCAGACCGGACTATCTTCATGCTGCCAACATGCTGGCCGGTCTGAGGGTCGACATCAACAAGTTCTTACCAGAAGGGGTGATGTACATATTCGGCCTGAGTCCGATCAGGACCCCCCTTCCGAGCGTCTTCGGTAAGAATCTAGCTCGGTACATTTGCCTTGATTGCTAACTGATTTTCTCTTTTTTCCTTTGCAGCGAACACTGTCATGGAGTCTGTGATGGCCGACATTCTGAAAAGAAAGGCGGCGGCGCTCGAGGCCGCGGCTGCCAAAGAGATGGAGACGCTTGGCATCCAGCCGGTCGGCTCTAATGAAGAAGAGAGTGAGACAAATGCCGGGGAGTCGGCTGCTCAGGCTTCTCTCCCGGAGCCAGCGGCTGGCACAACTGCTAGTCGAGAGCCTTCCGTCCGGGAGGAAGCCTCTGCTCAAGAGGAAGAGCGACCCCCCCGACAAAAGTGGCGCCGCACGGAGACACCACTCCGCTAGGCTACATCTGTGGTCCATCCTTCCGAACGGACCACCGTTGATTCTCGAGGCAAAGCTCCAGCGGTAGAGGCGATATCGTCCGATCGGACCCCATTGCAATTGGACGCGTCGGCGAACCCTCTTGAGGCCGTTCCAATCAGCGTCCTTCCGCCCGCTCCCCGTCAAGTCCATCGTTCAACAATTTTGTCCCAGTTCTCTGCGCCGGCTTCCGATCCTTCTCTGTCTTCCGCCCAGATGACCCCCGGTAGGCGCCGCATCGTCCGGGTCTCCCTGCATCTCCCCACCGATGAATTAATGCTCGAAGCCGATCGTCCTACCGCGCCCGAGCACACGATCACCTTGAAAGGGCCTCTAGCCGAAATGTGGGTCGACGCTCGGGCGCGCGTGGCGATGATTCCGCTCAGCAATCTGGCCAACAGCCACATGCAGCAGGCCACTGGGGTAAGTGTGTTCTTTAAAGTCCGTTTTTCATTCTTTCCGATCGGCTATTAACAATCTTGCTTATTCCAGAGATGGGTGGAGAATATCACTGTCTCTAACTGTCTGGCGATGGTGGACGAGGAGCTAAAAAGGTTAAGGAGCTCGGGTGGCGCTCCTTCCCAAGGCCCATCATATGCTGAGCTGCAGAAGGAGCTTAAAAATACCCAAGAGCTGTTGGAGGCTGAACAGAAGAAGGCGGCCGACCAGACTCACACTCTGGCCGAACTTGACCGCCTGAACAAATCACTGGATCGCAAGATAAGCCTGGCCACCGAGCGGAAGAAAATGGCTATCTCCGATCTGGAGAAGAAGAACGTAGAGGCTCGAGGCCTGGAGCAAAAAGTGAAAGAGCTGATGGAGAAGCTTGATGGAGAGAAGGCGGGCCGCTCGGCCGATGCAAATAAGCATAAGGAAGAGCTGAAAACTCTACAGGAGTCCCTCGCAGCCTCCCAAGCGGCCTTCAAGGAATATCAAGATGCTGAGCCTGGCCGAGTCGCAACCCTAAGGCTGAATTACATCCGTTCGGCTGAATTTTCGGAGAAAGTTTGCGAGCGGATATACATGGCCTTTGAACTTGCCATGAATGCCACGACAGAATACTTGAAGTCCAAAGGGCAACTTCCTGATTCCACTGTTATCCCCGCTCAGGACCAGGCAACACTCCTCAACAACATCCCGAAGGATCTCTACGAGTATTTAGAATAGAAGCTTATATGTAATCTGGCCGCTCGGCTAAAAATGATCACTTTTTGTAATTCGGCGGTTCGGCCTTAATTTCTCTAATGATATGCTATCCCCTTGTTTGCTTTTTTCTTTTACTAATCAATATGCATGCCATCCGCTCGGCTTGATATGTTTTGTTTGGCAAACGGGATTTTCGCTAGATGTTCACAAGTTTTTTCGCTACTTGGCCGAATGGTCAAACGACTCACAAGTCGACCTCCTCCGTCTTTATCTTGACGGCCTTCCGGCCGGAGGGTTTATAGTCGCCGACGCGACTCTCGATATCTAACGTCGGAGCTCGACGGTCTTCCTGCCAGAGGGTTTATAGTCGCCGGTGCGACTCTCGATATTTAACGTCGGAGCTCGACCGTCTTCCGACCAGGGGGTTTATAGTCGCCGGCGCGACTCTGGATTTTTAACGTCGGAGCTCGACGGTCTTCCGGCCGGAGGGTTTATAGTCGCCGGCGCGACTCTTGATTTTTAACGTCGGAGCTCGACGGTCTTCCGGCCGGAGGGTTTATAATCGCCAGCGCGACTCTCGATATTTAACGTCGGAGCTCGACGGTTTTCCGGCCGGGGGGTTTATAGTCGCCGACGCGACTCTCTATTTTTAACGTTGGAGCTCGACGGTCTTCCGGCCGGAGGATTTATAGTCACCGGCGCGACCCTCGTTTTTAACGTCGGAGCTCGACGGTCTTCCGGCTGGAGGGTTTATAGTCACCGGCGCGACTCTCGATTTTTAACGTCGGAGCACGACGGTCTTCCGACCGGGGGGTTTATAGTCGCCGGCGCGACTCTCGATTTTTAACGTCGGAGCTTGACGGTCTTCCGGCCGGAGGGTTTATAGTCGCCGGCGCGACTCTCGATTTTTAACGTCGGAGCTCGACGGTCTTCCGGTCGGAGGGTTTATAGTCGCCGGCGGGACTCTCGATTTTTAACGTCGGAGCTCGAAGGTCTTCCGGCTGGGGTGTTTATAGTCGCCGGAGCGACTCTCGATTTTTAACGTCGGAGCTCGACGGTCTTCCGGTCGGGGGGTTTATAGTCGCCGGCGCGACTCTCGATTTTTAACGTCGGAGCTCGACGGTCTTCCGGCCGGAGGGTTTATAGTCTGGGGGGTTTATAGTCGCCGGCGTGACTCTCGATTTTTAACGTCGGAGCTCGACGGTCTTCCGGCCGGAGGGTTTATAGTCGCCGGCGCGACTCTCGATTTTTAATGTCGGAGCTCGACGGTCTTCCGGCCGGGGGGTTTATAGTTTTAACGTCGGAGCTCGACAGTCTTTCGGCCGGGGGGGTTTATAGTCGCCGGTGCGACTCTCGATTTTTAACGTCGGAGCTCGACGGTCTTCTGGCCGGAGGGTTTATAGTCGCCGGCGCGACTCTCGATTTTTAACGTCGGAGCTTGACGGTCTTCCGACTGGGGGTTTTATAGTCGCCGGCGCGACTCTCGATTTTTAACGTCGGATCTCGACGGTCTTCCGGCCGGAGGGTTTATAGTCGCCGGCGCGACTCTCGATTTTTAACTTCGGAGCTCGACGGTCTTTCGGCCGGGGGGTTTATAGTCGCCGGCGCGACTCTCGATTTTTAATGTCGGAGCTCGAAGGTCTTTAAGGGTAATTTCAACACTGCCGTTCGGCGAAGGTTGCCAAATGCGTTTCTTATCATTTTGCTTCCTGCATTAAAAGAACACAGGCAACCAAGAGATACACAAAATGAATTACATCAGCGCACCTCTCACCCAGCTCGATACGACTGGAGATGATTTGCGCTCCATGGTCGATCCAGTTGTCGTCCGTCTTTATCCTCTAGATAATAAGCACCCGAGCGGAGCTTTTCGATGACTTTGAAGGGACCTACCCAAGGAGCCTCCAGCTTGCCAACATCCCCGACCGTCTTTACTTTATTCCACACTAGGTTGCCGACTTGGAATTATCTGGGGATTACGCGCCGGTTGTAGTTCTGCTTCATCCTCTGCCGGTACGCCATCAGCCGGACGGACGCTTTGACTCGCTCTTCATCGATTAAGTCCAACTCCATGTTCCTCCGCTCGGCGTTATCATCATCATAGTTCTGGATCCGGACGGACTCGACGCCGACTTCAATTGGGACCACTGCTTCGCCTCCATACACTAAATGGAACGGCGTGATGCCTGTTCCCTCCTTTGGGGTCGTGCGGATAGCCCATAAGACGCCCGGCAGCTCGTCCACCCAACTTCCTCCTATGTGGTCTAGTCGGGCTCGAAGAATTCTGAGTATTTCTCTGTTGGTTACTTCCGCTTGGCCGTTACTCTGGGGATACGCCACGGAAGTGAAGTGTTGCTCAATGCCATAACTTTTGCACCATTCTTTGAGCTGCTTCCCGACGAACTGCCGCCCGTTATCAGATACCAGCCGACGAGGAATGCCGAACCGACAGATTATATGCTGCCAGATAAACTTGTTGACCATTTGCTCTGTGATCTTCGCCAGCGGCTCGGCCTCCACCCATTTGGAAAAGTAGTCGACCGCCACCACTAAAAACTTCCGCTGATCGGTCGCCATAGGGAACGGACCCACGATATCCATTCCCCACTGATCGAACGGACAGGATACCGCAGACGCTTTCATCTCCTCTGCCGGTCGGTGGGAGAAGTTGTGGTACTTCTGGCAGGAGAGGCACGTCGCGACGGTCTGAGCGGCGTCTGCTTACAGTGTTAGCCAGAAGTACCCGGCGAGCAGGATCTTCCTAACCAACGATCGGCCGCCCGGATGTCCTCCGCACGATCCTTGGTGCACTTCCTGGAGGATGTACTCTGCGTCGTCCGAGCTCACACACTTCAAAAGTGGGCGGGAGAAAGCCTTCTTGTAGAGTTGGTCTCCAATAAGTGTGAACCGGCTGGCTTTCCTCCTCAATAGCTGGGATGCCTCCCGATCGGACGGTGTCGCACCCGAGTGGAGAAACTCCATGATGGATGTCCTCCAATCGCTCGGAAACTCGAGGCCCTCCATCTGATCGATATGCACCACCAGGAATACTTGCTCAATTGGCTGTTGTATGACGACCGGTGATATTGAATTTGCAGGTTTGGCTAACTCATCTGTAGCCTGGTTCTCCGCTCGGGGTATCTTCTGGATAATGACCTCTCTGAAGTTGGCCTTGAGCTTTTCGAAGGCTTCAGCGTAAAGCTTGAGTCGAGCGTTGTTAATCTCAAATGTGTCCGAGAGTTGCTGAGCAACCAACTGGGAGTCCGAATGGATTGTCACCCGACCGGCTCTTACATGGCGGGCTGCCTGCAAGCCGACTATGAGGGCTTCATACTCCGCTTCGTTGTTTGTGGCTCTGTATTCCAGCCGGATGGCTAGATGCATCCGTTCTTCTTGTGGAGAGAGCAATAACACCCCAATTTCGCTTCCGAGTCGAGTGGACGACCCATCCACAAAAATTTTCCACATAACTTCAGGCTCGGGCTTTTGCACCTCGGTAACAAAATCTGGCAAGGACTGCGCTTTTATCGCTGACCGGGGTTGATACTGAATATCAAACTCACTCAACTCCGTTGTTCACTTGATGAGCCGTCCGGACGCTTCTGGGTTCAGCAGCACTCTCCCCAATGGGCTATTCGTCCGGACAATGATTGTATGTGCTAGGAAATAAGGACTAAGTCTCCGAGCGGCGAGGATCAAAGCAAAAGCCAGCTTCTCGAGTTTGGTGTAGCGAGATTCAGCATCTTTTAAAATATGGCTTAAGAAATACACAGGTTCTTCTCCGCTTGCCCTCACTAATGCTGAGCCTACTGCCTGCTCTGTTGAAGATAAATAGATACAGAGCGGCTCACCCATAGCTGGCTTGGCTAGCACGGGCAAAGAGTTCAGATATGCCTTCAATTCTTCAAACGCCCGATCGCATTCCTCGTCCCAATGGAACTTGGTAGCTTTGCGCAGGATTTTGAAAAAAGGGAGGCTCCGGTCGGCAGTCTTGGAGATGAATCTGGATAACGCAGTTATCCGACCGGTCAGGCGCTGTACTTCCCTTAGATTTCTTGGGGGCGGCATATCTTGCAGCGCTTTGACCTTGCTGGGATTTGCCTCTACGCCCCGCTCGGTCACTATATAGCCCAAAAAGCATCCGCCTTTTGCTCCGAACAGACACTTCTGAGGGTTCAGCTTAACTCCATACTTCCTCAGCGTTCGGAAAGTCTCCTCCATGTCTTTAAAGAGATCGGTCGCTCAGACGGACTTGATGAGAATATCATCCACGTATACTTCTAAATTACGTCCGATCTGCTCCTTGAATACTTTATTCATCAAGCGCTGATAAGTTGCTCCTGCCTTCTTCAATCCGAAAGGCATTACATTGTAGCAGTAAGTGCCGTCGGCTGTGACGAAGCTTACTTTCTCTTGATCCTCATGAGCGAGCGGCACCTGGTGGTAACCTTGATAGGGGTCTAGCATGCATATTAACTCGCACCCCGCTGTGGAGTCCACCAGCTGGTCAATCCGAGGCAGAGGGTAGAAATCTTTTGGGCATGCTTTGTTGAGATCTCGGAAATCAATGCAAACCCTCCATTTGTTGCCCGGTTTGGAGACTAGCACCACGTTCGCCAACCAGCTCGGAAACTATACTTCACGTATGTGGCCGACCTCCAGGAGTCTCTCAACCTCCGCTCGGATGATGGCGTTCTGTTCGGCACTGAAGTCCCTCTTCTTTTGCTTCACCGGCCGAGCGTCCGGTCGGACGTGAAGCTCATGCTGTGCTATTCTTGGCGAAATTCCCGGCAGCTCATGCGTCGACCAAATGAAAATGTCACAATTTTTCTGAAGACATTTGATTACCTCTTCTTTCTGGCTTGTCTCCAGATCAGTCGCGATGAAGGTGGTTGCTTCCGGTCGGGTCGGGTGGATTTGCACCTCCTCTTTTTCTTCATAAACCAAAGAGGGTGGTTTTCAGTTATGGCGTTTACCTCGATTCGCGACGTCTTCCGAGCGAAATTAGCTTCTGCTCGGACCATCTCGACGTAGCATCGCCGAGCCGCCAGTTGGTCCCCCCGTACTTCTCCAACTTTATCTTCGACCGAGAACTTGATTTTCTGGTAGAAGGTGGAGACAGCCGCTCGGAACTCACTGAGGCCGGTCGCCCCAAGATAACTTTGTATGCGGAGGGAGAGTCAACCACAACGAAGTTTGCTATCCGCGTCCTTCTGAGCGGCTCTTCTCCCAGCGAAATAGCCAGTCGGACTTGTCCGACCGGCAGAACTTCATTGCCCGTAAACCCATAGAGGGGAGTTGTCATGGGCAGCAGCTCAGCTCGATCGATTTGTAGTTGGTCGAAAGTTTTTTTGAATATGATGTTGACCGAGTTGCCTGTATCAACGAAGATGCGGTGAATAGTATAATTAGCTATTACCGCTTTGATGAGGAGGGCGTCGTCATGTGGCACTTCGACTCCCTCCAAGTCCCTGGGCCCGAAGCTGATTTCGGGCCCGCTCGCCCGCTCTTGGTTGCAGCCGACCGCATGGATTTGGAGCTGCCTGACACTTGCCTTCCGTGCTCTGTTGGAGTCACCTCCGGTCGGCCCACCAGCGATGATGTTGATTTCGCCGCGGGACGTGTTGCTTCTATTTTCTTCTTCCTGGGCAGACGGCCTAGGCCGTTCCTTGGACACTCGGGGATTGTCCTCATGCCTCTGAGGGTGATATCGCTCGGGAGACTGGCGTCGATCGGCTTCACGGTGTCGTTATCGCCTGTCGGACGATGGCGATCGACGGTGGCTACTCCGAGGCGAGGGGTGGGCGATCAGGGGAAGGCTCCGACAATCTCTTGTATTATGCGTGTCTGTCCGGTGGAATGAGCAAAACATTAGGGTACATACCTTCTTTTTAGGTTTGGGCCGCTCGGCAGATACTTCTTGAATGGCGTGGGATCTTGCATGTTGCTGGGGGCGGGCTACTTCAGCTCGCGGTCCTCTGGGCGGCTGATGAGTAGTGTGCGGCTTCCTCTCGGCAGGGGGTGGACTCTCGGTTGGAGCTTCCTTCCTTCGGCCCGCCTGGGCTTCCTCCACATTGATGTATTCATTAGCCCGGTGTAACATATGATCGTAGTCTCGGGACGGCTTTTGAATAAGTGAACGGAAGAAGTCATTGTCCACGAGGCCCTGTGTAAACACATTCATCATCGTTTCTGAGGTGGCCGTTGGAATATCCATGGCCACTCGGTTGAACCGTTGGATATAAGCTCTGAGCGGCTCCTTGGGCTCTTGCTTGATGGCAAATAGGCTGACGCTAGTCTTCTGATAACGCCGAATGCTTGCAAAATGGTGGAGGAAGGCCGTGCGGAAGTCCTTGAAACTTGTGATGGATCCGTCCGGCAACCTCCGAAACCACCGTTGCGCCGATCCCGAGAGAGTGGTAAGGAATACCCGGCACTTTACTCCATCTGTGTATTGATGTAGGGTAGCTGTGTTGTCGAACTTACCCAGATGATCATCCGGGTCAGTGGTTCCGTTGTATTCACCTATCGCCGGGGGCACATAGTGCTTTGGCAGAGGGTCCCGGAGGATGGCCTCTGAAAATTGCCGGTTGATCCGCTCGGGGGAAGCGTCCGTTCGGGGAGCCTTGCCTTTTCTGTTGTCTCGTACGGGCGCCTCGTCAGATGAAGATCCTCGATCACGGTGAACTGTTGTGACTTCAGGAGGCGTACAGAATAGGGCCCGATGAAATGGGACCGTGGCGGGCGATGCTTCCGCTCGGCCTCCCGACGCGGACGTTGCTTGCTGCTCCATCCGCTCGGCTTGCGCTTTCTGCTTCTGTTGTTCCACGAGTTTAGCTGCTCTTGCCTCGATTAGAGAGTCGAGCTCCTCTTGGGAGAGCATCACGATGTGTGGTCGTCCAGCTTCGTCCATTGATTCCGCTCGGATGCATGTGCGTTCCCACAGACGGCGCCAAATTGATCCTGTCCGAACGATGAATCGATGGACGCTGGGCACGTGGCACTCTCTGAACTGATGACGTGGATCTCTGACTGGTCGTATGGAGCTCCGGCGAACCTGCAAAGAAGTCGGGCCGGGAAGGGGTTCCCGGCGACGACCCTCCGACGCTCAAGTCAGGCAAGAGGAAACTAAGGAAGTGGCTTCAAAGATCCAAGATTGCGTGATCACATACCTTCGTCGAAGTATGAGGACCCTTATATAGAGCTATGGGGAGGCTTGTGCACACTTACCGAGGTGTACACGTGTTGTTTCCCATACCGTAGTATGGGATTGTCAGAGGAACATGCCTGACACCATACTGCTACAGTCTGATCACCTTTCCGATGTGACAGCAGAACTGTTCGTTGTACGATTCTGCGTATGGCCTGGTCGTCAAACATGCCCGATGTCAGAAAAAGATGTTCCCCAATGTTCCCTCTGCCTTTGTCTTCTTTTCCCTCGAGCCGAGTATCCATCCGCTAGGCAAGCATCGACCCGGTCGGGCGTAGGCATCGACCCGGTCGGGCGTAGGCATCGATCCGACCGGGTGCTTGGCTCCAACCGTTCCTTTACAGTATCGATGCTTCAAGCCTCGGCCGAGCGGGATACCCGCTCGGCCAGGCGACTCTATTCCCCATGAGCGTCAGAGACCCAACTACCCGTCGGGTTGTCTTTGCTTCCGCTTAGTCCCCGTTCGGCCGGTCGGCCGCCCCTTTCCCGGTCGGCCATTTGACTTTTGACCTCCACGTTTGACTTCCCTCAAAAGGGGTCCCCCGTCGTTACCGCTGGATCAACAACAATGAGAAAATTTGGATTGATAAAGACAGAAGAAAGAAATGGATCTTTGGCAGGTAAATTAGTTCACAAGAAAAAAGGCAACCAAAGCTACACATGATTCTATACATAGAACCTAGAATGATATCTTGGATTGATTTTATATTTTACTGGCTACATTTCTTTAACAGGCATATTAATGCTATAAATCACATAGATATATTCTTCTCGCATTACTGAAATTCCTTCTTATTGTCAAATGTTTGACAAGATAATAAGTAGCCCTCGTCTATTGAAAAAGCAACAGTAAGATACATCTACAGACTATATTATTTAAAAATAATGAACATCCCCTTCAAAGCTTGGTAGATCAAGCTAAATCAGTAACGAAAAAAGTAACAACATTAATATGGACATTTGTTAGAAAGGAAAGGTCTAGCTATGCTTGGTTCGCACAAAAATCTATTTCATTCTTTATGAAATCCAATACATTAGCTATTCCTGCATCAAGCTACAAACTCATCCTGGAATACCAATTTCCATAGGGCATTCTAAATATAGAAATGATTCAAGAGAAAAGTATGAATTCATAACAAGTTACATCATATTACCTTCCTCACCAATCTAGAGTGATGTGAATCGGATTCTAAAGGAGTCTTGAAAGTAAGTGCTTCAGAGATGTCTTCAAATATGTTGTATTCACTTTTTGCAAATGCTACTGAACATGAGGCAGGCATTGTGTTTGAAGAAAGATACTCCAAAAATTCAAGTTTACTTGTGGCTGGAGGTGGTTGATCCTAGAAATATGACACTTATGTATCAATTTCAAGAGGTGTGATTTACTCTTTCTAATTTATAAAAGTACGCATTCACCAATCTCTATAGTGATGATAACAAGATATAGATATCACTACCAGTTCAATGGCTTCATGCCATTAATCATAGGAAAAGCCAGTATGATAATTGGGTGAAATCCATTTTCTTGAACTCTTTTTTAAAGAAAACTATGTCATATCTACAAGTTTGAAGAAAGAAGTATCAAAGACTATTTAGCATCAACAACTTTGTGATTGTTGGATAAGATTGAAACAAAAGCTCCACATTTTTTTCTAAACTAGATCCATTAGAATTTATACATGCATCTTGAATTCACTGCTAAATACAAGGTAATGGCGGGGGTAGCATCTCACCGATATATCTGAAAATAAAGTTGGAGACTCGAACAATGCGGTAGGACTGAGACCCGGTGGAATTGTCAGATAAGGAAAAGGAATTTCCAAGGATGAAATTGTGCTAGTGGATGGAATGTTGGCTGTATCAAGCTTTGGAACATTGAAACCTTTTCTTGTTGCCATCCTCTGTGCAAGCCCTCCAATTGAGCTTGATTTAGAGTCACCAAACAACTTCAGTTGAGGCGAGAGGCAATTAATGGAATTGGCTCAAACCTCACCTTCTGTTTTTGAGCTCACACCCACCGTTTGGTTTCCAAGGTTCCATGAAAGCCCCAAATTTCCATTCTCTACCAAGAAAGCTGGTAACGATCTAGAGACAAAATCTTCAGTCGAAGAGCTTGACAATAGGGTTCTCGAGCTTGGATTTGGAGACAGCCAACTATCGATCATGCCGCTGTCATTTTCCATCTCAACCATTATCTATTCAACTTTCATCTTGATTCAGCTGAAACTGGGGCGACGAGGAGGTACTGCACGGCCACCTGCTGGAGGTCGAACTGGGGCTTCTTGGGCTTGAGGACGAGGACAATGACGAGAGTGACGGCGACGGCGAGGAGGGCGAGGAAGGTGAGGAGTAGGAAGAGGGAGTAGAAGCAACCCTTGAAGGAGGCGGCAGAGGAAGAGGAGGAGGAAGGGGTGGCGATGGGCATGTCGAGGTAGTGGCGTTGCCTCCGAGGGTCGGGCGGAGGGTGTGGGCGCTGGTGGTGACCGTCGTTGGGAAGGTTGTTGGGCATCGTCATCGCCGGCGAAATCCACCACCGCACATCCCGATTCCTGAGAGGGGTCTGTGCGGCAGTGAAGAGAAGAAAGAGTTGTCGGTTGGTGGTGAGGAAGAAGGGACGACCGACGATGGGAGGTCACGTGCCCTAGCCGCGAGAGAGGAGATGTCGCGAACAGAAAGGAATCACCAGCACTATGTCATCGCATGGGTAAAAGGAAACGAAGTTTTCTCCTCCTTTAATCTGGGTTGTCCATATTGTGATGAAGATGGATGAAGATCCAGCCGTCAGATCTTGAGATAAGCGGTCTAGATCACTTAAGATTCAGATGATAACTTGACAATAGACAACGCTTTTTAAAAATCGTTGTCGTAGACACTAAAAAAATGGCTAATAGACAACGCTTTTTACGAAGCGTTGTCTTTGACCCATAAAAATCACTAATGGACAATGATTTTTAGAAAAGCATAGTCTATCAATAAGAAAATAATGAAATAGACAACGCTTTTCACTAAAAACGTTGTTAAAAAAAAATAGACAACGCTTTTTAAAAAAAGCGTTGTCATTTAAGTGTTGTAGAATCCCAATTTTCTTGTAGTGTAAGGTAAATAAAAAAGTACACATGAAGGTCAGTCTAGAAGCCTAGTGATCCGGTGGTAAGGTGGGGGTCGCTCGGCAGGAGGTCAAAGTGGTCAATGTCCTAGGCAGACGTCCGATTGGGCGAACTACCTTCCCGATCAGCAAGGAGAGTAGCCAGTTTGACACTTCGACAGCTCGGTCAGACACCGAGCTTCCGACGCTCATAAAGCTCAAAGCAAGAAGGAACGAAGGCCGAGCGACTATCCCGCTCGCTAAGCAGTGGACGCAGCCTCGACCCGGCAGACAGGGCTCCCTCACCCGACAAGGTGGAGCAGGACAGTAGATCATTGGCCGAGCGGACGCTCAGCCCGGTCATTGCATCACCCGGACGATAGACTGGCCGAGCGGCTCTCCTGCTCGGCCCAATAGAAGACAAAAGGGGCAGAAGGGGCAGTTGGTGATATCTTCCTAGGGACCAGTATCATCGACAGGCGGCATGGTTAGGGGCACGATCAGATATAGAATCGTACGGTAGAAGCTTCCACTGTTACGTCAGGGATATGCTCGGGTTGTTAAGGTATGACGTCTGATAACCATGATTTTACTGTATTATTTTGATTTATATATGCATGGTTTGATATTGAATTCATAGGTTTAAATCATGGTTACATCACATTTTATGCATTGTATCGATTTTGGACTTAATTGTAAATTATCTTATTTTTGGTGTTATTTGATGCTAATATTTGATTCTTATTTTGTAGGCATCAAAGGATCTTGGATTTGGATCTATTCGAACCAAAATTGGGCTTGAATCAGAGTTTAAACGAGATGATCAAACCTTGGAGTTATTTGGACCGTTCATCTACAATCAAGCCGATCTGAGTCATCCATTGAAGATCTGACCCATCCAACCTAATGAGGAGGAGATCTCAGCCATAGATGAAGATGCAGAGGTTTTGATCCAGATCTGGGTTCATACAACCATTGATCAAGCCCGAATTAATCTGGACCATTCATCAAAGATTGGGCAGATCTGAACCATCCAGTGAAGATCTGGTCGATCCGACCTAAGGGAGAGTAGATCCAGATCCTTGATGAAGATCAGTACCTTCAGATCAAATTTTAGGAGACTTTCCACTGTTGATCAAGCTCCAAATCAATTTCAGCCGTCCGTTCAGATTTGGATCAGATTTAAAACAGAAGCTACAATGTTCGTGTGTTTTGTCGATCTCCACAGCGCTGTTCTTCACGCCGCACGAGCATTCTTCCTCTAATCGATCTCTCAAGCTTCGACCTCAGTGGTGAGCTTCTCGGCAGCTGATTCCGATCATCTGGAGCCATCGGCGGGTGTTCCCTCCGGCGGAATTCTTCTCCCGGCATATCTTTGTTCCACCTCAGATTTGGAGGTGTTCCTTCAATCTGAGGTTCTGATTCCCATCGGCAACACTCGGCGGTGGTCCTCCGGTGTTCCTGAGTTTCATCCGACTATCATCCGCAATCCACAACCTTCTTCCAGATTCAGAGAGCTCCGGTTAGTAGAAATCCAGATTTTCGGCCATTCATGGGGTTTTGGATGTTTCCAGCGTGTCGGGGGTGGTCCGTCGGTACTGTTGAGCAATCCTCGAGCTGATAGCTGTAGAGACTCTTCGTTGAGGTCCGAAGTTGGGTGTTGTCGACTTCGGCATTCTTGTGTGACAGCAAGAGTGTGAAGATTGAGTAGATGATTGTGAGAATGGATTGGTTTAGGGTTTAATTCCTTTTATTTCTGTTTTGTAGCTTGGCACAGATTTGTTTTTATGTTTGTTATGTTTTTAGCAAGAATTTAGCATTTCATTTCATTGTTGAAGCTTAGTTTAAGTCTTATTTGATGTTTGGTTAATTGTTTAGTGTTTAAGTTTTAAGCTAGGGTTTAATTTTTGTTTAGATCAGATTTAAATTCTTCTTGTTATTTCATTCCCAATTTAATTCAATGCTTAGATTAGATTTTATTTGAGTCTTGCTATTTTATACCTTAGTTAAAGTGTGTTGATGATGAAATTCATTACATAGTGTGACAATGCGTATAAACTAATCGGTGGCACCTAGTTAGGTTTCATTTATGCATTAGATTAATTTCTTATTTGCTGTGCTTTTCCTTTGTTAGATTTAAATTCAAAGTTAAAACCCCCATTTATATATGAAAACCCCAAAAATAGGAATAAAATACAATCCTAGATTACATCCTACCATTGGTTCCTCGAGGTTCGATGCTGGGCTCGTTATTACAACATTATTGTGTAGTTAAGGGGTTCAGTGAATATACATTGTTAATTTGTTTTACGAGTGTGACAGACTCGTTATCAAATTTTGGCGCCGTTGCCGGGGACACTTGTAGCGGTATTTTTAGTATTGTTGTTTGATTGATTTCATGCTTATATATCCATGTGTTGATTTTATTTGTTCCTGAGTCTTCTGATTTTATTTGCTAGTTTTCAGTGTAAGAACAGGAAATTCTTTTTACCATGGATCCATATTATCAGCATTTTGGAGATTGGAGTCAGAGTTATTATTATCAGCTTGAATCTCAGTGCTACCTACCTATGGAGCAGCGGAATAGGTATGAGGATGTACAAGAACAATTTACAGAGTCAGTTTGGAAATTCAATGAAATTATGCAACAAATGAGTGAGCATCAAGAGCAACAATTTGTGAGGATACAGAACATACATATTCAGTTAGATAAAATTGCATCATCCATCAACCAGTTGCAAGCACAAAACTACAATGGAGAGATGGAAAGTTATGATTCTGTCAGGCCTGACCCTACTCCCATTTATTCACAAGAATTTTCTAGTTTTATTTGTGATGATGATGTAGTTGTTCAGATTTCTAATTCTACTAATAGTGTTGCTTTAGATGATGTGAGTGATGCAGGTCTTGTTGCAGAAGATGATTTAAGTGTAGGGGAATGATTACTAGAAGCATTACCCCAAGAATCACCAAGATTAGAGGATGTAAGTGTAGGGACTTGTGCTATGGAGCCAAGCACCCAAGAATCACTACATGAAGATGTACATTCACCAGAATCAGAGTCTGAGCCATTATTTGATGAGGAAGAGGTAACAATCACCACTCCAGGTACCTTTCAAGATGACAAGGTGAGTATTTTGTGTAATTTTTCAGAGAATTTTATAGAGGTACCAATTGTTGATTTTATTAGTTGTGATTCATTGCTTGATATATTTTCTACCCACACTAAAATTCTCCTATTTTCTTTTTATCCCACATGCGTGTGGGAGGTGTTTTCTTTTATTGATTGTGTAGGAAAACATAAGCTTCCGGAGTGGGTGCTTAAATTGAACCGCCTCAGACCTACAGAAAGAATTTTCAAGGGAAAAAGGATTAATAAGAAGAATTGAGTAGAACCATGATTACTCCACTTCCTGGGTGGCTTCTTTTGTTAGATCTTCTTCAACCACCGGGAATGAAAGGGGAGTCGGTTCTAATTTAGCTTTCTTTTGTATTTTAATTCATGTCTTGTTAATAAATTCTTTATACGTTTCTTTAGTTACATACTTTGCACTTTGCATTTTACTTTCATACTTTACATTTTGTTGAGTATACATAGCGTGTCATTTGAATAAAATTCTCCATGAATTGTTTAGTAATATTTTTAAGATGGTAAAAGTCTATTAAATTTGATCATCAATTTTAGGTCATGTGACATGATTGGATATTCTACTTACATAATATTGGTTAAAATGGTGGTGGATTTCAATTTTGATCAATTGAGCTTGTTTGCATGAATAATACCTAGAGAGGACCACTTTAAGCCTAATCATTATTTTCTTTTGTGTGACATGCACTCATAGCAATTGAAACTCTAGAACTTGCTTAGATTCTTTTCAAAGTCACAATAGCATATGTATGCATGGAAATGAAGGATATTTGTCATTTTTGTTCCATCATATTTTCCATTTCTTCCTCCACAATTTTCTTGAAACATTCTTATCTAGCATTCTAAATCATGATCATTTTTGCTTGTCATTCTTCTTTTGTTGAGAGTTTTGGATTAATTATTTGATGAGTTAGATTGCTAAGATGGACAAGGTTTTATGTGTTGGGGGAGGGGTTTAATTGAAATTGAGTTCTTTTGTGTTGGGAAGTGAGTGAATGCACTGAAAAGAGGAAGCATAGTGGATTTTATTGGTTGGTGTCTTTTGCTAATAAGTGATACATTTGATGTGTGAGTAGAAGTGTTATCAATAGCTTGGAATTCCGGGAGCTATGGAAATCTGCAGAATTGAAGTGCAGAGACTTTTACAGAGCTGGAAATTTAAGTGCAGAGCTGAAAAATGAGGTGCATTTTGTATCGGATGTGTATCAAGATTGGGAATGCAAGATCCAAATGAGTGGGAGTTTAGTTGAAATTTAAGAATATGCTGAAACAAATGGTATGCTTACCTTTTATGGCATTTGCAAGATAAGAAAAGATGAATTTAGGACTCAATTTGGACAGCAGAAATGCAGAAACAGGGAGTTTTTGTAATCATTGAAATTTGATTTTCAGGAACCATAATTCAGAATTCAATTAGCGGGTAGTATTTTATCAACACAACACTTGAGCATTGCATCGTTTACTCTGAAAAGTTGAAGAAAAAGGTAACATTTGATACTCAAAACAGTGAGTTTAAAAGCTAGAAACAGAATTTAGAAACATATGGAAACAAGTTGAGCAACTTTTTCATTATCAGCACTAAGATCTTTGGGAAGTTATTGAAACTCTTGTATTTCCAGCAGCAAATGTGGATTACTTTCTTTCCAAACCTCTACAAATTTGCTAGACAGGAATTTTAAAGTATCAAGTTGCTGGAATTCTGAAATTGCAGTAAACCTTCTAATTGATGTTATAAGCTGAGACAAGATGGAGATCAAGCTATTATTTGATTAAATGGTTGTAAAGTTCTATGGGAATAAATTGTTGAAGCTTGAAGTGAGAAAGCAGTAACATCAGTTGTGGATATCAAGTGTACCAATCTGAATTCAGAATTCTGTGAGAAAATTGCAGTACTGGGAAATTCTGTAAAAGTTGAGAGCTGTGGGAGTATCAAGAATTCAGAAATGAAATCAAGTAGGGGAAAAGCTTACATGAGGTTTTGTAATGTGAAGTAACAAATGGAATGTTGGCATCAATAGTTTTTATCAGAATTCATTTCAATTCCTGAAAAGTATGAAATGGCATGACACTTGATAGTACTTGGAAGGCTGCATTTGGTTGAATGAGAAGAATGAAAGAAGACATTGATGGTTATTGGTTTGTAAAGTGATACTCAATCCAAGGAATGGAATTTCCAATCTGAATGAACACATTAAAACAAAAGGAAACGTTTGCTGTAATGACAGAAATTAACATAGTGCAGAAACTCTAGAAATGCAGATTTTGCAGAATAGTGAGGAAATTCTGTGCCAAATTGGGAAGAGGTTTGAGATGAGCAAAAGCTGTTGGAATATGGGAAGCTTTCGGATATGCATTGTAAAGGGTCTATATAGACAAGATGAAGGAGCATTGAAAATTTTTTGTGGCTGAACATGATAGGTTGATACAAAGTCCAGCATTGAAGAAACATTGAAATCAGTAGTTGGCTGGGCAAAATGGAGTTCAAGGGCTACTGGTTCATGAAGAATCTGAACCCCAGCTGCTAGTTTAGTATTGATGAATGGTTGTCTTTATTCTATAGAGCTTATAAGACTTTTAGACAAGGAATTTGATACCAATTAGAAATACGAAACTGAGAACTGGAAAATGAAATGATTCTGCAGTCTAGGAATTGGTAACTGAAATTATATTTATGGAAAGTCTAAATTCAAGTTGAATTCTTGTGCTATTGCAAGAAAAGAGGAAAAGCCTTACTGCTTGTCAAGTGTAGAGGAGGATGCTAATATAAAAAAAAAGAAACAACAAGAAATGCAGCCATAACTCTGGAGCTGAATTCTGTTTTTCAAGAATGAATAAGTTGTGCTAATTTTTCAACCAAATTTCTGATCAGGAATAAGGCTGCAAGAAATCGAAGGGTTGATACTTAACCTGGCATTCTCTTAAAGAAACTGAAGTTGAAACCATGAAAATTTTGAAGCTGCAAACCCTTGATTTCTTGGAGTTGCTGGATAACTGAAATAATCTTGTGTGTCTCCTCTGTGATCTGAATTATAGAAAAGGAATGATCAATATGCTCATCAAAGCAGAATATCTCAAGAGAGGTTTCTTTCAAACCAATTGCTGATCACAAAATAGAAAAAGAAAAAAAAAAGAATCTGCTAATCAGCTTTGGGAACTGACCTGCAGATTTCTGATAAAAGAGAGAAACAGAACAGAAAATGATGCTGCCAACCTCAACATGTTGCATGCCAAGTTCTTTTTCAACCTTCTAATTATTGGTAGTTCAAGTTGAGCTTTTGCACTCTCACTCAGAAGATGTATACTCAACCAAAACTGGATTTAAGTCTTTGGATTCAAAAACTAATAGAAGATTGAACTAGTTGGAATTTTGAACTTGCTGGAAATTCAGAAATACATAATGTAGTATCAATGGCGTGCCAACTTGTTAAACAAAGGGAATGTTGAAGAACTTGGAACTTGCTGGGAACCTTGCTTCTTCAACTGTTTGTGCCAAGTTTAGTCTCAAATTTTTTGAAGGTTGTTGCTGTCCAAATCCAGTTTATTCAAAATCAGAATTCAGTTTTGAAATTAAGGGATTGGAACTATTGAGTCTCTAAATCTGTATACTAAAGATGAGTTCATTATCAGTAATGTAGAAAGATTTGCTGAAACTGAAAAAGAAGGGAAAGAAGAAATGCTGAAATATGCAGTTGCTGTAATATGAAAATTCATGAGCAGAAATTTAAAAGCACAAGCTAGAGTTGTTTAAACCTGGAAATCTTTGGAGAATAAATTGATAAGGATCTTAAGAAGCTGGATGGAAAGGAATCTGGGACATGATTTGCTGAAAAGGAAGTTGTAAAAGGGTTAAGTAGAAGGGTTGTGCCAATCTACAGTTTGACTTGTTTGAGCTGGAATGAACTGAATTTAAGATGTTGTTTATTTAATGCTTAATAAGATGTTGTAGGGAGATTAAAACTTCAAGTATTGGTTAGCGAATTAAACGGAATCAGAAATGGAATGCTGAATTGTGCCAAATTTTTATGTTGTTCTGAATTACAGAAATTCTTGGATTCAAGTTTAAAACAATTGAGTGCCAAATGAGTTCTTTACCTAGTTCCAACTCTTTCCAAACCAAAGCCCAAATATGTAACGACCTGCCTCCTACTAACTAGGCTGTGAGGCCGATCGTTACATTAATCTGTGCTAACTATTCCATGACCATCATTAAATCTAAGTGCGGAAGCTGTACTAATTAAAATTTTGCTAAACTATTATCATTTCTTGGTTCTACATGTGCTAAGGGGTGTAATCTAAACTATTCATGACATATATTACATCCCCCAATGGTCAAGGAACTTAACTAAGAGTTTCTTGCTGATATCAGGCCTCCCAATCGATCCACGGATCGATTGGAATGGTTAGATCGATCCATTGATCGATCCAGGTGGCTACTGTATACGGAACTTAGGTTGGATCGATCCAGTGATCGATTCAGCACGCTACTGTGCTCCGCGCAATATTCTGGATCGATCGACTGATCGATCCAGACTGGCCAATCGATCTAGTGATCGATCCCAAGGCTTTCTGTTCGCGACAGAAGGCATCCGGATCGATCGGCTGATCGATCCAAGAGCTTACTGTTCGCGGTGGGAACTTCTCGATCGATCGGTTGATCGATTGAGAAGCCCCAATCGATCGGCCGATCGATTGGGGTTTCTGATTTCACACCAGAAGCCTGATTTCAGCACTATTTCGTGCCAAAACCACTCATATCAATTCCAAACTAAATGAAATGCCTCCTAACATCAATTATCTAGCATTCTACACATGTCATGGTGCATAATCCACTAATTCATAACATTTAAGCAAACTGAACGGCAAAAACTAAAATAACAAAGTTCTAATAGTTAAACTTGCTAAAATCCCTAAGATCTTTGTTCCAAGTTCCATCCACACACATCTTCATCACTGCATTGACCTCCAGCCTCCACTAGTCCATCTTCCCTTTACCTTTATCTGTAGTATAAGGAAAATAGTATCTGTAAGCTTGAGAGCTTAGTAAGAAACCATCTACCTCACAAAAACATGCATACGATGCTATTTATGCTTTGAAACATGCTATTTGAAAAGAAGATACTGAATATGCTAAACATGGCATGACATACAACACATGGAAATCGAAACTGACCATGACAATAAATGCTAATCATAATCTATCATGTTGTATCAATTGAAACTAAACTGATACCAAAGCTGAGCTAAGCTAATACTAAACTGATACTAAAGCTGTACTGATTCACATAACTATTTTGTGATGTTTGAAAACTATATTCATAAGTAGATTAAAATAATAATCAAGCTACTGTTTGGGCCCGGCAACTGTACTTGCTATGCGCGCATCCCTGACTAGACCCGGGTTTGCAAGTCCCAAATTTAGTAGGGTTTACTAGGTTATCTAAACTTAGGAACGACTATGGGAGCCCAACCCAATGGATATCTAATCCAGTACAATGCCACTGAGAAAATAAAATACTGAACATAGCTAATTATTACTTGTCTTGCTCTTTCTAGGTTATCTGAACCTAGAGCTAGGTTGTCTGAACCTAGAGGCGACTGTGGGAGCCCACCCATTGGACATCTAGTCCTATAAGAGCTATAGCAAGACTAAATAAGCTGTGAAAATGCTTCTATTGCATTTATCTAAGCTAATAAAATGCCTAAGTTGCATTTTAACTGTTAACAATTTATTCGAACACTTGGTATGCGCTGGTTCGCATCCTTTGTGCCGAAAGTCTACATATTACTAAACTGAAGCTTACAATTCGTACGAAAGCTACTTATACTGCAGGTGAGGGGTTTCTTACCTCCTGTTCGGATTTTCTTACAAATCTAATCGCTAGGCTTTCCGGAGGAGAGATCTCTTCGACGATCTTCTCGTGTCTATGCGTTCCTCTCGCGGAGAGGAGCGTCCTCGTATCCTTTGTATTGCCGGGAGGTGCTCCTAGAGCCCTTGGCTTGGTGCGCCAAGAGAGGGAGAGGAGGGAGGAGGCGGCGTGAGGTTAGGGTGAGGAGGAGAAAAGTCACGAATAAATCTAATAACTCCTCACTTATTAATTCCCTATTTATATTAAGTGGGTAATTTCGCCCAACTCTAATATAAATTTAATTGATTCCCTTTCCTTTTAGCACGGCCCTGCTGGGTTCTCTTGGTTACTAGAGTCCGCTATAAGTCGTAGGACCCAATAGGTCTCGGGTTCAATTCCTGCGTAGGCTATTTTCGTTTTCTATTTATTTTTGCTACTTCCGCTACTCTAAAAGTTCTGTAAAAATATCCTAAAATTCCAGAAAAATACTAGGATATTTCTAATAATTATTTTGAGAATTTTCGGGCGTTACAATCCCCCATACCTTATAAAAAGTTCGTCCTCGAACTTAGAATAACTCTGGGTACTTCTGTCTCATACTGGCTTATGTCTCCCAGGTTGCCTTTTCTGCTGTGTGACTTTGCCAAATTACATTCACTAATGGTACTTCCTTGTTCCGCAATTTCTTAACTGCTCGGTCTATTATCTGAATAGGCCGACTATCATAGCTGAGGTCTTCGCTGACTTGTACCGACTGGGGCTCAATCACCTGGGTGGCATCTGGGATATGCTTCTTCAGCATAGAGACATGAAATACATTATGGACAGCTGACATTCCCTGAGGTAGCTCTAGCTCATATGCTACTCTGCCCACTCTTCTAGTGATAAGGTATTGTCCCACATATCTGTTGGTGCGGGAAGCATCCGACGATCGAACCTTAGTTTTGATAATGGCAAAGGATTCAAAGTTAAGTTAGTGTGTGATCTAACATGTTTGAATAAGTGTTTCAGGAAAGTCCTAGCTGCGGTTAGGCAAAGGGAAAATCCTAAGGGGTGGTAACCTTAGGTCCTAGGGGGCGGTAACCCTAGGTGAGGGAAAACCCTAAGGGGAGGCAACCTTAGGTCCTAGGGGGCGGTAACCCTAGGTGGCGGAAAACCCTAAGGGGCGGCAACCTTAGGTCCTAGGGGGTGGTAACCCTAGGTGGAGAAAACCCTAGGGGGCGGTAACCCTAGGTCTTAGGGGGTGGTAACCCTAGGCGGAAAGTCCAGTCAGTCTCGAGGACCGGACTGACATCAGGTAATCTCTCCTGAGAGGAGTAGGTGAGGACGCGTTCCCCGTAGAGGGAACAGTAGACGTCGGGTCGACTTTGGGTTTCCGGTTGGAAATCCGAAGTTTATCAGATTCTAACGCTGTCTTGCAGGGTATTTGCTCGGACTAACCTTGTTTTTCAGAAGACGACGATGAACTTACCACCGAGTTCGTCAACTTAGTAAAGAAGCTCTGCAAAAAGAAGGGCTTCAACAAAAAGGATCTCAGAAAGGTCATCCAGTCTAAAGAAGCCCAACCAAGCTCGAAGGTTAAATTCGAAGTGACCTGCTACGGATGCAATCAGAAGGGTCACATAAAGGCAAATTGCCCGAACCAGAAGGATCCAAAGAAACCCAAAAGAAAGAAGGCATTGAAGGCAACATGGGACGAGTCTTCTTCCGAGGAGTCCGACGACGAAGAACTAGAACAGACGAACTTTCTCGCCTTGACAGCTCGGGACTACACCAACGGATCCGGAAGTGAGGACGAATCAGAAACCGAGTCCGAGAGAAGCCACGGATCCGCATCCGTTTCCGAAGGGCCGAACCCCTCTGTAAGTAAAAGTCGTTTATATAGTTTAATTAATTATTTAATGCATAAAGTAGCTAAGTCCAAGATTCGAATCAAAGCGCTTCTAAAGGAGGTAACACTCCTTAAAGAAACGCCAAACAACGAATCCTTAACTGATCAAGTTCAGACTGGAACCTCAACTCAAGTTCAAAAACTTGAGGAAGAGAATTCCAATCTGAAAAGTCAGGTAAAGGATTTGAAAACTACCCTAGAACGATTCTCCTTGGGATCCAAGAATCTTGACTTGATTCTTGGAACACAAAGGGCAATCTACAATCGAACTGGACTAGGATATAAAAAGAAATATAAATCTTACCTATCCTTAATAAACAAACCAAATAGAAAAGTGGTCAAAGCATGGGTTGCCAAGTCCAACCTGATCAATCAAGTTGGACTTGGACATTATTGGGTTCCTAAGGATCAAATACATTACCTCAATAAACTTTATCGAGGCTATGATCCAGGGGGAGCCAAAACTATAAAAATTCGAAATTAATCTAAAACTCAAATTTAAAAATTTGAAATTAATCTAAAACTCAAAAATTTGAAATTAATCTAAAAACTCAAATTTAAAAATTCAAAATTAATCTAAAACACAAATTTAAAAATTTGAAATTAATCTAAAACTCAAATTTAAAAATTTGAAATTAATCTAAAAACTCAAATTTAAAAATTCAAAATTAATCTAAAACTCAAAAAAAAAAAAATCAAAATTAATCTAAAACTCAAAATTAAAAATTCGAAATTAATCTAAAAACTCAAAAAAAAAATTTCAAAATTAATCTAAAACTCAAAATTAAAAATTCGAAATTAATCTAAAACTCAAATTTAAAAATTCGAAATTAATCTAAAACTCAAATTTAGAAATTCGAAATTAATCTAAAACTCAAAAATAAAAATTCAAAATTAATTCAAAATTCGAAATTAATCTAAAAACTCAAAACTCAAAATTCGGAATTAAAAATTCAAAATTAATTCAAAATTCGAAATTAATCTAAAAATTCAAAACTCAAAATTCGGGATTAAAATTTAAAATTCAAATTCAAAATTCGTAATTAAAATTTAAAATTCAAAACTCAAAATTCGGAATTAAAATTTAAAATTCAAAACTCAAAAATCAAATAGAAGGAGGGTCCAGAATAGCTGGCAACTCCGAAATCTATTTACCCGACAGGGTAACCGAACTTAATCTACCCGAAATGGGTAAACAAGAGTAGATTACCTGGATGGGTAAATAAGGATAGATTAAAAAGGGTTAAATTTTAACTTGAAGCACAGTACTGGTGAAGTTTTTGGATGATAGTACGTTGGGAAAACTTGGGAATCGCATGTCTAGGAAGATATGGCTTCGACCTGGTGCATTTGGCCAAGTGGAACTAACCGAAGCTACCCTTAAATGGATCCTAACTAGTTAGACCAAGGTTTAGTATTAAGCTCAATGGGTAGGACTATTTGGGAAACCTCGAAGGCATGGTTACTTTAATGAGCTCCTTGTGACTCACCATAGCCCAGAAGTTTATCCAAAGAACGCTTACTTGTTGAACCCAAAACTAAACCCGAATCTAACATAAAGTTAAACAAAACCCTATAAATTGAACTAATTCATCTCACAAAATAATAGGATCCACTGATTGAAAACATACACCGGGTGAGATGACTAAGCAAACTAAATTTTAAATCTTACATAAGTTAAGCTAAACATTTTCAAAAATCAAATTAACTTAAACAATTTTAAAATTAAATTAATTTAAAATAATTCTCAATTAAACATCAAATCACCAAATAAACCCCCATAAAATTAACAAAGATTAGGTAAGATGCTAAATTAGGGACTTACTTCAATCAAACTGTCTTTTGATCCATCAACTACTTTATGTGTAGGAATTGGATCAATGGATGTTGGACAGTGGGTGTTCCAGACATATGACTGGAGATCGATTGAAGTTCACTAAGTTAAAACTAAAGAACCTAGGATCAGTTGCATTTGGCAACGATGGGAAACTGAAAGTAATCCGAAAAGGTAATATCGAACTTAATTATGATTTTATTATTCGAAAAGTACTGTTAGTTGAAAATTTTAATTTCAATTTATTAAGTATAAGTCAACTATGCAATACTGGTTATTCAGTCAATTTTACCAAATCTGAATGTATAGTCAAACATGTCGATAATCCAGAAATTATACTTAAGGGCACTAGAAAAGATAATGTCTACACCATTTTTCTACCATCATCCTCAATAAAGTGTTTTCTAACACAACAAGAGGAAACTGAGCTATGGCACAGAAGACTCGGTCACACTCACACAAGACTCATTTCAAAAATGAGTCAAAATGGACTAGTTAGAGGGTTGCCCAAATTAAAAGTTATTGAAAACTCAATCTGTAATGCATGTCAACAAGGAAAACAAACCAAGTCCACCCACAAGTCAACCAATACAGTTAGAACTACCCATCTACTTGAGCTCCTTCACCTAGATCTATTTGATTCACATGGAGCCAAGTCACTAAGCAAGAACCAGTATTGCTTAGTAATAATTGATGACTACTCCAGGTTCACCTGGGTAAAATTTCTAAAAACAAAAGATGAAACCTTTGAAATATTTAGTAATTTTTGCAAATTAACAGAAAATGAAAAAGATACTAAAATTAAAAGGATAAGGAGTGATCATGGAGGAGAATTTGAGAATCACAATTTCACTGAATTTTGTGAGATAAATGGGTACAAACATGAATACTCCTGCCCCAGAACCCCCCCAACAAAATGGTTTAGTAGAACGTAAAAATAGAACTTTACAAGAAGCTGTTAGAACCATGTTAAACGAATATAATCTATCTAATCAATTCTGGGCTGAAGCAGTTAGTACAGCATGCTACATTCAAAATATGATCTTAATTAATAAATTTCAAAATAAAACCCCCTATGAAATTTATTATAATAAAATTCCTAACTTAAACTATTTAAAAGTATTTGGGTGTAAAGTCTTTATTTTAAACACTAAAGATTACTTAGGAAAATTTACATCAAAAACAACCCCAGGAATATTCTTAGGGTACTCAACCACTAGTAGAGCATATAGAGTATATAACAAGAATACCCTAAAAGTAGAAGAAACAACAAATATAAAGTTTGATGAAGACACTATAGATGAAACTGAAAATACAGGAAATGCTAATCCAATAAACAGAGAAGATGACGAAATTCAATCTGAACCTATTGAATCTGAAGAACTTGTCACTAATTCAAATGACATACGACCAACCAGAACAAGCACAAATCACCCATCGGATCAAATCTTGGGTGATCCAACGGTAGGAGTAAGAACTAGGTCATCATATAGAAACCAGAGTCAAATAGCCCAAATTTCAAAAATTGAACCCAAAACCATAGAAGAAGCCCTACCAGACCCAGATTGGACTATAGCAATGCAAGAAGAATTGACCCAATTTGAAAGAAATCAGGTATGGGAATTAGTGCCTAAACCCATTAACAAAACCATAATTGACACGAAATGGGTTTTTAGAAATAAATTAAATGATCAAAGTGAAATAGTCAGAAATAAAGCAAGGTTAGTCGTCAAAGGGTTCAATCAAATAGAAGGACTAGACTATGATGAGACCTATGCTCCGGTAGCAAGACTTGAATCCATTAGGATGCTGTTGGCCTATGCAGCACACAAAGGATTCAAGCTATTTCAAATGGATGTAAAATCCGCATTCTTAAACAGATTTATTAAAGAAGAAGTATACGTAGGTCAACCCCCAGGATTTGAGGACATAGAACATCCAAATTATGTCTTCAAATTAAAAAAGGCCCTGTACGGACTAAAACAAGCACCTAGGGCTTGGTATGAACGACTGTCCAACTATCTAATATCAAAAGAATTCAACCAAGGTCAAATAGATCCAACCCTTTTTGTAAAAACCCTTGAAAACGACATCTTTATAGCACAAATTTACGTCGACGATATTATTTTTGGATCAACCAACTCAAAATTTTTAAAAGAGTTTACCAAACTAATGGAAAATGAATTTGAAATGAGTCTAGTAGGTGAACTCAATTTCTTTTTAGGTTTACAAATTAAGCAAACCAAGGATGGAATTTATATTTATCAAACTAAATATACTAAGGAATTAGTTAGTAAATTTGGAATGGAAAATTCAAAAATCATTAACACACCAATGGCTACTAATGTTAAAATTGACTCAGACTTAGAAGGAAAACCAGTAGACTTGAAATACTATCGAAGTGCGATAGGAAGTCTACTGTACCTAACTGCAAGTCGACCAGACATCATCTTTGCAGTAGGTATGTGTGCAAGATACCAATCTTGTGCAAGAGAGTCTCACTTAACATTAGTAAAAAGAATCCTTAGGTATGTTAAGGGAACCCTAAACGTAAGACTTTGGTACTCTAGATCGTGCACCCTTGATCTAACCGGCTACTCTGACTCTGACTATGCCGGGTGCAAGCTAGATAGAAAAAGCACAAGTGGTAGTTGTCAATTTTTAGGCCACTGCCTAGTAAGTTAGTCAAGTAGAAAACAACACTGTGTTGCCTTATCTACCACTGAAGCTGAATATATAGCACTAGGTGAATGCACATCTCAGCTACTATGGATGATGCATACCCTTAAAGACTATCAACTTGAATATCAAAAAACAAAAATCTCGATTGATAACATAAGTTCAATAAACCTAACAAAAAACCCAATTCATCACTCAAGGATTAAACATATAGAAGTAAAACACCACTTTGTAAGGGATCATGTAGCTAAGGGTGATATTGTACTCAACTATGTTGAGTCAAAATCAAACCTAGCTGACATCTTTACAAAACCCTTACCTGAACTTGAGTTCAGTACACTTAGAAGACAAATAGGAATGTGTTGGGTAGAATAGATCAGTCTTTTAATAACATTTTTAAAATTCTAGGCAAAACTTGATTTTTCAAAATCCCTACTTTACTAGACTTTCAAAAGTTAGGTTTAGCCCAGGATTTCCCCTAGAAATCATGTTCCCCCAGGACTCAGCCAGAGCATCTCACAAACACCTAGGTATACCTTGATTGTGTTTGTAAAACATAGAACGGTGTGAGATGCATAGGGTACAGCCTGGACTCGAGAATGCTTATTTCTGTGCATCAATATGAGTCTGGGCGTTAAATACGTGATCAAAAGTAATCAAATCAAGTCTTCCAGCCTTAGTCAAATCTAACTGGATCTATTGACTTGACTTAACTAACTAAGTGAACACTGTTGCCCTTTAGGCAATCAGCAAGTAGCTAAACAGTTAGACAGTTGGTGATGGAAATAAGAAGTTTAAGCATGTCTGTACTTAAAAGATCTGATACCTGATAAAACAAATCTTGACTTATGCTTGGACTTTAGGGCTCTGATACGTTACTAAAACAAATGGCAAGCTATTTAAAAATAAGGTCATCACTTCTCCTTTGCCTTATGTATTCTTGAAATACATTTCAAAAACATGCCTTAAGCAGCTTTCTCAAAAAATTTCTCCAAATTTAAAACTTTCAAGTGTTCTCTACTTTAAAACTTTAAAGTTTTTAAGTATTATTTTTTTTAAAACTTTTAAAAAAAAATTTTAAGTTAAAACTTTTTCCTTGGAAATTTTCCTTAAACACCTGAATATTTTTTTAAAATTTTTTTTGAAAATTTCTGAAGCTGAAAATTTTGTTAGAAAATTTCTGAAGTTGAAAAAAAAATTTCTTGAAAATTTTTAAAGTTGAGAATCTTGTTTGAAAATTTTTGAAGTTGAAAAATTTTGTTTGAAAATTTGCTGAAATTGAAATTTTTTTTGAAAATTTGATGAAATTGAAAAAAAAATTTTAAAAATTTTTTTAAGTTGAAAATCTTGTTTGAAAATTTTTGAAGTTGAAAATTTCTCAAGTTGAAAATTTTGGTTGAAAATTTTTTGAAGTTAAAAATTTCTCAATTGATAAAATTTTGAAAAATATTGCTATTTTAAGGTGTTGCCTTTCACTTGCTCATTGACTAGGTTAAATGGTTTCTCTAAATTTTGTCTTGAAAAATTAAGTGTTTTAAAACTAGCTCATTTTTTGATATATGGCAAAGGGGGAGAGTAGAGAAATTCAAAGAAAGAAATAAAAATAGAAATTCAAATTCAAAGAAAGAGTAGAGAAATTCAAAGAAAATAGTTTAAAGGGAGCTTGTATTAAGGGGGAGCTATGTTTATCTTGCTATCACACTTATCCTGTGTCTTGTGCTTATACATAACAGCATATTTCTTGTACTTAAGCTTGAATTTCGGTTGCCATTATCAAAAAGGGGGAGATTGTTGGTGCGGGAAGTATCCGACGATCGAACCTTAGTTTTGATAATGGCAAAGGATTGAAAGTTAAGTTAGTGTGTGATCTAACATGTTTGAATAAGTGTTTCAGGAAAGTCCTAGCTGCGGTTAGGCAAAGGGAAAATCCTAAGGGGTGGTAACCTTAGGTCCTAGGGGGCGGTAACCCTAGGTGAGGGAAAACCCTAAGGGGCGGCAACCTTAGGTCCTAGGGGGCGGTAACCCTAGGTGGCGGAAAACCCTAAGGGGCGGCAACCTTAGGTCCTAGGGGGTGGTAACCCTAGGTGGAGAAAACCCTAGGGGGCGGTAACCCTAGGTCTTAGGGGGTGGTAACCCTAGGCGGAAAGTCCAGTCGGTCTGGAGGACCGGACTGGCATCAGGTAATCTCTCCTGAGGGGAGTAGTTGAGGACGCGTTCCCCGTAGAGGGAACAGTAGGCGTCGGGTCGACCTAGGGTTTCCGGTTGGAAATCCGAAGTCAGACTCAGACAGTCCGAAGATTGTCGGTTATTCTTTACAATGTTTTATCAGATTCTAACGCTGTCTTGCAGGGTATTTGCTCGGACTAACCTTGTTTTGCAGGTGAAGAACCTGCTGGAAAAAGGTGGTCCGGGCGCCCGGGATGGATCCGGGCGCCCCGAACAGGTCCAGGCGCCCGGGACCAACTTTTATCCCCTGCGCGACTTCGCCACGTGGAGCATCCTGGTTGGTTGGCCACGTCACACTCCAGGCGCCCGGAAAGGATCCAGGCGCCCTGAATGTCATATAAAAAGAGGGTTAAGGTGCAGCTTCAAGACAACGATTCAACAAGCTTTCCTTCTGCTGTGTGCTGCTCAAGAAACGACTCTAAAGTGATGTTACAGTCGCCGACGACCTAAAGCTTCAGTTATTATTTTGTTTTCGGTATTATTTCAATTCTAGTTGTACTTATTTCCTTGTACTTATTCACGATATTATAGTTGTTGCCCACCGGAAGCGATCAAGGATCGCGGGCCTTCGAGTAGGAGTCGCCTTAGGCTCCGAACGAAGTAATTCCCTGTGTCTCTGTTTTTTACTATCTTTATTCCGCTGCTTATTACTCTATTAGTTTCACGTACGAGTTACGGATTTCAAAAAACGAAATAGCCATGAGCGCTATTCACCCCCCCTCTAGCGCTTTCGATCCATCAATATCTGGGACTTAGTTTGCCCTTCTTCCCAAAACGCATTACCCCCTTCATGGGAGCTATTCTAAGGAACACTGAATCCCCAACTGAAAACTCTAAGGGTCTGTGCCGTGTATCAGCATAGCTTTTCTGGCGGCTCTGAGCTGTCTCTATCCTCTGGCGGATCTGCTGTATAGCTGCTGTGGTATCTGCTACTAGATCTGTCTGAAGTTCTAGTTCTTTCTGTTCACCACTCTCATTCCAGCAGATTGGAGATCTACACCTCCGCCCATAGAGAGCCTCGTAAGGTGCCATGCCGATGGTGGCCTGATAGCTGTTGTTGTATGCAAATTCTACTAAGCTCAGATATTTGCACCAACTTCCCCAGAAGTCTAGGGCACATGCTCGGAGCATATCTTCGAGTACCTAATTTACTCGCTCCTTCTGACCATCTGTCTGAGGATGGAAAGTTGTGCTGAACTTTAACTTCGTGCCCAACGCTGACTGTACACACTCCCAGAAGTGTGATGTGAATCTGCTGTCTCTGTCTGATATAATGGTTCGTGGGACTCCATGTAGTCTAACGATCTCCTTGAGATACAACTGTGTTAGCTGTTCTATGGAGTAGGATATCCTGATAGCTAAGAAGTGGGCTGATTTAGTCAATCTGTCGACTATTACCCAGATGGTATCAAAACCATTCGTGGTTCTGGGTAATCCCACTATGAAATCCATAGAAATGTCTGTTACGCTCCGCAAGTGTACGGAAATGTCGCAAGTAATATAAAAGATTATCGTATCCACAGGGACTGGAATAAGCACTAGAAATGTCTCAATGCGAATTAGCTAAACAACTATCCAATCGTTTCAAAAGGAAAGTAAAGGTAAACAAATCTAATCTTAGAGATCAACAAACAAGAGTTTAGTGTTTTGGGTTATGATAAAGGGAGATTCTAGGAGTTTCGGTTTCTTTGTAAGATTTCTTGAATGTAAATGGTTCACCAATTCTTATTCCTCAATTTCCAAACATGTAGAAAGTTGTCGGTTCCCTCTTGCAATAGACAACCGGCTAAGGACTGAGAAATGTATCTAAATCGGATTAATTAGACATGAACCTACGTTGTCCTTACACAGAAGCGCACCTATTACTATGCCTTCCTCGGATATCAACATAGAAGCCCACAACTTATTAATCTATAAAGATACAAGAAGCTAATCATAGAATCCATCCTACTCTCTTGAATATTCCTATTTCCTCTTCAAGATTATCTCTCAAACGCCCTTACACGGGCTTGCACCTGTCACGTGGATCCCTCGGATGATCGAGTGAGAGTTTATCCTTACCAAGTCCATAAGAAATCTAAACAATCAATCAAGAATGAGAATTAAGCACAAACCACCATCAATCATTCAAGATCTAATTGATACAAGCAAGATAATGTCATTGAAACAAGAAGATGGCAAATCCATAAGAGATTACATCAATCCATCATACAAATACTCCCTTAATCCTAGAATACAAGATCTACTCCATGAATCGAGGAAGAAAACCCGAAGAAATAGAGATTACAAGCATTCCTTGAATCCCCAATCCAAGAAAACAAGAAGAGGGGAAAAGAGAAAACTTATCTACAAAGAAGCTTCGTCTTCGGATCCAATCCACGCTCCGGAGTCGAAATCATCGAGATCTCCCTTAGAATTGCCCAGAAATCCTCCCAAGAATGGGAGGAAACCACCAAATCTTGCTTTCTCCCAAAGGGGGAGAGATCCCCTTTCAATTCATGAAGAAGGGTTTAAATAGAGGAGGGAATCGGGCGCCACACGGCCCCGTGACACGGCCGTGTGAGATTCACACGGCCATGTCCAGTTCCCTCTCTGCCAAACCTGCACGGCCGTGTGACTCCACACGGCCAGAACCCTTCTGCTCTCTGGAAATGATACACGGCCGTGTGGTGCACACGGCCACAGCCTGCTTGGTCTCTGGAAGTCTCACACGGGCGTGTAGATCCACACGGCCATGTAAGGCTTCTGCTCTGGTTGGCTTCAAATCTTGACACGGCCGTGCGAGGTTCACACGGCCATGTCATCTTCCTCTTCTGTTGGTGCCAAACTCCACACGGCCCGAGCTCCATCCCAGTGCATGGCCGTGTGAGGTACACGGCCCGGTGCTTTCTCCCTTCGTTTCCTCCAATGCATGCCCAAAGATGTAGATTCTTCACCAAATCGACTCCTGTGTACAGAAAATGCACAAAAAGCATATCTCCGAACCAAAAGAGTAAATATGCTAAAAGGAAAGATGGAAGTATAAAAATGCATAGATCATGCATGCTCAAAGTATGTAAATGTGCGTAAAAACATGCATAAAAGAGTATATAATCTACGCACATCACACCCCCAGACTTAAACCTTTGCTTGTCCTCAAGCAAAATGCTGCAGTCTAAATTCATATGTTCTACAACACATTCATAAAACCCAGTGTACTTTCCTAATTCTATCAAAAAGTTTCATTAACAAGCATGATCATGGAAACAAGTAAAGTATGGTTCAAGCATAAGAATCTTGTGCGCAGTGTAAAAGTAACTCAACACCCTTCAAGTTTCAATCCATGTCCTAGTCAAGTCGTCATCAAATTTGAATTCCTAATGTTTCCAGTGAAAGACAAGTAACCAGTGATAGGCACTTACTTACCATTCACTTGGTTCATATTTCTCAACTAACCCAAGGTCTCAAAGGTGTGCTCAATCTCAAGAGAAGCTAAACAGTCATTTCCCCAGTAACCTAACTCGGTCTCAAAGGGGTGACTTGCTAGATTCCACTCATGACAACTGTTTTTTATATCCCTTATTGTGTTTTTTTTATAAGTGTTTGCATTGTGCAAAACTTATTCACAAATGTACTTTTAGCATACATGTTGGGATATTTTGATTTTTCCAAATGAGCTTTAATGATTTGAGCCTCATCCAGTAACCAAAATGAAAGTTGAGAAATCACCATGGAAACCAAGTACTAAGCAAACAAGATGAATCATGACTATTTCAATGACATCAACTATTCAAGCATCAAGCATAAGTGTAGTGAAGATAAAATCCTTAAGGTTGAACCAAAACTAAAACTCATCACAATAAGATTCTTAGCTTATTAATGCTTCCCAAGATAGAAAAAAGAACTACACAAAGTTTACTACTAGCATCATTCGAACATCATGAATCAAGCCAATAATCGTGCTAACATTTCACTTGAATCCAAGAAAGCATATAAATGAAGTTTTGATGTTCTCAAGATGTATGCCACAAAAAATCAAAACACAATGCAAGACATAAGCAAAAACAAAAACAAACAAAGCAAATCAAATGCATCTAATGCATCCCCCCAGACTTAAATTTTTCATTGTCCCAATGAAAACTAAAAACAATGTGGAGGAGATTTTAAAAGAAGTTACCAAGTGATGAGCTCCAAATGGTTGACGTTAATGTTTTTAAAGATACTCCTCCATCCAATACTCACATTCCTCCACAACTTTGAATTCTACAACAATAAGATAGACAAGAAAAATTAAGTAGAGGATACATGTTTATTATAAAGAGAGAACTAAAGACATAAAAGAAAATAAGGAAAATGAACTTGGGTTGCCTCCCAAGAAGCGCTTGTTTAAGGTCATTAGCTCGACCACCTCATTAGATTCATCTAAATCTTGCTCTTGGAGGGGTAAGATATTTTAGAACCCTCCTACCAAGGGCTCTTATTATGGAGGGAGCTTTCATCAAAGGAGCTACAAAGTAAAGTATAACTCTCTCCATCTTCGTCTTCTTGGAAATTTTTTCAGGTGGTCAAAGACGGTTCAGATTGAGCTTCCAATTATTGGCCCATGTGAAATCTGCACATCCAAAAGAAAAACAAATCTCCCACAAGCATGTTATATAGTATAGAGCTAGAACCATATCAAGATAAGATGAATAAGTAATAAAAACTGAATCACATCCAACAAAGTCAATTATAGGTACCTCCATAAAGTTTTCCAAAAGATCACAAGAAATACTAACCTTACTTTGTTGAGAAATACCTGAAATTTCTAAACATGTAGATGTGACTTCCTCTGAATCAAATGATGGTTCTGGCTCTAGCTCAGGTGTTGATGATATCAATGATGGTGATTCTTGAGACTCTGCTAGCTCTGCATAAGTCCCTACACATTGTTCCACAACATGCTCAATTCTTAAAACCTCTAAGGGTTGTGTTGACAAAGGTGGTGATCCTTGAGATGTTACTTCCACAACACAGCTCCCTACACATTCTTCCATATCATCATCATCAACACATATATCAAAAAATAAACCAACATCTATGTCCTCAATAGGAGAATCAATAACAAGAGGATCAATAACTTCACTTGCAGTTTTAAGTTGATCTACCACATCACATTCATCATCTGAAAATTCGATGTCACTATAACACCTTATAAAATTTTGAGATAGATCTGAAAACTTATTTACCACTACATTATCAATAAAATCCTCATATAAAAAATCTTCATCTTCATATATATTCAAAAATCTACACTCAACCATATTAGTGTCACAGGATTTGCCGAAGTCTTTATTTTCATTGACCCCCACTAACCTTTGTGGAAAAGGAACCCTTAGTGAAGGTCCTGGGAAAGACTGAACTCCCTTTTTCCCAAATTCCCTTTGAGCTTTTGGAGGAGGTCCAACTTGCTTATCTAATGTTGGTGTGATTAATCGTTGAGGGAAAGGTACTTCTGGCCTTTGGGAACTTCCCAGAGAAATGGAACTGAGTTCTTGTGATCTTCTATTATTCTTCTCCTCAATTCTAAACATGTCGTTCTTCAGAAGTTCTTCATGATTTTTTCCACTTCTCAACCCAACATCATCACACTTTTCATTGGATCTTGACTGTGTAGGAGGGGGATCTTCTTTAAACCATTTTGAAACAATACTATCAAGTTTTGCCCCCAAATGTTTGAACTCCTCACTCTGTGACTTGTGAATTTCAACATTTTTAGGTGGTTGAATTTCATTTTGTTTGACAGGCTCTCTTACATTTATGGCTTGCACTTTTTGAATATCTGAGGGAAATTCCATCCAACTTTTGTTCGACCATTCATGGAGGTTCAATGTCACTTGATCAATTAATGAATAAGCTTCATCTACACTTTTGTCCATAAAAGAACCTCCAGCTGATGAATCCAATAAACTCTTGTCTGAGAAAGAAATTCCCCCATAGAATATGTGCAAAATCAACCATTTTTCAAAACCATGATGAGGGCACTGTCTTTGAAGACTCTTGAATCTATCCCATGCTTCAAATAATGATTCTCCATATCCCTGAGCAAAATTTGTTATGCAATTCCTCATATACACCGTTCTACTAGGAGGGAAAAAATGATTCAGAAATTGCTTCTCCAATTGTTCCCAACTTGTGATGCTTTGAGGACAGAGAGAATATAGCCAAGTCCTTGCTTTATCCTTGATACTGAAAGGAAATGTCATCAATCGAACTGCATTTGCTGATACTCCTTCACATTTCACCAAATCACAAATCTCTAAAAATGTTTCAAGATGCAGATAAGGACTTTCTGATACTTCTCCTCTAAATTTGTGACCTTGTATCATGAAAATTATCTCTGGGTCTAGTTGGAAACTTTCTGCTTCAATTTGATGTTGCACAATGGGAGATAAAAATCTTGCAGAAAAGGGTGTAGAAAAATTTCTCATGGTCCTGCTTGACATGTTAGTGCTCATGGATATTCAAGAAGAAAAAGAAAATTATCAAGAATCAAAAACAAGAAATAAAATGCAATATGAAAAGCAAGAAAGCAAATGCAGAATTTAAATTGCAAGAAAGAAAGTGCATAATGAAAACAAGAAAGAAAAGATAAAAGAAAAAAGAAAAATGTCTAGAATAATTCATATGCTAAAAATTGCAAGATATGTTTACAAAAGAAAAGAAGAAAGAAACAAGATCAAAAGAGAAAACAGAGAAAAGTTAGATTAGAGTACTAGAAATCAAGAATGCAAAGTTAGAATTAGAATTAGAATTCCAACAAAAAGAGTTGTCAAGAATGTTATTCAAGAAAGGAAAAACTTACGAAAATAGAATTCTAACAATTAGTTATAACTATGCAAATCAAAAGAAAAAAAGAAAAATTATGTTTAGTCTAACTCAATTGATAATTCCTAATGTTATAGTGCAGTCCCCGGCAACGGCGCCAAAAACTTGTTACGCTCCACAAGTGTACGGAAATGTCGCAAGTAATATAAAAGATTATCGTATCCACAGGGACTGGAATAAGCACTAGAAATGTCTCAATGCGAATTAGCTAAACAACTATCCAATCGTTTCAAAAGCAAAGTAAAGGTAAACAAATCTAATCTTAGAGATCAACAAACAAGAGTTTAGTGTTTTGGGTTATGATAAAGGGAGATTCTAGGAGTTTCGGTTTCTTTGTAAGATTTCTTGAATGTAAATGGTTCACCAATTCTTATTCCTCAATTTCCAAACATGTAGAAAGTTGTCGGTTCCCTCTTGCAATAGACAACCGGCTAAGGACTGAGAAATGTATCTAAATCGGATTAATTAGACATGAACCTACGTTGTCCTTACACAGAAGCGCACCTATTACTATGCCTTCCTCGGATATCAACATAGAAGCCCACAACTTATTAATCTATAAAGATACAAGAAGCTAATCATAGAATCCATCCTACTCTCTTGAATATTCCTATTTCCTCTTCAAGATTATCTCTCAAACGTCCTTACACGGGCTTGCACCTGTCACGTGGATCCCTCGGATGATCGAGTGAGAGTTTATCCTTACCAAGTCCATAGGAAATCTAAACAATCAATCAAGAATGAGAATTAAGCACAAACCACCATCAATCATTCAAGATCTAATTGATACAAGCAAGATAATGTCATTGAAACAAGAAGATGGCAAATCCATAAGAGATTACATCAATCCATCATACAAATACTCCCTTAATCCTAGAATACAAGATCTACTCCATGAATCGAGGAAGAAAACCTGAAGAAATAGAGATTACAAGCATTCCTTGAATCCCCAATCCAAGAAAACAAGAAGAGGGGAAAAAGAGAAAACTTATCTACAAAGAAGCTTCGTCTTCGGATCCAATCCACGCTCCGGAGTCGAAATCGTCGAGATCTCCCTTAGAATTGCCCAGAAATCCTCCCAAGAATGGGAGGAAACCACCAAATCTTGCTTTCTCCCAAAGGGGGAGAGATCCCCTTTCAATTCATGAAGAAGGGTTTAAATAGAGGAGGGAATCGGGCGCCACACGGCCCCGTGACACGGCCGTGTGAGATTCACACGGCCATGTCCAGTTCCCTCTCTGCCAAAGCTGCACGGCCGTGTGACTCCACACGGCCAGAACCCTTCTGCTCTGTGCACACGGCCACAGCCTGCTTGGTCTCTGGAAGTCTCACACGGCCGTGTAGATCCACACGGCCATGTAAGGCTTCTGCTCTGGTTGGCTTCAAATCTTGACACGGCCGTGCGAGGTTCACACGGCCATGTCATCTTCCTCTTCTGTTGGTGCCAAACTCCACACGGCCCGAGCTCCATCCCAGTGCATGGCCGTGTGAGGTACACGGCCCGGTGCTTTCTCCCTTCGTTTCCTCCAATGCATGCCCAAAGATGTAGATTCTTCACCAAATCGACTCCTGTGTACAGAAAATGCACAAAAAGCATATCTCCGAACCAAAAGAGTAAATATGCTAAAAGGAAAGCTGGAAGTATAAAAATGCATAGATCAAGCATGCTCAAAGTATGTAAATGTGCGTAAAAACATGCATAAAAGAGTATATAATCTATGCACATCAATGTCTTTCCACTTCCATTCTGGAATCTGAATAGGCTGCAGAACTCCTCCTGGTCTCTGATGTTCTGCCTTAACCCTCTGACAAGTTAGGCAGGTGATGACATATCGAGCGATGTCTCTCTTCATCCCAGGCCACCAAAAATGCTTTTTCAAGTCCTGGTACATCTTGGTGGAACCTGGATGCATCGCATAAGGAGTCCTGTGAGCCTCATCCAAAATCTTTCTCTTTAGTTCCTCCTGATCTGGAACACAGAGTCTGTCACCGAAGTACAATACCCCACTATCGGATACTCTGAATTCTCCACTGTCTGATTCTGCTAATCCTTGCTTGATCTTTTGAATTTCAGGATCCTGTTCCTGAGCTGTCTGAAGATCACCAAGCAAGGTAGACTCTAATGTCATTGTAGAGAGCTGTCCAACTATGAGTTCAAGACCGAAGTCTGTGATCTCTTTCTGTAGGGGCGGTGACATGGCTGCTAGAGATAATAGGGCAGCACTGGACTTTCTGCTAAGTGCATCTGCTACCCTATTTGCCTTTCTTGGGTGGTAGATGATGTCTATATCGTAGTCCTTGACCAGCTCTAGCCATCTGCGCTGTCGCATATTCAAATCCTTCTGAGTGAAGAAGTACTTCAGACTCTGATGATCTGTATACACTCTGCACTAAGCTCCATACAAGTAATGTCTCCAAATTTTGAGAGCGAACACCATTGCTGCAAGCTCAAGGTCATGAGTAGGATAGTTCTTATCATAATCCTTGAGTTGTCTGGAGGCGTAGGCGATTACCTTGCCGTCTTGCATCAGCACTGCTCCTAGTCCCAACTTAGAGGCATCACTATAAATATCAAAGCTGTCTGTGTTCTCGGGTAGAGCTAAAATAGGTGCACTGGTCAATCTTCTTTTTAACTCGCTGAAGCTGTTCTCACAGTCCTCTGTCCACTGAAATTTCCTGTTCTTCCTGGTAAGAGCTGTCAGTGGGGAGGCTATCCTGGAGAAGTCCTCTACAAACTTTCTGTAATAACCTGCTAGTCCCAGAAAGCTTCTGATCTCACTAGCGTTCTTGGGTCTTTTCCAGTTACTCACAGCTTCTATCTTACTGGGGTCTACCATAATACCATCCTTTGAGATGATGTGACCCAGGAAGGACACCTGATCTAACCAAAATTCACATTTTGTGAACTTGGCGCACAACTGGTTCTACTGAAGGGTCCGCAGTACTATTTTCAGGTGCTCTGCGTGTTTTTCCTGAGTTCCTGAATAGATAAGAATGTCATCGATGAATACGATAACGAACTTATCTAAGTATTCTCTGAATACCCTGTTCATGAGGTCCATGAAAGTAGCTGGGGCATTTGTCACACCAAAGGGCATGACTACGAACTCGTAATGTCCGTATCTGGTCCTGAATGTTGTCTTGGGTATATCCCCTTCTTTAACTTTCACCTGATGATAACCTGATCTGAGGTCTATCTTAGAGAACACTGCTGCTCCCTTTAGCTGATCGAACAGGTCATCTATTCTAGGAAGAGGATATCTGTTCTTGATCGAGACTTGGTTTAGTGCCCGGTAATCTATACACAGGCGCATGCTCCCATCCTTCTTCTTCACGAACAATACAGGCGCTCTCCATGGTGAGTGACTAGGGCGTATGAATCCCTTGTCAAGCAGCTCCTGTAGTTGCTCATGAAGTTCCTTCTGTTCTGCTGGAGCCATGCGGTAAGGCACTTTGGAGATAGGATTTGTACCGGGAATGAGTTCTATCTCGAATTCAATCTCCCTGTCTAGTGCTAAGCCTGGTAACTCTTCAGGGAAGACTGCTGGGTAGTCACATACGACTCAGACCTCTGCTAGCTGTTGGTCCCTGTCCTGACTGGTACTGACTACATGTGCTAAAAATCTCGTACATCCTGAATCCATTAATCTCTGTGCCTTCATAGCTGAGAGAAATTTCTTGGGCTTTCTCTTTGGTTCTCCGACGAACTCAAACTGTGCTTCTGCTTCAGGTTGGAATACAACTTTCTGCTTACGGCATTCTATTGAGGCACCGTATTTGATCAAGAAGTCCATCCCAAATATGACGTCGTAGTCAGTCATATTTAGCACTATCAGATCATAAAAGAGCTCTATGTTTGCTATAATGACTGACACTGCTCTGAGCCAGTGCGTGGATGCCATAATTTCTCCTGAAGGTAAGGTCATCAGAAACTGACTACTGAGTACCTCTGGAGGTCTTGCTAACTTCTCAGCAAATGCCCTGGATATATAAGAATGGGTTGCCCCAGTATCGAATAAGACAGTTGTACTTTGTTGTAAAATACTAATCTGACCTGTAACAACTGTCGAGGCATTTGCTACGTCCTCTCTGGTCAGTGAATAGATCCTCGCATTGGTCGTAGCTGGAGGGGCTTCTAATCTGCCTTGACTGATGTGTGGACCATCTAAAGCAGCTTGCATCTGATGTAACTGTGCTGGCTTGGCTTCGTACTAGATCGGCTGTGGTGGAGGGAAGCTGGCCTTATTCGGACACTGCTTGGCCATATGCCCTTCCTGTCCGCATTCGAAGCATCCTCGTGTGCCCTTACGATAAACTCCAGGATGGAATTTCCCACAAGTAGCACACTTTGGGTAACTAGGCTGCTTGCTAGCTGGTCCTCCTTTTGGGTAGCTCCCTGGTTTACGCTTGTTGCTAGAGTTCCCTTTCCAGTTAGAGCTGTGGCCCTGTTGTTTCTGAGTACCTCAGCCTCCTTGCCCTTTGGACTCTGAGAGGACTTGTTTCTGCTGCTTGATATTATTCTGGTAGTGCTCGGTGGTCAGAGCACTGCTGACTAGTTCTTCGGTGGTTTGCGGCCTATGAATGCCGCCAGCCACGTTCATCGCTATTTCCGACCTCAGCATCTTGAGCATCAACCGAACTCATTCTTTTTCTGTGCTGACTAGTTCAGGGCATAGACGAGCCAATCTATTGAATTTCTTCACGACTTCCTCAACTGATAGGTTGCCCTGACGAAACTCTGTGAACTCGTCGTAGTGGCAGTTTGTGACCCGCATGTGAAAGAATTCCTCAAAGAACTCCTTCTCGAAGTCTGCCCATGTCATCTGGTTTACTGGGTGCTTCGCTCTAATTCTCTCCCACCACATGCGTGCATCCCCTGTCAAGCAAAAAGAGGCGCACTTCACCTTTTCACACTCTGGCCAGTCCAGGAGCTCCATCGTACTTTCCAGTGTTTTGAACCAGGCTTGAGCATCCCATGGTTCGTTGGTGCTTGAGAAATTCTCTGGCTTGACTCTCTACCACTGGATCAGATAGGCTTCTCTCTGTGTTCCTGCTGCTGGAGCTACTGGTGCTGCAGGCTGGACTGGTGGAACCTCTAAGACTACTGGTGTCGCTAAGTTTGGTTCCGGGGTAACTGTGGGAGTATTCTGCTGATTAGCCTTTAAGGTGGCTATTTCCTGTTGCTGTTCAGCTAGCTGCTGCTGTAACTGAGCCACTAATGCTGTAAGGTCTGGGGTAGGCACTGAACTGCCTGCCTCATGCTGGGGCTCAGTAGCTGGTGCCCTTCTAGCTGGGCGTCCTCGTGCCATTCTAGAGACATAGAGGCATATATGACTAATACAATCTTAATAGAGTAACTACTGTTATCATATTAACTACTATCATAAACAAGCATGCTTTGGTTATCTGCAAACACGAAAGCAATAACATAAATTGAGAGATGTTCTTACTTGGAAGCTGCAGGTTCAATGCTGATGTGTGTGTAGGAAGTATGGAAACTGCTCTGATACCACTCTGTAACGACCCGCCTCCTACTAACTAGGCTGTGAGGCCGATCGTTACATTAATCTGTGCTAACTATTCCATGACCATCATTAAATCTAAGTGCGGAAGCTATACTAATTAAAATTTTGCTAAACTATTATCATTTCTTGGTTCTACATGTGCTAAGGGGTGTAATCTAAACTATTCATGACATATATTACATCCCCCAATGGTCAAGGAACTTAACTAAGAGTTTCTTGCTGATATCAGGCCTCCCAATCGATCCACGGATCGATTGGAATGGCTGGATCGATCCATTGATCGATCCAGGTGGCTACTGTATAAGGAACTTAGGTTGGATCGATCCAGTGATCGATTCAGCACGCTACTGTGCTCCGGGCAATATTCTGGATCGATCGGCTGATCGATCTAGACTGGCCAATCGATCCAGTGATCGATCCCAGGGCTTTCTGTTCGTGATAGAAGGCATCCGGATAGATCGGCTGATCGATCCAGGAGCTTACTGTTCGCGGTGCGAACTTCTCGATCGATCGGTTGATCGATTGAGAAGCCCCAATCGATCGGCCGATCGATTGGGGTTTCTGATTTCACACCAGAAGCCTGATTTCAGCACTATTTCGTGCCAAAACCACTCATATCAATTCCAAACTAAATGAAATGCCTCCTAACATCAATTATCTAGCATTCTACACATGTCATGGTGCATAATCCACTAATTCATAACATTTAAGCAAACTGAACGACAAAAACTAAAATAACAAAGTTCTAATAGTTAAACTTGCTAAAATCCCTAAGATCTTTGTTCCAAGTTCCATCCACACACATCTTCATCACTGCATTGACCTCCAGCCTCCACTAGTCCATCTTCCCTTTACCTTTATCTGCAGTATAAGGAAAATAGTATCTGTAAGCTTGAGAGCTTAGTAAGAAACCATCTACCTCACAAAAACATGCATACGATGCTATTTATGCTTTGAAACATGCTATTTGAAAAGAACATATTGAATATGCTAAACATGGCATGGCATACAACACATGGAAATCAAAACTGACCATGGCAATAAATGCTAATCATAATCTATTATGTTATATCAATTGAAACTAAACTGATACCAAAGCTGAGCTAAGCTAATACTAAACTGATACTAAAGATGTACTGATTCACATAACTATTTTGTGATGTTTGAAAATTATATTCATAAGTAGATTAAAATAATAATCAAGCTGTTGTTTGGGTCTGGCAATTGTACTTGCTATGCGCGCATCCCTGACTAGACCCGGGTTTGCAAGTCCCGAATTTATTAGGGTTTACTAGGTTATCTAAACCTAGGGACGACTATGGGAGCCCAACCCAATGGATATCTAATCCAGTACAGTGCCACTGAGAAAATAAAATACTGAACATAGCTAATTATTACTTGTCTTGCTCTTTCTAGGTTATCTGAACCTAGAGCTAGGTTGTCTGAACCTAGAGGTGACTGTGGGAGCCCACCCATTGGACATCTAGTCCTATAAGAGCTATAGCAAGACTAAATAAGGTGTGAAAATGCTTCTATTGCATATATCTAAGCTAATAAAATGCCTAAGTTGTATTTTAACTGTGCTAACAATTTATTCGAACACTTGGTATGCACTGGTTCGCATCCTTTGTGCCGAAAGTCTACATATTACTAAACTGAAGCTTGCAATTCATACGAAAGCTACTTATACTGCAGGTGAGGGGTTTCTTACCTCCTGTTCGGATTTTCTTACAAATCTAATCGCTAGGCTTTCCGGAGGAGAGATCTCTTCGACGATCTTCTCACGTCTATGCGTTCCTCTCGCGGAGAGGAGCGTCCTCGTATCCTTTGTATTGCCGGGAGGTGCTCCTAGAGCCCTTGGCTTGGTGCGCCGAGAGAGGGAGATGAGGGAGGAGGCGGCGTGAGGTTAGGGTGAGGAGGAGAAAAGTCACGAATAAATCTAATAACTCCTCACTTATTAATTCCCTATTTATATTAAGTGGGTAATTTCGCCCAACTCTAATATAAATTTAATTGATTCCCTTTCCTTTCAGCACGGCCCTGCTGGGTTCACTTGGTTACTAGAGTCCGCTATAAGTCGTAGGACCCAATAGGTCTCGGGTTCAATTCCCGCGTAGGCTATTTTCGTTTTCTATTTATTTTTGCTACTTCCGCTACTCTAAAAGTTCTGTAAAAATATCCTAACATTCCAGAAAAATACTAGGATTTTTATAATAATTATTTTGAGAATTTTCGGGCGTTACAAAATATCTCCCAATTTATAATTCTGAAATGTTTAGACTGAGGATCAGAATGCAGAATTAGCTGCAATTCTGAAATTTATGTATTAGTCAGTACTGAGAATAATTAAATTGTGAAAATCAATCAGAGCAATGTTTAGAAGATAGTCCTTTGGGAAGTTAAAAGGGTAGGCCGAAAGTTCAAAGTAGGACTAGGAAATCTGTGCAAGAACGAAGAATCCCTGCGAATGAAGCAATCCTGTGCCAATTTGGAAAATGAGGGGCTGCTGAAATCAGAATCAGAATTCAATTTCATTGAATATGATTTTGGCAATTGTGAATCTGATTTTAACAACATCAGTATTCAAGATGCTGTTAAATGCCTGATTTGAATCCTGAAACATAAATTCTGTTTGGAAAGAAACTGAATTCTGGAAATGCAAAACTAAATTCTGGGAACTATGAATTTCAGAACCTGAAAAGACTACAGAAATGCTGAGGTTGAAGTTTTGATTAATGAAGCTGAAGATTCAACACCAAATTCTGGGAAAATCTGGAATTCCAATTATTCCAGTGCTAACCCTATTCTGGGAGTTGCAACTCTTTAAATTCCTGCTGAATTCTGAATCATATTCTAGCAATTGATTTCTGAAACTGCTGCTATGCTTGGAGTTGTTGGAGCTATGCTTATTGTAGCTGAAATTTGCCTCTACATTTTTATGTAAGGTCATGGGAGTACAGTGATATAAGTAAGCTATTGTGGAGCACAAACAGAAACAGAAATCAGAATCTGAACTTTGAAGTGCAGAATTCATAATTGCTCTTGATGAAATACTAAGCTCTGGCACTAAAGGAAACATTTTGAAGAATGTTTACATGAATGTGTAGCTGCACATCTGATTAGCTCGCAACTGTGAAACCTTGATGCTGATATCTTTAAATGCAGATTATAGAAACCAGAATCAATTTTCAGGAAATTGCAGTACATTATAGATTCAAATGAAACAACTAGATTTGCAAAGATACTATACAATTTTGCTATTCTCTGAAGTTGATGCTGGGAATTTGATTTCTGAAGTTGTAGTTGGTTCGAGAGCAGAAACAGAAAAAGAAAATCTGTAGAAAGAGAAATAGTGGCTTCAAGAGTGTTAAGTCATTGGATTCATGATGTATGATATTGTCCGAGATGACCAATAATTTAAGTGTAGGGGAGGAAGCTCTTCTCCATGAGGTGATGTGAGATTGTTTTTGTTTCCAAGTGCTGAAATTGAAGCGGTAAAACAGTGAAATTTTTTTTTTTGGCAAATCAAGAGTGTATCAAATGTGGAGATCGAGTATCAAGAATTTTGGATTGCCATCAATTTGAAGGGGAGGTTGGCTTGATCTTTTGAATTGATAACGACAAATGGTATTCATCTCTTTTCACATCAAAAAGGTCAACTCATCAAGTATATTCCTCCAATACTCTCATCTCCTCAATTTTTCATTAAATTCTTTTCTTATGTCTATTTCATTCACTTTCATTGTTCCTTTTGATTTCATTTCAATTCTTGTTGATAAATCCTTTTGATTCATGTATGTTATGTCTTATAGTGGTGGAGAATTAGAAAATAAGCAAGCTTATGATAGTGAAATGTTGTGAGTTGCATTGAGTGAGCTCCACTTATACATATTTTTGAGTGTGAGAGCTATAATAGGTAAATCCTTTGTGAGATTGCAACTTGCTTAATTTTTCAATTGGATTGAAACTACCATACCTACTGATTGTTGTTTGGATTGTATTCATGATTGTTTGTGATCTTTAGATGATCTTAGTTATATTCTTTTTACTATCTTCTAGGTATTGCTAGGGAATTTTTTGTGGAGATGATTTTTAGTTTTCTTTACTTGCACGGGACGTTCAAGATTAAGTGTGAGGGATTTGATAAGCATGATTTTACTGTATTATTTTGATTTATATATGTATGGTTTGATGTTGAATTCATATGTTTAAATCATGGTTACATCACATTTTATGCATTGTATCGATTTTGGACTTAATTACAAATTATCTTATGTTTGGTGTTATTTAATGCTAATATTTGATTCTTATTTTGTAGGCATCAAAGGATCTTGGATTTGGATCAATTCGAACCGAAATTGGGCTCGAATCAGAGTTTAAACGAGACGATCAAACCTTGGAGTTATTTGGACTGTTTATCTACAATCAAGCCGATCTGAATCATCCATTGAAGATCTGACTCATCCAACCTAATGAGGAGTGTTGGGATCTTAGATGGCTAGAGGGGGGTGAATAGCCTCTTTGAAAAACACTAAACAGAAATTTCTTCAAGAACTTTGTTAGCACAGCACAGCGGAAATAGAAAAACTAAAACGAAAGAAAACAAACACACAGCAGACACAAGGATATACGAGGTTCGGGGATAACTTGCCCCTACTCCTCGGCGTGTCCGTAAGGAGGACGACTCCTTGATCTTTCGGTAGATCACACCCCGGACAAGATCCGGCTAAAGATGTCTCCTTCTCGGTGGAGCAACCTCTCAACAAAGTCTCAGTTGATTATAGATTTAAGCACAAGACTTACAGTGGCTGAGAAAAATATTAAGATGAGCTTACAGCCACGCGGAGAAGAGAACAGAGCAGAGAGCGCACAATCAACCTTCACAGCAAGGAGCTCACAGCTTCACCAACTTGCTCTCTCGAAGGCTTGATCACGAAAGACAGAGAATTCAGAATTATCTTTCTGAACTCCTCTTCTTCCTACTTATGTCTCTCTGATCGTATCACCGCCGTCTGCAGAATCGCTGCTGCCAGCAAGGCGTAGCCAATCACCTCTCCTCCTCTTCTGATTCTCTGAACACATGCCAATGGAAATCACTGGCGTCTCTGGATACCAACCAATGGGTAGAAGTCAAACTGAGCAGCCCAATCGTAATCGGATTTCGCCAGTGAACGTTGATGCCCCAAACGTATCTGTTGCAGCAAATTACAGTGAAAAGGGTACTTGTCTCCTTCTATTAATGAAGCTTAATTTGAATCCAAACATGAGAATGTGACCTGCAACCTGCAAGCTAGAAAGACTCACAGCAGATGGTTAAAACAGATGGTGAAGACAAATACGGCAATCAGAAAAAGTACATGCAACACAAACAATACTGTGGATCGGTCTGCAGACCGATCCATGCTTTCTGGATCATCTCTGATCGGTCTGCGCTCGAACCTCAGAAGCCAGTTGTGAGGTCCCGATGGACCGACCTCCTGCCGGCGAAGTTGCAATCAACTGCGACGATCGGTCCGCACCGATCGGATAGGCCTCGGATGCATCGGTCGTAGCCACACCGGTGCAGTGCTGTTTGCTGTCGCCACCGCAGCGCGCCGAAACAGAGACCAACTAAACTCTGTGGTTTACCATGAACTGGAAGCCATTCTGAGGGGGCTGGACGAAGCACTTCAAAGAGGTTTCTCTGTCGTCCGGGTTTTCACCGATTCCTGATATCTGTGAAGATTCTGAACGGGGTAGAGCCGAGAGTTCGTGAGAAACGAGCTCCCTAGCTCTCTCCGACTTCATCTGGTCCTAGAGAACGAGCTACCGAGCCCTCTCTGACTTCGCATGCCAAGCTTCCTTCTTGGACTTTTCAACACCAGATGTCCGATCACCCTTGATCCATCTGGATTTTCCCTTGCCTGGCTTCACTCACCAAGACTTACACCTAGCTTCACTCACTAGGGTTTTCACCTGGCTTCACTCACCAGGATTTCCAATCTGCCTGGCTTCACTCACCAGGACTTTCCAACTGCCTAACATCCCAGTTAGGACTTTCTCAATCAGGTCAACCTAGTCAACCTAGATTAGTAATTAATCTGAGTTAAATATCTGATACAAACTTAAATCAGTGTCAACAGCAAAACAACATCCAGGTCAGACTGTATCAACAATCTCCCCCTTTTTGTTGTTTGACAACACGATTTAAGTTTAGATCAGAAATGCTCATTTACCCATAATTTTAGGGAAATCGGGATCCTCCCCCTAAGACGGATATACCACCAAGTCAATGACGGGAATCAAGATCCTTCCCGTTATCCTCTCCCCTAAAATCAAGCTTCCATACATTTCTAAACTTAGGTATCCTCTCCCCCTTTGTCAAACACCGAAAAGGTGCAAATGAGGTGACAAAAACTCAAAAGGCTCCCCCTTAATCCATACTGCCTTCTCTTAACCGACCCAGAGTTCCCTCTAAGGTCTCAATATGACAGTAAGAAAGACAAAAGATACAATCAAATCATGGCATAGGAACAGCATAAAAAAAAAACAGAAAATGAAGCATAATAAGAAGCAAGCAAATATAAAACCGAGTAGCATACATATATGAGTAGCATCAGAAGTGCAAACATCCAGGTCCGACATAAAGACTAAAAAATAACATCCAAAATACAGACAGCCAACAAACAAACTGTATCAATCAACATCCTCACACTGAGGAACACCGCCATCATCGGCAGGAGGGGTGAAATCCTGAGGCGGCACGCTGGAGGATGAATAGCCTGGGTAAGACTGCGGAGGCGGGTAGCGTGCCATCCATCCGAGTAGCAACTGCTGTGTCACCACCTGATGACTACGCATATCATCGAAGCGCTGGTCAATATGCCCGCGCAGGTCATCGTAGCGCTGGTCTATCCGAATACGTAGTCCATCGAACTCAGCAGCCACCATCTCCTCGTGTCGATCAAAGCGACTCTCCAGCTCGGCGATCTGCCAGCGCAGATCAGGATCCGCCTCGCCAATGTCAGCAGGAGGAGAAGCTGCAACCTGTCGTGGAGGTCCCCGTGGTAACTCACCTAAAGCTCTCCCATCCTTCCACTGAACATCCCCATTTCGCCCTATGATTCCAGACTTGGAAAATGCCCGTTTCCCAAGTCGGCAATCCTGCCTGACCATTTTGATTATTCTACCCTTAGAGACATCAACCTGAAGAGTCTCAAACCAATCAGTAATTATATGCCCATAAGGCATATAAATAGTGAAGCCGCTAGGCTGAGAATATGATATGATCGTGGAGTAGATGCTTGACATGATATCAAAATCGAGACGCCGACGCAAACCATAGAGCATAAGACAATGATATGATCGGATCTCAGATAAGGGTTTAGATGTGATAGGTAGAAGGCAGTTCGTGACAATTTTAAAAAGAATGTAATCTTGAGGAGATAATCTCAAGGCTGCAAAAGTAGGGAAGTCAACATCTAGCTCATCTAGCCCTTGTCTAGGCTGTCTGAAGAAGTACTCATATATGCGTCGGTGAGATATCAAACGGTGGAAGTAATTGTTCGGTAGGTCGAAATATCGAAAAACATCACGGACCACCTCCGACAATCGAGATACTCAAAGAAAGATGAGATACTGAAATCAAGAGTCCGCTTAGCAACTCTTGTTTTAAAACCTTGATCACTAGTCTCATGAAGGTTATTATAGAACTCAGAGACCAGGTCATAGTTGATATCTCGTTCCAAGTAGACTAGTGAATCGAGTTTGTAGTATGCTATGATTTCGGACACTTGTGGGCAAAATTCGTCCATGAATTTTCTATCCACGGACCTACAAGGGAGTAATTTGAAAGTCCTTTGTTGAAAAGCTTGCTCAGACTGGCGGTTTGGGAATCTACTGGAACTAGCTGGTTGGGGTCGAGAGGGAGCAGGAGAAGTTTTGGATTTGGATTTCTTGGTTGATTCCTTAGAGGTTCCCTCACCATCAGTGGGTTTCTTCCTAAGGGGATACAATGTGGTAAAATGGGGCAATGAGTGAGCACCGGAGCCACCAACAAATAAGAACCGAGACAAACACAACAACAGAAGATGAGAAATGAAAACACAATGCCAAGTTCTATAGAGGTAGGAGTTACCTTGGAGCCATGGAACTCTCGGCTAGGGCTTCCGAGGGCTGGAGCTTCGGCGTGCAAGGAGAAGAGAAAGGGTGGGCTGGTGGGAAGAGTCGGCTAGGGTTCGCGTGAATGAGGGAAAGAGGGGATCGGGAGGTTTTAAGGGTTAAGATGGGTGTACAGTGAAGAAATGATCGGACGGTTGTCCGATCAGAAGGTATCCGACGCCCCTGATCGGTCACCAGACCGATCAGGGAACCTCCTGACCGGTCTGTGGACCGATCAGAAGGTGATCAGTAGCATTCAGCGAAGCCCCTGATCGGTCACCAGACCGATCAGGGAACTTCCTGATCGGTCCGTAGACCGATCAGAGATCGAACAGTAAGCCCCTAAGTCACAGCCTTAACCAATGGAACCACTGATCGGTCTATGGACCGATCAGAAGAGCCTTATGCGTATCAGATTATCCTGATCGGTCCCTGGACCGATCAGTGAGCCGCACAAAAATAACCTGATCGGTCCCTGGACCGATCAGATTACAGACAGAAAGATTGGGAAGTTTTTGGATCGGTCTGTCGACCGATCCATCTTCTCCTGATCGGGCTGTAGCCCGATCAGTGTCTGATACTGAAATTTTCAGTGATTTCAGTAACCGAAATCCTTAGATATGTTTGATAGTTCGTAGAAGTTTCTCCAGTAAAACTTTCAAAATCAATATCTAGAACCCTGAGAATCTACAAGCATAACTATGTCCTAACGATGGGCTCTTATGGTGTGAATTTGTTTATAATTTGAGACTTTCAAATTCGACTACAAACACTGAGATTTCAGACAAGTTTCAAGTTTGTCAAAATAGACAACTTGTCCTAATTTACAATCAAGGCATGAAAGCTGAAATTCTTGATTCTTGTTATGTTTAGTTTCAAGTTTGTCAAAATATATCTAATTTATTATTATTTCCTTTAATAACCTATCGTTTTATCAATCAAAAGTCATGACATGAACCAAACAACAATACCAATCAACACATCAACCATCAACCATGATTAGAAAAATTTCTAGGCAAAAGTCCAACCAAGATTCCTTGGTTGGAATATATGAGTAAGATCTAGGAGCCAAATACACATGAATTATGTAATGGCCTTCCCCATACTCAATTAATGTCTCCTCAACCTAATTATTCAAGGGATGCATGATACATTTTGAATAATTAGGTTGATCCTAGCATCTCACCCCATTTCTAGCAAACAAAAATATTTTGTTAAACCTTATAGTTTGTGTGAGATGTTCCCAAGTTGCCCAAATTATTGTCCCAATTACTCTTGTCATTTTAATAGTCCTTATTGATCATGGTGAAGTTCTAATGACCTAAAGAGCCAAACACATTCCCAACTCCCTCCTTAAATGACTAAATTCATTCTCCGGAAGGGGTTTGGTGAAAATGTCGGCTAGGTTTGACTTTGACTCCACATATGTGAGCACAATGTCTCCCCTAGCTACGTGATCTCTTATGAAGTGATGACGCACTTCAATGTGCTTGGTCCTTGAATGATGGATTGGATTTTTAGTTAGGTTGATCGTGCTAATGTTGTCACATAGCACTTGTACACCCTTATAAGAAAGTCCATAATCCTCTAGGGTGTGGATCATCCACAACAACTGTGATACACTCTCTCCCATGGCAATATATTCGGCCTCGGTCGTGGAGAGAGCAACACAATGTTGCTTCCGACTTGACCAACTAACTAATGATGAACCTAAAAATTGACAGCCCCCACTAGTACTTTTCCGATCCAATTTGCACCCAGCATAATCGGAATCGGTATAGCCTATCAAGTCAAAAGACTCTGTACGAGGGTACCATAGACCTACTCGAATTGTGCCCTTAAGGTATCTCAATATTCTCTTAACTGCAATTAAATGAGATTCCTTGGCACAGACTTGATATCTAGCGCACATGCCCACAGCAAAAAGTATGTCTGGTCGACTAGCTGTGAGATATAGAAGACTACCAATCATGCTTCTATATTGCGTTAGATCAATTGGTTTTCCACTCTCATCATTGTCAAGGCGAGTGCTTGTCGCCATTGGAGTGGACACTTCCTTAGAGTCACTCATATTGAATTTTCTAAGCATCTCTTGAGTGTATTTTGCCTGATGGACATAAATTCCATCTCGAGTTTGTTTGATTTCAAGTCCAAGGAAGAATGTCAATTCTCCTACTAGACTCATCTCAAACTCACTTTCCATGTGAGAAATAAATTCATTCAAATAGCCCTTGTTATTTGATCCACAAATTATGTCATCAACATATACTTGGGCTACAAAAATGTTTTCACCATCTCTACGTAGAAATAGTGTTGGGTCTATTTGGCCTCTTACAAAACCCTTCTCTAGTAAATATGTTGACAACCTCTCGTACCAAGCTCGTGGTGCTTGTTTAAGCCCATAAAGTGCTTTCTTGAGCTTATATACGTGGTTTGGAGCTTCGGTACTCACAAACCCCGGTGGTTGTTCAACATATACCTCTTCTTTGATAAAACCATTTAAGAAGGCAGATTTAACATCCATTTGATAGAGTTTAAAACCTCTATGTGCAGCAAAAGCTAGCATCAAACGAATGGACTCTAATCGTGCCACGGGAGCATAAGTCTCATCATAATCGAGACCTTCGACTTGACTATAGCCCTTGGCTACAAGTCTTGCCTTGTTTCTTACAACTTCTCCCTTTTGATTTAACTTATTTTTGAAGACCCATTTAGTTCCAATAATGGTGGTCTTTTTCGGTCTAGGAACCAAGTCCCACACTTGGCTCCTTTCAAATTGACCTAATTCGTCTTGCATAGCTATGATCCAATCAGGATCGTGCAATGCCTCATCAACTAATTTTGGTTCAATCTCTAAAATCAATGCGACTTCATTAGACTCATTTCTGAAGAATGACCTAGTCCTAACCCCTTGTTGAATGTCTCCCACAATTTGGTCTTGGGGATGACTAGAGGCTATCCTAGATTGTCTTGGTGTTGATGGTGCCTCATGAATGGTCTCACTAGGCACAGGCAAGGACTCAATATCTGGCAAAGGATCAGATTGAGTTCTTTGCTGCCTTTGCTCATCAACATTAGAGTCAACTTCGACTCGTTCTTCATTTTGATCATTCAAACTTAGATTTCTAAGTTCAAATTGAATTTCTCCTATAGCCCTTGATTGATCATTTGAGTTAGGGATTTCTTCAAAAGCTACATCAGAGGACTCTTCAATCAATTTAGTCCTATTGTTGTAGACTCGATAGGCTTTGCTGGTGAGCGAGTACCCAACCAGTATCCCCTCATCAGCCTTGGCCGAAAATTTTCCAAGATGGTCCTTGGTATTTAAAATAAACACCTTACAACCAAACACCCTAAGATGTTTAATTGTAGGTGGTTTCCCAAACCAAAGTTCATGGGGAGTCTTTCCTAAAAACCTATGTATCAGGATTCGGTTTTGCACATAGCAAGCTGATTCAGCCCACAAGTAACTCGGTAGTGAGTACTCATTGAGCATGCTTCGTGCAACCTCTTGTAAGACTCGGTTCTTTCTCTCCACAACCCCATTTTGCTGTGGGGTCCTTGGAGTTGAGAACTCATGTCTATACCCTTTTCTTGACAAAATTCTAAAACCTATGGTTTTGAAATTCACCACCATGATCACTTCTAATGGTTTTAATTGTTGTTGATTTTTCATTTTCAGTTCTTCTACAAAAGGAAATAAAATATCTATAGTTTGGTCCTTATGTTTCAAAAGAAAGTCCATGTGTATCTAGTAAAATCATCAACGATTACCAAGCAATATCTACTTCCATTCAATGATATTACACTATTGCAATCAAATAGGTCCATGTGCAATAAATCTAAAGAAGTAGATGTACTTACAATGCGTTTACCTTTATGAACACCTTTTGTTTGCTTACCCTTTTGACATGCATCACATAGTTTGGTCTTGTGGTACTTGATGCTGGGTAAGTCTCGCACTAATCCTTGGTTGGCCAACTTCCGGATGTTCTTCATATTGACATGTGCCAACCTTCTATGCCATAGCCAAGACTCTTCTTCTTTTGACATGAAACACTTAATCAAAGCATTAGTAGCACTTTTAAATGATACTTGATAAATATTATCAACCCTTGTGCCTACTAGTACCGTGTCAAGTGTGTCAATGTGTTTAACCAAACATTGACTTGAATGAAATTCAATTGTGTAACCCGTATCACACAATTGACTGACACTTAAGAGATTAAAAGTCATCCCCTTGACTAGAAGGACATTCTTGATATGGAGACATTCGGATATATGAATGTCTCCAACTCCTACAACCTTAAGACTACCATTGTTACCAAATGACACATTACCTCTATTTTTGTTTTGAATGGTAGAAAATAGTGACTTGTCCCCGGTCATGTGCTTGGAGCATCCACTATCAACAAACCAAGTTGATAGACGCTCCCCCTTTACCAATGCCTACAAGACACGAAAGATAGATGTTTTAGGTACCCAAATCTTGGGACCTAATGCATCTACAATGAAAGACTTAGGCACCCATGCCTTTGTTACCTTCTTTCTAGTCTCATGAACCCTAGAAACATGCGATCTATGAAATTGGGTTCTTGACACTAAAGAAATAAAACTAGACTCCTTAGGTTGGTATCCTAATCCAGCCTTGTTGTAGACCGCCCTTTGGGCATTTAGAATCATGTCTAAGGTCTTAGAGCTGGTTGAGAATTTCTCAAGCATTTTCTTGAGCTTCTCAATTTCACCCTTCAAGGTTTTGTTTTCATCCTCTAGGGCCTCTTGATAAAGGTCATCGACCTCATCTTCCCTAAGGGCCCTTAATTTCTCTATTTCATCTTTTAGCAGTTTAGTTTCTGTTTTTGATTTTTTAAGGGAAGTAGACAAATGTGCAATTGTTTTATAACACTTTTCTAAATGGGGAGATGTTACCTCTTCATCATCCGAAGATGATGAAGTCGCGGCTGAAGAGCTTGAATCCTCACTCTCGGACTCGGACTCCTCTCTTGCCATGAGGGCTAACTGCCGTGTACTCTTCTCCCTCTTCTCCTCCTCAGATGAACTTGAAGAAGACTCATCCCATGTAGCTTTTAGAGCCTTTTTCTTCTTGACTCTTTCCTCCTTCTTTTTGGCTCGTTCCTCCTTCCTTTTTAATTTCGGACACTCGCTCCGATAGTGTCCCTTTTTGCTGCACTCATAACATGTAACATTAGTTTTGTCAATATTTTGTTCACTAGGTTTACCTTTCCCTTTGTATCTTCTGCTCCTTCTCATGATTCTTCTCACGAAGTTGGCCATCTCGCTTGATGATGATTCACCTTCATCATCGGACTCGGAGGAGGATGAAGATGAAACAATTTCTTTCTCCTTATTCTTTTCTTTCTTTCTTCTTCCCTCCTTGCTCTTTTCTTCTGCAACCAAAGCAATACCTTTCTCTTTTTGCCCTTTGTTAGCAAGTTCATGTAATTCCATTTCACAAAAAAATTCATCTAACTTAACAATGGAAAGATCCTTGGATACCTTGTAGGCATCCACCATGGATGACCACAAGGCATTCCTGGGAAAAGCTTTTAGAGCATACCTTACGAGGTCACGGTTTTCTACTCGTTCATCCACCGAATGGAGACCATTGATGATCTCCTTGAACCTTCCATGTATCTCACTTACAGTTTCATTTTCCTTCATGACAAGGTTCTGTAGTTGGTTTAGGAACAAATCCCTCTTGGCGATCCGAGAGTCTCGAGTCCCTTCTTGGAGCTCGATGAGCTTGTTCCATAGATCCTTCGCACTTGTGAAAGGACCAACCTTGACAAGTTGATCCTTGGCTATCCCACATTGCAAAGTGACAACCGCCTTGGCATCGGCTTGTCCCTTGCGAGTTTGCTCGGTTGACCATCTCGATGAGTCAAGTTCCTTACCTTCTTCGTCCTTTGGAGGTGAGAATCCCTCCTTGACCGAGAACCACATGGAGATATCAGTCTTGAGGTAATACTCCATGCGACTCTTCCAATACTGGAAATCTGCTCCATCGAAGAAGGGTGGTCTGTTGGTGCTGAATCCTTCCTTCATGGCCATCTTGTTGCTCCTTGGAATGTTAGTCCAGATGAAGAGCACCAGGCTCTGATACCACTTGTTGGGATCTTAGATGGCTAGAGGGGGGTGAATAGCCTCTTTGAAAAACACTAAACAGAAATTTCTTCAAGAACTTTGTTAGCACAGCACAGCGGAAATAGAAAAACTAAAACGAAAGAAAACAAACACACAGCAGACACAAGGATATACGAGGTTCGGGGATAACTTGCCCCTACTCCTCGGCGTGTCCGTAAGGAGGACGACTCCTTGATCTTTCGGTAGATCACACCCCGGACAAGATCCGGCTAAAGATGTCTCCTTCTCGGTGGAGCAACCTCTCAACAAAGTCTCAGTTGATTATAGATTTAAGCACAAGACTTACAGTGGCTGAGAAAAATATTAAGATGAGCTTACAGCCACGCGGAGAAGAGAACAGAGCAGAGAGCGCACAATCAACCTTCACAGCAAGGAGCTCACAGCTTCACCAACTTGCTCTCTCGAAGGCTTGATCACGAAAGACAGAGAATTCAGAATTATCTTTCTGAACTCCTCTTCTTCCTACTTATGTCTCTCTGATCGTATCACCGCCGTCTGCAGAATCGCTGCTGCCAGCAAGGCGTAGCCAATCACCTCTCCTCCTCTTCTGATTCTCTGAACACATGCCAATGGAAATCACTGGCGTCTCTGGATACCAACCAATGGGTAGAAGTCAAACTGAGCAGCCCAATCGTAATCGGATTTCGCCAGTGAACGTTGATGCCCCAAACGTATCTGTTGCAGCAAATTACAGTGAAAAGGGTACTTGTCTCCTTCTATTAATGAAGCTTAATTTGAATCCAAACATGAGAATGTGACCTGCAACCTGCAAGCTAGAAAGACTCACAGCAGATGGTTAAAAACAGATGGTGAAGACAAATACGGCAATCAGAAAAAGTACATGCAAAACAAACAATCGTGGATCGATCGCACCGATCCATGCTTCTGGATCATCTACGATCGGTGCGGACCGATCGAGAACTATCTGATCGGTCCCGGACCGATCGAGATAGCGTTGTTTGAAAATCGCGGCTCACGATCGGTGCGGACGATCAGAACTAATCGATCGGTCCGACCGATCGATAGCGCTCTTCCCAAGCGTTTAGACTTCACGATCGGTCTCTTGACCGTCGGTAACATCTGATGAGCTCGATCGATTTCGATCGGTGCGAGGCCGATCGATGGCGTTCGTAGCTCGATCAATTCTGATCGGTCGGCGGCCGATCAGGTATAAAATTTCGGATCGATGCCGACCGATCCGACTCTTGACTCGATCGGGTTGAGCCCTCTCGACCTAGTCCGAGAAACGAGCTCCTAGCTCTCTCCGACTTCATCTGGTCTCTAGAAGCGAGCTACCGAGCCCTCTCTGACTTCGCATGCCAAGCTTCCTTCTTGGACTTTTCAACACCAGATGTCCGATCACCCTTGATCCATCTGGATTTTCCCTTGCCTGGCTTCACTCACCAGGACTTGCACCTAGCTTCACTCACTAGGGTTTTCACCTGGCTTCACTCACCAGGATTTCCAATCTGCCTGGCTTCACTCACCAGGACTTTCCAACTGCCTAACATCCCAGTTAGGACTTTCTCAATCAGGTCAACCTAGTCAACCTAGATTAGTAATTAATCTGAGTTAAATATCTGATACAAACTTAAATCAGTGTCAACAGCAAAACAACATCCAGGTCAGACTGTATCAACAAGGAGGAGATCTTAGCCATAGATGAAGATCCAGAGGTTTTGATCCATATCTGAGTTCATACAACCATTAATCAAGCCCGAATTAATCTAGACCGTTCAACAAAGATTGGACAGAACTGAACCATCCAGTGAAGATCTGGTCGATCCGACCTAAGGGAGAGTAGATCCAGATCCTTGATGAAGATCAGTACCTTTGGATCAAATTTTAGGAGACTTTCCACCGTTGATCAAGCTCTAAATCAATTTCAGCCGTCCATTCAGATCTGGATCAGATTTAAAACAGAAGCTACAGTGTTCGTGTGTTTTGTTGATCTCCACAGCGCTATTCTTCGCGTCGCGCGAGCGCCACCGGTGATTTCGGCCCTGATTCTTCCTCTAATCGATCTCTCAAGCTTCGACCTCAGTGGTAAGCTTCTCGGCAGCTGATTCCGATCATCTGGAGCCATCGGCGGGTGTTCCCTCCGGCAGAATTCTTCTCTTGGTATATCTCTGTTCCACCCCAGATTTGGATGTGTTCCTTCAATCTGAGGTTCTTATTCCCATCGGCAACACTCGGCGGTGGTCCTCCGGTGTTCCTGAGTTTCATCCGACAATCATCCGCAATCCACAACCTTCATCCAGATTCAGAGAGCTCCGGTTAGTAGAAATCCAGATTTTCGGTCATTCATGGGGTTTTGGGTGTTTCCAGCGTGTCGGGGGTGGTCCGTCGGTACTGTTGAGCAATCCTCGAGCTGATACGCTGTAGAGACTCTTCGTTGAGGTCAGAAGTTGGGTGTTCTCGACTTCAGCATTCTTGTGTGACAGCAAGAGTGTGAAGATTGAGTAGATGATTGTGAGAATGGATTGGTTTAGGGTTTAATTCCGTTTATTTCTATTTTGTAGCTTGGCACAGATTTGTTTTTATGTTTGTTATGTTTTTAGCAAGAATTTAGCATTTCATTTCATTGTTGAAGCTTAGTTTAAGTCTTATTTGATGTTTGGTTAATTGTTTAGTGTTTAAGTTTTAAGCTAGGGTTTAATTTCTGTTTAGATCAAATTTAAATTCTTCTTGTTATTTTATTCCCAATTTAATTCAATGCTTAGATTAGATTTTATTTGAGTCTTGCTATTTTATACCTTAGTTAAAGTGTGTTGATGATGAAATTCATTACGTAGTGTGACAATGCGTATGAACTAATCGGTGGCACCTAGTTAGGTTTCATTTATGCATTAGATTAATTTCTTATTTGCTGTGCTTTTCCTTTATTAGATTTAAATTCAATGTTAAAACCCCCATTTATATATGAAAACCCAAAAATAGGAATAAAATACAATCCTAGATTACATCCTACCGTTGGTTCCTCGAGGTTCGATCCTGGGCTCGTTATTACAACATTATTGTGTAGTTAAGGGGATTAGTGAATATACATTATTAATTTATTTTACGAGTGTGACATACTCATTATCAGCGTCAGACACACTTTTCTGACATGTCCTTTCCAGGTCTTCTTTAAGAAGCATGTGCACCTTGGGAAGTGTGCACATGCCTCCTGGGAGCCCTATATAAGGACCCCCAGGCTTCGACGGAGGTATGTTCACTACTGTAGCTACAGTTATGTTGCTGCTCCTTTCTTCTCTACTTCATTCGCTTGCCTTCGGTAACTGATGTGAGCATCGGAGGGCCATCGCTGGGGAACCCCTCCCTAACTCGGCACTAATGACATGTGGTTGCAGGCTTAGCTCATTGGAGGTCCATGTCATCTTTAGTCGACACCCAGTCAGTGTGAGTGCCATCTCCCCAGCGTCCATCTACTCACTCTCGGACAGAATCAAATTTGACGCCGTCTGTGGGAACACACTTGAATCCGAGCCGAGGAGATGGAGGAAGCTGGACGTCTCTGTTAGTATTATCCCTATTACCAATTATGAGATGATTGTAAAGGGCTCCTTTTGTATCATATTTCATTATTAATAATGGCGAAGTTGTTTATTATATTTATTTCAATTTAGTGCCGAATGAATAAGTATAATAATGTCCTAGAGTAGGAGGTTCTAATCTACAACATATCAATTGGTTGAATTGATAGTGAGATATTGTAGATATACATAGAACACTACTCTTAACTATTCCTAGTCAAGCATTAATATACAAGGACAATATTAATGCGTTGAGACTAGCATGTAGGTCAACGGATGACTTAATCTCACAAGTCATGGATATGAGATATCAGGTTGACACATGGGTATATATTAGAGAATATATACTGAATGACCAGCCATGAGAATGTTTCATGGATCGTTATATGAGTGTCATAAACATTCTCATGTGACTATTAGTATGAATAGTCCTTAGACCTGAAGTCACTACGGTTCCCTACATAAGGAGTTGTATACTTTGGTATCGTCAAACGTCACCCGTAACAGGGTGGACCATAAAGTCGATCACTGGGTATGCAATAAGTTATGCGGAGGGATGTGAGTGATATAGATGAGATTTATCCCTTCTATATGACGGAAGTGATATCTATGGGCCCCTTGATTAGTAGGACACAAGAATGCATGATCATGCTTAAATGAGTCAATATGCGATATTGAGCTTATTTAATTGAGTGTGTCTACTTAGAGATCAAGAAACATAAAGATTGATAAGAGGATAACACGGTCTATGCCTCATTGATCAATCTAGATATCGAGGATAGAAGGATTGAGTCATACAAGATAATAGCCACGAAAAGGTTAAGTCGGATCTCGACATTCTCATCACTTGGGAAGCAATGATTCTTGCTAGATGCCACTCATTGTTTATGTATTTAAATGTTGATTTGGATATATTGCCAACGTTACGAGAACCTATTAGGTCACACACAAAGAACAAGTCAATGGAGATGGATTCATATGATGAATCATTGGATTAAGTCTAATTCAAATTGGACTCATCGAGTAAGACTCAATTAAATCCAACTATTGGATTGATCATCCAATTCAAATTAGACTCATTGAATCAATTGGATTAATGATTAATGAGTTGGACTCATTATATGATTTCATGAATTATTTGATGATTAATGAGTTGGACTCATTATATGATTTCATGAATTAATTAATGAATAGTGAGTTGGACTCATTATATGATTTCATGAAATTTGAATTCATGAAGAAAAAGGAGTGTACAACTTGAGTTACTCATGCATTGGATGCATTGGATGAAGAGTAAACAATTTGAATTGCTCATGCATTGCATGCATTGCATGCATGGAATTCATTGGATGAAGAGTGAACTATTTGAATTGCACATGCATTGCATGCATGGAATTCATTGGATGAAGAGTGAACTATTTGAATTGCACATGCATTGGATTCATTGGATGAAGACAAATATTAATGTCAATTAAGACAATTGACATTAAGGCATGAGACAACTTCATGAATCTATAAAATGGGATTTTTGGATTCATTTTCATGATGAGTTTTTGGTGCTCTAGCTCTTCTTCCTCCTCCTCTCTTCCACTTGGCCGAAACCTCCAAGAAAGGTTGCTAGCACAACCTTTGGTTGTTTCATTCTCCACCTTGTGAGTTTGTGAGACAAACGAGACTTGTTCGTGCGGATACCATAGAGGCGCGACCACTTGATCGCGCTAAGTGTTAGTTAGAGCCCTAGAGCCAATCATTTGATGATTGTATGGACTCATATATATCATATTCTTGTATATTAATAAAGGCATTTATTTGGTTATTATACTTATTTATATTAGTGCCAAATAGACTAAGTATAATAGCGTCCTTGAGTAGAAGGTTCATACCTATATCAATCGATTAGTTGAATCGATAGTGAGATGATATAGGGAACACTACTCTAAATCATTCCTAGTCGAGTATTAGCATTCAGGGACAATGTTAATACAATAAGACTAGCATGTAGGTCAGCTCGATGACTTGATCTCACAAGTCATGGATATAGAGATATCAAGCTGACACATGGGTATGCATTAGAGAATGTATACTGAATGACCCGCCATGAGAAAGTATCATGGATCGTTATATGAGTGTCATATACTTTCTCATGTGGCTATTAGTATGACTATTAGTCCTTGGACCTGAAGTCACCATGGATCCCTACATAAGGAGTTATGTACTTTAGTTTCGTCAAACGTCACCCGTAACTGGGTGGACTATAAAGGCGATTACTGGGTATATAACGAATTATGTAGAGGGATGTGAGTGATGTAGATGGGATCTATCCCTTCCATATGACGGGAGCGACATCGGTATTCTTGATAGAGTGAGACCACTAAGTGCATGGCCATGCCCAAATGAGTCAACATTAGATGTTAAGCTCATTTGATCGAGTGAGTCTACTTGGAGTTCAAGATTTAGATTGATTAGAGGATGACACGGTCTATGCCTCATATTGATCAATCTAGATGTCTAGGATAGAAGGACACTTGTCATTATTTTGTGAGTAGTCACAATTGGTAGTCACGAGGTGATGTCGGATCTCGACATTCTTGTAACTTGGGTAGTAATGATGTGTTGCTAGATACCGCTCATTACTTATGCTCCTAAATGGGTTTAGGGCATTGCCAACGTTACAAGAACCTATAGGGTCACACACTTAGGACAATTAGGTGGAGATTAGGTTCATATGATGAACCAAGAGGATTAGATTCATTTGATGATTCAAATTGGATTAAGAGTAATCCTAATTGGGCTAACTTGAGTTCGACTCAAGTTGATTCATGTGTTAAATGAGTCTAATTTAGATTTTGACTCATTGAATCAATTTAATTTAATGAATTAGATTCATTATATTAAGTTGGCTCGAATCAAATGGTTGGATTAGATCCACCATGGTAGAGATTGAGTCAAGTTTGACTTGACTTGAGAAGGAAGACCAAAGGTCAATTTTGACTTGACCTTTTGCCACCTCATTGGTGAGTTGGCATTATGTGGACCAATAATGATGTTCCACATCATCATGGGTGCCACCTCATGGAAGTGACAAAGTCACTCTCTTAATGGTTTCATATTAATTGCAATTAATGCAATTAATGTGATTTTATGGTTTCATATTAATTGCAATTAATGCAATTAATGTGAATTTTTGAAATGTGGCCGACCACTTTGTTTTGGGTGAAGAAATTCATTTTTCATTCACTTGTGTGCATCTTCCTCCTTCTCCCTCTCAAGCTCTCCCTCTCCCTCTCCTCCCTTGGCCGAACCACATAGGTGCTAGCACACCTTGGTTTTTGGTCATTTCCATCTAGTGTATCCGTGTGGATACTTTTAGATGACCGGCTCTTGACGGTCTTGAGATCCGGCATCATTTGGACGAGCGGGAACGCGAAGGGCATCGCATCAAAGGTATAAATGGTTTATCCTTATGTAGATCTACTGTAGATTAAAGTTTTTCAAACTCGTACTCGTATTTTCGTTCGGTTTTACCTTGCACGAGATCCGTGGCTTGGGCGATTCGGGGTTTCCGCGACGCGAAAAGCGGTTTTCGCGGCCCGAAAAACCCAACAGTGGTATCAGAGCCACGTGCAAGGCTTGTACGAGTTTATTTTTATTTTTATGAAAAATAAAACCTTCTGTGATTTTCTATAAAAATTAGTTTTTTATGATTTTATGGGTAATTTTTCCGTAGAAGCGAAGCACAAGTGTCTCGGCACTTGTAGGCTTCGACTACCGGAAAGATCTTTCAAAACCGGCTTCGTTTTGCCCCAAATCCTTTTGGGACAGCGAGCTTGGGTGCCATTAGATCGCAAAGGAGCAACTCACGATGGTTAGATCGTGGGTAGGGGTACTGCCCCTAACCCCGCAAGGGGATTTGCTCCGCGATTGCACTCGAAATCGCTAAAAACGAACCCGCCGGGAAGATTTTTCCGAAACGGCAATGTCTCGACCCAAATCGTTTTGGGACAGCGGGTTTAGGCGCTGTTGGATCGCAAAGGAACCCTCGCGATAGTTAGATCGCGGGTAGGGGCGATGCCCCTGGGCCCCGCAAAGGGATCCGTTCCGCGATTGCGCCCGAAACCGCTAAACGGGACCGCCGGGAAATTTTATTCGTAAAATTGTAAAAATTAATTTTAAAATTATAGAAAATTATGAAAATATATAATTTTGAATTATATATATTAATTTGTGATAGTCATGGCCCAAATCCCAATATGATTGGTTGTGTTGTAATTCATAATACGGCCTGCGTGCCGTTATGTGTTTGCGAGTGTTGTATTATATTCGCGACCTGCGTGTCGTGCCTTCTCATATTTTCTTGTTGTAAATTAGATTTAGACTCGAATGTAACTCGAGTTTCAAATTGTAATGTACAAATTGGAGCGGTGGAGGGTCCACACGAGACGGAGTTCCGAGGCGGGCACGAGCAACACAAGGTGGTCAAAGGGAGGCGCTTGGAGAAGCTGTTGACCCTAGGTTGACCAATCGATCTTCTCATTGGCTTGAGAAGATCGTAGTAGGGCCATGACTAAATCACAAATAGATTAATTAATTAATTATTATGTATTTGATGCATGTTTAATAATTAATTAATTAATTAGTGCCTTAACGATTAGATTAGATCTAAGTCGTGCACATGATGCACCCTTGCGATTAGATTAGATCTAAGTCGTGCACAAGATGCATTCTTCTCGATTAGATTAGATCTAGATCGAACCAACTCTAAAATGCCTAACCATGCCGTGATACCTATCACTACCTCGATCACATGTATTGTTGAATCTGCCAAAGCAGAGCAATACATATTATCTTGGTAGGGTACGGAGGGACAATCTTGGTCCCGTCTATCAACGCATGGGTGAATACAAACTCAATTAGATTGAGTATTCATAGTTACTCGGTTGGATCGAGTCAACTATAGGCATTCTTCCAATAGTTGGAAAGATAGGTCAATATCACATCTATATTAACTCTCGGGCGTATTAGCCAAAGCTAACTCGAGTTTTAATATAAATGCGGATATTGATTCTATAAACAAGAGTTGCATAGAGATGCAATTGGTAATCGTTACATACCGATCATACTAAGCCTTGGGCGTATTAGCCAAAGCTAACTCAAGGATTAGTATGATGTGGATCTTGTCCCACAAGAATTAAGGTATTCAGTGGGAGCATCATTTAGTTAAAGGCCTAATTAAATGATTTTAAAAGAATATGATATTTATTTCTGCAAATTTTTCTGTTGTAGATAACCATGACGTCAAATACGAACATTTTCTCTCTGCGATCATCCTTAAGAAGGACAAGCTCAAGAGCAAATTTTTCATGGTACAGGAACACGAGAATAGTTCTCACCCAAGAACGTAGCTATGCGTTCGAGGCCATTCGAGGCTCCTCTTGCCAACGCCACGCGGGCAGAGATGCTTACAAGAAGCATCAAGATGACGCATTAGATGTGTCTTGTCTTATGCTCGCAACCATGAACTCTGAGCTTCAGAAGCAACATGAGTTGATGAGCGCTTACGATATGGTTGAACATCTTTGTCACCTATATCAAGGACAAGCAAGGCACTGGAAGAGGAACTCCAAAGAATACCTGGAAGATCTTAAGAAGAAGAGAAATAAGATTTCTACTTCAGGTATAAATGTTATAGAATCAACCTCTCTATTTCTTCATCGTGGGTATTAGATACCGGATGTGCTTCGCACATTTGTACTAATGTACAAGTGCTGAGGAATAGCAGGGCATTGACGAAGGGTGAGATAGACCTACGAGTAGGCAATGGAGCACGAGTTGCTGCTATTGCTGTAGGAACTTATCATCTATCTCTGCCCTATGGGCTAGTACTAGAATTAGACGATTGTTGTTATGTGCATGCCTTGACAAAGAACATAATATCAGTTTCTTGTTTGGACAAGAGAGGATACTCGTTTATAATAAAGAACAAATGTTGTTCCGTCTTTTTAAACGATATGTTCTATTGTAGTGCACCTCTGATAAACGGACTCTACATTCTAGACCTAGAGAGCCCTGTCTATAACATAAATACCAAGAGGATCAAGTCGAATGACTTGAACCAAACTTACCTCTGGCACTGTCGCTTAGGTCATATAAATGACAAGCGCTTATCCCAGCTCCATAAGGATGGTTTGCTGGACTCATTTGATTTTGAATCATATGAGATATGCAAGTCATGCCTACGAGGCAAGATGACCAAGACTCCCTTTAGTGGGCACGGCGAGAGAGCGACTGATTTGTTAGGACTCATACATAGTGATGTATGTGGCCCTTTCAATGTCGCTGCTAGAGGCGGTTATAGGTACTTCATCACATTTACTGATGATTTCAGTAGATACGGTTATGTGTACTTGATGACACATAAGTCGAAATCCTTTGAAAAGTTCAAAGAATTCAAGAATGAAGTACAGAACCAGCTTGGCAAGAGTATTAAAATACTTCGATCAGATCGAGGTGGTGAATACTTAAGCCATGAGTTTCGTGACTATTTAGCTGAGTGTGGGATTCTATCCCAACTCACTCCTCCTGGAACACCACAGTGGAATGGTGTATCCGAAAGGAGGAATCGTACCTTATTAGATATGGTACGATCTATGATGAGTCACACAGATCTTCCGACATATCTATGGGGATATGCTCTAGACACGGCAGCTTTCATACTCAACCGAGTTCCATCAAAGGCCGTGATAAAGACACCATATAGGATATGGACTGGGAGAGATGCCTAGGTGTCTTTCATGAGGATTTGGGGTTGTGAGGCTTACGTTCGACGTCAAGTCTCAGACAAATTAGGACCCAAATCCGACAAGTGCTATTTCATCGGATATCCCAAGGAAACTAAGGGATATTACTTCTACATTCCCAGTCAGCACAAGGTAGTTGTGGCAAAGACTGGGGTCTTTCTAGAAAGGGACTTTGTTTCTAGAAAGACTAGTGGGAGCGCGTTCGATCTTGAAGAAGTTCAAGATGCGAACAATAGCACTGATGCCTCGATGGAAATTGAACTGGAACCACAAAGTGTTGTGGATGATGTTGTTCCACAAGGAGTTGAGGAACAACAACCAGTTCAAGTAGACATACCTCTTCGCAGGTCTGATAGGGTACGTCGTCAGCCTGAGAGATACTCATTTCTCTTGTCTGACCATGATGACATTGTGCTCATAGAGGATGAGCCTACCACCTATCAAGAAGCTGTGATGAGACCAGATTCCGAGAAATGGCTAGAAGCCATGAGATCCGAGATAGAATCCATGTACACCAACCAAGTATGGACTTTGGTTGATCCACCTGAAGGGGTAAAACCCATTGGGTGCAAGTGGGTCTTTAAGAGAAAGACTGACATGGATGGACTTATTTATAAGGGTCGCTTGGTAGCTAAAGGTTTCAAGCAGATTCATGGTATTGACTATGATGAAACCTTTTCTCCAGTGGCGATGTTTAAGTCCATTCGGATCATGCTTGCTATTGCAGCCTACCATGACTATGAGATATGGCAGATGGATGTCAAAACCGCGTTTCTGAATGGAAACCTACTCGAGGATGTGTACATGACACAACCTGAGGGTTTTGTAGATCCACAGCATACTAGCAGAGTATGCAAGCTGCATAGGTCCATTTATGGACTAAAGCAAGCTTCTCGGAGCTGGAATCTTCGATTCGATGATGCGATCAAACAGTTTGGTTTCATCAAGAACGAAGATGAGCCTTGTGTCTACAAGAAAGTTGTAGGGGACATAGTTGTCTTCCTCATATTATATGTGGATGACATACTACTCATTGGGAAGGACATCCCTATGCTTCAGTCTGTCAAGACCTGGCTAGGGAGTTGCTTCTCAATGAAGGACTTAGGTGAGGCATCCCGCATTCTAGGGATACAGATCTATAGAGATAGATCTAAAAGATTGCTTGGCCTAAGTCAGAGTACATATATTGACAAGGTACTCCTTCGGTTTGCCATGCAGAACTCTAAGAAGGGATTTCTGCCGATGTCACATGGCGTGAGTCTTTCGAAGACTCAAGGTCCCTCTTCTAGAGAGGAGAGAGACCGCATGGATCAGATCCCTTATGCCTCAGCCATAGGATCGATCATGTACGCCATGCTGTGTACTCGACCTGATGTCTCGTATGCTTTGAGCATGACGAGCAGATACCAGTCAGATCCAGGTGAGCGGTCAAAAATATTCTTAAGTACTTAAGAAGGACTAAAGAATATTTCTTGATATATGGAGGTAATGATGAGCTAGCTGTAAAGGGTTACAGTGATGCTAGCTTCCAGACTGACCAGGATGATTATCGATCGCAGTCAGGGTTTGTATTTTGCATTAATGGTGGTGTTGTGAGCTGGAAGAGTTCGAAGCAGGACACAGTAGCTGATTCTACGGCAGAGGCTGCATCAGAAGCAGCAAAGGAGGCGATTTGGATCCGCAAGTTCATCACCGAACTTGGGGCATCGCTGACCCCATTGAGCTCTATTGTGATAACAATGGAGCTATAGCACAGGCGAAGGAACCTCGCTCACACCAGCGGACCAAACACATACTACGGCGCTTCCATCTCATTCGAGAGATTATCGATAGAGGAGATGTGAAGATTTGCAGAGTACCTACAGAGGCTAACATCGCAGATCCCTTGACCAAGGCTTTGGCACAGAGGAAGCATGATGGTCACACTAGGTCTTTAGGCCTTAGAGCCTATACTGATTGGCACTAGTGCTAGTGGGAGATTGTTAGTTAGAGCCCTAGAGCCAATCATTTGATGATTGTATGGACTCATGTATATCATATTCTTGTATATTAATAAAGGCATTTGTTTGGTTATTATACTTATTTATATTAGTGCCAAATAGACTAAGTATAATAGCGTCCTTGAGTAGAAGGTTCATACCTATATCAATCGATTAGTTGAATCGATAGTGAGATGATATAGGGAACACTACTCTAAATCATTCCTAGTCGAGTATTAGCATTCAGGGACAATGTTAATACAATAAGACTAGCATGTAGGTCAGCTCGATGACTTGATCTCACAAGTCATGGATATAGAGATATCAAGCTGACACATGGGTATGCATTAGAGAATGTATACTGAATGACCCGCCATGAGAAAGTATCATGGATCGTTATATGAGTGTCATATACTTTCTCATGTGGCTATTAGTATGACTATTAGTCCTTGGACCTGAAGTCACCATGGATCCCTACATAAGGAGTTATGTACTTTAGTTTCGTCAAACGTCACCCGTAACTGGGTGGACTATAAAGGCGATTACTGGGTATATAACGAATTATGTAGAGGATGAGTGATGTAGATGGGATCTATCCCTTCCATATGACGGGAGCGACATCGGTATTCTTGATAGAGTGAGACCACTAAGTGCATGGTCATGCCCAAATGAGTCAACATTAGATGTTGAGCTCATTTGATCGAGTGAGTCTACTTGGAGTTCAAGATTTAGATTGATTAGAGGATGACATGGTCTATGCCTCATATTGATCAATCTAGATGTCTAGGATAGAAGGACACTTGTCATTATTTTGTGAGTAGTCACAATTGGTAGTCACGAGGTGATGTCGGATCTCGACATTCTTGTAACTTGGGTAGTAATGATGTGTTGCTAGATACCGCTCATTACTTATGCTCCTAAATGGGTTTAGGGCATTGCCAACGTTACAAGAACCTATAGGGTCACACACTTAGGACAATTAGGTGGAGATTAGGTTCATATGATGAACCAAGAGGATTAGATTCATTTGATGAATCAAATTGGATTAAGAGTAATCCTAATTGGGCTAACTTGAGTTCGACTCAAGTTGATTCATGTGTTAAATGAGTCTAATTTAGATTTTGACTCATTGAATCAATTTAATTTAATGAATTAGATTCATTATATTAAGTTGGCTCGAATCAAATGGTTGGATTAAATCCACCATGGTAGAGATTGAGTCAAGTTTGACTTGACTTGAGAAGGAAGACCAAAGGTCAATTTTGACTTGACCTTTTGCCACCTCATTGGTGAGTTGGCATTAGGTGGACCAATAATGATGTTCCACATCATCATGGGTGCCACCTCATGGAAGTGACAAAGCCACTCTCTTAATGGTTTCATATTAATTGCAATTAATGCAATTAATGTGATTTTATGGTTTCATATTAATTGCAATTAATGCAATTAATGTGAATTTTTGAAATGTGGCCGGCCACTTTGTTTTGGGTGAAGAAATTCATTTTTCATTCACTTGTGTGCATCTTCCTCCTTCTCCCTCTCAAGCTCTCCCTCTCCCTCTCCTCCCTTGGCCGAACCACATAGGTGCTAGCACACCTTGGTTTTTGGTCATTTCCATCTAGTGTGTCCGTGTGGATACTTCTAGAGGACCGGCTCTTGACGGTCTTGAGATCCGGCATCATTTGGACGAGCGGGAACGCGAAGGGCATCGCATCAAAGGTATAAATGGTTTATCCTTATGTAGATCTACTGTAGATTAAAGTTTTTCAAACTCGTACTCGTATTTTCGTTCGGTTTTACCTTGCACGAGATCCGTGGCTTGGGCGATTCGGGGTTTCCGCGACGCAAAAAGCGGTTTTCGCGGTCCGAAAAACCCAACACTAAGATCCGCATCTAAAGAAACGTTGGAATCGTGATTGGGAAGGGCACGCAACAAAGGTATAACTTTCTCATGTAGATAATTAATACTTAGTATATGCTTTCCTTTCACGTGGATCTATTGGAAAGGAACTAGATGTTTTCCGCTGCGCTTTTGTGTGTTTAGCGCCCTAGTTCCTTATAGTGGTATCAGAGCCACTTGCGAAGGGATATACTAAGTTGTAGTAGAATTTCTATGTGATATAGAAATTGCATGACATGTTTATTATGATTTGCATGATTATGAGCAAATTTCGGCCAAGAGGTTTTTAGCAAAACCATCATGGCGTTGTGGCTCATAATGAGTTGTTTAAATCATAGTAAATTTTGTCATAATAGATTGAGAATGTTATATGACATGGTGCATGGTTATGGCCCTTAAACCCCGATGTGATTGGATGTGTGTGTTGTAATTCATAATACGGCCTGCGTGTCGTGCCTCTCCTCTTTTATTCTAGTTGTAAATTTAGACTACACTCGAATGTAACTCGAGTTTCTCTTTAGACTTTGTAATGTACAAATTAGAGAAGAATAAGTGTACTTGACGACGGTGAAAAGGGAGAAGGATAACAACACATGACGACTAAGGAAGCACTTGGAGAAGATGCTTTTGAAGCATTTGGAGAAGATGATTTTGCCTAGGTTGACCTTTTGATCTTATCATTAGCTTGAGAGGGTCATAGAAAATGGGGCCATAACCATGTCACAATTTTTATGCATATATGTGATGCATGCCATGATATGCTATGATTTTGTGCGATGCATATGTAGTTTAATCATGATTAGGTCTATTAAATATGCCTACCAAAGTTTAGTACTCACTACTAGCTCGATCAATTGTAGTCAGGTTTTGCCAAAGCAAAGTGACTCGATTTATCTTGCTAGAGTGCGAAGGACAATTGTGATGTCCGACTACTAAAACTTTGGGTGTGACTTAACTAAGTTAAGAACTTAGAGGCATATCCCATACAATGAAATTCAAGATTATACTAGTCTTGGGCGATTAGCCAAAGCTAACTCAAGATGAGTTATAATGTGAATTTCATAAGATGGGCAAATGAACAAATACTCTTGTTCACACAATGATACAAGAGTTACATATGATGTAATTGGTAAATGTTGTCTACCTAAGCTATACTAAGTCTTGGGTGATTAGACAAATATAACTCAAGATGCGGTATAATATGGATCTTGTCCCACATAAATGTTATCGCGATTAGATTTGGAGCTAGTAGTGTGGGTAAAACCACATCCATGACTTGCTTCTATCAAAAGCTTTACAATTTAGTGGGAGAATCATTTAATTAAAGGCCTATTTAAATGATAAAAAATATGATACTTATTTCTACATTTTATTGTTGTAGATCACCATGTCATCAAATACGTCAAATACTCTCTCTCTCTGTAATCTGTTCTTGATAAGGACAAGCTCAATGGAGCTAACTTCCTAGACTGGTATAGAAACTTGAGAATAGTACTCAAGCAAGAATGAAAACTGTACGTCCTAGAGCAGCCCATTCCTGAAGCATCCCCCCTCCCCCCGCTACTTCCACTAGAGTTGATAGAGATGCTTACAAGAAGCATCAAGATGACGCATTAGATGTGTCATGCCTTATGCTCGCCACCATGAACTCTGAGCTTCAGAAGCAATATAAGAACATGGACGCCTATGATATGGTTGAACACCTTAGACAACTATATCAAGGACAAGCAAGGCATGAGAGATTTGAGATCTCAAAAGCTCTATTTCAATGCAGAATGAAAGAAGAAAGTCCCGTAGGGCCTTATGTGTTCAAGATGATCGGGTATGTGGAGAATTTACAAAGGTTGGGATTCCCACTAGGCCAAGAATTGACCACTGACCTAATTTTGCAATCATTGCCCGAAAGCTATAGTCAATTTGTCATGAACTATAACATGAATGAAATTGACAAACCATTGCCTGAGATATTGAGCATGTTGAGAACTGCTGAACTCAACCTTAAGAAGGCAAAACCTAGCACCATTTTAATGGTGCCAAAGGGCAAAGGCAAATGGAAGCCCAAAGGTAAGGGTAAAACCCAAACCAAAGGCAAGGGAAAGACTCATTTGTACTAATGTTCAAGGCTTGAGAAATAGCAGAATATTGACAAAAGGAAGAGAAGTGAAACTTCTGCCTTAGGTATACAAGTTATAGAAGTTAATCTGTCTATTTCTTCTTCATGGGTATTAGATACCAGATGTGCATCTCACATTTGTACTAATGTTCAAGGCTTGAGAAATAGCAGAATATTGACAAAAGGTGAAGTGGACCTTGTTGGTTAGTCCTAAGAAAATCGTACCGGTTCCACTGTACAAAAAAATTTGTACAAGTGTCGAACCTTTCCTTAAATAACCTATTGTGTTCTTTAGAAGTTAAATTAGGAATCGCAGACGGAACTTAACATCATTGTTTCCAAATTTAACTTATCTGTTCTTAATGATTTAGATTTTAATCGCAAGCGGAACTTAACACTATTGATTCAAATCTACCTAAGTTATTAATTTCATAAATATTAATTTCCAAAATTGGCTTCCAGGACTGCATGGCGAGGCACGTGGCCTTCTTGGATATGGGAGAAACCACCACCGCCTAGGCAAAGCCTTTTAAGGAAAGCTAATATTTATTTCCTTAAATAACTCTAGGTTAACCAAAAAGAACAATCGAATCACAAATTTGAAAAAGAAGAAAATACAAACTCGAAAAAACTATTTCAAAAACTCTAGAATCATATGCCTCTTGTGTTTGGTATTTCCATAAATAACTATACAAAGAAAACTAGTATGATGCGGAAAATAATTACTAGTTATACTTTTCTTTGTAAGCAAAATAACCTCTTGATCTTCTACCGTATTCCTCTTTTTATCTCGGACGTTGTGTGGGCAACGATCTTCCGAGACGAGAACCACCAAGCTCCTTCTTCTCCAAGCTAGATTCGGCCACCAAGAATTCGCCATGAGAAGTAGAGGTCCGGCCACCACCACCAAGCTCCAAGGGATGCAAGAAACAAAACTTCCTTTCTCTCCTTCTTCTCCTAGCTTGAACCGGCCACCATCAAGAGCTCCAAGAGGGGATAAAACCGGCCACTAGAGAAGAAGAGAAGAGGAGAGGGAGAGCCTCTAAGGGCCGGCCACACCAAGGAGAAAAAGAGAGGAAGAAAAGAATAGAGTTGTTCACCATGAAGGCACCTCTACCCCCTCTTTTACAAATAAGGAAATTTTAATAAAAACTTCCTTAATTCTTTTACCATGAAAAGGAAATTTTATTTTAATTAAAAAATAATTTTCTTCTCATTAAAATAATGGCCGGCCACTAATCTCCAAAACAAGGAAAGTTTTAATTAACACAAGAATTAAAACTTCCTAATTTGTCTCCGGAAATTTATAAAAATTTCTCCAATAATTTTTCCCTTCATAGTGGATTATAAAAAAGAAATTTTATAAATTAAAATCTTTCTTTTAAACATGTGGATGATTTCCAAAAAGGAAAGTTATCTCTAAAAATTAAAATCTCCTTTCAATCTACAAATAAGGAAAGATATCAAATCTTTTCTTAATCTTTTGTAGAAACTTATAAAAGAGAATATATAATTTTTTTACTCTCTTTTAAATTATGAACATGGTTAAAAAAGGAGAGTTTTATCAAAATTAAAATCTACCTTTCAATCTACAAATAAGGAAAGATTTCAAATCTTTTCTTAATCTTTTGTAGAAAGCTATAAAAGGAAAGATTTAAATTTCAAACTCTCTTTTAAAACCATGATATCCACATAAGAAATAATTTTAATAAAAAAACCCTTTTTAATATGATGTGGCTGGCCACCTAAGCTTGGGCTCCAAGCTATTGGCTGACCACCTTAAGGCTTAACCTTTAGGCTTGGCCGACCCTAAGCTTGAGCTTCAAGCTTAGCTTGGTCGGCCCCTATTGGTTGGGTAAGAAGGTGGGTATATGGTGGGTATAAATCTCTAAATACAAGAGGCTACGATAGGGACTGAGAGGAGGAATTGATTTTGGTCTCCCGATGAAATTAAGCTTCCCGTGTTCACCCCGAACACACAACTTAATTCCATCAATAATAATTTATTCCACTAAAGAACTATTATTGAACTACCGCACCAATCCCAAATTACATTTTTGAGCTCCTTCTTATTATGAGTGTGTTAGTCTCCCTGTATTTAAGATGTCGAATGTCCACTAATTAAGTGAGTTACTGACAACTCATTTAATTAATATCTTAGTCCAAGAGTAGTACAACTCAACCTTATCATCATGTTGGACTAAGTCCACCTATAGGGTTTAACATGACAATCCTTATGAGCTCCTCTTGGGGACATTATCAACCTAGATCACTAGGACATAGTTTCCTTCTATAATCAACAACACACACTATAAGTAATATCATTTCCCAACTTATCGGGCTTATTGATTTATCGAACTAAATCTCACCCATTGATAAATTAAAGAAATAAATATCAAATATATGTGCTTGTTATTATATTAGGATTAAGAGTGCACACTTCCATAATAACTGAGGTCTTTGTTCCTTTATAAAGTCAGTATAAAAGAAATGACCTCTAAATGGTCCTGCTCAATACACTCTAAGTGTACTAGTGTAATTATATAGTTAAGATAAACTAATACCTAATTACACTGCGACCTTCCAATGGTTTGTTCCTTTCTATCTTGGTCGTGAGCTACTGTTTTTAATTTATAAAGAACCGATAACACGATCTTCTGTGTGTGACACCACACACTATGTTATCTACAATATAAATTAATTGAACATCTACATTTGGTATATATAAATGTAGACACTTGACCAATGTGATTCTTATAAATGTTTATACAAAAGCTAGGCTTTTAGTATACACTCCAACAGACCTACGAGTAGGCAATGTCGCAAGAGTTGCTGGTATAGCTGTGGGAACATATTCCTTATCTTTGCCCACTGGACTTGTATTAGAACTTGAAGAGTGCTGTTATATGCCTGCCTTGACTAAGAACATCATCTCTGTTTCTTGTTTGGACAAGAAAGGATTCTCATTTGTAATAAAGGACAAATGTTGTTCCGTTTATTTCAATGAAATGTTCTATTGTAGTGCACATCTTGTGAATGGACTCTATGTTCTAGACTTTGACAATCCAATCTATAACATAAATACCAAACGATTCAAGTCTAATGATTTGAACCAAACATATCTCTGGCATTATCGCTTGGGTCGCATAAATGAGAGTCGCATATCCTAACTCCATAAGGATGGACTTTTGGACTCATTTGATTTTGAATCATATGAGATATGAGAATCTTGTCTTCAAGGCAAGATGACAAAGACTCCATTTAGTGGACATAGCGAAAGAGCTAATGACTTGTTAGGACTCATACATACAGATGTATGTGGCCCTTTCAGAATAGCAGCTAGAGGAGGCTATCATTACTTCATTACTTTTTCTGATGATTTCAGTAGATATGATTATGTATATCTAATGCGACATAAGTCAGACTCCTTTGAAAAGTTCAAAGAATTCAAGAATGAAGTACAAAATCAACTTGGTAAGAATATTAAGATGCTTCGATCAGATCGAGGTGGGGAATATCTTAGCCAAGAGTTTCATGACCATCTTGTTGAGTGTGGGATAATATCTCAACTCACTCCACCTAGAACACCACAATGAAATGGTGTATCAGAAAGGAGAAATCATACTTTATTAGATATGGTACGAATGATGATGAGTCAAACAGAACTTCCTGCTTCCTTCTGGGGACATGCTCTAGAGACGGCCGCTTTCACACTTAACCACGTTCCATCCAAGGCTATCATAAAGACACCATATACTCTATGGACTGGGAAGAGTCCCAAAATGTCTTTCATGAAGATTTGGGGATGTGAGGCTTACGTTCGATGACAAGTCTCCAATAAACTAGGACCCAAATCATACAAGTGTTATTTTGTAGGATATCCCAAGGAAACAAAGAGATATTACTTCTATAATCCCACGCAAGGCAAAGTGTTTGTTGCTAGAACTGGTGTCTTTCTAGAAAGGAAATTTATTTCTAGAAGAACTAGTGAGAGGATTGTCGATCTTGAAGAAATTCAAGATACACAAATTAGCACTGATGCCTTGATGGAAACTGAACAGGAACCACAAGATGTTGTGGAACAACAACATGTTCAAGTAGCACAAGCTCTACACAGATCTGATAGGATCCGTCGTGAACCTGAGAGATATTCTTTTCTCTTGTCTGACCATGGTGATGTAGAGCTTATTGGTCTCAAAGAGCCTACATCTTATCAGGAAGCTGTACAGGGCCCAGATTATGAGAAATGGCTAGAGGCCATGAGATCCGAAATGAAATTCATGTACACTAACCAAGTATGGACTTTGGTTGATCCACCTAAAGGGATCAAACCCATTGGGTGTAAGTGAGTCTTCAAAGTGAAGACAGACATAGATGGTCATATGCATACCTATAAAGGTAGATTGGTGGCTAAAGGATTCAAGCAAATTCATGGTATAAACTATGATGAAACCTTTTCACCAGTTGTGATGCTCAAGTCCATTCAGATCATGCTTGCTATTGCAGCTTATTATGATTACGAGATCTGGTAGATGGATGTCAAAACTGCATTTCTTAATGGAAATCTACTCGAGGATGTGTACATGACATGACCTAAGGGTTTGTAGATCCAAAGAATGCTGGAAAGATGTGTAAGTTGTAAATATCTATTTATGGAATAAAGCAAGCTTCTAGAAACTGGAATCTTCGATTCGATGATGCAATCAAAATGTTTGGTTTCATTAAGAATGAAGATGAACCTTGTGTCTACAAGAAGTTTAGTGGGAGCACAGCCATCTTTCTCATATTGTATGTAAATCACATACTTCTCATTGGAAATGATATCCCTACTCTTCAGTCGATGAAGACTTAGCTTGGGAATTATTTTTCAATGAAAGACTTAGGTGAAGCAACCTACATTTTAGGCCTTAAGATCTATAGAGATAGATCTAAAAGATTGCTTGGTCTAAGCCAGAGTACATATATTGACAAGGTGCTTAAACATTTTGCCATGGAGAATTCCAAGAAGGGATTCCTACCTATGTCACATGGTGTGAGTCTTTCGAATACTTAATGCCCCTCTTCTAAGGAAGAAAGGGACCGCATGGATCAGATTCCTTATGCATCTGCAATAGGGTCTATCATGTACGTCATGCTTTGTACTCACCCAGATGTCTCGTATGCGTTAAGCATGACGAGCAGATACCAATCAGATCCAGGTGAAGGTCACTGTACAGCAGTCAAGAATATTCTTAAGTACTTGAGAAGGACTCAAGATTGTTGCTTGATCTTTGGAGGCGATGAAGAGCTTGTTGTAAAAGGTTACACCAATGCTAGCTTCCAAACTGACAAGGATGATTATAGATCGCAGTCAGGGTATGTATTTACCTTAAATGGTGGTGCTGTGAGCTGGAAGAGTTCAAAGCAAGACACAGTCGCTGATTCTACAACAGAGGGTGAGTACATTGCTGCTTCAGCTGCAACAAAGGAGGCTCTTTAGATCAAGAAGTTCATTACCAAGCTTGGTGTTGTTCCTAGTATAGCAAACCCAATAGACCTCTATTGTGATAATAATGGGGTTATTGCACAGGCTAAGGAACCTCGCTCTCATAAAAGATCCAAACATATACTACGGCGATTCCATCTCATTCGAGAGATCATCGATAGAGGAGATGTGAATATATGTAGAGTACCGACCGATGCTAACATTGCGGATCCCTTGACCAAGGCTTTGGCACAAAGGAAGCATGATGGTCATACTAGGTCACTGGGTATTAGATATTTCAGTGATTGACTATAGTGCTAGTGGGAGATTGTCAATATTAGCCCTAGTACCAATTATGAGATGATTGTAAAGGGCTCCTTTTGTATCATATTTCATTTTTAATAATGGCGAAGTTGGTTATTATATTTATTTAAATTTAGTGTCGAATGAATAAGTATAATAATGTCCTAGAGTAGGAGGTTCTAATCTACAACATATCAATTGGTTGAATTGATAGTGAGATATTGTAGATATACATATAACACTACTCTTAACTATTCCTAGTCAAACATTAATATGGAAGGACAATATTAATGCGTTGAGACAAGCATGTAGGTCAACGGATGACTTAATCTCACAAGTCATGGATATGAGATATCAGGTTGACACATGGGTATATATTAGAGAATATATACTGAATTACCCGGCATGAGAATGTTTCATGGATCGTTATATGAGTGTCATAAACATTCTCATGTGACTATTAGTATGAATAGTCCTTACACTTGAAGTCACTATGGTTCCCTACATAAGGAGTTGTATACTTTGGTATCGTTAAACGTCACCCGTAATAGGGTGTACCATAAAGTCGATCACTAGGTATATAATAAGTTATGCGGAGGGATGTGAGTGATGTAGATGGGATCTATCCCTTCCATATGACGGAAGTGATATCTATGGGCCCCTTGATTAGTAGGACACAAGAATGCATGGTCATGCTTAAATGAGTCAATATGCTATATTGAGCTTATTTAATTGAGTGTGTCTACTTAGAGATCAAGAAATATAAAGATTGATAAGAGGATGACACGGTATATGCCTCATTGATCAATCTAGATATCGAGGATAGAAGGATTGAGTCATACAAGATAATAGCCACGGAAAGGTTAAGTCAGATCTCGACATTCTCGTCACTTGGGTAGCAATGATGTCTTGCTAGATGCCACTCATTGTTTATGTATTTAAATGTTGATTTGGATACATTGCCAACATTACGAGAACCTATTGGGTCACACACAAAGAACAAGTCAATGGAGATGGATTCATATGATGAATCATTGGATTAAGTCTAATTCAAATTGGACTCATTGAGTAAGACTCAATAAAATCCAACTATTGGATTGATCATCCAATTCAAATTAGACTCATTGAATCAATTGGATTAATGATTAATAAGTTGGACTCATTATATGATTTCATGAATTATTTGATGATTAATGAGTTGGACTCATTATATGATTTCATGAATTAATTAATGAATAGTGAGTTGGACTCATTATATGATTTCATGAAATTTGAATTCATGAAGAAAAAGGAGTGTATAACTTGAGTTACTCATGCATTGGATGAAGAGTGAACAATTTAAATTGCTCATGCATTGCATGCATTGGATGCATTGAATTCATTGGATGAAGAGTGAACCATTTGAATTGCACATGCATTAGATTCATTGGATGAAGACAAATATTAATGTCAATCAAGACAATTGACATTAAGGCATGAGGCGACTTCATGAATCTACAAAAAGGGGTTTTTAGATTCATTTTCATGATGAGTTTTTGGTGCTCTAGCTCTTCTTCCTCCTCCTCTCTTCCACTTGGCCGAAACCTCCAAGAAAGGTTGCTAGCACAACCTTTAGTTGTTTTATTCTCCACCTTGTGAGTTTGTGAGACAAACGAGACTTGTTCGTGTGGATACCATAGAGGTGCGGCCACTTGATCGCGCTAAGATCCGCATCTAAAGAAACGTTGGAATCGGGATTGCAAAGGGCACGCAACAAAAGTATAACTTTCTCATGTAGATAATTAATACTTAGTATATGGTTTCCTTTCGCATGGATCTATTGGAAAGGAACTAGATGTTTTCCGCTGCGCTTTCGTGTGTTTAGCGCCCTAGTTCATTATAGTCTCCACACCGTGACGCTCACTCCAGAGGAGCTCGATGCGAACGACGAAGATAGCCGAGCAGCAGTAGCAAAAGGCTCTTGCCGACTGATTAGTGCAACAAGCGACGTCGGCCTCGGGAGGCCGGGCGACGCACGAAGACCGGCCGGAGCAACTCTCCATATGGGAACAGAACAAGATGGCGACCGGCACTCCGGGAGAGGTTCCACCAGCGCCCATTCCGTTTCACCGGGCGTTATTTCAGACGCCCTCAGAGATTGCACAGGCCAACCAGGACCGGGGCTCTTCTTCAGACGAGGCCCCCATTTTGGATGCAAGAAAGGGCAAAGCGCCTTGAGCTAATTCGTCGCTCGAGCGGTTCAACCTACAATTCTCTGAGGTCATTCTGTAGGGTCCGCTGCCAAGGCACTATGCTCCCTTGGTGATCAGAGAATATAATGGGTCGACCGACCCGGACGACCAGCTCGGTAAGTTCGATAACGCCGCTACCCTTCATCAGTACACAGATGGAGTCAAGTGCCAAGTTTTCCTCACCACTCTCTCTGGCTCGACACAATGGTGGTTTTGAAGGTTGTCAGACGGGTCGATTAGAAGCTTTAAAGACTTCCGAACCATTTTCTTTCACCACTTCGCAAGCAGCAAACGATACCAGAAAACAAGCGTCAGCTTTGTTGGGACCGATTATGTAGCTAGAGGGGGGGGTGAATAGCTCGGCACGATCTCGTGCTCGTCGTTGCTTGTTTCTTCAAAGATGTGCAGCGGAAATTACAAAGAAACACACACACAATGCTAACTCTAGGATTTACTTGGTATCCATCTCAAGAAGAGGTGACTAATCCAAGGATCCACACACTCACACACCCTCCACTATGTAAACACTCCTTTTCGGTAACTACCGAAGGCAGAGAAGCCTTACAACACTCTCAATACAAGAAGAAAGCAAGGGAAAACAAATACAAGAAATATCTTACAAGATATGCAACGAAAACCCTAACCCTAGCTTTTTCTTCTTCCTGTAACTTGCCTCTTGACTTGGACGTGCCTCCAAGATCCTTCAAGAACTAGCGTGAGAGTGGAGAGGAAGGCTGTGGAGAACTACTGTGTAGAAGAAAATCGAAGCCACGGAAGTTCTGCCGAGAGAAACGCTCGCCAACAGCTATATCCTGCGCCAACGATCAAATCCCGATCGATTGGATTGCTCCCAATCGATCGGGGAGGCTTTGGATCGATCGGTTGATCGATGCAGAGCGCCTCTATACTCTCGGAAATTGCCTGGATCGATCGGCTGATCGATCCAGGGCTTATCGTGCGAACCACACCTCTTAATCGATCGACTGATCGATCGGAGGCTCCCAATCGATCGGCTGATCGATTGGGAGGCTTTCTGTTCGCGTGACACTTCTCCCCAATCAATCCACTGATCGATTGGGAGGAGGCTTGTCGCAGGGACTCTCCCAATTGATCGGTCGATCGATTGGGCATGAGCCAATCGATCGGCTGATCGATCCAGCCCTTGTTTTTGCCCAAAAATAAGTCTAAAGTCCCCTAAACCAACATCCGGACAACCATGACCTGTTGGTACATCATGCCTAGCATCTGGTCACCCTTGACCTACTAGAAACCCCTCACCAAGTGTCCGGTCAATCCCTTTGACCTACTTGGACTTTTCTCCTCGTACCAAGTGTCCGGTCATCCTTGACCCACTTGGACTTGTCTCCACCAGGTGTCCGATCAACCTTGATCCACCTGGATTTCCTGTGCCAAGTATCCAGTCAATTCCTTTGACCTACTTGGACTTCCCAACACCAGATGTCTGATCAAACTTGATCCATCTGGATTTCCTGTGCCTGGCTTCACTTACAAGGACTTTCACCTAGCTTCACTCACTAGGATTTCTTTCTGCCTAGCTTCACTCACTAGGACTTTCCATCTGCCTAGCTTCACTCACTAGGTCTTTCACCTGGCTTCACTCACCAGGATTTTCCTTCTGCCTGGCTTCACTCACTAGGACTTTTACCTAGCTTCACTCACTAGGATTTTCCTTCTGCCTAACCTCCCAGTTAGGACTTTCACTTGGCTTCACTTACCAGGATTTTCCAGTCAAGTATCCAGTCTACTTGACTTTCACCTAGCTTCACTCACTAGGATTTCTTTCTGCCTAGCTTCACTCATTAGGACTTCTCATTTGCCTGTCTTCACTCACCAGGACTTTCCATCTGCCTAGGTTCACTCACTAGGTCTTTCACCTGGCTTCACTCACCAGGATTTTTCTTCTGCCTGGCTTCACTCACCAGGACTTTTACATAGCTTCACTCACTAGGATTTTCCTTCTGCCTAACCTCCCAGTTAGGACTTTCACCTGGCTTCACTCACCAGGATTTTCCAGTCAAGTATCCAGTCTACTTGACTCTCCTTCACAATCTCACCACATAAACAATTGCACCTGCAATCTCCATGTCTTGTCTTCATGTATTGTCAAACATTGAAACCCAAACATCAAGACTCGAGCTTGATCCAATTCAAGCTCAGTCAACCAGGTCAACCTTGACCTAAGGAATATTGCACCAACAAGCTTGTTCTCCATGAAGCAAGGCCAGAGGGAGACTCTCCGAGCCTACATCCAGCGCTTCAACCAGGTGGCGATGGATATTCCCTCAGTCTCGTCCGAGACCATGATGAACGCGTTCACACAGGGGCTTGTGGATGGGGACTTCTTCCGATCGCTCGTCAGGAAGCCTCCCCATGATTGCGACCACATGCTGAAGAAGGCCAACGAGTACATCAATGTAGAGGAAGCTCAGGCAGCAAGAAGGAAGGAGGCACCGTCCGAGCCTCCCTCGGTGACCGAACAAAGGCCGCCGATCAGCCATCAACCTCCGAGAGGGCCCCGAGCCGAAGGAGTACGCCCATACCAAGAAGCAAGGCAACACACTATCCAGCATGTTGCCGCTGAGCGACCAAGACCCAAGGGGAAGGTATGGACCCCTTTGTTCTGCTCGTTCCATCAGTCTGTGACTCACAACACCCGTGACTATCGCGGATTCAACCCAGTTGCCCAACTAGCGCCTAAGAGCTATCGTCGCCGATCCCCCTCTCCTGACCGGCGACACAAACATCATCGCTCCAATCAGCGAGAGGACACAAGAAGATCCCCACAGCCACCTCGACGGAGAAGCGTCGATCCGACCAGAACTACACGCGACCAAAATAGGTCATCCGCTCGGGAGGAAGAAAATAGAAATAACACCGCACGGGGTGAAATCAACATCATCGCTAGTGGGCCGACCAGTGGAGATTCCAACCGGGCCCGAAAGTCCTATACTCGATGGTTGGAGATCCATGCTGTAGGTTGCAGCAGGGAAAAGGCGAGCGGACCAGAGATCAACTTCGGCCCCAGGGATCTTGAAGGAGTTGAAGTGCCACACGATGACACCCTCATTATCCGAGTGGTAATCTCCAACTATATCATTCACCATGTATTCGTTGACACTGGCAACTTGGTCAACATCATCTTCAAAAAGGGGTTCGATCAACTCCAAATCGATCGTGGCGAGCTGCTGCCGATGACAACCCCACTATACGAGTTCACCGATAATGAGGTCCAACTGATCGACCAAATCAAGTTGGCCATATCACTTGGGGTGGAGCCGCTCAGAAGGACAAGGACCATGAACTTCATCATGGTAAACACCCCCTCCGCCTACAATGTCATTCTAGGCCGATCGACCCTCAATGAATTTCGAGCAGTCATCTCAACCTTCTCCCAGAAAATCAAGTTCCCGGTGGAGGATCAGGTCGGAGAAGTAAGAGGAGATCAGCTGGTAGCTCGGCACTGCTACGTCGAAATGGTCAAGACGGAAGTAAAGTATGCTCGGAAGATGCCCCGGTTGGAGGTAAGTGCCATAATCGAGAAGCCTCCTTTAGTTTATGAAGAAAAGGAAGAGGTACAGATACATCTGGGTCGAGCAGAAGCGACGACCTTCATAGCGTCTGACCTGGAGACCGAGCAGAAGGCCGAGTTGATCATATGCCTTCGACAGAATCATGATGTCTTTGCATGGTCAACGCATGAGCTGCCCGACATCTCCCCGAGCATCACGCAGCATAAGCTCCATGTCCGACCGGATGCTCAGCCGGTGAAGCAAAGGAAGAGAGACTTCAGTGCTGAGCAGAATCTGATTATCTGGGTGGAAATTGAGAAGCTACTGGAGGTCGGCCACATACGCGAGGTTCAGTTCCTGAGCTGGCTCGCCAATGTGGTGTTGGTCTCCAAGCCAGGCAATAAATGGAGGGTCTGCATTGACTTCCGGGATCTTAACAAGGCATGACCGAAGGACTTTTATCCCTTGCCCAGGATAGATCAGATGGTAGACTCTACGGCCGGGTGCGAGCTGATATGCAAGCTGGACGTATATCAAGGGTGTCATCAAGTGCCGCTCACCCGTGAAAACCAAGAGAAAGTCAGCTTTATCACTGCCGATGGTACGTATTGCTACAACGTAATGTCGTTCGGCCTGAAGAATGCAGGAGCCACCTACCAGAGGCTGATGAACAAAGTGTTCCGGCGGCAGATCGGCTGTAACCTGAAGGTATATGTCGATGACATATTAATTAAATCCCTCCGAGCTGCCGATCTCTGTGCAGATATCAAGGAGACCTACCAGACCCTCCAGGCGTATGGAATCAAGTTAAATCCTCAGAAGTGTCTGTTCGGCGTGAAAAGTGGGTGCTTCCTGGGATATATCGTCACCGAGTGGGGCATTGAGGCAAACCCCAGCAAGGTAAACACACTCTAAGATATGCCACCACCAAGAAACTTGAAGGAAGTTTAGCGCCTCATCGGTCAGATAACAGCCTTATCACGGTCCATCTCCAAGTCATCCGATCGGAGCTTTTCTTTCTTCAAGATTCTATGCCGAGCCACCAAGTTTCAGTGGGACGAGGAGTGTAACCAGGCCTTCGAGGAACATAAAGCATATCTGAACTCGCTACCTGTACTAGCTAAGCCTGCTGCCAGTGAATCCCTCCGGATCTATCTGTCTTCGACCGAGCACGCTGTCGGCTCGGCGCTGGTTCGGAAGGACGACGAAGAACAGCCAGTGTACTTCTTGAGTCATATATTAAAGGATGTTGAATCTTGCTACACCGGTCTTGAGAAGCTCGCATTTGCATTAATACTCGCCGCACGAAGGCTCCGTCCTTATTTCCTCGCTCACACTATCATTGTGATGACCAACAACCCTTTGGGAAGAGTTCTGCATAACCCAGAGGCATCCGGCCAATTGATCAAATGGACAACAGAACTCAGCAAGTTCAATATCCAATATCTGTTGGTTGCTACACCTGGATTCCGTTCTGTTTCCCCTGTACAAAAATTTGTACAAGTACAGAACTTAACCTAGCTACCCATGTGGCTAGACTTGGATTGCAAATGATGCTTGGATTGCAAATGATACTTAACATTATTAATCCAAGTTGCTCTTCAGAAGTTAAACTTGGAATAGAAACGATACTTAACATTTTTACTCCAAGTTTTACCGATGTGATCTTCCTAAGTTAAACCATATTACAGAAGTTAATTAAATATATATTTCAAAGATTGGCTTCCAGGTTAAACATGGCGAGGCACTAGGCCTTCTTGGTTATGGGATCATCCACCACTTCCTAGACAAAGCCTTTTAAAGAAATTAGATATTTAACTTCTTGCAGTAACCCTAGGTTTAACTACAGAGACCACAATAGAAACACAAGATCGAAACATAAAATCGAAATACAAAATTGATAGCACGAAATCGAAACATAAAATCGCTAGCCTCTTGTGTTGGTGTTTCAGAATCCATGCAAAGAAAACTAACTAATTAATTCGAAGCGGAAACCATTAATTAGTTATACCTTTCTTTGTAGCTAAAGACCTCTTGATCTTCTGTTGTATTTCTCTCCTCCTCTTTGACGTCGTGTGGGCGACGATCTACCAAGCTAACTCCACCCGAATCACTTCTTTTCCTCCAAGAAACTTGAGCCACCAAGGGATGCCAAAATAGGAAATTTCCTTCTTCTTCTTCTTCCACTCTAAACAACCAGCCACCAAGGATCTCTTCTTTTCTTTTCAAGTTTCAGCCACCAAGATGAGATAGGTGCCGACCTTAAAAAGAAGAAAAGGAAGAGAAGAAGATGGTGCCGCCGGCCTAAGAGAAGAAACAAAATGAGAAGAGGAAGGGATAGGGCCGGCCATAAGGAAGAGAAGAGAGGAGGCAAGGCTTAGGTTGTGTGTCTCATGAGGCACCCTCTCCTTCTCTTTTATAATCCTTGGGCATGGTAAAAAAGGAAAGTTTTAAACATAATTAAAACTTCCTTATTTATGGTCTCTCTTTAAAAAAGATATTTTAACAACAATTAAAATCTCTTTCTTTTAAATTTCTTATTGTACATGGCAACAAAAGGAAAATTTTAAAATTAATCTCTCTCTTTTAAAACATATAGATAACTACAAAAAAAGAAAGATTAATTAAAACTTCTCTTTTTAAATCATAATTACAAAAAAAGAAAGTTTTATCAAAAATTAAAATCTCTCTTTTAGATAACTACAAATAAAGAAAGATTTTATCAAAATTAAAATCTCTCTTTAATCCTTTGTAGATAGCTATAAAAGGAAAGATTTTAAAAATTTAAAACTCTCTTTTAAAACCATGAGGATTGCTACAAAAAGAAATTTTTAACACAAAATTAAAAACTCCTTTTATTCTTCATGTGACCGCTAAAAAGGAAAGTTTTAAACAAAAAATTAAAACTTCCTTTTAACTTATGTGGTCGACCACATCTTGGACACCAAGATGTGCTTGGGGCTGGCCACCTCTTGGGCTCCAAATAATGCTTGGCCGGCCCCCCTTGCTCTAAGCAAGGATGCCTTCGGCCCATTACTTGGGTAAGAAGTGGACTTTGTGGATACAAGGTTTTATAGAGGCTATAACAGGGACTGAGAGGTGAAATTGGTTTTGGTCTCCCGATGAGCTTGAGCTTCCCGTGTTCACCCCGAACACCCAACTCAAGTTCATCAATAATAACTCATACCACTAAAGAGTTATTATTTGAACTACTGCATCAATCCCAAATTACATTATGAGATCCTTCTTATTTATGAGTGCATTAATCTCCCTGTGTTTAAGATATCGAATATCCATTAATTAAATGAGTTACTGACAACTCACTTAATTAATATCTAGTTCCAAGAGTAGTACCACTCAACTTTATTATCGTGCCGGACTAAGTCCACCTGCAAGGTTTACATGACAATTCTTATGAAATCCTCAAGGGGGCATCATCAACCTAGATTATTAGGACACTGTTTCCTTCTATAATCAACAACACACTATATAAATAATATTATTTCCTAACTTATCGGGCCTATTGATTTATAGAACTAAATCTCACTCATTGATAAATCAAAGAAATAAATACTAAGTATACGTGCTTGTTATTATATCGGGATTAAGAGTAGGCATATCCATAATAACAGAGGTTTTGTTCTTTTATGTAGTCAGTATAAAAAGAAACAACCTCAAATGGTCCTGCTCAATACACACATAGTGTACTAGTGTAATTTTATAGTTAAGATAAACTAATACCAAATTACACTACAACCATTCCAATGGTTTGTCCCATTCTATCTTAGTTGTGAGCTACTTTTTATAATTTATAAGGAACTGATAACATGATCTTCTGTATGGCATCACACACCATGTTATATACAATATAAATTAAATAGACAACTACATTTAACATAAATGTATACATTTGACCAATGTTATTCTTATTTCAAAATAAATGTTTAAAAAAGCTAGGCTTTTAATATACATCCTAATAATCTCCCACTTATACTAAAAGACTATGCTGCCATAAATGCTGTCATACATCTGATTCTCATCCCCTCAACATGCCGATCAAAAGCTCTCGCCAGAAGGACCTTAGTGAAAGGATCTGCCAGGTTATCTTTTGATGCAATCTTGGCGACAACAACTTCTCCTCGTTTCACGATGTCTCGTATCAGGTGGTACTTGTGCTCAATGTGTTTACTTACCTTATGGGCTCGTGGTTCCTTCAAGTTTGCAACTGGACCACTGTTGTCACAATAAATTGTGATAATTTTGGGCAAACCAGGAATCACATCTAAGTCCATCAAGAAGTTTCTGATCCATACAGCTTCTTTGGCTGCCTCAAAGACTGCCCACATACTCAGCTTCCATGTTGGAGTCCGAAACGTATTTCTGCTTAACACTCCTCCATGTTATAGCTCCACCTCCCAAAGGAAACACATACCCCAAGGTAAACTTACTATTGTCCCTATCTGATTGGAAGTTAGAATCCGTGTAACCCACAAGGAGCAAATCATCTACCTGGTAAATCAGCATATAATCTCTAGTCCTTCTCAGGTACTTCAATATATGCTTTATGGCAGTCCAATGTCCTTGTCGTGGATTACTTTGATATTTGCTAACCATGCCCACGACAAAACAAATATCTGGTCTCGTACATAGCATTGCATACATTAGGATTCCTATAACCGAAGCATAAGGAACTGCCTTCATGCCCTCTATCTCCTTTGATGTCTTAGGAGACATCTCTTTAGATAAAGGTACTCCATGCCGAAAAGGTAAGAAACCTTTCTTGGAGTTTTTCCTGCTAAAATGAGCTAGGATAGTATCGATGTATGAAGCTTGGGATAAGGACAACATTCTTTTCTTGCGATCCCTTATTACTTTGATCCCAAGAATATGTCCACATTCTCCCAAGTCCTTCATATACTTCTTGGATAACCATACACTTACGTCTGACAACACTTTGGCATTGTTGCCAATGAGCAAAATATCATCTACGTATAGTACAAGAAATACCACCATATTTTTGTCACGCTTCTTGTATACACAAGACCCATCCGAACACTAGATGAATCCATAAGACTAGATAATTTCATTAAACCAGATGTTCCAAGATCTCGAAGCTTGCTTTAGTCCATAAATAGATCGATTGAGCTTGCATACAAGATGCTCTTTGCCCTTCGCAATGAATCCCTCTAGTTGCTTCATATGGATGTTTTTTTCAAGACTTCTATTAAGAAAAGCTATCTTGGCATCCATTTTCCAAATCTCATAATCCATATGAGTAGCAATAGATAAAAGAATTCAAATAGATTTAAGCATGGCTACCGGTGAAACAGTTTCCTCATAATCAATTCCCTCTTTCTGAGTATACCCTTTTGCAACAAGCCTTGCTTTGAAAAGTTTCCACCTTCCTGTCTGCCCCTCTTTTTCTTTTGTAGACCCATTTACACCCAATGATTTTTACACCATTTGGTGGTTCTACAAGCTCCTAGACCTGATTAGAATACATAGATTCTATTTCAGAGTTCATTACACTTTGCCAAGATGTTGCATCTTTATCTTGGAGTGCTTCATTATATATGCAGGGATCAAGTTCATGTTCACCAGGGATCAAGTCCAAAGACTCTCCTAAAAACATGAATCTATCAGGTTGCCGAACAACCCTCCCACTACGACATGACACTGCTTGTAATTGTACACCATTTGTGACACGTGTTGCAGTTTCTTATGGTATCTCATCTTGTACTGTTGGTACTAAAATAGACGTGTCTTCTCTTATTTCCTCAAGAATAATTTTACTCATGGGTGTGTGGTTCATTACATAGTATTCTTCTAAAAATCAGGCATTTGTGCTATCAATGCCCTTCTAATCTTTAGGACTATAAAATAAACCACATTTCATTCCTCTAGGATAACCCACAAACAAGCGAACTTCTGTTCGTAATTTCAACTTATCAGTGTCTCCCTTCAGCACATGTGCTGGACTACCCCAAATCTGAATATGCTTCAGACCAGGCTTACGCCCATTCCACAATTCTATGGGAGTAGAGGGTACTGACTTTAGAAGGTACTATGTTCACTGTCATTTCCAGAGCATATCACCAAAATGAATTTGGTAATTCTGAATAACTCATCATTGATCTAACCATTTCCATAAGAGTCCTATTCCTCCATTCTGCCACACCATTCTGTTAGGGTATACTAGGTACAGACAGTTGAGATTGAATCCCGGCCTTTGATAAATAACTCCTACACCCTCCTAAGAGGTACTCGCCACCACGATCAGACTGTAGTGTCTTGATACTTTTACCATGGCGTTTCTCCACATCAGCCTTGTACTGTTTGAACTTATCAAAACACTCAGACTTGCTGTGCATCAAGTAAATGTACCCGTATCTTGAATAGTCGTCTATAAAAGAGACGAAATATTCGAAACCACCTCTTACCTGGATAGTCATAGGTCCACACAAATAGAATGAACTAATTCCAACACATCTTTGGCTCTATACCCCTTAACCTTAAAAGGTCTTCTTGGTTATTTTTCCTTCCAAACAAGACTCGTAGGTTAGAAAGTTTTCCACCACCAATGAACCCAAAAGTTCATTGACTATTAACCTTTGAATCCTACTCAAGTTAATATGACCTAGCCTTAGATGTCAAAGATATCTTTGGTTCATTTCCGAAGGTTGCTTTCTCTTATTTAAATTAGAAGATGTGTTATTTCCATTTGTTGCATCATGGGAGTTATTGGATTCAGAGCATACAAACTGCCAACCAATGTACCAGAACAGACAATCTCCCTATTTTTCTTGACAACCATTTTGTCATCGAAAGAAATAGAATATCCATCCTTAAACAATTTAGAAACTGAAATCAAATTCTTTCTAAAACTTGGTACATAAAGGCAATTTCTCAAAATCAATGTTTTATTTCTATCAAAGGATAAATAAACATCTCCCACTGTAACAACCGCCACTTTCATAGCATTGCCCATGCTTACGGTGATTTCCCCTTCATGTAGTCGTCGGGTTTCCTAGAACCCCTGCAATGAATTGTAGACATGATTAGTGGCTCTCGTATCTACACACCAGGTACCGGTAGATAACACCACTAAATATGTTTCAACAACTAATGAATAAGATACACCTATATTGTGCTCAATTTTGCAAGGACAGTCTACTTTTTGTTTCCAATCAATATAATTGGGACTTGTAAGTGTATAACAGCTAGGGGATTGAAAGCTATTTGAAATCCTAAGAATCACAAAATATTTAGTCAAGACCTTAAAATAATATTGATTCCTCAATATCATTTAAATTTATCAACACCTCAAAATACCATGAATTTTGTATGCCACGTTAGTGTGGACGTATACAAATTCAAACATTTGTAAGAGGAGGTTTTATTAATTTTATTATCTTGTCAACCTATCTTTATGATAAATAAAACTAATAGTTGGTCTGTCTTCTCTCAAATATTTGGTCAAAACTTTAGAATTTAAAATAATATTGATTTACTACAAGAAAATCCTCATTCAACAACACTCAAACGACAACGATTTTATACCAAATCATTGTTTTTTTTGCCTTTTAACAATGGTTTTAACAAAAATCGTTGTCTTTTAGCAATTTTTTTTGGCTACGACAACGGTTTTTAAAAATCGTTGTCTATTTATGCTTTTTTGGGGCTACGACAATGGTTTTTAAAGGCTACGACAACGGTTTTTGAAAACCGTTGTCGATGTGCGCTTTTTTTGTGGTTACGACAACGGTTTTTAAAAACCGTTGTCTATTAAGTGTTGTTGAATACCATTATTTTTTCCCTCGTCATTTTTTTCCCTTCGTCATTTTTTGCCACCGAGTTTTTCTTTCCCTCTCCTCGAAATTTTTTGCCGCTACGTCTCCCTTCTCCTTTGCCTTCTCAAACCCTAAGCATTTCCATCCACGATCTCTTCACATTTTTCTTTCTTTATCTCTTCACGCTGCCGAACCCCCTCTATGCCGACGATCCCCTCTTTGCGAACTCCTCTCCGCCTAACCACTCCTCTGAACTCCTTTCCGCATAACCCTTTTAAGTTGAATCCTTCTTTCGCTGAACATCTCCGTCCAACCTGCGAGATGGCAATTGTAACATTCTTGTCGTCATCCTTGATATTTGGGTAAAAGATTGGATTTTTCTTCGTTGGTTTGATTAGGTAAGCATATTCGTGAAAATATGTGAGCATCTTGAGTATCTTACTCATTTATATTTAATCTTTTGATACGCTACTCTGTTGTTTTCTTGCTTTAATTATATTCTATATGTCTACATATTAATTTTTTTGGATAGGATGTCTACATATTTATTGATTTCTTTAGCTTGACTCGAATTCTCTCACTATTGGATGAACTGGCCATTTGTACTCAACTTAATCGTTATTCAAAATTTTGGTTTGTCTCATAGGCCCGTAACCCACTTAGGCAATGCCATGTAAGTTGAGATTCAGCTATTATTGTTTAGTAATGCCATGTAATCTATGGTTTATGATAGTAAAGGTTTCGGCAATCACGGTCTAGTAATTCCATGTAATTTGAAAATCAGCAATTATGGTGTATGATAGTAAATAAGTTTTCAATTGCCTCCAGAACTTAAAATGCATGTGTTTCTAATTTTCTTAGATTCCACAATTTTTTCTTGTAGAATACAAGATGGGTGTGATGTCAAGGAAGATTTTGCCTGCATGTGGTAGTCTGTGCTATCTTTGCCCTGCACTAAGGGCACGATCTAGACAACCAGTGAAGCGGTACAAGCAACTGCTAGTTGACATTTTTCCTCAATCTCAGGTGAATTTATAGTTCTGACATTTTAGCTATCTTTTATAGTTCTGACATTTTAGCTATCTTTTATTTCTGACTTCTGAGTGTGAGATCTTGGCTTATTCTCAATTTGTTGATTGAATATGTTGATAAAAATCATGTTGTTGGTACTTCATGCTACTTTAAACCTTTTTGATTTCTCATGTACTTCAACATTAATGTTCTTATGCAACTAAAGGAATATATCAATTTAGTGCCTTCACGTGTAAAAAACAATGTACAGGTACCATGTGCATACCGAGCATTGTGGTTAGCCAACATTCAAACTGACATCTTACATTTATCGTGCATTTCAAGTGTCTTTTACCCTTGCGTTAACCACCTTTCTAATGAGCAAGTTACTGATTATCCATTTTTGAGTAATTTGATTTAGAGTCTGCTATCTATTGTAACAATTCCATTGCAACTGACAAATCATATGTCGTGCATTCATTTACATGTTTGTGTTATGCTTACAATTGTTACTACAAAAACAGGACCAACTTGCATAGCCGGTATATTAAGAACTGAAAATTATATTTCTACAGACCTTATATATTTTTAACAATACTAATGTCATCTATTATCATTTTAATTGATGTCCAGATTATTTTCCTACAATCAGAAGATCATCAAAAGAAAAATCATTGAATGGTTCAGCGGGAGCAAGAATTTCCACACGATTGAATCTATATACAATCCAAAAAAAAGTTTGTTTGCATCCACACCTAAAGAATAACAAAGTACAAAATAGTGAAAATACAATGTAAGATGTCAGTGGTAAGCAAAACATGTAGTGCCTACACAAAATAAATTTGTGCCTGATAATGATGGGTCTCTTTATGGTATGATGTCTTTCTTGCACTTGATCTTGTTCGACACAACTTGATATTTTTGCTTATTGACAAATATCAATTGGTTGAACCTTTTAGCTTTAATTTTTTCCCTTTCCTTGTTCACTTTATTATTATATGCCATAGTTATTACAGGTGATCAAAAGCAGATATGTGAGACTGGCCTTGGTTTAGTTTCAAAATGTTGCTTGACAAAGCATGTTTTCAGGATGAGTAAATAGTACCTTGCCAATGTTGGCCTCTAGATCATTCCACATGCTTTGAGGAGGCATGGTGATGGAACCATGCTGAGCAAAAAGTAGCTAGCTAATTAATTAATGTTTCGTCAATGGCAAACCGCATTCATGATTCTAATTCTCTATCTATAATACATTATTTTGTTCTCAAGCATCCATGACCACATCATCAAATTATGTCGATGCATGTTTACTAAATGCATCTTTCTTTCTATTATTAACAGGTATCATTCTCCACATTAAGCTAAAATTTAACCACTACCCCACTATTTCATACACTTGCACTAACATGATCTCATCTACCAATTATCTTTAAATGCTCTCTGATGTCGATCTCTCCATTCACTCATTTCAGCACCAACAAAGAGCTAGCTTCATATACATCAACAATCACCCTATTCTTCAGGTAAGATATATAGACAGACTTTTGTTTTTTTAAATTTTCTTGTATACCTGTGTTATCGATGTTGTTTTCTTACATGTAGAACTACAATGAATGGAAAGAAATGTAGCAGTATTCAGATCAACATTTGTTTGCCGCCAAATGCAACACCACAATCAGAAAGCATGAAGAAGTCTACCAAGGATCATAATGGCAAAGCCATGATACCAATGAGGAAATTGATGATGGAAGTGTGGGAGTTTGCCAAAGAGGACACAGACAGGGTGACCTTTTCCCTCAAGGTTGGCTTGGCTTCCCTCCTCATCTCCCTTCTCATTCTCATCCAAGCACCTTATCAAGTCTTCGACGCCAACTTCATATTGGAAAAGGTTGGTATGAAAAAATAAGGAAGTGAGAAAGAGGAGTCCAATGAAATCCTACAAGTTGAAGATTGTGATGGGACTTGGGTTGATAATAATTAAGTGCAATCCTACATGGCATGAACCACCATTAAAAGTTTCTAGTCTTTTGGCTATTGTTCATTAATTGTAAATAGAGTTTATTTGTATTGGGATAAATTTTATTTGAACATGAGATATGTTTCTTCTTTTGTAATTGTAATTCTTGTATAACTAACATTTTGAATGATATTGATGTGGTGAATATTCTTTCTTGATTATGATTCTTTATTATATATTTAAATTGAAATTTGATATATTGGTATTAAAAGATAATAATTTAAAAGACAACAATTTAAAGTCGTTATTGTTGTCTATCACCCTCAAAGACAACGGTTAAAAACCATTGTCGTAGCCCTAAAAACGATTGTAACTGGCAGTGTTATGTTATTAAAAATGCTCTAAATAACAACGATTTTAAACCGTTGTCTTTTCATTCAAAGACAACGGTTTAGAATCATTGCAAAACTGTTATCTTTTCATTTAAAGACAATGGTTTAAAATCATTATCGTAGCCCCCCACTTTTAACAACACTACCAATTACAACGGTTTTAAAGGGCCTACGACAACGGTTTTTAACCGTTGTCTTTTAATGTTTTTGTTGTAGTGATTCCTCAAACAATATCATTTAAATTCACCAACACCTCAAACACCATGAATTTTGTATGTCATGATAGTGTGGATGTATATAAATTCAAACATTTGTAAGAGAAGGGTTTTACCCATTAATTATCTTGTCAACCTAACTTTATGACAAATAAAATTACCTCAAACACCGTGAATTTTGTATGCTACGATAGTGTGGATGTATACTGATCCGGTGGTCAAGGCAGGGGACCCCATTGCAAGAGGTCAGCGCCACATGGAGATCAAAGGGTCGGGGGGTCCACTGGAGGAGAATGAGCCGACCGGACTCGGAAGAAAAGGATAGACCGATCGGCTAACCGAGGAGCATCCAACAGTAAAAGGTGCCCTAACAGGGGTCGGGGTTCCGACGCTCAGTTGAAACAATGTCTAAGGGCCGAGCGGAAGGCACTCACCATGCCACCCAGCCGGCACAGGGGATGAGGGCCGTCCGGACGACGGTCTCCGTCCAGCCGTCCGGACGTACGTCCCGGCTGGCGGTGGGTAAAGGGGGGCAGGAACATCTTCTGACAGCCGTCAAGTCCTATGGCTAGGCCATACTCCAAGTCTGACAACGAGGTGTTCTGTTGTCCCATCGAAGACGTGATTGGACTGTAGCAATATGGCGTCAGGTAAGCTTTCTGACAGACACATACCGAAGTATGGGCTTCGGACATGTATGTGCCTCGGTGGACGCACAGGAACCCTTCCACCGTTCTATATAACGAGCCTCATACTTCGCCGGAGGTACGCGTGGAACACCTTTGGAGCTACTTTTTCCACCACTTGCTTACCTGACTTGAGCGTCGGAGGGTCGCCGCCGGGAACCCCTTCCCGGTCCGACTTCTGTGCAGGTTCGCCGGAGCTTCGTGCCTCCAGTCGAAGATCCACGTCAGCAGTCGGAGAGCATTCGGACAGGATCAATTTGGCGCCGTCTGTGGGAACACTCCTGCATCCGAACGGAAGCAATGGACGAGACTGGACGACAACACATGGTGACGCTCTCTACGGAGGAACTCGACGCCCTGGTCGAGTTGAGGGCCGCTAAGCTTGTGGAGCAGAAACAGAAATCAGCGGTCGAGCGGCCGGAGCAGCAAGCAACGTCTGCTTCTGGTGGCCGAGCGGAAGCACCTCAAGCCACCGTCGCATTCCACCGGGCCCTATTCCACACCCCCGAAGCCGTACCCACTCATAGAGATAGGGGATCTTCTTCGGATGAAATACCGAGACGAGACGACAGGAAAGGGAAAGCCCCCCGAGCGGACGCATCGCCCGAGAGGATTAATCGCCAATTTTCAGAGGCTATTCTACGAGATCCTCTGCCGAAGCACTACGTGCCTCCGACGATCGGCGAGTATAATGGAACAACCGACCCAGATGATCATTTGGGTAAGTTTGATAACACGGCAACCCTGCTTCAATACACAGATGGGGTGAAGTGTCGGGTTTTCCTCACCACCCTCTCTGGGTCGGCTCAACGGTGGTTTAGGAGGCTGCCGGACGGATCCATCACGAGCTTCAAGGATTTCCGAACGGCCTTCCTCCACCATTTTGCGAGCAGTCGACACTACCAAAAAAATGAGCGTGAGCCTGTTCGCCATCAAGCAAGAAGCCCGTGAATCGCTCCGAGCTTACATCCAGCGGTTCAACAAAGTGGCGATGGACATTCCAACGGCCACCTCGGAAACCATGATGAATGCCTTCACACAAGGCCTAGTGGATGGGGATTTCTTCCGATCGCTCATCCGAAAGCCGCCCCGAGACTATGATCACATGCTACACCGGGCGAACGAATACATCAACATGGAAGAAGCGCAAGCGGCCAGGAAAAAAGAAACCCCAACCGAGCGGGCTCCTCCTGCCGAGCGGAAACAGCACGCCACTCATCAGCCGCCCAGAGGACCGAGAGCCGAAGCAATCCGATCCACCCATGTCAGGTCCCACGTGCAAGAAGTAGCTGCCGCCCGGCCCAAGCCAAAGAAGAAATGGACCCCGATGTTCTGCTCCTTCCACCGGACAGATACGCACAACACCAGGGATTGTCGAAGTCTTCCCTTCGTGGCTCATCCCGTGCCCCAGAATGGCGGCCGACGGTCTCCCTCAGTCGACAGGCGACAGAGAGCACATGAAGCAGATCAGACGCGAACCGATAGGCGACAGCAATAGACTCCCGATCGGCATCGCTCTCCAAGGCAGGAGAATCGCCGAATGTCACGAGAGAGGTCTCGACCATCCGCTCGGGAAGAAGAGAATAGAAGTAACACTTCCCGAGGCGAGATCAACATTATCGCTGGCGGGCCAACCGGAGGAGACTCCAACCGAGCAAGAAAGGCGAGCGTCCGGCAGCTCCAAATCCATGCGGTCGGTTGCAGCAGAGAGCGGGCGAGCGGACCCGAAATCAGTTTCGGGCCAGGGGACTTGGAAGGAGTTGAAGTACCCCATGACGATGCCCTACTCATCAAAGCGGTAATAGCCAATTACACTGTTCACCGCGTATTTATTGACATAGGAAGCTCGGTCAACATCATATTTAAGAAGGCGATGGATCAACTACAAATCGACCAAGCCGAGCTGCTGCCCATGACAACCCCGCTCTACGGGTTTACGAGCAATGAAGTCCTGCCGGTCGGGCAAGTCCGGCTAGCTATCTCGTTGGGAGAGGAGCCGCTCATAAGGACGTGAACTGCAAACTTCGTGGTGGTCGACTCTCCCTCATCATACAACGTCATTTTGGGACGACCAGCGCTCAGCGAGTTCCGGGCGACCGTCTCCACCTTCCACCAGAAGATCAAATTCCCCGTCGAAGACAAAGTAGGAGAGGTACGGGAAGACCAGCTGGCAGCTCGGCGATGCTACATTGAAATGGTCCGAGCAGAAGCAAGTTCCTCTCGAAAATCGCCCCGGATCGAGGTAAACACCATAACTGAAAAGCCTCCCTCTTTAGTTTATGAAGAAAAAGAGGAAGTGCAGATACACCCGACCCGATCGGAGGCCACGACCTTCATCGCGTCTGATCTGGAGGTGAAGCAGAAAGAGGAGTTGATCCAATGCCTCAGAAGAAACCATGATGTCTTCGTCTGGTCGACACATGAGCTGCCCGGAATTTCACCAAGTATTGCGCAGCATGAGCTCCACGTCCGACCGGACGCTCGGCCAGTCAAGCAGAGAAAAAGAGATTTCAGCGCCGAGCAGAATGCCATCATCCGGGCGGAGGTGGAGAAGCTTCTAGTTCCCGAGCTGGCTGGCGAACGTAGTATTAGTCTCCAAGCCGGGCAACAAGTGGAGAGTATGCATAGATTTTCGGGATCTCAACAAAGCCTGCCCAAAAGACTTTTATCCTCTGCCCAGGATAGATCAGCTAGTGGACTCTACGGCCGGCTGCGAATTAATTTGTATGCTCGACGCTTACCAAGGCTATCATCAAGTGCCGCTCGCCCGTGAAGATCAAGAAAAAGTCAGCTTCGTGACGGCCGATGGCACATATTGCTATAATGTGATGCCGTTCGGATTGAAGAATGCGGGAGCCACCTATCAGCGCTTGATGAATAAAGTATTCAGAGAGCAGATCGGGCGAAATCTGGAAGTGTATGTGGACGACATTCTCATCAAGACCGTCCGAGCGGTCGATCTCTTCAAAGACATGGAGGAAACCTTCCGAACGCTGCGCAAATATAGAGTCAAGCTAAATCCCCAGAAGTGCCTGTTTGGAGCAAAAGGAGGGCGTTTTCTGGGATACATAGTGACCGAGCGGGGAATCGAAGCAAATCCCAGCAAGGTGAAAGCTCTACAAGACATGCCGCCTCCAAGAAATACAAGGGAAGTGCAACGTTTGACCGGTCGGATAACTGCTCTGTCCCGATTCATCTCCAAAACTGCTGACCGGAGCCTCCCTTTCTTCAAAATCTTGCGCAAGGCCACTAAGTTTCACTGGGATGAAGAATGCGATCGGGCGTTCGAAGACTTAAAGGCATATCTGAACTCTCTCCCGGTATTGGCCAAGCCGACTGCGGGTGAGCCACTTTATATGTACTTGTCTTCAACCGAGCATGCAATCGGCTCGGCGTTAGTGAGGGCGAGCGGAGAAGAGCCCGTGTATTTCCTTAGTCATTCGCTACACTGGGCTCGAGAAGCTGGCTTTCGCTCTGGTCCTCGTCGCTCGGCGACTTCGCCCATACTTCCTGGCGCATACCATCATTCTCAAAACCAATAGCCCGCTCGAGCGTGTATTACTGAATCCAGAAGCGTCCGGGCGGCTCATCAAATGGACGATAGAGTTAAGTGAATTTGACATCCAATACCAGCCCCGCTCGGCAATCAAAGCACAGTCCTTGGCCGATTTTGTGACTGAGGTGCAAAAACCGGAGCCGGAAGCTATGTGGAGAATATATGTGGACGGGTCGTCCACTCAGCTCGGAAGCGGGATTGGAATACTACTGCTCTCTCCCCAAGAAGAGAAGATGCACTTATCCGTCCGTCTGGATTATAAAGCTACAAACAATGAGGCAGAGTATGAGGCCCTCATAGCCGGCTTGCAGGCAGCACGACATGTGGGAGCCGGTCGGGTAACGCTTCATTCGGATTCCCAGTTGCCCACTCAGCAGCTCTCTGGTACCTTCGAAATCAACAGTGCTCGACTCAAGCTCTACGCTGAAGCCTTTGAAAGGCTTAAAGGCGATTTTAGAGAAGTTATTGTCCAGAAGATACCCAGAGCAGAAAATCAAGCGGCCGATGAGTTGGCCAAACTCGCGAGCTCAATAAAGTCGATCGCCATTCAGCAGCCAATTGAACAAGTGTTGTTGGTGGCGCACATCGACCGCATGGAAGGCCTTACGTTTCCGAGCGACTGGAGAGCACCCATTACGGAGTTCCTCCATTCGGGCGCCACACCGTCCGATCAGAATGAAGCCCAGCTGCTAAGGAGGAGAGTCGATCGGTTCACACTCATCGGTGATCAACTTTACAAGAAGGCTTTCTCACGCCCGTTGTTGAAATGCGTGAGCTCCGAGGACTCGGTTTATATCCTCCAAGAAGTACATCAAGGATCGTGCAGAGGGCATCCGGGCGGACGATCGCTAGCTAAGAAGATCTTGCTGGCCGGGTACTTCTGACCAACCTTACAAGCAGACGCCGCTCGGACCGTGTCGACGTGCCTTTCGTGCCAGAAGTACCATAACTTCTACCACCGACCGGCAGAGGAAATGAAGGCATCAACAGTTTCATGTCCGTTCGATCAATGGGGAATGGATATTGTTGGTCCATTTCCGATGGCGACCGGGCAGCGGAAATTTCTGCTAGTGGCGGTCGATTATTTTTCCAAGTGGGTGGAAGCCGAGCCGCTAGCCAGGATCACCGAACAGATGGTCAAAAAATTCATCTGGCAACACATCATCTGTCGGTTTGGCATCCCTCGCCGACTGGTTTCTGACAATGGGCGGCAATTCACCGAGAAGTTGCTCGAGGACTGGTGCAAAAGCTATGACATCGAGCAACACTTCACGTCCGTGGCCTATCCGCAAAGCAACGGTCAAGCCGAAGTAGCCAATCAGGAAATTCTTCGCATCCTGTGCGCTCGGCTCGACCATTTGGGAGGAAGTTGGGTGGATGAAGTGTCAGGCGTCTTATGGGCCATCCGAACGACTCCAAAGGAAGGGACGGGCGTCACGCCTTTCCACCTGGTGTATGGCGGCGAAGCAGTCATTCCTATTGAAGTCGGCGTCGAATCCGCTCGGATCCAAAATTATGATGAGGACAACGCCGAGCGGAGGAACATGGAGCTAGACTTGGTCGAAGAAGAAAGAGCCAAGGCATTCGTGCGGCTGATGGCGTACCAGCAGCGGATGAAGCAAAACTACAACCGCCGCGTAATCCCCAGATCATTCCAGGTCGGCGATCTTGTCTGGAAGAGAGTCAAGCCGGTCGGCGACGTTGGCAAGCTGGAAGCTCCTTGGGCGGGCCCCTTCAAGGTTATTGAAAAGCTCAGCTCAGGCGCTTATTATTTGGAGGATGAAGACGGGCGTCAACTGGACCGGCCGTGGAGCGCAAATCATCTCCAGCCTTATCGGGCTGGGTGAAAGGTGCACTAATGTAACTTATTTTTGCATATATTTTGGTTGCCCGTACCCCTGTAATGCAGGAAGCAAAATTAATTCAAAGGATGGTCAATGGGTTTGCCGAGCGGCTGTATTGAAGTTAGCCTTAAGGAAGGCCGTCGAGCTCCGACGTTAAATATCGAGAGACGAGCCGGCGTCTATAAACGTCCGAGCGGAAGACCGTCGAGCTCCGACGTTAAATATCGAGAGACGAGCCGGCGTCTATAAACGTCCAAGCGGAAGACCGTCGAGCTCCGACGTTAAATATCGAGAGACGAGCCGGCGTCTATAAACGTCCGAGCGGAAGGCCGTCGAGCTCCGACGTTAAATATCGAGAGACGAGCCGGCGTCTATAAACGTCCGAGTGGAACCGTCGAGCTCCGACGTTAAATATCGAGACGAGCCGGCGTCTATAAACGCCCGGGCGGAAGACCGCCGAGCTCCGGCGTTAAATATCGAGAGACGAGCGGCGTCTATAAACGTCCGAGCGGAAGACCGCCGAGCTCCGGCGTTAAATATCGAGAGACGGGCGTCTATAAACGCCCCGGCGGAAGACCGTCGAGATCCGGCGTTAAATATCGAGAGACGAGCCGGCGTCTGTAAACGTCCGTGCGGAAGACCGCCGAGCTCCGCCGATAAATATCGAGACGAGCCGGCGTCTATAAACGCCCGAACGGAAGACCGCCGAGCTCGACGTTAAATATCGAGACGAGCCGCGTCTATAAACGCGTCCGAAGCGGAAGGCCGCCGAGCTCGACGCGTTAAATATCGAGAGACGAGCCGGCATCTATAAACGTCCGAGCGGAAGGCCGTCGAGCTCCGACGTTAAATATCGAGAGACGAGCCGGCGTCTATAAACGTCCGAGCGGAAGACCGTCGAGCTCCGACGTTAAATATCGAGAGACGAGCCGGCGTCTATAAACGTCCGAGCGGAAGACCGTCGAGCTCCGACGTTAAATATCGATAAACGAGCCGGCGTCTATAAACGTCCGAGCGGAAGGCCGTCGAGCTCCGACGTTAAATATCGAGAGACGAGCCGGCGTCTATAAACGTCCGAGCGGCTCGCATTTCAAAAATCTAGCGAAAACCCCTTTGAGGTAAGGCGCACAACAAAAGATGGTTAATTCGAATTAAAAATGTGAGCACATGAACGGGTGACGTTCGCGCGCCGAGCGGCTGCACAATTGCATGGCGAAAGACGTTATTGAAGGCAAGCGGCTTGAGTCCATGTTAGAGCGTGAAGCCGAGCGGAGGAGTTTTAAAGAACACTTAATGTGATGAAAGAAAAATTTCTTGCCAAAACAAAAGTTGAAGGAATGGAAAAGATAATCTATTTATGCCGAGCACTGGGCAAACCAAAAAAGTTACAGCAAAAAACAAGTTTGGCCGAACGACAGGGGAACAAAAAAGTTGATAAAAAACACTCCTCACGCGTCAAAATCAAAAAGTGCATCAGGAATGGCGCCCATCACGGTAGCCAGATCCTCTGGGGGGATGGTCAGCTCGGCGGGAAGGTGGCCCTTGGTCTTCAAGTGATCCACAGCCGCCTTGATCGCCTCTTCAAAGGTGAGGGAGATCTTGTCAGTAAATTTCTCCCCAAAGGCATCCGAGCGGACGAATGCCTTCCTCACTTCCTCAGAGCGAGCCAATTCCCCCTCTTGATACTCTTTGAGCGCGGCCTTGGAGGCATCGCTGGCAGAATGGAGAGCCTTTAAATCCCCTTCAAATTTGAGTAGATCGGCCGAGCGGCCCTCCTTCTCTGTGGCCAGAAGGGCATCCAGATCCTTGATGCGTTGCTCTAGCCCTCTGATCTCCACCTTCATTCGGTCCATGTCATCGATGGCCTGGCGCTTCCGAGTGGTCGCCGTCTTGATCTCCTTATCTCGTTGTTTGACCACCGCTTCAAGCCGAGCGACCTCGCTCGCCAGATCGGAAGCTCGTTTTCGTTCGGCTTCCAGCAATCTTTTGGCCTTCTCCAGAGCGGTCGTCGGTTGTCGGTTGTCCCCTGCGGCTTTAAGTTTTTTCAATTCATCCTCCAACTCTGACAATCGATTGCTAATGGCAATCTGCTCCACCCAGTTCTGCGAGCAAAAGCGAACAGGTTAAAAACTAAATCCAAATACATGAACAAAGAAAAAGAGCATACCCTGGTGGCCTGTTGAAGGTTGCTGTCGCCGAGCTGCCCGGGAGTCATCGCGGTTATTCAGCGCCGAGCATCCTCCCAAGCTTTCGCAAGAGGGCCCGTCAAGGTGATCTACTGCTCGGGGACCAATGGTCGATCAGCAGCAGCCATGTATTCCTCTGAGGGGAGGCGCAGGACGGTTTTAATTAAATTCGGGCCGCTCGGCTCGCTATGAGAAGCATCGGCCTTACTAGACGGCCCACCGGTGGACGAGGAGGGAAGCTCGCCCAAACGCCTGATACGGCGCAGAGTTCTTGAAGGGCTGGACGGCGGCACCTCATAGCTTGCCCTCTGAGAGCCATGTGGGGTCGGAGTACTCTCTAGAGAAATGGTCCCCGATAACATCGGAGCATCCGCGCCCCGCTCGGGCTGTGGCTCTTCAAAGGCAATTGATGCAGATGCCGGCTCTGGCCGTCTGCGCTTCCGAGTGAGCAGGGGAACATCATCGGCCGAACGGCCCTCCACCTCAGCTTGGGTAGAAGGTTCTGTGCCGCCCGCTACCTCGTCGTGAGAGGTAGTAGCTGCTAAGGCTTCAGGGGCATCCTGAGTCCCCTCACCTACTTCACCGGTCTGATCAGCTGGATCAAGGCCCCGCTCGGCGACCTCCTTGTTCTTCACCGCCTCAATCTGAGCGGCCTTCAATTTGAGCTTCTCGGTCGCCTTAGCACTCCACATAACTTCAGCTGCAGAAATAAAGATTAAATCAATTAGAACAAAAGAAAAAGGAGGGATGAGAATCGCTTACTCATGCAGTAGGGCAGATCGGCTGGGGTAGAAGACAGGCTGAATATATACATTACTCCCGGAAGGAGCAGCTTGTCAATGTGATAGTGCTGACCCACCAACCGATCGGCCGCTTGAAGGTATGCCGCATCGCCTCTAAATTTGCTAAGCTCCGGTTGCGCCGGCATCGCTGTCTGCCACTTGGTACGGAAAGTTGGCGGCTCGGGAAAACGTACATAGAAAAAGTGCTCCTTCCAATGTTTGTTGGAGCTCGGCATATTATCAAAAAGGACGGAACCTATCCTAGACTGGAAAATAAAGGTACCCCACTCGGCTTGCTTGGGATAAAAAAAGTAGTGAAAAATCTTAGGGTCGAGGGGGATGTTGTTCAGTTTAAAAAGGACTATCACTCCGCTCAACAGCCTAATGGAGTTGGGGACTACCTGGCCGAGCGGAATGCGAAAATAATTGCAAACTTGTAAGAAGAACTTGTGGGGTGGAAAATGCAGCCCGGCCAAAAATTGGTCTCGGAAGAAAAGAACGGTGCCGGACGGCGGTTCATGTGGCCGGTCGGTGGTGTCAGCTACTATGATGTGGTGGTCGGTCGGCAGATCATAGGTTCGAGTGAGGCGCAAGGCGTCCTCCTCGTCGAACCGACTTTCCATGGTCGAATACCAAAGACCAGGAGCACCGCCGGTCGGCTGTGAGGTACTGGTCATGGTATAAGGCCAGGGATGGACGCGTGATGGAAGGAAGGAGAAATAAAACTAGGAAATAGTGCGGGATGATAAAAGAAATAGCTAATAGAGAGAAGAAAGGAGAGGCAGCAAGGAAAAGGAAGCCTTACGGGCAAGGGAGATGATCGGAAGAAGCTGTAGGGTCGCCGAAGAGTCGGAACGTAAGGTCGCCGGAGAAGAAAGGAGCAGCGAGGTGTCGGGAGGAGATGAGGCCGAAATGCGGCGGAAAGCGGAAAGCGGAAGTCGGAACTTTATAAGGGCGGCCGCTATCAATTTCAGCCGTCCGATCCAGGTCGTCGATAACGAGGTCATCATCCAGCCGTTCATTTCAAACGGCGGCTGTCCCATCGGAAGTGACGCCATCGCCATACCCTGACAAGAGAAAGGTAGCCGCGTGTCAGCAAGTTACGGGTTAACGCACGTGGTTGACAGACGCCTCGACATAATTTCCAAGGCACGGGCAAGATATCGCCGAACGGCTGAGCAACCCTCAGCCTGTCTGAGCGGACTAAGGTATAGGTCGCCACTCGATCTGATCGGCAGTCCAGTCAGTCGGACTTCGCCTCCTTCGACTAGACTTGAGGGGAAGGCAAGTGATCCGGTGGTCAAGGCAGGGGACCCCATTGCAAGAGGTCAGCGCCACGTGGAGATCAAAGGGACGGGGGGTCCACTGGAGGAGAATGAGCCGACCGGACTCGGAAGAAAAGGATAGACCGATCGGCTAACCGAGGAGCATCCAACAGTAAAAGGTGCCCTGACAGGGGTCGGGGTTCCGACGCTCAGTTGAAACAATGTCTAAGGGCCGAGCGGAAGGCACTCGCTATGCCGCCCGGCCGGCACAGGGGATGAGGGCCGTCCAGACGACGGTCTCCGTCCAGCCGTCCAGACGTACGTCCCGGCTGGCAGTGGGTAAAGGGGGACAGGAACATCTTCTGACAGCCGTCAAGTCCTATGGCTAGGCCATACTCCAAGTCTGACAACGAGGTGTTCTGTTGTCCCATCGAAGACGTGATTGGACTGTAGCAATATGGCGTCAGGTAAGCTTTCTGACAGACACATACCGAAGTATGGGCTTCGGACATGTATGTGCCTCGGTGGACGCACAGGAACCCTTCCACCGTTCTATATAATGAGCCTCATACTTCGCCGGAGGTACGCGTGGAACACCTTTGGAGCTACTTTTTCCACCACTTGCTTACCTGACTTGAGCGTCGGAGGGTCGCCGCCGGGAACCCCTTCCCGGCCCGACTTCTGTGCAGGTTCGCCGGAGCTTCGTGCCTCTAGTCGAAGATCCACGTCAGCAGTCGGAGAGCGCCCCGTGCCTAGCGTCCATTGATTCAGCAGTCGGACAGGATCATATGCAAATTCAATCATTTGTAAGAGAAGGTTTTACCCATTAATTTTATTTTGTCATCCTAACTTTATGACAAATAAAATTATCTCAAACACAATGCATTTGTATGCCACGATAGTGTGGACGTATACAAATTCAATCATTTGTAAGAGGGGGTTTTACCTATCTTTATGACAAATTAATAGTTGGTTTTTCTTCGGTCACACAAATAATAGCAGTGACTTCGATGGGGAGGATATTATTAAATGCACCTAAGTGTATACCATTACTTGATAATAAGTCCACTAAATAGGATTGTGCCCCTTCAGATGGAGAAGATCACACACATCTTAAATAATTTCCTATAATCATCCATTAAGGAAGTTTGATCTAGTGATCCACAAACAAACTCATCCGATGTAGAGGAAGGCACTCAGAGCCAACGCACAAGTTTGAATGCATCACTTACAAACCAGTAATGGAGACCGTGGAATTTAATTAAATTCCTCTCCCACTTAGTTATTTAGAACGAGGAATTTTAACATGCACACAAGCACTCAAACACAACACACACATCACAGCATAAAAGGTAATAAATATGAAAACTAATTTTCCAACTATTATGGCCTCATCCATAGCTGTCCTCCATATGTTGCCAACCCTAGCCGCCGCCAACGGGTCATGCCATCGCATCTATCTTTCTTCCTTTTTCCACTGTGCCTCTGGTCCTCAAAAAGCACCACGCCTCCCAAGGATACAATTCACGACAAAAAATAAAATTTTACATTTATCGATCCTATATTCCATGAAGTAATGTACATGTAATCTAGATCGAAGAGAATATAAAATCCTAATAACTAATATAGCTCCTATTGTATTTAATAATTACAATCATGCACACACATAAAATGCCCTCGACATGTCCGAGGGTCCAATCACACACAATCACAATAGGCCATAATACTTGGAGCCTGCAACTACAGAGTTAATCTATTTGCACATCCTACTATTATCCTGCTTAAACTTATGTATGAAAAGTGCATAATTTACTGAAAACCAAACACACAGAGGCAAAACCTAGCTCTAATACCAATTGTTGGTTGCTACACCTGGATTCCGTTCTGTTTCCCCTGTACAAAAATTTGTACAAGCACAGAACTAAACCTAGCTACCCATGTGCTTTACTGAAGTTAAACTTGGATTGCAAACGATGCTTAACATTATTAATCCAAGTTGCTTTTCAGAAGTTAAACTTGGATTGGAAACGATACTTAACATTTTTACTCCAAGTTTAACCGATGTGATCTTCCTAAGTTAAACCATATTACAGAAGTTGATTAAATATATATTTCAAAGTTGATTAAATATATATTATTTGAACTACTGCACCAATCCCAAATTACATTATGGGATCCTTCTTATTTATGAGTGCATTAATCTCCCTATGTTTAAGATATCGAATGTCTATTAATTAAATGAGTTACTGACAACTCACTTAATTAATATCTAGCTCCAAGAGTAGTACCACTCAACTTTATTATCATGCCGGACTAAGTCCACCTGCAAGGTTTACATGACAATTCTTATGAAATCCTCAAGGGGGCATCATCAACCTAGATTATTAGGACACAGTTTTCTTCTATAATTAACAACACACCATATAAATAATATTATTTCTCAACTTATCGGACCTATTGATTTATAGAACTAAATCTCACCCATTGATAAATCAAAAATACTAAGTATACGTGCTTGTTATTATATCGGGATTAAGAGTACGCATATTCATAATAACAGAGGTTTTGTTCTTTTATGTAGTCAGTATAAAAAGAAACAACCTCAAATGGTCCTGCTCAATACACACATAGTGTACTAGTGTAATTTTATAGTTAAGATAAACTAATACCAAATTACATTACAACCATTCCAATGGTTTGTCTCATTCCATCTTAGTTGTAAGCTACTTTTTATAATTTATAAGGAACTGATAACATGATCTTCTGTGTGGCACCACACACCATGTTATCTATAATATAAATTAAATGGATAACTATATTTAACATAAATATAGACATTTGACCAATGTGATTCTTATTTCAAAATAAATATTTACAAAAAGCTAGGCTTTTAGTATACATCCTAACAATATCAAGCCCGAATGGCCATCAAGGCACAGTCCTTGGCATATTTTATCACGGAGGTACAAAACCCTAAACCCGATTCGATCTGGAAAGTATATGCGGATGGGTCGTCCACCCGGCAGGGTAGTGGGATTAGCATACTGCCTATCTCCCCACAAGAAGAGCGGGTGCAGTTGTCCGTTAGGCTAGAATACCGGGCAACTAATAAAGAAGCTGAGTACGAGGTGCTTATAGCCAGCCTGCAAGCCGCTCGGCATGTCGCTGCTAGCAAGGTTCTTATCCACTCTGATTCTCAATTAGCCACTCGGTAGCTAAGTGGAGCATTCGAGATCAGTAATACTCGGCTCAAGTTATACGCTGAAGCCTTCGAAAAGCTGAAGGCAAACTTTCAGGAGGTAATCATCCAAAAGATCCCCCGAGCAGAGAACCAAGCGACAGACAAGCTGGCTAAATTGGCAAGCTCACTCTCATCGATCATCATTACGCAGCCGATTGAGCAAGTATCTTTGGTGACACACGTCGATCGGATGGAGGGGCTCACTTTCCCTAGCGATTGGAGAACGGCCATAACAGAGTTTCTACGATCGAGAGCTACACTGTCTGATCAGGAGGAAGCTCGCTTATTGAGAAGAAGAGCTGGTCGTTTCACCCTAGTTGCGGACCAGCTCTACAAGAAGGCCTTCTCCAGACCTTTGCTTAAATGCGTCGGATCAGACGATGCTGACTACATTATGAAAGAAGTACACCAAAGCTCCTGTGGAGGACATTCGGGCGGTCGATCGCTAGCGAGGAAGATTCTGTTGGCCAGGTACTTCTAATCGACTGTGCAGGAGGATGCCACTCGGATAGTAGCTAACTACCTGTCCTGCTAGAAGTACCACCACCTCTCCCACCGACCAACCGAAGAGATGAAGGCTTGCACTGTGTCATGCCCGTTCGACCAATGGGGCATGGATATTATGGGACCCTTCCCCATGGCGACCGGACAACAAAAGTTTTTGCTTGTCGCGATAGACTACTTCTCCAAGTAGGTTGAAGCCGAGCCGCTGGCGAGAATAACCGAGTAGATGGTCCAAAAGTTCATCTGGCAGCATATCATCTATCGGTTCGGTATTCCGCGTTGACTCGTCTCAGACAATGGTAGACAGTTCGCCAGACGGAAACTCAAAGAGTGGTGCGAGGAGTATGGCATCCAACAGGCCTTCACCTCCGTAGCATGCCCTCAGAGCAACGAACAGGTTGAAGTTGCCAATCGGGAGATCTTGTGGATTTTGCTAGTTTGGCTATACCACAACGGAGGGAGCTAGGTGGACGAGCTCCCCGATGTGTTATGGGCAATCCACACTGTTGGTTGGTCCTAGGAAGATCGTACCGGTTCCACTGTACAAAAATTTTGTACAAGTGTCGAACCTTTCCTAAACAATCTATTGTGTTCTTTAGAAATTAAATTAGGAATCGCAAACGGAACTTAACATTATTGATTCTAAATTTAGCTTATCTGTTCTTAGTGGTTTAGATTTGGATTGTAAGCGGAACTTAACACTATTGATCCAAATCCACCTATGCTATAAAGTTGATTAAATATTTATTTCTAAAATTGGCTCCCAGGTCAAACATGGCGAGGCACTAGGCCTTCTTGGGTATGGGATCATCCACCACTGCCTCGACAAAGCCTTTAATAGAAATTTAATATTTAATTTCCTAAAATAACATTAGGTTTAACAAAAAAGAACAATCGAATCACAAATCCAAAAAAAAACAAAAGAAACACAACTTCGAAACAAATCCAAAACTCTAGAATCATATGCCTCTTGTGTTTGGAATTCATACAAAGAAAAACTAGCATGATGCGGAAAATAATTAATAGTTATACCTTTTTTTGCATGCAACGACCTCTTGATCTTCTACCGTATTCCTCTTCTTATCTCAGACGTCGTGTGGGAGACGATCTACCGAGAGGAGAACCACCCAAGCTCCTTCTTCTCCAAGCTAGTTTCGGCCACCACAAAAACTCCAAGAGATGTGAGGTTCGGCCATCACCACCAAGTTCCAAGGGATACTAGAAACAAAGCCTCCTATCTCTCCTTCTTCTCCAAGCAAAATCCGGCCACCAAGCTTTCTTCAAGAGGATGATGCCACCGGCCACTTGAGAGGAAGAATAGGGGAAGAGGAGAAAAGAAATCCGGTCACACCAAGGAAGAGAGGAGAAGAGAAGAATAGAATAGACTTCTTAGCCATGAAGGCACCCCTACCCCCTCTTTTATAATCCTTGGTCTTGGCAAATAAGGAAAATTTAAATAAAAACTTCCTTATTACTTTGCCATGAAAAGGAAATTTTAATTTGATTTAAAATCAAATTCCTTTTCTTAAACTATATGGTCGGCCACTCTAAAACTCCAAACAAGGAAAATTTTAATCACAAGATTTAAAACTTCCTAATTTGTTTCCAGAAATTTTAAATAAAAAATTTCTCTAATAATTTTTCCCTTCATGGTTGGTTATAAAAGGAAATTTTATAAATTAAAAACTTTCTTTTAAACATGTAGTTGATTTCGAAAAAGGAAAGTTATCTCTAAAATTAAAATCTCCTTTCAATCTACATATAAGGAAAGATATCTAATCTTTCTCTTAATCTTTTGTAGAAGACTATAAAGGAAATATTTAATTTTAATACTCTCTTTTTAAATCATGAACATGGTTACAAAAAAAAAAGTTTTATCAAAATTAAAATCTTCCTATCAATCTACAAATAAGGAAAGATATCGAATCTCTTCTTAATCTTTTGTAGAAAGCTATAAAAGGAAAGATTTAAATTTTAAACTTTCTTTTAAAACCATGGAATCCACATAAGAAAAATTTTAAAATAAAAATCCTTTTATTTTGCTTAGGGCCGGCCACACCATGCTTGGGCTCCAAGCATTGGTCGACCCCTAACTTGACTCATCCTTTCTTCTTTGGCCGGCCCAAGCTTGGGTTCCAAGCTTGCTTGGATGACCCCATTAGGATGGGTAAGAAGGTGGGTAAGGGTGGGTAAGAAGGTGGGTAAGGGTGGGTATAATACTTTATAAATAAGAGGCTACGATAGGGACCGAGAGGAGGAATTGGTTTTGGTCTCCCGATGAAATTAAGCTTCCCGTGTTCGCCCCGAACACCCAACTTAATTTCATCAATAATAATTCATACCACTAAAGAATTATTATTGAACTACCGCACCAATCTCAAATTACATTTTTGGCTCCTTCTTATTATTAGTGTGTTAGTCTCCCTATGTTTAAGATGCCGGATGTCCACTAATTAATTAAGTTACTGACAACTCATTTTAATTAATATCTCAGTCCAAGAGTAGTACCACTCAACCTTATTGTCATGTCGGACTAAGTCCACCTGCAGGGTTTAACATGACAATCCTTATGAGCTCCTCTTGGGGACATTATCAACTTAGATTATTAGGACACAGTTTCCTTCTATAATCAACAACACACAATATAAGTAATATCATTTTCCAACTTATCGGGTATATTGATTTATCGAACTAAATCTCACCCATTGATAAATTAAAGAAATAAATATTAAATATATGTGTTTGTCATTATGTTAGGATTAAGAGCACACACTTCCATAATAACCGAGATCTTGTTCTTTTATTTAGTCAGTATAAAAAGAAACTGCCTCAATGATCCTACTCAATACACTCTAAGTGTACTAGTGTAATTATATAGTCAAGATAAACTAATACCTAATTACACTACGACTGTTCTAATGGTTTGTTCCTTTCCATCTCGGTCGTGAGCTACTGTTTATAATTTATAAGGAACTGATAACATGATCTTCTATGTGTGACACCACACACCATATTATCTACAATATAAATTAATTGAAAAACTACACTTAGCATATAAATGTAGACATTTGACCAATGTGATTCTTTATTTCTAAATAAATGTTTATACAAAAAGCTAGGCTTTTAGTATACATTCCAACACACATGACCCCCAAGGAAGGCACGGGGGTAACCTCGTTGCACCTGGTGTACGATGGTGAAGCGATCATCCCAGTCGAGGTCGGAGTCGAATCCAATCGAATACAGCACTACAACGAAGACAACGCCGAGCGGAGGCTTCTGGAGCTGGACTTTTTGGATGAAACGCGCGACAAAGCAGTCGTTCGGCTGATGGCTTATAGGAAGAGGATGAGACAGAGCTACAATCGACGAGTAATCCCGAGGTTGTTCTAGGTCGGCGACCTCGTGTGGAACAAGGCGAAGCTGGTCGGCGACGTCACTAAACTATAAGCTCCGTGGGCTGGACCATTCAAAGTCGTGGAGAAGCTCCGCTCAGGCACCTACTACCTAGAGGATGAAGATGGGCGGCAACTAGAACGCCCTTGGAGCGCAAACCATCTCCAACTGTACCGAGATGGATGAAAGGTGCGCCGATGTAATTGAGGTGTACTCTCCATTTTTCTTGTTTCCTTTGAGCACAGGATTGGAATGAAAAATGAAAGATTACTAAAATTCTCGTCGAGCGGCGACGTTAAACCCAAGTCTCCACCGACGGTCGAGCGGCGACCTTAAACCCCGATCTTCACCAAATCGTCGAGCTGTGACGTTAAATCCAAGTCTCCACTGACTGTCGAGTGGCGACCTTAAACCCCGATCATCACCAAATCGTCGAGCGGCAACGTTAAATCCAAGTCTCCATCGACAGTCGAGCGGTGACCCTAAACCCCGGTCTTTACCAAATCATCGAGCGGCGACGTTAAACCCAAGTCTCCACCGAAGGTCGAGCGGCGACATTAAACCCCGGTCTTCATCAAATCGTCGAGCGGTGATGTTAAACCCCAGAGTCGAGTGGCGACTATAAACCCCGGGGTTGAGCGGAGACCTTAAACCCAAGAGGTATGATCCTAGCAAATCTACTAATAATGAAAGTACGGTCGTAGCAGCCGATCGGGACTATACAGACAGATACTAGCAAAAAGACAGCATATGAAGAAAAATCACAAAAAGATTTCATTGATGATAAGTCAAACACTGCCGAGCGGCAGGAATACATTCAGAGCTTCCAAAAATATTCTCTACAGAGCGCTCACTCGATATAGTCGAAGGCTTCGTCGGGAATGGAGTCGAGGAGCTGGATGCAGTTAACATCGCTGTAAGACAAGGCTTCGGAGACGTGGTCGTTCGCCTTCAGCTGGCTGAGCGTCACGTCGATGGCCAGCTCAAACGATCAGACAATCTGATTAGTCACCTTTTCTAGAAATTGGTCCGAGAGGAGGTATTGTTGCCTCAGGACCACGAAGTGGCCTGGTTCAGCCTCTTGGTAGGATGTTAATGCAGCACGGGAGGCCTTCAGATCCTCTTCAAGGCACCTCAATTGATCTTGGAGCTCCGCCTCTTTAGCCGAACGACTCTCCCGCTCAACAACCAGAAAGTTCTCCGCATTCTTTAGCTTCTCGCCCAACAGACGAGCCTCCTGGTTCTTTAGTTCCAGGTCGACGATGGCTCGCTGTTTCCTTTTGGAGGCCAGCTCAAGTTTCCAGTCATAAGTCTTCAGTTGAGCCTCGATCTGACCCAACCTGCTGGCCTAGTCAGCCGACTTCTGTTGTTCTGTCACGAGAAGTTGTTGGGCCTTTTCCAGGTTGGCCCGCAGCTGAGTAATCGGTGGCCCCTGGGAGGAAGAGGAAGCACCTCTAGAGATTTTGAGCTTCTTCAACTCGTCCTCCACTTGCGCCAATCATTGGCACATGACAATGTTCTCCACCCAGAACTGCAAGCAAGCATTAGTGCCGATCAGAGGTAATTCACGAATTGATAGTTGAGAATACTAACCCCGGTGGACATTTCCAGATGACTATCGGCGAGCGCGCCAGGGGGTTTCACCGTCGTTCTTGCCCTTGCTTCCTCCCAGGCACGAGCAAGCCGACCAGAATATAGATCTGATGCTGGGGAGAGTTAGGTTGGTCGCCCGGCGTAAGAAGGTCCTTCGTCAGCAAGCGAAGCGTGGCGGTGATGGATCGTCGCCTGCTCGGCGCCGATTGAGAAGAGGCTGTCAGGCCGAAAGCTTGGGCAGGAGGGACTGGAAGAATAGCGGACCGTGTTATCCTCCACCTAACCAGAGGCAAGGAAGTAATTGGTTGAACAGCGAGCGACTACGGTAGCTCAGCCAAAGACGGAGTCCGATCTGAGGAAGTAGCCTCCACTGTTTCAGGGGCGGCTGGAGACGGGGTACCTCCTCCCGCAGAAGCTTGTATGGCCGAAGTGGCGGAGCGGGAGGGCGCGTCCGTTCGGCATCTCTTTCGAGTAAGCGGTACCTCATCACCCGAAGACCCCGAACCCCCAACATGGAGATGTGGCACTTCTCGGACCGGGCGCGGGTCAGCCGCCCCTCCTACGCTGGGCGTTCGATCAGTGGTCCCTTCACCCACAGTTGGGGTCTCCCCAACTGTACCCTCTTGAGAGCCGACAGGGGACAAGCCGAGCCGGTCTATCTCCTTGGCTGCAGCTGCGTCAATCTTAACTTGCTTGGCCTTCATTATGTCGGCTGTCTGAGCGCGCATCATGATGTAGGCTGCAAAAGAAGAAAAGAATCAGTTAGACTCAAGGGAAGAAGGTTGAGAAATTTCATACCTAGGCTGCTCGGGAGCTTCATTCGGATCGAACTCAGCCCGAACACAAACATCACACCCTCCGACAACAACTTATGGATGTCGAACTTCAGACCAGCTAGCATGTTTGCAGCATGGAGGTAGTCCGGTCGGGTCTTGTACTTCTTCAAATCGGATTGAGGAGGAAGCCCGACCTGCCATTTGGTCCGGAAGCTTGGCCGCTCAGGGAGTCTTAGAAAGAAAAAGTACTCCTTCTAGTGTTTGTTGGAAGTGCGCATTTTGTCAAAAAAGACCAGACCGATGTGAGATTGGAAAAGGTAAGTGCCCAGCTCGGACTGTTTGGGATAATAGAAGTAGTGGAAGACCTGAGGGGTCAGTGGAATGTTATGCACTCAGAATAACATTACCACGCCACACAGCAGGTGGAAGGAATTAGGGACAAGCTGGGCGAGCGGGACATGGAAGTAGTTGCAAACCTAGGTTATGAAAGGGTGGGCGGGAAACCGAAGACTGACCACGAATTGGTCTCGGAAGAAACAGACAGTGCCGACGGACGGATCATTGGGTCCGTCGGACGGGGAGGCTAAGACTATTTTATGGTCAGAAGGGATGTCAAAGGTGTTCATCAGGCTTGCGGTGTCGCCCGCGTTAAACCGAGTCTCCATGGCATTATACTAGAGATCAGGAGCTGGGTCGGAAGGCTGAGAAGAACTTGCCATCGCCGCGAAACTGAGAAGCAAAGACCTCGGCGGACGAAGAGGGAGAAAACCGTAAAACAGACTCTGGACAGACGCCGGAACAGTGGCGGAAAAGGAGCAGCAGAAAAGCAGCAATAGAGAAGGAGAGGGAAAGCTTACGAGAGGAAGAGGACCGCAGGGAGCAGGGGATCGCCGCAGTAAAGAGCCATGGTTCGCTGGAGCAAGCAAACACACAATCGCCGGAGCACACAGCAGACGCAAGACGATGGAACAGAAGTCGGCACCGCGACTTTATAAAGAATGGCTCGGCTGACCAGAGTTGTCCGATCTAGGGCACGGTAATCGGAGCGCACATCTAGCCGCTGAATTCAAACTACCAAACGTCACATCAACAGTTGTCACCTCGAACTTGCGGCGGCTGCGGCGTCGACGCATGGCGCCCTTCCACAGGGTAGCATTTAATGGGTGTGGGTGTGTGCTCGACCTTAATGGGGGTGATTTACACGTATTTCGAGGAGATTCGGGCGGCATCAGCATTGACCGCCCGGCTCGCGCCCCTCCGGGAACGATGAGGAAAAAACATCCAAGTACAATGGCTCAATGCGCCGACCGGCAGAGAAAGATCAGTCCTACGTAGGCCGATCGGGATTCAACCCACCCATTGGCTGATCGGCCAATCGGTCACCAGATTACTTGTCCAGTCAGTCGGACTTGCAGCCTCCTTTGACTAGATTTGAGGGGGAGGCACTTGATCCGGTGGTAAGGTGGGGCCCGCCCGGCAGGAGGTCAAAGTGGTCAACGCCCTAGGCAGGCGTCCGATCGGCCGAACTACCTTCCCGATCAGTAGGGAGAGTAGCCGGTTCGACACTTCGACAGCTCGGTCAGACACCGAGCTTACGACGCTCATAAAGCTCAAAGCAAGGAGGAACGAAGGCCGAGCGGCCATCCTGCTCGGCTAAGCAGTGGACGCAGCCTCGACCAGGCAGACAGGGCTCCCTCGCCTGATAGGGTGGAGCCGGACAGTAGATCATTGGCCGAGCGGACACTCGGCCCGGCCATTGCATCAACCAGATGGCAAACTGGCCGAGCAGCTCTCTCGCTCGACCCAATAAAAGACAAAAGGGGTAGTTGGCGATATCTTCCTAGGGACCAGTGTCATCGATAGGCGGCATGGTCGACGACATAGTCAGACAGAGAATCGTACGGTGGAAGCTTCCACTGTCACATTAGGGATATGCTCGGGTTGTTAAGGTATGACGTCATGCGTGCTTTTTTGACATGTCCTTTCCCGGTATGCTTTGAGAAGCGTGTGTATCTCGAAAAGCGTGCGCATCTCGAGAAGCGTGCACGCTCATCTTGGAAGTCCTATATAAGAACCCCCAGGCTTCGACGGAGGTATGTTCACTACTGTAGCTACAGTTACGCTGCTGTTCTTTTCTTCTCTACTTCATTCGCTTGCCGCCGGTAACTGACTTGAGTGTCAGAGGGCCATCGTCGTGGAACCCCTCCCTGGCTCGGCACTAACGACTTATGGTTGCAGACTTAGCTCGTTGGAGGTCCATGTCATTTTCAGTCGACACCCAGTCAGCGTGAGTCTCATCACCCCAGCGTCTGTCTACTCATTTTCGGGCAGGATCACCCAGTATCCTTTAGTTGTGGTTCTCCTTTAAAGTAAAAATTCTTACAAATAAATCGTAGCTTAAATTTGAATCATAAATATTTGGATGGTAACTTAAATGTTCTACTATAATAGAATAATCCTGAAAATAATAAATAGTTGATTTAAAAATATTAAATTGATAGACCATTTACTACGGCTACTTTCTGATTATCTTAGTGATATATAAAAAAAAATTATAAAATCAAATCACTCCTATAGCACTAGCAGTATGTATTCCTAGATAAATAATCCACTAAAACGATATGCAGCAGCCACTCGCAAATTGCTCAAACAACAGTGAGAATTTGGTCCAGGAAGCGATAGGTAAGATAAGACGATCAAAGCATGGTGAAGATGTTGGAAAAATCACTCCGAGAAAAATTGGATTTACCGGCAAATAAATTGGCCGGTAATCCTATGAATTTGGCCAGTAATATAGATTACCGGTTAAAAATAATTGGTCGGGTCTTTGCCAGGCCAGTAATCCATGATTGGTAATATGAGTATATAGTGGTAAAAGATGAATATATTCGTTTTTAATGTCCCTACTAATCTATCTTAGGATCAATATGGAAAAGATAAATCACGGATGACTATTAACTTTTGGAATAATAATTAACACACAAATGAGGTATTTATCTTGGTAATATGAGTACATGATCATTATAGTGGCTGATATTTTTTTTAAAAAAAACTTACATACAAAACAAATGTCTTGTAAACTTTCACAAAAATAATGGTGATCTCATCTAAAAGCTGAGACAGATAGATTACCAGTAATGTGGCAGCTGAGATAGATGGACTGCTAGTGATATGACTGAAACACGAATTAAGTCACCATAACCCAAAGAGAGAAGGGGGTAGTGAGATGTCTTCTGGGTTGATTGAATCGTTGGATATCTAAAAGAGAGTCAGGAACAAGGAGTTGAGAACCTCAGGAAGTCCCTGGTTAATGATACCTGCAAGACTGCTAGAAGATAGGAAAAGGGAAATAGAGAATTAGACGGAGTGCGAATTGCCCCAACCTTCAACTCCAATGATCAAATCAGTATCCGGCGAAGTATACAAATTACATAACAGTACTGTAATGAAAACACTAAATGTAAAAGCATACTAGGCCCGCAAGAGCTGTGGTTGGAGGCAGTAGCAGCATTGGCCAGAGATGACGAGGTTGTCGGTGTTAGGGGAGGAGGCGCGCATGAGAGGCAGTGGCTTGGGCCTGCTGCTCGTAGAGGAGGAGGCTGCTGTGGCAACGCTGTGCTGGTAGTGGTCGGCTACGGATGAATGAACTGCTGTGGTAGCCTACTGTGTCAGTGACAGCTAGAGAGGGGCATCGCTGCATGGTGGCCATCGAAATGCTGACGAGCTCAGGGGGTAGCGGCCATGGGAGAGATGAGGGAGGTAGCGTACCCTTGTGTGGTGGTGGTGTGCTCTTGTGTGACTGAAAAAACAACACCAGCTTGCAGCAAGAGTTGCGAGGCGGTAGTGGCTAGAGGCTACAGGAACGTTGGCCAGAGGCGACGAGGCTGCCGATGTGAGGGGAGGAGGTGCGCATTAGAGGCGGCGACATGCGTGAACTAGAAAGAGGGAGAAGAGAGGGGAGGTAGAGGCGGTCCCTACGCCTGAATGAAAAGGAACCCCTAAAACCCTCAAAAATGGGAAAATAATGAAAAAAACCAAAATATCGTCCTCTTCCACGACCCACGTGGATCCCTTTCCTCTTACCACATCACAAACCTCCCCTTCAAGTCTAGTTGAAGGAGGCGTGAGTCCGACTGACTAGATAACCTATCCTAAAAGCTAAATCGTTCCTGACTACAGAGCCAAATCACTAGCCTGCCATATGATGTTGAGCAAGTAACTATGGCAATGCCAAGCGAGTGGAGAAAGCAAATATTAGATTTCGCCAACTTTCTTAAGAAGGCCCTTCACTAATTTTACCTTAAGTAGTGAAGGACCTTATTAATCTAATCGCTAACCTAAGGTCCTTCACTAATCAAGATCAAGATGGAACCTCAACTTAAGTTCAACAACTTGAGGAAGAGAATTCCACTTTGAAAAGTCAAATCAAGGAACTTCAGGACTCATTGGAATGATTCACTTTGGGTTTCAAGAATTTTGATCTGATTCTTGAAAAATAAAGGACCGTATACAACCGATCAAGACTCAGATATAAGGCTAGATATCGATTCAAATCTTACTTGTCTTTAGTGAATCGATTAAATAGAAAATCGGTCCAAGCATGGGTCCCTAAGTCTAAATTGATTAATCAAGTTGGATTTAATCAATATTGGATTCTCAATGATCAAATCTATTACGTTGATAGACCTCATCGAGACTATGATCCAAGGGGAGCCAATAAAAGGACCATTTTTTATCAAATAGAATTGTTTGATGTCTGATTTATCACTTTCTTTATTTATACTTAGATTAGGGTGTATAAAGACTTAGCTAGGCTTGATCGACACTGTATTAGTTAGACCAAGGATTCTCAAAAATAAAATTAAATATTCAATTTCTGTAAAATATTTTGTCTAGAAGTAGTTGTTACTCTAATACCCAAGAAGGCCTAGTGTTTCGTCATAACCTGTAAGCTAATTATCAAAATGGATGTTTAATTGACTAACTATTAAACCTTAATCTAACTCAATATAAATTAATCCTTAGATTACACTCTAATTGAAGATAAATCATCACATAAAAATCATAAGATCCCCTGATTGAAAATCTAGAAAAGGGTGAGATAGATTTAAGTTAAAAATGAAAATTAGTTAAACCAACTCAAATCAAATTCAAATTAAACTTAATTAAACTCAATCAAAAACAAAATTAAATTTTAAAATTAATTTCAAAAATATAATTAATTTCAAAACATAATTAATTTCAAAACATAATTAATTTTAAAATTGTAATTAATTTCAAATCTTACTTAATTTCAAAGTATCACTTAAATTAAAATTTTTAATTAGTTTTAAAAATCTTACTTATTTTTAAATTTTAATCAATTTTAAATCTTACTTAATTTCAAAATATCACTTAATGTAAAAATCTTAATTAATTTTCAAAAGATTACTTATTTTTAAATTTTAACTAATTTCAAATCTTACTTAATTTCAAAATATCACTTAATTTTAAAATCTTAATTTTTAAAATCTTACTTATTTTCAAAGATTAATTAAAATTTTCAAAATTCAAATCAAATCAGATTAAACTTAAATTAAATTTGATCAAGCTTAAGTCAAACCAGAACAAATTTAAAATAAACTTTAAAATTAAGATTAACTTAACTTCATCTCACACGAACTCATAAGCTTAACATGTTTGAAAACTTAGAAAGGATGTGATGAAAAATCAGGAAAATAGATAATTAATTTTTTTATTTTCTTCATACTTGGACTCTAGGGTCATAGTCAATAACTAAATCTAGTTAAGAAACTTACATTTCCCTTAAAATTAAGACAATTACTTAGAGTAATTACATAAAAGTTATTCCATTTGTTTGCATTAATTAAGAGAGAGTAAAAGGAGTTAAGTATCTTCAAAAAGTTTTTTCAAAAGGATAAGCTAAGTATGTTTCATAAAACTAAGTATATTTTCAAAAACATAACTAAAGATAAGTATCTTTTAAAGAAAAGTTTTTAAAAGAAAGCTCTTTCAAAGTTAAGTATTTAGCCAAGTATTTTTTAAAGTTCTTTTTAAAGTTAAGTATTTAACTAAGTATTTTTCAAGGAAACTCTTTTTAAAAGCTAAGTACTTAGTAAAGAATTTTTTTTAAAGCTAAATTTTTTTAAAAAGAAAATCAAAGTGATGATTTCAGGGGAGCAAAAGTTAACAATATTAAAAGTTAATTTTTTTGAAAAAGATTAAAAATTAGTTTTTTTTAATTAAGTACTATCTTTACAAGTTAACAATTTTTCTCTCTACTTAGTATTATTTTTGACATATGTCAAAGGGAAAGAGAAAAGTTAAAAGTTAAGTCAAGTCAAAAAATAACTTAATTCAAAACATAAAATGTAATTTTTTTTTACTTAAATTAAGGGGAGCATCTTTTACTTGGTTAAATTGATAAATTATTTCATTTATGCTCAAATTCCTTAAGTATGTTACATTATTTGTTATCATGCTGTATTTAACTTTAAATTGGGTTGCTATAATAAAAAATGGGAAGATTATTGATGTAAGAAGCACCAAATGATCAAGCCTAGGTTTTGATTATGACAAATGACTCAAAGTTAAAGTTTCTTGTTGTTCTAACAAACTGAAATAAGTGTGTAGGAAAAGTCCTAAGTGATGTTAGGCAAAAGAAACTCCTAATTGATGTTAAGCAAGTGGAAAGTTCTAGCTATGTTAGGCAATGAAATCCTGGTCTGGGGACTGGGCAAAGTCTTGGCAGGTCAATGACGTTGGGCGAAATCCTAGAGTCGAGGATGCTAGGTAAAAATCCTAGGGGTCGCGGATACTAGATGGAAGACTAGACGAGTGGGGGATTGGACATTGATCCCGCTGTTCGGACGGGGGAGTTCGGACGGGGGACCCTCTGGAGGGGAGTCAACGTCATGTGGTGGTCAAAAGTCAAAAGGGTCAGCATGAGGTCCGGCCGAACGGGTCATGGCGGAATCAAAGACAACTCGACAGTGAGTTGACTTTCCGACGCTCATGGTGAACAAGGCCGCCGAGCCGAGCAGGCATCCCGCTCGGTCGAGCCATAAATCGGTAATACTGTAAGGGGACGTTCTCAGTCGAGCACACGATGGGATGAAGTATTTCCGGTCGGTCTGACATCTACGCCCGGTCGAACCGATGCCTACCGAGCGGATGGACGCTCGGCTCAGGGAAAAAGGAGACAAGGGGACATTTGGGAACATTTTCTGACAGCGGGCATATTTGACGACCAGGCCATATGCAGAATCGTACGACAGAAGGTTCTGCTGTCCCATCAGAGAGGTGCTCAGACTGTAGCAGTATGGTGTCAGGCATGCTCCTCTGGCAAGCCCATACTAAGGTATGGTAAAGGACACGTGTACGCCTCGTTAGGTGTGCCTAAGCCTCCCCACAGCTCTATATAAGAGCCCTCAGATTTCGACGGAGGTACGCAATCAGGCGATCTCTGAGATTGGAAGCCTCTTCATAATTTCCTCTTGCCTGACTTGAGCATCGGAGGGTCATCGTCGGGAACCCCTTCCCGGCCCGACTTCTTTGCAGGTTCGCCGGAGCTCCATACGGCCGGTCATAGACCCACGTCGTCAGTTGGAAGAGCGCCACGTGTCCAGCGTCCATCGATTCAGCGTTCAGACATGATCAAATTGGCGCCGTCTGTGGGAACGCACCTGTATCCGAGCGGAAGAGATGGATGAAACTGGACGACCGCACACCGTGATGCTATCCCAAGAGGAGCTTGACGCTCTAATCGAGGCAAGAGTAGCGTAACTCATGGAGCAACAAAAGCAGAAAGCGCAAGCCGAGCGGATGGAGCAACAAGCGATGTCCGCGTCGGGAGGCCGAGCGGAAGCACCGCCTGCCACGGTTCCATTTCATCGGGCCCTATTCCGTACACCTCCCGAAGTTGCAACAGTTAACCGTGATCGAGGATCTTCATCCGACGAAGCGCCCATGCGAGACAACAGAAAAGGCAAGGCTCTCCGAACGGACGTCTCCCCCGAGCGGATCAACCGGCAGTTTTCAGAAGCCATCTTGCGGGACCCTCTGCCAAAGCACTATGTGGCCCCAGCGATCTGTGAATACAACGGAACCACTGACCCGGACGACCATCTGGGTAAGTTCGACAACACAGCTACCCTACATCAATACACAGATGGAGTAAAGTGTCGGGTGTTCCTTACCACCCTCTCGGGATCGACGCAACGGTGGTTTCGGAGGCTGCCGGACGGATCCATTACCAGCTTCAAGGAGTTCCGCACGACCTTTCTCCACCATTTCGCAAGCAGTCGACGTTACCATAAGACTAGTGTCAGTCTATTCGCCATCAAACAAGAGCCCAGGGAGTCGCTCCGAGCTTACATCCAGCGATTCAACCAGGTGACCATGGATATTCCAACAACCACCTCAGAAACAATGGTGAATGCATTAACGCAAGGCCTCGTGGATGGTGATTTCTTCGGTTCACTTATTCAAAAGCCGCCCCGAGACTATGATCATATGTTGCACTGGGCCAATGAGTACATTAATGTGGAGGAAGCCCAGGCAGCCCGAAGAAAAAAAGTTTTTTTGAGTGGCTAGCCCCTGCCGAGCGGCTAGCCCCTACCGAGCGGAAGCCTGTCACTCGCCAGGAACCACCCAGAGGACCGCGTGCCGAGACAATCTGCTCTCACCACGCGAGGTCCCATGCCGTCCAAGAGGTAGCTGCCGAGCGGCCCAAACTAAAGAAGAAGGTATGGACCCCTATGTTTTGTTCGTTCCACCGAACCGACACGCATAACACACGAGATTTCCGAAGCCTTCCCCTGATCGCCCACCCCGTTCCTCGGAGTAGCCATCGTCGATCGCCATCATCCGACAGGCGACAGGAGACAGCGACACTCTGAAGTCGATCAGCGGATCGTCGACAGGCGACAACGACAGTCTCCCGAGCGGCATCATCCTCAGAGGCACGAGGACAATCCCCAGATGTCTAAGGAGCGGCCTAGGCCGTCCGCACGGGAGGAAGAAAATAGGAGCAACACATCCCGAGGCGAAATCAATATCATCGCTGGTGGACCGACCGGAGGTGACTCCAACAGAGCAAGGAAGGCGAGTGTAAGGCAGCTCCAGATCCATGCGGTCGGCTGCAGTCAAGAACGGGCGAGCGGGCCCGAAATCAGCTTCGAGCCCAGAGACCTTGAGGGAGTCGAAGTGTCACATGACGACGCCCTCATTATCAAAGCGGTAATAGCTAATTATACTATTCACCGCATTTTCATTGATACAGGCAGCTCGGTCAACATCATATTCAAAAAAGCTTTTGACCAACTATAAATTGATCGAGCTGAGTTGCTGCCCATGACAACCCCCCTCTACGGATTTACGGGCAATGAAGTTCTACCGGTCGAACTGGTCCGACTGGCTATTTCATTGGGAGAAGAGCCGCTCAGAAGGACGCGGACCGCCAACTTCGTCGTGGTCGACTCTCCCTCAACGTACAATGTTATCCTGGGGCGACCGACGCTCAATGAGTTTCGAGCGGCCGTCTCCACCTTCTACCAGAAAATCAAGTTCCCGGTTGAAGATAAAGTTGGAGAAGTGCGAGGAGACCAGCTGGCGGCTCGGCGATGCTACGTCGAAATGGTCCGAGTGGAAGCTAATTCCGCGCGGAAGACGCCATGGATCGAGGTGAACACCATAACCGAAAAACCACCCTCTTTGGTCTATGAAGAAAAAGAGGAGGTGTAGATACACTCGACCCGATCGGAGGCTACCACGTTCGTTGCGGCCGATCTGGAGGCAAGCCAGAAAAAGGAGGTGATCAAATGTCTCCAGAGAAACTGTGACGTCTTCGTTTGGTCGATGCATGAGCTGCCGGGAATTTCGCCGAGTATAGCACAGCATGAGCTTTATGTCCGACCGGACGCTCGGCCAGTGAAGCAAAGGAAGAGGGACTTCAGCGCCGAATAGAACGTCATAATCCGAGCGGAGGTTGAGAAGCTCTTGGAGGCCGGCCATATAAGGGAGGTCCAGTTCCCGAGCTGGCTCGCAAATGTAGTGCTAGTCTCCAAGCTGGGCAATAAGTGGAGGGTTTGCATCGATTTTCGGGATCTCAACAAAGCATGCCCAAAAGATTTCTACCCTCTGCCCTGAATTGATCAACTGGTAGACTCCACAGCCGGGTGCGAGTTAATATGCATGCTAGACGCCTATCAGGGCTACCATCAGGTGCTGCTCACCCGAGAAGATCAAGAAAAGGTTAGTTTCGTCACAGCCGACGGCACTTACTGCTACAATGTAATGCTGTTCGGATTGAAGAACGCAGGAGCAACTTACCAGCGCTTGATGAACAAGGTATTTAAAGAGCAGATCGGACGCAATTTAGAAGTGTACGTGGATGGTATTCTCATCAAGTCCGTCCGAGCGATTGATCTTTTTGCGGACATGGAGGAGACCTTCCGAACGCTGAGGAAGTATGGAGTCAAGCTGAATCCTCAGAAATGTCTGTTCGGAGCAAAAGGCAGGCGTTTCTTGGGCTATATAGTGACCGAGCGAGGCATAGAGGCAAATCCCAACAAGATAAAAGCATTGCAAGCTATGCCGCCTCCGAGAAATCTGAGGGAAGTACAACGCCTGACCGGTCGGATAACTGCGTTGTCAAGATTCATCTCCAAGACTGCCGACCGAAGCCTCCCTTTTTTCAAGATCCTGCGCAAAGCTACTAAGTTTCATTGGGACGAGGAATGCGATCGGGCGTTTGAGGAGCTGAAGGCATACCTGAATTCCTTGCCCGTGCTAGCTAAGCCAGCTGCAGGTGAACCGCTCTATTTATCTATCTTCAACCGAGCAGGCAGTGGGCTCGGCATTAGTGAGGACGAGCGGTGAAGAACAACCCGTGTACTTCTTGAGCCATATTCTAAAAGATGCTAAATCTCACTACAATGGACTCGAGAAACTGGCTTTTGCTTTGGTCCTCGCCGCTCGGAGACTTCGTCCTTATTTCCTAGCACATACAATCATCGTCCGGACAAATAGCCCATTGGGAAGAGTGCTGCTAAACCCAGAAGTGCCCGGACGGCTCATCAAATGGATAACGGAATTAAGCGAATTTGACATTCAATATTAACCCCGGCGGGTGATAAAAGCGCAGTCCTTAGCAGATTTTGTTACCGAAGTGTAAAATCCCAAACCCGAAGATATGTGGAAAATATTTGTGGATGGATCGTCTACTCGGCTCGGGAGCAGGATTGGTGTGCTATTACTTTCTCCCCAAGAAGAACGGATGCACCTATCCGTTCGGCTGGACTACAAAGCCACCAATAATGAAGCGGAGTATGAGGCGCTCATAGCCGGCTTGCAGGCCGCCCATCATGTAAGGGTCGGTCGGGTGACACTCCATTCAGACTCTCAGCTGGCCGCCCAGAAGCTCTCGGGTACTTTTGAGGTTAACAATGCTCGGCTCAAGATTTACGCTGAGGCCTTTGAAAAGATCAAGACCCACTTCAGAGAAGTCATCATCCAGAAGATACCCCGAGCAGAGAACCAGGCGACAGATGAATTAGCCAAACTGACAAGTTCAATATCATCGGTCGTCATCCAGCAGCCAATCGAACAAGTATCCTTGGTGGCGCACATCGACCGGAAGGAGGGCCTCACATTCCCGAGCGATTGGAGGACAGCCATCATGGAGTTTCTGTGCTCGGGTGCGACACCGTCCGACCGGGAGGAAGCCCATCTATTAAGAAGGAGAGCCGGCCGGTTCACACTCGTTGGAGACCAACTCTACAAGAAGGCTTTCTCCCGCCCACTTCTGAAATGTGTGAGCTCGGAAGACGCGGCGTACATCCTCCAGGAAGTGCACCAAGGATCGTGTGGAGGACATCCAGGCGGGCGATCGCTGGCTAGGAAGATCCTGCTGGCTGGATACTTATGGCCAACACTGCAAGAAGACACCGCTCAGACCGTCACGACGTGCCTCTCCTGCCAGAAGTACCACAACTTCTCCCACCGACCGGCAGAGGAGATGAAAGCGTCTACGGTATCCTGTCCGTTCGATCAGTGGGGAATGGATATCGTAGGTCCGTTCCCTAAGGTGACCGGTCAACGAAAGTTTCTACTGGTGGCGGTCGACTATTTTTCCAAATGGGTGGAGGCCAAGCCGCTGGCAAAGATCACCGAGCAAATGGTCAAAAAGTTTATCTGGCAGCATATAATCTGTCGGTTCGGCATTCCTCGCCGGCTCATATCTGATAACGGATGACAGTTCGTCAGGAAGCAGCTCGAAGAATGGTGCAAAAGTTATGGCATTGAACAACACTTCACTTCCGTGGCGTATCCCCAGAGTAACGGCCAAGCGGAAGTAACCAACAGAGAAATACTCAGAATTCTTCGAGCTCGACTTTACCACATAGGAGGAAGTTGGGTGGACGAGCTGCCAGGCGTCTTATGGGCTATCTGCACGACCCCAAAGGAGGGAACGGGCGTCACGCCCTTCCATTTAGTGTACGGAGGTGAAGCAGTTATCCCGATTGAAGTCGGCGTCGAGTCCGTCCGGATCCAAAACTATGATGATGACAATGCCGAGCGAAGGAACATGGAGTTGGACATGATCGACGAAGACCGAGTCAAGGCGTCCGTCCGGCTGATGGCGTACCGGCAGAGGATGAAGCAAAACTACAGCCTGCGCGTGATCCCCGGAGCATTCCAGGTCGGCGGCCTAGTGTGGAAGAAAGTAAAGCCGATAGGGGACATTGGGAAATTGGAGGCTCCTTGGGTGGGCCCCTTCAAAGTCATCGAAAAGCTCCGCTCGGGTGCTTATTATCTGGAGGATGAAGACGGACGACAACTGGATCGACCATGGAGTGCGAACCACCTCCAGCCTTACCGGGCGGGGTGAAAGGTGCGCCAATGTAATGTGTTGTGTATTTTCCGTTCGACTGTATATTTGAAATGCAGGAGTAAAAAATCGAAAAATTAGCACAAGTAGAAAGCATCGTCAGCCGAATCGGAAGACCGTCGAGCTCCGACGTTAAAAATTGAGAGTCGCACCGGCGACTATAAACCCTCCGGCCGGAAAACCGTCGAGCTCCGACATTAAAAATCGAGAGTCGCACCGGCGACTATAAACCCTCCGGCCGGAAGACCGTCGAGCTCCGACGTTAAAAATCGAGAGTCACACCGGCGACTATAAACCCTCCGGCCGGAAGACCGTCGAGCTCCGACGTTAAAAATCGAGAGTCGCGCCGGTGACTATAAACCCTCCGGCCGGAAGACCATCGAGCTCCGACGTTAAAAATCGAGAGTCGCGCCGGCGACTATAAACCCTCCGGCCGGAAGACCGTCGAGCTGAAAAATCGAGTCGCGACGGCGACTATAAACCCTCCGGCCGGAAGACCGCCGAGCTCGACGTTAAAATCGAGAGTCGGGCGACTATAAACCCTCCGACCGGAAGACCGCCGAGCTCCGAAGATGAGAGTCGCGCCGGCGACTATAAACCCTCCGGCCGGAAGACCGTCGAGCTCCGACGTTAAAAATCGAGAGTCACGTCGGCGACTATAAACCCTCCGGCCAGAAGACCGTCGAGCTCCGACGTTAAAAATCGAGAGTCGCGCTGGCGACTATAAACCCTCCGGCCGGAAGACCGTCGAGCTCCGACGTTAAAAATCGAGAGTCGCGCCGGCGACTATAAACCCTCTGGCTGGAAGACCGTCGAGCTCCGACGTTAAAAATCGAGAGTCGCACCGGCGACTATAAACCCTCCGGCCTGAAGAAGACAATAAAGAGGTCGACTTTTAAGTCGTTTGGCCTATCGGCCAAGTAACCAAAAGTCCTTCGTGAATGTCACGCGAAAATCCTGTTTGCGAAACAGGATATATTCAGCCGAGCGGACTAGCTATGCAAAATACTTCGTAAAAAACCCCTTTCGAACACAAGAAAGATGAGATGAGAGGCGAATAGCGAGGAGAAGTGAAGGAACATGAACAACGGTAGTTGGCTAGCCGAGCGGACAGCACTCGTATTGATTAGTAAAAGAAAAAGCAAGCAAAAGGATAGCATTAAAGAAATTAAGGCCGAGCGACCGAATTACAAAAATGGATAATCTTTGGCCGAGCGGCCGAATTACATATATACTTCTATTCCATATAATCGTAAAGATCCTTCGGGATGGTGCTGAGGAGTGTCGCCTGGTCTTGAGCTGGGATGATGGCGAAATCGGAGAGATGGCCCTTGGACTTCAAATAAGTTGTGGTGGCCGTCATAGCGAGCTCAAAAGCAGTATACATCCGCTCGCACACTTTTTCGGAGAATTCGACCGAATGGATGTAATTCAGCCTCAAGGCGGCGACCCGGTCTGGCTCAGCATCTTGGTATTCTTTGAGAGCCGCTCGGGAAGCATCGGCGGCTGCCTAATGTTCTTGCAAGGTAGCCTCAAGCTTCTTCACTTCATCCGATCGGGCCGCCTTCTCGCCGGCCAGATGATCCATCAGCTCCTTAACCTTGTGTTCCAGGCCCCGAGCCTCAACATTCTTCTTCTCCAGGTCGGAGATAGTCGTTTTCTTCCGCTCGGTGGCCAGGCTTATTTTGCGATCCAGTGATTTGTTTTGGCGATCGAGTTTGGCCAGAGTGTGAGCCTTGTCGGTCGTCTTCTTCCGTTCGGCCTCCAACATAGCTTGGGTCTTTTTGAGCTCTTTCTGCAGCTCGGCGTAATAGGGGCCTTGGGAGCCGACCGGGCCACCCGAAGCCTTCAACCTCTTTAGCTCCTCGTCCACCATAGCCAGACGATTGGAGACCGCGATCTCTTCTACCCATCTCTGGCATAAGCAAGATCATCAATGGCCGATCGGAAAGAATGCGTAAAAGACTTCAAAGAAAATATACTTACCCCAGTGGCCTGTTGCATGTGGCTGTTGGCCAGATTACTGAGGGGAATCATCGCGACGCGTGCTCGAGCGTCGGCCCACATTTTGGCTAGGGGCCCCTTCATGGTGATTATGTGCTCGGGCGCGGTCGGCCGATCGGATTCGGCCATCAGCTCTTCGGTGGGGAGATGCAGGGAGACCCTGATGGTACGGCGCCGACCGGGAGTTGTCTGGGCGGAAGCTAGTAAAGGATCGGAGGCCGGCGCAGAAAACTGGGACAAAATCGTCGAGCGTTGGACTTGGCGGGGAGCGGGCGGAAGAGCGCTGACAAGCACGGCCTCGAGGGGGTCCTCGGAAGCGTCTAGTTGGGACGGGGTCCAATCGGATGAGATTGCCTCCACCGCTGGGGCTTTGCCACGAGAATCGGCAATGGTCCGCTCGGACGGCTGGACCGCGGAAGTGGCCGATCGAAGGGGTGTCTCCGCTCGGCGCCTCTTTTGTCGAAGAGGGCACTCTTCCTCCTGAGCGGAGCCTTCCTCCCGGACGGAAGGATCTCGGCTAGAAGTTGCGCCAACTGCTGGCTCCGGGAGAGAAGCCTGAGCGGCCGACTCCCCCGCATTGGTTTCGCTCTCTCCTTCGTTGGAGCCGACCGGGGTGATGCCCAGTTGCTCCATCTCTTTGGCAGCCGCGGGCTCGAGCGCCGCTGCTTTCTTCTTCAAAATGTCGGTCATCACGGACTTCATGACAATGTCCGCTTCAAAGGAAAAAGGAGAAAATCAGTTAGCAATCAAGGCAAATGCATAAGTAAAATTCTTACCGAAGTCGCTCGGGAGGGGAGTTCGGATCGGACTCAGACCAAATATGTACATTACCCCTTCGGGCAAGAATTTGTTGATGTCAAGCCTCAGACCGGCTAGCATGTTGGCGGTGTAAAGATAATCCGGTCGGGTCTTGAACCTCTTTAGCTCAGGGGAGGCTGGCGGTCGTTCGGGAAGACGCAGATAGAAGTAAAACTCTTTCCAATGTTTATTGGAAGAGGGCAGTTTATTGAAGAAGACTAAACCGGGCCGAGCCTGGAACATGTAAGTGCCCAGCTCGGACTGTTTGGGGTAATTAAAATAGTAGAAGACCTCCGGTCGGAGGGGAATGTTATGTATTTTGAACAAGACGACAAAGCCGCATAGAAGGCGGAAAGTATTAGGGACTAAGCTTCCGAGCGGAATGCCGAAAAAATTACAAACTTCTACGATAAAGGGATGGACTGGAAAGCGTAGATCGGCTACAAACTGGTCATGGAAAACACAGAAAGCTCCGCACGGCGGTTTGTGCGGCGAGCGGAGGGTGAGGGTAAGATAATTTCAAAGTCAGAGGGGATGTCAAAGGTGTCTATCAGAATATCGACGTCGCGCCGATCGAAGCGCGACTCCAGGGTGGTATACCATGGGCCGAGGGTTTGGTCTTGAGGCTGAGAGGAACTGGCCATTGTCCGAATGGATGAAACCACAAAAAGTGAAGAAAGGTAAACGATAGAAGGAAGGAGATGACAGACAGCGCAGTGACCAGGGAGCGAGAACTCGACAGAAAACATGAGAGTAACAGAGAAAGGGTGAGGACCTTACAAAGAAGCAGACGAAGATCGAAGGAGGAGGCTGGAGATCGCCGGAAGAAGCAGCGACAAGATCACCGGAGCAAGAACAGCAAAGAAAGCTTCTGAACAGCAAAGAAAGCACAAATGCGGCGAGGAGGAGGAGATGGAGAAGTCTTTATAGGGTTGAGCCCGAGCGACCTCAACCGTCCGATGCAGGTCACGGGGAGCGAAGCACGCATCAAGCCGTCCATTTTAAACCGCCTCGAGCTTATCGTCCGCCACTCCGCCGCCGTACGATGACGACAGCGCGCCACGTGGCATTCAGCTACTGGAGCGTATTTAATGATCGCGTGCTCGGCCTTAATGACGAAAATTGGCGCAAACTTCGAAGAGATCCGAGGAATGTTGGCATTGACTAACGTTATAGCTTCCCCCGTGTGGGCCAAGCGGAGGATGGTTGCATGGAGATTCCGCTCGGCGTGACTGGCGGTCCAGTCAGTCGGACTAATCACCTCCTTCGACTAGACTTGAAGGGGAGGCAAGTGATCCCGCCGTTCGGACGGGGAAGTTCGGACGGGGGACCCTCTAGAGGGGAGTCAACACCACGTGGTGGTCAAAAGTCAAAAGGGTCAGCATGAGGTCCGGCCTACCGGGGAAGGGTTAGGTCGACCGGCCGAATGGGTTCTGGCGGAATCAAAGACAACTCGACAGCGAGTTGAGTTTCCGACGCTCATGGTGAACAAGGCCGCCGAGCCGAGCAGGCATCCCGCTCGGCCGAGCCATAAATCGGTAATACTGTAAGGGGACGTTCTCAGTAGAGCACGCGATGGGATGAAGTATTTCCGGTCGGTCCGACATCTACGCCCGGTCGGACCGATGCCTACCGAGCGGATGGACGCTCGGCTCAAGGAAAAAGGAGACAAGGGGACAGTTGGGAACATTTTCTGACAGTGGGCATATTTGACGACCAGGCCATATGCAGAATCGTACGACGGAAGCTTCTGCTGTCCCATCAGAGAGGTGCTCAGATTGTAGCAGTATGGTGTCAGGCATGCTCCTCTGGCAAGCACATACTAAGGTATGGTACAGTACACGTGTACGCCTCGTTAAGTGTGCCTGAGCCTCCCCACAGCTCTATATAAGAGCCCTCAGACTTCAACGGAGGTACGCAATCAGGCGATCTCTGAGATTGGAAGCCTCTTCATAATTTCCTCTTGCCTGACTTAAGCATCGGAGGGTCGTCGCCGGGAACCCCTTCCCGGCCCAACTTCTTTGCAGGTTCGTCGGAGCTCCATACAGCCGATCACGTCATCAGTTGGAAGAGCGTCACGTGCCCAGCGTCCATCGATTCAACGTTCGAACAGGATCAGACATCCAATAGAAAGTTTTGATGTCTCGGATACTGAGCGAAAGTCCAGATGGTTTGGAGGAACAGTTTGGTAAAACATAAATTCTCTTGAGAGAAGTAGGTGAGGACGTGTTCCCTGTTGAGGGAACAGTGGATGTTAATTCAGCCTAGGATTTCCAAAAAATCTAAGAATTAGAACCGGACAATCTGGAGACTGTCAAATATTTTGTTTCCATATTATTTTATTGTACTAACTTTGTTTTGTAGGGTATGTTAGGTATTTTGAACTAACATATCTTGCAGGAAGTGAAATGCACAAAAGAATCTCGGATGAATAATCCTCGAGGCGCCTTCCATGGTTCTAAAGGCACCTTGGACACCCTAGTTGAAGGCGCCTTCGGATGGATGAACTTCCAAGAATGCGAAAGTTATTAAGTCTGAGGCTGTGGGGATAAGTTCTACAGCCGGAGTCGCCTTCCATGGTATTGAAGGCACCTTCCACAGTCTATAAAAGAAGGCTTCGAGTAAGTGCTTAAATACAACTGATTTTTACGATCCTTCTCTTGCGTGCTACTTCCAAGGCGATCTTGAGCCTCCGCGACTGACTCCGACGGCTGAAAGTGCTACTCTCTAAATTCTAAGTTGTCAGTATAATTTTAATTATTGTAATTACATTATTGTACTTGTAATTCTCTGAATCGTTAGTGAATTGTCCAAAGTAAATACTCAATAAGGGTGAACCTTAGAGTAGGAGTCATCACAGAATTCGAACCAAGTAAAATCAACCCTTGTTAGCGCTTGTTTTATTTTACTTTCTATTTCCGCTACGTTGTTACTTTTTACGCGAGTGTTTTTTGAAACGTGAAAAAGTCATGAGCGTCATTCATGTTGATACAGTCTGACCTGGATGTTGTTTTGCTGTTAACACTGATTTAAGTTTGTATCAGATATTTAACTCAGATTGATTACTAATCTAGGTTGACTTGGTTGACCTGATTGAAAAAGTCCTAACTGGGATGTTAGGCAGTTGGAAAGTCCTGGTGAGTGAAGCCAGGCAGATTGGAAATCCTGGTGAGTGAAGCCAGGTGAAAACCCTAGTGAGTGAAGCTAGGTGCAAGTCCTGGTGAGTGAAGCCAGGCAAGGGAAAATCCAGATGGATCAAGGGTGATCGGACATCTGGTGTTGAAAAGTCCAAGAAGGAAACTTGGCATGCGAAGTCAGAGAGGGCACGGTAGCTCGTTCTCTGGACCTGATGGACTCGGAGAGGGCACGGTAGCTCGTTCTCCGGATTAGGTCAGAGAGGGTCCTAAGTGGACATTCCATGGCACATTGGATCGGTCGGTAGACCGATCAAATAACACATGAATCGCTGGATCGGTCGGCGGACCGATCCGGTGGAGTTCCATGGATCGGTCGATGACCGTCGGATGAAACTCGGTGCACATGAGTGAAATCTGATCGGTGCGGACCGTCGAAAACTGTCGATGCACTGAGGTCTGTCGATCGGTCGTGAGACCGATCGGAGAAGAGGCTGCGAGAAGAGAAAGGGGTGGATCGGTGCGTGGGTGATCCACACTCAATCGATCGGTCATGCGGCGATCGAGAATGGCCTCGACCGATCGGTGTTGCTGATCGGTCAAGCTGTGATCGGTCCGGTGACCGATCCACACACGAGCTGTTTTGCATCGATTCCTTCACTGCTTTTGATATACCTCATTCATTTATGTGATATAATCCTCTGTGCTATTAGCTTTTGAGTTTGCAGATTAACAGGTATCATTCCAAGCCTAATTTCAAATTAAGTTCATAAGAGGAATGCGTCAAATGGTCTTTCTGCTGGTTTCAGCGGCGCATGGTGCATTTCAGGCATCAACGGATACTGCTGTGATCTGGCTGCGATCTGCTTGACTCCTGGGGATTGGTTCGAGCTCAGAAGACGCCAGTGATGACTGTGATATCATTGGTGTGAGTTCAGAGAACCAGGTAAGGAGGAAGAGGGATTGGCTGCAGCGCTGATTTGCGCAGTTTGGACCAGATCTGTGACAGCAGAGATCAAGTTTTGAGAAGCAGTAAAAATAGCGAGAGGAGAACAAGAACAACAATAAGAAAGCTTGAAAGAAAAGTCTGTGCTGTTGTGCGAAGTTCTTGAGCTCTCGGGTGAACTGCGATCTCCGTTCTGCTATTGATCCTCGCGTGGTTGTAAGCATTTTTATTCTCCTGTGCCACCGAGTTTCTGTAAGTCTCGTGCTTTAACTTAGATATTTCTTGAGACGCTGTGGGGAGGTTACTCCACCGAGAAGGAGGATTTGTAGCCGAAAGTTATCCGGGGTGCGATCTACCGAAGATCAAGGAGTCGCCCACCTTACGGACACGCCGAGGAGTAGGGGCAAGTTATCCCCGAACCTCGTAAATTCTAGTGTTAGTGTGCTTGTGTTTTTCTTTCCTTTAGTTGTCTAATTCCGCTGTGCTAACCATTATCTGTGTAGAAGTTTTTATTTAAGTTTTTGAAGGGCTATTCACCCCCCTCTAGCCATCTAAGATCCCAACAATTCCCCCCCCCCCCCCCCTTTATCACTTTCGATCCTATAGATCCTTCTCTTCTGCATTGTCTCAATGACGATCCTACGACTCCGCGATGTGACTCAGACGACCGAAAGCGTGACTCTCCGGATCCTTAATGTTGGAGCAATCCCAATGGTCTGCGGGACCATGTGTTTTGGTGTTTGGGCAAAGGGTTTAAGTTAGGATTACCCTTGTTATTTGATATGTGTACTTGAGTTGTGCAGGACTGCAGGTGACACATGTGACTCAGGTTGATGGCTTCGGGTCCGGTGAAGGATGGAGCATCCGAGGGACCGTGGACAAGGCAGCAAGGACAATGGCCGAGGGAAGCGACTTTGAGGCATACGCGAAGGATGGCATTGGGAACAAGCCACGGGCTTGGATGCATCCGAGGGACGAGAGCCAAAGGAAGTAGGCTTGAAGGCAAGAGGTCAAGGCTGCAAAGAAGAGTCAAATGAGTCGTGAGGATACGAGTGCATGAGATATTGTACTCGGAGTAAAATCCTAGTTTTAGGGTCTTACTGTAGCAGTTACTGTAGCGCAATGTAGCAGTTACTGTGGCGTACTGTAGCAGTCGACTAGTGTATGGACTAGTCGACTGATGCACTGTAGCAGATAGCCGTTGAGAGAGTCGTTGGGCTGGCATCAGTCGACTGGTGCAAGGACCAGTCGACTGGTAACGGGCAAATCAGGTTCTGATTTGTTCCAAGCTCTATAAAAAGGAACTTGGTATGGCCGGCCAAGGCGACGAAATTAGACTTGGTTAAAGCCTAATTAGTAGTCACCAAAGTGCTCAAGGTTCCCTTGTGTCCAAGTGTTGTTGGTGAGTGTTGTGGTGAGGTTTCTCCACCCACAAGGAGGTTGAGCTAGTCGGAGTTTGCCGGGGACTAATCCACCGACGGATAGGGATCGTCCACCTTAAGGACAAGCCGTGGAGTAAGAGCCCTAATCTCTGAACCACGTTAAACGAACGTGTTAGCGGTTTACTTGCTCTTTCTTATAGTGTTTAGCTTTCTACTTGTTTGTATTAGTTTGTATTTCCGTTGCGCACTAACAAGTGTAGGGTGAAAGCGAGTATTTGGGGGTGCCGTCTATCCAACCCCCCTTCAAGCCGGCTGCAAGATCCTCCAACAAGTGGTGTCAGAGCGAGGACGCTCTCCATCGGACTAACCGCTGAGAAGAGCAACACATAAGAAGATGGCCGGGTTGATTGTCCCTCCAAAGTTTGAAGGAGGAAGCCTTGGGGACATCACCTATTGGATGATGAAGATGGAGATCTTCTTCAATACGGATTGGGACATAATGATGGTGATCAAGTACCCGTTCAAAGTCCCAAGAGACAAGAAAGGGAAGAAGCTCCTAACACGACATTGGACGGAGGAGCAAACCTCACGATCGGAGGAAAACTCAAAGGTAATAATAATTTTAATTGACTTATTGCCTCCTAATGTGATAAGTGGTGTAGGTAAATATGAGAATGCCCATGAATTATGGAGCAATGTGAAGAAATTTCCATGGGAGGAATTGTCGCCTACACAAGAGGAGAAGAAAGACCAATCGGATGTGGAGCCCAAGGAGTTGAGCTTAGTAGCTCAAGAAGAGGAGGTGGAGCAAACGGAAGTTGAGTCACGCTCAACTTCCGAGGAGAAAGAGGAGAAGGATGAAGAAATGCTATCCACTAGTGTGGATGAGGAGACATCCTCAAGGGTTGAAGAAAAGTCCAAGACAAGTGAAGAGGATGAAGAAGAGGTCTTGGAGGTCAACCTTGTGAGCACCTTCACCGAAGAAAAATCAAAAGATCACATTGTGTGTTTCGGGTGCAATGAGAAGGGACACTACAAGAGTAGATGTCCTATGGGTAAGAAAGAGGTATCTCCTAAACTCAATTCAATTCATTTAGAATCTAATTTGAGTGATAGGAAAAAGAAGGAGAAGAAGCACATTAGATGCTTCACGTGTGGAGAACTTGGACACTACCACACAAGATGCTCGAGGAAGGGAGAGTTCAAGAAGTTGGAGCATCTAAAGAAATGGGAAAAGAAGAAGAGGAGCTCAAGTCAAGGGGGAGCTTCAAGGGTAAGGGAGGTATACCCTAATTTGAAATGCAATGCAAATTCTTATGTTCCCATGCATGCTAGGAAAAATAATTATTATCATTATGTAGCAATGAAAAATTTTGGATTTAGATATCATGATCGGAATAGGGTAAATGTGGATCATAACCCTAGGAAATCTATGCATGATAAATTTAGAAATGGTAGACCTAAGGAGACCCAAGGCATTAATCCCAAGAAGGGGAGACATATGCCTAGAAAGGGTAGGTCTAGGAATGTCCAAGGTGGACATGTTGACTCTAGGGTTAGGAACCTAGAAAGGGAGAATCAAGCTTTGAAGGCAAAGTTTGATGGTTTAGAGAAATTCCTTAAGAGATTCACTATTGGATCTAAGGGATTAAGTATGGTGTTGGGTAGCCAAAAACCCAACAATGATAGATCGGGCTTGGGATACCGATCTAGTCCCTCCAAGGTCAAAAGGAGACCATGTGCTAGGGTGGCACATGATAAGGGCAAGGGAGAGTCATCCAAGGCCAATAAAAAGAAATATGCTAGGGTTGCATATGATTATGGAAAGGATGATGTGTTCAAGGTCAAGAAGATAAGGAGATCTTCTAAGGGACATCATTGTGGTTTGGTCACAATAGATGAGTCACCTAGGGAGGTGACTAAGGTAAAGAGCTCTAGGGGGAGCTCCAAGAGTCAATTTGGGACCCATGGCCAATGGATCTCAGGTGGGTTCTACTTGGGGGTCTAGAGGAGCTATGGAGTGTGCCAAGTGGTTTAGAGACAGACTTGAGTCTCAAACCTAGGGAATTGGCACACATGGTTTATGTTTCATGCAAGAAATATGACAATTGGGGTCATATTGCATGATAATTGGTTTTGGATGTATAGATGCCATATACACCAACGCTAGGGATGCATTGTGGGTTGGTATGAGCAAATACATCAAAAGGAAGCCAAAACTTGGACTTTAGGTCAAGGTTCAATTGAACCATTTAGCTAGTTTTGGATTTTGTGTCAATCTTGGGATTGGTGATAGATACATTTTGTAATGTATTTTTCCCAAGTAGACAAGGGTACAATAGACCTCTCCACAAAATTTGGAAATTTTTGGAGGTCTAGGGAATTTCTGGTGCATTTCTAAAGTTGGCCTGAAAAGGCTGATTTTTGCAGAATTAAGGTACCAGTCGACTGGTGCAGATACCAGTCGACTGGTAACAGTGTTTTTGAGCACAAAATGTCTTTGTAAGCTCATTTTGTCAATACCAGTCGACTGGTGCTGATACCAGTCGACTGGTAACAGTAGATTTCGACCACAGAATGGTTCTGTAAGGTTCTGTCGAAGGGGGCAGTCGACTGGCACTTGGGGCAGTCGACTGATACCAGTCTGAAACTGTTTTCAGCATTGGTTTGTGACCATGTCAACTCACTTAGATGTATGGGATCCAAGGGGGATTAATACATGAGTTTAGGGTCAGTTTGGATGAGAAATTTTTAACAATTGGGATATTGTTGGAGAACTTTTTGGATGTTAGGCAAAGGGGGAGAATTAAGGTTTAGTTGGGAAAACCTTTAGTGCCTTTGCGTAGGGGGAGCCTTGTGATAGATTCTTAAAAAGCCTTGTGATAAAATCCTAGCTCAACGGGGAGCTTAGGTGTAGGGGGAGCCTTGTGATAGGTTCCAATGCATGTTTTTTCGGCGTTGTAAGTCCAAGTGTGTAGCCTTGGCAATGTAAGTCCATTCGGCGGTTGCCAAGTGTGTAGCCTTGGCAATGTAAGTCCATTCGGCGGTTGCCAAGTGTGTAGCCTTGGCAACGTAAGTCCATTCGGCGGTTGCCAAGTGTGTAGCCTTGGCAATGTAAATCCATTCGGCGGAGTAAGTCCAAGTGTGTAGCCTTGGCATCGTAAGTCCATTCGGCGGTTGCCAAGTGTGTAGCCTTGGCAATGTAAGTCCATTCGGCGGAGTAAGTCCAAGTGTGTAGCCTTGGCATCGTAAGTCCATTGTATTAGCATGTTTATTTGCTATTTCTTTTCCCTAACCTAAACGTATTGCCAAACACCAAAAAGGGGGAGATTGTTGGAGCAATCCCAATGGTCTGCGGGACCATGTGTTTTGGTGTTTGGGCAAAGGTTTTAAGTTAGGATTACCCTTGTTATTTGATATGTGTACTTGAGTTGTGCAGGACTGCAGGTGACACATGTGACTCAGGTTGATGGCTTCGGGTCCGGTGAAGGATGGAGCATCCGAGGGACCGTGGACAAGGCAGCAAGGACAATGGCCGAGGGAAGCGACTTCGAGGCATACGCGAAGGATGGCATTGGGAACAAGCCACGGGCTTGGATGCATCCGAGGGACGAGAGCCAAGAGTCAAATGAGTCGTGAGGGTACGAGTGCATGAGAAATTGTACTCGGAGTAAAATCCTAGTTTTAGGGTTTTACTGTAGCAGTTACTGTAGCGTACTGTAGCAGTTACTGTAGCGTACTGTAGCAGTCGACTGGTGTATGGACCAGTCGACTGATGCACTGTAGCATATAGTCGTTGAGAGAGCCGTTGGGCTGGCATCAGTCGACTGGTGCAAGGACCAGTCGACTGGTAACGGGCAAATCAGGTTCTGATTTGTTCCAAGCTCTATAAGAAGGAGCTTGGTATGCCCGGCCAAGGCGACGAAATTAGACTTGGTTAAAGCCTAATTAGTAGTCACCAAAGTGCTCAAGGTTCCCTTGTGTCCAAGTGTTGTTGGTGAGTGTTGTGGTGAGGTTTCTCCACCCACAAGGAGGTTGAGCTAGTCGGAGTTTGCCGGGGACTAATCCACCGACGGATAGGGATCGTCCACCTCAAGGACAAGCCGTGGAGTAGGAGTCCTAATCTCCGAACCACGTTAAACGAACGTGTTAGCGGTTTGCTTGCTCTTTCTTATAGTGTTTAGCTTTCTACTTGTTTGTATTAGTTTGTATTTCCGTTGCGCACTAACAAGTGTAGGGTGAAAGCGAGTATTTGGGGGTGCCGTCTATCCAACCCCCCTTCAAGCCGGCCGCAAGATCCTCCAACACTTAAGTCGTCAGGATAATCTTTCTTTATAGAGCACTTAAATTATACTTTTTTTTGTAATCGCCTTTGGTACTTGTAAGTTACGAATTGATAGTGAATTGCCTAACGAAAGCTATCGTCGATCGAGGGTCTTGGAATAGGAATTGTTACAAGCTCTGAATCAAGTAAAATAAAAAAATGTTAGCATTGTTTTCTTTTGCAATTATCTTTATTCCGCTACGTTATTCTAATTGAATTTTTCCGGAAAACGTGAAAATCACGAGCACTATTCACCTCCCTTCTAGCACAATGATCCTACACAAAATCCCCCCCCACAATCTCGGCAATATAGACTCCCTTCCAGTCTCAGCAGCAGACCCCCTTTTAGTCTTGACTACAGTCTCGACAGTTGACTCCCTCTCAATCTTAGATTGTCCTATAGTCTCGGTAGTAGACTCTCTCTCGGTCTTGATAGTGGATCCCCTCCTCAGTCTAGGCCTCATCTTAGACTTTCTCTCATCTCAAACTTACTCTCAATCTACGCTATCTTCCCTGAGGGCATCTTTTATCTTGCCCCTGATCACCAACATTCTCCTTCAAAGACGGATCCCAACATCGTCTTTCCCTAAGTCATTCTATATTGATGTCATTTTTCTATCCTTAAACACATGTCTACACCCTATGTGGGCTCGTGGCCAATAACTGTGAATATTTTAAGATGTGTGATATTCTAATAATGGAATAGCATATACGAAATTATTAGTCTCCTTTTATTTAAGCAAATATATTTTTTTCCCTTCCTATATTTGGGCCTTTACTTTGAATATGCACACGGTCCGGCATGCCGGCCAGTTGGGGGTTAATAATGTAACTAAATAGAGAGGCCCATTGGCCGTTGGATTCAAACGGCTAACGGACTGCTATTCGCACAAATAATATATGCAAGCAATCCACTGTGCCGGCAGCGATCTTGATGGCTACGTCTCGCAATTATTATGCGACCTTCAAAAATAATGGCCCAGTCGGCGACGGCGTGGGCGGTGGACCTACGTCGGCACGAAGAATATACTTCTGCGTGAACTGATTCAATTCCTGATCCTGGCTTTGTTTTTGGGAACTAATAAAATTAATTAACAATATTTAAGATTTAAATATTTCTGAAGAAGGGAGAAACAACTAGATTTTCATATTTAAATATTTAAGATTAATATGAAATTTTCACGAATTAATAAGTAGATTTTCATACTAAAACAAACAGATGGCGACAAAAACAAGTGAACCACGCAATATAAAAATAAAAGGCACCCACGAGTGAAAAACGCCCATATCTTTCAGTTCCCGAACGCAAAGCGACACCCATACATGTAAAAGGAAATAAACGTAAAATTATAGAATATGACGTCATAAATGCTAACGCTAATTATCATCCATTACAAAGAGAAATAATTAATAATGGATTGGAGAATAATTATGATTCAGTATTAAACAATGCAGACCGGTCCGGTCCATATCCAATCAGGCCCTTTAGTCACATAATTAATTTTGATTAATTTTTTCTGCGATCTAGCGCCACGTGGATGCTACCGTGAGAATCCGCCCCTTCCACGCGAACCCGATCCGGTTCTCCTCCCCTGCTACGGAGAACCCCGGGTTGGGACGGAGTGATTCGAGTCGAGCTTTGACCGGTTCGACCACAGCCGACCCGAGCTGGGCTGGTTTGAAGCCGGCCATGCCCATGCGGGCACGCCACTTGCCGAATACCTCGCACCGTTCGATCCGGTCGGCGCCCTCTCTCGCCACCGAGTTCACCGCGCGCCGCGCCAGCCCGGCCTCGAGGCGGGTCCGGTCGGCACTGTCGCGAGCGGCGGTGACGTCCAGCGACTCCAGCAGCACGCCGTAATGAGCACACGCGGAGGCGAAGCGGCCCGCGAAGGCGGCGGTGTTGGTGTTGATCTCCTGCTCCACGAGTGCGACGACGCGCGGGCGGAGAGCGCGCACGCGCCGGAGGAGATCGTCGCGGGGGTTGAACGGAGAGACACTCTCGTCGGGGACCCGGGCGAGGGCGAACGGGAGGTTGACCGCTAGGGCTTCCCCCGCCTCGCACCCCAGCGCGGCGGCGTCGAGCTCGGCCGCGGCCGCGCGATGGACGACGTCGAAGCGGACGACGAGGCCGTGCCGCTTAGCTAGATTCTCGATGCGGTCGCCGACGCTTCTTAGAGCTCCGTCGATGTCGTTGTTGGCGAAGAGGGAGGTGCGATCAGAGACAGCGGTGATTCGGAGTGATGGGGGCCGCGCAGCCGGGTGGAGACGCTGTCGGTCGACGAGGGCGTCGAAGAGGGCAGAGTACTGGCCTGCATGGGAAACCTGGAAATCGAGGATGTGGATATTGGGTTGATCCTTGGTGGCCTCCAAAATTGCCAAATTGGCGGCCACGAGGCCGATCTTGAAGCAAGGAGATACCTCGTAGAGCATCTGCGAAGCTGCGAAGTAGTCCGAGCTGCAAACTTCGGCGGCTGGCAAAAAAGAACCGGCGGCTGGCGCCGGCTTCAAGCGAGCAAACAGTACGGAGATCATCATCGCCGTGAGCCGCTGCTCCGGGTTACCTCTGTAGTTCGCGGCGCTCTTCAGAACAGCGAGGTTCGCGGTGGCCATGTCGATGTTACCGTCTGCGACGGCGTTTGCGGTGTCAAGGAGCATCTGCCGCAAAAAAGTCCCGGCAGGGATCGCGGAGGCCAGCGATGATGGAGGCGAGCTCGAGGCAGAGGATGACATGGTGGATGAGGAAGAGTTCGTCGGCGATGTTGAGAACTGGTTCGCGCCTGACACGCTCGGCACAGACGACGGTACCGGCGGCGTGATAAGTTGCTGCATCGCCTCGCTCCACTCGGCGGTCGTCACGGCGGATCCAGAAGCACTCACCACGTCCTCTTCGTCCTCCATGAGAAGCCGCCGCTCCAGTTCCTGAAGACCGTCCCGCAGCGCAGCGGAGGGACCGATCTCCGCCCTCGGGGCAGAGAACGGCGCCTCCTGCCTGCGAAACGACCCGGATGACATCAAATTCAAGGAAGCCGTAGATGCAGACGAGCCCAAAAAGGGATCTTGAGGCGGAGGCATCGAAAGACACGGAGAAGCAGAGGAAGCAAGAAGCGTCCTCTGTTTCACCGAGCGAAGGAACAACGCCTGCTGCATCTGCTGTTGCTGTGCCCTCTCCATATCCGACAGCGGCCGCTTCATCAGGCCGACACTTCCAGTCTCCGGCGCCTGAACCCCAAAGCCGACATCTCGCCCTGGGAAACCAGTACTAGCCATGTTTCCCTACGCCACTGGAACGCCCGGAGAGGTAGAAGAAGACGACGAAGAAGAGAGGTGCAAAAAAAGATAAACAAATATAAAAAGAGAGACTCATATGAACATGGCGACTTTCTTTTTCAACCCCTGAAACAGAGTAATCTCCGTCTCTCCCTCATTTTATTATGTCTAAAAACTGAAAATCAAGAGAAAGTCGATGACAAGTCCGCTGTTTTCTCGCCAGATTTATACACCAATTAGTAATTAATTATTGAAGTGGTAAAAGGGTAAGCGCCACCGCTGGCGAGGTGTTGTCCACACGCGGAGCCGATGCTGTGTTGCCCCTCTCAGCGCCTAATTGGGCGCCGTCGAACGCGACGTCGTTCGCCACCGGGCCACTCTCCAGGCGAAGGACCGAGTTCACCGAGTCGCGGGCAGCGCGGCTGGATCGGTTGCTTCGTCCGCACCACGTGTGAGACGGAAAGCGTAAATCCAGCGGGTTCGGTCACGTCGGCCCGACGGCGCTCTTCGTCCCTATGGATTGCAAACACCGCACAGCCTTTCGAGCAAATAGCGTACCGTAAATGATTCCAGCGACGTGGGAAAAGTGGGCCTGGAGTCTTCGGCGGCTCCTTAATCGATGCTTCGTGTCCACGTGCAAACAGTGAATGGTTCAATGACAAGTAGAAGAACATAAATAAATGGGGCGTCGCATTGAATGGCACATAGTGGAATCCACTCTCTGTGGATCACAAAGAATCTTAAACTAGATTTTATTATGCCCGAAAAAAATAAAATAATTATTAAGAAATTCCGAATTATAATAGAGAGTATGAGTCGATTAGGCATACCAACTAGTTACCGACTTCAAAAAATTGCGATCTGATTTATTAAATTTGATTTTTCCAATCAAATCCCATTCAGGACTCAGGAGCGTTTGGCACATGGATATAAGAATAAAAAAATTAGATTCATCTTGAATCTTGATAGAAATAAGAATTAATATTTTAAAATGATATTTTAAAATTTAGTAGTGATAAAATCAATCTCTTCTCTTGAATTTCATCATATTAAAAAATTTAGATATCATTTAAATTATTTTAAACTAAAATACATTTAATATATTCGTTCAATTTTTTTTTATATCTCTTGTATTTTTTCTTTTCTCATTCTCTTCACCATATCTATTTGGATTTTTCTATACCATATTTTGATATGCCTTTTCTTCAATCCGGAATTCCCAATAAATCCTTGACTCCTTGAATACAATGGGATTTCACACCTGGCAAATATTTGACTCTACCTCCTCTTATTAAGACCTTTCGCCTGGAATGTGAGCAAATATCAAGTGTACTTTGGCTATCTTACATAGAGCTGAATTAGGTTTTTTCGGTGCTCCTGTTGAAACACACGGGCATACTCCTTCCTTCTGAGGATATTGATCCAAAGCTCGAGTATGGTCCGTGCATCGCTATTTCCTTTGTTCTTTCCCCCTTACCCTATCACTAGTGGTTACTCCCGATCCGAAGCACCCCTTTTCCATTCATAGAGAAATCCAATCGTCAAAATCAATAAAAAGGTCATCATGACCAAGATCCAAACAGATCAATCTTGTTGGGAGGTACAGCCCAAGGAAAGGAAAAGGTTACTTCTCCCATATCTATACCACGTCGTTATCACTTCTTATACCACGTCGTTATCACTCTACCACGGTGGGATAAAAAAATAATGATGCTTGTATCTCAGCAATAGTCGTGAATGGACTTGCTATGAAACTAATACTATGTGATCCTGTCCGAATCACTGAATCAACGGACGCTAGGCACGTGGCGCTCTCCTAGTTGCTGACGTAGATCTCCGACCGGTCGTATAGAGCTCCGGAAAACCTGCACAGAAGTCGGGCCGGGAAGGGGTTCCCGGCGACGACCCTCTGATGCTCAAGTCAGGTAAGTGGACAACAAACCTATCTAGCCCGCAGCAAACGACTCGCGGTAGAGGCACATCAAATCTGTTGATAGCTGGTCACTTGCTAAAAGTGATTTCATGGGGCCTTGATCCATGACACAGGAGGAGTTGGACTCAGATGGATTGGAGTCACTGGAGACTCGCGGACACATGGGAGACTTGAGCAGCATGTGCATGACTGAGCAGCATGGACACAGGCTTTCAGAGGACACAGGACATTGATGATGAGGACACACGAGCAGCTAGACAGCGATAGCAGGCAGTGCTGGATGATACCTCAGCTCAGTATCTGGTACTGAGGACGAGCTGGCAGCCAGCATGTGCAGAGGAGACAGGGATAGATGGTACATGAGTGAGCACATGTACATGACCATGGTTCCCCTTCCAGATCTGATACTTCGTCAGACATGACATAAGGGGTTCCAGGATCACTTTTGTATGTTTGTGCATTTTGATGATATATATTTACCTTTTCATCAAAAAAAAAGATAAGTGTACAACAAAGAAGTGGCTCCGAATATGCTAGAATGCATACCTCCGGTGAAGTGTGAGGCTCCTTATATAGAGCTGGGAAGGGGCTCACGCACACACACCGAGGCTAATACGTGTCCTCAGCCCATACCTCAATATGAGCTTGTTAGAAAAGTTTACCTGACAACATACTGTTACAGTCCGAGCACGTCTTTGATGGGACAGCGGAACCCTCTGTCATAAGATCCTGCGTATGGCCTGCTCGTCGAACATACCCGCTGTCAGAAGATGTTCCCTTGTCCTTTTGTTCCCTTGTCCTTTTGTCTCTTCTTACCTCATGTCGAGCGTCCGGCCGGTAGGTCCGCTCGGGAGAATCCCAGTAGTGTGCTCCGTGGATTATTAGCAGTATTGCTACTTTATGCCTTCGGCCGAGCGAGCCACCCGCTCGACCATACGACCTTGTTCAACATGAGCGTCGGAACCCCTACTCCCGCTGGGGTGCCTTTGCTTTCAGTTAGACTCCGGTCGGTCGGTTGGTCCAACCCTTTTCCGGTCGGCCGGTCGGTTCAACCCTTCTCCGGTAATCCTTTTAACCTTTTGACCTCCATGTGGCGTTGACTTCTCGGAAAGGGGGTCCCCTGTTCTTACCGCCGGATCACTTGTCCAACCCTTTTCCGGTCGGCCGGTCGGTTCAACCCTTCTCCGGTAATCCTTTTAACCTTTTGACCTCCACGTGGCGTTGACTTCTTGGAAAGGGGGTCCCCTGTTCTTACCGCCGGATCACTTGCCTCCCCTTCAAGTCTAGTCGAAGGAGGCAATTAGTCCGACTGACTGGACCATCAGTTTAGCCGAACGGCGTCCTTCAGCTACCATCCGCTCGGAATCAAAGGGGGTAGCCAAAACGCCAGTCAACGTCACCCTCCCTCTGATCTCCTCGAAAGTTGCACCAATCTTCGTCATTAAGGCCAAGCACGTGCCCTGCGCCTTGATAAGGCGCTTATTAAATGCTCCCATGTGGCGGAATGCCACGTGGCATTGCTGCCGTCAACGTACGGCGACGGCGGCGCAGGCGACGAGACCGAGGCGGTTCGAAATCAAGGGCTTGATGCACGCTCCGATTCTCGCGACCTGGATCCAACGGTGGAGGCCGCTCGGGCTCCGCCCTATAAAATCTTCGCTTTCTCCTCTCTTCACCGCATTTGCTTCTGTGCGAGTTCACTACTTCTTCTTGCGTTCCAGACTCCCGGCGATCTCTCGCTTCTGTTTCCGGCGATCTCCGGTGCTCTCTCCTCGATCTTCCTCTTCGTCGTAAGGTTCTTCTTCCTTATCTTTGGTTCTAGCATTTTCTTTGCGCTTCTTTCCCAAGTTTTCGTCTTCGGGGGTACTGTTTCGTTGTCGTCTTCTTCCTTTTATCGTCTTTTTTGATTTCGTCCGCCCGGACAATGGCCCAATCTTCTCGATCCGAAGACCAAGCCCTCGGCCCATGGTACACTACCATGGAGTCACGCTTCGATCGGCGCGACGTCGATGTTCTGATCAATAGCTTTGATATCCCCTCCGATCTTGAAATCATCATACCCACAGACTCTGCCCGGCCAAACAAACCGTCACGCGGATCTTTTTGTGTTTTCCACAACCAGTTTATAGCTGGTCTGCGCTTTCCAATTCATCCCTTCATCATTGACGTCTGTAATTTTTTCGGTGTTCCGCTCAGAAGCCTAGTTCCCAACACTTTCCGCCTTCTATGCAGTGTAGTCGTCCTGTTTAAAATTCATAACATTCCCCTCCGACCGGAGGTCTTCTACTACTTCTATTACCCTAAACAGTCCGAGCCGGGCACTTACATGTTCCAGGCTCGACCCGGCTTGGTTTTCTTCAATAAACTTCCTTCTTCCAATAAGCATTGGAAAGAATTTTTCTTCTACATTCGCCTTCCTGAGCGGACTCCCTTCCGAACCCAGTGGCAGGTCGAAAATCCTCTCTCCCCAGAACTTAAAAGATTTAAGACCCGACCGGATTATCTTCACGCCGCCAACATGCTCACCGGCCTGCGGTTTGACATCAACAAGTTTCTTCCGGAAGGGGTCATGTACATATTCGGCCTGAGTCTGATCAGAACCCCCCTCCCGAGCGACTTCGGTAAGAATTTTACTTGGTGAATTCATTTTAATTGCTAACTGATTTTCTCTGTTTTCCTTTGCAGCGAACATCGTCATGGAGTCGGTGATTGCTGGCATCTTGAAGAAGAAGGCTGCGGCACTCGAGGCCGCGACTGCCAGAGAAATGGAGACGCTCGGCATCCAGCCGGTCGGCTCTAATGAAGAAGAGAGCGGGACAAATGCTGGAGAGTCGGCCGCTCAGGCCTCTCTCCCAAAGCCAGCTGCTGGAGCAACTGTTAGCCAAGAGCCTTCCGCTCGGGATGAAGGCTCCGCTCCGGAAGAAGAGCGGCCTCTCCAACAAAAGAGGCGCCGAGTGGAGACTCCTCTCCGATCAGTTGTGTCCGCCGTCCAGCCTTCCGCTCGGGCTACTGCAAGCGCTCGTGGCAAGGCTCCAGAGGTCGAGGCTATTTCATCCGACCGGACCCCCTCTCAATTGGACGCGCCAGCGGACCCTCTTGAGGCCGTTCCAGTTAGCGTCCTTCCGCCCGCTTCCCGCCGAGTCCAACGCTCAGCCATTTTATCCCAATTTTCGGCGCCGGCCTCCGATCCTCTTCCATCCTCCGCTCGGACGACCTCCCGCCATGGCCGCACTGTTAGGGTCACCTTGCATCTCCCCACCGAGGAGCTTCTACCTGAGTCCGAGCGGCCAACTGCGCCTGAGCACACCATCACCTTGAAGGGGCCCTTAGCTGAGATGTGGGCCGACGCTCGGGCTCGCGTCGCGCTAATCCCCCTCCGCAATTTGGCCAACAACCACATGCAAGAGGCCACGAGGGTAAGTTCGTTTTCTCCCAAGTTTTTTCTGCATTCTTTCCGATCGGCCTATTAATGATTTTGTTAATTGCAGAGATGGGTAGAGGAGATAGCTGTCTCCAACCGCCTGGCGATGGTGGACGAGGAATTAAGACAACTGAAGGCGGCAAGCGGTCCGTCCGGCTCCCAAGGTCCCTCATATGCCGAACTGCAGAAGGAGCTGAAGAAGGCCCAAGACTTGTTGGCAGCCGAGCAGAAAAAGACGGCCGATCAGGCCCATACCTTGGGCGAGCTCGAGCGGCAAGTCAAGACGCTCGACCAAAAGATAAGCCTGGCCACCACTCGGAAAAACACTGCTATCTCCGATTTGGAGAAAAAGAACGTGGAGTCTCGGGGCCTAGAGCAGAAAGTAAAAGAGCTGATGGAGCAGCTTGATGGACAGAAGACGAGCCGCTCGGCCGATGCAAAGAAGCATAAGGACGAACTGCAAACTCTGCAGGAGTCCCTAGCCGCCTCCCAAGCGGCATTCAAAGAATATCAGGAGGCCGAGCCGAGCCGGGTCGCTGCCCTGAGACAGAATTATATCCGCTCGCCCGAATTTTCGGAGAAAGTTTGCGAGCGGATGTATACTGCATTTGACCTTGCCATGGCCGCCACCACCACATACTTGAAGTCCAAGGGGCAACTTCCCGAGTCCGCCGTCATCCCGGCCGCAGATCAAGTGGCGCTCCTCGGCAACATCCCGAAGGACCTCTATGATTACCTAGAGTAGAAGTTTTACATGTAATTCGGCCGCTCGGCCAAAGACACTCCTTTTTTGTAATTTGGCCACTCGGCCACAGTCTCTTTAATATGCTATCCTTTCACTTGTTTTGTCCTTTTGCTAGTTAATATGTGTGTTGTCCGCTCGCCTCTTATCACACCTCTCGTGATCGAAAAGTATTTTTACGAAGTATTTTGCGTAGCTTTTCCGCTCGGGCGAATATGTCCTGTTTCGACAGAAGAGGTTGTTAGCCGGATGTTGATAAGTACCTTTGGGTACTGGACCGAGCGGAACGTAGAGGCGGTCGAACGATATTGGCGGCGAATACCTTTGGGTACTTGCTCCCAAGTCCTCTTTATTGCCTCCGTCCGGCCGGAGGGTTTATAGTCGCCGGCTCGACTCTTGATATTTAACGTCGGAGCTTGACGGTCTTCCGCTCGGAGGGTTTATAGTCGTCGGCTCGACTCTCGATATTTAACATCGGAGCTCGACGGTCTTCCGCTCGGAGGGTTTATAGTCGCCGGCTCGACTCTCGATATTTAACGTCGGAGCTCGACGGTCTTCCGCTCGGAGGGTTTATAGTCGCCGGCTCGACTCTCGATATTTAACGTCGGAGCTCGACGGTCTCCCGCTCGGAGGGTTTATAGTCGCCGGCTCGACTCTTGATATTTAACGTCGGAGCTCGACGGTCTTCCGCTCGGAGGGTTTATAGTCGCCGGATCGACTCTCGATATTTAACGTCAGAGCTCGACGGTCTTCCGCTCGGAGGGTTTATAGTCGCTAGCTCAACTCTTGATATTTAACGTCGGAGCTCAACGGTCTTCCACTCGGAGGGTTTATAGTCGCCGGCTCGACTCTCGATATTTAACGTCGGAGCTCGACGGTCTTCCGCTCGGAGGGTTTATAGTCGCCGGCTCGACTCTCGATATTTAACGTCGGAGCTCGACGGTCTTCCGCTCGGAGGGTTTATAGTCGTCGGCATGACTCTCGATTTTTAACGTCGGAGCTCGACGGTCTTCCGCTCGGAAGGTTTATAGTCGCCGGCACGATTCTCGATTTTTAACGTCAGAGCTCGACGGTCTTTCGCTCGGAGGGTTTATAGTCGTCGGCGCGACTCTCGATATTTAACTTCGGAGCTCGACGGTCTTCCGCTCGGAGGGTTTATAGTCGCCGGCGTGACTCTCGATATTTAACGTCGGAGCTCGACGGTCTTCCGCTCGGGGTGTTTATAGTCGCCGGCTCGACTCTCAATATTTAACGTCAGAGCTCGACGGTCTTCCGCTCGGAGGGTTTATAGTCGCTGGCTCGACTCTCGATTTTTAACGTCGGAGCTCGATGGTCTTCCGATTCGGCTGGCGATGCCCTATACTTAGCGCTAATTTTCCGATCTTTTATTCCTGCATTTCAAGTATACAGCCGAACGGAAAATATGCAACATACAGTACATTGGCGCACCTTTCACCCCGCTCGGTAAGGCTGGAGGTGGTTCGTGTTAGGACCTTCGGACGCGGCTAGAGAGGGGGGGTGTGAATAGCCGACCCCAAATTCTCGTTTCTTCCTACAATTTGAGTCAGCGCAGCGAAAATAAAAAGTAGAAACGAAAATGGAGAAGATCAAACCTCAAACGCGACGATATAACTAGGTTCGGAGATGATACTCCTACTCCTTGGCGTGTCCGTAAGGTGTACGAATCCTATCAATCCGTCGGTGGATGAGACCCCGAAAAACCGGCTAATAAAAACTCCTTCTGGGTGGAGAAACCTCGCCACAATCTCTCTTGCAACAGCAAGATCAGAGTACAAGAAATACAGCAAGAAGTCAAGAACAATATGTATGTAAAACACTAGTTTGCTTGCCTTCTCGTCGACTGTTGATGAAGCAGCAACTTCACGGATGCCAACCACAGCAGCAGTTGTTCAGTTGGAAACCCAGTCGAGGGAAGCTCACACGAAGCTTCAGGGATGAAGAGCTCAGCAAAGCTCAGATCGCAAGGAGGAAGAAGAACCGTCTGCTTCCCTGTAGTGGCCCTCTTATATGAACCTGCGAAGAAGACAAAGAAGAAGCAGAAATCTAGCCGTTGTGACTCAACGGCTAGACCTGGACCGATCAAGCTCCACCCTGATCGGTCCAGGGCAGATCTGATCGGTCGGGGGACCGATCAGGCCCTACTCTGATCGGTCCCCAGACCGATCCTAACTCTCACAGAGAGTTGGTTGCGATCCCTGATCGGTCTGTGGACCGATCAGGCCATTGGTGGATCGGTCCACAGACCGATCCCTTCTCCTTTCTCCGAAGACCAAACGCTACTGTTTGGTTACTGATCGGTCACCAGACCGATCACTGGATCGGTCAGCAGACCGATCCAGATACCCATAGTATCACTGGATCGGTCAGCAGACCGATCCAATTTCTCAGCCTTAAACCTAAAGCCTTCCTGATCTAGAGAACGAGCTACCGAGCTCTCTCTGACCTAGTCCGGAGAACGAGCTACCACGTCCGGTCCAGAGAACGAGCTACCGAGCCCTCTCTGACCTAGTCCGGAGAACGAGCTACCGAGCCCTCTCCGACTTCGTTCGGTCCAGAGAACGAGCTACCGAGCCCTCTCTGACCTAGTCCGGAGAACGAGCTACCGAGCCCTCTCCGACTTCCCATGTCTGGTCCAGAGAACGAGCTACCGAGCCCTCTCGGACCTAGTCCGGAGAACGAGCTACCGAGCTCTCTCCGACTTCCCATGCCAAGCTTCCATACTTGGGCTTTTCCCCGTGCCAAGCTCCCTGCTTGGACTTTTCCGTGCCAAGTCTCCATACTTGGACTTTTCCCGTGCCAAGCTCCCTGCTTGGACTTTTCCGTGCCAAGTCTCCATACTTGGACTTTTCCCGTGCCAAGATCCCTGCTTGGACCTTTCCATGCCAAGTCTCCATACTTGGACTTTTCCCGAATCAGGTCAACTCAAGTCAGGTCAACCAGATCAACCTTGACCAAAGGTTGCACCCACAATCCCCCCAAGTTCCTATTCTTGTCAAACATCAAAATACAACTTCTCTATTCTTGTCAAACATCAAAATATACCTCGAGTCAGGTCAACTCGAGTCGGGTCACCCAGGTTAACCTTGACCTAAGGTTGCACCAACAGTTCGCACTCCATGGTCGATCCAGTTGCCGTTCGTCTTCATCTTCCAAATAATAGGCACCCGAGCGGAGCTTTTCGATGACTTTGAAGGGGCCCGATGAAAATGGAACCGTGGCAGGCGGTGCTTCCGCTCGGCCACCTGACGCTGACATCGCTTGTTGCTCCATCCGCTCGGCGTGCGCCTTCTGTCTTTGTTGCTCCACAAGCTTAGCTGCTCTTGCCTTGATTAGAGTGTCGAGCTCCTTCTGGGAGAGCATTACGGTGTGCTGTCGTCCAGCTTCGTCCATCTCTTCCGCTTGGATGCAGGTGTGTTCCCACAGACGGCGCCAATTTGATCCTGTCCAAATCGCTGAATCAACGGACGCTGGGCACGTGGCGCTCTCCTAGTTGCTGACGTAGATCTCCGACCGGTCGTATAGAGCTCCGGAAAACCTGCACAGAAGTCGGGCCGGGAAGGGGTTCCCGGTGACGACCCTCCGACGCTCAAGTCAGGTAAGTGGACAACAAAGAAGTGGCTCCGAATATGCTAGAACGCGTACCTCCGGCGAAGTGTGAGACTCCTTATATAGAGCTGGGAAGGGGCTCACGCACACACACCGAGGCTAATACGTGTCCTCAGCCCATACCTCAGTATGGGCTTGTCAGAAAAGTTTACCTGACAACATACTGCTACAGTCCGAGCACGTCTTTGATGGGACAGCGGAACCCTCTGTCATAAGATCCTACATATGGCCTGCTCGTCGAACATACCCGCTGTCAGAAGATGTTCCCTTGTCCTTTTGTCTCTTCTTACCTCATGCCGAGCGTCCGGCCGGTCGGCAGTTCCATCACGTCAGGTCGGTCGGTCCGCTCGGGAGAATCCCAGTAGTGTGCTCCCTGGATTATTAGCAGTATTGCTACTTTATGCCTTCAGCCGAGCGAGCCACCCGCTCGGCCATACGACCTTGTTCAACATGAGCGTCGGAACCCGTACTCCCGCTGGGGTGCCTTTGCTTTCAGTTAGACTCCAGTCAGCCGGTTGGTCCAACCCTTTTCCGGTCGGCCGATCGGTTCAACCCTTCTCCGGTAATCCTTTTAACCTTTTGACCTCCACGTGGCGTTGACTTCTCGGAAAGGGGGTCCCCTGTTCTTACCGCCGGATCACTTGTCCAACCCTTTTCCGGTCGGTCGGTCGGTTCAACCCTTCTCCGGTAATCCTTTTAACCTTTTGACCTCCACGTGGCGTTGACTTCTTGGAAAGGGGGTCCCCTGTTCTTACCGTCGGATCACTATGAAAGATCTACCTATCAGCAATAGTCGTGAATGGTCATACCCTTAATATTCTCAATCGATCCTAAGCAACAGGTCATGAATGGTAATAATTATTCAAAACAGAATGTAGAAAGGTCTTCTATATCAGTTGTGAACTGCAAATTATAGTCTAGTCGTAAATTGCTCTAAAAGCTATTTAGACTTCAAGCACCAAGATTTTCGTAGTTTTGAATAACCATGAACTCCTTAAGCTAGAGGGAATGACTATGAAAAACTACTACTGATCTACGATTCAAAAAACACACGTAGAAAGAAAGGCATCTATCCCTACCCCTGAAGCACCAGGTCATAAATGGTGTACCATTGACTCTTAACTAACTAGAAAACGATCCCGTCGAGTATTTGACACTCGACCCTTACGTCTACAATCAGGAATAGTTATAAATGACTATTCAAAACTACTACTGATCTACCTCTAATATCATTGTTCGATCCCAGCAACAGGTCATAAATGGTGTACCATTTACTCTTTTCTTCTAAGTCTAACATGGAAGGGCTTCTTTAGGCTCGAGCACATGCAAGAGGGCCGACGAAAAGAATAGTTGACTTCTTTAGATGACTCACTTTATCATAATTTAGGGTATCCCTGATAGGCCCAATTGATGTTAGAGAGGGCCGACGAAAAGAATAGTTGGTAGATTAATAGTAGTTTTGAATGACCATTCACAGCTTGCTGGGGATCAATCGTCAATATTAGGGTTAGATCTTGAGTAGTTTTGAATAGTTATTCATGCTATAATCTGCTGATGTAGACCCAAGAGGCTCGACCATAAGGGTATCTGACGATGACTCGCTTTACCGTAGTTTATGGTAAGATCACTAGTAGTTTTGAATGCCATTCATGACTGGCTCGACCAAGAATATTAGGGTCAGATCTTGAGTAGTTTTGAATAGTCATTCATGCTGTAATCTGCTGAGAGAGGAGCAATTTTATGTTATTGTGTTGTGATAATGACGCCTTCTTCTTTCTTTTGTCTCTGTCCAGTCCGTTGTCTGTCTTTTGAGGCTTATCTTAGGAGGGGGCAGCTCTTGCAGGGTGATTCGGCAGTAAGGACGGGGGACCCCCCTTTGAGGGAAGTCAACGCCACGTGGAGGTCAAAAGTCAAAAGGCCGACCGGAAAAGGGGGGCCGACCGGCCGAACGGGGTATAAGCAGAAGCGAAGATAACCCGACGGGGAGTCGGGTCTCCGACGTTCATGGTAAGCTAGGTCGCCGCGTCGAGCGGGTATAAGTAGCCCGCTCGGCTGAAGCATAAAGCAGTAATGTTGTGAATAGTTTCATCCGGGCACCCGAGCACCCGACCTGGAATCTCCCGAGCGGATCCGTACCTACGTCCGGTCGGACGCGATGGGACTGCCGAGCGGTCGGACTCTCGGCGCAGGAGCAGAAGAGACAAAAGGGCAAGGGCAACATCGGGAAACATCTTCTGACAACAAACATGTCCAGTGACCAAGCCCTATGCTGAATCTTACGACAGAAGGTTCTGACGTCCCATCAAAGAGATGCTTGGACTGTAGCGGTATAGTGTCAGGCAAGCTCCTCTGACAAGCCCATACTGAGGTATGGTAAAAGGACACGTATTCGCCTCGGTATATGTGCATCAGCCTCCTCATAGCTCTATATAAGGGTCCTCATACTTCGCCGGAGATACGCAATCTTGGATCTTCGAAGCCACTTCCTTAGTTTCCTCTTGCCTGACTTAAGCGTTGGAGGGTCGTCGCCGGGAACCCCTTCCCGGCCCGACTTCTTTGCAGGTTCGCCGGAGCTCCATACGGCCGGTCAGAGATCCACGTCATCAGTCCGGAGAGTGCCACATGCCCAGCATCCATCGATTCAGCGTTCGGACAGGATCACAGGGCGCCATGATCCTTCTATCTGGAACAATCCAGGGCACTGACTCACTGCATCAATCATCGTTGAGTGAGCTATTAATTGCCTCTAATAGCGCTTCGCTTGCATGCAAGGTGGCATCCCACGGAGCGGTAGACATGCGCGGACGAAGGAGATGCATGCATTTTGAGTATTGGTGGTATGAACAAGCTCTAGGGGATCAATCTCTTTCTTATTTCACTCCGCTCCTTTCTTTCCCACCATGATGACTAGGAATGGGCAAATAAAGAATTTCACTTCGAATTCCATACCTCAACATCCTGCTGCTCATGGTGTTTCACAACCAGTATTGGAAATGAACGGAGAAGTGGTGGAACGTGCAGAACCACATATTAGATCACTCCAATGCGACACGAAGCCACTTACGCTGAGTAGGCTCCTATGCTGCTAGCTATGCCTTGCTCGGTCCCCTAGCACAGTGGCGGTGGAGTAGCGCGTCATGAGCACCAGGCAAAGGGGCAGGTTGAGCAAGATTTCTAGGTTTGGTTCGGTTTGATAGGGATAGAAGGGAGAAGGTTATGAAGGTGGCATCGTTATCCACACATCTGGTCGGATGAATGGAGGACGAGTTTGTTTGAACTAGCGTTGGTACATCTTAGAGTGCCCGTCAAGGGCACTAGTGCATACCTCGGGCTGATCATCACCACCTGCACCTCACATCTTGGCACAGTGGAACATGTAATCTACTTGTTGTCCAAGTCAACCACAACATTTCTTTTAATTCATAGCGCCTAACAGAACGTAGCAGCAAGGGACAACCCGCCAATATAAACAACCTGCGGGATGGATGACACTACTGGCAAAGACCGTCTGGTGAAAAGGAACCTGGCATGAAGCGTGGTAAGCCTACACCGGGGAAGCATAGGGAGGAAAGGGAGCCTAGACGAGGGAAGAGCTAGTCGAAGCCGAGCATTTGACAGGGAAATGGAAGGGACGAGCAATAGCGGACGTGTCATTCATTCTTGGAAAAAGAGGGAGGGAGCGAGCTAATGTATCAATGAACAGAAAGAGTCAATGGTAGACAAACATGCCTAAACTCGACTTCCGAGGTTGAGTAGCCTCCATTTCACTACAGGAATTTTGAATGAATGCTAGGTTGGGCAACCTCTCATGGCGTGAGCTACATGCGAGGAGACCCGCACATATGGTTTTCAGGGGGAGGAGGCCTACTGACCGACCGATGCCCACCCAACTAGGGGAACTGAGAAATTAATAGAGTACAACACTTTTCTTCAAGCTTTACCTTATTCTGATCATTCAGAGGGTAATCGCGGAGTCACTGAATGAAGTCCTCCCTCTCTTTCAGAGGTGCTGACTCACTGCAAGGTAGATATGACTAAGTGACATATTAAATATGGTGACAACTACAACATGTCATAGAAGGAGATAAGAGGTGGTGAAGCCAACGACCCACTAAGACTCACGTATCTACAACCTCGTTAACTTTTTCAGCTCGGGTCTTTTGCTCTGGCTCCGTTCGCCTCAATCCGAGTCTTTTGCTCGCTTGGGTGATCTCTACCATTCGGAATAGGGCTCACTCGAACCCAACTTTCGGTCTTCTTGAGCAAGCTTCCGCTCCGGCTTCTCGTCCCTTGGAATCGTCGCGTGCTTCCTTCTCGTCTGCCAGCGTACTCATCTACAGTTTTCGTCCCTCGCTCGCACCCCGTGCCGACCTTCTCGCTAGCTGCGTCTCTTGCTCCCCGAGTAGTCTTCCACTCCGGCTTCTCATCCCTTGGAACCATCGCACACTTCCTTCTCGTCCGCCGGTGTACTCTTCCGCAGCTGCTCATCCCTAGGACACACCGCGTGCCGTCCTTCTCACCAGCTGCGTCTTCCGCTTGACTACCTGTGCTCCTAAGCTCCTACACACTTAGACATACGGTTAAAAATCGACAGGACCTAATTTAACTTGTTGATCACACTAAAACAATATTGGGGTTCCAACAATCTCCCCCTTTTTGATGTGAGCAACCCAAGTTAAGCTAGGGTAAAGAACATAAAAAGTAAACTAACTAATTTTGCAATAAAGTGCAAAAAGATAGAAAATTTAAATTTTGGTCTACCTCTCCCTAGACTTATACTTTTCCTTCTCCCCCTTTGATCACATAAAAAAATTGGGTTCAAAGAAAAACTCTAAGGGAAAAACTTTGTAACTTTGAAAAATTTTACAATAATTTTCAACAAAAAAAAATATTCTAAGTTAAAAGATTTCTAAGTAAAATTTTAAGTAAGAAAACTTTCTAAGTAAAGCTTTAAGTAAGAGAATTTTCAAAAAAAAAAATTCTGACTTAGGAAATTTTGCAAAAATTTTCTAAGTAAAAATTTAAGCAGAAATTTCTAATTTCAGAAGAACTTTTAACTTATTTTTCTAAGTAAAAGTTTTATGCAAAAGAAATTTCTAAGTAAAAAAATGTTTAAAATTTTTTTTAAAGCATTATTAAATTTCAACTTTAATGCTTTATCATAAAGTTAATTAAATATTTTATTCCAATATTTTGGCTTCCAGGTCGTGGCGAGGCACTAAGCCTTCTTGGATATTGGAGCAACAACCACTTCCTTAGACAAAGCCTCATAAAGAAACTCACTGTTTAATTTTCTCACTGAAAATGCTAAATCTGATTAAAATTTAGATTAAGTAAGACTTAGGAACCCAATATAGGTTCCAACCAACTGGATTAACTAAGAATTTTTTGGGGACATATTTCTTTGAAATATTTCTAATTTGTCCCTTGTGATATCTAAAATACCAATTTAGATTATTAAATTTTCTAACATTTGTATTAGATGAGCATGCACGATTTTTCAAGTTATCTACTTGTACTTTTAATTTTTCATTTTCTAATTTAATTCTATCGAATTCTTCTATTGGGCAAGATTTAGCTAATATTATTTTTAATTTTTTAATTTCTTTTTCTAATTTACAGCAATCCTTTATTAACAATTTAACAAACTTAAACAATTTGTCGGGAGAAAGAGATCGTACCTGAGTTACCTTGTCGATCTCGTTGTCCGTGTCTCCCCCTGAACTGCTGCTTTCTTTCGACGTAGCTCCCCCTTCATCGATGCTCTCGATGCTCATTTCGGAAGAGCTTGAATTGCAGTCGTCATCTTGATGACTCGCAGTTAATGCAAGTCCGGAGAAAGCCTCGACTTCCAATTCGGATGACGTATCATCCCACATCGCCTTTAGGACCTTGCGCTTTTGGACAGGCTTCTTACCTTTATCTTTATCCTTGTTCTTTAGCTTGGTGCAGTTGTCCTTGACGTGCCCTTCTTCGTCGCAGTGGTATCAGTGGATGGTCCTTTTCTTTCTACCCTACGAATGGTTAGTTTTTCTAGACTTACAAATATTCTTGAATCGTCTTACCATCATTACCATTTCCTCGTCGTCGAGAGAAGACTGACTCAGGTTCGTCTCTCGATGCTTTGAGGGCGACATTGTTCTTGGGCTCCTTCGTACCTGTAGATATTGATTCATGCACTTCAAATGTCGAGAATAATTCTTCCAAAGTAATTTTTTCTAAATCTTTAGAAATATAAAAGACATCTACTAGTGATGCTCATTTCTTATTTCTAGGAAAAGAGTTTAGTGCGTACCTGAGTGAATCTCGGTTAATTACCTTTTCTCCGAGATTTGAAATTCCGATGGTGATTTCTTTAATTCTCGAGTGCAGATGCGTAACTGTCTCATCTTCCCCAAGTCGCAGGCTGGTGAGTTGATTGCAAAGTAGATCCCATCTAGCGAGCTTGGCTTTGGATGTCCCTTCATGCAGCTCAAGGAACTTTTCCCATAGTTCCTTTGCTGAGTCGTAGTTGTTGATCTGGTTGACTTCTTGTGGCGGGAGAATGCTCAACAGATGGTACTCTGCTTTGCCATTTGCCATGTAGCTGGCCTGCTCTTTTTTCGACCACTGATATTTCTCTTTACCTTCCGGTGCTGTAAAACTGAATTCCATAATTAACATTGAGTCAAAATCGGTTTTAAAAAATACCTGCATTCACTTTTTCCAGCTAGCGAATTCCCCTTCGAACTTCGGCGGGTAGATACTCAGTCCGACCATTATTTTGTTGCTTCGTTCGACGGTTAGTCCTCTTGAAGCGTCCTTGCTCTAATACTACTTGTTGGATCACGGCGGTCGGCTAGAAGGGGGGTTGAATAGCCTGAAAAATAATGAAACGAAACCCTTCTCGACTTTTCTTAAACTAACACTTGCATAAAGTAAATTAACTGAATAAAACAGAAAGAAGAGGCAAGAGGATTTTTACTTGGTTACAACTGGGGAGGTTGTTAATCCAAGGAAAGTGTAGCACTAAATACTCCTTCAGGCGGAGAAGCCTCTTACAACAGTGAAGCGCAAAAACAAAGAAGCTAATCTAGAAATGAAGCGTACAAGTGTTGGAAATGAATTACTTGAGTTGATTTGGAGCTTCTGGACCAAGACTGTATTTATAGCCTTGGTTAGGGCACCCTGAAGTGTTCCGGGCGCCCTGGGGGGATAAAACTTTATCCCCAACGTACAGATCTCAGTTTGACCGAGATCTGGATGCACTTTTGGTCTGGCCACCCGGAAGGGTTCTGGGTGCCCCGAACTGTTTCGGGCGCCCCGGGTGGAAAAGTCAACCTCATTGACTTTTTCAGCTCGAGTCTTCTGCTCTAGCTCTGTTCGCCTCAGTCCGAATCTTCCGCTCGCTTGGGTGATCTCTGCCATCCATAATAGGGTTCACCCGAACCCAACTTCCAGTCTTCTCGAGCAGGCTTCCGCTCCGGCTTCTTGTCCCTCGGAATTGTCGCGTGCTTCCTTCTCGTCCGCTAGCGTACTCATCCACAGTCTTCATCCCTCGGTCGCACCCCATGCGGACCTTCTCACTAGCTGCATCTCTTGCTCCCCAAGCAGTCTTCCGCTCCGGCTTCTCGTCCGTCGGAACCACCGCACGCTTCCTTCTCGTCCCTCGGAACCACCGCACGCTTCCTTCTTGTCCATCGGTGTACTCTTCCGTAGCTGCTCATCCCTTAGACGCATCGCGTGCTGTCCTTCTCACTAGCTGCGTCTTCCACTCGACTACCTGTGCTCCTAAGCTCATACACACTTAGACACAAGGTTAAAAACTGACAAAACCTTACTTAACTTGTTGATCACACCAAAATAACCTTGGGGTTTCAACACTAATGCCATTAAGTTTAAGTGGTAATTTAGGAAGTTCGATTATAGGGATATCCTTCTGTCACAAGGGTCCTCGGTCCACGTTCCTAGATTACACAAGACACTTTCTAATGATAGATTAATGTAGTTAAGTAGAAGAGGTAATTTAAGAAGTCTGGTTATAGGGTTATCCTTCTATCACCAGGGCCCTCAGTCCACGTTCCTAGATTACACAGATCACTTCCTAACATTAATTTGGGAGAACCCTCTAAACTCTAATTAATCTTCCTAACAAGGATCAGTCCCTATGTTAAGATGTTTTGACTCTAGAAATTGGGTATGTATCAATGTCCTTTGTCACGAAGGGCATAATATGTCCGGTTGAATGGGTATCCTTCTGTCACAAGGATGCCCCGGTTATCCAATCTAGTAGCAACCTTAACATAAAGACAAATCCCTTATATCTATATGAATTGTCCTCACACATATTTCATCAAATGCATACAAGGCACAATACACAATAGAATATTATATAAGCACTTCATACTATAGGAAAATGTCCAAATATATAGTCCATACATTACAACACATTACAACTACTTCCTACATCCTAGATCTGGAGATCTACTCCATTACAAGGGAATTACAACTAAAGATAATAAGTAAAGCAATCTACAACTCAATACATGGAGATAAAGAAAAGAGAATGCTTATCTTTGAGGTTTAGTATCCTTGGAAGTGCTCCCTTGGCAAAAGGTGGAACCGCCACCCTAGCGGCCCCCTGGCCCCGGCCCCACAAGATTCCAGAGGGAGTAAATCACGGTTAATGCTGGGCAGGAAACGTGACTGGGGGTCGAAGGAATTTTTGGCGCAGCAGACCAGGGTTTTATCCCCGTGTGCAACTGGCGACCTTCGACCCCACGACTTCATTGGCAAGTTACAGGCACCTAACCAGCTGATCCAGCCCGTGGGGGCCCTTGGAAGCGCTCCCTTGCTCTAGAGGAGGATGGATTGGCGAAGATGGAAGATTTAGGGCCTCCTCAAAGGGAAGAACCCTTCCCGAAGCAATGGAGAAGAACCCCAAGCCAAAGATGGATGAAAAGGGGAGAAAACCCCCTTTTATAGGCTTAGATAAGGGTCATGACATAGCCCATCTGCACGGCCGTGTGGGCCACACGACCATATCTTGACACGGTCATATGGATAACATGGCTATGTTCTTCTTTAGTTCTAGATGGGCTACATGACTGTGTGGCTCACACGACCTAACTCTTTTTGACCTCTAGAAATACTGCATGACCATGTGGCTCATACGACCTAGTTGTTCTTGAAGGCGCTGGAATTTCATTTTGTTTCAATTTCCCTGTACAAAAAAAATTATATAAAAATAGAACTTTTCCTAGCAACCCGCATGTTCGATTAAACATGTGTTTGATCAATTAAGCAAGTTCTTGAATGATCAAAGCACACCTTGATCAAAGTACAAGATCGCTGGCCTCTTGTGTTGGTATTCCAAAAATGATACAAAGAAAACTAACTAATTACGCAACGAAATTAAAGAACTAGTTGTACCTTTTCTTTGTAGCTGAAGACCTCTTGATCTTCTGCCGTATTCCTCTCCTCTTCTTGAACGTCGTATGGGTGACGATCTATCAAGACAACACCACCCTCCTTCTCTTCTCAGTTTCCAAACCGCCGGCTACAAAAGGAGGATCTTGGATGGGGCACATTCTAATCTTCTTCCTTCTCTTCTTCCTCTTCTTCAAGCCGCCGCCCACCAAGGGAGAAGGGGCACCGACCCTAAGCAAAGAGGAGGGGGTCGACCCTAGGTGGAGAAGGTAGCGACGGCCACCAAGGAGGGAGGAGATGAGGGGCACCGGCCCTAGGCAAGGGGGAAGGGGCCACCGACCACAAGGAGGATAAGAGGTGAGGGAAAATTAGAAAATTAGGTTTTAGGAGCCACCACCTACTCCTTTTTATAGGTTTGCTGTCGGTTACAAAGAGAGAAAAATAACAGAATTTTGTTTAGAAAAAATCTCTCTTTCTATAACCGAATTCTGTTTAGAAAAAATCTCTCTTTCTATAACCAAGTTAAACCAAACCAAGTTAAGTTAAACCAAACCCAGTTAAACCAAACCAAGTTATGGATGGGTGGATGTGAGACTTTATATAGAGGCTACAATAGGGACCTAGAGGAGGAATTGGTTTAGGCCTCCGGATGGGCTTGGGCTTCCTATGTTAGACCCGAACACCCAACCCAAGTCCATCAATAATAACTCATACCACTAAAGGGTTATTATTGAACTACCGCACCAATCCCATATTACAATATGGATTTCTTCTTATCATGAGTGTGTTAATCTCTCTGTGTTTAAGATATTGTATGCCCGTTAATTAATTGAGTTATTGACAACCCAATTAATTAACATATGATTCCAAGAGTAGTACCACTTAACTTTATTATCATGCCGGACTAAGTCCACCTGCGGGGTTTACATGATAATCCTTATGAGCTCCTCAAGGGGACATCATCAACCTAAATAATTAGGACACAGTTTTCTTCTATAATCAACAACACACCATATAAATAATACTATCTCCCAACTCATCAGGCCTATTGATTTAACGAATAAATCTCACTCATTGATAAGTTAAAGAAATAAATACTAAGTATACGTGCTTGTTGTTATATAGGGATTAAGAGGACGCACATCCATAATAACAGAGGTTCTATTCTTTTATGTAATTAGTATAAATCAAACAACCTCAAATGGTCCTGCTCAATACACACATAGTGTACTAGTGTAATTTTATAGTCAAGACAGACTAATACCAAATTACACTACAACCGTTCCAATGATTTGTCCCAATCCATCTTGGTTGTGAGCTACTGTTTATAATTTATAAGAAACCGATAACATGATCTTCTGTGTGGCACCACACATAATGTTATCTACATTATAATAAATGGACAACTGCATTGGCATATATAGAAATATAAAATGTAGATATTTGACCAAGGTGATTCTCATTTCAAAATATTTCAAAACAGATGTTCATACAAAAGCCAGGCTTATAGTATACATCCCAATAGTTCTTGCTCTCTGGAAATGTTGCACAGCCATGTGACTCACACGACCTAGCTCTTATAGTAATAAAAATGCAGGATTTGACATAGCCACGTGCCAAGGTCACGCCTTATAGAAATGCATTTTTGACCTTCAAGACATGGCTTTCTTTAGTTGAAGTCTTCATACGAGTTGTATATCTTGAAGTTATCTACATTTTGATATCTGGAATAGCTCATAACTTTAATTGACCAGAAAGTTATGACTATTTTACTTTTGGTCTGTAGTACTAAAAATGACATGACCGTGTGGAATTGTCACACCCGTGTGGAATTGACATGGCCATGCCTTTTCAGGCTGTGTGGACCTTGTTTTGTGCCATAGTTTCACACATCCATGCCTTAAAAGCACGACCCAGGTATTTTGGAAGCTCTAGACTCCATTTAAGCTTCATTTTTATTCTAAATCATGTCCTGTCAAACAAAATATGCAAAGAGCATATCTCCGAACAGAATATAATGGAAATATGATATTATAATGAAATAAGTCGTAATAACCATAGATTATGCTAATGAAATATAAGTAGATATGCGTTAAAATATGCATAAAGGTATATATAATTTACACACATCAGTACTAGAGGAGATTGCTATGATTGTTATTGTATCCGTATCAAGGAGATGTGACATAGTGTTCAGATTATTGTGTAATGTCTTAATCAAGTGCTTAGTGGCATGATCAAAGCCAATGATCATAAGCTATGTCCTCCATCATGATATCGAATGAAACTATCCATGGAATCGTGCACCTTGTGAAACGTAGATCATCATCGTTCTTAACCAAGACTTAGGTTAAGCTTTGTCTCGGAATCGTCATGGGGTTAGGTGTCAAGTATCTCGAGGTTTGTGCATCTCATTAGGCATGGAGAAGCATTGGGAACCCCAATATCTTTCTTCGGAGTAGTTTCTTTTCTCGTCCCCTCACCCCAGCATAGCGCTTCGCTTCCGGTTCTTCAGATTCTCCCTTCTTCATTGATCTGGGGGAAAGGAAACCGTCTACCATTTGGGAAGCTAGACATCAAGGTTGTGGCTTGATGAGGATAACTAAGCTAACACGCTAGAGTTGGTTGTTGGCACAACTGGGTGGTGCCGTATCGTACTGCAGGTGCATGCGCGATAGCCTTCATGGTGCTGCTTCATGATTCCAATGTACTGCATCCAAGATCAAAATGAGCTTGTCGGTGGACCATTGCCATCCCATTCTTTAGTGAGCTGGAGCATTTCCATCTTATCCATTGAACTAGCATCAAGCTATCACTTCGGGTCGAAGTACTAAAAGATAAGGGAAAGGTGGCGACATAGGAACCATGGGAACCCTGCAGAGAGAAAGACAATGTATAGGATAGGGGATCCTCGTAATAGGCTGGACCAAAAGGAAGTCGAGAGAGGGCAGCCTTTAGAAGCAAGAGGAATGAGTGATAGTGATGTGGAGCTTCGCTCTTATCTTCTTCCCGTAGGAGTAGCACAAAAAGAGGGATTAGCATTCCCCATGAGAAAGCACTAAGACCTTCCGACTCCGCGCACTGGTCATAGGGTGTAGCAATGGGATAGCGACCACTAGTAAAAGCGGCCACTAGTGACGAAGTGAACTCCACGGGCAGATCTTTTGTAGTTTTTCATAGTCATTCACGACTGTGGAGAGGTCCCTCATAGTCAGGTGCTATTTAATTGCCCCCCTAAGTATCCCTCTTCTCATTTTTGGTGTTGAGGCGAGAAATGGATTGATGAACCATTCTATTCGCAGTGCACCAGCCCCATTCACTTGCAACTCATAGAGGGTATCCATAAGGATATGCCCCACAACTATCAAAGTAACATGGGTTGAAACACTATAGTGCTTACCTTCGCTCCGAGGCTCTCGTGCCCGCCCTTTTTGTCAAGTAGGCTACTTTTTTCGGAACGCTGTCCGGCCATGACCTTATATGTTTATCTTCGATGTTGTTATTTCAAAATGTTTGCTTCAACCACTCTTTTACCTCCCACTAAGTTGGCTTGACAAGCGCAGATGAGGGAGCGGGAGCAAGACTAATAATCTCTTTCTTGTCCTTCTACGAGGCAAAGAGAAGTGCTTTCGCAACTAAGAAAGCAAATAGTTAAGGTTCGACAACTTAGTTGAGTGTTAGCGAAGCAGAACGAAGCATAAATATACTAAGGAGTTTATGCTGAGCCTCGGTAGAGAAGCACTTAAGATGAAGCATGGGTAGAAAGACAACACAATGCGTTAGCAAAGCCTCATTCTCATAGTGAGGTGCTTCGAGTTAGCGAAGCGTTGTAGTTGCACTGAAGCCTATGTGCTATAATGCTGAACCAAGGACGCTCCGCCTTATCTATAGAAGCAGTCAACTGATTTTTGAATGAATGGGATCCTTGGTGAGTAATGGCTCAATCTATAGATACAAAGCCCTATGATGGGAAACTACCACATTAGGTTTGGAGAGAGATGGGACCAGTTATAGTTTAAGGGGAGTAGATGCAAGCTTTTTCTTTCCATAGTTGGCCAAATGACTTCAGGATCATCGGTCTACTCTACCTCAATTCACCATTTCAAACCTTATACAAAAGGTTTTTTTGTACCAGCTCCTTCTACCTATACCACTATTGAAGCACCTAAAGGAGAATTTGGTGTCTTTCTTGTCAGTAATGGAAGCAATCATCCCTACCATTGTCAAATAAGAGCACCTGGATCTGCCCATTCATAAGGACTCGATTCTATGTCCAAACATCACATGCCAGTAGATATAGTCACTATCATAGGTACTCAAGATATTGTGTTTGGAGAGGTAGATAGATAGGACTAGGTCTTTCTTGATCAGGACTTGATTGTGAGCTAAAAGACCAGAAGAACTAAGGAAAGACTGAATTTAGAATAGAAGCTCATTTACTCTGTAATAGATAGCTCGTTGGCCTAACGTTGCAGTTTTACTTTGATCCACTATCCTTTTTTTAGTAAATCCTTTACCCTATCCAAATCTGTGGTAAGATGAAGAAGAAAAAGATATTTTCCATATTAATACTAGAAGCTTTCATAACCACTCTTATCTTATTAAGTCTGATTCTTTATCTAAAAATAATGGGTCATACTCTACCCCTGACCTCTTGCCCCCATCCCTTAGGAAGATTGTAGAGCTGATATGCTCGACTAATATTGACTAAGGGTAGATCTTTCATAGTTTTTTATAGTCATTCATGCTATAATCTACTTAGGCCGAAGTGCAACTTAAGATTGACTCGACTTTGACATAGCAGTAGTCATGAATGGCTAGGGACATTCACTCTGACTCGACTTTTTTAAAGTTGAATATAAGAAAGTAAAATAGTAAATGGTACACCATTTACGATATGTTGCTACTTTACTTTTGTAGTTTTGAATGAAATACCATGCATGACTTGTTGGAGATCAAAATTTCCATTAATATTAGGGTCGGTTCGTTCATAGTTTTTCATAGTCATTCACGACCTGTTGCTGATTGCAGACGCAAGGATGGCTCATTTTAAAGTGAGGGTATTTTCATCGCCCTTAATTTAGTAAGTTTGTTGCGTAGATCTTTCTACGTTTTTTATATCCATTCATGACTGGTGCAGAATACGAGCTGACGAAAATCATAGTCGAGGGATTGCTTTATAGTAAGGGAGATATACAACCCGATATTCATATTTCATTTTAAAGTAAGGAAAGAGTCAATGGCATACCATTGTAGACCTGGTGCTATAGATCTTTCTACAATTTTTATGTCCATTCACTCCAACTAGCACTAAGTCGTTCATGTATCTATGATCTCTTTCCAGGAGTTAATGGCTATTTAAAATTACTAATGATCTTGGTGCTAGGGAGAGAGAGAGTCTGTTTGTTGCTAGTAGAAATTTACTTTTGTGAATCTTTCATAGGATCAAAGCCATTCACGACTGCACCTCTGACCCCAAAGGCCATTTATGACTAATCCGACGTCATGAACTATTCAAAACATAGAAAGATCTTACCATGAACGACTGTTGTTAGAGGGCTCGACCAGAAGAGTTCATTCCAAGATCTTTCTACGTTTTTCATGTCTAGTCATGAATGGATAATAGCCACGTGGCCCCGTGTACACGTTGTGATGGGAGTGATAATACTTGCTCATACCAAGCAATAGTCATGAATGGCATGCGCCATTCACTCTAACCCTTAGCATATTACAATATTGTGTGAATGGATTCAAAATGAAGAAAGATCTATCCTTAGTAGTCGAAATATGCCTATCAAAAATCAGGGATGAGACTCTCTCCCTAATATTATTGGTCGAGCCCTAGCAAGTCGTGAATGGCTATTCAAAATGTAGAAAGATCTGTCGAATGCAAGATTTTTCTCAGTCATCCCTCTCGCACATGTGCTCGAGTCTATCAAGGGATACCCTTAGCAACAATCTTGAATGACTATGAAAAACATAGAAAGATCTACCCTTATGGTCAAGTTATTCATTGGTCCTTTCACCGCTCAAGCCTAAGCAACAGGTCATGAATGACAATAGTTATTTAAAACAAAATGTAGAAAGATCTTCTATATTAGTCGTGAGTGGCGAACTTAATATTTAGTCATTGATCCGGTGATAAGGAAGGGTCCCGGTCAGCAGGGTGGTCAATGATAGGGTGGAGTTCAAAGTCAAGTTGGTCAACATCCAGGTATTATCGCTCGATCAAGCAACCCCCTTCTCCGACTGGGAGGAAGAACCATCGAGCCTACATGAAGCAGACGTGAGCATAGCTCGGCTAGGCACCGAGCTTCCGGAGCTCAGACAGACAGGGTATATGCCGAGTGACAAGTCCGCTCAGACTCACACCGGTAAAATAGTGACAACCGAGCATACTACATTCAGACACAGCTCCATTCTACATAGCAGCGAAGCCTTGACAGCAGATGCTGGTCGAGCGGCCATTCCATTTGGCTCGAGGACAAGATTACCCGGACAACCGATAGATGGCCGAGTGGCTCTTCCACTCGGCTTATAATAGACACAAGAAGGATCAGAGGATATCCTTCTGGGAACCTGTGCTACCGACAGACGGTATGCTTTGTGGCATGGTCAGACAAAAGATTGTACGATAGAAGTTTCTGCTGTCTTGTCAGAGATATGCTCGGATTATTAAGATATGATGTCAGAGACACTTTTCTAACACGTCTCTTCAGGGTATGCTTTGAGGAGCGTACATGCATCGGGGAGCGTGCACGCGCTCCTAGGGAGCCCTATATAAAGACCCCCAAACTTCGATGGAGGTATGCATAATCTCTACTGTAGCCACAGTTACTCTATCATTTTGCTTCCTCATTTCTTCTACATCGTTGGTGTTTGACTTGAGTATCGGAGGGCCATCGCCGGGGAACCCCTCCCCTGCTCAACACTGACGTTGCTGTGGTTGCAGGCTTCATTGACGAGGAGTCCACCACCAGTCATCAGGAACGCCACGCCTCCAGCATCCATTGCCTCGACTCTCAGACAGGATCAGTCATAAATTGCCCCAAAGGCCATTTATAATCTAGACACCATTCTAACATGGATATTCAAAACTACTACTGATCTGTAATTCAAAAAACACACGTAGACAGAAAAGGATCTATCCCTATCCTTGAAGCACTAGGTCGTAAATGATGTACCATTGACTCTTTCTTAACTAGAAAATGATCCCGTCGAGTATTTGACACTTGGCCCTTACATCTGCAATCAGCAATAGGACATGAATGACTATTCAAAACTACTACTAATCTACCCCTAATATCATTGGTCGATCCTCATATACAGCAAGTCGTGAATGCCCATTCAAAACTATTACTGATCTACCCAAATGGTATTTCGACCCTAACTTTAAAGCAAACCCTACGACCCTTCCATTCATGACTACGATATGTAAGTCCATTTAGATAAGAGACTATTGTGGTTGAGAGAGGGATAAGGAGAGAGACATCTTTTGTTTTGGCTGTCGAATCTATAAATTGCATTCAAGGTTAAACTACACTACATATGAGTGAGAACAAAGTGCTCTTCTCCTTTCTAACTCTTCTTTCTTTTCTTTTTCTTTTTGGACTGGGCCACTGGGTATCTTACACTACTTCCTGTTCTATTGCAAAAAAGATAGATACAGATAACCTTTCCCAATGAGATGGAGTTCAACGGATATGCAGGATAGAAAGATGCTTTTTGCTCCTATTCCATCTATTTGTGCATCAAGTTTGAAGGAGATCTCAATCTATAATGAATAAATGATAGTAGATTTTTGTTTTATAGGCTTTGTCATATTTAGTCGAAAGAGTTTGCGTAAGACTTTCAAAGCAACTCTTGACGGGAGAAAAGTGTCTATTCAGGAAGAATTGCAGCAATTTCCCAATCCTAACAAAGTAATTCCTCCAGAATCCAATGAATAAGAATGATTACTTAGGATCAGCTTGCAAATTTACGACACCATAGTAGAATCATTACCAATGGCATGTTGTGCGCCTATGTACTAAAAGACAGTGCAAGCTTTGTTATGCTGAAACCTAAATGTTAAGTTAGCAACACTTCTAAATACCACATCTTCATGTCGCATCCATCTTTAGGATGATATAGTCACTAGTTTGAACTTCTCAGTGTGGGAAAGATTTGTCCCTGGATCTACCTTGAAATCTTCCATCATAGAACTCATTCGAGAGGGCTTTCTGGTCTTATGAAAGGTAAGGGTAGGGCCTGAGATTCCTTAAGAGAATAAGGAAGAGGAAGAGAAGATAATGAATGTCTTCATGCTAAAAGAAGAGTAGATCCAATAAACAAAACACTCTTTATAAGGAAATGTAGCAAGTACTTGAGCTATTTTGCAATGGATGAATATTCATATAAGAAAGAAGCATTTGTGTACAAGTATGGCAAAATGTATCAGCTCCTTTTCCCTACATTTCATAGGAAAGTAGCACATGCATTCTAGATGAATGGAATCCATCCTACTATACTAATTGACAAGAGAGGAGGGTATCAACAGATAGGCTCGACCATAGGGTATCGTCAGATAGCTCGACCGTTAGGGCATCTGTAAGGGGAGAGTGAATGACCCATCAACAGTATTTTATTGTAAATTGCCTTGGGGCAATTTATACTTCTTCATTCACGACTAGTGCAGAACTCTTGGCTCAAGTGCATGCGAGAGGGAGAGAGAGAGGAGCGAGCCCATAAGGTGTGATAATGATGCGCTCAAGCGTATGCAAGAGGGTATTGACAAATAGCTCGACTGATAAGGGCTTCTTTAGATGGCTCGACCGCTAGGGCATCCGTAAGGAAAGAGTAAATGGTACACCATTTACATCCTGTTGCTTGGTTTGACCATAAGGGTCAACTACAAGGGCTTCTTTAGATGGCTTGACTTAAAAGTGAGTGTATTTCCGATAGGCTTGATTGATAATGAGAGGGTCGACGGAAAGAATAGTGGCTTCTTTAGATGGCTTGCTTTATCATAATTTAGGGTAAGATCTTTCTATGTTTTGAATGTCATTCATGACCTATTGCTGAGAGTAGAGTGAATCTTCTATATCTGTAGACTTTGGGAAATACCATACATGACTTGTTGGGGTTCGACTATAAATATTAGGGAGATTGTAGACCTGATAGGCATACATTCGATTGATAAGGGTAGAGTGAATGGTGCATGAATTTGTTAGTACTCCAAGATAGTTTTAATGTGATCAACCAAGTCAGGTTAGATCTTGTTCTTTTTAACCCTGTGTGTAAGTGTGCAGGAACTTAGGAACATAGGAAGTCGAGCAAAAGATGCAATTAGCGAGAAGGACGACACGGGAGAGAGCCGACGGGCTCGGTGCGTCCGAGGAACGATGTGCTGTGGAAGAGAGCGTCGGCAGACGAGAAGGACGAACACGGTGGTCTGAGGGATGAGAAGCTAGGAGGAAGATTGCTCGAGGAGAAAGCCAAAAAAATGGATTCGAATGACCCCTATTCTAGTTGCCCGAAATCATCTAAGCGAGCGGAGCAGCATAAGAGTCAAAGAAGAAGTTTGGAGTTCGATAGTAGCTACTGGAGGCGCCTTGAATAGATTGAAGGAACCCTTGCAACCTTCTGGTGGAAGGCGCCTTCAAGTACTTGAAGGTGCCTTCAAGCATTCATGGAAGGCGTCTTCAATTGCTTGAAGGTGCCTTCAACTAGGCAAATTTTGCCGTTGGCAAAGGATAAAACCTTATCCTTTAGTGTCTCACTGGAGGAGCCTTCCAACCTGTTGGAGGCACCTTCCAGCTCAGGATAAGTAATGTGCATACATTATATATGTTATTTTATATGGTTTAACACACATCTTCTTGCATTCATCACATATGATATATGTGTTTGCAACCTTTTCTATCATATCTCAGTATAATTACTACTTTTCATCTAGAGATCTGCTCAGTATCTATTTGCATTTTCAGGAGCAGAATGAAGCAGAAAAGGATTCTAAAGGCGCAAAAGAAGATCATTTTATGAAGACTAGGACCTAGCTTTGTCTTCCCGTGGAGAGAAAAACCAAGGGATGGAGTGCCCAAGACAAAGGAGAAAACAACAACCCAAAATGACCCTGTCCATGCCTTGAGGCACGGGTTAGAGGAGGTGGCAGTGCCATCGGGCATGGCTAAGGAGCAAGGAAAGAAGTTGGCTGTGCCTTGAGAGACGACCAAGGAAGAAATCCAAAGGATAATTGGCTTTGGCCGTGCCAAATAGCATGGTCGGAGCCAACTCGTGCCTGCTACTAGAGAAGAATTGAGCTTGGCCATGCCTTCAAGCACGACCATGCCTTCAAGCATGACCATGCCTTCAGGAAACCAGAAGATCTCTAGTTTTGAAGAATTGGTCGTGCCAGAAGGCACGGCCAAGAAGCTGATCCGTGTAATTTCTAGAGCCAACTTGGCTCTGGTCGTGCCAAAAGGCACAGCCAGATGCCTAGGGCACGGCTTGGCCATGCCTAGAGGCACGACTTGGCCATGCCTAGAGGCACGACTAGCCTGTGCCTCACCTCTATAAAAGGGGAACTTTATCCCCTTTGAAAGAGAGGAAGTTTTGGTGGATAGGAAGAGACCCTCTAGGTTAAATTCTTGCATCCGAAGTCATCGTCTGGACGATCCGAGGCTACACAGCTGCTCCATTCTCATCGGTATGTCAAGATCTGCATCAAAAGGGCTTCACTCGACTTCAAAGAGGAGTTTCTACCCTTCTTCTTCTAGGTTTTGGAAACTTCTATGTATTTGAGTCTTTTGATTATAGTTCTTCCTATTATAGAGTAAATTTCTATTGCTCGAAGATGTAGGCAGTAATTGTGATGTGTCAATGATGTAAATCCTATTGAATTACCAATACCTTAGTTTGATAAAGCTTATATGCATTTGTTCTGTTTGATGAAATGCTTGCATAGAGGCTTTCCCTTATGATCATGAATTTTGTCTATCTAGATTGTATATCTTGTGTATAGATCTTATTCCTGAATTAGATACATTGTTGTGTGTCTATAATTATGACTGTACGTGAATCTGAATTTTCGTTGACCAGATGCATGGATTGTTGTCACGTTTGAGTGTACGTTCCGATATAGCTCGGCATGATCTTAAGGTACTTGTTTGGAGTTGAATATTTAAGATAACTATCCTTCTATATGAAACGTAACCTTCTAAGGGAGAACGATTCTATGTATGGATGAGTCTATCACTCAGCATAATGGGCTTTTCCTAATCATATGCTATGCAAGTGACTTACGTAATCTAGAGACGTATACCTTGGGGAGACCTTGTGACAGAAGGTACTCTACTGAAAACCCAGACTCTCTAAGTTACTTGTTCATTTGATGGCGTATTTGGTTACTGGTAGGGAAATCACTCCGATATACCGTCGTGAGGTGGCATTTGGTAGTAACTTAGACTATCCTACAAATATATGACTAGAGAACTAGGAATGGGCTAATTCGTAGCACAACATCCACCATTGCAATGAAACCAACGGCCTAAAACACTTTTAGAATTAAGGACTTCCTCAAATTTACTTTCTGTTTAATCTTACCTTGCAGAAAAACACAAATCAAACCTTTATCAATTTTTGTCTAGTCTAATTCGAAGTGTAAAGTAAACTAGAATTTAATCTTTAGTCCTCGTGGGATCAATTTATAAATTTTATTACTTAACGATGCCCGTGCGCTTGCGGGCACAACACATCAAGTTTTTGGCGCGTGTCGTTGCCGGGGATTGAATGTTTTAAATCTAGTTAGTTTGCATCAGAGTTTGTCTAGATAATTCTTTGATTCTTTAGTTCTTCTTTATCTTTCCTTATTGTATTTGAATTCTGCCATTTGAATTCTACATTTTGTTCTTAAAACAAACGACAAATTCTAGCTTGTTTCTTGTTGGTGTATTTGTATATGCGAAGAAATTCTGCAGATCTTTTGCCCATTGATCCTGAGATCGACCGGACATTTCATCGAAGATTAAATCTGGAAAAGAATGAACCAACAAGAACAAGAGCAAATAACCATGGCAAACAAATCTTTGAAGGATTATGCTGCACCTTACGCAAGAGGACCTAGATTCAGTATCTCTAGACCTACAGTTGGGGTCAATCATTTTGAATTGAAGCCAACATTCATTTCCATGGTTCAGTAACACCAATATGCCGGCGGTCTAATGGAGGACCCAAATCATCACCTTGATAATTTCAACAAATTATGTAGCACAATGCACATCAATGGGGTTCCTCTAGAAGCATCAGATTATTATTGTTTGGGTTTTCTTTGAGAGACAGAGCAAAGACTTGGCTGAATTCCTTGCCTCCAAATAGTTTCACTTCTTGGGCCCAGTGTGAGCAAGTTTTTCTAGACAAATTATTTCCACCAAGCAAAACAGCACATCTTAGAAATCTAATTGTAAGTTTCAAGCAAACAGATTCTGAATCTCTCTATGAAGCTTGGGATAGATTTAAGGGAATACTGAGAGACTTCCCACATCACGGATTGGAGAAGTGGCTTGTGATTCACACCTTCTACAATGGTATTAATTATCAGACAAAGGTTTCCTTGGATTCTACTAATGAACAAGAGACATGAAGAAGACGAAGATATCATTGAGAGTGTGGCTCAGAATTACCACCAATGGGCCTCAGAAAGAAGCTCAGGAGCAATCAAGATACCGATAAAATATAGTGTGGACATCCTAGACTTAATCACTGCAAAGCTTGATTCACTATCAAAGCAATTTGAGAATTTGAATTCACACCCTGTAAATGTGATTTTTGTATCTTGTGAAGTGTGTGGAGCCTCAGAGCATGTAAAATATTCATGTCCCTTTGGAGCTATCAACATGCGAGTATCTCAAGTGGAATAGTGTGATGCTATTGGTAACTATAATTAGAGGCAAAACAATCCTTACTCCAATACTTATAACACATGGTGGAGAAATCATCCTAACTTTTCATATAAGAACAATCAAGACTTTGGACAGCAATCAGGGCAATAGTCAAATCAAAAACCAAATCATTTTGAAAAGCTACTTGAGGAGATATTAGCTAACCAAAATGAGATGAAGTCAGATATCAAGAAAATAAACATTCGGTTGGACAACTCAGAAAAGAAGATAAATGCAAGAATGGACAACTAGGATAAGCACATCAAAATGCTTGAAAACCAAGTTGCTCAAATAGCTAGTTCTTCTTCCTCAAGAGTACAAGGAAATTTTCCCGACAAACCTGAATTGAACCCAGTGGAGCACTGCAAGGCAGTCGAGATAAGAAGTAGACGGACCTGGGCTATTCCCCAAGTGACCGCTACAGTTGAAGATGGAATTAATCATAGTGAAGAGCTGTCTACTTCCTCCTTCATCCCAGAGCAGGAAAAGAAGGAAGAGGAGATTACCGTTGAGGTTGGAAAGCTTTCACCTGCTACTAAAATTCAAATAGTTCCATTTCCTCAAAGATTATTCAGAGCATAGAAGGATGCAGAGTTTGAGAAATTTCTGAAAAAGATCAAAGAAATTTGTATTAACATACCATTGTTGGATGCTTTGCACTAAATGACCAAATTCGTCAAGTTCATGAAGGATATAATTTGAAACAAAAGGAAGAAGGAAGGGTTTAGACAGTTGCCTTAACTGAGGAAGTTAGTGGATTGTTTCTAAACACTTTACCTCCTAAACTCCAATATACAGGTAGTTTTTCGATACCATGCAAAATCAAAGGTACAATTATTGATAAAGCCTTTTGTGATCTTGGAGCTAGTGTTAGTCTCATGCTATATTCCATTTGTAAGAAACTAGGGTTGAGTGATCTGAAGCTGACAACTATTGCACTTCAACTAGCTGATTCCACATGCAGATATCTTTTGGGAATAGTTGAAGATGTGAAAGTGGAGATAGGAAATTTTATTATCCCCATAGATTTTGTGGTCCTGGACATGGAGGAGGACCCAAAGATCACTATAATTCTTGGAAGGTCTTTCCTCGCCACAGCAGGAGCCAACGTAGATGTGAAGAATCACCAGTTGTCATTAAAAGTTGGCAAGGAAGAGCTGATTTTCAACTTATCCCTAGCCTTACCGTATCCTTCTTTTGAAGTAACCTCATACTCTTCTCCAAGTACTTTCATGCTTATTGAAGATGATCATAAGTTTGGAGAAGAAAAACAAGAAAGATTTCTGTATCATCCGACTCAACCCCCGGACATAACAATTAGTCTGGGAAGGAAAGATTTGGTATTGGTAGGAAACAGTTTCATTACGCTTCACCCCACCATTTCATTGGAGACTCAGTTGATGGAGGGGATTGACATAGTTGGCTGCGGATGAGAGCATCCCCCTTTTAAGGCTAAGGCTCCTAGTTGAGCCGTGTTATGGGTCGAGCTAAGGACCTAAAATGAGCGTTGCTTGGAAGACACCCCAAGAGTTTTCATTATTACTTTGTTTCTTATTGGAGTTTAATATTTTCAATCTTTTCATTTTTCAGATCACGGATGAATAAATAATGAAGGCCAATGAGAACAAACGTTTCAAGTCATGGTCAAAAACTTGGGTCATGCATCTTACTTGGAGGAAAATAGGGGCCATGTCCAAGTTTTTGGACCTGGCCGTGTCTTTTGGCACGGCCAAGGCATTGCCCTTGTGATTCCCCACAGCCATCTTCAGAATTTTAACCTTGGTCGTGTCATTTGGCACGGGCTTGATAGCTGAAATAGAACCTTTTTGGCTCTGCCCGTGCCATAGGGCACAAGCACCATGAAATAAAGGGAACTAGTCGTGCAATTTGGCATGGGCACAAAGGGCAAGAATCAGAGCCATTTTGTCTCTACCTGTGCCAAAAGGCACGGCCTTAAGGAAGAAATGTGGAACATCTCATGCCATTTGGCATGGGCCGTGCAAATCACACATGGCTGGGTTATAAACCCAACTATGGTCGTGCTCTAGGGCACGATAGCCGCCCTAGACATCTTCCAAGCTCCCAATCTCCGTTCTTTTTCTACTTTTCATCATTCTTTTTCCTCTACACCCCTCTTTAAAATTTTCTATTTCTTACTTTAGATATAGTTTCCTTACTTGCTAATAATTCTCTCTAATTTTGGATATATCTAACATCATGAAGAGAATTCACAGGTTAGCTGGATCTAGCAGAGAGGAATATCCGAACAAGGGAAGAGGGAAGGGAAAAGCACCCATGAAGGAGAAGTCTCCAATGAAAGGAAAAGGAAAGCGTCCTGCCGTCAATGAAGGTAAAACTAATGAATTCGGCGTTATGCTTAGAAATGAAGATTAGAAATCCAGATTTGATAATTTGCTTAGCCATAAGTTAATTTGTACTCACTACATGGACAGTGCAACCGTAGAGTGCTTAGGAATTAAAGATGATGTAGATTGGTTGATTGGTAATCTAAACCGGAGTGACATGATGTATAATAGTGAACCAACCTATCCACGAATTTTCCTTGAGTTTTTGAATTCTTTAGAGTCTAATTTCACTTCTGATGATGATCATGACAGACAAATTAGTTTTAGATTAATACATCATGATTACCTTTGGACTCTTTACGAATTTAATAATTATTTTGGATTACCCAGAGGGGTGCCTCACAAGTTTGACTCTAGATATAATGCTAACTTCGTTCAGAGTTTAATTACTGGTTTAAGTGAACCCCATGACCCATCTAGATCTAAAGCCTCCCAAATGCAGAACCTTGTCTTTCGATACCTCCATTGTGTGATGAGCAAAACTATTTTTGATAGAGGTGAGAGTGACATAGTGGTAAGGAAAGTGGAGCGTTACTCTATGTGGGCCATGGTTCACCAAGAGGAATTTGATGGAGGGTTCTACTTTTTACAAACTATGCAGAGGGCAGGAAAGGCAAATACGGGAATAATTGTGTAGTGTTTGAGGGATACATTACAACCATTGCTAAGAAACTTGAACTAGACCTCTCGAGTCTAGAGGCGATACATGGCAATATCAAAATAGATATAGACACATGCTTAGCAATGAAGATGATATGTCGGGATAAAAATAGATTTAGTTTTCCTAGAAGGGATGATTTTCCTATCCCTTTACCAAATCTTGACTACACAACAATTTACAACTCAAACAATTGGATTATTAAAGATTCAGCTCTCGGTTCCTCCGCATCCCCTAGAGAAAATCACGAGTATCCCTTGTCTAGAGTCCCGCCACCGGTCGGATTTCCTAACTTTTCTAGACATTCATTTTCCTATGGTAGTATGGGTCCTTCTAGCTTTGACTTTTCTTCTTTTCGTACATCATTGGACTCTCTCCATGAGAAGCAAGACATTTCTCACAAGATGTTGGAGGACAAATACGACTTCACTCATGAGTAGTTCCAATATGTACAGGATCAGTTTCAGAAGAGGAATAACTTTTATAGTAGGGTATCCAATTTTTTGGGAGACTACTACATTCACCAAGGGAGAATGAATTAGTTTATGGACTCCATGGATATCGCCAGTCAGCAGGTTGCCTCAATGTACCAGTACCATGAGAACATGTGCCACCTCCCTAGAGTCCCTAGATATCTCTCTGGGCCTGAAAGCAGACCTCCTTCGGGTGGTCAGTCTTCAGCGAGTGGTAGATTTACCCGATTCCCTCCTCCTTTCCGTCACCCAACCCCATAGGTTTAGTTTCATTAAGGACAATGAAGTGTCCAAGTCTGAGGGGTATGTACAGTTGCAGTTTGTATTCTTAGTTACACTATCCACACTATTACTGTTGACTTGTCTATGAGTAAACTTATAGAACGATAATTATCTAGAAGTCATGAGTTACACTTTTCAGTGATAGTATACTTAGTGACTTATTCATTATATCACTTATAAATGAAAATGAGTAAAGCATTTGTTCGATAATAAAATTTTTCACATGTTTATGGTTTAGTTTCATGTGGTTAGGTCATTAGTGCTAGTATGCATGGTGCTCTACTTTTCTCTATCTTCAATAGCAAGACATGAGCATTAGATTTCATTGAAAGGACATGATTCTAATCTACCTTGAGGATCTTTTTACACTTTGCCTTATTTTGATAGTTTAAATTTCTAAAAATAGTCATGATTCATTAGATTTGATAAGTACTTGAATTCCCATGGTGACTTCTTAACTACATCTTGGTCATTAGTTGATGCTCGAATCATTAAGCTCATTTGGAAAAATAGAAATCCCACTGATTGCATCGTTACAAATGTGCAATTGATAAAAAAAACCATGAAATACATGAAATAAGGGATTGAGAAAAAATTTATAGTCATGAGTGGAAACTAGTTATTTGCCCCTTTGAGACCGAGTTAGGTAGGTTACTAGGGAAACGAAGACTAGATTTCTCTTGATATTAAGTACATTCTTTAAACCTTGGGTAGATTTAAGATAGATGAACCAAGCAGTATTTACTATTAGGAATAAAAGAAAAAGATGGTTCAATGACGACTTGACTGAGATTAGGAATTGATACTTGAGAAGTGTAGGCCACGATTTGCACTGAGCACAGAGAACTCATTCTTAGACTAAGTCAAATCTATTTATGATTATGCTCATTATTGAAATTGTTTGATAGAGTTAGGATGATTCACCAAGAATTATATAGCACTTATCCTTACATATGCTTATAGACTGCAGAATTTTGCTTGATAACAATTGAGTGCTTAATTTTAGATCATTTTGGATTTTGTTCATTGGTTTTGCTAGTTTGATAGAAATGAATAAAGTCATTAGGTATACACATTCTAGCTCATGAATTTGGATTGTATTGTTTGCTTGAGAACAAGCAAAGGTTTAAGTCTGAGGGTGTGATGTGCATAGATTATATATGTTATTTTGTATGGTTTAACGTACATCTTCTTGTATTCATCGCATATGATCTATGTGTTTGCACACTTTTCTATCATATCTTAGCATAATTACTACTTTTCGTCCAAAGATCTGCTCGATGTCTATTTGCATTTTTAGGAGTAGTATGAAGTGGAAAAGGATTCTAAAGGCACAAAAGAAGATCATTTTATGAAGACCGGGACATAGCTTTGTCTTCCCGTGGAGAGAAAAGCCAAGGGATGGAGTACCCAAGACAAAGGAGCTGTTGGATCGAGATATTCGCTAGAGGGGGAGGGGGGTGAATAGCGATTAAAAAATTTTCGTATAGAGTAAGCAGCGGAAAATCGAAAACACAACGCTAACACAAGTTGCTTTACTTGGTTTGGAGCCTTTGTTGACTCCTACTCCAAGGCCCGCACTCATTGAGTGCTTTCGTTGGGCAATTCACTAGCAATTTGAAATGATTGTTACAATTAAAGTACAAGAGTGCTAATAGAAAAACAATACTGACAAAAAGGAAGAAATAAAAGAACAGCGTGTTGTCGGAGTAACTTCGCAGCGTCGCAGCGTCGCAGGAGCGTAGCACGGCAGAGCAAGCGTTGGAGGATCTTGTCGTTGTTGATTGTTTGCTTCAGCCTTCACCCTCCTTATATAGGAGGTTCGGGGCACCCGGATACCTTCAGGGTGCCCTGAATATGACGTAGCCGAGCCAACCAGGGTGCTCCACGTGCCGAAGCTCGTTGGGGATAAACTTTACATTCCGGGCGCCCGGACCTCCACTTTTTAGCAACCTGCAAAAAAGAATTAGTCCGAGGCAAAATGCAAACTATCCTACAAAATAAAGTGTTAGCACAGTTAAAGAATAGAGTAGTAATTAGATTCCGTCTCCTCGAGACCGGAATCTAGTCACGATCTCGACTTAGATATCCGAAATGGATCTAAGTCGGATCGACACCTAATGTTCCCTTCTCGGGAACGCGTCCTCACAGTTACTCCCCTCCAGTGACTTAACTTCACTTACCTGCCAAATGTCCGGTCAGAACTTCGACCCATCTGGGCTTCGTGCTAGCTATCCAGTCAGCCCGTCGACCTAGCTGGACTTCGTGCCAAATGTCCGGTCAGTCCGTCGACCCGTTTGAACTTCCCAGCTATCCGATCGGCCCGTCGACCTAGCTGGGCTTCGTACCAGTCATCAGGTCAGCCCGTCGACCTATCTGGGCTTCTCCTGCACACTCGATCAGAGTGTTAGATAACAACAAAACTAACTTAACCTATTTTATCATTCATCAAAACTTGAGTTAGACCGTTAGTGCTAACCGCAGCAACAGGAGCAAGCAACAACCCAAAATGGCCTTGTCCATGCCTGAGGCATGGGTTAGAGGAGGTGGTCGTGCCATTTGGTATGACTAAGGAGAAAGGAAGGAAGCTGGCCATGCCTTGAGGCACGACTAAGGAAGAAATCCAGAGAATAATTGGCTTTGGCCGTGCAAAATGGCACGGTCGGAAGCCAGCTCGTGTTTGCCACCATAGAAGAATTGAGCTTGGTCGTGCCTTTAGGCATGACCATTCCTCCACGAAACCAGAGGATCTCCAATTTTGAAGAATTGACCATGACAAAAGGCATGACCAAGAAGCTGATCTGTGTAATTTCCAGAGCCAACTTGGCTCTAGCCATGCCAAAAGACACGACCAGATGCCCAGGGCACAACTTGGTCATGCCTAGAGGCACGACCAGCCTGTGCCTCACCTCTATAAAAGGGGAACTTCATCCCCTTTCAAAGGAAGGAAGTTTTGGTGGATGGGAAGAGACCCTCTAGGTCAAATCCTTGCATCCGGTGCATCGTCTGGATGATCCGAGTCTGCACAGCTGCTCTATTCTAGTCGGCACGTCAAGATCTGCATCAAAAGGGCTTTACTCGACTTCAAAGAGGAGTTTCTACCCTTCTTCTTCTAGGTTTTGGAAACTTCTATGTATTTGAGTCTTGTGATTGTAGTTATTCCTATTATAGAGTAGATTTCTATTGCTCTAATACGTAGGGAGTAATTGTGATGTGTGGATGATGTAAACCCTATTGAATTACCAATGCCTTAGTTTTATGAAGCTTATATGCATTTGTTCTATTTGATGAAATGCTTGTATAGAGGCTTTCCCTTATGATCATAAGTTTTGTCTATCTAGATTGCATATCTTGTGCATAGATCTTATTTCTAAGTTAAATGCATTGCTGTGTGTCTATAATTTGGAATGTACATGAACCTGAATTTTTGTTGACCAGATGCATGGATCATTGTCTCATTTGAGTGTACATTCCGATATAGCTCGGCATGACCTTAAGATACTTATTTGGAGTTGAGTATCTAAGGTAACTATCCTTCTATATGGAATGTAACCTCCTAAGGGAGAACACTTCTATGTATTAACAAGTCTATCACTCTACCTAATGGGCTTTTCCTAATCATACGCTACACAAGTGACTTACGTAATCTAGAGACGTACACCCTGGGGAGATCTTGTGACAAGAGATACTCTACTGAAAACCTAGACTCTCTAAGTTGCTTCTTCACTTGATGGCGTATTTGGTTATTGGTAGGGAAAGCACTCTGATACATAGTCGTAGGGTGGTATTCGGTAGTAACTTAGACTGTCCTACAAACGTATGAGTAGAGAACTAGGAATGAGCTAATTCATATCACAATATCCACCATTGCAATGAAACCAATGACCTAGAACACTTTCAAAATTAAGGACTTCCTCAAATTTACTTTCTGTTTAATCTTACCTTGCAGAAAAACATAAATCAAATATTTATCGATTTTTGTCTAGTCTAATTTGAAGTGTAAAGCAAACTAGAATTTAATCTTCAGTCCTCATGGGATCGACTTATAAATTTTATTACTTGACGACACCCATGCGCTTGCAGGTACAACACATCAATAAGATTTTTCAGAGGCTATAAAAATACCCCTGGACCTAGGAAATAGAACACAACACTTGTAATTAATCCTCTTGAGTTCTGTTATGTAATTGAATGTGTTAACTGCTGTAAAGAGGTTTCTCTACTTGAAGGAGAGATTAATGCACTTTTAACTTCCTTGGATTAACAACCTCTCTGGTTGTAACCAAGTAACCCTTTCGTGACTCTTATTTCTTTATTGTTTGTTTTGTTTATGCAAGTGTTGATTATTTTTAAGCTATAAAGATTGAGAACGGTTCATTTAAATTTTGCAAGGCTATTCACCCCTCTAGCCAGTCGCCAAGGCTCCAATAATTGGTATCAGAGTGGGTTCACTTCAGGAGGATTAACCACCGAATAAACCATACGAGATCGCCAGACCGAGCATCTACCCACTAAAATTTGAGGGGGAGTTCACATGTTTGAAGAAAAAGATGGAGATATTCTTTAAAACTAATTTTGATTTGATTTTAATAATGAAATTCAGTTTTATAGCACCTGAGGGCAAAGAAGAATACCAATGGACGAAGAAGGAGCAGACCGACTTTGTGGCAAATGGCAAAGCAGAGTTTCATCTGTTGAGCGTCTTACCATCACAAGAAGTCAACCGGATCAGAGCCTACGAGTCTACCAAGGAGCTTTGAGAGATATTCCTGGAACTACATGAAGGTGTTGGGACCGAAAAGTAGCTAGAGGGGGGGTGAATAGCTCATCGTGTGCTAGATGCTCGTCGTTGCTTGTTTCTTCGAAGATGTGCAGCGGAAAATACAGAAACAAAACATACAACGCTAACATGATTGGTTTACTTGGTATCCACCTCACAAGAGGTGACTAGTCCAAGGATCCACACCTACACACACACCCTCCACTAATAAAACTCTCCTTTATGGTAACTACCAAGGGAGGAGAAGCCCTACAAGACTCAATACAAGAAGAAAGGGAAAGGTAATGAAATACAAGCTTACAAGCTTACAATGGGTGCAAAAACTCTAACCCTAGTTTCTTCTTCTTCTCTTGATCTGCCTCTTGACTTGGAAGAACCTCCAAGAACCTTCAAGAACTGGCGATCTCAAGCTTGAGAAAAGCTATGGAGGAGCTGGTGAAGATCTGAAATGAATCGGTGAAGTGATGCTGAAGGAGACGTCCGCCTGCAGCTCAAATACGACGCAATGGTCGGATCCCGATCGATTCGAAAACTCCCAATCGATCGAGGAGGCTTTGGATCGATCCACGGATCGATCCAGAGCGCCTCTGTGCTATGGAAAAACACCTGGATCGATCCACGGATCGATCCAGCGCTTATCGCGCAAAGCAGCAGCGTCCCAATCGATCCACTGATCGATTGGGACCTCTGGATTGATCCACTGATCGATCCAGAGGCTTTCTGTGTGCTGGGAAAAGCCTGGATCGATCCACTGATCGATCCACTTCTGGATCGATCCACTGATCGATCCACTTCTGGATCGATCCACTGATCGATCCAGATCTTGGTTTTTTCCCAAAACCAAGTCCCAAACCTCTCAAATCAACATCTGGTCAACCTTGACCTGTTGGTACATCATGCATAGCATCTGGTCACTCCCTTGACCTGCCAGGACTCCTCACCAAGTGTCCGGTCAATCCCTTTGACCCACTTGGACTTTTCTCTTCGTGCCAAGTATCCGGTCACTCCTTTGACCTACTTGGACTTTCACCTGATGTCTGGTCAACCTTGACCCATCTGGATTTTCCCTCGTGCCTGGCTTCACTCACCATGACTTTCACCTGGCTCCACTCACTAGGATTTCCCATCTGCCTAGCTTCACTCACTAGGACTTCTCTTTTGCCTGGCTTCACTCACCAGGACTTTCACCTGGCTTCACTCACCAGGATTTCCCATCTGCCTAGCTTCACTCACTAGGACTTCTCTTCTGCTTGGCTTCACTCACCAGGACTTTCACCTGGCTTCACTCACCAGGATTTCCCATCTGCCTAACCTTCCAGTTAGGACTTCCCAGTCAGGTATCCGGTCACCCTTGACCTACTTGACTTTTCTTCATCCACACTGATCAGTCCCTGATCAGAATCTCCCCACATGAACAACTGCACCTGCATTATCCATGTGTCTACATGTATTGTCAAACATCGAAACTATGACCAAGACTCAAGCTTGGTCAACTCAGTTAACCTTGACCTAAGGGATATTGCACCAACAATCTCCCCCTTTTTGATGTTTGAGAATACCTTTAAGTTAGAACCACTCTGAGTTAAGCTAATCCCATAGCCTTAACTCTCTTCATGCCAAAGTGTGAATGTTGGTTCCCTTCATTCTCCCCCTGTGACCTCCCTCATAGGTAATGAAGGTCTAACTTAAACCACACATTCTCCCCCTATTGGCACACATCAAACAAACACTATCTCTCCCCCTGAAGAGATACTCATCATTGGTTACAACTGCACTCGTTGAACCTTTATCCCTTTTAAACTCTCCCCTGAAGAGTTTCTCAAGGTTGTAATCAACATCATAATGAAGGTCCCATACCCTTCATTTTCCCTACATTCTCCCGCAATGTAGACAAATGCCCAACCTTGAGCATTTTTCAAACACTTGAAATATCACTTGAATTAATGAGGATATCCACTCCCCATTTCAAGTTCAAATGCTCATTCATGAGCATTTTCTCTAAAGAAGGTTAACCACCCTCCAAGGTTCATGAAAATAATTTTCATGTCTTTAAAGAGTCCCTCCCCCTAAAGACATGGTGATAACTTCTGTCATTACACCAATAATGACTTGGAATCCCTAAAACTTTTTAGGAAACCCAAATTTAGAAGTTTTGAGGTTCAAATATTCAAAATTTGAAACAAACCTCAACCTAAACTTCAATTTAGTCTTCCTTAACCAATTCATCCTTGTTTTCAACATGAAAACACCCTTTTTCTGTATACAAATGTATTTTCAGGGGTTTGGAATGGTTATATTGACTAAACAAGGTTCAAAATACTGAAATCAGGTCTTCCCAGCCAAAATCAGCAACTTGGATCGATTGGAGTTGGGTTCCAATCGATTGAACCTGTCTGAATCGATCCATTGATCGATTCAAGATGTGTAGATCGATCGGCTGATCGATCCAGTGAGCTTCTGCTCGCGAGAATTGCCTTCTGAATCGATCCACTGATCGATTCAGGCACTCCAATCGATCCATGGATCGATCGGAGCTCTGATAGTTGCTGAATTTCAAATTCAGCCAACTTCAGAAATCCCTAGAAAATTCTACAAAAATCCAAAAATCGTGAAAATTTGTGTAGACATTGTTTAGGGCATATATTATAATGGAAAAATAGTTTTCTATGAAAATACATCATATTTTCAAAGATTGACACAAGCTTGAAAACTTGCTAAAACTTTAGCGTTTTCTTCAAGTTTGTGTCTAACTATTCAATGGTGATTTACTATCAAAAGATAGCCTTCACCAAGGTTTTCCAAAAGCATTTTAAAATAATTTTTAAAACCAATATCCCATCACATTCCTTGGGCTTAATGCACATGACTTGTACATTAGCTTTCCCAATGATGGGAAAACACATAACTATGTGTTTCGATGACCTTAAAACTCAAAAGAATGCACTAAATCAACATCTTGAGTTTTGTTCATCTACCTAACATCTCACTTGTATCTAATGTGCACTAAAACACATACACGTCATCTTATTGGTCTTTGTGAGATATAAAGTTCGGTTTTGCCCTAAACTAGGGATCATGCATATCTATCTAGGCATTTTGAGGATATTGAACATCCACTTAGGATGTTACTTGTTAATAAGTATTGTTAAATGTCATTTATCCTTAATTACTAGGAATTAAACTTAATGCATGATTATTGATCCTGTCCGAATGCTGAACCAACGGACGCTGGGCACGTGGCGCTCCCCTGCTGCTGATGTGGATCTCCGACTAACTGCACGATGCTCCGGCGATCCTGCAACAAAACCGAGCCGGGGGGGGGGGGGTGTCCCGGCGACGGCACTCCGACGCTCAAGTTAGGCGAAGGAATAAGAAAGTGGCTTAGAAATTGTAGACTTGCGTACCTCTGGTTGAAGAAGTGGAGGCCTTATATAGACCTCTTGAAGGAGCCTGGGCACACCAATCGAAGCAATCTCCTGCTTTCGACCATGCCTAGGTGTGGGCCTGTCAGAAGGGCATTCATAAGACCATACTGCTACTGTATCAACCTTTCCGTGACGTGATGGTGGGGCCTTTAATAGTGCCATCTTGCGTACAGTCTAATCATCATGCCTTTGCTGACATACCATATCCCGAGCCGAGCGAATAGGCCGCTCGGCTAACCACTGTTCCCTCGCCACGATTCCGGCCGAGCGGACACCTCCGCTCGGCCATTCTGTCCTCGGCCGAGCGGACACCTCCGCTCGGCCACTCGGCTCCGGTTCTCCTGCTTTGGCGTCGGAAACCCAAACCTTTGGCTGGGTAATCTTTGGTTCCGCTCGGACGGGACCCCATCTGTGGGTCCCCATTCTTATCGAGGCAGTGAGTCCGACTGACTGGACTGTGTGTCCGAGCGGGCGGTCGTCGCCTTATCGCTGCTGCTGATATCCCTTGAGCCGTTCGGCCCTCATGCCAAATTTAGCCGCTTGGCTCTTCGCTTTGTATGCCTTGGCGCCCAACGTGGATGTTTGCTTGTCTAAATCCTCTTGAAAATCGCGCAAGTCTTTTTCATTAAGCCAAAGCATGCGCGGTATGGGCGCATTAATTGCGCTCGGTGACAGAGCGCCACGTGGCTCGTCTCTAGTGGCGGTAACGCTCCGTACGATGGGACGCCCTTTGTTTTGAAATGAACGGCTAGATGACGACCTCGTCTCTTGTGCCCTGCATCCGACGGACGAGGCTGAGCGGTCTCGTTTGTATAAAGCCCTCGTTCCGGCCTTCACGCCGCACTCTCTGTTTCATCGCGCGTCCTCTGTTGAAGCTGCCTGCTGCTAGCTTACTCCGGCGACTCCCAGTGCTTGCTTTCCGGCGGTTTTCGAGTTCCTCTTTCCTTTGATCTTCCCTCAGTAAGCTTCTTCTCTTCTCTCGTCCCCTTGTTTCCGAGTATTGCTAGGCTTCCTTCCCTTCTTTAGTCATGGAGAGCACTTCTGCACCCGCTACCGAGGTTCACGGTCCGTGGTATATGAGTATGGAGAGTAGGTTCGATGAGGAGCGTGCCCGGCGCGTTGTTAGGACCTACGGGATCCCGAACGACCATGAAATAGTTGTAGCCGGCCCGACCGACCGGCCCCATAACCTGCCGATCGGTACTATTTGTTTTTTTCTAGACCAATTCCAGGGCGGCCTTAGATTTCCTACCCATCCATTTATTTTGGAAGTTTGTAATTATTTCCGCATCCCGCTCGGCCAACTTGTGCCGAATTCCTTTAGGCTACTGAGCGGGGTGGTCGTCCTCTTTAGGCTGCACAGTATCCCACTTGACCCCAAAATATTCCACTACTTCTTCTACCCCAAACAATCCGAGTTGGGTACTTTTATTTTCCAAAGTAGAATATGCTTCAAATTTTTTGAGAACATGCCGACCTCCAACAAGCACTGGAGGGAGTTCTTCTATATACGACTTCCCGAGCGGCCAGCATTCCGAACCAAATGGCAGACCGTTGTGCCGACCCAGCCGGAGCTCGGCAAATTCAGAAGTAGTCCGGCCTACCTTCATGCGGCAAATTGCTTGTCCGGTCAGCGGTACAAAATCGACCAGTTGCTTCTCAAGGGGGTGTTGTACATTTTTGGATGATCTCCCGTTCGGGCCAATCTCCCCTACCGCATGGGTAAGGACTCTTTACTCCCTTCGCCTTTTTTGTCTAACTGATTTTAATTTCTTCCACTGCAGCTGAAGTCATGTGGCGCTCCAAGGCTACCGATCATCTGAAATTGAAGGCCGTGGAAATTGAGGCGGCTACCAAAAAAGAAATCGCCGAGCGGGGTCTTATCCCCAGCCGCCCGGCAGATGCAGGAGAGGGGGGGACGCAGTCCGCCCCTGAAACAGAAGTTACCCAATCCGCTTTAACGGAGGTTGAGGCGGATCCTGCTTCTCCGCCCACCGAGCCGAGTCCCCAGTGCCGGGATTCACCACCGAAGTTCGCGGAAACTTTGAGAGACTCCACCTTCCGCCGACCCGAGGGCGAACCACGTGCGCCGATCAAGATCGCTTCTCCGATCGCACGCCATCGCAGATCAGACCCCGTGGCCTCGCCCACCGCACAGCCCTCCGCCTCCTCCACGGACTCGCTGCCGCCACGACGGTTGGGAGAAACTTCAACCATAGGGGAGTCCTCGCGCAGGCGATCGCGACCGAGGAAGTCGACCGGCCACCCGACCATCAAGACTACCCTTCGATTCCCATCGGAGGAATATTTATTGTCTGCCGATCGGCCATCAAGCCCCGTTCATGAAATAACCTTGACGGGTCCGCCGCCAAACTTTTCGAGGACGCCCAGATTCGGTGGCCTCATGACGCCCAAGCAACTTGGTGATAACCACATGCAGCAGCCACTTAGGTAGGTTCATTTTCTTCCCGTGCCATGCCACTGCTTGGTTCCCGATTTTATTATTTCCTTACAAGATTGGTGAGCAACGCCACTAGCCATCTGCGGCCGAAATGGAGGGTCTCATGGAAAACCCAAGTCTCGGGGTCCATCGCCGAGGAGAAACAAGCCCGCGAGGCCGAACAGAAGAAGGCCGCCGACCTGGCTACAGAGGTGGCTCGACTTGAAGGCTTGGTGAAGAAGTGCGACGAAGACGTGAAGCGCGCCAGTAGCCGGAAGAAGCGGGCGATCGCTGATCTGGACAAGATGAAAGTTGATGTCCGAGCCCTAGATCAACGATCTAAGGAGCTGGAAGCCCAACTAACTGCCGAACGGGATGGGCGCTCAGCTGAACGCACTAAAGCGGAGGTGGACCAGAAAGTTCTCCAAGATTCACTAATTGCCTCTCGGGCGGCGCTCAGAAAGTACAAGGAAGAGGAGCCGAGTCGTCTGGTTGCTGCACGTCAAGATTACCTCCGCTCGGAGAGGTTTGGCACGAAATTTGGCGGCAGCGTCTCTTCAACCTTTGCCGAGGCTGTTAAGGTCACTATGGCCTACTTGAAGAAGGGTGGCCACCTTCCTGCGGGAATGCACATTCCCGCCTCCGATCTGGCGGCCATGACAGACGACATTCCGGACGGTTTCTTCAACTTCGAAGACCCCGAGTGAAGAGTGTTCCTCGTCTCTATCTTGTTTTTGCGTTTCTTACGCCCAGCGCAACTTTTTGTACTTGCCGTCCGACATGCTTTCCCTTTAATGCAATTATGTCTTTGCTTGCGTCTTCCTGATCATTATCCATAATATTCTTCTGTTTGCTTAACGTTTATGCTTAGAGTCAGTCATGCTCCAAGTGTTCTCCGTCATGCGGCCGATCAGCTTAACCCATTAAACAAAGTCCGAGCGGGAGGGCCTACTTGCTCTGCACGTATCTAGCCTGTGTGAAGTCAACAAACGCCAAGTATCGAAGGACCAACGCCCGAGCGGGCCTAAATGTTTTAATACTTGTGGTTTCCGCGGTTTCTTATTCTCTGATATTCGTTCGTCCGCCCGGGGTATTTATAGTCGCCGGACCGACTCTCAATTTTTAACGATGGTGCTTGTCGGTTTTCCGCTCGGTTTTTATAGACGCCGGCTCGTCTCCCGGTTTCCCGGCCGGAGGGTTTATAGACGCCGGATCGTCTCTCGATTTTTAACGACGGAGCACGTCGGTCTTCTGCTCGGGGGTTTATAGACGCCGGCTCGTCTCCCGGTTTCCCGGCCCGAGGGTTTATAGACGCCGGATCGTCTCTCGATTTTTAACGACGGAGCTCGTCGGTCTTCTGCTTGGGGATTTATAGACGCCGGCTTGTCTCCCGGTTTCCCGGCCGGAGGGTTTATAGACGCCGGATCGTCTCTCGATTTTTAACGACGGAGCTCGTCGGTCTTCTGCTCGGGGATTTATAGACGCCGGCTCGTCTCTACGGTTTAACGTCTGGGCTAGACGGTCTTCCGCTCGGAGGGTTTATAGACGCCGGCTCGTCTCTCGATTTTTAACGTCGGAGCTCAACGGCGCGGATATTTATAGCCGGTCGGCATGGCTCTCGATCTTTAACGACGGGGCTCGTCGGTCTTCCGCTCGGACGTTTATAGACGCCGGCTCGTCTCTCGATTTTTAACGGAGCTCGTCGACGCGGATATTTATAGCCGGCCGGCTCGATCTTTAACGACGGGCTCGTCGGTCTTCCGCCGGAGGGTTTATAGACGCGGCTCATCTCTACGCCGGAGCTCGACCGCGCGGATATTTATAGCCGGCGCGCTCTCGATCTTTAACAACGGGCTCGCTGCTCTTCCGCCGGACGCTTATAGACGCCGCTCTGCCTCGATTTTAACGCCGAGCTCGACAACATGGATATTTATAGCCGGCGCGGTCTCGATCTTTAACGACGGGCTCATCGGTCTTCCGCCGACGCTTATAGACGCCCTCGCCTCTCGATTTTAACGTCAAGCTCGACGGCGTGAATATTTATAGCCGGCGCGGCTCTCGATCTTTAATGACGGGCTCTCGGTCTTCCGCCGGACGCTTATAGACGCCTAATCGCTCTCGATTTTTAACGTGAGCTCGACAACATGGATATTTATAGCCGGCCTGCGGCTCTCGATCTTTAACGACGGAGCTCGCCGGCTTTTAAGCCTAATTTGACAACATTTACCGGCCGAACCACAGTGGTCTTCAAATTGAGCCTTGGCTCGATAATATACCTCCCACCGAGCACTGGCCTTCGCCGCCGAGCGCTGGTCTGAGCACTTACCTCCTACCGAGCGGCACGGGCCTTCGGATACTATACCTCCACCGAGCAGCCTGGGCCTTCGTCCGAGCTGGTCTCGAGCACTTACCTCCCCGAGCGACGGGGCCTCTGATACTATACCTCCACCGAGCACTGGCCTCGTCGAGCGCTGTCTGATAATTACCTCCTACCGAGCGGCACGGGCCTTCAGATACTATACCTCCGCCATCACTGGGACTCGCCGCTTGGTCTCGATCATTTACTCCACCGAGCAAGACGGGCCTCGGATACTATACCTCCCACTGAGCAACTGGGCCTTCGCCGAGCTTGACCGAGCACCACTCCCCGAGCGGCATGGGGCCTCGGTCCCGAGCCTTGGCTCACCTCATACTCCGGCCGAGCACGGGCTCCCATCGAGCCTTGGCTCTGCCACACACCCTGCCGAGCGGCATGGGGCCTTCGGTCCTCGAGCCTTTGGCTCAGCTTCTATACTCTCGGTCGAGCGGCACGGGCTTCCCATCGAGCCTTTGGCTCGGCTAATACACTCCCGGCCGAGCGGCACGGGGTCTTCCCATCGAGCCTTTGGCTCGGCTAATACACTCCTGGCCGAGCGGCACGGGGTCTTCCCATCGAGCTCGGGGCTCGGTTTATTTACTCCCGGCCGAGCGGCACGGGATTTTTTACTCAAGAAACTACAAATTTATGAGCAACAGAAATAATTGAAGAACTGACCTACCGACCAGCAGGGGATCTGACCCAATTTCTTGACTCCCGAATACCCGTGGAGTGAGAAGAATATATATACTTGTCGAAACTCATCAAGGCTTCCTCGTCGGACCGATATCGGGGCAGGCGTTGCTCCCACTTGAATTCCGGTCGGACCCCCATTTTTAATGCTTCTCCGGTCGTTCCTCCTGGGCCGCTCGGATATCCGCTCAGCTTGAGCCTTCTGTTTCTGTTGCTCCACGAGCTTAGCTGCTCTTGCCTCAATTAGAGCGTCGAGTTTCTCCTGGGAGAGCGTCACGGTGAGGTCGTCCAGCTTCGTCCATTGTTTCCGCTCGGAAGCAGGAGCGTTCCCACAGACGGCGCCAAATTGATCCTGTCCGAATGCCGAACCAACGGACGCTGGGCACGTGGCGCTCCCCTGCTGCTGATGTGGGTCTCCGACTAACTGCACGATGCTCCGGCGATCCTGCAACAAAACCGATCCCGGCGACGACCCTCCGACGCTCAAGTTAGGCGAAGGAATAAGAAAGTGGCTTAGAAATTGTAGACTTGCGTACCTCCGGTTGAAGAAGTGGAGGCCTTATATAGACCTCTCGAAGGAGCCTGGGCACACCAATCGAAGCAATCACCTGCTTTCGACCATGCCTAGGTGTGGGCCTGTCAGAAGGGCATCGATAAGACCATACTACTACTGTATCAACCTTTCCGTGACGTGATGGTGGGGCCTTTAATAGTGCCATCTTGCGTACAGTCTAATCATCATGCCTTTGCTGACATACCATATCCCGAGCCGAGCGAATAGGCCGCTCGGCTAACCACTGTTCCCTCGCCACGATTCCGGCCGAGCGGACACCTCCGCTCGGCCACTCGGCTCCGGTTCTCCTGCTTTGGCGTCGGAAACCCAAACCTTTGGCTGGGTAATCTCTGGTTCCGCTTGGACGGGACCCCATCTGTGGGTCCCCCATTCTTACCGCCGGATCAATTATGTTATGGCATACATCAAAAAGGAAATAATTTTCAAAAGAAAATATCCTATAACTACATGATGTATGAATGTCATGACATGGTATTTTTGGATTTTTCATAATAAAACATGAATGCAAAAATAAACATGATGTCATGGCATATGATGGGCAACCAATCATGGCAAGGTTTAGCATAAATAAGATATACCTAGATTATCTATCTAAGTATCCTTAACTACTTAGCTAACCAAAAAAAACTTGTTTTTAACTTAAGATGTTAAACCTAGATTGCCCTAAATACTTCAAAGAAATGCCAAACCTAAATTGACATTTCTATTTCTCTTGATTTGTTTATGCCACTTAAAAATTAAGCATATCCTCAAATGTTGGCATATTCCATTTTTCCACAAGAGTAGCATTTTAAATTAAGGCTTAGATTTGCCTTAAATTACTAAGCAAATACCAAAATCCCAACTTGGTATTTCTTATACCTTTTCTAAATTATGCCATTTTAAACTAAGATCAAGACTTCTCAAATTTGGCACATTTTACTCTTTCAAAGAGTAAATAATAATTCCATTTCATTTTCAAAGGTTAATAATAACCTTGAAAATGCTCCTTGAGTGTCAATTTCTTCAAAGTTGGGTTAACTACCCTTCTAATCGGAGTTGACACTCCCTAACCCATCTATGGGGTAGAGAAGATGCTCCTACGAACCCAACACCTATTGGTGCTCCTTGGATGCTCTAGGTACTCACTAGGGATAACTTCCCTAGATACCTTCCTAATGACCTTGTTTGGCTTCTTAGAAGCCTTGATCACCTTTTCTAGGTCAACTCTAGAGATTCCTTCCCTTGTGACCTTGTTTGTGACTTTCTTAGACTTCTTAGAAGCCCTAGTCACATTTATTACAAAAATACTCTTAGGGATGACCTCCCTAGTATTTTTGGCTTGCCCACTAGACCTAGGATTGGTTCCATAACTATATGGAACTCTATGATAGGAAATTACATCCTTCTTGGCCTTTGGTTTGTATCCCAAACCTCTATGGAAATTGGATGACCTTTGTGCTCTTAGACCTAGGCTATGCTCATTTTGCCCTTTTAGGATATTTTCCATCCTTTTTAGGGTCTTTTCCATTTTATCAAGCCTTGACCTCAAGACTTGATTTTCTATCATTAGATCCTTAGATTTTGATTTTTCATTACACCCATGAGCATTTTTGTTTCTAGGCTTATAACTATGGTCCTTAGTGTGATTGCCTAGATTTTTATCTATCTTCCTAATCCTAGGTGTGGTAGTCTTAGCATGATAAGCTACATGATTTTCTTTAATTTTATCATGCCTCCTATTTTCATGATAAATAGCATTAAAATGATATAAACTTGAATTAGCATGCTTTTTACCATTATGCAAGGGAATAGGCTCAATGAAAGTTACCTTCCTTTTTACCTTAGAGGCTCCCCCTTGAATTGAGCTTCCTCCTTGAGCCTTGACCATCTTCTTCCCCTTGGGGCATTGACTTCGGTAATGCCCCTTTTGATTGCAAGAGAAACATATAATATGCTCCTTGCTCTTCTTTGTGTTGGGGATGGTCTCCTTGGGCTTCACCTTACCCTTTTGTGCCACTTGGCCCTTCTTCTTGGCCAATTTAGGGCATTTACTTTTGTAATGCCCATGTTCCCTACATTCAAAACATATGATATGATTTTTATTGTTAATTGAAATGTTTATACCTTTGCTTATAGGGGTGGCATCTTCTCCTTTTGATCCGGAGGTAGAAGCTTCCTCTTGATCCGAAGATATTCCTCCATTCGATTTTGCTTGACTTGCGGAGGTGGAAGCTTCTTCATTCTCATCTTCTCTTGACCCGGATGTGGAGGATTCTTCTTGCTCTTGATCCGGTGTCAATGAAGATTGCTCCCCCTCAATCCTAGAGGTGGAGGCTTCACCTTCTTCTTCATCCTCTTGTACATGAAACAAGGAATACGCTCCTTGCTTGCCCTTTTGATTGCACTCCTTTGAGGATGAAGCCTCTTGGACTTCCTCTTCTTCGAAAGTTGAGCATCTCTCAACTTCGGAGTCCTCCTCTTGATCTTGCTCCAATGAGTCACCCTCTTTGAATTCCTCTTGATTCGGTACAGTGGAGGGTTCTTCATGGATTGTTGCCAATTTGCTCCAAAGCTCCTTGGCGTCGTTGAATTCTCCAATTTTGCAAAGAATGGTGCTTGGCAATAAATTGACCAAAAGCTTGGTCACTTTGTCATTGGCCTCGCACCTTTGGACTTGCTCTTGGCTCCACTTGCTCCTCTTGAGAACTTTGCCCTTTGAATTTGTTGGAGTCTTGAAGCCTTCCATAAGAGCAAATCATTGCTCTATCTCCGTCATAAGAAAATTTTCGATTCTTGATTTCCAAGAATCAAAGTTCGTGGAAGTGTATGGTGGAGCCACCCTTGTGTCAAATCCAAGTCCATCTTGGAATTGCATCTTGAAGTTGAGCTTCTTGAAATCTTCGACTTTTGATGAATTTGCTTCAACTTCTTCACCCTCTAGCTTTGCTTGTTTTATTTGCCCCTTCCGGCGATGATTCCGGTGAAGAGCAACCTCGCTCTGATACCACTTGTTGGGACCAAAAAGTAGCTAGAGGGGGGGGGGGGTGAATAGCTCGTCGTGTGCTAGATGCTCATCGTTGCTTGTTTCTTCGAAGATGTGCAGCGGAAAATACAGAAACAAAACATACAACGCTAACACAGTTGGTTTACTTGGTATCCACCTCACAAGAGGTGACTAGTCCAAGGATCCACACCTACACACACATCCTCCACTAATAAAACTCTCCTTTATGGTAACTACCAAGGGCGGAGAAGCCCTACAAGACTCAATACAAGAAGAAAGGGAAAGGTAATGAAATACAAGCTTACAAGCTTACAATGAGTGCAAAAACCCTAACCCTAGTTTCTTCTTCTTCTCTTGATCTGCCTCTTGACTTGGAAGAACCTCCAAGAACCTTCAAGAACTGGCGATCTCAAGCTTGAGAAAAGCTGTGGAGGAGCTGGTGAAGATCTGAAATGAATCGGTGAAGTGATGCTGAAGGAGACGCCCACCTGCAGCTCAAATACGACGCAACGGTCGGATCCCGATCGATTCGAAAACTCTCAATCGATCGGGGAGGCTTTGGATCGATCCATGGATCGATCCAGAGCGCCTCTGTGCTCTGGAAAAATGCCTGGATCGATCCAGCACTTATCGCGCGAAGCAGCAGCGTCCCAATCGATCCACTGATCGATTGGGACCTCTGGATTGATCCACTGATCGATCCAGAGGCTTTCTGTGCGCTGGGAAAAGCCTGGATCGATCCACTGATCGATCCACTTCTGGATCAATCCACTGATCGATCCAGATCTTGGTTTTTGCCCTAAACCAAGTCCCAAACCTCTTAAACCAACATCTGGTCAACCTTGACCTGTTGGTACATCATGCCTAGCATCTGGTCACTCCCTTGACCTGCCAGGACTCCTCACCAAGTGTCCGGTCAATCCCTTTGACCCACTTGGACTTTTCTCTTCGTGCCAAGTATCCGGTCACTCCTTTGACCTACTTGGACTTTCACCTGATGTCTGGTCAACCTTGACCCATCTAGATTTTCCCTCGTGCCTGACTTCACTCACCAGGACTTCCAATCTGCCTAGCTTCACTCACTAGGACTTCTCTTCTGTCTGGCTTCACTCACTAGGACTTTCACCTGACTTCACTCACCAGGATTTCCCATCTGCCTAGCTTCACTCACTAGGACTTCTCTTCTGCCTGGCTTCACTCACCAGGACTTTCACCTGGCTTCACTCACCAGGATTTCCCATCTGCCTAGCTTCACGCACTAGGACTTCTCTTCTGCCTGGCTTCACTCACCAGGACTTTCACCTGGCTTCACTCACCAGGATTTCCCATCTGCCTAACCTTCCAGTTAGGACTTCCCAGTCAGGTATCCGGTCACCCTTGACCTACTTGACTTTTCTTCATCCACACTGATCAGTCCCTGATCAGAATCTCCCCACATGAACAACTGTACCTGCATTGTCCATGTGTCTACATGTATTGTCAAACATCGAAACTATGACCAAGACTCAAGCTTGGTCAACTCAGTCAACCTTGACCTAAGGGATATTGCACCAACAGAAGGAACCTCAGAGGCGAAACTCGCAAGACGGGATTTGCTCAGAAACCAGATCAGCAACATCAAATTAGAAGAAGACAAAACAGTTGCACACCTTCACTCAAAAATCAAGGAGTTCATCACCGGACTCACGAATCTCGGAGAAAAGGTAAGCAACCGAGATTCGCTAAGGTACGCGCTTAACGCATTCCCTAGAAATACTGAATGTGCATCATTAGTAGATGCTTATTATATATCTAAGGATCTAGAGTTAACTACTTTAGAAGAATTATTTTCAACTTTTGAAGTCCATGCAATGAGATGTGTAGATTTGAAGAAGGAGCTAAACCACAACATTACCTTAAAGGCAAAAATGGACAAATGAGATACTGAATCTTCTCTCGACGATGATGAAATGACGCTCTGGTAAGAAAATTTAAAAAAAAATTCAAATCTAATAAATTTAATCAAGTACAGGATAAAAGAAGAAGAAGAAATTAAGATGTTATCACTGCAATAAAGAAGGACATGTGAAAGACAACTACCCTAAATTGAAGAGCAAGGACAAAAGACCAATTCAAACAAAGCATCGAAACCTAAAAGCGACGAGGGATGAAACATCGTTCGAATCGGACATAGAAGCCCTTGCCAGACTTGCGCTAGTGGCAAGTCACCAAGAAGACGGAGATGAAGCAAGCTCATTCGAAATGAGCATCAAGAGCATCGATGAAGGGGGAGCAACATCGAAAGAAAGTAGTACCTCAGGGGGAGCTTTGGATCACGGGATTAATAAGGTAAGTCAGGTACGATCTCTGCCTCTGGATAAAATGTTTAAATTTATAAAATTATTATCAAAAAGTTACTGTAAGTTAGAAAAAGGAAATAAGGAAATAAAATCAAACTTAGCTAAATCTTGTCAATTAGTAGATTTTGATAAAATGAAGTTGGAAAATGATAAATTGAAAATAGAAATAGAAATTTTAAAAAATCATGCATGCTCATATATAACAAGATATAATAGTTTAAATTGGCACTTTAAATATCACAAGAGCCAAATTAGAAAATTATCAAAGAAATATATACTTAAGAAATTTTTAATTAACGTAATAGGAAGGAACCTATATTAGGTGTCAAAATCATATTTGGATTAAATTTTAAAATCAAGGCTTTCAGAGAGAAAATTAAATGTTTAAATTCTTTAAAATGCTTTGTCTAGAAGTGTTTGATGATCCAATAACTAAGAAGGTCTAGTGTCTTGCCATAGCTTGGAAGTCAATTACTGAATTAAATATTTAATTGACTTATTGTGAAGCATTCAACTAATGCTTCAATTTTTTTTAAAAAAAAATTTATTTAAAAAGGTCTAATCATTAAAATTTGTTTAAGTTTTTTTACATTATTTTGAAATTTTTAATGAACTAGTGATTAAAATGCAATGTTTTAAATTTTGTCAAAAAAAATTCAACTTTCTGTAATTTTTTTTTCTGTTCAGCTATTGTAAAATTATTTTTTGGAGTTTTGTTTTTTCCTTAGGCTTTAAATTTTTAAAAGTAATTTTAATAGTACCCTATTTTTAATGTGATCAAAAGGGGGAGTAGTAGTAAACATTAAGTTTAGGGGAGGGTAGCACAATAATTTTTAAATTTTGGACTTAATTTTTTTTTAATTGCAATTATAACTACTATTTGTTTATGGTTTACCCTAACTTAATTTGGGTTTGATCGCATCAAAAGGGGAAGATTGTTAGTACCCCCAAGGTAGTTTTAATATGATCAACCAAGTTAAGTTAGGTCATGTTATTTTTAACCCTATGTCTAAGTGTGTAGGAACTTAAGAGCACAGGAAGTCGAGCGAAAGACGCAGCTAGCAAGAAGGACGACAAGGGAGAGAATCGACGGGCTCAGTGCGTCCAAGGGATGAGGTGTTGTTGAAGAGTACACCGACGGATGAGAACGACACACGTGGCTGTCAGAGGGACGAGAAGCCAGGAGGAAGACTACTTGAGGAGAAGGCCGAAAATGGGTTTGGGTGAGCCCTATTCCGGTTGGCTGAAATCACCCAAGCGAGTGGAGCAATAGAAGAGCCAAAGGAAAAGTTTGGAGCTCGATAGTAGCTGCTGGAGGCGCCTTCAATGGATTGAAGGTGTCCACGCAACCTTCTGGTGGAAGGCGCCTTCAAGCACTTGAATACGCCTTCAAGCCTTCATGGAAGGCGCATTCGACTGGCAAATTTTGACGTTGGCAAAGGATAAAGCCTTATCCTTAGGTGCCTCGCTGGAGGCACCTTTTAGCCTATTGGAGTCACCTTCTAGCCCAGGATAAGATTTCTCACGGGCTATAAAAAGACCCCTGGACCTAGGAAATAGAACACAACACTTGTAATTAAATCATCTTGAGTTCTGTTCTGTAATTAAGTGTGTTAACTGCTGTAAAGAAGCTTCTCCACCTAAAGGAGAGATTAATGCGCTTTTAACTTCTTTAGATTAATAACCTCTCCGGTTGTAACCAAGTAATCCTTTTGTGTCTCTTATTTCTTTATTGTTTGTTTTGTTTATACAAGTGTGGATTGTTTTTAAGCTATAAAGATTGAGAAAGGTTCGTTTAAATTTCGCAAGGATATTCACCCCCTCTAGCTGACCGCCAAGGGTCCAACACCATTCACATAATTACTGTAATATGCTTGGGCCGACGGAAAGAATAGTTGAGGGATTGACCTACAGGGTGATTGTAGAACCGATACTCATATATTCGACTGATAAGGGTAGATCTTTCGAAGTTTTGAAGATTCATGCTGTAATTTCTGAGAGTAGATCTTGTACTTTCGTAGTATTAGTTTTGAATGACGCGTGCCATTCATGGCTTGTTGGGGATCGACCTCTAATATTAGGGTCAGATCAATAGTAGTTTTGAATAGCCATTCACGTTGTAATTTGCTGACATAGAATCGATAGGCTCAACTGACTATGACTAAGGAGAGGGCCGAAGTGCAACAATATTTGAGGGATCAAAATTCCCATTAATATTAGGGTAATAGTAAATGGTCCATAGCCATTCATGACCTATTACTGATTGCAGACATAAGGAAAGAGTGAATGGCCTATAGCCATTCATGACCTGTTGCTTGGGTCTCGAGCGCATGAGAGAGGGCATCGTAAAATAGGTTCGACCATTATGGAGAGGGAGAGAGAGTCTTGTATTTGTATCTTTGTATTTGTATTGTGTCTTATATTATAATTTTTTATTGCTTGGGATGACACGATACCTACCAGCGACTATCTGACGCCATTCACGATTGCAGCCGAAAGTCAGCTTCGCACCTTCTCTTCAGTTTCTTCTGGTATTATTATAGAAATGATATCAAATAACATATTGTAATGAAGCGGATTTTAGTACATCAAAAGCAGAGTTTCCTGGTTCTGGTTAAAAGGAAGGGTTGCAAAGTGGTAGAGAAGAAAGAAATGCTTCTTGAGAATATAAAGATTAATGACGGTCAAAGCACTTCATTCCATGTAAGAGAGATGCTATGGACTCGGAACTCATAGAAGCGTGTTGACACTTTCTCTCTCATCATAATTTCTCTCCTTATTCTCTCTCATCATACTTTCCCAAATCTTAATTTGGTTGATGGGAATGAGAATTAAGATTTTATAATAAAATCTAAAAACTTGGGTATTGATGAAACCTATCTCCTCCCTTGGGTTTCACCATATCTAAAAACTTAGATATCATCTGATCCTGTCTGAGACCTGTGGAGATGAAGCTAAGCACTAGACATAGTGGATGAATGATTGACCGTCAGAAGACTTTTCTCTCCAAAACAAGCTTCTCCTTTGATCCTACGTACAAGGAGACGATCCAACAAAATATCAGCACCCAAAAACTAAGGGGGAGTCCCTAGCGAAGGCCTTCTGACCCTCAAGTCAGTCCCAATACGAGTGAATAAATGAAGAATAGTCAGAATGTATGCATGAGAGTAGAATTTCATATGTCAGTGAGCATACCTTCATCATGGAGAGAACTCCCCTTTTATATACCACCTTACGTAACCTCAGCAATCATAAGGTGGCAAAAATATGTCAGAGTTTGATAAGAAGTTCACCATAATCGTCTAAGAAATCTTTATTTCATCCACATGTATACCCTTTTTGTCGTTTACAGCTTCCATTATTGTCGAGATTGCTGAAGAAATATACTATTATTATTAGTCTACTGATGCGAGATATGATAGTCCCTGAAGAAGTTTCTAGAAGAATATTTTCTGACACAAAGTTATTATTATGACAAGTTGTTGGGATATTGTTTATTAAGCATAATCCAGCCGACCCTTAAGCCTGCCACCCTGTTGAGATGATGTTATCAATTGAATATAATCTGGCTAGTTCTTAAGTCGGTCACCCTGTTAGGATGACGTCATTGGCCGAATATAATTTGGTCGGTCCTTAAGCTGACTGCCCTATTAAGATAATGTTATTGACTGAATATGTCTCGGCCGGTCTTTAAGTCAACTGCCCTGTTAGGTTGATGTAGTTTGTTGAATATGTCTAGGTCGGTCTTTAAGCCGGCTGCCCTATTAGGTTAATGTAGTTTGCTAAATATGTCTGGGCCGATCTTTAAGCCTACTATCCCCTTGAGATGTTTAGTTGCATTTTGTATAATTAAGTTGCTTTGTCGTGTGTATACTTCATGTGTCTCAGCCGGTCCTTAATCCAACCGACTCGTTATGCTTCTGTTCATTGAGTATATTCTAGCAAGTCTTTAGCTGCTCTATTATATTTTACGCAGCCTTGAGACATTCTTTTGAGAGTGATATAATGTCTTAGTCATGTTGGAAATCCGTTCAAGAAATAAATAGCGCCTTATGCTCCCTAGAAGTCCTTCTGATAACATATGCTTTGCTAAAATCCTGCCCGGGTGGTAATATGAGGATAGGTATTGCAGGCCCGGTCGCCCTCTTCCCGCTCAGACTTATAATGGGCTACCGAGAGATGCAACTATGTTCTGAGAAGTTCAGTTAGTATATTGAGATGAGCTACGTTGTGTCACTGCCCGGCCAGATTTTTATATGGCCAAGGTGTGTATACTCGTCCGACTTTGAGACTATACGGATGCACATGCACACTATCAGTTATGATTGGTATGTTGTGGAGTAAGTCAGTCATCTCGGCCAATATGTTAGGCCAGCTGGCCTTAAGCTTAACCACCTTAAGATCTGGCCGCCCTTAAGACACTAGACTCCCCGATTCGCTCGGCTTAAGGGCTGATCATCCTTCCCAGATGGGATTATAACTTGGTCTAGTGGAATCTAAGAAGCTTAGCACTAGGCGATTTAATTAAAGCTGGATGAGGGGATTTTACTCCTTCTAGAGTGTGACTGTCATGTCACCTTAATTTTGAATGCCTCATTACCTTATGGGTCCACTTATCACAACCTGTATCATCATCTAAATTATTTTAGATAAAAATACCTGATCCGGCAGTAAGGACGGGGGACCCCCTTTTTGAGGGAAGTCAACGCCACGTGGAGGTCAAAAGTCAAAAGGCCGACCGGAAAAGGGGGGTCGACCGGCCGAACGGGGTATAAGCAGAAGCGAAGATAACCCGACGGGGAGTCGAGTCTCCGACGCTCATGGTAAGCTAGGTCGTTGGGCCGAGCGGGTATAAGTAGCCTGCTCGGCCGAAGCATAAAGCAGTAATGTTGTGAATAGTTTCATCCGGGCACCCGAGCACCCGACCTAGAATCTCCCGAGCGGATCCGTACCTACGTCCGGTCGGACGCGATGGGACTGCCAAGCGGCCGGACTCTCGGCGCAGGAGCAGAAGAGACAAAAGGGCAAGGGCAACATCGGGAAACATCTTCTAACAACAAGCATGTCCAGTGACCAAGCCCTATGTTGAACCTTACGACAGAAGGTTCTGACGTCCCATCAGAGAGATGCTTGGACTGTAGCGGTATGGTGTCAGGCAAGCTCCTCTGACAAGCCCATATTGAGGTATGGTAAAAGGACACGTATTCGCCTCGGTATGTGTGCATCAACCTCCTCATAGCTCTATATAAGGGTCCTCATACTTCGCCGGAGGTACGCAATCTTGGATCGTGGAAGCCACTTCCTTAGTTTCCTCTTGCCTGACTTGAGCGTTGGAGGGTCGTCGCCGGGAACCCCTTCCCGGCTTGACTTCTGTGCAGGTTCACCGGAGCTCCATACGGTCGGTTAGAGAGCCACATCACCGATTCAAATAGCGCCACGTGCCCAGCGTCCATCGATTCAGTGTTCGGACAGGATCAAATTGGCGTCGTCTGTGGGAACGCACCTGCATCCGAGCGGGAAAGATGGATGAAGCTGGATGACCACACACCGTGATGCTCTCCCAAGAGGAGCTCGACTCTCTAATCGAGGCAAGAGCAGCAAAACTCGTGGAACAACAGAAGCAGAAAGCGCAAGCCAAGCGGATGGAGCAGCAAGCGACGTCCGCGTCGAGAGGCCGGGCGGAAGCACCGCCCGCCACGGTTCCATTTCATCGGGCTCTATTTCGTACGCCTCCTGAAGTCACAACAGTTCACCGCGATCGAAGTTCATCTAACGAGGCGCCCGTACGAGACAACAGAAAAGGCAAGGCTCCCCGAACGGACGCTTCCCCCGAGCGGATCAACCGGCAATTTTCAGAGGCCATCCTCCGGGACCCTCTGCCAAAGCACTATGTGCCCCCGGCGATCGGTGAATACAACGGAACCACTGACCCGGACGATCATCTGGGTAAGTTCGACAACACAGCTACCCTACATCAATACACAGATGGAGTAAAGTGCCGGGTATTCCTTACCACTCTCTCGGGATCGGCGCAACGGTGGTTTCGGAGGCTGCCGGACGGATCCATCACAAGTTTCAAGGACTTCTGCACGGCCTTCCTCCACCATTTTGCAAGCAGTCGGCGTTATCAGAAGACTAGCGTCAGCCTATTTGCCATCAAGAAAGAGCCCAGGGAGTCACTCAGAGCTTATATCCAACGGTTCAACCGAGTGGCCATGGATATTCCAACGGCCACCTCAGAAACGATGATGAATGCGTTTACACAGGGCCTCGTGGACGATGACTTCTTCCGTTCACTTATTCGAAAGCCGCCCCGAGACTACGATCATATGTTACACCGGGCTAATGAATACATCAATGTGGAGGAAGCCCAGGCGACCCGAAGGAAGGAAGCTCCAACCGAGCGTCCACCCCCTGCCGAGCGGAAGCCGCACACTACTCATCAGCCGCCCAGAGGACCGCGAGCTGAAGCAGCCCGCCCCCAGCAACATGCAAGATCCCACGCCATTCAAGAAGTATCTGCCGAGCGGCCCAAACCTAAAAAGAAGGTATGGACCCCAATGTTTTACTCATTCCACCGGACAGACAAGCATAATACAAGAGATTGCCAGAGCCTTCCCCTGATCGCCCACCCCGTGCCCCGGGGTGGCCACCGTCGATCGCCATCGTCTGACAGGCGACAGCCACACCATGAAGCCGATCGACGCCAGTCTCCCGAGCGGTATCACCCTCAAAGGCACGAGAACAATGTAGGATCGAAAAGAATTTAGATATCTCCACAATGGTATGATATTGTCCACTTTGGGCCTGGGCCTTCATGGCTTTGCTCTTGGGCTCTCCCCAAAAGGCCTCATGCCAATGGAGATATCTTTTCTCTTATAAACCCATGATTTTTCCCATGTGTTTCCAATATGGGACTATGTTTGCAACCTTGCAACCCCAACAATCCCCCCCTCAAACAAAGGACCATAGGCTTCCCACGTCCAATCCTTGACCCACCAGGTCTTCCTGCCCCTCGGTCCACCCGACCTACTAGGACTTCCTTGTCTAGTTGCAACTAGGACTTCCTGCCTGATGTCTGGTCCTCATGATCTGAACATAGGATCCCCCACTTTCTTTGTTCGAGGTCAATATTGTACCCACATGGCTCAATCAGACCATAGCTCTTGTGCACAGTCGGCGGTTAAACCTTCTGGCAGTCCGGGCTCTGATACCAATTGTTGGATCGAGATCGCGCTAGAGGGGGGGGGGTGAATAGCGCTCGCGGCTATTTCATACGTATCGGAATCGAAAACAGCGTTAGAGTAATTAAAGCAGCGGAAAAAATAAGCAAGCACACAAGAACACAGGTTGATTTTACTTCGTTCGGAGCCTAAGGAGACTCCTACTCAAAGGCCCGCGATCCTTGATCGCTTCCGGTGGGCAACAACTATAAGCTCGATTATTACAAACTAAGTATTACAAGAGATGCGATAAAAGAAATCTATACCGACGACGAAAACGAGAAATCTCGGAGCTCTGGGTCGTCGGAGACTTGTAGCAGCACTTCCGGGAGTCTTTCGGAGTAGCACGTTGAGTAAAGAAGACTTGGAACACATTAGATTGAGCTGCTGGTCGAACCCCCTTTATAAACAGTGTTCAAGGCGCCTTAAACAAGCTCCAAGGCGCCTTAAACCTGAATTTTATCCCGATCTGCTCGCTGGGATAATCTTTTGACTGCCGCGACCTGAAGGCGCCTTAAACCCATTCAAGGCGCCTCCAAGCTGTCTAAGGCGCCTTAAACCCCTCCGAGGCGCCTTAAGCCTGCTCCTCGCGCCAACTCAGAATTTTGAACCCAAGGCGCCTCCAAGCCCCATGGAGGCGCCTCGGACACTGTTCATCCGAGGAAAATCATCGTTATTTTATACCTGCAAGATATGTTAGTCCCAAACAACATCCTGCAACACAAAGTTAGCACAAAATAACATCATGGATAATAAAGAATATTTAAGATAGTCTCCGGACTGTCCGGGTCTGACTTCGGATTTCCAACCGGAAACCCTAGGTCGACCCGACGCCTACTGTTCCCTCTACGAGGAACGCGTCCTCACCTACTCCACTCAGGAGATTTACCTATTGCCAGTACGATCCTCCAGATCGACTGGACTTTTGCTTAGCACTCGATACTTCCGGACTTTCTGCTGGACATCCGCTTCCCGGCTAGTCCAGTCTTTCACCTGGCTCGCTACACCAGGACTTTCCACCTAGGGTTACCACCCCCTAGGACTTTTTTCCTGAAGTCATCGACCTGCCAAGACTTTCCGCATAGGTTTACCACCCCCTATGACCTAGGGTTACCACCCCCTAGGGTTTTATTCCTTTGCCTAACCGCAGTTAGGACTTTCCTGAAATCCTCAAGTAGACTTGTTAGAATACAAAACATCTTAACTTTGAATTCTTTGCCATTATCAAAACACGAGTTCGATCGTCGGATGCTTCCCGCACCAACAAACAATCCCCGGGTGTCTATGGAACGGCCTAGGCCATCTGTCCGGGAAGAAGAAAATAGAAGCAACACGTCCCGCGGCGAAATTAACATCATCGCTGGCGGGCCGACCGGAGGTGATTCCAACAGAGCAAGGAAGGCGAGTATTAGGCAGCTCTAGATTCATGCGGTCGGCTGTAGCCAAGAACGGGCGAGCGGGTCCGAAATCAGCTTCGGGCCCAAGGACTTGGAGGGAGTCGAAGTGCCACATGATGACGCCCTCCTCATCAAAGCGGTAATAGCTAATTATACTATTCACCACATCTTCGTTGATACAGACAGCTCGGTCAACATCATATTCAAAAAAGCTTTCGACCAACAGCAAATCGATCGAGCTGAGCTGCTGCCCATGACAACCCCCCTCTACGGGTTTACGGGCAATGAAGTTCTGCCGGTCGGATAAGTCCGATTGGCTATTTCACTGGGAGAAGAGCCGCTCAGAAGGACGCGGACGACAAACTTTGTCGTGGTTGACTCTCCCTCAGCATACAACGTTATCTTGGGACGACCGGCGCTCAGCGAGTTCCGGGCGGCCGTCTCCACCTTCTACCAGAAAATCAAGTTCCCGGTCGAAGACAAGGTTGGAGAAGTACGGGGAGACCAACTGGCGGCTCGGCGATGCTACGTCGAGATGGTCCGAGCCGAAGCTAATTCCGCTCAGAAGACGCCACGGATCGAGGTAAACACCATAACCGAAAAACCTCCCTCTTTGGTTTATGAAGAAAAGGAGGAGGTGCAGATCCACGCGACCCGATCGGAGGCCACCACATTCATTGCTTCCGATCTGGAGGCAAGTCGGAAAGAGGAGGTGATCAAATGCCTACAGAGAAATTGCGACGTCTTCGCATGGTCGACGCATGAGCTGCCCGAGATTTCGCCAAGCATCGCACAGCATGAACTTCATGTCCGACCAGACGCTCGGCCGGTGAAGCAAAGGAAGAGGGACTTCAGTGCCGAACAGAACGCCATCATCCGAGCGGAGGTCGAGAAGCTCCTGGAGGCCGGCCACATACGTGAAGTGAAGTTTCCGAGCTGGTTGGCGAACGTGGTGCTAGTCTCCAAGCCGGGCAACAAGTGGAGGGTTTGTATTGATTTCCGAGATCTCAACAAAGCATGTCTAAAAGATTTCTACCCTCTGCCTCGGATTGATCAACTGGTGGACTCCACAGCCGGGTGCGAGCTAATATGCATGCTAGATGCCTATCAAGGCTATCATCAGGTGCTGCTCGCCCAAGAAGATCAAGAAAAGGTTAGCCTCGTCACAGCCGACGGCACTTACTGTTACAATGTAATGCCGTTTGGATTGAAGAACGCAGGAGCAACTTACCAATGCTTGATGAATAAAGTATTCAAGGAGCAGATCAGACGAAATTTAGAAGTGTACGTGGATGATATTCTCATCAAGTCCGTCCGAGCGGCCGATCTCTTTAAAGACATGGAGGAGACTTTCCGAACGCTGAGGAAGTATGGAGTTAAGCTGAACCCTCAGAAATGTCTGTTCGGAGCGAAAGGAGAGCGTTTTTTGGGCTATATAGTGACCGAAAGGGGCATAGAAGCAAATCCCAGCAAGGTCAAAGCGCTGCAAGATATGTCGCCCCCAAGAAATCTAAGGGAAGTACAGCGCCTGACCGGTCGGATAACAGCGTTGTCCAGATTCATCTCCAAGACTGCCGACCGGAGCCTCCATTTTTTCAAGATCCTGTGCAAAGCTACTAAGTTCCATTGGGACGAAGAATGCGATCAGGCGTTTGGAGAACTAAAGACATATCTAAACTCTTTGCCCGTGCTAGCCAAGCCAGTTGTAGGTGAACCGCTCTGTATCTATTTATCTTCAACCGAACAGGCAGTAGGCTCGGCATTAGTGAGGGCGAGCGGAGAAGAACCCGTGTATTTCTTAAGCCATATTTTAAAAGATGCTGAATCTCGCTACACCGGACTCGAGAAGCTGGCTTTTGCTTTGGTCCTAGCCGCTCGGAGGCTTCGTCCTTATTTCCTAGCACATACAATCATCGTCCGGACGAATAGCCCATTGGGGAGAGTGCTGCTGAACCCAGAAGCGTCCGGACGGCTCATCAAGTGGACAACGGAGTTGAGTGAGTTTGATATTCAGTATCAACCCCGGTCGGCGATAAAGGCGCAGTCCTTGGTAGATTTTGTTACCGAGGTACAAAAGCCCGAGCTCGAAGCTATGTGGAAAATTTTTGTGGATGAGTCGTCCACTCGGCTCGGAAGTGGAATTGGGGTGCTATTGCTCTCTCCACAAGAAGAACGGATGCATCTATCCGTCCAGCTGGAATACAGAGCCACAAACAACGAAGCGGAGTATGAAGCCCTCATAGTCGACTTGCAGGCAGCCCGCCACGTAGGAGCCGGTCGGGTGACGATTCATTCGGACTCTCAGTTAGCCGCCCAGCAACTCTCGGGCACTTTTGAGATTAACAACGCTCGGCTCAAGCTCTACGCTGAAGCCTTCGAAAAGCTCAGGGCCAACTTCAGAGAGGTCACTATCCAGAAGCTACCCCGAGCGGAGAACCAGGCTGCAGATGAGTTAGCCAAACTTGCAAGTTCAATATCACCGGTCGTCATACAACAGCCAATTGAACAAGTATCCTTGGTGGCACATATCGATCGGATGGAGGGCCTCGAGTTTCTCCGCTCGGGTGCGACACCGTCTGATCGGGAGGAAGCCCAGCTATTGAGGAGGAGAGCCGGTCGGTTCACACTCGTGGGAGACCAACTCTATAAGAAGGTTTTCTCCCTCCCACTTTTGAAGTGTGTGAGCTCGGAAGACACAGAGTACATCCTCCAGGAAGTGCACCAAGGATCGTACGGAGGACATCCGGGCGGACGATCGCTGGCCAAGAAGATCTTGCTGGCCAGATATTTCTGGCCAACCTTACAAGCAGACGCCGCTCGGACCGTAGCGACGTGCCTATCTTGTCAGAAGTACCACAACGTCTCCCACCGACCGGCTGAGGAGATGAAGGCATCTACAGTCTCATGTCCGTTCGATCAGTGGGGAATGGATATCGTGGGTTCGTTCCCTATGGCGACCGGTCAGTGGAAGTTTCTTTTAGTGGCGGTCGACTACTTTTCCAAATGGGTGGAGGCCGAGCCGCTGGCGAAGATCACCGAGCAAATGGTCAAAAAGTTCATCTGGCAGCATATAATCTGTCGATTCGGCATTCCTCGCCGGCTGGTATCTGATAACGGGCGGCAGTTCGTCGGGAAGTAGCTCGAAGAATGGTGCAAAAGTTATGGCATTGAGCAACACTTCACTTCCGTGGCGTATCCCCAAAGTAACGGCCAAGCGGAAGTAACCAACAGAGAAATACTCAGAATTCTTCGAGCCCGACTTGACCACATAGAAGGAAGTTGGGTGGATGAGCTTCCATGCGTCTTATGGGCTATCCGCACGACCCCAAAGGAGGGAACGGGCGTCACGCCATTCCATTTAGTGTACGGAGGCGAAGTAGTGGTCCCGATTGAAGTCGGCGTCGAGTCCGTCCGGATCTAGAACTATGATGATGACAACGCCGAGCGGAGGAACATGGAGTTAGACTTGATCGACGAAGACCGAGACAAGGCGTCCGTCTGGCTGATGGCGTACCGGCAGAGGATGAAGCAAAACTACAACCGGCGCGTAATCCCCAGAGCATTCCAAGTCGGCGACCTAGTGTGGAAGAAAGTAAAGCCGGTCGGGGACGTTGGCAAGCTGGAGGCTCCTTGGGCAGGCCCCTTCAAAGTCATCGAAAAGCTCCGCTCAGGCGCCTATTATCTGGAGGATGAAGACGGACGACGACTGGATCGACCATGGAGCGCAAACCACCTACAGCCTTACCGGGCGGGGTGAAAGGTGCGCCGATGTAATATATATGGTATATTTTCCGTGCGGTTGTATATTTGAAATGCAGGAGTAAAAGATCCGAAAAATTAGCACAATTATAGGGCATCATCAACCGAACCAGAAGACCGTCGAGCTCCGACGTTAAAAATCAAGAGTCGCGCCGGCGACTATAAACCCCCCGGCCGGAAGACCGTCGAGCTCCGACGTTAAAAATCGAGAGTCGTGTCGGCGACTATAAACCCCCCGGCTGGAAGACCGTCGAGCTCCGACGTTAAAAATCGAGAGTCGCGCCGGCGACCGTCGAGCTCCGACGTTAAAAATCGAGTCACGCCTGCGACTATAAACCCCCCGGCCGAAAGACTGTCGAGCTCCGACGTTAAAAATCGAGAGTCGCGCCGGCAACTATAAACCCCCCGGCCGGAAGACCGTCAAGCTCCGACGTTAAAAATCGAGAGTCGCGCCGGCGACTATAAACCCCCCTGCCGGAAGACCGTCGAGCTCCGACGTTAAAAATCGAGAGTCGCGCCGGCGACTATAAACCCCCTAGCCGGAAGACCGTCGAGCTCCGACGTTTAATATCGAGAGTCGTGCCGGCGACTATAAACCCTCCGGCCGGAAGACCGTCGAGATAAAGACGGAAGAGGCCGACTTGTGAGTCGTTTAGCCGTTCGGCCAAGTAGCCAAAAACACTTGTGAATATCTAGCGAAAATCCCGTTTGCAAAACAGAACATATCAAGCCGAGCGGATGGCATGCATATTGATTAGTAAAAGAAAAAAAGCAAACAAGGGGATAGCATATCATTAAGAAATTAAGGCCGAATGGCCGAATTACAAAAAGTGATCATTTTTAGCCGAGCGGCTAGATTACATATAAGCTTCTATTCTAAATACTCGTAGAGATCCTTCAGGATGTTGTTGAGGAGTGTTGCCTGGTCCTGAGCGGGGATAACGGCGGAATCGGGAAGTTGCCCTTTGGACTTCAAGTATTCTGTCGTGGCATTCATGGCATGTTCAAAGGCCATGTACATCCGCTCGCAAACTTTCTCCGAAAATTCAGCCGAACGGATGTAATTCAGCCTTAGGGCTGCGACTCGGCCAGGCTCAGCGTCTTGATATTCCTTGAAGGCCGCTTGGGAGGCTGCGAGGGACTCCTGTAGAGTTTTCAGCTCTTCCTTATGCTTATTTGCATCGGCCGAGCGACCCGCCTTCTCTCCATCGAGCTGCTCCATCAGCTCTTTCACTTTTTGCTCTAGGCCCCGAGCCTCTACGTTCTTTTTCTCCAGATCAGAGATAGTAGTTTTCTTCCGCTCGGTGGCTACGCTTATCTTGCGTTCCAGTGATTTGTTCAAGCGATCAAGTTCGGCCAAATTGTGAGCCTGGTCGGCCGTCTTCTTCCGTTGGGTCTCCAACAGATTTTGGGTCTTTTTGAGCTCCTTCTGCAGCTCAGCATATGATGAGCCTTGGGAAGGCGCGCCGCCCGAGCTCCTTAGCCTTTTTAATTCTTCGTCCACCATCGCCAGACGATTGGAGACAGCTATCTCCTCCACCCATCTCTGGAATAAGCAAGATTGTTAATAGTCAATCGAAAAGAATGCAAAAAGGACTTTAGAGAACACGCTTACCCCAGTGGCCTGCTGCATATGACTGTTGGCCAGATTGCCGAGCGGAATCATCGCCACGCGCGCCCGAGCGTCGGCCCACATTTCGGCTAGAGGCCCCTTCAAGGTGATCGTGTGCTCGGGCGCGGTAGGCCGATCGGCTTCGTGCATTAATTCCTCGGTGGGGAGATGCAGGGAGACTCGGACGGTGCGGCGCCGACCGGGGGTCGTTTGGGCGGAAGCCGGAGAAGGATCGGAAGCCGGCGCAGAGAACTGGGACAAAATTGTTGAACGCTGGACTTGGCGGGGAGCGGGTGGAAGGACGTTGACTGGAACGGCCTCAAGAGGGTCCGCCGACGCGCCCAATTGCGAGGGGGTCCGATCGGATGAGATTGCCTCCACCGCTAGGGCTTTGCCGCGAGAATCAGCCGTGGTCCGCTCGGAAGGATGGACCGCAGAGGTAGCCGAGCGGAGGGGTGTCTCCGTGCGGCGCCGCTTTTGTCGGGGGGGGGGGGGGGCGCTCTTCCTCTTGAGCAGAGCCCCCTCCCGGACGGAAGGCTCTCGACTAGCAGTTGTGCCAGCCACTGGCTCCGGGAGAGAAGCCTGAGCGGCCGACTCCCCAGCATTTGTCTCGCTCTCTCCTTCATTAGAGCCGACCGGCTGGATGCCAAGCTTCTCCATCTCTTTGGCCGCCGCGGCCTCGAGCGCCGCCGCTTTCCTTTTCAAAATGCCAGCCATCACCGACTCCATGACAATGTTCGCTGCAAAAGAGAAAGAAGAAAATCAGTTAGCAATCAAGGCAAATGTACAAGTAAGATTCTTACCGAAGCCGCTCGGGAGGGGGGTCCTGATCGGACTCAGGCCGAATATGTACATCACCCCTTCTGGTAAGAACTTGTTGATGTCGACCTTCAGACCGGCTAGCATGTTGGCAGCGTGAAGATAGTCCGGTCGGGTCTTGAACCTTTTGAGCTCAGGGGAGACTGGCGGTCCGATCTGCCATTGGGTTCGGAAGGGAGCCCGCTCGGGAAGGCGAATATAAAAGTAGAATTCTTTCCAATGCTTATTGGAAGAAGGTAGTTTATTGAAGAAAACTAAACCGGGCCGAGCCTGGAACATGTAAGTGCCCGGCTCAAACTGTTTAGGGTAGTAGAAATAGTAGAAAACCTCCGGTCGGAGGGGAATGTTATGGATTTTGAATAGGACGACAACGCCGCATAGAAGGCGGAAAGTGTTGGGAACTAGGCTTCCGAGCGGAATGCCGAAAAAATTGCAGACGTCAATGATAAAGGGATGAATTGGAAGTCGCAGACCGGCAGTGAATTGGTCGCGGAAAACACAAAAGGCTCCGCGCGGCGGTTTGTGTGCCCGAGCGGAGGGAGTGGGTAAGATAATTTCGAGGTAGGAAGGGATGTCAAAGTTATTTATCAGAATATCGGCGTCACGCCGATCGAAGCGTGACTCCATGGTAACATACCACGGGCCGAGAGTTTGGTCTTGGGATTGAGAGGAATGGGTCATTGTCCGAACGGACGAAATCAAAAAAGGCGAAGAAAGGTAGAGGATAGAAGAAAGAAGACAGCAAACGAGACAGTGCCCCGAGGACCAAAACTCTGGAAAGAAATGCAAAGAAAACACAAGATCCAAAAGGAGAAAGAAGGAGAGCCTTACAAGGAAGAGGAGGATTGAGGGAAGAACGCCGGAGATCGTCGGAGAACAGGAGCAGGATCGCCGGAGCGCTGAGGAAAAGGAACTGGGGGGCACGCGAGGGCAGAAGTGAGGCGAAGGAAAGAAGAGAAGCCTTTATAGGGTGGAGCGCGAGCGGCCTCCACCATCGGATCCAGGTCGCGAGAATCGGAGCCCGCATCACGGCGTCCATTTTGAACCGCCTCAGTCTCGTCACCCGCGGCGCCGCCGCCGTACGATGACGATAACAAGGCCACGTGGCATTCCATCACGGGGGAGCATTTAATGAGCACCTTAACGAGGCACAGAGCGCGTGCCCAGCCTTAATGTCGAAGATTGGCATAAATTTCGAAGAGATCCGAGGAATGTGGCCGTTGACTGAACGCCGTAGCTACCCACGTGGTGGTCGAGCGGAAGATAGTTTCACGGAGACGCCGCTCGGTGCAACCAATAGTCTAGTCAGTCGGGCTAATCGCCTCGTTCGACTAGACTTGAAGGGGAAGCAAGTGATCCGGCAGTAAGGACGGGGGACCCCCCTTTTGAGGAAAGTCAACGCCACGTGGAGGTCAAAAGTCAAAAGGCCAACCGGAAAAGGGGGGCCGACCGGCCGAACGGGGTATAAGCAGAAGCGAAGATAACCCGACGGGGAGTCAGGTCTCCGACGCTCATGGTAAGCTAGGTCGCCGGGCCGAGCGGGTATAAGTAGCCCGCTCGGCCAAAGCATAAAGCAGTAATGTTGTGAATAGTTTCATTCGGGCACCCGAGCACCCGACCTAGAATCTCCCGAGCGGATCCGTACCTACGTCCGGTCGGACGCGATGGGACTGTCGAGCGGCCGGACTCTTGGCGCAGGAGCAGAAGAGACAAAAGGGCAAGGGCAACATCGGGAAACATCTTCTAACAACAAGCATGTCCAGTGACCAAGCCCTATGCTGAACCTTACGACAGAAGGTTCTGACGTCCCATCAGAGAGATGCTTGGACTGTAGCGGTATAGTGTCAGGCAAGCTCCTCTGACAAGCCCATACCGAGGTATGGTAAAAGGACACGTATTCGCCTCGGTATGTGTGCATCAGCCTCCTCATAGCTCTATATAATGGTCCTCATACTTCGCCGGAGGTACGCAATCTTGGATCTTGGAAGCCACTTCCTTAGTTTCCTCTTGCTTGAATTGAGCGTCGGAGGGTCGTCACCGGGAACCCCTTCCCGGCCCGACTTCTGTGCAGGTTCACCGGAGCTCCATACGGTCTGTCAGAGAGCCATGTCACCGATTCAGATAGCGCCACGTGCCCAGCGTCCATAGATTCAGTGTTCGAACAGGATCAATACCCTTAATATATTTTTCAATTTTTCTTCCATATCACTTTCTCTCCCCTTATTCTCTCTTATCATATTTTCTCTCTCCTCATTCTCTCATCACACTTTCTCTCTCATCATACTTTCTCTATTTTTATTCTCTCATCACCCTTTCTCTACCATTTGATCTCATATCACACATTCTCTCTTCTCATTTTTTCTAATTACACTTTTTCTCTCTTCATTCTCTCTGAACATATGTTCTCTCTCCTCATTATGTCTTATCATATTTTCTCTTTCCTCAATCTCTCCCATTACACTCTTTCCTCATTTTTTCTCATCATACTTTTTCTCCCATCATTCTCTCCAATTATATTTTTTCTCTCATCATACTTTCTCTCTCCTCAATATCTCCCATCACACCATGTTGCCACATGATTTTGCTCTCATCATACTTTCTTTCTTCTCAATCTCTCCCATCACACTCTTTCTAGTTATTTTTTCTCATCATACTTTTCCCTTTTCATTCTTTCTCATCACACTTTTTCCCTTCTTATTCTATTTCATCATACTTTCTTTCTCCTCATTATATCTCATTAAAAAGATAGAGAACATATTGTTGCCACAATATGTTCTCTATCTTTTTCTCTCACATCCAATTTTTTCTTATATTTAATTTTTTTTTCTTATTTTTCTTTAAAGGTAAAAAAAAGAAATTTTTATTTCAATTAAAAATACTTAACTAATTAAATATTATTTTTAAGAGTAATATTATATTCATACTTATTCGTATTCCAAATATTATCATTCTTATTTTCATTCCAATTCTTAGAAAATAATCAAATATCACCTCACATTTTGTTACCACATCAGTGAAATCTGCAATAGGTATTGTTTTTTTATTGAAAATATTTTTAAAAATGATAAATTTTAAATACTCTCTCTGAATGATTTTTTCATAATCCAAGAAAAATAAATATAATGGTATTAGTCGTCCATTTAATAACACTGGGATGCCCAACTAATAATTTTTTAAAATATAAGTAATCATTAATCTAAAATAAAAACAAAAATTTAGACAAATCATTTAATATTATTACGATTGATGCGGTCAGAAATTTTACTATGGTGACGTGGCGATAGGAATTCATTGGCATCCATGAGTAATGACGTCAAAGCTTTTCCCTTATTAGACAGCCGAATTTGTGGAGAATATGGTTATAAATAAATTGAATATTCATAAATAAATTATTAATCAATTTGATAAGAATTTATTTATATTCATTTAATATAAATAAAATTAATTAAATAAATAAAATTAATTAATTAATTAAATAAAATAAAATAAACAAACTTAACATTATTCGCAAATAATATTTAAATAGATTTCTCACTCATCAAGGAGTTAATATATATATGAGATCAGATGGCTTCATTGGAGTCTGTAGAGATGACACAATATAAATTGATACAGTAATTTGCTTTACATATGTGACAAAAGGTCAAATCATTTATTCTCAGCGCCTCCATCGCACCCGACCCTAGGCTATCATGAAGGAGATAAATCATGATAATCGAGAGAGCAAGTGGTGGTGGGATGAGCTGCATAGGGTCCAGAAATTTACTCCCGATAATTCTATGATTCAACCCCATAACCTTATATGATAAATATACCATCACTTATTATCTTGGATGACCTGTAAAATCAAGTGATTTACTTTACATAGCCAGCATCGTAAAGGGATAAGTACAACATATGATTATTTTTCTTGATACTAGAGCCCGTAAATCATGGGGAGGGATAATATGAAAAAAATATATGCACATTAGTCATTCATTCACGCTATGATTACTAGCACTGTAAATTATCTATCAGAGATCGACTGGAATACCTAGAGGATAAAATCAGAATCTGTACCTTTTGTCAGACTGAGTCTGAGATCTAGGTGTATGTTTTATTTTGATGTCCTCTAGTGAATATGTTATGGGTTCGTATATGAGATTAGTTGCAAATGCCCCCAGATATGATGACCTATAGGAGGATGTTTCAAGTCTTCATATGTTAGTATAGAGGTAAGAGCAGGTTAATGCAGGCTCGACATCTAGTCATGGTTGCCATGGTGGATCATATTTAGAAGGCTTGTAATCATAGTTTTTTTAGGGTGGGAGGCTTGCTGTTGAGTAGGTGTATAGGAAGATACAAATGCATGTATATTATGCTCTAGATGTGTACTCTGATCTTGCACGATTATAAACATATATATTAAAAAAAACCCTATTCAACCATCCATGGACGAAGCATCCTCGTGGAGCCTCATAAGCCTCGGATGGGCCTCCTGAAGCCTGCTTCTGGTGTCTCATCAACTTTGGATAGAGTACTCTTTTGGGGCTTCATGTCACGCCCCCAGAAGAGTCCCTGCCAGACGAAAATCCGACAGCATCTCTCCTGTACTGGTGACAATATGAAGCATACATACATACATCACAATATATAAACATAAACAACATATTCATCAGCCCACACGACTGGAACATACATAAAATAGAAACAACATAACCACGAAATGTATCAATTATATATATATCTATCCATAGACTACAATTACTATACAGATAAACGACATCTGTAACAAAAGTGCAAAATGTAAATACAGCGAAACAAAAGTAAAACAAACCAGAAAATCAGCACGTCGAGATCTCTGAGCAACTCTACGAAAGTCCAAAATCAACAGTAATATCAAAAGGATCCCTGTGTCTGCAAAACTGGAGACCAAGGAATGTAGCAAATTAGCCAAATGGCTAAGTGGATACTCAAGAAAGATGTGCATGAATTTAATCTTATTGAAGAAGTCAAGGAAGTAGAATAAATCATCATCTTTTGTTACAACTTTAGGATTATTCTTAAAGTTCTACATTTATACATATATATGTATAATCATCTTCTCATTATCTATAATCAGGTAAAATTTTTAGATTAAAGTTTAGGATCTTCACCTTATCATCACTTGTCATCATTAATAAAATCAATTTTTCAATCTTATTATTTAATCACTCAATTATAAGTTATCATGGTAAGATCAACATGTATATCAATAGTCTGAATCTGATAAATCAACTAAAAAGTGAATCACTGGAGCCAATATCATCAGAGTGAAATATCATATGGATAGGCTAAAAGCCTCCTAAGAGTATAAACTGTCGCATACGTCATCTGACGTACGGGCTATCAGCCCTCACCGGTGGAGGACATAATAAACACTGACCGAGGGCTACATCACGCCAACACGCCTCGGGTGTACGGTCAGATACTCTGGACCGCGGCCGCCGCGCTACCACAATAACATGTGGGCGGTCCAGTACTCTAATATAGAGCTCTGGTATAAAGCTAGGCTCATAGTCTTCACTTTTTAATTCTTCATTTACTATCTTTATTAATTCACTGTTATGATTATATTCTCTTTTCATATTGAATGGTCAATCGAGGTAATATTTTCGGATCAAGTCTATTAATTTATCATTATAGGGTCCACAGATAAAAAGCTACAAGTATCAACAGATAGAGTATCAAAAGCATGAAATATGTAAGGTCAAGCAAGTCAAAAGAGACAAGGTATCAACAGAAGATAAATTTAGAATATTTCTTTAATTTTAAAAACAACCCTCCCCATATCAATCCCAATATGAACCCACATATGAACAAGAAATAATATCAATTATTTACCCTCCAATAATTTTAATATTTTAACCCATTTCGCTATTTCTAATATCAGTTTAATCCCCATTTTGAAAACAATAATACAACATATACATATTCCAATTTATATATTTATTCATGCACAAGGAAATAGACAAGAGTAGATGTATCCACCTTATATACAGCAAAAATCTCCGAGTATCGGCAGGTCACCGTGCTCCACTCGAGCTCGGATCTACAAACACAATATCAAACATAACTTAAATAATCAAAATACTATCTAATAATAATAATGACCTAAAATCTACACATTAACTCTGATTCAAAATCAGTGAATTATTTTGATCTCGATACCTCGTACCACTTCGCATTCCTAAATACAACATCTGTTATAATCTAAATAACCCTTCTAACTACACATCAATTTAACCAAAAGCAACCTAAAATATACCTTCTAAGGGTTTTGTGTGGCTGCTGGAAATGAGGACAGCAACTAGGGTTGCTTTCCCTTTGTCGTTGGCCACCTCAACTAGCTCCGGCGAGCTCCGGCGAACTCCAACGGTACTGCCAAGAATAGGGCAGCAGCTAGGGCTGCTGTTGGAGGAAACAAAATGCAGCAAAAAATGCTGCTGTTGGTGGGGAAAAAGGAGAGAGCAACTAGGGTTTTGTTTCCTCTCTTCTTCCGGTGGTTTGGCGAGCTCCGGCGAACTCCGAGGAGCTCCAACAGTGCTGCCGAGAAGCAGAGAAGAGGAAGCAAAGGAGAAAACAGTGCTCTGCCCTTGCTGGAGGAGGAGAAGAGGTGCGGGAGGAGAAAACGAGGGCTGCTTGAGAAGAAGAACGGGAGAAAAAAAATCTGCCGTTTGTCGCCGCTAGAGAAGAAAACGAAGAAGAAGAGAGGGGTTTTGAGGCTTCGGTGGGGAAGAGAAAAGGGAAAAGGAAAAAGGGGGGTGTGGGGGAGAGCAGTGCACGTGGGTGAGTGGGCATGGGTGTTTTTGGTTTTTTTTTTTTTTTTTTTCTCACACTTAACACTTCATTTAGAGTCATCACCTGAGCACTTTTAGAGTCTTAGAGCTTGATCAAGTTACTCAGTTAGAGCTTCTTCTGGAGCTGTATTAGCTTTGGATGGAGCACTCTGTAGGAGTTTATTCTAGAGCGCATCAGCTTTGGATGGTGCTCTCTTCTGAAGCTTTTTCTAGAGTCCCATCAACCCTAGAAGGAGCACTCATACATAACTTTTTCTAGAGTCACATCAACCCTGGATGGAGCACTCTTTCAGAGCTTTTTCAAGAGTTGCATCAACTTTGGATGGAGCCACTTTAGAGCATCTCATCCGCTTGGATGGAATTGAGGCTGGCTTAGCCTTGGATGGAGTATACTTAGTGCATACATTTTGCTAGTGAGTCTGTGAGAAGTAAGACCATACATTTTGTTTAGAGAGACGGTTTACATTCTAAGTGCATACATTTTGTGTTTGTGGAGTGAGAGCATATATTTTGTTAGGGAAGGGTTACACTCTGAGTTTTATAAGGAGTGAGTGCATACAACTTTTGTTTTGTTTTGTTTTGTTTTAAGGATGTATAGGTAAGGATGGTGAATAGATCCATCAAAATGATCTATCTAGTTCACAGTAAATGACTTATGATAAAAACACATCAAATCTGTTTATAACTGAGGTTTTGCTAAAAAGTCTAAAGAAGGTGAATCGATCTATCAAAAAGATCGATTAGTCTGCAACAAACGGCCAACGGTAAAGACATATCAAATCCATTGACAGCTAATCACTTACTAAAAGTGATTGAGGGTGGTAGACATTGTGGCAAATAGGTTGATCAGAGGCATGTAGATGTGATCAAAGGTGCCTAAGTTGGTCTCTAGAGGTGACTGAAGGCATGCATATATGATCAGAGGTGTTTGAGCTAACCTCCCGAAGTAATGAGAGGTATGCATTGTTGATTGGTAGAGGGGAGAGGTAGGAGGTATGACACAGTTGGGAGTTTGGAGAATAGGAGGGCTGCGTCGAGGATATTATGCACCCTCCTGCACATACCAATCAACATGGACCAAGGAGATGGAGGCAAGCAGTCTACTGGGTGATGTCATGATACAATAAGCTAAGGATAAGTAGACTATGGGGATGGAGTTGATGTAAGAAAATATGTTGCTAAACACGCAAACGCGCAGTGAAAAAACATATTTCCTCCAGAAGATCCATGCGAAGGGAAAGAGAAATTCTTACATATACTAAGTTTTCTAACATATCATGAGATTATACCTTTGTAGCGTGCTCACGGACTCCCGACAGCTCGGATCACAACACGATCTCACGTTCATGCCTCTACGATATCCACACAAATAAGTGTTCGTTTGTCTCACAAACTCACAAAAGGAGAAAGGTTGTGCTAGCAACCTTGAAAGTGGATTTCGGCCAAGAGGAGAGGAGCAAGGAGAATGAAGAGAATTCCTTCCAAAAATGAAGAGCAAAAAGCTTAAGTATTTTCATCCAATGAAAATACTTAATTAGCATTAATAGCCTTAATGAGCATTTACACTCCATTAAGGACCAAACTTGTAACTCCTCATTTCAAATGAGTGTAACTTTTCATTTCAAATTCAATTTCGAAAATTGAATGAAATGAATAATTGAATCTCGAAATTTAATAATTATCTTCATTAAATCTCACTTGAGTCTAACTCAAGTCTAATTCACTTGAGTCTAACTCAAGTCTAATTTAATCAAGTCTTACTCAATTAATCCTCATGCAATTCAAATTCAATGAATCACTATTTCATTAATTCAAATTGACTCCTTGAGTCTAATTTGAATTGAACTTAATCCAACAATTAGATCCAATTGAGTCCAACTCAATAAATCCAACTCGGATTAGACTTAATCCAATAATTCAGCATATGAACTCATCTCCAAATCTACTTGTTCTTTGTGTGTGACCCAATAAGTTCTCGTAACGTTGGCAATGTACCCAAATCAACATTTAGATACATAAGCAATGAGTGACATCTAGCAAGGCATCATTGCTACCCAAGTGACAAGAAGGTCAAGATCCAACCTAACTTGTCCGTGGCTATTATCTTGTATGACTTTGTCCCTCTATCCTTGATATTTAGGTTGATCAATGAGGCATAGACCGTGTCATCCTCTTATCAACATTTGTGTTTCTTGATCTCTAAGTAGACACACTCAATCAAATAAGCTCAATATCTCATATTGACTCATTTGTGCATGGCCATGCTTTCTTGTGCCCTACTAATCAAGGGGCCCACAGATATCGCTTCCGTCATATGGAAGGGTTAAATCACATCTACATCACTCACATCCCTCCGTATAATTCATTACATACCCAATGATCGACTTTATTATCCACCTTGTTACATGTGACGTTTGCCGATACCAAAGTACACAACTCCTTATGTAGGGAACCGTAGCGACTTCAGGTCTAAGGACTATTCATAACAATAGTCACATGAGAATGTTTATGACACCCATATAACGATCCATGAAATATTCTCATGGCGGGTCATTCAGTATATATTCTCTAATATATACTCATGTGTCAACCTGATATCTCATATCCATGACTTGTGAGATCAAGTCATCCGTTGACCTACATGCTAATCTCAACACATTAATATTGTCCTTGTATATTAATGCTCGCCTAGGAACAGTTAAGAGTAGTATTATCTATAATATCTCATTATCAATTCAACCAATTGATATACTGTAGATAAGAACCTACTACCCAAGGATATTATTATACTTATTCAATTGATACTGAACTGAAATAAATATAAAAACCAACTTTGCCTTTTATTAATAATAATATATGATACAAAATGAGCTCTTTACAATCATCTCATAATTGGTACTAGGGCTAACACTAACAGTTGAGACTTTTAACTTCCATATATTGGATCAAGATGCGCGAATCATGTGGTTTTAAAAACTTCTTTTCAGTTTTATAAAGACAAGTATGCAACGGAAAAACTAAGTAGGAAAGTAAAATAGAAAACTCGGTCGGTTACTAAGTTCGGAGCCTTTAGCGACTCCAACTTCAAGACCCACCATCCCTTGGACAGTATCAATGGGTAATCCACTATAATCCTCTTCCAGAACTGCCAAAAGAGGTAATCAAGTACAATATAATCAAAGAACAAGTGTAACAGCCTACACTTTCCTTAATGCAGTAATTAAACAATTAACAATACTTTCGCTACCCAACACGTGAAGATTCTTGGATCGAGCTCAATGTCGAATGACTTCTATGCAGTAGTAGGGCATAGCAGCTTCACAACACAATGAGAGGATGAAGTGGGAGCAATTGGGAACTCAAAAGATCGCCTGTAGAAGTCATGAATGAGTTGTGTCTTGAATGCTGCTCAAATAGGGCTAATATAGGCTGTGGAAGGCGCCTTTAGCCTCCTCCGAAGTGCCTCTACAAGTACATTTTATCCCCTATCCTTGATGATGATAAAATTTACAACCTTCGATTTTTTCCTCTAGAAGGCACTTTTAAAGCTCTTCAAGGTGCCTTCTAGCATGCTTAATGTCACGCCCGGAGGAGTCCCTGTCCGAAGAAATTTCGACAGCATCTCCCCTGTACGACGAACAATCTGAAACTTTACTACATCACCATATACCTCAGCCACATGCGGCTGGAATAATAACAACAATAGACAAACAATCACACATACATCCACGCAGTTTATATCAATTTCAGCCTCTAGCTGACACAACCACGCAGTTTAATAAGAAATGCTAAGAAAACTCAAAATCCACCCTACTCAACTACACTCATAAAACGCAAATCCGACGATAAGATCAACTTACCTCTTCTGCCGTCTAGGTAGGCATGCAGTAAAATAAATCCAAACAAAAATCCATCGACAAGTACAATCCATACAAGCTCCAAGTATCAAAATAAAACAAGTCTAAACATAGTCAAATAAAGAAGAAAAACCAAAAGATCAATAAGCCCTCGTGGTCTGCAGGGGACTAGCAACTGGAACTCTCTCCTGACAGCATCAACCTGAAAATAATAACGGAGGCGGGGGTGAATCCAACGCTCAACGGGTAACAACTAATATACATAGTAAGGAAGTAACATCTAGCACTAATCATGCATGCAGTCTCCTGACGTAATAAAGGTAAATGCAAACTGAAATAAACAGGAGAATACTGTACTAACGAGGATCTGGTACAAGGATAAACAGTCCAAGAGGTATAGAAATCCTGTATGCATGTCAAGCATGGGCATCCAACCAATATGCAGCAAATAAATGCAACAAACACAATCACAAGAAATAAATGCATCAATGCGTATGATGCCAATGCAGTCATGGTCACCCCTGACGTCAGTCAGCCATCTCACACACAATGGTGGGACCGAGTGGGTAGGGCTGTGACAACCGTGCACTCTGCATCACTACTCCTGATGAGTGACCGAATGGACGGGATGCTGTCGGAGTACACACATACTCCTACCCCAAATCATAAATGGGGGAGCGCAATGCTCTCATCTCCCGGTACACGATGACGGGGAAGGATCTCGACGTGCTACCACGCTGCAATCACACTACCCATGAGCGGACCAACGGAGCACCGAACGAGCAAACTGACGTGCTACCACGCTGCGTCACGCTACCCATGAGCGTCACAACGGAGCACCGAACTGGCGATGTGCTCGACAATAATGGAGCAATCTATCACACAGCATGCAATCATGCGAATGGTGCATGACACTAAGCATGGTAATATACTGAACCAATCTATATACATATATGATGTGCACCATAGTCAATAAATCATATCAAGGGTACACAGATCAGATAAGGTATCACACCTAGGTTCTGAACATGGTGAAGCATGGTTATATCCTACCCCTATAGGCATGTATAATCAGGTAAGTAATAACATGAGATGCAAAATAAGCAATCAACCAAGCATGTAACAGGTATCGGGTAGTGACTAACCGAAGCAAATAAAAAACATAATTATTGCTATTTGTTAAATTCACTACTATGCATATCAAAGACATAAAGTCAAAAGTACCCGCCTCCAATCGACAAGGTCCAATCCGATAATCGAGATACTCATCTCGCGTCAAAGTCCTGTAGTAAATCGTACAGTTTAGCTAATTTAATTATAAACAAATAGCTAAACAAATTCCTAATCCACCGACCATCTAGGGTTAGCTTCTTAAACCCTAATTACACCATTAGATTTTAAATCAACCAAATCTCACCTAATATATACATTTTTTATTTAGCATATACTCAATGAAATAGCTAAATAAAAATCCCTAACACAAAATAGGACAAACCCAAATAAACCCATAACATAACCAAATTCCATTTACTCATAACAACTCAGATTTAAATAAATTTTTATACTCTTCATTTCTTATCCTTTCCTAGCTCCAATTTTGTGTACACTATAACAAAAGAAATGACTTCCTCTACACCTTACCTCAAATCACAGCCAGGGATCTTGCTGGAAATTATGGTCGGAAATCACAGCGGCTGCCGGGGACACCTGATGTCGTTCACCTATGAAGCAACCAGGACAAATTCTTATACTGTGACTAGATCCGAATCAAGGAAGAACATGAACTGGAAATCAATAACCGAAATCATACCACAACCCTAATTCCACACCACACATCGACTAGGGCTTAGGGCGGTGGCCGACGCTAGGGTTTCCTATGGCCGGGGGCGACGTTGGGTCGGTGTCGGCGCACAGAGGAAAAGAAAAGAAGAGGAAGGGCGGCGGCGTGGGGATCTCCACGGCAAAGGGACAACGGGCGCCGATGCCAACTAGGGCTGAGCACAGAAGAGGAGAATACAGCCGTGAAGATAGCTAGGGCTCGCGGTGACTTGTGGAAAAGATCTAGGGCACAGCGGCATCTTGAGTGCCGGCGAGGAGAAGTGGCGAAATCGGGAGAAGAAATGAAGAGAAGGAGAAGAAGTAGAAAGAGGAGGAAACCGCCTCTGCGGTTAGGGCACAAGGGATTCGGGCGAGGAAGCGGGCGCGCGCGGAGAAGAAGAAACGGTGAGGAAAAGGAAGAATAAAGAAAAAAAAGAAAAGAAAATATAAAAATAAACATTTCCTCGCTTAAATGGGTAGCCTAAACAGGCTTTTCCGGGTCCCATTTTTATCCCCGTTAACTCGTCCATACGAGCTCCGAAAAATTTCCAAAAATTTCAGAAAATTCCCTTATTAATATTTTCCTATTTTCGGTATTTTACACTCAAGGTGCCTTTAGAAGCATGCAAGGAGCCTCCAACTACTGGTTTGGCACAACAATATTCCCGAGACTATATCTTTTGACTCTGAACTTAGAATCAAGTTATGTCAGTTGCCACGAGTGCTGAATTCGAAGGTCTATATTTATCTTTATAGCCAGGGGCGGATCCAATGGGGGGCGGCATCGGCGGTCCCCCCTACCGACTGTGGAACCCCTAGTATTATGGGATTCCACCGATGGAGATAGAGAATACTGTCTCTAGTTCTACATAATAATCGCCCCTCCATACTTGAATTTCTGGATCTGCCACTGTCTATAGCATAGAGTTAAATCTCGTCTCACTGAGATAAGGGTCTAGTCATGATCTCAATTTAGGTTTTCCAAAATGGACCTAAGCTGGACCAACGCTTACTGTCCCCTCAAATGGGAATGCGTCCTCACTGAGTTACTCTCGTCCAGTGACTTACCTCCACTTACCAAATTTGAATTACCTACTCAAAGTCCAATCTAACCCACTAGGTCTTCTTGCTAGAATAACACATTCAGACTTCACTAATTCAAGAATCGAATATTCCGACCTCCTGTCAGAATCGCACATTTAGACTTCAACCCATCGAAAATTAAACATCCCAATCTCCTACTAGAATCCCACATATGGACTTCGCCAATCGAGAATCACACAACCAGACTAGACTTTCCGCCTGATGTCTGGTCCTCTTGACTCGTCAAGTTAGTCAACCCTGCATACTTGATAATAAGGTTAGATCAACAACACATCTAATTTTAAGCCATTTTTCATTCATCAAAATTCAAGTTTGATCATTGGTGTCATTCACACCAATAATCTCCTTTTTGATGCAATGACAACTTGGGTTAAAGTTATAAAAAATATGCAAACATATATAGTAACAAAAAATGATTTTAAGATAAATCTAACATGAAACAGGTAAGTTTTATTCTCTTGATCATTTTAGAGTTAAGTTTTTAAAATTTTCATTAGTTTTTCTTACTTAAATCCTAACCCACCACCTTTAGCATTCATCAAAAAATTATGCGCATATGTAAGTGATCCTGTCCGAACGCTGAATCGATGGACGCTGGGCACGCGGCGCTCTTCGAACCAGTGACGTGGATCTCTGACCGGCCGTATGGAGCTCCGGTGAACCTGCAAAGAAGTCAGGCCGGGAAGGGGTTCCCGGCGACGACCCTCCGACGCTCAAGTCAGGTAAGAGGAAAATGCAGAGGTGACTTCGAATCTCAGAGAGTGCGTACCTCCGGCGAAGTATGAGGACCCTTATATAGAGCTGTGAGGAGGCGTATACACACATATCGAGGCATATACGTGTCCTCTTACCATACCTCAGTATGGGCTTGCCAGAGGAGCTTGCCTGGCACCATACTGCTACAGTCTGAGCACCTCTCTGATGGGACAGTAGAACCTTCCGTCCTAGAACTCTGTGCATGGCTTGGTCTTCGAACATGCTTGCTGTCAGAAGATGTTCCTTTGTCCTTTTGTCCCTTCTTTCCCCGCGCCGAGCATCCAGCCGCTCGGACGCCCCATCACGTCCGCCCGGACGAAAGTACTGGTACGCTCGGGAGATTCCCGATCATGTGCTCGGCTGAGACTGTTCACGGCATTGCTGCCGTATGCCTCGGCCGAGCGGGCTACCCGCTCGGCTCGGCGACCTTGTTCACCAAGAGCGTCGGAAACTCGACTCCCCGCCGGGTTGTCTTTGATTCTGTTCTGACCCGTTCGGTCGGTTGACCCGACCCTTACCCGCTCGGCCGGAGCTCATCTTGCCCTTAGACTTTTGACCTCTACATGTCATTGACTTTCCTCAAAGGGGGTCCCCTATCTGTACCACCGGATCACTTGCCTCCCCTTCAAGTCTAGTTGAAGGAGGCGATTAGTCCGACTAACTGGACCGTTAGTTGCACCGAGCGGCGTCTCCGTGAAACTATCTTCCGCTCGACCCTCACGTGAGTAGCTACGGCGTTCAGTCAACGGCAATATTCCTCGGATCCCTTCGGAATTTGTGCCAATCTTCGACATTAAAGCCAGGCACGCGCTCTGTGCCTCGTTAAGGCGCTTATTAAATGCTCTCCCATGGTGGAATGACACGTGGCATTGCTGCCATCATCATACGGAGGCAGCGTCGCGGGTGACGAGACCGAGGCGGTTTGAAATGGACGGCGCGATGCGTGCTCCGGTTCTCGCGACCTGAATCCGACGGTGGAGGCCGCTCGGGCTCAACCCTATAAAGCCTTCGCCTTCTCCGCCTTTGCCGCATTTCTGCTCTCGCGTGCCCAGTAGCTGCCTTCGGCGTTTCAGTGCTCCAGTGATCTCATTGCTACTTCTTCCGGCGACTCCGTGTTCTTCGTCAATCTCTGTTCTTCTCTGTAAGGCTCTTCCTCTTTTCTATCTTTAGTTCTTGTGTTTCCTTTGCGTTTCTTTCCCGATTTTTGGTCATCTGGGCGCTGTTTCATCTATCATCTTCTTCCTTCTATCATCCGCCTCTCTTTACCTTTTGTGATTCCGCTCGTTCGGACGATGGCTAGTTCCTCTCAGCCTCAAGACCAAGCCCTCGACCCTTGGTATACTACCCTGGAGTCGCGCTTCGATCAGCGCGACGCCGATGTTCTTATGGATAATTTTGACATCCCATCCGACTTCGAAATTATCTTACCTTCTCCCTCCGCTCGGCCACACAAACCGCCGCGCGGAGCTTTTTGTGTTTTCCGCGACCAGTTCACAACCGGTCCGCGATTTCCAATTCATCCATTCATCGCTGAAGTTTGCAATTTTTTCGGCATTCTGCTGGGAAGCCTAGTCCCCAACACTTTCCGCCTTCTGTGTGGCGTTGTCGTCCTGTTCAAAATCCACAACATTCCCCTCCGACCGGAGGTATTCTACTATTTCTACTACCCTAAACAGTCCGAGCTGGGCACTTACATGTTCCAGGCTAGGCCCGATTTAGTTTTCTTTAATAAACTGCCTTCTTCCAATAAGCATTGGAAAGAATATTATTTCTACCTCCGTATGCCCGAACGGGCCTCCTTCCGAACCCAGTGGCAGGTCGGACCACCAATCTCCCCTGAGCTAAAGAGGTTCAAGACCCGACCGGAATATCTTCACGCTGCCAACATGCTAGCCGGTCTGAAGCTCAATATCAACAAGTTCTTACCAGAAGGGGTGATGTACATATTTGGCTTGAGTCCGATCAGGACCCCCCTCCCGAGCGGCTTCGGTAAGAATTTTACTTGTACATTTGCCTTGATTGCTAACTGATTTTCTCTTTTTTTCCTTTGTAGCTGACATTGTCATGGAGTCCGTGATGGCCGGCATTTTGAAGAGGAAAGTGGCGACGCTCGAGGCCGCAGCTGCCAAAGAAATGGAGATGCTTGGCATTGAGTCGGTCGGCTCACATGAAGGAGAGAGCGATACGAATGCGGGGGAGTCGGCCGCTCAGGCTTCTCTCCCGGAGCTAGTGGCTATCGCAATTGCTAGTCGAGAGCTTTCCGTCCAGGAGGAAGGCTCGGCTCAGGAGGAAGAGTGCCCCCTCCGACAAAAGAGGCGCCGCACGGAGACACCACTCCGCTCAGCTACTTCTGCGGTCCATCCGTCCGAGCGAGCCACCGCCGATTCTCGTGGCAAAGCGCCGGAGGTGGAGGCGATCTCGTCCGATCGGACGCCATCCCAACTGGACGCGTCTGCGGACCCCCTCGAGGCCGTCCCGATCAGCGCCCTTCCGCCCGCTCCCCGCCAAGTCCAACGTTCGGCGATTTTGTCTTAATTTTCTGCGCCGGCCTCCGATCCGTCCCCCGCTTCCGCTCACACGACTCCCGGTCGGCGCCGCACCATCAGGGTCTCCCTACATCTTCCCACTGAAGAGCTGATGCCCGAAGTCGATCAGACAACCATGCCCGAGCACATAATCACGATGAAGGGGCCCTTAGCCGAGATGTGGGCCGACGCTCGGGCACGCGTCGCGCTGATCCCTCTCCGCAATCTGGCCAACAGCCATATGCAACAGGCTACTGGGGTAAGCGTTTTTTCTCAAGTCCTTTATGCGCTCTTTTCGATCGGCTTTTAATGATTTTGTTAATTGCAGAGATGGGTAGAGGAGATCGCTGTCTCCAATCGTCTGGCGATGGTAGACGAGGAGCTAAAGAGGTTGAAGGCTTCGAGTGGCCCGGTCGGCTCCCAAGGCCCCTCTTACGCCGAGCTGCAGAAAGAGCTCAAAAAGACCCAAGCTCTGTTGGAGGCCGAACGGAAAAAGACGGCCGACCAGGCTCACACTCTAGCCGAACTCGATCGCCAGAACAAATCACTGGATCACAAAATAAGCCTGGCCACCGAGTGGAAGAAAATGGCTATCTCCGACCTGGAGAAGAAGAATGTCGAGGCTCGGGGCATGGAACAAAAGGTTAAGGAGCTGATGGATCAGCTGGCCGGCGAGAAGGCGGCCCGATCGGATGAAGTGAAGAAACTTGAGGCTGCCTTGCAAGAACATCAGGCAGCCACCGATGCTTCCCGAGCGGCTCTCAAAGAATACCAAGATGCTGAGCAAGACCGGGTCGCCGCCTTGAGGCTGAATTATATCCGTTCGGTCGAATTCTCCGAAAAAGTGTGCGAGCGGATGTATACTGCTTTTGAGCTCGCTATGACGGCCACCACAACTTATTTGAAGTCCAAGGGCCATCTCTCCGATTCCACCATCATCCCAGCTCAAGACCAGGCGACACTCCTCAGCACCATCCTGAAGGATCTTTACGATTATCTGGAATAGAAGTATATATGTAATTCAGCCGCTCGGCCAAAGACTATCCTTTTTTGTAATTCGGCCGCTCGGCCTTAATTTCTTTAATGCTATCTTTTTTCTTGCTTTTTTCCTTTTACTAATCAATACGAGTGCTGTCCGCTCGGCTAGCCAACTACCGTTGTTCATGTTCCTTCACTTCTCCTCGTTATTCGCCTCTCGTCTCACCTTTCTTATGTTCAAAAGGGGTTTTTTACGAAGTATTTTGCATAGCTAGTCCGCTCGGCTGAATATATCCTGTTTTTCAAATGGGATTTTTGCCAGATGTTCACAAAGTACTTTTGGTTACTTGGCCGATCGGCCAAACGACTTAAAAGTCGACCTCTTTATTGTCATCTCCCGTCCGGAGGGTTTATAGTCGTCGGCGCGACTCTCGATTTTTAACGTCGGAGCTCGAAGGTCTTCCGGCCGGAGGGTTTATAGTCGTCGGTGCGACTCTCGATTTTTAACGTCGGAGCTCGACGGTCTTTCGGTAGGAGGGTTTATAGTCGCCGGCGCGACTCTCGATTTTTAACGTCGGAGCTCGACGGTCTTCCGGCCGGAGGGTTTATAGTCGCCGGCGCGACTCTCGATTTTTCCGGGTTTATAGTCGCCGGTCCGACTCTCGATATTTAACGTCGGAGCTCGACGGTCTTACGTCCGGGGGGTTTATAGTCGCCGGCGCGACTCTCGATTTTTAACGTCGGAGCTCGACGGTCTTCCGGCCGGAGGGTTTTAGTCGCCGGCGCGACTCTCGATTTTTAACGTCGGAGCTCGATGGTCTTCCGGTCGGAGGGTTTATAGTCACTGGCGCGACTCTCGATTTTTAACGTCGGAGCTCGACGGTCTTCCGGTCGGAGGGTTTATAGTCACCGGCGCGACTCTCGATTTTTAACGTCGGAGCTCGACGGTCTTCCGGCCGGAGGGTTTATAGTGTTGGATCGAGAAGTGCTAGAGGGGGGGTGAATAGCGCTCGTGGCTATTTCATTTTTCGATTATCGGAATCGTATCGAGTATAAGCGCAGTGGAGAGAAACAGAAACAAGTGCAAACAAAGACACGAAAGATTTACTTCGTTCGGAGCCTAAGGCGACTCCTACTCGAAGGCCCGCGATCCTTGATCGCTTCAAGTGGGCAACAACTATAAGCTCGATAAGAATTACAAATTACAATGAAAGTAGTAAAATAACTTTGTACCGACAACTTAAAGAAGAAGAAAGCAGAGCTCCGGGTCGTCGGAATTTCGCAGCAGCACTTCAGAATGATTTTGTTAGCAGCACGTTGAAGACAGAAATCCTGGAACTTGATTGATTGAAGTGCTGGTCAAAACCCCCTTATAAAGGGTGTTCAAGGCACCTTGAAGGCTGTTCAAGGCGCCTCCATGCTGCCGAGTCTCCCGCGAGGATCAAACTTGAACTGGTCAAACTTCATCTGCTTAAGGCGCCTAAAACCCTACTCAAGGCGCCTTCCAAGGTGCCTTAAACTCCCTTCAAGGTGCCTCCATTGATGCTTCACAGCCAGGTCAGCTTTTGCACCCGAGGCGCCTCCAAACTCCATGGAGGCGCCTCGGATACTGTTCATCCGAGGAAAAACTTCATTATTTTGTACCTGAAAGACATGTTAGTCCCAAACAATATCCTGCAACACAAAGTTAGCATAAAACACAGTATGAATATGATAACGAATGTTATGACAGTCACCGGACTGTCCGGGTCTGACTTCGGATTTCCGATCGGAAACCCTAGGTCGACCCAACGCCTACTGTTCCCTCTACGAGGAACGCGTCCTCACCTACTCCACTCAGGAGATTTACCTGTTGTCAGTCGATCCTCCAGATCGACTGGACTTTTGCTCAGCACTCGACGCTTCCGGACTTTCTGCTGGACATCCGCTTCCCGGCTAGTCCAGTCTTTCACCTGGTTCGTGACACCAGGACTTTCCACCTAGGGTTACCACCCCCTAGGACTTTTGCCTGAAGCCATCGACCTGCCAAGACTTTCCGCATAGGGTTACTACCCCCTATGACCTAGGGTTACCACCCCCTAGGGTTTTTCCTTTGCCTAACCGCAGCTAGGACTTTCCTGAAATGCTCAAGCAGAGTTGTTAGATCACAAAGACACCTTCACTTTGAATCCTTTGCCATTATCAAAACACGAGTTCGATCATCGGATGCTTCCCTCACCAACAATCTCCCCCTTTTTGATTATGGCAACTCAAATTCAAAGTCAAGTAAACAGATATCACAAACGAGTAGATTAACACAATAGATTAACACATTTAACACAAGCTTAGCAATTTTGCTAAATTAAATTCTATGAATTTAACACATCTCACACAATTAAATTCTATGAGTTTAAAGTATAGGCTCCCCCTTTACTGTTGCTCCCCCTTCAATATTCATTAAGTATTAAGTATTTTAAATTTGCTACTTTTGAATTTGCTATTCTCCCCCTTTGCCATATATCAAAAAAAATAAGCAAAAATAGTCATTTGATTTAACAAGATTTTGAAAAATATTTAACAGTTTTAAACAAGTCTGAACTTTTTAGAAAGCAAGTTAGTTTGATCCTTAACTTTTTAAAGAGGGATAAAAGTAGACAAGTTTTGAATATCTATCACTTTTTTTAAAAAAAAAATCTGAAATTTTTAAAGATTAGTAATACTTAGAAAAATTTGAAAGAGTTTTTATAACACTTAGCTTTGTTATAATTAATTTTCATTGTTTAACTTTGAAGTAGCTTTGAAATCTTTGCTCTACTTAAGAAAACAAGAATTTATAAAGTTAGATTTCAAAGTGAGCTAAGTTTTAACGTTTTGAAAATAAATCTAAGCTCTTTGCAAGTATTGGATTTTGAAAGCTATAGCTTAGAGAAAAAACTTAGCTTAATTTTAAACAATACTTATTAAATTCTAGGGCTGGGAGGGAGCAAAGTAGCTAAAAAAAATTTGGCTTAGGAAGTCAGTTGGTCCTTAAGTCCAAGCATGAGTCAAGTATAATAGATTGACTTTAAGAGGTATCAGAGCCCTAAAGATCAAAACATGCTTAACCAGAAAATTGAGTGCCCTTTACCAACTGTCTAACCATTAGCTACTTGCTAATTGCCTATAGGGCAACAACTTTCACATGGTTAGTCAAGTTAAGTCAATTTGATCCAGATAGATTTGACTAGAGCTGGAAGACTTGACTTGATTAATGTATATTGCGTGTTTAACGCCCAGACTCATATTGATGCATAGATAAAAGCATTCTTGAGTCCAGGCTGTTCCCTATGCATCTCACGTCGTTCTATGTTTTTCAATCACAATCAAGGGATACCTAGGTGTTTGTGAGATGCTTTGGTTTAATTCTAGGGGAACATGATTTCTAGGGGATAAACTTAGGCTAAGTCCAACTTTTGAAAAATCTAAAAAAAAAATAGAATTTTGAAAGTTATTTTTCCTAGATTTTGAAAAAAAAACAGATAACAAAATGAGACACCTATTCTACCCAACACATTCCTATTTGCCTTCTAAGTGCACTGAACTCAAGTTCAGGTAAGGGTTTTGTAAAGATGTCAGCTAGATTTGATTTGGACTCAACATGGTTGAGTGCAATTTCACCTTTAGCTACGTGATCCCTTACAAAGTGGTGTTTTACCTCTATGTGTTTAGTCCTAGAATGGTGAATAGGATTTTTTGTCAGATTAATTGAGCTGATATTATCAATAAAGATTTTTGTATTTTTATATTCTAGTTGATAATCTTTTAACGTATGCATCATCCACAACAGTTGAGATGCACATTCTCCTAGAGCTATGTATTCAGCTTCTGTAGTGGATAGAGCAACACAATGTTGCTTTCTACTTGACCAACTTACTAGGCACTGACCTAGAATCTGACAGCTACCACTTGTACTTTTTCTATCTAATTTGCACCCGGCATAGTCCGAATCAGAATAGCCATAAAGGTCAAAGGTGCAAGTTCTTGGGTACCAAAGTCCTACATTTAGAGTTCCTTTAATATACCTAAGTATTCTTTTAACATATGTTAGGTGTGACTCTTTTGCACAGGATTGGTATCTTGCGCACAAACAATATGTCGGGTCGGCTTACAGTTAGGTAAAGTAAGCTACCTATAGCACTCCTATAGTATTTTGGATCTACTGGTTTTCCTTCAGGGTCAGAGTCAATGTTAATGTTGGTTGCCATTGGAGTATTTATAATTTTTGAATTTTCCATGCAGAATTTTTTAATTAACTCCTTAGCATATTTAGTTTGATAAATGTAGATTCCATCTTTGGTTTGTTTTATTTGTAAGCCTAAGAAAAAATTGAGTTCCCCAACCATACTCATTTCGAATTCATTTTCCATTAATTTAACAAATTATTTTAAAAATTTAGAGTTAGTTGAGCCAAAAATTATGTCAGCAACATAGATTTGGGCTATGAAGATGTCTTTTTCTATAGTTTTTACAAATAAGGTCGGATCTATTTGTCCTTGGTTAAAGCCTTTGGATATTAAGTAATTAGATAATCTTTCATACCATGCCCTAGGGGCTTGTTTTAGTCCATATAATGCCTTTTTTAATTTGAATACATGGTTTGGGTAGTCTATGTCTTCAAATCCTGGAGGTTGGCTGTAACGCCCCGCCTCCTACGTACTAGGCTGCGAGGCCGGTCGCTACAGTTATGCTGTGCTGGACTATTAATGCGGAATGAAAACTGGCTAATTTAAAATTTTACTGAACTAAATGCTGTAAAGTGTAACTTAGTGTTCTGGATGTACCTAGGAGTTGTACACATGTTAGGGAAGACAATCTATGCCTCCCGGATGGGCTGCTAGCTATAATCAAGCACTTCAATCGATCCATAGATCGATTGGGCTGTCGGATCGATCCTGTGATCGATCCAGCTTGCTACTGGCACGAAATAACTCTCTGGATCGGTCGGCAGACCGATCCATATGCTCCCTCGCCTCTGTATGCGGCTGGATCGGTCTACCGACCGATCCAGGAGTACCCTGATCGGTCGGCTTGACCGATCAGTAGCGCACTGATCGGTCGGCTGACCGATCAGTGAGCGTCGGTAATCTCTGTTCGCACAATGGATCGGTCGGCTGCCCGATCCATAACAGAGGCCAACTCTCTGTTCGCGCATGGATCGGTTAGCTGACCGATCCAGCGGCACAACCCACTCCCTGATCGGTCTATAGACCGATCAGAGTTCTGATTTCGGCCTGAAACTCTGATTTCAGCACTTGGGCGTGCCAAAATCTCACATATGAGTTATACACTACATGAGAAACATTTTAATAACACGAAACTAGTATTCTAAACTTAACATGACACATAGCTCACTGGTTCATAGCATTACACAACTAAACGTGCATGAAAGTAAAACACTAAAGAGTTTTACGGTTTAAACTTGCTAAGTCCCCGAAGAATCTTTTATTCCAGTTCCTGCCACACACACCATCTCTGCATTGGCCTCCAGCTTCCTCTGCTAGTCCATTTTCCTTTTACCTGTATCTGCAGTATAAGGAAAATAGTATCTGTAAGCTAAAAAGCTTAGTAAGAAACCATCTACCTCACTAAAACATGCATACGATGCAAATATGATTTGAAATCATGCTGTTTGAAAGGATATGCTAAGTATACGGAATAAACTAACATGGCATGGTATATAAGCATACAATCATGGCATGGCAACTAATCATATGAATTAATAAAGCTAACTGAACTGAACATATAATAAGCTAAACTGTAGCTAAACTGATACTAAATTCCAACTCAACTAACATAACTAATTTGAGCTTTGAAAATTATTTCATAATAAGTGAAAATACATAATCATGTTGTTTGGGTCCGGCAACTGTACTTGCTGTGCGCGCATCCCTAACTACACCCGGGTTTGCAAGTCCCGAATTTAGTAGGGTTAACTAGGTTATCTAAACCCAGGGACGACTGTGGGAGTCCAACCCAATGGATATCTGATCCAGTACAGTGCCACTGAAAATAAAATATTGAATATAGCTAACTGGTTTAACTTGCTGTTTCTAGGTTATCTGAACCTAAAGCTAGGTTGTCTGAACCTAGAGGCAACTGTGGGAGCCCACCCATTGGGCCGTATTCCCATATAAGCTAAAATAAACTAATTTACTGATTTAAATGCTTCTAATGCATAAATGCCTAATTTGCATTTTAACTTAACTAGCTATTTTATCGAACACCTAGTGTGCCCCAACTCTCCCCTCTATTAGGGAGACCACTTCTAGGCACCCGACAACGTCTAGGAACCCCCACTGAAGAGGGAATATGTGTCCGGCCCATCTAGAAGTACTCACTAAATCCCTAAATCTGCGAGGAGGGTCAAATTCACCCTATGCGTCGATAAAAACTGCATATAGCTAAACTAGTGCGTATAAAACCAAACGGAGCTACTTATACTGTAGGTGAGGGGTTTCTTACATCCTGCGCGTAGTTCCTTACAAATCTGATCGCTAGGTTTCCGGTGGAGATGATCTTCTCGACGATCCGCTCGCGTTTACGTGTTCTTCTCGCGAAGGGGAACGTCCTCGTATCGAAGATCTCGCCGGAAGAAGTTCCCTTGGCCCCTGGGGCTTGGTGTGTTGGGTCTTGGTGGAAAAGATTTTGCCGAAACAAAAAAATAAAACTTAAACTTAATATCCACCTAATTAATTCCTATTTCTAGTAGAGAATTAATTTAGCTAAAACAATTATAAATATAATTGTTTCTTTTTCCTTTCAGCACACCCCTGCTGGGGCCTCCTGGCTAGCCGGATTCACTTAAGTCCCGGTTCGGTCCAAGGTCACGGGTTCGATCCCCCGCGTACGCTATTTATGCGTCTAATTGTTTTTGCTACTTCCGCTACTCGGAAAATTCCGGAAAAATATCTAATAATTCTAGAAAAATCATAGAATAATTCTAAAATAGTTTTGAGAATTTTTGAGCGTTACATTGGCTTACGTAGACCTATTCCTTGATAAACCCATTTAAAAAGGCTGACTTAACATCCATTTGGTACAATTTAAATCCTTTATTTGCTGCATAGGCTAATAACATCCTAATAGATTCGAGTCTAGCTACCGGAGCATAGGTTTCATCATAGTCTAAGCCTTCAACTTGACTAAACCCTTTGGCTACTAGTCTAGCTTTGTTTCTTATTATATCACCCTGATATCCAACTTGTTCCTAAAAACCCATTTAGTGTCTATTATTGATTTATCTATGGGTTTAGGTACAAGGTCCCAGACTTGGTTTCTTTCGAATTGTGCCAATTCTTCCTGCATTGCTATGATCCAATCTGGGTCAGGTAGGGCTTCTTCTATAGTCTTAGGTTCAATTTTAGAGATAAGGGCAATCTGATTTAGGTTTCTATAGGATGATCTTGTTCTGACCCCTAGGTTTGGATCACCCAAAATTTGGTCAGGTGGGTGAGAGGTACTTACTCTAGTTGGTCTTATCTGTGGGTCAGAAACTGGTTCTTCTGACTCATTAAGGTTAGGTTGGATTTCATCATCTTTTATATCTCTTGGGTTGATGTCAATATTTTCATTTATATTGGATAGGTTGTTTTCTTCATCAAATATTACATTAGTTGTTTCTTCAACTTTCAAGGTATTTTGATTATATACTCTAAAGGTCCTACTGGTAGATGAGTATCCTAAAAATATTCCTTGGTTAGACTTGGGTGTAAATTTTCCTAAGTAATCTTTAGTATTTAAAATGTGAACTTTACACCCAAATACTTTTAGATAGTTTAGATTGGGAATTTTATGGTAGTAAAGTTCATAAGGTGTTTTATTGTAAAGTTTGTTAATTAAAATTCTATTTTGAATATAATTTGCAGTATTTATTGCTTCAGCCCAAAATTGATGATTTAAATTATATTCGTTTAGCATAGTCCTAGCGGCTTCTTGTAGTATTCTATTTTTACGTTCCACTAGACCATTTTGTTGGTGGGTTCTAGGACATGAAAATTCATATTGGTATCCATTTATTATACAAAATTCATATTGTTGTTGGGTAAACCTATGATTTTCAAATCCCCCCCCCCCCCCCCCCCGTGATCACTTCTTATTCTTTTGATTTTAGTATCTTTTTCATTTTCCATTAATTTACAAAAATTACTAAATACTTCATAGGTTTCATCTTTTGTTTTTAGGAATTTTACCCATGTGTACCTAGAGTAGTCATCAATTATTACTAAGCAATATTGGTTCTTGCTTAGTGATTTGGCTCCATGTGAATCAAATAGGTCAAGGTGAAGGAGCTCAAGTACGGTGTTAGTTCTTTCTAGGTTGGTTGACTTGTGGGTTGACTTGGTTTGTTTTCCTTTTTGACACGCATCACAGATTGAGTTTTCAATAAATTTTAATTTGGGCAAACCTCTAACTAGACCATTTTGACTCATTTTTGAAATGAGTCTAGTGTGCGTGTGACCCAGTCTTCTGTGCCACAGATGAGTTTCCTCTTGTTGTGTCAAGAGACACTTTATTGAGGATATTGATAAGTCAATTGTGTAGATGTTATTCTTCCTAAGTCCCTTAAGTCTAATTTCAGGATTTTCAATGTTTTTAACTAGACATCCAGTTTTATCAAAATTGACTAGATATCCGCTGTCACATAATTGACTAATACTTAGTAAATTAAAGTTAAAATTTTCAACCAATAAAATATTTCGAATAATGAAATCGGAACTAAGTTCAATATTACCTTTTCCGATTACTTTTAGTTTACTGTCGTTGCCGAATGCAACTGATCCTAACTTCTTGTACTTGAGTTTAGTAAACTTCAACTTATCTTAAGTCATATGTCTGAAGCATCCACTATCCAACATCCATTGATCCAATTCCTACACATGAAGTAGTTTGAATTGATTTTTAATGGATTTAAAGATAGCTTAATTGAAGTAGACTCCTTAGATTTTCTTTCTCACTCAATTGTATTCGACGTAATTTAGCAAACACTTAATCCTATGGTTATTTTTAATTCACGTTTTGAGAAGATTTTACAGTTAATTAATTTCAAAAATGATTTTAAAGTTAATTCATGATTTTAAAGTTAATTAATTTTGAAAAATAATTTTAAAGTTAATTAAATTTTGAAATAAGTTTAATTTTAATTAATTTTGAATTTGAGTTTAAAATAATTTTGAAATTGAGTTTTAAAATAATTTTGAAATTTAAGTTTTAACATAATTTTGAAATTTAGTTTTTAAAATAATTTTGAAATTTAAGATTTAAAATAATTTTGAAATTGAGTTTTTAAAAAAATTTTGAAATTTAAGTTTTAACATAATTTTTAACTTTAGTTTTTAAAATAATTTTGAAATTTAAGTTTTAACATAATTTTGAAATTTAAGTTTTTAAAATAATTTTGAAATTTAAGTTTTAAAATAATTTTGAAATTGAGTTTTAAAATAATTAAGTTTTAAAATAATTTTGAAATTTAGTTTTAAGATAATTTTGAAATTAAGTTTTTAAAATAATTTTGAAATTTAAGTTTTAAGATAATTTTGAAATTAAGTTTTTAAAATAATTTTGAAATTTAAGTTTTTAAAATAATTTTGAAATTTAAGTTTTAAAATAATTTAAGTTTTTAAAATAATTTTGAAGTTGGGTTTTTAAAATAATTAAGTTTTAAAATAATTTTGAAATTTGGTTTTAAGATAATTTTGAAATTAAGTTTTTAAAATAATTTTGAAATTTAAGATTTAAAATAATTTTGAAATTAAGTTTTTAAAATAATTTTGAAATTAAGTTTTTAAAATAATTTTGAAATTTAAGTTTTAAAATAATTTTGAAATTAAGTTTTTAAAATAATTTTGAAATATAAGTTTTAAAATAATTTTGAAATTTAAGTTTTAAAATGATTTTGAAATTGAGTTTTTAAAATAATTTTGAAATTTAAGTTTTAAAATAATTTTGAAATTGAGTTTTTAAAATAATTTTGAAATTTAAGTTTTTAAAATAATTTTGAAATTTAAGTTTTAAAATAATTTTGAAATTGAAGTTTTTAAAATAATTTTGAAATTTAAGTTTTAAAATAATTTTGAAATTAAAGTTTTTAAAATAATTTTGAAATTTAAGATTTAAAATAATTTTGAAATTTAAGATTTAAAATAATTTTGAAATTTAAGTTTATGTTTTAAAATAATTTTGAAATTTAAGTTTTAAGATAATTTTGAAATTTAAGTTTTTAAAATAATTTTGAAATTTAAGTTTTAAAATAATTTTGAAATTGAGTTTTTAAAATAATTTTAGTTTTGTTAATTAGAGATTATTTAATTGTTAATTAACTTGATTTAACTTCAAGTCAATTTTCATAATTTAATTTCTTAGTCATATCACCCGATCTAAATTGTCAATCAGGGAACCCTATAATTTTTGTGAGATGTGTTGGTGCGGTTAGCACTAACGATTTAACGCAGGTTTTGATGAATGACAAATAGGTTAAGTTAGTCTTGTTGTTGTCTGACACTTTGATCGAGTGTGCAGGAGAAGTCCAGACAGGTCGACGGGCTGACCGGATGTCTGGCACGAAGTCCAGCTAGGTCGACGGGCTGACCGGATAGCTGGCGAGAAGTCCAAGCGGGTCGACGGGCTGACCGGACGCTTGGCGAGAAGTCCAGCTAGGTCGACGGGCTGACCGGATAGCTGGCGAGAATTCTGGACGGGTCGACCAGACGGGTCGACGGGCTGACCGGACGTCTGGCGGTAAGTGAGGTAAGTCACTGGAGGGGAGTGACTGTGAGGGCGTTCGGGAAAGGGACATTAGGCGTCGATCCGGCTTAGATCCATTTCGGATGTCTAAGTCGAGATCGTGACTAGATTCCGGTCTCGGAAAGACGGAATCTAAGTCATACTCTTTTTATCCATCTGTTGAACTTTAACTGTGCTAACAATTTGTTTTACAGGATGTATATTTGCCTCGGACTAACCTTGTTTTGCAGGAAAAAGGAGTCTTTCTGGAACAAGGTGGTCCGGGCGCCCGGAAGGCGAATTTTATCCAGACAAGTCGTCGCCACGTGGAGCATCTTGGTTTGAGCAGTTACGTCACACTCCAGGCGCCCGGAAGGGATCCAAGCGCCCGGAACAGCATATAAAAGAAGCCCCAGGCAGGAGCTTCAGAATCAACTTTTACTGAGAACTCTTCTACTACTGATCTTGCTGCTCGACGTTCAAGTGCGACGTCAACTACGCTCCGACAAAAGTGCTCTTCCGGTTTTTATTTACTTTTTCTTTGTCGGTATTGCTTTATTACTAGCATTTCCTGTACTTATTCTGTAATCATATTTCGACTTGTTAGTGATTTCCCAACGAAAGTGGTCAAGGACCACGGGCCTTCGAGTAGGAGTCGTCACAGGCTCCGAACGAAGTAAAAACACCTGTGTCTATTTTATTTTTCCGCTGCGATTATACTCGTCTTTTTCGAATAGATATTCACCCCCCCTCTATCGAATCTAACAGTCCTACAAGTGGTATCAGAGCAGGTACCGCTCTGATTTGGTGTAACCACCAATCAGACAGGGGGTGAATTTTTTTATAATTAACTTTAAAACTGGTGTTTCGTTAACTTAATATTTCTCTAAACAATTTAAATTAGTGCAACACGAATCTAGATTTTTTTTCTATTTTTTCTCTTCCCGCACTACTAATCCAAGACCAAGTCTTGGGATTTTTTTCTGGTTATTTACCTGTGCACAGAATGTCCCAACAAGAAGGATTCAGCACAGTGCGACCTCCACTCTTCAACGGGGACGACTTCCCTTACTGGAAGAAGCGCATGGAGGTCTACCTCAAAACAGACTTCGACCAGTGGATGAGCATCACGAGACCCTACAAAATTCCAGTGGACAACACCGGGAATCTAGTGGATCCAGAAGACTGGATAGCAGATCTCAAGAAAAAAGCATCAACAGAAAATAAAGCAATCAACACTCTACAGTGCGGATTGACAAGAGAAGAATTGAACAGAGTCGGTCCACACAAGAACGCTAAAGAGCTATGGGACAAGTTGATCGAACTGCACGAGGGAACGAGCGACGCTAAGGTAACAAAACGAGACCTGTTTTTAAATAAAATTTTTAATATAAAAATGCAGGAAGGAGAAACAGCGAATCAACTACACGCGAGGATCAAGGACATCCTCAATGGGCTTCATGCGATAGGCCACCAGATGGAGAACAGAGACTTAATAAGGTACGCATTAAACGCCTTTCCACGTAATAGTTTATGGGCATCAATAGTGGATGCCTACAAAATTTCTAAGGATCTTTCTAATTTAAAATTAGATGAGCTTTTCTGTGAATTAGAATTACACGAACAAACTAATGCTAGAGCCGAGAAAGGTATAGCTCTATTTGCAGGGTCCTCCAAAGAAAAGAAAAGCAAGCCTGAATTTGAAGAAGAATCTGACCAAGACTCCGAAAACGAAGAACACCTGGTGAACTTGGTAAGAAAAATGTTCACCAGGAGAAAGAGGAGCTTCAGCAAAAAGGATCTTCAAAAGATCAGCTCTCCCTCAGAACAAAAGAACGTGACTTGCTACGGCTGCAACAAAAAGGGACATTACAAGAACGAATGCCCAAAACTAAAGTTCGACAAACCAAAGCCAACAAAAAAGAAAGCACTCAAAGCAACGTGGGACGACTCCTCGGACGAATCAGAGGAAGAAGAGCAGAAACATCAGCACTGATGGCCCGCGAAGCCGAAACAGAAAATGAGTCGGAAGATGAAGATGGGTCTGAACCCGAAACAAGCCACGAGTCCGTACTCGTTTCCGAAGGCTCGAATGAGGTATATTTTAATTTAAACAAAAAGTTTTTTAGAATAATTTCCTGTTTAAACAGTAAATTAACTAAAGTAGAAAATGAAAACAAATCACTTCTTGAGGAAAATCAAAACCTCAAGGAACAATTAAAGAATTCGAATCCAACTCAAGATCTAACACTTGAGGAAGAGAATTTATCATTAAAAAATGAAATAAACAATTTAAAGGAGATGTTAGAAAAATTCACAACAAGATCAAAAAATTTAGACTTAATCCTAAATAATCAAAAAGCATGTTATAATAAAACCGGACTAGGATATAAGTCGAATTCAAATAAAACTTTCAAATCATTAATAACCCAATACAAGTCAACCAATCTAGCTTGGGTTCCAAAAGCGTGTCTGACCACGCAAGTAGGACTCAATCAATATTATATACCTAAAGAAAAAATACATTATATAAAATTGAATAAACTAAACCAAAATCCAAAATACAAAACTAAATCAAATTCAAAATCTAAACAGTTTAAAAATCAACAAAATTATCACCAAGTTAACTATAACTATAAAAAGAATCGACACAAGCCTAAAATCAAAACTTAAACTAATGGCCAATAATTCAGGGGGAGGCTCCAGAACAGCTGGCACCTCCAAAACTAACTTACCCGACAGGGTAACCCAAAACTAATTAGCCCGGCAGGGTAATTAAGATTAGTTAAAAAGAGACCAAGTTTAACTTGAATCATGGTACTGGTGAAATTTTTGGATGATAGTACGTTAGGAAAGCTTGGGCATCGCATGTCTAGAAAGATATGGTTTCGATCTGGTGCATTTGGCCAAGTGGAACTGACCGAAGCTACCCTTAAATGAATCCTAACCAGTTAGACCAAGATTTAGTACTAAGTTCCGTGGATAGGACTATTCGGAAAATCTCGAAAGGTTGGTTACTTCTAATGACGTCCATGTGACTCACCAAGCTTAGAAATTTATCCGAAGAATGCCTATTTGTGGAGACCAAAGCTAAATCTGAATCTAACTCAAGTTAAAACAAAACTCCATAAAAAAAAATAATATTCATCTCACAAAATCATAAGATTCCCTGATTGATAATATAGATCGGGTGAGATGAATAAGGTTTAAAATTTTAAACTTAAAAATTATTTTCAAAATTTTAATTTTAAACTTAAAAATTATTTTCAAAATTTTAATTTTAAACTTAAAAATTATTTTCAAAATTTTAATTTTAAACTTAAAAATTATTTCAAAATTTTAATTTTAAACTTAAAAATTATTTCAAAATTTTAATTTTAAAACTTAAAATGTAATTTTAAACTTAAAAATTAATTTCAAAATTTTAAATTTTAAACTTAAAAATTGTTTTCAAAATTTTAATTTTAAAACTTAAAAATTATTTTCAAAATTGTAATTTTAAACTTAAAAATTAATTTCAAAATTTTAATTTTAAACTTAAAAATTATTTTCAAAATTTTAATTTTAAACTTAAAAATTATTTCAAAATTTTAATTTTAAACTTAAAAATTATTTTCAAAATTTTAATTTTAAACTTAAAAATTATTTTCAAAATTTTAATTTTAAACTTAAAAATTATTTCAAAATTTTAATTTTAAACTTAAAAATTATTTTCAAAATTTTAATTTTAAACTTAAAAATTATTTCAAAATTTTAATTTTAAACTTAAAAATTATTTTCAAAATTTTAATTTTAAACTTAAAAATTGTTTTCAAAATTTTAATTTTAAACTTAAAAATTATTTTCAAAATTTTAATTTTAAACTTAAAAATTGTTTTCAAAATTTTAATTTTAACCTTAAAAATTAATTTCAAAATTTTAATTTTAACCTTAAAAATTATTTTCAAAATTTTAATTTTAAACTTAAAAATTATTTTCAAAATTTTAATTTTAAACTTAAAAATTAATTTCAAAATTTTAATTTTAACCTTAAAAATTATTTTCAAAATTTTAATTTTAAACTTAAAAATTATTGTCAAAATTTTAATTTTAAACTTAAAAATTATTTCAAAATTTTAATTTTAAAACTTAAAAATTATTTTCAAAATTTTAATTTTAAACTTAAAAATTAATTTCAAAATTTTAATTTTAACCTTAAAAATTATTTTCAAAATTTTAATTTTAAACTTAAAAATTATTTCAAAATTTTAATTTTAAACTTAAAAATTATTTTCAAAATTTTAATTTTAAACTTAACAACTATTATCAAAATTTTACTTTAAACTTAAAAATTATTTTCAAATTTTAATTTTAAACTTAAATTAATGCATGCTCAAAAGACTAACTTGAAATCCTACTTACTGTAGGAAACCAAGTGGATTTTGGACAGTGGTTGCTCCAAACATATGACTGGAGATCACACCAAGTTCACTCAACTCACTTACAAAAGCCTAGGAACAGTTGCCTTTGGAAACAACGGCAAACTCAAGGTAATTGGTATAGGTAATATTGAATTAAAATTAGACTTTATAATTACAAATGTCTTACTTGTTGAAAACTTTAAATATAATCTTCTAAGTATAAGTCAATTGTGTGATACTAGGTATAAGGTCAAATTTCTATCTACAGAATGCTCAATCAAACATCTAGATAATCCTACCATAAGCCTAAAAGGTTTTAGAAAAGACAACATCTATGTCATCAACTTAACCATTTCTTCCATTAAGTGTTATTTAACACAAAAAGAAGAAACTTGGTTATGGCATAGGAGAATGTCTCACACCAACTTTAGAAATATAAGTAAACTAAATGGACTTGTAAAAGGCTTACCAAAGTTACCTAACTTAGATTCAACTATATGTAATGCTTGTCAACAAGGAAAACAAACTAAATCAACCCACAAACAAACAAATCAACCACAAACTAACTCAATCTTAGAACTTCTACATTTAGATCTTTTTGACTCCCATGGAGTCAAATCCATTAATGGAAACTTATATTGTTTAGTAATTATAGACGATTACTCTAGGTTTACTTGGGTAAAATTCTTAAAACATAAAGATGAAACTTTTGAAATTCTTACAAACTTTTGCAAAAAGATTGAAAACGAAAAAGATATTAAAATTAAAAGAATTAGGAGTGACAATGGGGGAGAATTTAAAAATCACAACTTTAACAATTTTTTTCTAGAAAACGGTTACCATCATGAGTTCTCATGCCCTAAAACCCCCCAACAAATAGGAATTGTAGAAAGAAAAAATAGAACCTTACTTGAAGCTTCTAGAACAATGTTAAATGAGTATAACCTACCTAAATACTTTTGGGCAGAAGCCGTTAGCACAGCCTGCTATGTACAGAACAGAACAACAATAAATAAAACTCATAACAAAACCTTCTTCGAAATATTTTATAATAAACAACCAAACATAAAATACTTTAAGGTATTTGGGTGCCCAGTTTTTATCTTAAATACAAGAGAATACTTAGGAAAATTCACCTCTAAAATTGAAAATGGAATTTTTGTAGGATATTCCCTAAATAGTAGAGGCTACAGAATTTATAATAAGGTTACCTTAAAAATTGAAGAAACTACTAATGTAAAATTTAAAGAAACTAAACAAGACATAGAACCTACCCAACTACCGGAGTTTGTTCCAGAAATCAACCAAACTCTAAGTCATGAAGAAGAGGAACAACATCAAGAGAATCAACCTCCTAAAACAATAAGGGTAAACCCAAATCATCCAACTGATCAAATAATTGGTGACCCAGACTTAAGAGTTCAAATCAGATCATCTTTTAGAAACCTAAGTCAAATTTCATTAATTTCAAAAATTGAACCTAAAACTGTGGATGAATCCCTACTAGACCCAGATTGGATTATAGCTATGCAAGAAGAACTAGCCTAATTTGAGCGTAATAAGGTCTGGGACCTAGTCCCACCACCTAAGAATAAGAAAATAATAGAAACAAAATGGGTATTCAGAAACAAACTAAGTGAAACTGGGGAAATTACTAGAAATAAGGCTAGGCTGGTTGCCAAAGGATTTAGTCAAGTTGAAGGACTTGACTATGACGAAACATATGCCCCAGTAGCCAGATTAGAATCCATTAGAATGTTACTAAGTTATGCAGCCCATAAGGGAATTAAACTATACCAAATGGATGTTAAGTCCGCCTTTCTTAATGGACTAATCAAAGAAGAAGTTTATGTAGGTCAGCCTCCTGGTTTTGAAAGTCTAGAACACCCTGATTATGTTTTTAAATTAAAGAAAGCCCTATATGGACTTAAACAAGCACCCAGGGCTTGGTATGAGAGGCTAACATCTTAACTAACATCTAAAGGATTCAAACAAGGTCAAATTGACCCAACCTTGTTTGTTAAATCATTAAATACAAACATATTTATTGCACAAATATACGTGGATGACATAATATTTGGCTCAACAAATTCAGAATTTCTAGAAGAATTTATTAATCTAATGGAAAAAGAATTTGAAATGAGCTTAGTGGGAAAACTAACCTATTTCTTAGGATTACAAATCAAACAGACAAATGAAGGAAACTATATTTCTCAACATAAATACACCAAAGAATTACTTAAAAAATTCGGAATGGAAAATACAAAAGAAATAAAAACACCGATGGCTGTAAACATAATCTTAGATAGTGACCCAAATGGAAAACCAATTGATTTAAAATATTATAGAAGTGCAATAGGTAGCTTACTGTACTTAACTGCAAGCCGACCTGATATTTTATTTGCAGTTAGTATGTGTGCTAGATATCAAACTTGTGCTAAGGAATCCCATTTGACACAGGTTAAAAGAATTTTTAGATATCTTAAAGGAACAACAAATGTAGGAATCTGGTATCCTAGAACAAATAATTTTGAACTAATAGGGTATTCTGACTCAGATTATGCTGGATGTAAATTAGACCGCAAAAGCACAAGTGGTGGATGCCAATTATTAGGTGCATCACTTGTTAGCTGGTTTAGTAGAAAGCAACATTGTGTTGCTCTGTCTACAACTGAGTCAGAATACATAGCTATAGGCGAATGTGTTGCACAAATATTATGGATGATGCATACTCTAAAAGATTTTAACTTAAATATCACAAATATAAAAGTATTAATTGACAATATAAGTTCAATTAACTTAACCAAGAATCCTGTGCATCATTCAAGAACCAAATATATTGAAATTAGACACCACTTCATCAGGGATCATGTTACTAAAGGCGATATTGAACTCAAGTACATTGAGTCCAAATCAAATTTAGCTGACATTTTTACAAAACCTCTCCCTGAAAGTGAATTTAGCAACTTACGATGAAAATTAGGGATGTGCTCAATAGACTAGGACCTTTCAAAAATACTTTCAAAAATGATTTTACCAACTTATAGGTTAAACTTGTTTGTTTTCAAACTTCCCATTTTTAGACTTTCAAAAACAATTTTGGCCTTAGACTAGCTTTCCATCCTTAGAAAGCATGTACCCATAGGACTAGTTTTTGAGCATCTCACCAACACCTTAGGTTTACCTTGCTTGTGTTTGATAAACATAGAAAGGGGTGAGATGCATAAGCCAACTGTCTAGACTTAAGATGCTTATTTCAGTGCATCAGCATAAGTCTGGACGTTAAATACAATTCAGATATTAATCAGATTAAAGTTCATCAGTCAAGTCAAACACTGACTGGTTATAATTAACTTAATCTGACTAACCAAGTGAAAGCTACTATCTTCTGATAGTTAGTTAGTACCTAATTGGTTAGACAGCTGGTTAGAGTTAAGTATCAAGTTCAGGGGGAGAATTAACTCAAAATTTTGTGTGTTTGAAAAATGCCTTTTAAAACCTAACCTATGTTTGAACATTGATTTACAAAAAGTTAAATTTAACTAAGTATTTGAAAAAATGTGAAAGTTTAATCTCACCTTATTTTCAAACCTGATTTGAAAAGTTAACTATTTCCAAATTTAGCTTTTATCAAATTAGCCTTAAAAATTAATTTTTGATAAACTTGATTAACTTTAAATCTATACTTTTCAAAACTCAACCTGTCTCCCCCAAGTCAACTTGACTATTTTTTTAACTTGGTGTTAAAAATTGTACTTTTATCTCTTAATTTTTGAACCAAACTTAGATATGTTTCAAAATTTGATTACCTTTTACAGTAACTCTTCACTATAATTGTTTACCTTTGCTTATTTTTTATGAATGCCAAAGGGGGAGGAGGGTTAGGTGGTTAAGTTAGCTAAACCAATTTGAAAACTCAAACTAACTTTAAAACCACATAAATGCATGTTGTTTCTTGCATATGTTTTCACTAACTTAACCAGGTTGTCATTCCATCAAAAAGGGGGAGATTGTTGGTGCGGTTAGCACAAACGATTTAACCCAGGTTTTGATGAATGACAAATAGGTTAAGTTAGTCTTGTTGTTGTCTGACACTTTGATCGAGTGTGCAGGAGAAGTCCAGACAGGTTGACGGGCTGACCGGATGTCTGGCACGAAGTCCAGCTAGGTCGACGGGCTTACCGGATAGCTGGCGAGAAGTCCAAGCGGGTCGACGGGCTGACCGGACGCTTGGCGAGAAGTCCAGCTAGGTCGACGGGCTAACCGGATAGCTGGCGAGAAGTCCAAGCGGGTCGACGGGCTGACCGGACGTTTGGCGAGAAGTCCAGACGGGTCGACGGGCTGACCGGACGTCTGGCAGGTAAGTGAGGTAAGTCACTGGAGGGGAGTGACTGTGAGGACGCGTTCCCGGGAAGGGGACATTAGGCGTCGATTCGGCTTAGATCCATTTCGGATGTCTAAGTCGAGATCGTGACTAGATTCCGGTCTCGGAAAGACGGAATCTAAGTCATACTCTTTTTATCCATCTGTTGAACTTTAACTGTGCTAACAATTTATTTTACAGGATGTATATTTGCCTCGGACTAACCTTGTTTTGCAGGAAAAAGGAGTCTTTCTGGAACAAGGTGGTCCGGGCGCCCGGAGGGGATCCAGGCGCCCGGAAGGCGGTTTGAGCAGCTACGTCACATTCCAGGCGCCCGGAAGGGATCCAGGCGCCCGGAAGGGATCCAGGCGCCCGGAACAGTATATAAAAGAAGCCCCAGGCAGGAGCTTCAGAATCAACTTTTACTGAGAACTCTTCTACTGCTGATCTTGCTGCTCGACGTTCAAGTGCGACGTCAACTACGCTCCAACAAAAGTGCTCTTCCGGTTTTTATTTACTTTTTCTTTGTCGGTATTGCTTTATTACTAGCATTTCCTATACTTATTCTGTAATCATATTTCGACTTGTTAGTGATTGCCCAACGAAAGTGGTCAAGGACCACGGGCCTTCGAGTAGGAGTCGTCACAGGCTCCGAACGAAGTAAAAACACCTGTGTCTATTTTATTTTTCCGCTGCGATTATACTCGTCTTTTTCGAATCGATATTCACCCCCTCCCTCTATCGAATCTAACAGTCCTACAAGATGAATTATTGTTGAATTTAAGAGTCTGGTTTAACTTTGTGTTAGATTCAGGTTTAGCTTTGGGTTCAACAAGTAAGCATTCTTTGGATAAACTTCTGGGCTATGGTGAGTCACAAGGAGCTCATTAAAGTAACCATGCCTTCGAGGTTTCCCAAATAGTCCTACCCATTGAACTTAATACTAATCCTTGGTCTAACTAGTTAGGATCCATTTAAGGGTAGCTTCAGTCAGTTCCACTTGACCAAATGCACCAGGTCGAAGTCATATCTTCCTAGACATGCGATGCCCAAGCTTCCCTAACGTACTATCATCCAAAAACTTTACCAGTACTGTGGGTCAAGTTAAACCTAGCCCGTTTTAATCTAACCTTAATTACCCTGCCGGGTAATCTACTCTTGTTTTACCCATTTCGAGTAGATTAGGTTCAATTACCCTGTCGGGTAGTTCAGTTGGAGGTGTCAGCTAGTCTGGATCCTTCATCTATATTTGATTTTGAATTTTAAATTTTGACTTTATAATTAAATTTCAAATTTTTAATTTGATTTTGAATTTTGAATTTTGAATTTTGAATTTATAATTTATAATTTATAATTTAATTTTGAATTTTTAATTTGATTTTGAATTTTTAATTTGATTTTGAATTTTGAATTTTAAATTTTGAATTTATAATTTAATTTTGAATTTTTAATTTGATTTTGAATTTTGAATTTATAATTTAATTTTGAATTTTGAATTTATAATTTAATTTTGAATTTTTAATTTGATTTTGACTTTTGAAGTTTAAATTTTTAAGATCGTTTTTCTTTTTGCTCCCCCTGGATCATAGCCTCGATATGGTCTATCGAGGTAGTGTATTTGATCATTCGGAACCCAGTATTGGCCAAGTCCAACTTGGTTGATCAATTTGGACTTGGGGACCCATGCTTGGACTGATTTACTACTTTGTTTGTTTATTAAGGATAAATAAGATCTATATTTACTTTTATATCCCAGCCCAGTTCTATTGTAAACGGCTCTTTGTGTCCCAAGAATTAGGTCAAGATTCTTGGAACCTAAAGAAAACCGTTCTAAGGTATTTTTTAAATCTTTTACCTGATTTTTCAAACTAGAATTTTCTTCCTCAAGTTTTTGAACTTGAGTTGAATTTCCAGTTTGAACTTGATCAGGTAAGGATTTAGTGTTAGTCACTTCTTTAAGGACAGCTACTTCCTTTAGAAGTGATTTAATCCTAAGGTTTGACTTAGCTAATTTGCGAAGTAAATAATTGACTAAATTATTAAGCCTCAGAATACTTACAGTGGAGTCTGGCCCTTCGGAAACAGATGCGGATCCGTGGCTTTTCTCGGAGTCGGCCTCTGACTCGCTCTCGGATTCGATGATCTGGTTCCGGGCCATCAGTGCGAGTAAACTCGTCTGCTCGAGTTCGTCTTCGTCGTCCTCCGACGAAGATTCGTCCTCCGACGAAGATTCGTCCCAGGTTGCCTTCAGGGCCTTCTTTCTTCTTTGCTTTTTGGCTTCCTTTTGGTTGGGGCAGTTGGCTTTGATGTGCCCCTTCTGGTTACACCCGTAGCAGGTGACTTCAAACTTTACCTTCGAGCTCGGTTGGGCCTCCTTGGATTGAACTGCCTTCTTCAGATCCTTCTTGTTGAAGCCCTTCTTCTTTTTATAGAGCTTCTTCACGAGATTCACTAGTTCGCTGGTCAGTTCGTCTTCTGAGTCCTCTGAGTCGGGTTCGTCTTCTGATTCCGGTTCAATTTTTCGTCGGGATCTTGGTTCGCGTGTTCGACTAGTACCTGCCATCAAAGCAATACCCTTCTCGGTCGGCTGTGCATTAGTTTGTTCATGAAGTTCAAATTCACTAAACAATTCATCTAATTTTAAGGAAGACAAATCCTTGGAGACTTTGTAGGCATCTACCATCGATGCCCACAATGTGCTCCTAGGAAATGAATTGAGAGCATACCTTATGATATCCCTATTTTCTACCTTATGCCCGATTCCGTGAAGGGAGTTAAGGATATCTTGGATTCTTGCATGTAGTGAACTCGCCGTTTCGCCTTCCTGCATTTTTAAATTGTATAATTTATTAAGTAACAAATCACGCTTACTTACCTTGGTTTCCGAGGTGCCCTCGTGAAGTTCGATCAGTTTCTCCCACAGCTCCTTTGCGGAAGAGAACGGACCTACTCTGTTGAGCTCTTCCTTGGTAAGCCCGCACTGGAGGGTGCAGGTGGCTTTGGCGTCGGCTTCCACCTTTTGATGAGCGATGGTTCCCATTTATCGCAAGATGTAGGCTTGTCGTCTTCATCAGTTGGTAATTGTAGTCCCGTCTTGACTATCATCCAGGTGTCGAACTGGGTTTTCAGGTATATCTCCATTCACCCCTTCCAATATCCAAAGTCTTCTCCGGAGAATAGTGGGGGATGAACAGTGTTATATCCTTCTTGTTGAGCCATTTAGATCTGGAAAAACAAAAACAAGAAGATCTATTCCAAGACTGAGTCTTGGATTAGTAGTGCGGGAAAAAGAGGAAAGGAAAACAAGCTCAAGTGGTATTGACCAACTTTGAGCAACACCGATTTTGAAAATAATTAGAATTTTAGCTACTAAGCTAATTTCTAATTGACTCCGAACAAAAATACCACGGAAAAAAATGTTTTAAATGGTGGTGGCACCAATTCAAAACAACCCCGCTCTGATACCAATTATTGGATCGAGAAGCGCTAGAGGGGGGGTGAATAGCGCTCGTGGCTATTTCATTTTTCGATTATTGGAATCGTATCGAGTAAGTTGTTCGAGTATAAGCGCAGCGGAGAGAAACAGAAACAAGTGCAAACAAAGACACGAAAGATTTACTTCGTTCAGAGCCTAAGGCGACTCCTACTCGAAGGCCCGCGATCCTTGATCGCTTCCGGTGGGCAACAACTATAAGCTCGATAAGAATTACAAATTACAATGAAAGTAGTAAAACAACTTTGTACCGACAACTTAAAGAAGAAGAAAGCAGAGCTCCGAGTCGTCGGAATTTCTCAGCAGCACTTCAGAATGATTTTGTTAGCAGCACGTTGAAGACAGAAAGCCTGGAACTTGATTGATTGAAGTGCTGGTCGAAACCCCCTTATAAAGGGTGTTCAAGGTACCTTGAAGGCTGTTCAAGGCGCCTCCATGCTGCCGAGTCTCCCGCGAGGATCAAACTTGAACTGGTCGAACTTCATCAGCTTAAGGCGCCTAAAACCCTACTCAAGGCGCCTTCCAAGGCGCCTGAAACTCCCTTGAAGGCGCCTCCATTGATGCTTCGCAGCCAGGTCAGCTTTTGCACCCGAGGCGCCTCCAAACTCCATGGAGGCACATCGGACACTGTTCATCCGAGGAAAAACTTCATTATTTTGTACCTGCAAGACATGTTAGTCCCAAACAATATCCTGCAACACAAAGTTAGCATAAAACGCAGTATGAATATGATAATGAATGTTATGACAGTCACCGGACTGTCCGGGTCTAACTTCGGATTTTCGACCGGAAACCCTAGGTCGTCCCGACGCCTACTGTTCCCTCTACGGGGAACACGTCCTCACCTACTCCACTCAGGAGATTTACCTGTTGCCAGTCGATCCTCCAGATCGACTGGACTTTTGCTCAGCACTCGACGCTTCCGGACTTTCTGCTGGACATCCGCTTCCCGGCTAGTCCAGTCTTTCACCTGTTTCGCGACGCCAGGACTTTCCACCTAGGGTTACCACCCCCTAGGACTTTTGCCTGAAGCCATCGACCTGCCAAGACTTTCCGCAGAGGGTTACCACCCCCTATGACCTAGGGTTACCACCCCCTAGGGTTTTCCCTTTGTCTAACCGCAGCTAGGACTTTCCTGAAATGTTCAAGTAGAGTTGTTAGATCACAAAGACACCTTCACTTTGAATCCTTTGCCATTATCAAAACACGAGTTCGATCGTCGGATGCTTCCCGCCCAACATATAGTCGCCGGCGCGACTCTCGATTTTTAACGTCGGAGCTCGACGGTCTTCCGGCCGGAGGGTTTATAGTCGCCGGCGCGACTCTCGATTTTTAACGTCGGAGCTCGACGGTCTTTCGGCCGGAGGGTTTATAGTCGCCGGCGCGACTCTCGATTTTTAACGTCGGAGCTCGACGGTCTTCCGGTCGGAGGGTTTATAGTCGCCGGCGCGACTCTCGATTTTTAACGTCGAAGCTCGACGGTCTTCCGGCCGGAGGGTTTATAGTCGCCGGCGCGACTCTCGATTTTTAACGTCGGAGCTCGACGGTCTTTCGATTCGGCTGACGATGCCTTCTACTTGTGCTAATTTTCTGATTTTTTACTCCTGCATTTCAAATATACAGCCGAACGGAAAATACACAACACATATTACAATGGCGCACCTTTCACCCCGCCCAGAAAGGCTGGAGGTGGTTCGCGCTCCATGGTCGATCCAGTTGTCGTCCGTCTTCATCCTCCAGATAATAAGCACCCGAGCAGAGCTTTTCGATGACTTTGAAGGGGCCCACCCAAGGAGCCTCTAACTTGCCAACGTCCCCGACTGGCTTTACTTTCTTCCACACTAGGTCGCCGACCTGGAATGCTCTGGGGATCACGCGCCGATTGTAGTTTTGCTTCATCCTCTGCCGGTACGCCATCAACCATACGGACGCCTTGATTCGGTCTTCGTCGATCATGTCCAACTCCATGTTCCTCCGCTCGGCGTTGTCATCATCATAGTTCTGGATCCAGACAGACTCGACGTCGACTTCAATCGGGATAACTGCTTCTCCTCCGTACACTAAATGGAAGGGCGTGACGCTCGTTCCCTCCTTTGGGGTCGTGCGGATAGCCCATAAGACGCCTGGCAGCTCGTCCACCCAACTTCCTCCTATGTGGTCAAGTCGAGCTCGAAGAATTCTGAGTATTTCTCTGTTGGTTACTTCCGCTTGGCCGTTACTCTGGGGATACGCCACGGAAGTGAAGTGTTGTTCAATGCCATAACTTTTGCACCATTCTTCGAGCTACTTCCCGACGAACTGTCGTCCGTTATTAGATATGAGCCGGCGAGGAATGCCGAACCGACAGATTATATGCTGCCAGATAAACTTTTTGACCATTTGCTCGGTGATCTTCGCCAGCGGCTCGGCCTCCACCCATTTGGAAAAGTAGTCGACCGCCACCAGCAGAAACTTCCGCTGACCGGTTGCCATAGGGAACGGACCCACGATATCCATTCCCCACTGATCGAACAGACAGGCTACCGTAGACGCTTTCATCTCCTCTGCCGGTCAGTGGGAGAAGTTGTGGTACTTCTGGCAGGAGAGGCACGTCGCGATGGTCCGAGCGGCGTCTTCTTGCAGTGTTGGCCAGAAGTATCCAGCCAGCAGGATCTTCCTTGCCAGCGATCGTCTGCCCGGATGTCCTCCACACGATCCTTGGTGCACTTCCTGGAGGATGTACGCCGCGTCTTCCGAGCTCACACATTTTAGAAGTGGGCGGGAGAAAGCCTTCTTGTAGAGCTGGTCTCCAACGAGTGTGAACCGGCCGACTCTCCTTCTTAATAGATGGGCTTCCTCCCGGTCGGACGGTGTAGCACCCGAACGCAGAAACTCCATGATGGCTGCCCTCCAATCGCTCGGGAATGCGAGGCCCTCCATCCGGTCGATGTGCACCACCAAGGATACTTGTTCGATTGGCTGCTGGATGACGACCGGTGATATTGAACTTGCAAGTTTGGCTAACTCATCTGCCGCCTGGTTCTCTGCTCGGGGTATCTTCTGGATGATGACTTCTCTGAAGTGGGTCTTGAGCTTTTCAAAGGCCTCTGCGTAAAGCTTGAGCCGAGCATTGTTAATCTCAAAAGTGCCCGAGAGCTGCTGGGCGGCCAGCTGAGAGTCTGAATGGAGTGTCACCCGACCGACCCCTACATGTCGGGCGGCCTGCAAGCCGGCTATGAGCGCCTCATACTCCGCTTCATTATTGGTGGCTTTGTAGTCCAGCCGGACGGATAGGTGCATCCTTTCTCCTTGGGGAGAGAGCAATAACACACCAATCCCGCTTCCGAGCCGGGTGGACGATCCATCCACAAATATTTTCCACATAGCTTCGAGCTCGGGATTTTGCACTTCGGTAACAAAATCTGCTAAGGACTGCGTCCTTATCGCCGAACAGGGTTGATACTGAATATCAAATTCACTCAACTCTGTTGTCCATTTGATGAGCCGCCCGGACGCTTCTGGGTTCAGCAGCACTCTTCCCAATGGGCTATTTGTCCGGACGATGATTGTATGCGCTAGGAAATAAGGACGAAGCCTCCAAGCAGCGATGACCAAAGCAAAAGCCAGCTTCTCGAGCCCAGTGTAGCGAGATTCAGCGTCTTTTAGAATATGGCTCAAGAAGTACACGGGTTCTTCGCCGCTCGTCCTCACTAATGCCGAGCCTACTGCCCTCTCGGTTGAAGATAAATAAATACAGAGTGGTTCCCCTACGGCTGGCTTGGCTAGCACAGGCAAGGAATTCAGGTATGTCTTCAGCTCCTCAAACGCCCGATCACATTCTTCGTCCCAGGGAAACTTAGTAGCTTTGCACAGGATCTTGAAAAAAAGGAGGCTCCGGTCGGCGGTCTTAGAAATGAATCTTGGCAATGTCGTTATCCGACTGGTCAGGCGCTGTACTTCCCTTAGATTTCTTGGAGGCGGCATATCTTGCAACGCTTTTACTTTGCTGGGATTTGCCTCTATGCCCCGCTCGGTCACTATATAGCCCAAAAATGCCCACCTTTTGCTCCGAACAGACATTTCTGAGGGTTGAGCTTGATTCCATACTTTCTCAGCGTTCAGAAGGTCTCCTCCATGTCCGTAAAAAGATCGGCCGCTCGGACGGACTTGATGAGAATATCATCCACGTACACTTCTAAATTGCGTCCGATCTGCTCCTTGAATACTTTATTCATCAAGCATTGGTAAGTTGCTCCTGCGTTCTTCAATCCAAACGGCATTACATTGTAACAGTAAGTGCCGTCGGCTGTGACGAGGCTAACCTTTTCTTGATCTTCTTGGGCGAGCAGCACCTGATGATAGCCTTGATAGGCATCTAGCATGCATATTAGCTCGCACCCGGCTGTGGAGTCCACCAGTTGATCAATCCGAGGCAGAGGGTAGAAATCTTTTAGACATGCTTTGTTGAGATCTCGGAAATCAATACAAACCCTCCACTTGTTGCCCGGCTTGGAGACTAGCACCACGTTCGCCAACCAGCTCGGAAACTTCACTTCACGTATGTGGCCGGCCTCCAGGAGCTTCTCGACCTCCGCTCGGATGATGGCGTTCTGTTCGGCACTGAAGTCCCTCTTCCTTTGCTTCACCGGCCGAGCGTCTGGTCGGACATGAAGTTCATGCTGTGCGATGCTTGGCGACCAAACGAAGACATCGCAGTTTCTTTGGAGACATTTGATCACCTCCTTTTTCTGGCTTACCTCCAGATCAGCAGCAATGAATGCGGTGGCCTCCGATCGGGTCGGGTGGATCTGCACCTCCTCTTTTTCTTCATAAACCAAAGAGGGTGGTTTTTCGGTTATGGCGTTTACCTCGATCCGTGGCGTCTTCCGAGCGGAATTAGCTTCGGCTTGGACCATCTCGACGTAGCATCGCCGAGTCGCCAGCTGGTCTCCTCGCACTTCTCCGACTTTATCTTCGACTGAGAACTTAATCTTCTGGTAGAAGGTGGAAACGGCCGCTCGGAACTCACTGAGCGCTGGTCGCCCCAAGATAACATTGTATGCTGAAGGAGAGTCGACCACGACGAAGTTGGCAGTCCGCGTCCTTCTGAGCGGTTCTTCTCCCAGCGAAATAGCCAGTCTGACTTGTCCGACCGGCAGAACTTCATTGCTCGTAAACCCGTAGAGGGGGTTGTCATGGGTAGCAACTCGGCTCGATCAATTTGCAGTTGGTTAAAGGTCTTTTTGAATATAATGTTGACCGAGCTTCCTGTATCGATGAAAATACGGTGAATAGTATAGTTAGCAATTACCGCTTTGATGAGGAGGGCGTCATCATGTGGCACTTCAACCCCCTCAAGGTCCCTCCGAAGCTGATTTCAAGTCCGCTCGCCCGTTCTTGACTGCAACCGACCGCATGGATCTGGAGCTACCTGACACTTGCCTTCCTTGCTCTGTTGGAGTTACCTTCGATCGGCCCGCCAGCGATGATGTTGATTTCGCCGCGGGACGTGTTGCTTCTATTTTCTTCCTCCCAGGCGGATGGCCTAGGCCGTTCCTTGGACACCCGGGGATTGTCCTCGTGCCTCTGAGGATGATGTCGCTCAGGAGACAGTTGCTGTCGCCTGTCGGATATCCGCCGATCGGCTTTATAATGTCGCTGCCGCCTGTCGGATGATGGCGATCGACGACGGCTACTCCGAGGAGCGGTATGGGTGATCAGGGGAAGGCTTCGGTAATCTCGCGTGTTATGCGTGTCGGTCCGGTGGAACGAGCAAAACATAGGGGTCCATAACTTCTTCTTTGGTTTGGGCCGCTCGGTAGCTACCTCTTGGACGGCATGGGACCTCGCGTGGTGAGAGCGAATTGCCTCGGCACGCGGTCCTCTGGGCGGTTCCTGGCGAGTGACAGGCTTCCGCTCGGCAAGGGCTAGTCGCTCGGTTGGAGCTTCTTGTTGGAGCAATCCTGATGGTCTGCGGGACCATGTGTTTTGGTGTTTGGGCAAAGGGTTTAAATTAGGATCACCCTTGTATTTGATATGTGTATTTGAGTTATGCAGATTTGCAGGATACACATGTGACTCAGGTTGATGGCTTCGGGTCCGGTGAAGGATGGAGCATCCGAGGGACCGTGGACAAGGCAGCGAGGACAAGGGTTGAGGGAAGCGACTTCGAGGCATACGCGAAGGATGGCATTGGGGACGAGCCGCAGGCTTGAATGCATCCGAGGGACGAGAGCCAAAGGAAGTAGGCTTGAAGGCAAGAGGTCAAAGTTGTAAATGAAGCGTCAAGTGAGTCATAAGGGTGAGAGTACGAGAGATCGTACTCGGAGTAAAATTCTAATTCTAGGGGTTTACTGTAGCAATATTGTAGCGCTGCTGTAGCAGTACTGTAGCGCTACTATAGCAGTACTGTAGCAGTCGACTGCATGTTTTAGCAGTCGACTGGTGCAGTCGACTGGCAGCGAATAGAATGTCTCTGTTCGCTCGGTTATTGTGGTAACGGTCGAATTTCCACAGAGGGCAGTCGACTGCATGTTTTAGCAGTCGACTGGTAGGCGGGGTTTTCCAACCCGTGGCCTATATAACCAAGCCTTGGAAGCTTGGTTGAGGTTGACGAAATAGAGGTGGTTAACCCCTATTAGTAGTCTACTTGTGCCCTAGCTTGTAAAGAGTCCTTGGTAAGAGTTGTGGTGAGGTTTCTCCACCCACAAGGAGCTACGTGAGCTAGTTGGAGGTCTTTCGGGGAGTAATCCATCGACGGATAGGGATCGTCCACCTTACGGACAGCCGTGGAGTGGGAGCCTTATCTCTGAACCATGTAAATGATCGTGTAGCTTGGTTTGCATTCTTTCCTTTAGTATTTAGCTTTCTACTTGCTTGGTTTGCATTTCCGCTTGCGCACTAACGTTGTAGAAAGAAGCGAGTATTTGGGGGTGCCGTCTATCCAACCCCCCTTCAAGCCAGTCGACCGATCCCCAACAAGTGGTATCAAAGCGAGGACGCTCTCTATTGGACTAACCGCCAAGGAGGCAAACGATGACCGGCTTGATTGAACCTCCAAAGTTTGAAGGAGGAAGCCTTGGGGGCATCACCTATTGAATGATGAAGATGGAGATCTTCTTCAACACGGATTGGGGCGCCATGATGGTGGTAAAGGATTCATTCAAAGTCCCAAAGGACAAGAAAGGAAAGAAGCTCCGAACACGACATTGGACGGAGGAGCAAACCTCACGATCGGAGGCAAACTCAAAGGTAATAGTAATTTTAACAGATTTATTGCCTCCTAATGCGATAAGTGGTGTAGGTAAATATGAGAACGCCCATGAATTGTGGAGCAAAGTGAAGAAATTACCATGGGAGGAATTTTTGCCTACACAAGAAGAAGAAGAAAAATCCGAAGAAAGTGATGAAGTGGTCCAAGAGGAGAAGAAGGACCAATCGGATGTGGAGCCCAAGGAGATGAGCTTAGTAGCTCAAGAAGAGGAGGTGGAGCAAACGGAAGTTGAGTCACCCTCAACATCCGAGGAGGAGAAGGAAGATGAGGCATCATCTACATCCTCAAGAATTGAAGAAGATTCCAAGACAAGTGAAGAAGAAAAAGTCTTGGAAGTCAACATAGCAAGCACCTCCACCGAAGTGAAGTCAAAGAACAACATTATTTGCTTCGGTTGCAATGAAAAAGGACACTACAAGAGTAGGTGTCCAATGGCTAAGAAAGAGGTAACTCCTAAACCCATTCAAATTAATTTGAACACTAATGTGGGTTGTAGGAATAATGGTGCCAATAGGAAGAAATGGCACATAGTGTGCTTCATGTGTAGTGAGCGGGATCATTACCACACCAAATGCCCAAAGAATAAAGAAATCAAGAAGTTGGCGCATTTGAAGAAGGAGGAGAAGTGGAGGAAGAATGGAGCCTCGTGTCAAGGGGGAGCTTCAAGGGTAAGGGAGGTATACCCTAATTTGAAGTGTAATTCAAATTCAAATTCTTATGTTCCCATGCATGTTAGGAAAAATAATGTTAATCATTATATGCCCATGTAAAATTTTGGTTTCAAATATCATTATAGGAGTAGGGTAATTGTAGATCAAAACCCTAGGAGACCCATTCATGAAAAATCTAGAAATGGTAGACCTAAGAAGACCCAAGGCATTAATCCCAAGAAGGGGAGACATATGCCTAGAAAGGGTAGGTCTAGGAATGTCCAATTTGGACAAATTAACTCTAGGGTTAGGAACCAAGAGAAGGAGAATCAAGCCTTAAGGGGAAAGCTTGATAAGTTAGAACAATTCCTTAAGAGATTCAATGTTGGATCTAAGGAATTAAATATGGTGTTGGGTAGCCAAAGACCCAACCATGATAGATCGGGCTTGGAATACCGATCTAGTCCCTCCAAGGCTAATGAGAGATCATGTGCTAGGGTGGCAAATGATCATGGCAAGAGAGAGTCCTCCAAAGCTAAGGGAAAGTCTTATGTTAGGGTTGCATATGACTATAGCAAGGAGAAGCCAATAAATGTCAAGGGAAAGCCATTTAATGGTAAGGAGAAATTAACCAAGGACAAAGTGTCCAAGGTTAAGAAAGTTAGATTTGTAGGCCAAGTGTCACCGGAGGTGCACCAGAATGGCCTAGCCATTGTGGATGAGTCACCTAGGGAGGTGGCTAAGGCTAAGAGCTCTAGGGGGAGCTCAAAGAGTCAATTTGGGACCCATGGCCAATGAATTTCAAGTGGGTTTTACTTGGGAGTCTAGGTTAGGTCATGGAATTTGCCAAGTGGTTTGGAGACGGACTTGAGTCTCAAACCTAGGGAATTGGCACACATGGGTTGTGTTTCATGCTTGAAAATATGACATTGGGGTCATATAGCATGATAATTGGTTTTGGATGTATAGATGCCATATAAACCAATGCTCGGGATGCATTGTGGGTTAGTATGGGCAAATACATCAAGAGGAAGCCAAAACTAGGACTTTAGGTCAAGGTTCAATTGAACTTTTTAGCTAGTTTTGTGTTTTATGTCAATCTTGGGATTGGTGATAGATATATTTTTATATATATTTTTTCCAAGTAGATATTGATATAATATACCTCTCCATAAAATTTGGTGATTTTTGGAGGTCTGTGAAATTTCTGGCGCATTTCTGAAGTTGACCAGAAAAGGTTATTTTTTCATGAATAGTGTACCAGTCGACTGGTACAGTTACCAGTCGACTGGTAACACTGTTCACGAGCACAGAATGTCTCTGTAAGCTCGTTTTCATGGGGGCAGTCGACTGATACCAGTCTGAAAGTGTTTTCAACACTGGATTTTGACCGGGTCAGCTCGTATAGATGTATGAAATCCATGGGGGGTTAATACATGAGTTTAGGGTCAATTTGGATGACAAGTTGTCAATAATTAGGATATTGTTGGAGAACTTTTTGGATGTTAGGCAAAGGGGGAGAAGTAAGGTTTAGTTGGGAAAACCTGAAAGTACCTTTGTGTAGGGGGAGTCTTGGGATAGGTTCTTAAAAAGTCCGTTGTAAAAATCCTAGCTCATTGGGGAGCGTAGGTGTAGGGGGAGCCTTGTGATAGGTTCAAATGCATGATGCATTGATTCGGCGTTGTAAGTCCAAGTGTGTAGCCTTGGCATCGTAAGTTCATTCGGCGGAGTAAGTCCAAGTGTGTAGCCTTGGCATCGTAAGTCCATTGTATGTATTAGCATGTTTATTTGCTATTTGTTTTCCCTAACTTAAACGTATTGCCAAACACCAAAAAGGGGGAGATTGTTGGAGCAATCCCGATGGTCTACGGGACCATGTGTTTTGGTGTTTGGGCAAAGGGTTTAAGTTAGGATCACCCTTGTATTTGATATGTGCATTTGAGTTGTGCAGGTTTGCAGGATACACATGTGACTCAGGTTGATGGCTTCGGGTTCGGTGAAGGATGGAGCATCCGAGGGACCGTGGACAAGGCAGCGAGGACAAGGGTCGAGGGAAGCGACTTCGAGGCATACGCGAAGGATGGCATTGGGGACGAGCCGCAGGCTTGAATGCATCCGAGGGACGAGAGCCAAAGGAAGTAGGCTTGAAGGCAAGAGGTCAAAGCTGCAAATGAAGCGTCAAGTGAGTCATAAGGGTGAGGGTACGAGTGCACGAGAGATTGTACTCGGAGTAAATGCTAATTTTAGGGTTTTACTGTAGCAGTACTGTAGCGCTACTGTAGTAGTACTGTAGTGCTACTATAGCAGTACTGTAGCAGTCGACTGCATGTTTTAGCAGTCGACTAGGGCAGTCGACTGGCAGCGAACAGAATGTCTCTGTTCGCTCGGTTAGTGTGGAATCGAGCCGTTGGAATGTAACGGTCGAATTTCCACAGAGGACAGTCGACTGCATGTTTTAGCAGCCGACTGGTAGGCGGGGTTTTCCAACTCGTGGCCTATATAACCAAGCCTTGGAAGCTTGGTTGAGGTTGACGAAATAGAGGTGGTTAACCCCTATTAGTAGTCTACTTGTGCCCTAGCTTGTAAAGAGTCCTTGGTAAGAGTTGTGGTGAGGTTTCTCCACCCACAAGGAGCTACGTGAGCTAGCCGGAGGTCTTCCGGGGAGTAATCCACCGACGGATAGGGATCGTCCACCTTACGGACAACCGTGGAGTAGGAGCCTTATCTCCGAACCACGTAAATGATCGTGTAGCTTGGTTTGCATTCTTTCCTTTAGTATTTAGCTTTCTACTTGCTTTGTTTGCATTTCCGCTTGCGCACTAACGTTGTAGAAAGAAGCGAGTATTTGGGGGTGCCGTCTATCCAACCCCCCTTCAAGCCGGTCAACCGATCCCCAGCACTTCTTTCCTTCGGGCCGCCTGGGCTTCCTCCACATTGATGTACTCATTAGCCTGGTGTAACATATGATCATAGTCTCGAGGCGGCTTCCGAATGAGTGAACGGAAGAAATCACCGTCCACGAGGCCTTGTGTGAACACATTCATCATCGTTTCTGAGGTGGCAGTTGGAATATCCATGGCCACTTGGTTGAATCGTTGGATGTATGCTTTGAGCGGCTCCCTGGGCTCTTGCTTGATGGCGAATAGGCTAACACTGGTCTTCTGCTAGCGCCGACTGCTTGCAAAGTGATGGAGAAAAGCGACGCAGAACTCTTTAAAGCTGGTGATGGATCCGTCCGGTAGCCTCCGGAACCATCGTTGCGCTGATCCCGAGAGGGTGGTAAGAAACACCCAGCATTTCACTCCATCTGTGTATTGATGTAGTGTAGCTGTGTTGTCGAACTTACCTAGATGATCGTCCGGGTCGGTGGTTCCGTTGTATTCACCGATCGCCGGGGCCACATAGTGCTTTGGCAGAGGGTCCCGTAGGATGGCTTTTGAAAACTGCCGGTTGATCCGCTCGGGGGAGACGTCCGTTCGGGGAGCCTTGCCTTTTCTGTTGTCTCGCATGGGCGCTTCGTCGGATGAAGATCCTCGATCACGGTTAACTGTTGCAACTTCGGGAGGAGTACGGAATAAGGCCCGATGAAATGGAACCTTGGCAGGCGGTGCTTCCGCTCGGCCTCCCGACGCGGACGTCGCTTGTTGCTCCATCCGCTCGGCTTGCGCTTTTTGCTTCTGTTGCTCCACGAGTTTAGCTGCTCTTGCCTCAATTGGAGCGTCGAGCTCCTCCTGGGATAGCATCACGGTGTGCGGTCGTCCAATTTCATCCATCTCTTCCACTCGGATACAGGTGCGTTCCCACAGACGGCGCCAATTTGATCCTGTCCGAACGCTGAATCGATGGACGCTGGGCACGCGACGCTCTCTGAACCAGTGACGTGGATCTCTGACCGGCCGTATGGAGCTCCGGTGAACCTGCAAAGAAGTCGGGCCGGGAAGGGGTTCCCGGCGACGACCCTCCGACGCTCAAGTCAGGCAAGAGGAAAATGCAGAGGTTACTTCAAATCTCAGAGAGTGCGTACCTCCGGCGAAGTATGAGGACCCTTATATAGAGCTGTGAGGAGGCGTATGCACACATATCGAGGCATATACGTGTCCTCTTACTATACCTCAATATGGGCTTGCCAGAGGAGCTTGCCTGGCACCATACTGCTACAGTCTGAGCACCTCTCTGATGGGACAGTAGAACCTTCCGTCCTAGGACTCTGTGCATGGCTTGGTCTTCGAACATGCTTGTTGTCAGAAGATGTTCCTTTGTCCTTTTGTCCCTTCTCTCCCCGCGCCGAGCATCCAGCCGCTCGGCCGCCCCATCACGTCCGACCGGACGAAAGTACTGGTACGCTCGGGAGATTCCCGGTCATGTGCTCGGGTGAGACTGTTCACGGCATTGCTGCCGTATGCCTCGGCCGAGCGGGCTACCCACTCGGCCCAGCGACCTTGTTCACCATGAGCGTCGGAAACCTGACTCCCCGCCGGGTTGTCTTTGATTCTGTTCTGACTCGTTCGGCCGGTTGACCCAACCCTTACCCGCTCGGTCGGAGCTCATCTTGCCCTTAGACTTTTGACCTCTACGTGTCATTGACTTTTCTCAAAGGGGGTCCCCTATCTGTACCGCCGGATCAGTAAGCAAATAAAAGGGAGGATAAAAAAAGTTTTCAAAAAAAAAACATTTTATAAAGATAAACTTTGCAAGAATTTTGCAAACCATTGTTTAAGATAAATTTTAAAACACTTTTCAAAAGTAATTTTCAAGGTGTTGTTACAAATTAATTTTTAAAGATTAACTTCCAGAGCAACCTTTGAAAGTTAATTTTTCAAAATAAATTTCAGAACACTTTTCCAAAAGTGATTTAAAGTATAATTTTTAGAGAAACTTTTGAAAGTTAATTTTTCAAAGCCAATTTTGAAACACATTTCAAAAGTAATTTTCAAAACATTGTGAAACGAAGTTTCTTATAACTTAATTTTTGAAAGGATTTTCAAGGAGTAATTTCCAAAGCATTTTTATTTTTAGAAGATTTTTCAAAATAATTTTTGAAATAATTTTTAAAGTTCTAAAGTGACTTTCAAAATATTTTCAAAAGGATTAAGCAAAATAATTTTAGAATATTTTCAAGAGTTTGAACAAGTTTTTCTAAGCTTTTTTTAATCCTTCCTCCCCTTAAGTTGACACTCTCCTTTAACCTGACACCTATGATTATAAAGGAGTTCTATCTAATTGTTTAAGAGACTTTGTATTGAAATACTAATTTTCAGAAAATATGTAATTTTGGAAAACTATATAAGTTATGTTTGATTAATTTTAGATTGTTTAAATTAATTGTTAATTAATTATTCTTGAAAGATTAATCTAGGATTAAGTTAATTAATTTTTAAACTAACTGAATCAATTGGTTACTAATGTTTTATTAAGTTAAAGATAAGTTAAGTTTGAATTTTTAAGTTTGAATTAAGAGTATTTAATAGGTTTATGTTCGTATTGATATTTTACTTGAAACTAAATTGGATTATTTAATATCAATATTGATTAACTATTATTTAAATTTAAATTTTATTAAGTTAAGTTTAATTTTATTTTAATTTAGGTTATATTAAGTATTACATTGTAATTAATTTAAGTATGAATTGATGAATTAATTTTCAGAATAATTAAATTAATTAATTATTTTTGATTAATAATACTTAGTTATTGATTGAGATTTTAAGTTAATTGATTGGTAATTTGATTGATTTGAATTAAGTTAGGTTAAAGTTTTAATTAGGTTAAATTAAATTAAGGTATTAATTAAATTGAGTTTTCAATTGAGGTTACCCTAAATTATCAATTCAGGTTAGATTAATGTTTTAAGTTTAATTCAATTAATTTAATTGTTTTCTTAATAATTATTTAATTCAATTTTAAGTTTAAGATACTTAAATTTTAATTAATTTAATTAATTTTTTAGTTAATATTTTAATTTAATTAATTTAAGTAAATAATTTAGAATTTCATTAAAGTTTTTACCGTTTCTAGTTAAAATTTTATTTATTTATTTATTTTATATATTTAATAAAGGTTTAAACTTAGGTTTTAATTAATTAAAACTAAGTATCATAGACGGATTTTAGATTTAGTTAAATATTTAAGTTTGGTTTTAAGTTTATTATTATTTATTTTAGGATGAGTAATTGATTTTAGGTTTTATTTTAAGTTAGATTTCATTAATATTTTTATTTAAGTATAAGTTTTAATTAATTTTAAATTTTAACTAAGTTTTTAATATAATAATTTTTTAATTATTTAAAAGAATTCTCAAAATATTTTTTTAAAATAATTTTAATTTTTTAAAAATATTGTTAAAATAATTTAAAAAGATTTTTAAAATTTTTTTAAATATTTTTAATATAATTGTTAAAATATTTTAAAAATATTTTTAAAATAATTTTAAAAGATATTTAAAATAATTTTCTTTAAAATTTTTTTAATGTAATAAGTTAATTAACTTTATGTTTAATTCTATTTTAATTTTAAGTTTTATTTTAATTTTTAATGTTAATTAAATTAATTTTTAATTTTAAGTGGATTAATATTTAGGGGTTAATTAAATTAACATTTAATAAAATTAATACTCAAAGTGGAATTGAATTAACATTTAATTAATATTTATAGTTAAATTCGGGATCCTTAATCATCTCACTCGGTTTAATTTATCAACCAAAGTATTCCTATAGTTTTGTGAGATGAATTAGTTGAATTTTTATTTGAAGATAGTTTGACTTTGTGTTAGATTCATGTTTAACCGTCAGTCAGTTAAATGCATATTTCAAAAATAGGCTTCCAGGCTATGACGAGGCACTGAGGCCTTCTTGGATATCAGAGCAACGACCACCTCTAGATAAACCATTTTTAAGAAATTAGATATTTATTTTTTTATTGATAAACCTTGATCTAACTAGTCTTGGATTTAGCTAAGTAGATTAAGCTAGATATTTATTTACCCTACTTGACTCCTTAGACTAAGATTTCTTAACGTACTATCATCTCGCTCGACCCTAGTACTAGGTTGGACAAAAGTTAATTTATCTTTTAGATTTTCTAAATTAATTAAAACTAAATTGTTTAATATGTTTACCGGAGTATTTTTATAAATATCTAATTATCATATTGATTTATAAAAAATTCTCTAAACTATCATGCACATTATTTAAATTGCTACTAATAAGGGTATTTTGATAAAAATTACTAATCTTAAGCGTGACTCCAAATTCTGTACACTTTTTTGATGGTTCAGATTCATGCTTGGATTTGACTTTGACTTAATCCTTTAGTTTTGATAGATTCTCATGAAGCTTGGTCAAGTGAGTCCAAAACTTGTAGGCATCTTGGTATTCTCCAATTCTACACATAATTTTGTTAGATAATAAACTTAAAATTAAACTTATTACCTTTGTGTTTGCTTCTGCATCTTGATTGGATCGCCTTAGTGCCATGCTACAATTGAAGTCATTCATCATTACGAAACATTCTATTTGATGCTTCCATACTCTGTAGTAGTCCATTTTATATGGAAGCGGTTCGTTGACATTTCGTTCGAGCCTCTCTTTGTGCTCCATTTTTCTTGTACAACATAATTAAAAAGAAATTCCAAGACTAAGCCATGGGGTAAGTAGCGTGAGAGGAGAAAGAAAAAAATAAGGCTCGAGTGGTGCTACACCAATTTCGAGAAATTCAAAAAATCATGACAAAAAAACTAATCTGAAGAGGTAACTGTATCCATTTAGATTGATTTGAAAAACTTGAAAATCAAAAAAGTAAAGAAGAAGAAAAGAAATAGAAATTAAACCCCCTGCTTGATTGATGGTTGCACCAATTCAGAGCTAACAGGACTCTAATACCACTTGTTGGATCAAGATGGACGTGAGAGGGGGGTAAATCATGTGGTTTTAAAAACTTCTTCTTTCAGTTTTATAAAGACAAGTATGCAGCGAAAAACTAAGTATGAAAGCAAAACAGAAAACTCAGTATATTACTTTGTTTGAAGCCTTGGACGACTCCTACTCCAAGACCTGTGATCCCTCGGACCATATTTATGGGCAATATACTATTATCTTCTTCAAGAACCATTGGATGAGGGAATCGAGTACAATAAAATCAAAAGGACAAGTGTAACAACCTACACTTTCAATAATGCACTAATTAAACAATTAACAATACTTTCGTTACCCAACACGTGAAGATTCTCGAATCGAGCTTGGTGTCGAACAACTTCTCTACAGTAGTAGAACATAGTAGCATTGTAGCAAAGCTAGAGGATGAAGTTAGAGTAGCCGAGAACCCAAAAGATCGCTTGCAAAATTCATGAATGAGTTGTGTTTTGAATGCTGCTCGAACAGGGCTTATATAGGCTGTGGAAGGCGCCTTCAGCCTCCTCCGAGGTGCCTCCACAAGAAAATTCTATCCCCTATCTTCGATGATGATAAAATCTGCAACCTTCAACTTTTATCCTTTTGAAGACGCCTTTAAAGCTCTTCAAGGCACCTTCCAGCAAACTCAAGGTGCCTCTATATGCAGGCAAGGAGCCTCCAACTACTAGTTTGACATAGTAATCTTCTAGAAGCTATATCTTTTGACTCTAAACTCAGAATCTAGCTCTATCGGTTGCCAAGCATGTAGAATTCAAAGCTCTACATTTGTCTCTACAACATAGAGTTAGAAAAATATATGCATGAATATATAGATTTATGTGTTAGATCTTGTCTCACCAAGACCAGAATCTAGCTATGGTCTCAATTTAGGTTTTCCAAAATGAACCTAAACTGGACCGACGCCTACCATCCCCTCAAATAGGAATGCGTCCTCACTGAGTCACTCTCCTCCAGTGATTTACCTCCACTTACCAAATGTCGAGTTACCTCATTGACATCTAATCTGACCCACCAGGTCTTCCTACCAGAATCACACATCTGAACTTCACCAATTTAGAAATTGAACATCCCGACTCTTGCAAGAATTACACATTTAGACTTCAATCCATCGGGAATTGAACATCCCAACCTCTTTCTAGACTCCCATATCTAGACTTTGCTAATCGGGAATCACACATCCAGACTGGACTTCTTGTCTGGTGTTTGGTCCTCTTGATCTGTCAAGTTTGTCAACCCTGCGCACTTGGTAACAAGATTAGATCAACAACACATCAAACTTTAAGCCACTTGTCATTTGTAACGACCCGCCTCCTACTGACTAGGCTGCGAGGCCGGTCGCTACAGTTATGCTGTGCTGGACTATTAATGCGGAATGAAAACTGGCTAATTTAAAATTTTACTGAACTAAATGCTGTAAAGTTTATCTTAGTGTTCTGGGTGTACCTAGGAGTTGTACACATGTTAGGGGAGGTGTTCACAACTGATAATAAACTTCGGATCGATCCACAGACCGATCTACTGATGTTGGCACGGTAGGAAACTCCGGATCGTTCAACCGACCGATCCATAAACCACACTACGATACTGTACGCTGCCGGATCGGTCTGCCGACCGATCCAGCTGGTCCCTGATCAGTCAATGAGACCGATCAGTGGCTTACTGATCAGTCTGCTGACCGATCAGTGAACCATTTTTCACGACCCAGCTCCTGATCGATCCACGGATCGATCAGGGAACGAACAGAAAGCTTCTGTTCGCAGAACCAGGTCCCTGATCAGTCTACCGACCGATCAGAGACTCCCTGATCGGTCTGCCGACCGATCAGGGGTTTCTGATTTCGTATCAGACCCCTGATATCAGCACTGATGCGTGCCAAAGTCATTACACAACGCTATAAAAGCTAAGAGGAACATTCTACTAGGTAATGGCTAACATACTAAACATGATTAAGGCATAGAATACTAATTCATGGCATGTAAACATATGGAAACCAAAACTAACAAGGTTTTTAAACTGTTCTCTCGCTAACTAACAGAAACATAAGATAACGCTTGCTATAAGTACTAATGCATACTGAACACGTTCTAATGCATAATAAAATAAAACTAGATCCCTAGGATCTTTATTCCAGTTCCTTCCACACACATCTTGATTTGCATTGAGCTCCAGCCTCCACTACTATTCCATTTTCCTTTTACCTGTATCTGCAGTATAAGGAAAATAGTATCTGTAAGCTAAAGAGCTTAGTAAGAAACCATCTACCTCACTAAAACATGCATACGATGCAAATATGATTTTAAATCATGCTGTTTGAAAGGATATGCTAAGTATACTGAATAAACTAAACATGGCATGGCATATAAGCATACAATCATGGCATGACAACTAATCATATGAATCAATAAAGATAACTGAACTGAACATATAATAAGCTAAACTGTAGCTAAACTGATACTGAATTCCAACTCAACTAACATAACTAATTTGAGCTTTGAAAACTAATTCATAATAAGTGAAAATACATAATCATGCTGTTTGGGCCCGGCAACTGTACCTGCTGTGCGCGCATCCCTAACTAGACCCGGGTTTGTAAGTCCCGAATTTAGTAGGGTTAACTAGGTTATCTAAACCTAGGGACGACTGTGGGAGTCCAACCCAATGGATATCTGATCCAGTACAGTGCCACTGAAAATAAAATACTGAATATAGCTAACTGTTTTAACTTGCTGTTTCTAGGTTATCTGAACCTAAAGCTAGGTTGTCTGAACCTAGAGCTAGGTTGTCTGAACCTAGAGGTGACTGTGGGAGCCCACCCATTGGACCGTGGTCCCATATAAGCTAAAATAAACTGATTTACTGATTTAAATGCTTCTAATGCATTTAACTGAGCTATTAAAATGCCTAATTTGCATTTTAACTTAACTAGCTATTTTATCGAACACCTAGTGTGCCCCAACTCTCCCCTCTATTAGGGAGACCACTTCTAGGCACCCGACAACGTCTAGGAACCCCCACTGAAGAGGGAATACGTGTCCGGCTCATCTAGAAGTACTCACTAAATCCCTAAATCTGCGAGGAGGGTCAAATTCACCCTATGCGTCGATAAAAAAACTGCATATAGTTAAACTAGTGCGTATAAAACCAAACGGAGCTACTTATACTGCAGGTGAGGGGTTTCTTACCTTGTGTGCTAGATTTATTACAAATCTAATCGCTAGAAATTCCGGTGGAGACGACTTCTCGACGATTCGCTCGCGTCCACGTGCTCTACTCGCGGAGGGGAATGTCCTTGTGCTGAAATCATCGCCGGAAAGTGACCTTGGAACCCTAGGGATGGAACCCTAGTTCTCCTTGTGGTTGGCGCCGAGAGAGGGAGGAGAGGGAGAGGTGTTCGGCGTGAGGGTTTGGAGGGGAAGAGGTTGCCGAACCAAATTAAAAATAAATCAAACCCCAACTTAAATTTCCTATTTATACCAAGTAATTAATTCTGCCAAACCAATTATAAATATAATTGATTCCCTTTCCTTTCAGCACGGCCCTGCTGGGTTCACCGGTTACTAAGGCTAACTAAAGGTTTAGCGGACCCGAGAGGTCCCGGGTTCGATTCCCACTTAAGTCATTTTACTTTTCTAATAGTTTTTTGCTACTTCCACTACTCGGAAAATTCCGGAAAAATATCTAATAATTCCAGAAAAATCATAGAATATTTCTAAAATAGTTTTGAGAATTTTCGGGCATTACATCATTCATCAAAACTCAGGTTTGATCATTGGTGTCAACTACACCAACATCATATGCACTATGGCAGGAAGATCTTGGCAAGCTCGATTGTTTGGTTGAGTGGTTAGTGCTTGAGCTCATATGTTAGACAGTGACATTTTTTTGTGAGGTTGGTACCTGATCCTGTCCAAAAATGGTGAAGGTGGTTGATTATGAACATGGCTCTGATGTGACCAAACGAAGACTCCTCACTATCTTGGGAAAAACAAGGAGCGTTAATGCTACGCTAAGGAAGAGGTCCCCAGCGTTGGCCCTTCGACACAGAAATCTTTAGCTATCACCTTCATTTATAGTTTACTCAACATAAGCAATAGGAGAAGACTATAGGAGGGACTGAACACGATTAGCAATGATCTTAAAGCACCATGGATATTACTTGGAGATTTCAACTCTCCCCTTTAGGTCACAGATAAGCAAGGGGGCATGTTAGTTACCTCTTACCAAATTACAGATTTCCAGGACTTTGTCATTCAAAATGGGATTGAGACCTTCTACAAGTTGGATGCACCTACACTTGGTCAAACACTAAGGTATCTTGCAAGTTAGATAGGTGTATGGTCAACAAAGTGTGGCTAGAACAAGAAATGAGAGGCATGGTTAATTTCCTTACACCCGGCCACACATCAGATCACACACCATGCCTTGTGACCATTATGGGAGAAATGGAGAGCACCAACAAGCCCTTTATTCAACATGTGGACTACTCATGAGGACTATAACACAGTGGTTCAAGAGAATGGGCTAGCTTGATCTCATCATTCATGGAGGCACGACACAATATAAACTCAAACAAAAGTTGAAAGGTCTTGAGGCAGAATTCAAGCAATTCAACATGCTTCATTTCTAGCACATCAAAGAGAGAGCAAACCAAGCACAAGAGGAGCTATGCCACATGAAGCAATTGGGATAGACATCTGATGCTTTTGAGGATAGCTACAAAATTGCTAGAAAGTGTGCTAATCAATTGAGTCAAGTCGAATTCCTGTTTTGTGCCCAAAAGGCAAAGTGTCGATATTTCAAGGAGGTGGATTGGAATACCGCATACTTTCATGCACTAGTGAAAAGGAGAAACAGGCGTCGGGAAATTGTGGTGCTTGAAAAGAGAGAGGGTGGTAGCATAACTAGCTTGAATGAGATTGTGATTGAATTTATGGACACCTTCAAAGACTTGCTTGGAACTAGCATTCAAAGATCCCCTTTCCAACTGACATGCTTAGCTTTTGGGACAATGTTAACTACTGACAAACAAGTTGCCCTCCAATGAATGCCAAATGAGGATGAGATAAAAAGGGCTCTTTTTAGTATTGGTGATTGGAAAGCACCCTGACCAGATAGATACAGAGCAAAATACTACAAGCACTCTTGGGATACCATAAAAATGATTTGGTTACTATAGTGAATGAATTTTTAGACATGGGAAGTTGCTTAATAAATGGAACCACACACACTTTTCATTAGTGGAAAAGGTGTCACAAGCAAGTAGAGTTGAGGATTTTAGACCTACATCCTGCTGCATAGTATTCTACAAGATAGTTTCAAAACTATTATCCTCCAAACTTGCAAACGTTGCTGAGCACATCTTTTATCCAGCCCAGACAACTTTTATCAAAGGTAGGACCATCACTTATAACATACATTTGGCCCAAGAGATAATGAAGAACTACACAAGGAAAAGGATTGCTCCTAGAATCACTATGAAGGTATACCTCCAAAAGGCTTTTGACATGGCTTATTGGGATTTCCCGATGGAGGCACTTGCGGGGCTATAGTGTTGGTTGCTACTCGGAATATCGTACTAGTTTCCCTGTACAAAAATTTTGTACAAGTCCCAAACCTTTCCTAACAATCTATTGTATTTTTTAGAAATTAAATTTGGAATCGTAAACAGAACTTAACATTATTGATTCCAAATTCAACTTATCTGTTCTTAGAGGTTTAGACTTGGATCAAAAACGATGCTTAACATTATTAATCCAAATCTACCCATGTTACAAATTTGATTAAATATTTATTTCAGAGATCGGCTTCCAGGTTAAACATGGCGAGACACTAGGTCTTCTTGGGTATGAGATCATCCACCACTTCCTAGACAAAGTCTTTTAACGAAATTCAATATTTAATCTCCTTACAATAACCCTAGGTTTAACCATTAAGAACAATCGAATCACAAGATCGAATAACAAAAGAAACACAAAATCAAATCATAAATCCGAAACCTATAATTGTTAGTCTCTTGTGTTTGGTATTTCAAGATCTAAACAAAAGAATGAACTAGTTATGATACGGAAACTAATAACTAGTTATATCTTTTGTAGCTTATAGACCTCACGATCTTCTGTCGTATTCCTCTTCTTATCTCAGACGTCGTGTGGGCGACGATCTACCAAGATGAGAATCCACCCAAGCCTCCTTCTTCTCCTTGCAAGTTTCGGCCACCAACTATTCTTCAAGGGAAGCTTTCTTTCTCTTCTTCTTCTCCACAAGCAACCGGCCACCGAGATGAAACAAGACCTCCAAGTGCCACCGGCCTCAACAAAAGGAGAAGAGAGAAAGAAGAGATGAGAGGGCCAGCCACCAAGGAATTAGAAGAGAGAAATAATAGATGTATATCTCATGGGGCAACCCCTCCCTTGTAACACCCATAGGATATCCAGCAAGTTTGCATATTTTTACCATGGTTAAAAATAGGCCTTATGTGGAAATTTGCAAAAATAATAAAATAGAACCAAAAAGAGATGACCAAGGTTTGAACCTTGGACCTCTTACTAGATACATGTATGTAATAACCAATGAATCAAGAGAATATATTGTTAAGAAGAGAAGGGATAATATAGTTAAGAGTAAGAGAAGGTTTCATTCATTTAGGAAGAGAAGTTGGAATTGCCTTCTTCCTCTCAAAGGAAAAGATGATTCTTACTCTCTCTTTTCATTAAGGGTTGAGTAAAAGAAAAGAGAAGGAAAAATTCATTTTCCCTTCTTCTTTTCATGAGGAATAAAAGGAGAAAAGAAAGAGAAAATTTCATTTTCTTCTCTTCCTCCTCCCTCCTCCTCTCCACCGTGACCAAAGAACTCTTCTCTCCCTCACCATTGCCGAAACCCAATCAAGAGAAGTTCCTCTCTAGGAAGGCTCCACAAGCAAGGTTTCTTCCCTAAGTAAATCAAGCAAGGATGTGAGTATCCCCTCACTGCAGTACAAGTAGTTGTCGGTTTGTTTCGTATGAAAATGTTTTTTTAAAAACCTTAGAGATTTCCTTGTAAGCTATGGCCAAGATAGATTGGTGGTCACTTAGGATTAACAAGTTTACAAGTTATGTTTTATGTTGTACAAAAAAAAAATCTAGAACCTCACCTTGAAGTTTCGGCCAAGACAAAAAGAGAAGGTCTAGAGAAAAGTTTCTTTTGGTAACATGCTTGCCTATGCTCTTATATGATGTAGGATCCTTCATATGTTGTTAGTTTAAGTTTTAAGGCTTTATATGTTATTAAAAGATTAGGAACCCTAACCTAATGTTTCGGCCAAGATGAATCATAGGGTTTAGGGCAAAGTTTTGAAAAGAAAACATATTTGTTATGCTCCTTCATGATGTATGTTTTTCATAGGTTTATAGCTTAGTTTTTTTCATGCTCCATGTTGGATGAAATTTGGAGAAATCTATCTTCAAGTCTCGGCCAAGAATAGAAATGAAGTTTAGAATAAGGTTCTTTTATGATAACATGCTTTGATGAATGAACTCTTATGTGATGATAGTTTAGGTTTTATGCTTCATGTTGTATAAAAAATATATATATATGAAAACCCTAGTAGAAGTTTCGGCCAAGACAAGATATGAAGCTTAGGGACAAGATTTTAAACCTAGTCATGCTTGTTTATGCTTATTCATGAGGTATGATATCTTGTATGTGGTTAGGTGAAGTCTTTATATTACATGTTTCACTAGAAGAAATGGAACCCCACTTGTAAGTCTCGGCCAAGAATAGAAATGAAGTTAGAACAAGGTTTCTTTTATGATAACATGCTTTGATGAATGAACTCTTATGTGATGATAGTTTAGGTTTATGCTTCATGTTGTATAAAAAAAAAATGAAAACCCTAGTGAAGTTTCGGCCAAGATAAGATATGAGGCTTAGGGTTAAAATTTAAAACCTAAACATGCTTGTTTATGTTCATTCATGAAGTATGATACCTTGTATGAAGTTAGGTTAAGACTTTATGCACTAGAAGACTTGAAACCCTACTTGTAGGTTTCGGCCAAGGTAGAGTGTAAGCTTAGAGTTAAGTTTTTCTAACCTAATTATGCTTAGTTATGTTTCTACATGTTGTATGATCTTGTGTATGAGATTGGATAAGTCTCCATGCTACATGTTGTACAAATGAATCTTAGAACCTCACCTTAGGGTTCGGCCAAGCAAGTATATGAGTTAGAGCAAGGTCTTGAAATGTAACTATGCTTGTTTATGCTTCTTTATGATGTATGATTATTTATCTATAGTTGGTTGAAGTTTCATGCTCCTTATGGTGGCCAAAGGTTAGAATTCATGCTAGTAAGGTTTCGGCCAAGATTGAAAGAATAGGTTTAGGGAAAAGTTCTTGAATCTAACTATGCATGCTTATGTTTCCTCATAATGTATGATTCTTGATATATGGTTAGTTTAAGTTTCCATGCTTTATGATATGTTACATGCTATGATTTCATGATATGATATGCTATGTTTCATGGAATGATATAGGCTACACTTCATGATATGATATGTGCTATGCTTCATGATATGATATGATATGCTTCACGATATGATATATGCTAAGTTTCATGAGATGATATGCTATGCTTCATGATGTGATATATGCTATGTTTCATGTAACATGCTATGCTCTATGTTATGATAAGAACATGTTATGGTTTTGTAGGACCGTTGGGCCGGTTAGGAGGGGGTTGCTGGATATCCTGCTAACACAAAAGAAAAACAAACCCTCCTCAAACTCTTTAAGCTAACACTTGCATAAATAAACTAAGCAGTAAATTAAAAGCATAAAGAAAAAGCGAGGCAAAAGTATTTACTTGGTTACAACCGATGTGGTTGTTAATCCAAGGAAGATTAAGCTCAAATAAAAATCTCCTTCAGGCGGAGAAGCCTCGTACAACAATGTAGCGCATAAAATAGAAGCTTAGACTAAAAGAGAGCGTGCAAGCACTGGATTTACAATCAGTGAGTTCATTTCAAAGCTTCTGGACCAAGGCTATATTTATAGCCTTGGTCAGGGCGCCTGGAAGGGTTCCGGGCGCCCTAGGGGGGATAAAACTTATCCCCCAACGTTCAGATCGAGTCAAAACTCGATCTGGTCAATTTCACTGCTCAGGGCGCCCCAAAGGGTTCCGGGCGCCCTGGAGGGCTCCGGGCGCCTCGGACTGCTCCGGGCGCCCCGGAGCCCAAAGTCAACAACGTTGACTCTTTCACCTCCGGTTCAGCTCGTCTCGGTCAGGGTCTTGTTCGCTCCGGCTCCGCTAGCTTGGGTGATCTCGGCCATCCGGAATAGGGCTCACCCGAACCCAAGTTCCAGCTTTCTCCTCGAGCAGCCTTTCGCTCGTCCCTCGAACGCCGCGCACGTTCTTCTCGTCCACCGGTGTACTCTTCCGCGGTCACCTCGTCCCTCGGACGCACCGAGCCCGTCGGCTCTCTCCCCGTGCCGTCCTTCTCGCTAGCCGCGTCTTCTGCTCGACTTCCTATGTTCCTAAGCTCCTGCACACTTAGACACAAGGGTTAAACAAACGCAGGACCTAACATAACTTGGTTGATCACATCAAAACACCTTGGGGTTCCAACAATCTCCCCCTTTTTGATGTGAGCAACCCAAGTTAAGTTAGGGTAACCATATGCAATAAAAATAATTTATATTCAAATAAGTCCAAATATTTTTCAAATGAAAAATTATATTACCTCCCCCTAGACTTAACATACTTCTCCCCCTTTGATCACAATAAAAATGGGGTTTCAAAAAAACAATCTAAGGGTTTGACACTTAGAAAAATTATAGAAATCTATTTCAATGTTTTTCGGAGAAAAAAAATATTTCCAAGTTAAACAAAATTTCTAAGTCAAAGAATAACTCTTGAAAAATTTCTAAGTTTTCACCAGAAATAAATCTTTCTAAGCCCAAAAATTTATGCAAGAAAATTTAACAAAATTGATAGCATTAAAAAAAATTTCTATGCATTTATTTATTTATTTTATACTGATAATTATATCAGCAAATTTTAAATTTCCATTTCAATTTTTCAGAACTTCTCAAATTACACTTTTTCAAATTTAAAGCCACAGATATTAAACATGCAATAATTTGTATCATGTTAATTTCTATTATTTTTTGTATTGCAACTTCACAAAAATATTCAAATAGCATAGATTCTAACTTGATAAAATTTTTCGACAATATAAAAAATTCTTTCGGCAATGTCCAAAATTCGTTCGAAAGAATATTTTGTAATTTGTAAGAATTTTTTAACAACAAAAACTCTAATTTACAGGAATCTATTAACAATAGATTTCTTAATCCGAAACACCTTTTTGGTGACTCAATTTCTAAATCGCAAAATTCTTTCAAGAGAGTAATTTATAATTCGAAAAATTCTTCTAATTTGCATAATTCTTTTGTCAAAATATTTTTAAATTTGCAAATTTCTTTTGATAATATTTCTAATTTGCAAGACAAATTTGACAATTGATTTTCTAATTCAAAAAACTTTTTCGGTAATTCAATTTTTAAATCGCAAAAATCTTCAGGCAAATTTTCTATTGAATTAACCGGTCGTTCAGAAGGTAGAGACCATACCTTACTTACCTCGTTGGCCGTTGGTTCTCCCCCTGTTGAATTAACTTCTTCCGAAGATTCTCCCCCTTCCTTGATCTCGGGATGTACTTCAGCTGTTGGGGCTGTCTCGGTAATTTCTTCCATCTCGGATTCTTCTGATGATGGCTCGATGTCTATTGAGGGTACGACTTCAATCGGTTCTTCGTAGAGTTTTAAGAACTTTTCCCAAAGTTCTTTTGCGCTGTTGTATTCGCCAACTCTATCAAAGTCTTCGTTTGGTATTGCTGTTAAAATGTGAAACTCTACCCGACCGTTTGCCATTGACTCGTCACGTTGCTTCTTGTTCCATAGGCGTAGATCGAGTTCTTCTCCATTCGTTGTCTTTGGTGCTTCATAACCTGTTTTCATTATTAGAGAAATACCAATATCAGAGTTAAGAAATACCGTCATTTGTTGCTTCCAAGAAGCAAGCTCCCCCTCGAATGTTGGTGGGTAGTCGCTAGCTCCGGCCATTGTTTTGTTGCTTCAGACGGCGGTTAGTCCTTCTGAGGCGTACTCGGCTCTAATACCACTTGTAGGACCGTTGGGCCGGCTAGGAGAGGGTTGTTGGATATCCTGCTAACACAAAAGAAAAACAAACCCTCCTCGAACTCTTTAAGCTAACACTTGCATAAATAAACTAAGCAGTAAATTAAAAGCATAAAGAAAAAGCGAGGCAAAAGTATTTACTTGGTTACAACCGATGTGGTTGTTAATCCAAGGAAGATTAAGCTCAAATAAAAATCTCCTTCAGGCGGAGAAGCCTCGTACAGCAATGTAGCGCAGAAAACAGAAGCTTAGACTAAAAGAGAGCGTGCAAGCACTGGATTTACAATCAGTGAG